>NC_091770.1:48111132-49386416 GCF_029378745.1 Bos indicus | reverse complement strand
GAGGGAGGAATACGCCATCTCAGATGCACCTAGCCATGGGCTTGTGTTTGGTATAGCGGCAGCAGCTGATTCTGGGGGTGCTGTTTGCCATTGCCTCTGCCCTTCTCAGACCACAGCATACAGACATCCCCTGTAAAAATGTCTGCAGTGTTAGTGTTAGAAGATTCTCAGGACCTCTACAACATCATCTTCCTTCAGTAGATGAGGAAGCTCAGACCCAGAAACACTGTGATATTTTTTTTTCTAAAAGTCTTTATTGAATTTGTTACAGTGTTGCTTCTGGATTTCTTTTGGTTTTTTTGGCGGAGGCATGTGGGAATCTTCGCTCCCCAACCAGGGATCGAACCTGCACCCTTGCATTGGAAGGCAGTGTCTTAACCATTGGACCAGTGCAATCCCATTGGGAAGTCCCAAAACACGTGATCTTTTCCCCCTTAGTTTCTGGGAAAATCAAGACCTCAGAGCAACTCCCTCGACTCTCTGCCTATACTTTTCACACTCGACCAGCACTTCACAAGTTTTCACAGGCATTTGACTCACCCTGAGAATTGGTATTAAAAGCTTTTATTTTATCGATTGTTTTTTGTACAGTGAGGGTCAGTTTGTCTTCATTTTGAATTTTTCCTCTGAACCGAAAATTCTAGGAGATCTCTTCCCCTCAGCCTCAGCCCCTGCCCCATCATCCCAGCAGTAAGATATAAAAACAGATGAAAACAGATGAAAGTTACCAATGGATTGTATTGCTCTCGTTTCAGATTTGATTTTTTCTGTTCTTGAGAACCTTGTCCTCCCTGCTGATTTGTCTCTAAATCAAGAAGAATGAAGAGAAAAACACTGTGACCTAAGAGACACCCCCTCCTCCAGGGTTTGGTGGCAAGTCAGGGCTAGCAGAGGTGGTGGGGAAGGGGGGTTGCTTTAGATTTTGCACCTGCACTTTGGCGACCTTGTCCTCCTGTGTTCCCCTTATTTATGCTGGTGTCTTCCCGGCTGTCCCCCTCTGAGTGTGAGTGGAGGAGCATGTGGGCACCCAGCTGTGACCAAAGGGAGATCCTGGCCCTGGGTAGGTGCCCTGCCGGGGGCCTTGGGTTGAAGGTGGTTAGCCCTTGAAAACACCATTGCACTCAACACTATTTACTTTCGAGGGCCTAGGAGAAAACTGCAGATTAAGGCCCATTGCTACCAAGGCCTTTTCCTTTGTGGGGATGTGTACCCCACAAAAGATATAGAAGGTAGTAACTGCTGATGGCCTGAGGGCTCCTGTGAACACGAATTTCTTCAAAGTCTCCAGCAGCAAACCGAAACAGCAGCTACAAAACGGGCTTTCTTGTCCTCGAGTCCAGCCTGCCTAGTGCAAGCTCTTCATGCTCTTCTGACAGTTTCCTATCACTTAAGACAAAGTGAATCCACTTGCATTTGGTTGTACTGAGCAGAAAACTGAACTCGGGGATTCTGGGAGGAAAGCTTAAAGCCACTGTTCCCTGTCACAGATGTTTTAAAAATAACAGTTAACGATTATCGAAACATTGTGTTTATGCCTGCTTACCATCCTTACAGGAACTTTCTGAAGTAGAGTTGAGTTCATGCTTTGAAGGCATGTAGGACCATTTGGTTTGGGTCTGCATTTTTTTAGAGGACTTTTAAGAAACAGGATTCCCACAAATTCTTACTTTGCCTTTGTTGCCTAAAATATTTGTATTTACTTATATTTACAAACTGATTATAGTCCCTTGTTTACCTAAATCTAGTTAAGGGTCCTCTTATCTGATATAAAATGGTAAGGCTAATTAGTAAAAATTCCCGCTCTGTCCCATGTCAGGGGTTATTAAAGTTTAAGAAATTTAGAGAATTCCCTGGGGGTAACCAAGGGTAGCCTCCTAGATCAGACTGTTGTTTGAAGTTTCATTTAACTGTTGTACTACCCTATTATAGAGAGCCTAAAGAGAGTTGTTTCTGCAAAGAAGAAACAGAGAGAATAGCTAATCTCAGGGAAATTTAAGAAAGTGGGAAGTGAGAGAGGAAGAGGGTGAGTTCTAGGCTGTTGAAGAAGTCTGGTGGAAGAAGGGGCCATAGTGTTTGTCATGGTATCTTCCACCTCACTTAAAACAGCCCATGACTGAGTGGAGATTTTCATCCTCTGCAGGTGACATTTGTAAAGGTGAGGACTGAAGACTCTTGGCATCATCCCCTAAGACCATGGTTATTTTATTTCCTTCTCTTGTCTCCCTCTTCCCTGCCTTTCTTCCTCCCCTCTGGTGTTTTCTATTTCTGCCTGTCTTCCACTGGCACCATTTTCCTGCCACCTATCTGTGTGCCCAGATTCTCTGCTCCCATCCATCTTGTTTGTGGTCCATTCTGCTGTTCAGCTTCTCCAGAAAGTATAGCTTCAGTTCCCTTGCCATTCATCCTCCTCGTAACCTTTACAAACTCATTAGTCTCTGTCTTTCTGCCAAGAATGTTTTCCCAGAGGTTCAGATCACCAAATCCAGTGGCTTGTTCTCAAAGCTTAGTCTTGCCCTGAATAGAATTGGACACTTAGACCATCCAAATTCAACCTCTCCTCTTGTGGTCTTTGTGGCCTGGCTTCTGAGAACTCCCTTTTCCTTTTCCTGTGCTGGTGGGGGAGAATGCCTGCAAAGACAGGTCTATCCCTTTGTCTCCTCAGAAACTTACTCATTCTTTAGCCTCTGGATAAGTGACTCCCAAGTTTCTGTCTTCAGCCTAGTTCCCAGAGAACCCTGTCCTGCCGTGTGGTGAACATTCCAGCTTGTCAACCTGTTGTCACTGAAACAGAATTTCTCTTCTTCTACACATTAAGCTGCCCCTCTCAATTGCCCAGTCTTTTTGATCATCTCGACTCCAAGCTGACATTTTTATCTCTTGGCACAAAAGTCCTATCCATTAAAAAGAAAAATATCTCTAGCTACAGTCTTGCTCTTCATTTTCCTTGCTTCCCTGCCCCACACCCCCACCCACTTCACTACCCTTCTGGATCTTTTTTTTCCCCTAGGAGCCACCTTCATTGATCTCTTGTCCACTTCCTCGTGTGTGTAAAGACCAGAGTGCTCTGAAGCTTCTGTCTCGTGGCTCTGAGAATCAAGTTCATGGACCCTGGTGTTTACAGCTCTGCAGGCTGATGCTGTCCTGCCCGTCTTTCTCTGCATCCTCCCGGGGCCTAAGGCCCCTCTTGTCAGGCAACCATCAGGCCTCGACATCCTTGATACGTTCTCCAGTCCCTGGCTTTTGGTGGCTGATTTTCAGTTAGGGCACACTCCCTTCTCTTCTTTCCTTTGCCTCCCCAAAAACCTGTTTTTTCAGGCCCCAGCTCCAGTTTGCCCATGCACCTGCCTAATCCCCCACCCCACCTGATCAGCTCTTTCTGTTTTACTCCAGTAAACACAATCTCACTCATGCATTTTGGAACTAAAGCAGAGCAGAGCAGTCAGTATCTGACATCTCTGTCTGGTCTCCCCAAGAAAATGAAGCTCCTCGCGGGAGCGCCCGTGGCATCATCTGCATATCTGCCTCACAAAGGGCAGTCCCTGGGGACCTGAGTTCATTTCTCCTCACAAAGGAGACGTGTTCTTTCTTTAGGACATCTGGCTGTGACCTTTCTGAGGCCTCACACACCGCTTTCTGTCTGCCGGTTGCTGCCCTTATTGATGGATTTTGCTAGGAAGGAGGAGAGCAGAAAGCAAGATTGGTTTCAGGCACCGAGAGCAGGTTGGCACCAGGTGGACGCATACGTATTGTGGAGTCCATGTAGCTTCACTTTTTAAGACTCAGAACAGGACGATTTCTTGTGAAAGAATACGGTCGAGTTTAAGTTTCACTTTAGAAATTGCACTGAAAGAAATCTCCCACACCAAAGGAAAAGTTGTTTTCTGGGTCACTGTCATCTTGAAGATACTCTTTGAAGCGTGTTTTCCTAGAGATTGTGTAGATGAGGGTGAGCTGGTGGTAGTGGGAGGATCTCTCTAGCTGGGGTGGGGCGCGGGCAGGCAGGAGAGGTGCCCTATCCAGTCAGCTCTGTGCTTTGCCGCCCAGTTTTTGGTTGAAGAGTGGTTTCTATTTGGAGGAATCTGTGCTTTAGAATCATTTGAAGAGTCTACCTAAAAAGGCTAAGTTAACTCGTAAAGACCTGACAACTAGCTATGTACACTCACATTTCTTGCCACGTGATGGCTTTTCGTGAAACTTGGTGACAGACCCCTAAACCTCTCAAATTCCCAGTAGGGATTCTCATTTCCTCCTCCCACTTCACATTTAATTCACAAGCCTGCCCCTTATTTTGGGAGGGTGACTATATGTGGAATGCTGCTGCATGTGAGATGAAAGCTGGCAAGCCTTGCACATGTTCTGAACCATTTGAGCAGGGAGGAGAGCGCTCTGCACCAGACCCTGTACTTCTGCCAGCTATCTCCTAAACATTCTGGGTGGGACCATTGTGTCTGGCCTTGCCTTGCTTAAGAAGGAAACCTGGGGAGAGATTTCTCAAATTTAACTGTACGTCAAGAACTAAGACTGAATCTCAGCCCAATTCCATGAAGTCACATATGGATTTCCCAAATACCCCAATCTTGAAACTCCTCATAAAGGCATTGGGTCTGAGCTTTATCAGGTTTCAAGCTGCCAACAAAACCAGCTTCCTCACACTCTTTGGTATTCCTTTAATTCAGAATTTTAAAGTGTTCAATAAATGGTTGATTGCTGAAGTTGTTTCCCTTCTTTTTTGTTCACCCAATTAGCAGAATACCACTGTTTTGCAGTTTTATTTTTCTTATTGTAATTTAATGATGATTTATTTCTTTAAAGCTTATTTGGTCCAACGATAAGTATTTTTCCATATAATGTTTTACTGAGTTTCTGTGAATGCCATCACCACGTAGTTTTGTATCTCTGCATAGAAACCAAAACAAATTTCAAATATTAGAGCTATAAAATTATTAAATTTAATTTTTTCCTCTTTTTAAAAAAAGTATAGTTGATATACATTGTATTAGTTTCAGGTGTACAACACAGTGATTTGACATTTGTATACATTACAAAATTGATCACAATAAGTCTATAATCATTTGTCCCCATATGAAGTTATTTTAGTATTAATGATTATATTGTACCTCTTAATCCCCCTCTAAAATATTAAGGTTATTAGTACTGCATTAAAATTGACTGACATAAGGCATGTTAGTAAGGAAAAGGTCTTTTTTTTTGGTTAACCTTTAGCACCTTCACTCACCTTCCCACCCGATCCCCATGTCAGTTCCAACACACTGGAAATGCATTCCCAGGCATTGCACACATTCTGTAACTTTCCATGACCTGATCCTTACTTCCAACCCCATTCCTCCTCACCAGGCAGCCCTGGTTCTAGGTCAGAGGTAACTGGGCTGCTCGTCATAATAGACTCGTTACCGCCCAGTGTTTGTCCTTTGCTGTACCCTTGGCTGGAATGCTTTCCGCCTGTGTCAACCCCAGTGAAGCTGTCTTTCTAGGCCTCTGCCCTGACTGCTGTGTATTTTGGGAAGCTGCACCTTGGTGCTCAGGCCCTGAGGTCTGGGAGGGTATCCTGGTGCTGACACAGTGAGAACCCAGCGTGACTCCAATCAAAAGGAAGCCTAGGCCCCAGCTGCATACGAATTGGATGTTCTCCCATAACGTATATACCTTGCTAACTAACACGTCCTGTCCACTGCCAGCCCCCACATCCACATGGACCATATCACAGGAGTTTCCCCACACTCTCAGAAGAGCCACTGGAACCAGAAAAATAGGATCTGCATCCTCTGAGCCTGTGGAACTACAAGCCAAACCATGCTCACCAGACACCTCTCTGTCGTGTAGAACTCCTGCATTGAGGCACTAAGGGGGAACGGGAGGAGAAGCCTCAGGCCAACAGGACCCCCCTGCTCCAGCTGACCCATGCTCTCGAGGGTTCTAGCCACCTGATGAGAATAATCCATTTGATGGCTCAGACTTAGGAGGTATGGGTGTGGGATGCAGAGCGCAGCTTGACAGGCCATGAAAGCCACCCACGTCAGTAGCCCACGCTGGGCGTTTTGTAGGAACAGCATGTTCTAAAAGGTGTGAAAGAGCTTCAGTTTAAGAACCACCATCTATGCTAGATCTGTGTGTTGGACCTGTATCCAGAAATGAGAAACAATAGTTAGAGTGCTTTACGTGATTAAGGAACTAATGCAGAAAAACACAGGTGAGGCAGGGGATGTGCCAGTTCCTCTGACTCCTCCCTGAGCCAACTAATTCTTCTTCTTCCGGGCCTGGATCCGCGAGCCAAGCTTCCAAAGGTCTAAGTACAAGTTCCGCTTCAGGATGGCACTGCTGCACAGCAAGGCCCCTTGCAGGGCTCCAGTCAACCCACAGGTGAGGACATCTTGGCCTGGGAGACAACAGTGGAGGCCTGTGAGCATCCCCCCACCCCACCTCCAAGCAGGGCAGTGGGGAGACTGGCCCCTGAGCCAGGGCCACAGAGATGCCTTCAGACCAGGACCAGGGTCCTCAGCCACCAAGGCAACAGAAACAGAGGACTGACTGACAGGCCCAGGGTCCCAGTTTTCCTGGCAGGATGGGGCCTTCAGCATACCTGTCAAGTAGAGGTTCGGGATGGGGCTCTGGGCCCTTATGGAGGCCATTGCACCAGGATGCAGGCGGCCCAGGTCATGGTCAGCCCCGTAGCAGGCCCCCTGGGGAGCCGCCAGGTAGAACTGAACGCTCAGTGGGGACCCTCCAGTCACACTGTCCACCTGAAGAGGCAAAAGAGGTGGCCGAAGAGTGGGAGGGGGACCTTGTGAGACCCTCACCTCTTCTTTCCCTGCCCCTGCACGAGCTGCCAGCCAGCATAGGCTCCCCTGGAGCTCAGTCACCCCAGGCCTCATTCCCAGCCCCATACAAGGGGCGGAGATGCACCGACCACCAACTCTGCCCTCCTACCTTCCCCTCCAGATGTGGGAACTGCTTCAGGAAGACCGACACAGCGGCTTCAACAAAGGAGCTCTTGAGGTTCTCGTAGGCACTGCTCCGCTTTCCCTGGGGCTCGTCCCGCCACTCCTTGAACCACTCGTATGAGGTGGGCACTAGGATGATCGCTGTCGACCGGTCTGGGGACACAGAGCCAGGTCACTGCTGCCGCCCCTCCCGACCCAAGCCCCAGCCCCCAGCACATCAAGCCTCACCTGGGTACCGGTCCTCCCAAGTTGGGTCCTTGGCCGACGAGAAGGAAATGAAGAGAAGGGGCATGTGCGCGGCGGCCTTGTCCCCAGGCAGAGAGACATAGTGCTCCATCCTGGGGAGGAGAGGGGCTGTTGGCCCTGGCCATGTCCCCCACAGCCACCAGCCCCACCCCGAGCACAGCTTATCCCCAGGTGCCCCCAAGGGATGAAGCCAAGGCACAGCCCAGGTGGGAAAAAGTCCTTTCAGAGTAGATTCTTGCCCATCTCCTCCCATCCTATATCCTGCTGCTTCCCCCCTAGCATCTGTGGCTCTGGGGGACCAGGCTGCTACCCTTCCTGCACATGTACACCCATGCCTTACGCCCTGTCCATGTCTTTGTCAAAATAAATATAGTAGTTGGTGGTCGGCAGCCCCAGGTCCTCCTTGGTGCCTCGGAGGCAGATGAAGACACAGAACATGCTCAGGCCGGGCCGAACCATCCCCAGCTGCCGCTTCACACCTGCAGACGGTTAGGAGGGCCGTGAAAAGGAGACCACCAAGATCTGCCACCACCCCGGGAGCCAGCAGACACCCACTCGCCTCATCTGCAGCCTCAGCTGTTTGGACAACTCGGCCTGCTCCTCAGTCTCCTGCCTGTGATGGCCATGGCCCCAGACATCTGCTCTGAATGCCTTGAGAAGCAGAGATGGCCAGCTCCCTGAGCCATTCACAGCATCTGTGTCATGGTCCCATTGTCACCTTAATGTCTAAGTTAAGAGCAGGGACTTCCCTGGTGATCCAGTGGTAAAGAATCCATCTGCCAATGCAGGGGATATGGGTTCAACCCCTGGTTGGGGAAGATCCCATATACCTCAGAGCCTGTGTGCCACAACTACTGAGCCTGTGCTCTAGAACCCATGCTCCAAAACAAGCCACTGCACTGAGAAGTCTGTGCACCACAACAAAGAGTAGCCCCTGCTCACAACTGGAGAAAGCCTGCGTGCAGCAACAAAGACCAGTGCAGCCAATAAATCAATACGAGCAGAGGACAGGGCTCCACATGACAAAGGCCACGGCTGTGAACAGCAGTCTGTTACAAGCCTTGGCTTCAGTATTAAGTTGAATACAAACCATCTAATGGATAAAAGTGAAAATGTTAGTCCCTCAGTCATGTCCGACTCTTTGCAACTCCATGGACTATAGCCTGCCAGGCTCCCTCCTCTGTCCATGGAACCTGGCAGGTCACAGTCCATGGGATCACAAAGAGTTGGACAGGACTGAGCGACTAACTTACCCCCCGCCCTGCCCCACACACACACATGAAATAAATAACTAACGAGAACCTACCGTATAGCACAGGAAACTCTACTCAGTGCTCTGTGGTGACCTAAAGGGGAAGGAAATCTAAAAACGAAGGGATATATGTGTACATATAACTGATTCACTTTGTTCTACAGCAGAAAGTAACACAACACTGAAAAGCAACTATATTCCATAAAAAAATCAATTAAAAGAACCCTGGGTCTCAAATCAGTCACACAATGATGAGACCAAACCCTACTGCTCCAGACCAGCCTCAGCTCCTTTACTTATTTTGTCAGTGAGTGTTCCTCGCTCAAACAAATGTCCTCTTCAAAACATCCTCAATAATGTCCAAGCTCAGCCCCAGAATTTAAGAAAGGCACTCCTATTCACAAAGACTCCCTCGGTCTGACCACCTCACCTCCATACTCTCGACCCCAACCAGCACTGCCTTGTCCCCAAGGCCACAAGATATCCTGTTTCCATCTCTGATACAGAGACAGAACTGTCAGAATCTCTACCCCAAACAGCTGGAAACATCAGGAATCCCAGGAGTCTCTGCGGCCTCTCGGTTGAGCATCACTGCCACCACTGTCTGAAAGGTTCTCAAACTGGGATTCATCCAGCTCCCACTTGGGAGGGGTGGCCGGTCCTTCAGGCAGGAGGAGGGCGGAGGGTGCTGGCACAGGAGACTGTCCTCAGGGCTGAGATGCATGTGAGCAGTGGAAGCTGTACCTGCCAGTGAAGGAGGGGCAAGCTCCCTTTTTTGTTTTTGCATCCAGCACCATGTGACCAAAATAGAATTTGGGGGTGGGAAAGAAGGTAGGAGTGGAATAACCAAGTCAAAACCATGTACTGTCTTTCGGTGGGGCCAGAGGTTGACTAAGGTGGAGCTTCCCTGGTGGCTCAGTCAGCAAAGAGTCTGCCTACAATGCAGGAGACCCAGGTTCGATCTCTGGGTTGGGAAGATCCCCTGGAGAAGGAAATGGCAACCCACTCCAGTATTCTTGTCTGGGAAATCCCATGGAAAGAGGAGCCTGTAGGCTACAGTCCATGAGGTCACAAAAGAGTCAGACACGACTTAGGGACTAAACAATAACTAGCTGGAACAAGGAGAGCCCACAAATATAAGAGTAATCTTCCCCTGTATCTCTAAACACAGAAAGCAGTTTCCAGAAAATACAGAACTCCCTCATAGGGTCCTTTCCTTATTCACTTAGGTTGTATGACCATTAAGTGTAAAAGAAATTATGTTCTTTACACATGTGGCTTAGGGTAAAGAATCCACCTGCCAATGCAGGAGACACAGGAGACTCAGGTTCAATCCCTGGGTGGGGAAGATTCCCTGGAGGAGAGCACGGCAACCCATTCCAGTATTCCTGCCAAGAGAATCCCATGGACAGAGGAGCCTGGCAGGTTATAGTCCATGGGGTTGCAAAGAGCAAAACACAACTGAGCACACACAAACAAACAAAAAACAAATTATGTTCTTAATGCCTTTTAGATTCAAAGGGAACTAGGAATCATTCTAGGCAGGAAAATACTTTCGCTTTTTTTTTTTTTTTTTTTTTAGGTGTCCCTCCAATTACTCCATGTCATTTATTTGCATTCTCTTTCTCATGGATTTTTTGTCACCTGAGGACGTGCACTTGATGAGGGCCAGGGCCATTAGGAGACAGCGTCAGGGTTCAAAGTTCCTGGGAGAGAGGGAGGCTGGAAGTACCAAAGGCCACTGGGCGGTCTCTGCCTCAGGCCACACAGCTCACCCAGCCTGAGAGAGGGAAGGCCTCTGCTGGCACTGGACATTGGCCGAGGCCCAGCGAAAGGAGGCAAAGGGCTGAGGGCCTGTTTCCCAAGTACACGTCCTGTACCCCAGAGACAGTCACAGCCGCCGACCCTCTCGCCGACCAGGAAAGCCAAGACCTCAGTTTTCTACTGGGTCTCTTTCCCGGGTTCCCCAAGAGCAGCGGCGGGCCCACCCTCCAGGGTGGATGCTCCTTGTACTGGGCTCTAGGCTCCTCCTCAGGTTTCCACCAAGGTTTCCATCCCAAACGCATCTTGGGCTACTCTTACTCCCCACCTCCCACCCCAGCCAGAGGCCTGGACACAGACCTCTCTCTCCCCCTCCTAGATCGCTGGCCCCTTCCCGGCCAGCGGCCTCCATCCCTCAATCACATTGGGAGCTGCCAGCTCCATTTCCAAATGGTGATGCCCCAGCTAACCTTGGCTCAGCCACTCTGTCCCTTGGGAGCTGATCTGCTCTCCTCCTCCTTCTAGTAAGGCCTTCTCTCTGGAAGCCCCACGTTTCCAGCCCAGAGGGGACCAGGAATCCAGGCTTAGGAGTCAGAAACATCAGCCTCTTCCTCTCCACTTGGCTGCCTCCAGCTGGGTGGGCCTTGGGCAGCGATTCACCTACGTGCCTCCATTTCCCCTGCCATCAACATGAGCTCTACCCAGCAGCTGAGGATCAGATGCAAGGACAAAGGTAAAGCTCGCACACAGACATGGCTCCCCACACAAAACCACAGGCTTTTATTTTTGGACACGGCCTGCAGTAGAAATGACTGGCATGTGTGTGTGTGCTCAGTCATGTCCAACTCTTGGCAAACCCATGGACTGTAGCCCACCATGCTCCTCTGTCCATGGGATTATCCCAGCAAGAATACTGGAGTGGGTTGCCATTTCCTCCTCCAGGAGATCTTCCCCACCCAAAGATTGAGCCCGAGTCTCCTGCATCTCCTTCACTGGCAGATGGATTCTTTATCACTGAGCCACCTGGGAAACCCAGAGATGACTGGACTCAGGCTTATTTCTATCTGGGTCCCAGGTTTTGAGAGCAGGGCTCCAGGAGAAGAATCCAGGAGGGTACCCCTGCAGCCTCAGCACCAATACAAAGCTGGTTCCTTGCAGAGGCAGGAAAACATAACCTTAGGTCCCAAATAAGGCCCACAGCAACGATATCAAGACCTTCGTCTCCACTCCAGCCTTCCCTTCCCTTAACAGCAATGTCAGACCAGACTTCCCCACACCAAACAAGTACGAAATTAAGGAAGGAAGCAGAATTCACATGGCAAACTTAATGAAAAACCCAGGAACCATTCCTTTAAGACTCAATCCACCATCATTAACTATCAGGGAGATGATCTAAGGTCAAAGGAAACCAGAAATGGGCAACTGGGACTGGAAACTTGAAAGAGGAAAGGGAAACGCAGTTAAGGTTATCAGGGGAAAGGGTGTAAATCTGCCAAGGATGAAATGAGAGATAAAAACTAAAGGGTCTTTGGGGAAGATGCAGGACAAAGGAAGTTATCCCACCCCCTAAACAGAGGCCTGCTGGGGATAGATGTTATTAATAGAAATTGGTGTGCTCACCTTTTCTGCCTAAGGAGGGTCAAAGGGCAGCCCTGATGCTGGGGGAAGCATCAGCCAGGCTGAGTCAGCTGGAAGCAGAGGGCAGGTCCAGGGCACTCGGAGGAGAGCCACGCAACTCATTTGTTTACCTGGCAGACAGCGGGCCTGCTCTGGCAACAAGTGCTCGTAGGTGTTGAACAATCCCGCGTCGGAGATCACGATGGGGCAATAGATGTTCACCAGGTCCTCACCCTTCTTCACAGTGACACCTGCAGGCACAAGAGCTTAGCTGAGGTTCTGTGCACTCCAAGAAGACAAGAAAGGCCCCCATTCCTACCCAACCCCATCTCTCCCACACTGACCCAGGCAGGTAGGCCCCAGCTAAAACTGCAGAGTGAGGGATCAGCCCAAAGCACTGCCTACAAGGCCCAAAAGGCCCACAGTCCCCACTGGCTTTCTAGCTCTCTCTCTATCTGATATGGGAGCTCTTCTCTTTAGCCACCAGCCAACCTCCACACTAACCCAGACAGAGCCCGTGAGCTGATAGCCTTCATTAAAATGCCAGGTCCTTCTTTACTGTTGCCAGAGTTTTTGGTTCCAACACACTCTCTTTTAAACCCTCCAGTGACACCTCAACCTCTAATTAAACTCCAAACCCTCCTATCAGCCTTCTGTGATGTGCTCCCTTCTGTGGATCCAGCCTCATCTCTGACTGTCTGACAGTTTTCACCAAACTATTAGATAGGACTATATGCAAATAGCATGTGTGTGCATTCATGCTCAGTTGTGTCTGGCTCTTTGCAACCCCATGGGCTGTAGCCTGCCAGGCTCCTCTGTTCATGGGATTTCCCAGGCAAGAATACTGGAGTGGGTTGCCATTTCCTTCTCCAAGGATCTTTCCGACCCAGGGATCAAACACACATCTCCTGCAGCTCCTGCATTGCAGATGGATCCTTTACCAACTGTGTCATCTGGGAAGCCCCCAACGGCTGACAGTCAATCATTTTTTTAACCTAGAAATGTGACAGACTCTTATGATTCAACCTAACATTTTCAGATGCCTAAATATATTCAGCTCATGGGACTTCTCTGGTGGTCCAGTAGCTAAGACACTGAGCTGCCAATGAAGGGGGCCCAGGTTCGATCCCTGGTCAGGGAACTAGATCCCACATGCCACAGATGAGAGTTGACCAAAGAAGACCAAAGATTCCATGTGCCGCAACTGAGACCCAGTGCAGCCAAAAAAGAGAAAAAAGAAACTCAGCTCTTTCATATCTCCGTGCCTCTGCACGTTCTGTTCCCCCGACCTGGAATGACCTCCTCTCCCCTCTGACCAGCTTCCTCTCTTCTATCACGACCTCCCTCTGAGGGTCCCTGTCCCACCATCCTGTGCCACCTCCAGCCTCAGTTCATGCCTCCATGCGGCACCTTGGTTATATCTCAGTCATCTGCCCTCTGAGACTGGAAACTTCTTGAGTTAGAGATTAGGATTTACTTATCTTTTATCTCCATCTTTTATCACATAGCATGTGAAAAACATAAATATATCCAGAACTGAATTTAATTCAATGATAAACCCTCCTTGGTTCACAGACCACCTGACGGCTGGAAGGAAAACTGGTTTGTGACTGTGAGAGAAAGTCTTGCACAGCTGATGGCCACTCCTGCCTCACTGCTGGGAACTTTGCAGTCTCTTCTACAGATACGTCCTCAAACATCACCGATGGCCTTTTCTCCCTTGACTTTTGGGTGCCTTGGGCCACCCACTCATTACCTCCTTCTTGAATGCTTACTCTGGTGAATTCACCATCACACCAGCCCTGTTTCCTTCAGGCCTCTCTCTGCTCCCTTTGCCGAGGCTTCTGAAGTTACCCTAGATGGTCTGTCTATTTACCAGAGCCCTTCCCTGCATAGAGCCTCTCCTTGCAGAGTTTATCCTTGGTGGAATTTTGACTCTCTGCTCAGGTGACAGCAAACACCTGAGCCAAGGTAGAGTCTGAGCCCCACTCTGCCATTTACAGGGCATCCTGGCGGCCTCCACACCACCCTATGGAGCACCCAGGTTACAACTCACTCCATCAGTCACTGAACAAACATTTACTGGGCTCCAGTATGTGCTAAAGTCTATAGACATAAAGATAAAAAAGACACCGCCTCTACACTCAAGGAACTCCTGGATTAAAGGATAACTACTTGTCTGTATTGAATAAATGATGAAATACTGTTCTCTGGGGACCACACCACCCTTTATCCTTCCTGTGTCCTTTTCACTTCCAGACCATGTCAATTGCTATTCCCAGGCAGCCCCAGAATGAGGCAGATTCCAGCCTGTAACCCCCTATTTGGAGGTCTCTGCCCTCAGTGCTTTCTTTGCTCTCCACTCCCAGTCTCTCCCACCGACGCCAAGGACTGTGAAGACGATGCAGGGCTCTCACCACAGGCTTTCCCAGCTGAGTCGAGCAGGATGCTGTGCACAGGGGCCCTTGTGAGGACAGCGCCCCCGGCCCGTTGAATCACAGGGATGGTGTGGAAGGCGATCTCACTGGAGCCCCCTCGGGGATAAAAGGCCCCTCCTAAGAAGTAGTCAACCAGCAGAGCATGCATGGAAAAGGTGGTGTGGCTGGGGGTCACACCTATAGAAGGAAGGAGGGGGTGATGAGGCAAGAGCAGGCAGCAACACCATTCAGAGCAGAACATGGGAGGGGTGGGGTGGGGGGAGAGGAGGGAGGCTCAAGAGGAAAGAGATACATGTATAATTATGGCGATTCACATTGCTGTACAGCAGAAACCAACACAAAATTGTAAAGTAATTTTCTTCCAATGAAAAAATAAAAAAGGAACACGGGTTCCTGTCAGAAAACATGCAGCCTTTGGGAATTCCCTGGTGGTCCAGTGGTTAGGACTAGGTGCTTTCCCTGTTGTGGGGGGCCTGGATTCAATGCCTGGTTGGGGAACTACAATCCTGCAAGCTGCATAGCGTGACCAAAAAAAAAAAATAGAAAACACGCAACCTGAGTCTATGCCTCCCAGGATCCAAGTGATTCTCAGGGCAGCCTCTTTCTATCCAAACAGGCAAACAGGGAGTGTTCCAGGTCTTGGGCCAGTGGGAATGACCTCCCTGCAAACTGCCACGCTGCCAGGGAGGAGAGTGTGGACTAGAAAGAAAACCATCCAGGACACAGGTGAGGGGGATTTTTATCAAGGTATCCAGCAGGGAGGAAGACAGGCATTTCTTCCCTAAGCTCAAGAGGACCTGGAGTGTGAGCAGCTCCACTTTAGTTAGCTAGGCAGCCTCAGAGTCAAAGAAATGCTTTTGAACTGTGATGCTGGAGAAGACTCTAGAGAGTCCCTTGGACAGCAAGGAGATGAAACCAGTCAATCCTAAAGGAAATCAGTCCTGAATATTCACTGGAAGGACTGATGCTGAAGCTGAAGTTCTAATACTTTGGCCACCTGATGCAAAGAGCCAACTCATTGGAAAAGACCCTGATGCTCGGAAAGATTGAAGGCAGGAGAAGGGGGTGACAGAGCATGAGATAGTTGGGTGGCATCACTGACTCAATGCACATGAGTTTGAGCAAACTCCAGGAGATAGTGAAGGACATGGAAGCCTGGCGTGCTGCAGTCCATGGGGTCGCAAAGAGTCGGACATGACTGAGCGACTGAATAAACCAGGCTCAGGAAGAAAGACTAAGAGCCAGGGGCTTCCCAGGGCCCAAGGCCAGGACCCACCGTAAGTGGGGAAGATGTAGCTGAGCACAGCCTGGAGCTCCGGGGAGGCGGGGAGCTGCCGCAGGACCTCAGCCAGGCTCTGGGTGGATGCACGAAGGAACGGAGAGAAGTAGGTGAGCAGCCCATACTTGGTGAGGAGCTGAGCCACGGGCAGTGGGAGGATCTTCAGCAGGACAGCATAAATGCCTCCACGGGATACCACCTGGGAGGGGAGTAAGCAGGGAGGAACAGGGCTCACCTCCAGACCCGCTGTGACAGAACTGCCTGTCCAACAGCCTGCACAGTCCAAGGGACCAGCAACACTTGGTGGTGGTGGTTTCGCTGCTGAGTCATGTTCGACTTTTTCCAAGCTATGAATTGTAGCCTGTCAGGCTCCTCTGTCCATGGGGATTCTCCAGGCAAGAAAACTGGAGTGGGTTGCTATTTCCTTCTCCAGGGGATCTTCCCGGATCAGGGATCCAACCTGTGTCTCCTGCATTGCAGGTGGTCTCCTGCACTGGATTCTGAGCCTGCTGAGCCATCAGGGAAGCAGAACTTGGCTAAATTTGGATCGTAAAACTCTGTACTCTAAGTTTTTTTTTCTTTTTTTTCCCATTCTCCCCTCAGATGAGTCCTTTTTTGCTTTTCAGTTTCCTGCCCAAATTCCTTTTGAAAAATTCCAATCTGGTCTCAGATGAAGTGAGGTTACAGATGAAAGGGGTTACAGATGTAACCACATGGAAGCCAGCCTGGCCAGGCCAGAGTGTGAGTGGCAGCTGCTGAGCCCAGGCTCCAGAGAGAGGGCCTGGCTGAGCACAGAGGTCAACTCGGACCTGGGCTGAGTTCCAGACAAACATGTCTGTTCCTCCTTCCTGCCTCCCTCACCCGTCACTCCACTAATGAGGAAGGTAAGCCTTGTTGGGAATAACACATGTCCGTATTACCTTAACCAGCTTCATATACTTGTCAATGGCAGCTTCTTCCTGGGGAAACTTGTCCTTGAGGCCCTGAATATAGGCTTTCATCCCCGTGTACATGGGAAACTCTTTTCGGCCATCAGGCCCTTCTAGTACCATGATGTCAAAGGGAGAGGACAAGGCAGCCCAGTCTAGCTGCCCCTCAGTGATCTGGTCCAAGATAAAACGGTCAAAGCTGCCCTCCTGCATTCTCCCAATGTAATGGATTCCTGTTGAGAAATAGAAAAACAAGGCATGATAGAGATAAGGGAATTGAGCATTGGAAAGGCTCCAACAAGGAAGCGAGGTGAAAGAGGCGTCCTACAGGCCAAGCCCACGCCCACAGAGGGGGTACCCACCCTTTCTGAAAAGGGGAGTTGCAGCAGAAACCACTAGATCCCCGCCCAGTTCAGCAGGTACAGCTGTCAGACCATGGAGATACATGTGGTGTGTCTCTAACTTCTTTTCCCTTCATCTGAGATCAGATTGGAATTTTTCTAAAGGAATTTGGGCAGGAAAGCTGTCAGACCAACAGTGCCCAGGGCAAAGAAAACCTGGGCCTCCAAAACCACTGAAAAGCCCAGGATCGTCCCACTGCGGCTGCTCCAAACCTCCTGCTCCCACCCCTTTGCCTTGGCAGCCTTACCCGTGTCAAATTCAAGGCCATTCTTTCCAAAGGTATGACAACAGCCTCCTGCCTTGGTATGTTGTTCCAAAACGAGAACTCGCTTGCCAGTTTTGGCTAGGATTGCAGCTGCTGCCAAGCCCCCAAAGCCACTGCCAATCACCACCACATCCAGCTTCTTTGGCACTCGGCTGACGGAGAAAGCTGCAACAAAGGAGGAGATGGAGAGCGCAATGAAAGGACAATGAGGTGGAAAGCAAGGCAGAATGTTCTAGCTTATATGATGCTCCAAAAAATTTCTAGAGCAGTTTGGCACAGGGCTCCTCACTAAAATATCTCAAACATTTTACCTAGGACATACTCAGGACCCACTGGGAAAGGTTGAACAAAGTGATTTAGGTTGATCTGAACTGGCTGCAGTCCATGGGGTCACTAAGAGTCAGGTACAACTGAGCGACTGCCTTTCACTTTTCACTTTCATGCATTGGAGAAGGAAATGGCAACCCACTCCTTGTATTCTTGCCTGGAGAATCCCAGGGACAGAGGAGCCTAGTGGGCTGCCGTCTATGGGGTCGCACAGAGTCGGACACGACTGAAGCGACTTAGCAGCAGCAGCAGCAGAACTGATTTAACCAAAACCACTATGTAGCTGAGGATTTTCCCTACTTGCAAGGAAAGAATAATTCATAAACTATCACACACACACACAAGTGCTGACCATGATCCAGGCTAAGAATAATAAATGCAGTCAGAGACCGAGCTAGGGAAGAAAGAAAACAAGGAGGTGGGGGACAAGAGAAGAGTATCATGGGGCTGGATGGTGGCTCATGCAACAGTCTATTCACAAGCAGGTTATCTTCAGAAAATGCAGGATCTGCAGGCAGTAGTGGTGCAGCCCACTCAAATCATGGTTCTGAAAGATCTTGATACAGAGGCAGGACAGAGCTCCTCTGAGAAATCACAGCACCACCCCTTCACACTGGGAAAGCCTGGATGTGGGATCGAGGAGGAAGCACCTAAACAAGACAAACTGGACAGCCCATGGTGCTGTATGGGCACTTTCTACATAAGATCTATTCTTTCAAGATCACTCCAGAAGAACTGAGTTTTGGGATTTTTCAAGATGCCAGAGAACTCGGTAAAAACTTTGAACTTTTCAAACATTTTTTAAAAGACCTGCAGTGAAAAATACATTTCATACATCAGTATATAATATAAAGAAGTTCCACAATACTTAGCACAACTATGTAGGATACACTGATATTTTCCATTTGACTGAATTTTAAAATGCTAGTTGCAACTCACTAAATTGATATCATGACCCACTACGAGAGATCAACACTTGGTTTCAAAAACAAACTAATCATCTCATCTTTAGACCAATCCAGATAAATGGAGTGACTTGCTAATGGTTACACAGTACATCAGGCTTCCCTGGTGGCTCAGACAGTAGAGAAAGTGCCTGCAATGTAGGAGACTGGGGTTTGATCCCTAGGTGGAGAAGGTCTCCTGGAGAAGGAAGTGACAACCCACTCCAATATTGTTGCCTGGAAAATGCCATGGACAGAGGGGCGTGGAGGGCTACCAGGGTCGCATAGGGTCGGACAGTGACTAACACTTTTACTTTCACTTTTTTCACAGAGTAAATCACTGTTGTTTGTTGTTCAGTTGCTCAGTCCTGTTTGATTCTCTGCGACAGAGACAGTGACAGAGTCCAGTTAAAACTCTGATTTCAGAAATAATAGTCCTTCCACTTACAACAATACTGTCTTTATTTTATTTATTAAGCAGCCGAACTCTTTCTTTAAACTCTAAAAGAAACCCACAAATACTTTTTAAAAGATGACAGTGCAGATTCTCCGTAAACAAAGAGCTCTGAGCCCGAGGCACCCCACTGAGCCTCTCTTCAACCGCAAGATTATGGGACCAGCATTATCAGTCACATCCCGTGATGAACCAAATGCAATTTCCTACAAAGGTTTCTGTGTAGCTCTCCCACGCCCTTGAACCCCTGGAGAAGATAAGTGAGAATGCTACGGTCTTAAAGTCAAAGAGGAGGGAAGATCTCTTCTTGTTTAAACCGTTAGCCATGGCTATACCAAGCGGCAGGGTCTGAGTGTGGCTATGACAAGAACTTGGCTCGCCCAGGACGATGCCCGAGACCCAGAGGCCACGATTCCCTGGGCCTGCGGGGACCAAGGCTCTCGCCAGGAGTGGATTCTAAAGCGGGCGCCTATACATGCAAAGATGCCCTTCCAGCACTTTGCATCTGGGAAACGCTAACCCGTGAGGATGCTCGGGAGCAGCCTAGGTCCCCGGGGTGTCTCCCCGCTCACCTTGCTTGAGAACCTTCTTCCTGGCCTCCTTGTCGGTCACCAGAGGCGCGGGTGGCCGTTGGACATCCTCCAAGAAGGGGTTCGGGGAGCTGCCTGAGAACAGCCCCTTGTAAACTTTGCCGAGGACGACCAGCAGCAGCGCAGCCAGTAGCAGCAGCGACACCCACATAGCGCCGGCGCCGGGTACCGGCAACTCTTTCGCTTGGACAGCGCCTGGGGTCTGGAGCCGCAGCTCCGCTCAGTTAGATAGTCCTCCCACCAGGGAGGCGGAGTCAACCGTGCCCGCTGATCAGCCCGCGGAAAGGCGAAGTCGCTCGCGGAAAGGCGAAGTCGCTCGCGGAGATTGACCCTCGCGGCTCCCCGTACTCGCTTCGCCTGCTGTGCGGAGGGCCGTGTTCCTGCGCGGAGGAAGCCTGGCGGGGCTGGGAGACCCCAACAGCGAAGAACTGGGAACTCGGGGACTCGGCCGGCGATCCCCGGGCGGGGGTCAGAGGAGGAGGAATGTGGGGCGGAAATGGTCGCCGTGGGGCGAGACAAGGCTGAGACGTGTAAGACCGAGAGAGACTCCCGATCCTGGTAGACAGGAGACCTGGGTTGTGGTTTGCGCTCTGCCGCGGACTCGCTAGATGACCGGTGGCAAATCGCTTTCCTGTTTTCCCCTCCGAACAATTGAGAAAGTTTCTGGCCAGAGTCCCCACGCAGCCCCTGTCTGGCTGGGTTCTTGCTGGATTGAGATCTCCCTTGACGTCCGCGCATCGCAGCCGGCGAGCACCGACTCTGGGACCCTCAAACTGGTCAATAGTTTTTGGGCGGGCGCCCTGGGATGACGACGCCTACGGCCGGGGCCGGGTAGGGACTGGAGCGGGCGGGGAGCGCCCAGCGGAAAGGCCGATGAAAGAACCAGCCTACCTGTGTATGCATTTATACTGAAAGTGTCGCTCCAATTTCTAGATTAAATATCTATTTAGCGTTTAAGCCCCAGCAAGCTTAAACTTAAAATTATTCCCTTTAATGTAGCTCCTTTCCTAAAGTGGGTGCACCATAAAAATTAACAACAAGGATCTACTGTATAGCACAGGGAGCTATATTTAGTATCTTGTACTAACAGAGGATGAGATGATTAGATGGCATCACCGACTCTTTGGACAAAAGTTTGAGGAGGTTCCGGGATTTGATGATGAACAGGGAAGCCTGGTGTGCTGCAATGCATGGGGTCACAAAGAGTCGGACACGACTGAGCAAGTGAACTGAACTGAATAATCTGTAATGGAAAAGAATCGGAAAAAGAATATATTCAGTTATGTAGATAGATAGGTAGATAGACTCAGTTGTGTCTGAGTCTTTGTGACCCCATAGACTGTAGCCCGTCAGGTTCTTCTGTCCATGGAATTTTCCAGGCAAGAATACTGGAGCAGGTTGCCATTTACTGCGCCAGTGGCTCTTCCCCACCCACAGTATCAAACCAGTGCCTCTTGCATCTCCTGCATTGCCAGGCAGATTCTTTACCACTAGTGCTATCTGGGAAGCCCATATATGTGTTATATATCTGAATCACTTTGCTATATACCAGAAAATAACAACATTGTAAATCAACTACATTTCGATTTTTTAAAATTATTTATTTATTTGGCTGTTCCAGGTCTTAGTCGACACATGCATGTTCTTTAGTTGCAGCATTCAAACTCTTGGTTGCAGCATGTGAGATCTCGTTCTCTGGCTAATGATTGAACCCAAGCTGGCTGCATTGGGAGCATGGAGTCTTAGCCACTGACCACTAGGATAGCCACTACTTCCATTTTTAAAAAAATTTTAATTAACAAAATACAATAGGTGCACCATAAATACTTAATTTCAAAAGGATCCGTCTTTATAGGAAGGCCATTTCCTCAGGCCCAGCCATAAGGAACTTCCCTAATATTATTAGGAGTGACGTTATAACTTCTAGTACTTGCTCGTTTGACAGTTTCTGCTCATTTCTTTCTCTAATACAGATCGTGAATGTCCCTCATGGAGTCCTGGCAGGGCTCCAGCCAGAACTGAGCACTAGCAGGCATGTAAAGCTGGTCATGATTCAACACTGCTGGATTCAATTCAAGCCCAGTAATAGAAGAGCTTCCCTGAGCTCAGGGTCGCCGTACCTGCCAATCATCTTCCCAAGGTTGGTCGATGTGTGAGTGTTTTGTCATATGCAGAACACTTGAGAAGGTCAAGGGGGAAGGAGGGGAAAGGGAGGCAGATGCTGAGGCACCAGAGGACACAGAGAGAGTTGGTTCCTGAGCTGCTATAACTGGAGGGCACTGCCCTCCCCCTGTTACAGTGAGCCAGGTGTCCAGTCCAGCAATCAGGAGGTATTCTGGCTCTTGGTGTTAGGAACAGTCAGTGCATCCAGCTTCCTGACAAAGAGTCCATCTTGTTCCTGGCCTCCGGTTTGTAGGGAACCCAGATTGTGTTCTCTGAAGAGCTGACCTCAGAGCAATGCCACCTTTCTTTCTTAGTCAGCCTTTCTTAGTCAACTGGGGAATTCTCTGGTGGTCCAGTGGTTAGGACTCTGTGCTTTCACTGCAGAGGGCTGGGCTTCAATCCCTGATTGGGGAATTAAGATTCTGCAAGCCACACAGTGCAGCCAAAAGAAAGGTAAACCAAGTCTGTGAGGTATACTATCCATCACCTGCCCACTTACCCAGATTCTTGTTGTGACAGGCACTCATGATGTCCACTTCTCCCATGGTGAGGTATGGGCCTGCCCAAATCACTTCCTGAGGTGGACTCATGGGAAGAAATACTTAGAGTTAGCTTCACTGGCCAGGAAGCTGCCAGATGTACAGTACTGGTGCTCACTGAGGAAGGGGGGGCATTGTGTTGCATTTTGAGTTTCTGTTAATACCATCATAGGAACCGAATTGAGTGTTAGGCCCTGCCAGGTCTGAGACCTGAGTAAAGCCTGAGCACTTCAGCTAAGACCACCCACCAATGTGTCACCCTAAATTATCCTCACCCTTTTGAGACACATGGACTTTCCTGGTGGCTCTGACAGTAAAGAATCTGCCTGTAATTCAGGAGACCTGGGTTTGATCCCTGGGTCTGGAAGATCCCCTGGAGGAGGGAAGGGCTGCCCACCTCAGTATTCTTGCCTGGAGAATTCCATGGACAGAGGAACCTACAAGCTACAGCCCGTGGGATCACAAAGGGATGGACAAGACTAAGCGACTAACACTTTCACTTTTAGATAATTTCCCAGATCTCAGTAACTTCATTGTCGAAAACAGATCCCTGTAAAGCAGTTATCCACCAATTAAGAATTAATTTAAAAAGCAAATAGAAAAACAGATCCCTACCACTTACAGTGGTGCTGCCTCCTGGACACTGAGAAGCCAGCCCTTAAACTCCTGCAGGGACCCCTTCTTTCTGTCCCGTTACATGGATAGTAAGAGGCAGGCATTCACTAAGGCAGCATGTTTATTTGGAATATGTTTACAGCTGCTTGAAGATTTTTTTTTTTAATGATTTAAAATCCCATAATCATTTTATTTTTATTTATTTATTTGGCCATAGATCGTGGCATGTGGGATCCCTAACCAGGGATCAAACCAGTGCCTTCTGCATTTGAAGAGCAGAGTCCCAACCACTGGACCACCAGGGAGGTACCTCTTTGAAGATTTTTCAAGTCAGAGGCATAACTGAATGATGAAACTAGTTTTCTTCTTTAATCTTTTTTTTTTTTCAGGGCTGAGACTCCAGAGTGTGTCCTCAAGGACTTCTGTCAGGACTCACAGAAGCCTCCACCCTGGTGATGGCACACAGGGACTGTTTTCTCGTTCTTAGTCTGAACGACTGCCAAGAAGGAGGGCAATGGTAGAACAGTCAAATCCCAGGCTCTCCCCATAGCTTCTAATCTCAGACCTTGTTAAACTCCTTTCTGAGCCCAAGGACAAAAGTCACTTGAACAAATGAGTTTGAGTCATGAATGAAAACTCTCACTCTTTCCATGAGAAAGAATTAAGAGATGGACAGGTAAGCAAGCATATCCATTTGGGAAAGAAGGTGTTGCTTTGGGATGTATTGTTAATAATAATAAGAGAGAGCATATATCAAGAGGGTGTGGACCTTTAGAAATGTGTAGGAAAAATTCTCTTTACAGTTCTCTTATTCTTTTAGAAGAAGCTCTTAGTTACTTCTGGATCAATTGCCTTTCCCAATGGTTTGCTTTCTAAGTAGGTTATAGGATTTGGGTTTGGATTTGCTTGGGTGGGAGAAAAGTTTCAATTGGAATCTCCCAGGAAATATATATTTCAATCAGTTTGGGTTGTTTACTGGCCCTTTCTCTCTCAAATACCCATTTTGACCTGTTTATCCTCAGGATCCCTAGTTCCATGTGGATATGTGTGAGCCTGGCAGCTTACCCTGTATTCCCCATGTTTCTCCCTACCTTCCCAGAAATGGTCTTAAATGCAGCCTTTGGGGTGCAGTGGCCAGAATGGGGACAAAGCCTGTGCTTTGGGAGTCCAGGGAGGTTTTCTTCACTGTCCTGAAACAGATGAACTGTTCTTCCAGAGAACATTTATCTTTGGATACTAGAGGGGAGAGAACGATGCGATGAGTCCTGAGCACACAGACTCCTACAGGGAGTTGTGCAGCACGGTGAATCACCAGATATCACTGAGAATGTATCTTGAGCCTTCGAGTGTGTCTAACTGTTTGTGACCCCATGGACTGTAGTCCGCCAGGCTCCTCTGTCCATGGAATTTCCCAGGCAAGAATACTGGAGTAGGTAGCCATCCCCGTCTCCAGGGGATCTTTCTGACCAAGGGATTAAATCCTGGTCACCTGCATTGCAGGCAGATTCTGTACTGTCTGAGCCACCAGAGAAGCCCATTTTGAGCCTAGTCCTGTGCAGATGGTCTGAGAAATATAAAACAAGTATACAAGAAGAGTCTGACTGGGGAGACAGGTCTTTTGCAGAGGACCTTGTGCCACATACAGAGGCTATGGGACTTAGAGATCTGAGGAAACCCTCGTAACTGCAGGAAACCACTGTAGCTCAGCCACCCTGAGGAGATGGAACTGATCTTGAAGGGCCCAGAAAACACTGAGAAGGTGGAGGTGGGGGCGAGACCACATGACCCAAGGGCTGGAGGTGAGAGGAATTGCAGCAGTGTGTTTACTTTAGCTAAGTGGGAAATAATGGTGCTTAGACATCAGGAGGCCAGTTGTGGAGGAGTAGCTCTGCTGTGGTGTGTTTATGGGTTCATCCTTCTGGCGAAAATGAAGGCAAAAAGAAGTCAAAAAATCAAAGTTGTGTCTAAGGAGTGTTAGTTGGCAAAAATAAGTACGCGGGATTAGAGTAACAGGACAGTCTGGGATTCCAGGGCCTTGATATAACAATGATACCTTTGTTAGTTATTTTCCCGTAATTATTATTATTTTTCTTTTATCTGCCTTAGAGAAAATAATACTGCACATGGTTCAAAATCCAAAAGTATGAGGATGTACATATAGTGAATATATTCCACTCTTGTTCCCCAGCCACCCTGTTTTCCTGCTGAGGCAAAGTTAGTACTTCCTTGAAGACTATAATTCTGGAAATAGTCTCTATAAAGACAAGCAAATAGATTTATGTGGGGTTTTTTGTTTTTTTTTTTTAGAAAATCCAATGATAAAGTATACTCTGCCCTTTGCTTTTTCACTTAATATAGTAATATCATGAAGATTGTTCCAAATCATTTATAAAGTACTTTCTTACTCTTTTTTTTAAATGGCTGTATAGGATCTCATTAAGTGGATATGCTTTAATTTATTTAAAATTAGTTCACTAGTGACAACTAGCTTTATCATGATGATCATTTTGAAATGTATAGAAACATCAAATCACTGTGTTGTGCGCTAGGAACTAACATCGTGTTGTAAGTGAATTATAACTCAAAAACAAACTTGTAGAAAAAGAGATTAGATTTGTGGCTACCAGAGATAGGGGAATGGGGAAAGGGGGATTAGATAGTGAAAAGGTGCAAACTTCCAGTTGGAAGATAAATAAGTACTCGGAATATAATGTACAACATGATAAAGGTAGCACTGCTGTATGTTAGAATGAAAGTTAAGAGAATAAATCCTAAGAGTTCTCATCACAAGGAAAAAAATGTTTTGTTTGTTTGTTGATGTAGTACCAATAGATGATGATGGATGATCGATAACCCTATCCTGGTCATCATTTCATAACGTATATAAGTCCAGTCATGCTGTGCCCCTTGCCTCTTACACAGTGATGTATGTCAATTACATCTCGGTGAAACAGCGGGTGGGGGGGTTATAAATAGAGTAAAATAAAGTAAGAAGTCCATCAGTGGACATTCAGAGTTTTTCTAGCCTTTTGCTTTTATAAACAGTACTACCATGGATTTCCTTCATGGTCTAGTGGTTAAGAATCTGCCTGCCAGTGCAGGGTACGTGGGTTTGATCCCTGGTCCAGGAAGATCCCACGTGCCATGGGGGCAGCTAAGCCCGTGTGCCACAGCTACTAGAGCCCATGTGCCCTAGAGCTCGTGTTCCACAACGAGAGAAGCCACCACAGCGAGAAGTCCTCGAACCACAGCTAGAGATGGCATGGCAACAGAGACCCAGTGCAGCCAAAACAAACGAACAAAAACAGACGAACAAAGCCATGAGTAACACTGTAAGCATGTCATTTTGCACACGGATGAGTATATATATTAGATAAATTCCTCAAATGCAGTTGCAGGCCCCAAATAGACACAGCATACATGATCGTGTCAGATATTATCAAGCCGGAGAGGTGGTAACAGTTCACTCTCCAGTGTCTACAGCTCTTGGTCCTTTACCCAGCATGGTGTTACCACGTTTTCTGATCTTTGATAACAAGGTAAGTGAAAAATGTTATTTCAAGAGTAGTTGTAGTTGACTTTAGTTGACATTTCTCTTGTTATGAGTAAGGTTGAGCATTTCTTCACATGTTTAAGAACTGTTTGTGTTTCCTTTTATGCAAACCATCTACATCCATGCCCATTTTTCTACTGGTTTCTTTTTTTTTTTTTATCTTACTGACTTGTAGGATTTTATTTCATTTTTTAACATTAAAAGCATTAGGGCTTCCCAGGTGGCTCAGTAGTAAAGAATTTGCCTACAATGTGGGAGACCTGGGTTTGATCCCTGGGTCGGGAAGATCCCCTGGAGAAGGAAATGGCAACCCACTCCAATATTCTTGCCTGGGAAATCCCATGGACAGAGGAGCCTAGTGGGCTACAGTCCATGGAGTTGCAAAGAGTCAGACACAACTTAGCAACTAAACACCAAAGACAGGAAAATTAGCCTTGTGTTTTGATATGAGTTGCAAAAGGTTTGTTGGGTAGTTTTTAAGCTCCAGCAGGGGAAAGATTTGGCTGAGCAGAACATGAGGAAACCGCCTCACTCAACTTTACTTACTCAGAGCCCTGAGACTTTGAATGTGGCCAAGAAGTCTGTATGAGATTATATTAACATTAAGCTTTTTGCAGACCAGATTAAACAGGAGTTGTCCTTACAGTATTACCTGTAGTTGACTTCTCCAGGGTTAATCCATTGTGTGTGTGTTAAGGGAAAGGGTGTGCTGTTCAAGCTTTCATCTCTGGGGGACTGATACGTGCCTGAGAGACTGACTCGTTTGCCTTGCAGGTTGAAAGTGTATCTGCTGGGTCCTCTCCACCATGTGACAAGGACAGCAGTGCTCTTCTGGCTTTCAGAGGAATTTCTGTACGTACTGCCCACAGCCCCGTGTCTTCTGTCAGTAGGCGTTCGTGTAACATGCTGCTATGTGGTGCCGGGACACAGGATGGCACAGACCTTGCCCTCCAGTAGTACATACTTTGGGGGTAGGAGTGGGAGCAGACATGCAAAACAATCTGCCTAATCAGAAAATTGTTGTAATGAAGCAGAATATAAAGTGCAGTGGGGATGTCAACAGCTCACCACTATCTCAGTTGAGTAGATTTTTATCCATTTACTCTTCAAGGAGGGCATATACTTGTCCCTACGTTGCCCAACTTCTCCATCATAGTTGGTATTTTCCAGGTGCCTCTCATTAAGATTGGGCTTCCCAGGTGGCTCAGTGGTAAAGAACCCAGCTGTCAATGCAGGAGTGGGTTAAATCCCTGGGTAGGGAAGATCCCTTGGAGGAGGAAACAGCAACCCACTCCAGTATTCTTGCCTGGAAAATTCCATGGACAGAGGAGCCTGGAAGGCTACAGTCTGTGGGATCTCAAAGAGTCGACACAACTGAGCGACTGAGCATGCACTCATTAAGATTGGCTTTAACCAACCCATCTGGGAAGACAGATTCTAATGGCCTCCAGTTTCAAGAATATTTGGTACAGTGGGCAGTATGTATTTGTGTGGATAGGAGGACTTGGACTCCGCCCTCACACTGAAGGTCACCTGCCCCTACAGATCTCAGAGTTGAAGAACCACAGCGTCCTCCAGGCCCTGACAGCAGAGGCGAACGCCTGGGAGCCCCGTGGTAAGGTCCCCTTCAGGGCCCGATGAGCCTGGGTGGGACTCAAGGCAGAGCTCGTGGGTCTTTCCTTTTCTTCCTTGAATTTCTTCCCTTGAATTTCTCTCACTACTTTTCCTATAGAATTTTATAGATTTATCCTTCTTCAAGGGAAACTAGAACTGACACTGGATTAGGAGTCAAGAGACCTGAGTTCGTTCATTCTTTTTTAAGGGTTTTGTTTTTTTTTTTTCATGTGGATCATTTTTAAAGTCTCTTATTCAATGTGTTACAGTATTGCTTCTGTCGCATGTTTTGGTTTTCTGGCTGCAGTGCATGTGGGATCTTAGCTCCCTGACCAAGGATAAAACCCACACATACCCTCTGCTTTGGAAGGTGAAGTCTTAACCACTGGATTGCCAGGGAAGTCCTGAGAGACCTGAATCCTAACTTGGTCCCCAAAGTCCTGCTAGTGACTTACTTGCCTTTTGGAAAAATTATACTATCTCTGTGTCTACAGTGGAGGTATCAGTATTTCCTTTGTCCTCTGAAGGATGTTGTGATACTGAAATGATACAGAGTAGATGAAAAGGCTTTGAAAAGTTAATCTTGTTTTACCTGCTTGACATGGGGCTTCCTATACTCTATTTAAAGCTCACTCTGCCTGCTAATATAACGCACAAGGAAGCACACTCCACCAATTCAGAAGGACCACTTCTGGAGTCACATGTCTCTGGCTTAAGTCTTAACTCTTTCACCCACCAGCTCCATGAGCCAGAGTGAGGAACTTAATCTTTCTAACCCTTGCTTTACTTATCTGTAAAACCAGGGTTATATCAGAACCTGTATGATATAAATTTTATAAGGATTAAACGAGATAATGGAAAGTGCTTAGCACACAGAATCATAGTGAGCACTCACTGGTGTGTTTTGTTATCTTAAAATCTTGCAAACTGAATGTGTAATCTCCAAGAATATGGGAGTCTATTAAAAATATTCCAGTGTAGAAAAATTATTTGAAGGTCTCAGAAGTTTCTTTTTTTTTTTAAAGAGAACCATTTTTTAAATTTTATTTTTAATTGGATAATTATTACTTTACAGTGTTGTGTTGGTTTCTGCCACAAACATGAATCAGTCACAAGTATACATATATCCCCTCCTTTTGAATCTCCCTCCCCTGCCCTACCATATGGATATTAAATTTGTTACAACATTGCTCCTGTTTTATGTTTTTGATTTTTTTGGCCTTCGGGCAATCCCAACCAGGGATCCAACCCATACCCTTTGTGTTGGAAGACAAAGTCTCAATCACTATGATGGCCAGGGAAGTCCCTATAAAGTTTCTTTTAATTGAATTTTGTCTTTACCACGTGTTGGCAGACCTAACATTGATTAGAGATGTTGCCTCAAATGCCAAAATGTCTTCTGTTTCAGTACAACTGGCAGTTCTGTGCCAGATATTCTTGATCATATTGAGCAGTTACACTGGACTTCCCAGGTGGTAAAGTGGTAAAGAGTCCGCCTGTCAGTGCAGGAGACGCAGGACACTGAGGTTCGATCCCCTGAGTCAGAAAGATCCCCGGAGAAGGAAATGGCAACCCACTCCAATATTCTTTCCTGGAAGGTTCCGTGGACAGAGGAGCCTGGCAGGCTACAGTCCTGAGGTCACAAAAAGTTGGATATGACTGAGTATGTGTACATACGTGTTTGAACAATTACATTTTTTTTTTCAGACAGCACTCAGCTAATTTAAATTAATAGGCTGACTAAATCAGTAGTGCCGTTTACTATGTGAATAAAGAGAAAAGGGCTTAAGTAAAGGAGGTAATTGACAAAAGGAAAAATGATAAAGAGCCATACTAACGTGAACTGGCTTTGTCTTCCTGGAGATTTGGAAGCTCCATGCTTTTCTGTTCGTGTGGAGAAAGCAGTATTTACATCAGGATTGTGTGCAGAGGTGGGGGTTGTCTCCCTGAGTCCTAAAAGAACTAGGAAAGGAGCAATATGCTCTTACATGGGTTGGGTGTTTGTCTCTAGTTCGGGCACCAGATTGAAGTTGCCCCTTGAGACCGTGTGCTTCCTCTTACTTGGATTCCTATCACAGTAAACTCCCACACCCTTGCCCATGAGGTTCCTACTCCTGGTGCACGGCCTTTGACCAACTTGTTTATAGGCAAGGATGCATGGGGTAAAAGATTAATTGCATTGTGATAATCTGAAGGTTAACTCAGTGAGGCTGGATGTAGATGAGGGGTGAAGGGTGGGGGAACTCTTGTCATCCTGATAAGCGTCCATGGCTGCCGTTCCACTTTCCTTGTTCAACCCCTTTGTCGTTGTAGCTCACTTGCCAAGGGTCCAGCGTGCTGGACATAAGTCTTTATTTTCCTCATGGTCCCGGGTCAAATATCCTGTGTTCTGTTGAAGCTACCTAGTTTGGAAGCCCTGTTGTACGATCTGCTGCCCCGGGCAAGGACTGGCAAGAGTCCAGATCCATCTCATCTGCTACCACCATCCACAATCCTGCTAGACCGGAGTCCACAACTGTGTCGGCCCTGCTAGCTGAGGCGCACTGAGCAGGCGACCTTGGGCCACGTGCTCCCCTAGACTCTGTTCTCATAGTAATCTCAAGAGAGATTACAGATGGTTGAGTAACTTGCCTGAAGAAGCACAGCTTGTGAGTGAGCTAAAAAGTTCACAAGCCATTTGTCTCTACAGGGTGCTTTCACTGTGGTCCCCTCCTGCTCCCCAGCAGCCTCCTCAGCCTCGTTATCCATTAGTGTTTTGAGTTTGGGGTAGGTTTTTCTTTAATTTTCCAAGTGTGTATTGGTCGCTCAGTCATGTCTGACTCTATGCCCTATGCACTGTAGCCCACCAGATTCCTCTATCCATGGGATTCTCCAGGCAAGAATACTGGAGTGGGTTGCCATTCCCTTCTTCAGGGGATCTTCCCAACCCAGGGATCAAACCCAGGTCTCCTGCATTGCAGGTGGATTCTTTGCCATCTGAGCCACTAGGGAAGCCCTTTTGCAAGTGTACTTCCAAAACAGTTCACTGTCACAGAAATTCCTCAGCCCTGGTTGCAAGGCAGAGGGGAGCTGTCCTAACTTGCTTACACTATCCAGGCTGGAAGGCTCACCAGTTTGGTTTGAACAGAAGCCTCCCCATCCTCCCCACTGTTTGCCTGTGTCCTCTTTAGCAAAGGGGAAAAGCCAGTGACAGCCATGACACCAGAATTCGGTCCAGAGAGTGGCAGCTGTGGTGTGGAGTAAAGGGCTGTGCAGTGATTATAGAGAGCCTGTCCTGCAGCTGTTTTTTTCTTCTGTCCCCCCTCCTTTCATTGTGCTTTTCATTCATTCCTCAAACATTCATTATGAGGACTTTCCTGGTGGTCCAGTGGTTAGGACTCCATACTTCCACTGCAAGGGGCACAGGTTTGATCCCAGGTAATTGGGGAACTAAGATCCTGCATGCCAGCCGGTGTGGCCAAAAATAGCAACAAAAACATTCATGGTGCACCCATTGAACCCCAAGAACCCTGCCCTCCTGTAGCTCCCAGTGCAGTGGGCAGGACAGTTACCACACTGTGACAAGAACAGGGTGTCGGGAACTCTCATGGTGCTGCTCCTAAAAGCAGATTCCAGAGGCTGAAGAAGGTGCCAGGGGAGGGTGGTGCTGGAGTTGGCTGCATGCTGAGATGGAGCTGCGCCAGGAGAGGTTGGAGCTGAAGGTGGGTTGGGGTTTCATTGTGAGAATTACGAAGAATCCCTAGAGGGTTCCATGCAGCGGGCTGGCATCAGGTCTGGCCTTTTTGAAAGCTCACTTTGGCAGCTGTCTGGCAAGACAGGCAGATAAGGCCAGGGGCTACAACAGTGATCCAGACATACATAGATCTCAGGGGATGTCCTTGTCTCACTATTGCAGTTGTGAGTACAGAAGTCCTCCAAGCCCAAGAAGAATGGGAAGCTGTGGAGAGCATCCACCCAGAGACAGGTAACTAGAGGAATGGCACCCTTTCCACACAGCCTGCTGCCACTAAAGGCACTGTCTACCCACGAGGCTGATGCTCTGTTTGGGATTAGGAGACAGAATTCCTGAGTGTTCTCATTTTTGATATGTGACATAGAATAAAACCTCTTTTCCCACTTCAAAGGTGATGCCCTCCAACCTCTGGAGGAAAGGGAGGTGAATGCCACGGGGTCTGAGAGAAGACGAGGAGGACCATGGTCAGGGTCAGCTTCTGCGGGGTGATGAGGTCGGGCAGAGGATGGAGCTGGGCAGCCAGGACCCCTGTATCAGGTTGAGCAGATGGTTCACTGTACAAGGAAATCTCTGGAGATGGAGGTTGAAGTCGTCTGCTGGAAGGCACTGGGGGCTGTCAGAACTGTGTCTCGTTCCTTTGGGAGGTTTAGGTGGAGCTGTGGGAGGGGAGAACTGAGACCTAAATCTAGCCTGAGCCCCACTTGAGCACCTGGAGAGACGTTTCAGGGGCTGTATCAGTCGTCACCTGAACTGCTGGTTGACGAGTTAATTCCCTGGAGCAAAGGCTGGAGGAGAGATCATTCATCTCCAGGGCATGAGAAGGCGAAGTAGAAACCGGGAAAGGCCCCTAGACAGACCTGTCGCAAGCTTCTGTGTGGGTACCTCCTCCAGGCAGTGACGCACCCCACTCACAGATGAGTGGACTTGGGGGCTCCTACAGATCAGCTTCTACTCTGCAGGGCTCAGCTTGGTCCACCTCCACACAGCCAGCTCTGAAAGGGAGTCCGCCCTGTGAATAACACCAGCCCCCTGACACCGGGTTGGTTGTAGCTGTAGGTGTCTGACACTGACAGCTGGAAGCCTGTGCTGGGCTTAGAGGTGACAACCAGAAGGCCCTTGGTACATGTTTGTTGATAGAGTGGCTCCTGTCACAAGTCTTGGAGTGTCTTCCCTTTTGCCACAGGGAGCCGGGCCAGCATGGACCAGCCTGGGCAGCTCATCTCCTTCAGTGAGGCCCTGCAGCATTTCCAGACAGTGGACCTCTCCTCCTTCAAGGTATGACACCAGGGGGGCACTGGGGTCTTGAGCAAAGCGCTTTCTTCCCCCAAGCTAGGTTTCTACCCCATCAGGATAGGCCACGGGAAGATCCCCTGGAGAAGAGCATGGCAACCCACTCTAGTATTCTTGCCTGGAGAATCCCCATGGACAGAGGAGCCTAGCGGACTACAGTCCATGGAGTTGCAAAGAGTTGGACACAACTGAGTGACTAAGCAGAGGATAGGGCACTGGGCAGGCAAGAGGGAAGCTTCCAGTCGAGGGCTCTTTCCCAACTCAGAAATCTCAGGGTACAGAATCACAGGTGGCTGAGGACCCAGGTGTCATGTGGTCTCAGGGACTGTGTCCCCGGAGCTCTAATGGTCCTGTCTTATGGGGGTCCTTGGAGCTGCTGCCCACTCTCCCATCCTAGGGATTGCGGTGGGGGGTGGGGGGGGGTCTGGAATCAGATGCTAGGAAGCAGGGTAGCCTGTCCAGAGAGCTGAGTGATTCATGGCCAATATAGGAAAATTTTCCATATCCTAGAGGAACTAGAAGCTCTTTGGGAATTTAAAAAATATGTGGGGTTGGAAAAAGAGTGCTAAGGAAATGAAAAGCTGGCAGACATCTTGAGTGCCTAGTGGTAAGTTTGCTGCTGCTGCTGCTAAGTTGCTTCAGTCGTGTCTGACTCTGTGCGACCCCATAGACGGCAGCCCACCAGGCTCCCCAGTCCCTGGGATTCCCCAGGCAAGAACACTGGAGTGGGTTGCCATTTCCTTCTCCAATGCAGGAAAGTGAAAAGTGAAAGTGAAGTTGCTCAGTCATGTCCGACTCTTAGCGACCCCATGAACTGCAGCCCACCAGGCTCCTCCGTCCATGGGATTTTCCAGGCAAGAGTACCAGAGTCAGGTGCCATTGCCTTCTCCGGGTGGTAAGTTTAGAGGACTGTGAATTCAAATGTTCAACCAAAGCCTGGCTCGAAGAGAGAGGCTGAAGATAGGAATCAGACTGATCCCAGAGGGCCGGAACCTGCTGAAATCGGAGTATCCTAAGCCCTGCAGCAGTGGCTCTGAACACGAAGGCATCAGCAGGAGCTGGTGTAGCCAGTGCTGCTGTGGTGTGGACAGAAGGTGCCAGCTACCCCTCAGGGGTATCCAGCTCCAAGAAAGTGCCCTAGACTCCCCTTCTCACCGACTGTCTTATCCTGGAAGTTGAGAGGGCTGTTAGACTGTATGTCTTTTACAGAGAGAGACAAACACAGACATAACAAAGGGTGGAAGCAGCCCTGCTGGGAGACCTGGCCTGGCATCTGTGTGTCTGTCTGTCTATCAGATGCCAGTCCCCATGGCCAGTCCCCTCTAGCTTCCTTGGAAGTCAGTGACAGAGCCATTTCTGGAAAAGCCCAGAGGCTAAATACTGACTGATATAGGCTAAATACAGGCTGATTAGATCTGGGCTTAGGGACATCTCTTTCTGGTTACAAAGAACCTGAGAGCTGGAAGAACCTGTCCCTGGAGATTTTTTTTTTTTTTAATCTTTATTGAATTTGTTACAGTATTGCTTCTGTTTTATGTTTCGGTTTTTTGGCTTGGAGGCATGTGGGATCTTAGCTGTCCAACTAGGGCTCAAACACCCCAACCAGGACCCACACCCCCTGCAACGGAAGGTGAAGTTCTAACCACTGAACCGCCAGGGAAGTCCCTTGGAGATTTATTAATAGCAGATGCTTCACAGCTTCTGCCCTGTTTCCCTGGCTCAGAGGCCAGCCAGTTAGTTGGGAACTATTCGTTTCTACAAGACCAGTCCTGTACTGATTGATCCTCATGGTAAGTTCATGAAAGCAAGTGAACTCAGCACTCTGCCCACTCCTGCACCTTTCTCCCCAGAAAAGAATCCAGCCCACCATCCGAAGGACCGGGCTTGCTGCCCTCCGGCACTACCTCTTCGGGCCTCCGAAGCTCCACCAGGGCCTCCGTGAAGAAAGGGACTTGGTCTTGACCATCGCTCAGTGTGAGTGCACGGCTGCAAAGCAGAGAGAACGGTTTGTCCATCCTGTGACTGAGACTAAACCGAGGCTCTTGCATTCACCATGTTGTGGGGAGGGCCAGGTGTGGGCGTCCAGGCCGGGTCTGTCTTGGCTGTGCGTTCTCTGGGAAGCACTCAGTCCTTCCCTGAGGGCCAATTCAGCAGAGCATGCATGTGTTTGGGGGCAGGTGGCCTGGATAGCCAAGACCCCATGCATGGCCGAGTCCTGCAGACCATCTATAAGAAGCTGACTGGCTCCAAGTTTGACTGTGCCCTCCACGGAGACCACTGGGAAGATCTGGGCTTTCAGGGTAAGAGAGAGAAATGGTTCATCTCCCTGACTCCTTATTCCAAGACTAGCATGAGAACCCAGATAGTCCTCTTCCTGTTACGCCAGCACCATGAGACGGGATATCTGGGGCAAAGCATTCCAGGAAGAGGGGACAGCTAATGCAAAGGCCCTGAAGTGAAATGTGTGTAACTCTTTTTTGAGAAAAAACAGTGGCAGAAGTGGACAAGAATTGTTCACTCGGGGCCTTGCAGGCCAGTGTAAAACGTGTACTCTTAGTGGAATGGAAAGCATGGGAGTGATATGATTTAGAATCCAGTGGTTTTTTTTTTTTAATTAATTAATTAATTTAGTCGCTCAGATTCTTAGTTGCAGCACGTGGAATCTTCAGTCTTCCGTGTAACACACAGGAACTTTGAGCTGTGGTATATGGAATCTTGTTCCCTGACCAGGGTTCCAAGCCAGGCCCCCTGCATTGGGAGCTTGGAGTCAGCCACTGGACCACCAGGGAAGTCCTCTAGTGTTTTCTTTTTGCTCTTTTCTTTTAGTGTTAATGAAAATTGTGTTTTACATTATTTCACTTCTTGAGTGAAACAAAATTATTTCACCTGTTTTTGAATTGTCCATTTTTTTCCTAAACCATATATAAAATTACATTTATATAAAACAGGAAAACATCTTGATTTGAAAAGGAAACTTTATATGCTCAAAATTTATTTGTGCTCTGTTGGTTTTGACAGTGTGTTTAAGTCCCTTTACCGTCCCTCATCTATAATATAATTGACTTGGACATGGAGAGTCACATCAGTGTTATGATTTTTCTTTCAACCATTAATTTAAATAACTCAAGAGGAAAAGGAAATTCTGTTGTATTTACCCATATGTTTACTCTATCCCTTATTCTTTCTTCCTTTCTGATCTTCTAAGATTCCTTCTTTTTTCACTTCCTTCTGTTTCAGGAACTTCCTTTAGCCACTTTCTAAAGTAGGTCAGCCAGCATAAATCCTCTTAGCCTTCCTTCATCTGAAAATGTCTCGATTTCCCCTTTACTCCTGAAGGATGATTTCTCTGAATATAGAATTCCAGGTTGACAGATCTTTTCTTTCATCCCTTGAAAATAAATAGGCTGCTTCCTTTTGGCTTCCATAGCTTCTGATGAGAATTCTGCTGGCACTTGAATTATTGTTTCTTGGTAGATGAGGAGTGGTTTGTCTCTCTACTTTCAAGGTCTTTTTTGCTCACTTTTTTTCTTTTGTTTGTAGGAGTGTGACTATCGTATGTCTTAGTGGAGATTTCTTTGGGTTTATCCTATTAGGGTTTTGCTCAGTTTCTTGGATCTGTAGGTTTATGTCTTTGGCCAAATTTGGTAAATTATCAGCCATTATTGCTTTGAGTACTTTTTTCAGCCCTTCTCTTTCTCCTTTCTTGTATAATTCCGACCCCACGGGTGCTAGATCTTCTGTTACTGTTCCTCTTAGTCCCGGAGGCTCTGTTCATTTTAAGGGGATATCTGTATAGCAGCAGCAGCTGTATAGCCCAGAGGTCTCCAAGGCGCTGTTCATTCTGTTTTGTTTTTTCTCTCTGTTGTTCAGAGTGGGCTGTTTATATTGTTCCGTCTTCAAGTTCACTGGTTCTTTCCTCTGTTGTCTCTATTCAGCTGTTGAGCCCACCCAATGAGTTTTTAATTTTAGTTATTATAGTTTTCGGTCCTAAAGTTTCTGTTTGGTTCTTTATATCTGATATTTCTTTACTGAGACCTTTATCAAAGGCATTTGTATAAAAGGCATTTGTAGGTTTCTATTGTTGCTGCAGAAAATGACCACAAATTTAGTGGTTTAAAACAATACAAGGAAAAATAAAATAAAATAAAAAAAAACAGTACAAGGGACTTCCCTGGCAGCTCAGCAGTTAAGGCTCTGTGCTTCCAATGCAGGGGCCACAGATATGATCCCTGGATGGGTCCCACATGCTGTGCAGTACAGCCCAAAAAGAAAAAAGACCCACAGATTTACCACCTTCTAGTTCTGTAGTTGAGAAGTCTGACACAGTCTCTCTGAGGCAAGATCAAGGTCACAGCAGGGCTGTATTCCTTTTTAGACTCTCCAGGAGAGAATCTATTTCCTTGCCTTTTGCACCTTCTAGAGGCCTCCCACATTCCTCCTCCTTCAAAGCCAGGAACACAGCATCTCTCAGAGCTGAATCTGTCCTCGCATCCTTCTTCCTGATGCTGTGTTTCTACCTCCCTGTCACACGTTTAAGGATTTTTCTGACTACATTCAATTCAGTTCAGTTGTTCAGTCATGTCTGACTCTTTGAGACCCCATGAACTGCAGCACACCAGGCCTCCCTATCCATCACCAAGTTCCGGAGTTTACCCAAACTCATGTCCATTGAGTCGGTGATGCCATCCAACCATCTCATCCTCTGTCGTCTCTTTCTCCTCCTGCCCTCAATCTTTCCCAGCATCAGGGTCTTTTCAAAAGAGTCAGCCCTTTGCATCAGGTGGCCAAAGTATTGGAGTTTCAGCTTCAATATCAGTCTTTCCAATGAACACCCAGGACTGATCTCCCTTAGGATGGACTGGTTGGATCTCCTTGCAGTCCAAGGGACACTCAAGAGCCTTCTCCAACACCACAGTTCAAAAGCATCAAATCTTCAGCACTCAGCTTTCTTTATAGTCCAACTCTCACATCCATACATGACTATTGGAAAAACCATAGCCTTGACTAGACATACCTTTGTTGACAAAGTAATGTCTCTGCTTTTTAATATGCTATCTAGGTTGGTCATAAGTTTCCTTCCAAGGAGTAAGTTTTCTTCCAAGGAGTAAGCGTCTTTTAATTTCATGGCTTCAGTCACCATCTGCAGTGATTTTGGAGCCCCCCAAAATAAAGTCAGCCACTGTTTCCACTGTTTCCCCACCTATTTGCCATGAAATGATGGGACCGGATGCCATGATCTTAGTTTTCAGAATGTTGAACTTTAAGCCAACCTTTTCACTCTCCTCTTTCACTTTCATCAAGAGGCTCTTTAGTTCTTCTTCACTTTCTGCCATAAGGGTGGTGTCATCTGCATATCTGAGGTTATTGATATTTCTCCCGGCAGTCTCGATTCCAGCTTGTGCTTCTTCCAGCCCAGTGTTTGTCATGATGTACTCTGCATATAAGTTAATAAGCAGGGTGACAATATACAGCCTTGACGTACTCCTTTTCCTGTTTGGAACCAATCTGTTGTTCCATGTCCATTTCTAACTGTTGCTTCCTGACCTGCATACAGGTTTCTCAAGAGGCAGGTCAGGTGGTCTGGTATTCCCATCTCCTTCAGAATTTTCCAGAGTTTTTTGTGATCCATACAGTCAAAGGCTTTGGCATAGTCAATAAAGCAGAAATATATATTTTTCTTGAACTCTCTTGCTTTTTTGATGATCCATCGGATGTTGGCAATTTGATCTCTGGTTCCTCTGCCTTTTCTAAAACCATCTTGAACATCTGGAAGTTCACGGTTCACATATTGGTGAAGCCTGGCTTGGAGAATTTTGAGCATTACTTTACTAGCCTCCCTGGTAGCTCAGCTGGTAAAGAATCTGCCTGCAATGCAGGAGACCCTGGTTCGACTCCTAGGTTGGGAAGATCCACTGGAGAAGGGATAGGCAACCCACTCCAGTATTCTTGGGCTTCCCTGGTGGCTCAGCTGGTAAAGAATCCACCCGAAATGCCGGAGACCTGGAATCAATCACAGGTTTGGAAAGATCCCCTGGAGAAGGGAACAGCTACCCATTCCAGTATTCTGGCCTGGAGAATTCCATGGACTGTGTAGTCCGTGGAGTCCTAAAGAGTTGGACATGACTGACTACACTGGGCCCAGCCAAATAGCCGCAGCCTTCATTCTGACTGTAATCTTGATTCCCCCTTGCTGTGCAGCCTTTTATTTTGTATTGGGGTATAGCCAATTAACAATGTTGTGATAGTTTCAGATGAACAGCAAAGGGACTTAGTCATACATATATGCGTATCCATTCTCCCCCAAACTCCCCTCCCATCCAGGCTGCCACATAACACTGAGCAGAGTTCCCTGTGGTATACACTAAGTCCCGTTTGATTATCCATAGCAGTGTGTACATGACCATCCCAAACTCTATCCCTTCCCCCAGCAATGTTGCTGTCTATTAATTGTCTTTTGTCATTCAACTTGAGATTTCCCTAGTTCTTGGTGTAATGAGTGATTTTTTAATTTTGTCCTAGACATTTGGGGTAGGATATAATGACACTGTGGGTCTTCTTTAAATCTTCTATTGTAGCAGGCCTCCTCTGACACTGGGCTGTGGGAGACAGGTGATATCACCTCATTATTGCCAGGTGGGGATAGAAATCCAAGTATCCCACTGAGCCTCCACTAGTACCACTGGCTGGGAGGGGCAGGGGTGCCTCACTGCTGTTACATGTCACCTCCCCTGACATCCCATAGAGAGAGGTGGGCTCCTTGGCACCAGGGAAGGATAAAAGTCCGTCCCCTGCATCTCTGACTGCCCTGGCAGAGCTGAGGGCCACCTCATTGCAGTCAGTTAGAGGAAGTCTAGATTCTCCACCTGGGCTGTGATCAAGGTCATTGACTCAGGGAGCAGGGATTTCACTGTTATTGTTGTTCAGTCACTCAGTTATGTCGAAGTCTTTGGGACCCCATGGACTGTAGCACACCAGGCTTCCCTGTCCTTCACTATCTCCCAGGTTTGCCCAAGTTCATGTCCATTGAGTCGGTGATGCCATCCAACCATCTTATCCTCTGTCATCCCAGAGTTCTCCTTTTATCTTCAGTCTTTCCCAACGTCAGGGTCTTTTCCAATGAGGCGACTCTTCGCATCAGGTGGCCAAAATACTGGAGCTTCAGCTTCAGCTTCAGTCCTTCCAGTGAATATTCAGGGTTGATTTCCTTTAGGATTGTCTGGTTTGATCTCCTTGCTGTCCAAGGGTTTCATTAAACTCCCTCAGTTTTCTCTTGGTTTTTGTCTTAGGAACAAATCCAGCCACAGACCTCAGAGGAGCAGGCTTCCTTGCCCTCCTGCATCTCCTGTACCTGGTGATGGACTCAAAGACTTTGCTAATGGCCCGGGAGATTCTCCGCCTGTCTCGTCATCATATCCAGGTGGGGCTTTGGTGAGAAGCCAGCAGAGAAGGCTGCAGGGCTAGGACCTGGGCACAGGGCTGTCCTGAGTAGGGGGACAGCTTCTCGGGTAGATCTCCAGTTGCTGATGGCCCTCAGGACAGCTGAGGCAAGCAGGCATGGGCACCCGCATTCCCCTGACCTGGCTGGAGCCCGAGCTCCGCCACTCATTAGTGTGTGTCTCAAGCCAGCGCCTCAGCTGCTCAGAGCCCTGGTTTCTGCATCCATAGAGAGGAGCTCATGGAAACTTCAGCCGTGTAGTTGGGGAAGTTCAGTGCGGTAATGTGCACAAGCACAGGACACAACCCTGGTGTCAGTGTTTCATCGTGCTGCCCTCCCAACTCTGGTGTGTTCTCCTGGCCCTGGGGGAGGGCGCATTCAGCCTTCACGTGCCCAGAGGAAAGGTTTTGCCTCCCAGGGCTGGGTGACACACATGAGCTTACGAAAGCTCAGGAGTGGCTCCTGTAGCCCTCAGGTTCTATCCAGGCCTCTCTTCAGGGTTTTCCCCTGTAGTAAAGGTGGTAGTCCCCCGATTTTAGACAACAAACTTGACCTGTTTCCTGCCATTCGTCTATCCCAGATTCATGGGGCCTGGAATTCATTCATTGACTAAACAGATATTTATTCAGCATTCCCTGTGCTAGTAATTGTTCTTGGTGCTTGGGATGCATCAATGAGATCCATCTAGCAGGGAGGACGAGACAGTAAGTCTAATACATAAATAAATAATAGGGTATGTTAAGTGCTAAGTAGGCAAGGTTGGGAGAACATGAGTGGATTACAGTGGTTTTTTGTTTTGGGGTTTTTTGGCTGCACTGAGTCCTCATTGCAGCATGGGGGCTTTCTCTGGTTGGAGAACATGGGTGGATTACGGTGGTTTTTTGTTTGGGGTTTTTGGCTGCACTGAGTCCTCACTGCAGCATGGGGGCTTTCTCTAGTTGGGAGAACATGGGTGGATTACGGTGGTTTTTTTGTTTGGGGTTTTTGGCTGCACTGAGTCCTCACTGCAGCATGGGGGCTTTCTCTGGTTGGGAGAACATGGGTGGATTACGGTGGTTTTTTGTTTGGGGTTTTTGGCTGCACTGAGTCCTCAACTGCAGCATGGGGGCTTTCTCTGGTTGCGGCGCAGCCTCGGTAGTTGCAGCTTGCAGGCTCTCTAGTTGCAGCACTTGGGCTTTGTTGCCCTGCAGCATGTGGGACCTTAGTTCCCCAACCAGGGATCAAACCCACTTCCGTCCCCTGCATTGGAGGCAGATTCTTAACCATTGGACCACCAGGGAAGTCCTAGGATTACAGTTTTCATGGGATATTAGGGTAGCTCTCATGAGAGGGTGAGAGTTAAACCATGCCTTGAAGTTGGGGGGATGGATGTTAGCCAAGCTGGTATTTAGAGGAAGAACATTCCATGCAAAGGAAGCATCGAGAGCAGAGGTTCCAGGAAGGAGTGTGTCTGGCATGGGAGGGAATGGCAGGAGGCCAGAAGGAGCTGCCAGGACAGTGGGAAGGAGGTGATGGGGTAACAGGGACCAGATGGTGTCGAACCTGATAGACTGTGATGAGGACGTTCGCTTTTACTCTGAGTCAAATGAGGGTTTTGAACAGCCTGGAGTGACGGTCCAACTTACATTCTTTAATGCATCCTGCCAGCCAGTGGGTTGAGAGTGGTCTCCCGTGAGGACTTTCACAGTCAAGCTAGAGGTGATGGTGGTTTGGTCCAGAGTATTTTTCAGAGGAAGTAGGAAGTAATCAGATCCTGGGTATAGAATCTTAGAGAATACACCCAGCATATTTTTGAATGGATTGGATGCAGGTGTAAGAAAAAGAGAGGAGTCAATGGTGCTTTTTAGCTTGAGCAGCTGCAAAACCAGAGTGGTACCAACTGAAATGGAAAAGAGCAAGTGTGGGGCGGGGGTTCCATTTGCCATATGAATTTTAGATTGAAGTTATGCATTTTGGGCAAGAACCCTACGGAAGTGACAGCCCTCACGTCAGGAGCACCCGCGTCAGTGTGTCTTACTACTGGTGAGGTTAACCCGGAGCACGTGGTTAAGGTGGTAGCAGCCAGGCCTCTCCTCTGTAAAGTCACTATTTTTTCCTTTGTAAATAATTGCTCGTGGGGGAATATACTTTGAATGTGAACGTGTTAGTCACTCAGCTGTGTCCAACTCTTTGCAACTCCATGGACCATAGCCCACCAGGCTTCTCTGTGCATGGGATTCTCCAGGCAAGAGTACTAGAGTGGGTAGAAGGTCCCTTCTCCAAGGGATCTTCCCAACCCAGGGATTGAACCTGGGTCTTCTGCATTGCAGGCGGATTCTTTACCGTTTAAGCCACCATAATTAATCACTGTCTTGGAGGATGATAGCTTGAAACTATATAAATACCCTGTTTTTCCTCAGACTTGGTTCTAATGGTGATTTTCTGTTTCCCTCATTCCCCTTACGTTTGTTAGTTGGAATTCTTCTATAAGAAAGAGGCATCTGTGCTATTTATTTATTCAGGTACTTTTTATATCAGATATTTATTTTATCTATAGGTTATAATCCAGTACTATCATTATGTATTATGTATTTTGTTGCTCCAGCCATGCCCACTTTAAGAGCTCTTTCAGGTTGGTACCTGTGCCCTTTGAACATGCCCTGTCCTTTTTTGAGCACTTTCTAGATCCGAGAAGACACCCTCGCTCATGTTTTATTTTCTCTGTGGGATTCCCAGCCCTGAAACCAAACACTTCTCCACGGAGCTTTTGTTCTTTCGTTGGAGAATGCGATCTGAAAACCAAGATCTGAATGCTGGTGTTCCCACTGCCATTACGATCTCCCTGCTTCTAGGCCCTCTCAGCGGCCAGAGCTTAGGAGATATGTATGTGTCACTGATTCCCTCGGCTCTAATAGGAATGGTCGCCAGGGGTAAGTGGACCCGCCCAGCCGCCAGTGCACTTCACAGAGAACAGGAAGTGGGGTGTAATGCTACTTGAGAGAGAGGACCTGAGAATGAGTAACCAGAGGTGAGACTTGCAGCATTTTCATCAGATCACTGTGTCTTAGAGCCTGGGCAGGCTGGCCTGTGCTGCAGACTGCTCCAGTAACCATGGTGTTGGTCATTATTACTTAATTCTCAGAACCTCAGCTTCTTCCTTTGTAACATGAGAAAATAATTCCAACCCTGTATAAAATAATTCCAACCCTGTGTAAAGTGCTAAGCATATTAGTCACTCAAGGAGTGTTAGTTATCATAGTAATTTTTGATTTCCATGAGTAAAAATACATTTTTATATACATCTTTTGGATAATATATACATATGTAATACATAACTGTGTTTTCAAAACTGTATCTGTACTTGCACGAGCATGCACAGACACACGTCATGCACTTATATATACAGCCACTGTAAAGTAAAGTAGATCCATTTGAATCTAAAACTTCTTGTGTGTGTTTAGTCACTCAGTTGTGTCTGACTCTTTACGGCCTCATGGATGGTAGCCTGCCAGGCTCCTCTGTCCATGGGATTCTCTAGGCAAGAATACTAGAGTGGTTTGCCGTTTCCTCCTGCAGGGGATCTTCCTGACCCAGGGATCAAACCCTTATCTCTTATGTCTCCTGCATTGGCAGGTGGGTTCTTTACATTTAGCGCCACCTGGGCTACAAAAACAAATAATCACACATTTCCTATCACGTGGGCAGTTTTCTCATTTCTGATGTTCACTGAATATCTCTGTTATCTTTTGAGAAAAAAACACTCATTACATCTGATGACTTCACATTCGCCCGTCTCTTCCAGGAGACACTGGAGGAGGCAAGAGGGTACTTCATGAGGATCTGGTTCTGAGGTAGATCAGGACCCACAAGTTGAAAATGTGGGTATGTTCTGTGGTCTTCACGATGCAGGAAGGTAATGTCTGGGTCAAGTTTAAGAACCAGATCAGTTAGCTTATGAAACAGTGCAATCTCCTGCAGCGACGCTACTTCATCTTAAGAGTTCTAGAACTTCCTTGGTGGTCCAGTGGTTAAGAATCTGCCTGCCAGTGCAGGGGACATGGGTTCAGTCCCTGGTCTGGGAAGATCCCATAAGCCACGGAGCAGCTAGGCCCATGCACTGCAACTACTAAAGCCTGAGCTCTCGAGCCCGTGCTCCACAAGAGAAGCCACCACAGTGAGAAGCCTGTGCGCCGCAACTAGAGAGTAGCCCCTGCTCGCCACATCTAGGGAAGGCTCGTGCCCAGCAACCAGCACAGCCAAAAATGAAAAACAATTAGGAAAGGTGTCCCGAAGGCTGAGGGGTAGCTTAGCAATAATGGACTAGCTTCTTGTTGTAGAGGCAGTGGAGAGAGACCCAGAGAGGGAAAACGGCTTGCCCAAGGTCCCGCAGTTCATGAGTATTTCCTAGAAATCATCTTGGAGCTCAGTGCCTCCCTTCTGGTGGGGTATTAAGGCTCTCCTGTAAGACCTTCCTGCAGAAACAGGGAGGTCGGGGTAGAGGGTTATTGCCAGTTCAGCACCCCTCGTTTGTTTTCAAGGACAGGCTTGACTGAGGTGAAGGGGGCAGGTCCCTGGATATCCAAGGGAAGAACATGCTAGGCTGAGGGAAGAGCAGGATGAGAGAGGAAGCCCTGGTACTCCATCTAGGTACGGACCAGCCTGACCACTTTGACTAACCTGTTCGTCATCCCTTTGCCCGCTGGCCTTTGTGCAATTTATAGTGAATTTATATTTACTCCACAATATGCATGCCAGACAAGAAAAGGAACAGCAGCTTAAAATAATAAGAGGGCAAGTGTAGGGGTCAGGAATCTAGATCCTAGTTCCACCTGTGGTATGATTACTTAGCTGTGATTTGAGGCAAGTCACCTATGGGCTTCCTGGGTGGCGCTAGTGGTAAAGAACCCACCTGCCAATGTAGGAGATGTAAGAGACTCGGGTTCAATCACTTGGTCTGGAAGATCCCCTAGAGAAGGGCACGGCACCCAACTCCAGTTCTTGCCCGGAGAATCCCATGGACAGAGGAGCCTAGCAGGCTACAGTCCATAAGGTCGCACAGAGTCAGACACGACTGAATGACTTAGCACAAATGCACTTACCCTCTCTGGGTATCAGTTTGATCTTTTATGAAATAAGAGATTTGGCCTAAATGATCCTAAGGTCCCTTCCACCTTTATAGTTCTTTGAACTCTTAAGTCCTTCAGTGTCTTAAAACTTCACTTCAAGCCCTTATGAATCTTGAAAATAACAGTTTTCCAGGAGGCACACAGGCAGCCACAGTAGCAGCTCGGGGACACAGCCTTGCCGGCAGCCAGTCCTAACTTTGAACTGACTTTTGATAGACCTTTGACTGCCAAGAGTAAAGAAAACCAGAGACCTAATTCAGAGGCTGAAACTACAGCTGGTAAATTTTTGGGGGGAAAGAAAGTGCATTAGTTTAAGGGCTTGACATTCAATTTTGGAAGAACTGACCTTAAGGCCAAATACAGTTAGCCACAAGGTGGTGCTAGGAGTAAAGAACCTGCCTGCCAATACAGGAGACTTTTTTAAAAAATATTTATGTGTTCTTTAATTGGCTGCATGAGGTCTTAGTTGTGGCATGCAAACTCTTAGTTGAGGCATGTGGGATCTAGTTCCCTGACCAAGAATCAAACTTGGGTCCCCTGCTTTGGGAGTGCAGAGTCTTACCCACTGGGCCACCAGGGAAATCCCAAAACAGGAGACTTAAAGAGACGTGGGTTTGGTCCCTAGGTCAGGAAGATTCCCCTGGAGGGGCAAATGGCAGCCCACTCCAGTATTTTTGCGTGTAGAATCCCATGGACAGAGGAGCCTGGCAGGCTACAGTCCATAGAGTCACAAAGAGTTGGACATGACTGAAGCAACTGAGCATAGCATAGTTCCCTAAGGAGAGAGCTGAGGCTTCAGGTACCTGTGATACATCCTGCTAAAGAGGAATTGGCCAGACACTACAAATGCTGGGGGACCCTGGGACTCCGTGGAAGCGTGTGATCCATGCTGTCCTGAGGAGGGAGTGCTGCAGTTCAGATGGCGAGATGCAGGGTACATCGGGCTGATTGCTGGCAGGCAGAGAAGCAGCTCACCACAATAGTTACTCACAGTCAGCAACTGGTGTCATCTTCCATGCCATTTCCATCTGTTATTTTATTCCATCAACATGATGAGCCTGCAAGAGGTTGGGCAGAGATGATCCTTGGAAATCTTCATTTCCCAGTGAAGGAACGTGAGAATCAGAGAGGTGAAATGTGTCTACACAAAGTGGGACAGTTAGGAAGTGGTGAAGCTGGCGTGAGGACCCCCGTCTCCTGACAGCTCGCCCAGCAGTGTGCTCCTCACAGTGGGGATCTCAGCAGCCCAGCTCTCAGTCACCTGAGGGAATGCAGGTGCCCAGGCCCCTCCCGCCACGGAACTGCTGAACTGGAATCTCCAGGGGGTGGCGCTGTGTTGGCAGCAGCTGCCAAAAAAAACCCAACTGATCTGGATTTGGTCTTCCTGCTTCAGGGTTCAGAGGTGAGTCATAAAGAGAAATGAAATTTCAAATGAAGACTCAGAAGACTCTGATTCCCCCTGCTGTTCTTTTAGTCAGTTCCCAAAACACCACCTCAGTGTAATGTTTTAGCTCAAAGCCACACTTTTCAGGTCCAAGGGAACTGCTGAAGGAAAGGAGACATTTTGCTCTGAATCCCAGTTTTTCATGGCTTTTTAGTAAGTACGTTTTTGTAAGAATGTTCCCGAGGGAATTCCCTGGTGTCCAGTGGTTAGGGCTAGTGCTTTCCCTGTGGGGGTGGGGTGGGGGCTGTGTTCAAACCCTAGTCGGGGAACTAAGGTCCCACAAGCCACACAGCCAGGAAAAAAAAAAAAGATACTGTATAAAATAAAGTACTTTGAAAAACAAAAGAATGTTCCCAAGAGTGAATGAATGCTAAATTCAGATCCTGTTAATTATGTTGCTACATGTTCTTGTTGCCATATTTATTTTTAGACTGAAAGAAATCAAGGGAAGGCATGATACTACACAAGTATTGTGGTAATTAAGTAGTCAGTACCTGGAACATACAGATGCACCTCTGCTGACCTCAGCTATGGATGGTTACGAACATTTGTTAGCACCTCCTCAGGCCAGTACTGCCCTTAGCATTTTGCTTATGTGATCTAAATGACTCCTCAGAGCAGCTCTGCGAGGCAGGTTGTGGGCTAGTGGAAAATGTAGCCTGTGGATCATAAAAGCTGTCTCAGAGAGTTTGTGTAATGGTTAACAAATGGACTCCACCCAGCATGGCCCTCGCATCGGGGTCCCCAGGACTACTGCCAGGTTCATCGGTTTACTGAGAGGACTCTCAGGATTTGGCCTATAGTTGTTCTCTCAGCTGTGATTAACTGCAGCAAAAGCAAGATCAGCAGAGGGAAGAAGTGTGTGGACAAAATCCATCGGACACCAGACACAGGCTTCCAGGAGCTTCCCCTCCCTGTGTGGGCACATGGAATGCACGGACTTCCAGCAGCATCAAATTGGCCAACACGTTGAATGTTGCCAACTAGGGTCTGAAAGGTTGTTGCTGAGCCGTGAAAGATGCTGGGATTCTTAGCCTCCAAAGGAGAGGAATTCAATCCTGGGCCAGTGACGAGGCTTGATCACTCAGAGCTTTTGTGTAGTAAAGTTTTATTAAAGTATAAAAGACATAGAGAAAGTTTCTGACATAGACATCAGAAGGGGGCAGAAAGAGCGCCCCTCTGCTAACCTTTAGCAGTATGTTATATACGTATCAGCAAGCTGTTAATTAGAGAAAGGAAATATCTCAAAACTTAGAGTGGCACTAGGCTCGTCACCCACAACATGCATTTTGCAATAACACTGGCACAAGGTGAGTGATCCTGGGCCATTGACATGAAGAAGACATGAAGAAGAAATTGATCTTGATCTTGAAGATGAATTGATCTTGATCAATCTTCAGTTCATCTTGAAGAAAGGCAGGTTTCCAGGTTAATATATAGTTTCATTAACATAAATTAGGAGAACAATGGCATACTGGTTATTTGAACCCTTATGGGTTCTGAGTCTTAAGTGGAACTGATCTGAAGAAAGACAGTCTAGGGTAAATACATAGTTCATTAACGTAGCTTAAGAAAAACATTTCCATAAGAAAAATGCATTGGTTAGCTCAAGGTTTGAGAAAAGTTCAGGTGGAACCAGGTGTCGTCATGGCAACACAGAATTTTAATAGAAACCTCCTTTTAATTTTGTATAGAGAAGGGAAAAAAATCTGACACTTAAAGTTTGTTTCCTCCTGCCGCTTAAGAGAGAGAGAAAAAAATGCTGACACTTGCAGGCTATTTCCTCCATTTGGAGACCTGTGGCCTTCCTGCCTGTTACGTCTCAGATCCTCACTAGTGATTCAGTATCTGAGGTTTCTACTGGGGGCTGGTCATGCAGGCACCATCTGTGTGTGTGTATGTGTGTGTGTGTGTGTGTGTGTTAAGTTGCTTCAGTCACATCTGACTCTTTGTGACCCCATGAACAATAGCCTACCAGGCTCCTGTGTCCATGGGATTCTCTAGGCAAGAATAGTGGAGTGGGTAGCCATTTCCTCCTCCAGGGGATCTTTCCAACCCAGGGATCAAACCCGAATCTTTTATGTCTCCTATACTGGCAGGTGGGTTCTTTACCACTAGCGCCACCTGGGAAGCCCACCATCTGTGTGGCATGTACCAGAATTCCAGAATCGGATGGAAAGCAGGTGTTCAGCATAAACCATGTGGTTTGCACAGACAGATTAGGTACAGTGAGTCAGCCTGGGGGAGTGGTGGGAGCCTTCTCAAAATCCGGGTTCCCAGATGCCAGCCTTCGAAGCATGCTTTTCTAAGGAGGGCAGCCACAGGTCTGCTTTGTTCACTACTTTCTGCGTAGCACTCAATGTATTTTATTTTTTTGTTGTTGTTATTGCTTATTTTTGGCTGTGCTGGGTCTTCATAGCCACGAGCGCTTTTCTCTAGTTGCCACAAGTAGGGGCTACTCTCTAGTGGCGGTGTGCTGGCTTCTTGCTGTGGGGCTTCCCTAGTGGCTCAGATGATGAAGAATCTACCTGCAATGTAAGAGACCCAGGTTCGATCCCTGGGTCAGGAAGATCCTCTGGAGAAGGAAATGATAATCCACTCCAGTATTGTTGTGTGGAGAATCCATGAACAGAAGAGCCTGGTGGGCTATAGTGCATGGAGTCACAGAGTAGGACACCACTGAGGGACTAAGCACACACACTCTTGTGGAGCATGGGCTCTAGGCACACGGGCTTCAGTAGGTGTGGCTCCCAGGCTCTAGAGTGCATGCTTAGTATTTGTGCTGCTCAGACTTAGTTGCTACATAGCATGTGGGATCTTCCCAGATCAGGGATGGAACCCCTGTCCCCTGCACTGGCTGGCAGATTCTTTACCACTAAGCCTTCAGGGAAGCCCCAGCACTCAATGTTCATTTCCTTTTTGGTTTTGAGAGAAGAGAGAGCTGAGTCTCATGGAGTTTCGATGGCCTTCCTGGGGACACACAGCTCACAGATGGCCAGGCCAAGGTCTGGAATCCAGGTGTCATGGAAGACCCTGAGAAAAATTCTTGTGGAGCCAGATGACCCTCTACAGTTCAGCGTGTCCCCCAGAACTTTCTGCAGTGAAGGACACATTCTGTCTGCACTGTCCAGTGTAGCAGCTCCTAAACATGTGTGGCTGTTGAGCACTTGAAATCTGGCTACTTTGACTAAGGAGTTGAATTTTTAATTTTACTTAATTTTCAACTAATTGATATTTCAGTAGCTTCATGTGGCTATTTGCTGTTATACTGGACTGTATGGTTCTACATCATAATGTAACAGATTTTCTTTTTTGAGGAAGCAGATAAAATATGTAGATTTTGGTTCTCATTCTAAACTAAGGGACACACTGGTCTACATGTTGCTCTCAGCCAACCCTTGTGTGGGTACTATGGCAGAAACTAACATGTAATATTTGCAAATCCTCTGGGAAAAGCCCCTTTTCATTTGGTTGGGTTTTTGTTGTTAAAGAATAGGAAAGGGGCTTCCCTGGTGGCTCAGTGGTAAAGAATCCACCAGCCAATGCAAGAGATACAGGTTCGATCCCTGGTCCAGGAAGATCCTGTATGCTGTGCAGCAACTAAGCCTGTGCACCACAACTATAAGCCTGTGCTCCAGAGCCCGGGAGCTGCAACAGCTGAGCGCATGTGCTGCAGCTACTGAAGCCCGCATGCTGAGAGCTCCATGCTCTTCCATAAGCCACTGCAATGAGAAGCCCATGCAGTGCAACTAGAGAGTAGCCCCCACATGCTCTAACTAGAGAAAAGCCCACATAGCAGTGAAGACCCAGCATAGCCAAAAATAAAAGAAATTTTTTTTTAATCTTTTATAAAAGAATAGGAAGTGGCCACTCTAAAAATACAGCATTCATGTGGACTCCACGGAGGATTCCGAGGACCTTTTTGGTGAAGCACTCTGGTGGGCCCTGGCTGCCCATCTCAGGAGTGTGACCTGCACAGCCCGTTCTCAGGCCTGTGTGTTACCAAGAGTCGGGGTGCACCCCAAGTCAAGGCTGACTCTCTGCCTACTTGTACTTTCTCTGTCAGCTTTTGGGTGAAGAGCTTATGAGCAGTCAAATAACCGGAAGCCTACAGAAGGGAGAAGAGATTTTAAGAACCTACAGAGTTGGTTAGATAACTGCACCTCATCCCTCCTATGTCCATCCAACCCCAGGGGGTGATGTGGGCCACAGGCAGCACACAGGACGGGTCTGATGAAGGCCAAGGAGAGCTGGTGGGGTGCGATGTTGAAGAGGCTGAGAACTAGCACAGAGGTTTGTGCACCAGCTTTGGAGTGCATTGACCTCAGTAGGAATCCTGGTTCAGTGCTTTAGGAAAGTTACTTAAGATCATTAGGCCTCAGTTTCCTCATCTGTAAAATGGGAATATTATGGTGAAGATTAAGTGTAAGCATTAATAATGCCAGCTGTTTGCCTCTGGCTGTGATTGTTGTCATCTCCCGAGGGCCAGACTAGATTATGGGCAACGGGAAGCACAGAAGCTGAGAGCCTGGAATGCCACTGACCTGGTACCCCATCCATTCCAGCAATTCCCCTTCTGTTTGATGTCTGTGAATATCACGCGTATCGCCATCCAGGCCTTAAGAGAGGAGTGTCTCTCCAGGTGAGTCTTCACGCTGCTCACTGCCCTGGTTGTCAGAGCCTGGTTCCCTCACCCGACCACCTCATCCCCCCACCATCTTATCCCCCCAGCTCTCTTCAAAACCTTCTGGCTCCGGGGAACCTGGACAGACTACCCCTGCACCAGCCTCCCAACCCATCCCTCCTCCTCAACCCTGACCTCAGATGTGAAGGCTGCCCCGGGAAGGGCTCCCCGGGGGACAGGGTGAAGGCACCCTCAGGTGTCTGTCCACTGCTGAGCGCGTGCCCATCCTTGTCCTGCAGGGAATGTAACCGGCAGCAGAAAGTGATCCCCGTGGTGAACAGCTTCTATGCCGCCACCTTCCTCCGCCTCGCACACGTCTGGAGGACACAGCACAAGACCATCTCAGACTCAGGCTTTGTCCTCAAGGGTGCGCTCGCTCTTCTCAGGGTGCCTAGCTCCTGCACTCCTAGTGTCCCTGGGTTCAGGGACTCCAGGGTGGTTGATCGACTGGTTTTGGCCGGCTTCCCTTACCCCCAGTTCCCATTCATACCTTTTCAAGTTTCAGCTTCCCCAAGTCTCCATCATCCCAAGTCTCCATCATCCCACCCTTGGGAGCCTGCTGCTCTCTTCCCTTTCTGGCCAAATACCTCTGGTTACCGTATTTTCTGAATCAAAAGATGGGCCCAACTTTTGGCTCAGTTAGACTGACTATTCAAAATTGAGATTGTCCGGACAGGGTAGAGTATGTGGCCCCTGTGCCCAAGTCTGGTGTCTTGGTTCCCCTCTCTGGTGAGCTCTCCATCTCAGAAAACCCCTTCCCCCTTCTCTCCAGAGCCTCTGGGTTGTGCATCCCGGAGCCCCCTCCCCCAGCCTTCTGTTCCCCAATCCTCTCTGTTCCAGATTTGGAGATGTCGGCCAAGAAGAGCCCCAGACGGCTGCTCAAAACCCTGGAGACCTACTTGGCTGGAGTGTCAAAGGGACAGGCCTCCCTGTTGGGGACACAGAAGTGCTCTGGGCCACAAGCCCCTCACTCCAAGGATCTCACTTTCACAGGCGTGTGTGACCTGCCATCACACTCGTCCGAAGGCACGTGGCTGATCTGATCAACCCCAGTGGCCACCAGCCAGGAAGCCTTGGAGGGGCTTTCAGAGGGCGGACCCTGGCTGGGCTTCACCCCTTTCGGTGCTACTGGAGGGGATGTAGGAAGCCCCTGGGGCTGGTGGGTGGAGCCAAGGGCTCTCACCTGCTTGAGACATCAAGGGCCATTAGATTAGACTCACTCTCTGGAGCCCTGCTTTCAGGGCAAGAACTTTGCTGTATTACTAGTTGGGCGACAGCTTCCATAGTCGGATTCCAGGTAATATCAGTGACAGCGAATGGATCATCAGGTGGGAGGACCCATATGCATGTTCCACACAGTCCTGCATCAAAGATGCTCCCAAGTAGAAGCGCCAAAACCTGGCAGTGGGTCTTTCAGGCCCTGGGGTCCACAGGACAGGGACCAGACGGGGGCTGAGTAGTTAGAATGTGAAGGGAGAGGGTAGTCGCGGCAGCAGCCGACAGGGGGTGGTGTGAGCCAGAGAGTGCTTGCCTTTTCTGGTCTGGCGCTCACCCAACCCTCATCTCTCCCCATGCCTCCTCCCACTGTTTACGATAGGGAACCAGACCCGCAGCTGGGCTCCCCCCATGGAGGCTGCACATGTCCCATCAGGGCTGGTTTTCTGGCCTGGTTGAAGGAAGGAGGAAATTCACACACCAGCAGTTTTTGAATAAAATAATTCTAGGTTTAGGATCTCAAGTGTTTTCCTTCCAGACACACTTTGCACCGTCCTGTGGCCGTTATCCCAGGGTTCCCCGTTAGAGCCAAGCACTCTAGCCGGTTGTTGTTGGCACCGGTCACAGGCCCCAGGAGAGGCCACTGTGCCCTGGCCACACTCCTGCCGAATTCACAGTCCGTCCAGCCTCATCCGGCTGCACTTACAGACCCAGAGACTGCACACTAGCCATTGGTCGAGGTGGCCCTGGCTGTTCTTAAGGGTGACTGTTACGAGGCATCCACACAGGGTTTTTCCTGCATTTGCTTCTGGGGAAGCTACTTGTCGCTTTTCACTCGCAAAGGGGCCTCCAGGGCTTTGGAGCTAGGGAATGGGCCAGGCGAGAGTCCCACCTGGCTTCTCTCCTATTCTCTGACCTCCCCCAAGTAGAGTCATGGAAGATAGCTGTCCAGCCCCCGCAGGCATCTCCAAGTCTGACCGGGTGCAGGGGGACCCATCACAAAGGTGAAGATGACAGACGGCCACCCAAGTATGGAAGGAACCCCTGTCAGCAGGATGCCTCAAGGGTAGGGCTGGTAAAGGATCTGCTGTTTGCTTTGTGTAGTCTTTGCCTGACCTGAACTAATCCTGTGCCCTCCTCCTTGGTCCTGACCAGCAGAAATGGCAGCAGAGAGATTACTGGGCCTGGTGGGCTTAGAATGTAACCCTCCCCCCACCCCATGCCAACTGTGGAATGTCAAGTTCAGTGATTCCTGCAGATTCCATTCCCTTGCTCTGAGACCTGGAGGCCAACTCAACAGACCTGGACTGTTAGTGCTCAGCCCATGGCACAGCAGGGACCAGCCCAAGGGAGCCTCTGGCTGGAGGGGAGCCCAGTGGCCCCTGCAGAAGCCTATTCTGTGTTACTGCCAGTGGATGCTCTCCATACAGCTTAGGACCTGGAGACATTAGCAACAACTGTCCAGGGATTAAGCTGCGATTCTGTGGATGGACAGAATTCTGTGGTTGTGGAGGGATGCCTAAACCCTCTGAAAATAGATAACAAAAATCTTAAATCTGTGCATTTTTCTTAGGAAAAACCTTCCAAGGCTTTTCATGAGAGACCCAAAATGCTTTACAATGCTAAAAATGTCAGTTTCTAGGGGAAACATCCCTCTTTCCCCTTTGAAAATTCACCCCTGGCACGTGCTCTTTGCATAGGCTATCCAGTGATCGCCGGGATGTCTCTGTGTGGCGAGAAAGTTGGAGAACGAGGGGGATATGCAAAGAGCTGATTTTTCTATGCTTCTCAGCACAATACCACTAAGATGAAATTGATCAGAATTTCTGTTTGGGATAGGCTTCCCTGGTGGCTCAGATGGTAAAGAATCTGCCTGCAATACAGGAGTCCCAGGTTCGATTCCTGGGTCAAGAAGATTCCCTGGAGAAGGAAATGGCAACCCACTCCAGTATTCTAGCTTGGAGAATTCTATGGGCAGAGGAACCCGGTGGACTGCAGTCCATGGGGTCCCAAAGAGTCGGGCACAACTGAGTGACTAACACTAACAGTAGTAGTGACTAACACTACTACCACCACCACCACTCTGTTTCAGATGGAAGATCCAGTGTGTCAGGGCTTAAAGCCAGACAGCTCTGAGGGCCTGCAGTGACCCTGGGTCAGGACGGCTGCAGCCCTGCCAAGCCTCTAGGACTCCAGTTTGTCCAGTCCGGGCTTACCCAGCGGTCACACCCCAGGGTGGGACTGTTTTGGGGTTACTCCATTCTCCCGCTATTTAGCCCCCTAGTTTCTCTGCTATTCCAGTCACCACCCCAGCACACAAGAGAACGAACTAGGGAAGCTTCCCTGGTAGTCCAGTGGTTAAGACTGCAGACTTCCATCGCGAGGGGTGGGTGTGGGTTCGATCCCTGGTCAGAGAACTAAGATCCCACATGCTGTGCAGCATGCCCCCGCCTCGCCCCCCCCAAAAAACCCCTAGGACCTGGATGAGGAAAAGCAACTTGCCCAGGCTCAAAGAGAGCCAGGTGAGAACCTGAACCCACAACCCTCCTTGACGTTAGTCTGGTGCTATTCCCATGACCCCACGTGGCCCTGAGCCCATGCAGTGTACTTAGGACATGACAAGCTGACCTGTATGGATGTGAAGAGCTATGCTCTTGCTTGGTGAACATACATCATTTGGAAGCTGCCTGGCAGCGGTTCACTGGAGCACCTGAGGAAATTCCAGCTTGGGTGGAGGCGCTCACCCGCTGCCACAACCTGCCCCCAGTCGGGAATGTGAGACTGAACCTCGGGCTGAAAGTGATCCCAGCCCTGGCCCCATGCCATCTCCCTATTGGGTTTGCAGTAGTGCCAGCCAGGCCCACTGGGAGCACCTGGCCCCTTCAGGAGCTGGCCCCTCTGCAAAGCCATCTCTGGCCTCTCACAGGCTGTGGAATTGCCACCAGGTGGCGCTAGTTGTAAAGAACCCGCCTGCCAATGCAGGAGACAACAGGAGATGCAGGTTCAATTCCTAGGTTGGGAAGATCTGGAGAAGGAAGTGGCAACACACTTCAGTGTTCTTGTCTGGAGAATCCCATGGACAGAGAAGCCTTATCGGCTACAGTCCATAGGGGTCACAGAGTCATACACGACTGAAGTGACTTAGCACACGTAGAACACATCTACTCCGCCCAGCATGGGGCACAGCTGGGTGACTAGTGTGGCAGGGAGTATTAGCCCAGGGCAGGCAATGCAGGCAAACAGCAAGAAAAGTACTGGTCTCCTTTATTGATCATGGGCAGGGGCACCTCAGCACTGACCAGAAGGTCAGAGGAGGAGCAAGTGGGTAGGAGGTAGGGGCAGGGAGATGCCCACCCTCACTTCCAGTCCTTGAAGAATTGCTTGAAGATGGCACTCTCGCGGCCCTGGGGCAGAATCTCCACCTGTAGGGATGGCAGGGGAGAGTCTGGCTCACAAGGCTGCCACCTCTGCCTCTTCCAGAGCCAGGGAGGAGGGTGCTGGGCACCAGGCCTGAGTCTACAGGCCTTCCAGCCAGTGATGCTCTTCCAGGTAAGCCAAGAGACAAGAAAGATTACAGGGACATGGGCTGAGAAAACAGTGAGAAGGGCAGAACTAGCTAGAATCCATGGCCCAGAGGAGCCACATGAGTCATCCAGAGGCACATCCGGCTAGCTGGACTCCCAGGGGAGCGCTGCCCATCATCCTCTTAGAAAAAAACACGGATTGTGGAATATTACTCAGTCATGAAAGGGAATGCATTTGAATCAGTGCTAGTGAGGTGGATGAAACTAGAGCCTGTTATACAGGGTGAAGTGAGTCAGAGAAAAACAAATGTGGTATAATAACACATATATGGAATCTAGAAAAATTATATTGATGAATCTATTTATAGAGCAGGAACAGAGATGCAGACAGAGAGAGCAGACTTGTGGACACAGCAGGGACAGGAGAGGCTGGGACAAATTGAGAGAGTAGCATTGACATACATATACTACCACGTGTAAAAATAGCTGGTGGGAAGTCACTGTATAACCCAGGGAGCTCAGCCTGGGCTCTGTGACAACCTAGAGGGGCAGGAAGGAGTGCAGGGTGGGGGCGGGGGGCGGGGGGTGCAGGGCAGAGGGTGGGAGGGAGATTCCAGAGAGCGGGGACATATACTTAGGGCTGATTCACATTGTCATACGGCAGAAACAACACAACACTGAAAAGCAATTAGCCTCCAATTAAAAACAAATTTAAAAAATCTTTTTTAAAAAAGTACATTAACAAGTTTAAAAAAAAAAAAAAAAAGAAAATAACATGTACTGTAAAACTCTGAAGGACTGAGAAGGGCCTTCCCACTGGGTGTTTCCAGGAGGGGAGGCCTGACTGCTCCTGACTGTGCCCGGGGCTTTCTCACCCTTCTTGTCCAGTCCAAGCAAGGGGCAGGGGCCCAGGGAAGAGTCTAGGAAGAGGGTGTGCTGGCACAGGGAGGGCTCCTCACCTGAGTGTTTGGGGCATACCGCATGCGGGTGATAAAGTCCTCCGCCACTTGGAGGGCCGCCTGCCTCTCCTTCTCATTAGCTTTGCGCCCTGGATCATAAGGAGGATAAATTTTAAAAGAGCAGGGACCCTCTCTAGCCCGCATCCCATTTGTCTCGAGGAGATTTAAGGAGGTCCAGATTCCATGGACAGAGGACCCCAGTGGGCTACACAGTCCATGGGGTCACAAAGAGCCAGGCATAACTGAGCAACTGAGCTCACACACCCACAGAATAGCTGGCCTCCTGGTCCTAAGAACACCCTGAGGGGGCTCAGTGAGAAGTCAGCCTCTCCCAACTCACAGCTCCAGATGAAAACTGCCCTCTGCCCGCTCCAATCATCATTCTGCTCGGGCCAGGGCCCCAGGGATATTCAGGGAGAACTAATGTCGCCCTCGCATGAGACACTCAGGCCCCTCTCTCCCTTTCCAGGGCCCCCCGCCTTTTGAGTCTGTCAACTGTACTGTTATCAAGCCTTTCTTGCAAAATTAAATTGGACAGAAAAAAAGGGCATGATTGACTGCAATCTTACTCCCATAAAGCTAGATGCCAACATCAGCCTAATGGTTATACCAACTGAGAGTCAGTAAAAAGGAACAGCAGTGCCCTCCCTTCTCGCCTTTAACCAAACCCTGCACCACCTGGAGGAATTTTTCCAAGGAAACAATGTTGTCAACTGTGGTTGGCTCTTCAGCCAGGCTATTAAAACTCTAATTAGCCACAATATATCTGAGATTAATGCGCTGTATCCTTCCTCTGTGATTGCCTGATGCTTCTCTTCCCAGCTCCTAAGTTTCCTGTTTCTCCCACTGGTTTCTCCATTCTTTGCTTGGGGCTAAAGACACTTCCAAACCAGATCAAACTGGTTAATCCTAAAGGAAATCAACCCTGAATATTCTTTGGAAGGAATGATGCTGAAGCTAAAGCTCCAATACTTTGGCCACCTCATGCAAAGAGATGATTCATCAGAAGACGCTGATGCTAGCAAAGACTAAGGGCAGGAAGAGGATGAGATGGTTAGATGGCATCACTGACTCAATGGACATCAGTTTGAGCAAACTTCTGGAGACAGTGAAGGACAGGGAAGCCTGGCATGCAAAGGCAGCCCCAGCAACACAATCCTCCCCAGCCCCTACCACCATCCTCCTCACCTCTTAGAAACCTGCCTTGTAGCTTGCCACTCCTGGGCCTTCCCTGAGGCAAGAGTGTGATGCCTAATAGCTGCCAAGTTACAACACCTAACACTTCTCCATCCTCCTAGCTGGAAAGTTCTCCTGGTCCTGGTTCATGTCACAAATATTTACTGAGCAAATGCTATACTGAGCAAATGCTATCTCATCAAGGCACTAGAGACAATGTGATTTCATTCAAGAGGTTTATAATCTGGGCAGTTGAGACACATTCAAGAACAAGAAAAGACACAGAACTTCCCTGGTGTTCCAGTGGATGAGAATCCATCTGCCAATGCAGGGGACACAGGTTTGATCCCTGCTCTGGGAAGGTTCCATATGCCTCAGAGCAAACCCATGCGCCACAAGCACGAGCTGCAACTACTGAAGCCTATCCACCTAAAGCCTGTGCTCCACAAGAGAAGCCACCACAATGAGAAACTCAAGCATCAAACCAAGAGGAAGCCCCTGCTCACCGCAACTAGAGAAAGGCATGCAGCAACAAAGACCCAGCACAGCGGGGGAAAAAAAAGAACAAGAAAAGACAAGCACAGAGAATTACTCACAGACTCAGAGCTTTGTTACAATATTTTTAGAGTCTGATCTAGCAAGCAGGCTTCTGCCCAAGGGTGTTTCATTTCTAGCCAATACAACCTCTTGGAAAAACGAGCCCTACCAGTTTGCTACCCAGTGCATAAGGTGAGATTTCATATCTAGAATTGGTCACAGTCAAGGCAGACAGGCAGAAGCTGGGGTCCCAGTGGCACTGAGGCCTAGGAGAGCTCTGTGGCAAGTGGTCCTCAACACAAAGTCAGCAGCAAGACCTGGGAACCCGAGAGATGGTTCCCAGAGCCTGCAAAGTCTCATGTGTGCTAAGTCACTTCAGTGTCCAACTCTCCGCGATCCCATGGACTGTAGACCGTCAGGCCCCTCTGTCCATAGAATTCTCCAGGCAAGAACACTGGAGTGGGTTACCCTCCTCCAAGGGATCGTCCCTATCCAGGGATTGAAGCTGCGTCTCTTATGTCTCCTGCATTGCCAGATGGGTTCTTTATCACTAGCACCACCTGGGAAACCCAGACCTCGAGAATGAGAGTCTCAGGGGTGTGGTTCACTCTGGGTCTTAACAGGGCCCTCAGACGATTCAGAGGTGGGCTGAAGGTGCAGAACCCTTGCCAGGAATTAACCATCAGCCACGGAGGCTCGCTGAGCCAGGTGTCTATGGGCTGGCTGAGCCCTCTCGTGGGAAGCCTTCCTGGTTAGAGTGACCACAGGGGCCTCAGGCTGGTGTGGAGAAGCTACACGTACCCTTCCAGATGTAGATCTTGCCGCAGAGTCCGTTGTCCAACACAAAGCAGTCATCGGGTATCAGCAGCTCGAGGGCGAAGGGGCTGGAATCAGCCAGCTTGGTCAGGTTCATCTGTCCAGTGGCGTCAGAGACCTGGGGGAGAGTGGGCAGTGCCATGTCACCCTCCTTCCCGCAGTTCAAAGCTCTGACCTCCACCAAGGAGCAGGTCCCTCCAGTAGAGGTCCCACTCACCACCCCAGGCTGAACAGCAGACCGAAGGTAGGGGAAGAACTGACAGCTGATAGGCAAATCCCAGACAACACCCATCCCTACTTCAGCCTCAATCACTGCCTCCCAGAGCCCCTGAATCTGTGGAAATTAATTAGACTCCAAATTAACAAGTAAATGCAAAGAATTCAAAAAAGGTACAGTTCAGGGACTTCCCTGGTGGCTCAGACAGTAAAGAATCTGCCTGCAATGGAGAAGACCCGGGTTCAGTCCCTGGGTCTGGAAGATCCCCTGGAGACGGGAATGGCTCCCCACTCCAGTGTTCTTGCCTGGAGAATGCCATGGACAGAGGAGCCTGGTGGGCTACAGTCCACGGGGTTGCAAAGAGTTGGACATGACTGAGCAACTAACACTTCTTTTCAGTGTGCAATGCAGGGGATGCAGGTTCGACCCCTGGTTAGGGAACTAAGATCCCAGATGCCATGGGACAGCTAAGCCCAAGTGCCACAACTAGAAAGAAGACTGTGGCTGCAACTAAGGCCCAACGCAGCCAAATAAATAATAAATAAATAGATATTTAAAAAAAAAGTAAAGCTCAGCATCGGCTTGTTTCAAACCTCCATATCTAAGAATGGGCTGGAAGGGAAGTGACATTCACCTCCCCAGGAGGGCCGAGCATCCGTTCACTTCCCATCCTCCCCTCACTCCACGCCCTGATAAACCACCCTGGGACCTGGCCCCACCTGCCCGCTGCTTTCTCCTCTCCTCTTCTCTCAGCCCCACAGGCATCAAGATCACACCCCCGCCTGGTCCCAGGGCAGGCCCGGGACACCCACCTTATACAGAGCCGCGGCCTGTGCGTTTGTCCGGTCAGCTGTGAGGTCTTCCTCAGGGTTACCCTCCTTCAGAGAGGGCTTGGGACCCAAGACCTGCAGGGACGAGGGCAGGCCACATTTCCAGGGATTCCTGGGCACCTATCATGCCCAGGACCACCCCCTCACTCCCACCCCCACACCCATGTCTGCACAAAGGCGCCAGGCAGAGCTGGAGAGGGCTCGGTCCCTGGATACCAGTCCCTTCATCCCAAGGGGTACTTGACTCGGAGTCCCACCAAGGCACCTGATGAACCAGCCAAGCCCTAAGCAGGGCCCCAGATGCCCTTACAGCCCTCCTGCTGTGATCACTGCCTCCTTCGGTGGCCTCAAGCAGAGGCCACCCTCCTGCTACCCCCATGTCTCTCAACCTGTATCATGTCGGCAGGCTCCTCCCCATCGGTGACGATCTCCACGTGGGCCTTGCCCTGCCGCTCGCTGTCCCGGATGGCCAGTGCCAGGTCCCGTGCCTTGTTCCGCTCCAATATGTTGGACTTCGCACCACACCAGGCAAAGATGTTCTGGAAGGAAGTGGGGAGGCTCAGGTTAGAGCCACTTGCATCCTGTCCTCTGCAGAACTGAGGCAAGACGATCAAAGACAAGCAAGAAAGCAAGGGAAGCAGGGCCTCTGGGGACAGGAATGACAGTCTCTGTGAGAGCCTTTCTCTGCCCCACACCCCCATCTCCCACAGACTTTTATTTTCCACATCACTTGTGTCATATATTGAAACATCTTTATCTTATTTATAATGTATTTTCCCTGACTAGAAAGTAAGCCTCATTAGGGCATGAGGGTTTTGTTTTGTTTGGCATGACCTGACCCACTGCTGTATGCTCAGTGCCAAACAGAAACAGGCACATCTTTAGGCCCAGAATAAATAGTTATTGCATGAATGAATTGGGTGAATGAGCGAATGAAAGGGTGAATGGGTGAACAGGTGAATGGCGTCCCTGGGCCCAGAATGTCAGATGCCTCTGCGCACTCGCCAGGCATGGCCCTCATCACCTCTACTGAGTAGGTCCCCTGCCTCCATCTCACTGCTTCCAGTCCTCCTTCTAAACAGTATCCAGGTTCCTCTTCCTGTTCCAAATCTTTAGCACGACAGGTACAGTCCAGACCCTCAAAGACTCAATCTCCTCCTGCCCTGTCGCAGCTTCTTAGCACTTTCCACTCCCACTGGTCCTGTCCCTGCATCCAAGTCAGGCTGCCTCCTTCCTGGCTGTCGACAGGCATGTCTGTGCCCTTCTCCCACTCAGTGCCTCAGCTCACCCATCACCTTCCCCTGGAATGGCGTTTCCCCTAGTCTAGTCAAGTGGCACTTTCCTGGGGCAGTGGCTTGGCCTAGAAGGCTCCTCACTGCCATAAGCTCCCCCAGCCCATCCCACTGCTCCTAAGAGGACCCTCATCACATCCTGTCATGGGTTAAAATACAGCCAGTGATAGACCTGGCCTTGGCTGCCTGCCCTGGGCCAGCAACTTGTGGTCTCCAGGTGGCGCTAGTGGTAAAGAACCTGCCTGCCGATGCAGGAGACATATGAGATGCGGGTTCAACCCTTGGGTCAGGAAGATCCCCTGGAGAAGGGCATGGCAACCAACTCCAGTATTCTTGCCTGGAGAATACCATGGACAGAGGAGCCTGGGGTCCTTCATGGGGTCACAAAGAGTTGGACACGACTGAAGCGACTTAGCATGCACACATGATGGCTCAGAGCGGGGGCCATAGATTCACCAAGGGAAGAGATGAATGAACTGATTAACGCATGGGATGGGAGGCAGCTAACTCAGAGCTTCAAAGGTTCCAGGAGCACTAGAGAGTAGACTCAGTGTTAGAGGCCAAGACTAGACAGCAGAGGGAGGTTTCTGTCCAAACAAATACAGGGATGTCTTCTAACAGCAACAGTGACCCCCACTTGGAATGGGCTTACAGCTTCTCAGCCCCTTTCCCTCTGCTCTGGCTTCCTAGTCCCTGCCCTTTAAAATAGCACCAAGGAGTTCCCCGGTGGTCCAGTGCTTAGGACTCAGCACTTTCACTGCTGTGGCCCCCATTTCAATCCCTGGTTGGGGAACTAAGATCCTATAGGCTGTGTGCACAGTGTGACTGAAAAGAAAAAAAAAAAACACAGTGACTTCCTGGGCAGTCCAATGGTTAAGACTCCAGGCTCCCAAAACAGGGGGCCCCAGGTTCGATTCCTGGTCAGGGAACTAGATCCCTGATGCCACAGCTAAGATCCAGCACAGGCATAAAAAAGAGAGAGACACACACAGTGCAACATGAGTGGGTGCTCAGTCAGCCTTGCCCACCTACCTGGCCCAGATCCAGGATGAAGCAGTCCCCTGTGTTGAAACTGTCCCAGCTCAGCACCCGCTCAGTGGCACGAATGTTCTTCTTGCCCTTCACCTGGTAGAGTTTCTTGATGGCAGCTGGGGCGGTTCCTGGGGAGGTCTTGTGAAACGCCGACTCCACGCCGCCTTCCTGCAGCCCGGATGGCCAGCCTGAGTGGGCCTCCCCCATCCCCTCCCACCAGCACCCCATGCCCCCTCCCACTGGGCAGGAAGGAAAGCAGGCAAGCAGGAACCGGGTGGGAGGAGGCTCCAGCCCTGAGTGGCCTTGCGCCTTTTGCAGGGTCACGACCAGCAAGAAGGAGCTCAAGGAGAAGCACAGGAGAGGGCGTGGGCAGTGGGTTCTGACCTGGTACTTGAGGCCGTGGGGGAAGTAGCTCATGAAGAGGTCGGACTCATTGCCCTGTGACTCTCGGTGCTGCACAGGCCGCTCTCCGAGCAGGGTGTTGAGGTGCACGGCCAATATGGCGCAGCCCCCCTGCTCGTCCCGGGACGACTGCTGGCCTGGGGTCAGGGGAGGTTGCCGGTGAGACCTAGGCCAGCCCCGACCCCTGCCTGGGCCAGCACCACCCCCACCCCCCACCAGTCCTTCCAGTTCCCTCCCTTACCGATCCACAGGTGCAGGTGGGAGAGCTCTTCCGGGCCATTGTGCAGCACCAGGTAGGAGTCTCCCGAGAAGAAAATGCCGTAGTTCTCAGGGGCCACAGGCACTGGCTTCAGCTTCTCCACCCTCCATATGTGCAGGCCAGGGAGCTTCACGGTCGGTGGGAACGGAGAGCCGCTGCGGGAGGGGAGAGGGTTGGTGAAGGCAGAGGCCCGTATGCAGTGGAGACAAGCAGAGAGACCTGGGGCAGGCCTGGGGACTGCGGTGTGGGGGAGAGGAGGGGCTGCCCTTGGAAGTGAAGAGGAGAAGGGTGAAAGGGGAAGGGGCGCACAGCCTACCTCTGGGGGATGGGTGAGTACATGCTGTTTCTGGATCTGCAAAGACAGAATCAAAGCCATTATGATTACAAATGTCATGAGTACCAGCCTTCACGTTGGTCTGGGGAGGTCCTTCCCAGAGGCCAAGTGCTTCATTATTCAACTAATTCACCTCCAAAAGCAGATTCCTCCATTATTCAGGCAAAGAAACTGAGGCTCAAAGAGTCTAAGTCCCAAGTGACACAGTGACTAGTGAGTGGCTAGCGAAAGCCAGGTCTTGGGCTCCTTGGGCCAGGGTCTTCCCCTTGCTGTGACCTCTTCTGCTTCTAGACAGGAGTCCTAATTCTGGGCATTGCATGAGGCTGGGATATGCCTCTCTAAGTAATAACGGCTTATATTGGAAAAGTCTAAAATCAATGACTTAAAGTCAATGGATAGGAAGCCAAAAAAATAGAGAGAATCAATGAAGCTGGGTTTTGGAAACATCAAAAAAAATGATGACCCGTTTGACACATTGATTAAGTAAAAGAAAAGACACAAATTTCCAATACAGAAACAAGAGAGATGAACACCACTAAAGATCCTACAAGTATTAAAAGGATAAAGAGAATATCACAAAAACTTTATGCCAATATAGTCAACAACTTATACAAAATGGGCAGTCTTTGAAGGATACAAATTATGCAAGTTCACTCAACAAGAATTAGAGGGACTTCCCTGGTGGTCCAGTGGCTGAGGCTCTGTGCTCCCTATACAGGGAGCCCGGTTCCATCCCTGGTCAGGGAACTAGATCCCACATGCAAAACTAAAGATTCCGCATGCCACAACTAAGACTCAGCACAGCCAAATAATAAATATTTTTTTAAAAAGAAGAAGAAATAGATTATTTGAAGGGTTCTAATATCTACTAAAGAAACGGGAAGTGAAAGTGCAAGTCACTCAGTCGTGTCCGACTCTTTGTGACCCTATGGACTTTACAGTCCATGGAATTCTCCAGGCCAGAATACTGGAGTGGATAGCCTTTCCCTTCTCCAGGGGCTTTTCCCAACCCAGGGATTGAACCCAAGTCTCCCGAGTTGCAGGCGGATTCTTTACCAGCTGAGTCACAAGGGAAGCCCAAGAATACTGGAGTGGGTAGCCTATCCCTTCTCCAGTGGATCTTCCTGACCCAGGAATCGAACTGGGGTCTCCTGAATTGCAGGCAGATTCTTTACCAACTGAACTATTAGGGAATCCCAAAAGAAACTGAAATGGTACTTAAAAACTACCCACCCCCAAATTTCAAGTTCAGATAAATTCTACCAAAAACTTAAGGAAGGCATGCCAATCCTTCATAATCCATCCCATGCTGCCACCATTTTCCTGATGTAACAAAATCAGATAAAAATATTATAGAAAAGGAAATTAGACCAAGATCCCTCATGAACACAAGAAAAAACCTGACAAAATTTTAGCACATAGAATTCAGAAATATATAGAAAGGTGAAACATTATGACTAAACAGGGTTTACTCCAGAAATGCAAAGTTGGTTTAACATCTGAAAATCAATGTAATCCACCCGATTGACAAGCCATATAAACAAACATAAAATCATCTCTATAGATAAAAACAAACCACTTAGAAAAATTCTACATCCATTTTTGATTTAAAAAAAGCTTTCAGCAAAAGAGAAATAGAAGGGAATTTCCTCTTTTTCTGGCCATGCTATGGGGCACGTGGGAGAAGGCAATGGCACCCCACTCCAGTACTCTTGCCTGGAAAATCCTATGGACGGAGGAGCCTGGTGGACTGCAGTCCATGGGATCGCTAGGAGTTGGACACGATTGTATAACTTTCAAGTAGACAACCTGAGCAACTTCACTTTCACTTTTCACTTTCATGCATTGGAGAAGGAAATGGCAAGCCACTCCAGTGTTCTTGCCTGGATAATCCCAGGGACGGGGGAGCCTGGTGGGCTGCCGTCTCTGGGGTCACACAGAGTCGGACACGACTGAAGTGACTTAGCAGCATGGGGCACGTGGGATCTTAGCTCCCCAGCCAGGGATCAAATCCATGCTCCCTACAATGGGAAAGAAGTGAAAGGGCAAGTTGCTCAGTCATGTCCAACTCTTGCGACCCCATGGACTGTCCATGGGGTCATGGAATTCCAAGTCCATGGAATTCTCCAAGCCAGACTACTGGAGTGGGTAGCCTTTCCCTTCTCCAGGGGATCTTCCCAACTCAGGGATTGAACCCAGGTCTCCCGCATTGCAGGCGAATTCTTTACCAGCTGAGCCACAAGGGAAGCCCAGTCTTAACCCATTTTATCCCTGCAATGGGAGCACAGTCTTAACAATTAGACTGCCAGGGAAGTTCCAGAAGGGAATGTCCTTAGCCTAATAAAAGGCATCTACCAAAATTGAACAAAAAAATCCCAGAAATAAAAACACAGAAAAACCTACAGCTAACATTAGACTTAGCGCTTTCTCAAATTCTAAACTCCCTACCTAGGGAATTTCCTCCATTCCCAGGCATTAGCTATCACTTCTATATGTCCAGCATCCCTCAAATACCAGGATGATGAATATCATCTTTATTCTGTAGGACAGTAAGAGCAACCTTTTTTGGACAAAAGTTATTTCAGGAAAAAAAATGCTCAAGGCAAGCATTTTAAAAAATACTGTCTTCTGGATTTCCCTGGTGGTCCAGTGGTTGAGAGTCCGCTGGCCATTGCAGGCGACACACGTTCGATCCCTGGACTAGGGAGATCTCACATGTCGCAGGGCAACAAAGGCTGTGGGACCCAACTACTGAGACTGCGCTCTAAAGCCCAGGAGGACCATTACTGAGCGCCCCAGAACCCATGCTCCGTAACAAGAGAAGCCCGCGCATCGCAATTAGAGAGCAGCTCCAGCTCTCTGCAACTTAGAGAGAGCCTGCAGGCAGCAACAAGGACCCAGTGTAGCCAATAAAAACATAAACAAAAAATTTTAAAAATGTTATCTTTTTAAAAATTAGCAACTGCAGTAGCTATAGCTTCACTCACTCTCCTATGTGCCCAATTCTAGAGGATTTCTTTGACTGAAAATGCAGAGCTCACAGTCAAGAACCGTCACACAATTTATGCTGTGCGACTGAACAGGGAGCCCCAGTGGTGCAAGAGAAGGACCTGGAGAATTTCAGGGTTGAAAGTCACCATTAGGAGACTCTTGCGGGGCTGGGGAAGCAGGAAGTACAAAGAGAACTTTTAGGGAGAGCAGAGGGTGTGGAGTCTGAGTAGGAAAAAAAAAAGAAATAGGAGCAGTGGCCATGGGTGTAAAATACCATGTGAGTAATGACTTTGCTTTTCTTTCCTAATTTACAACATAGTATGTGCATACTGAGTCGTGTCCAACTCTGCAGCCCCATGGACTCTAGCCCACCAGGCTTCTCAGTCCATGGGGATTCTCCAGGCAAGAATACTGGAGTGGGTTGCCATTTCCTACTCCAGGGCATCTTCCCCATCCAGGGATGGAAGCCACGTCTCCTGAGGCTCCTGTACTGGCAGACAGATTCTTTACCACTGAGCCACCGGGGAAGCCCTACTCAAAACACAACGGAAAGGCACATTTTTGGAATCACACTTCCCCAAGGGAGGGGGGCAGACAGTGAGGGGGAGGTTTGGGGGAGGAAACGTCAATGATTCTCAATCCCACAAAGGGTCACATGCTGTGCCCACATCCCCTGCAACAGACAGCTCAGCCTGTGACTCAGGCCCCAAGCGGTGAGGTGGCCGCCCCCAAGCACAAGCCAGGGTGGGTAGAGCTCAGGGACAGAAATGGCGTGCTCATTGCCAGCTATTTTTTGTTGTTGTTGTTCCTGAGCTAAGAGCTCAGGCCATAACTCAATAGCAGGCAGACCATACGTGGGGCTGCCAGCCTCCAAGAGCCATCGCAGCATTTTGTTGAGAGGGGCTGGCTGCCCTCATCCCTCTGGCTTTCTAGCCTGGCCACCCATTAGAATTACGTTTCGAGTGCGTGTGCTAAGTCACTTCATTCACATTTGACTCTCTGCGACCCCATGGATGGTAGCACACCAGGCTTCTCTGTCCATGGGATTCTCCAGGCAAGAATACTGGAGTGGGTTGCCATGCCCTCCTCCAGGGGATCCTCCCCACCCAGGGATTGAACCCATGTCTCTTGCAGCTCCTGCATTGCAGAAGAACTATGTTAGGATCTTACAAAAACTTCGAAGCCCAGGCCTGGAGACTTGATTCCATGGGTCTTGATTCCATGGGCATTTGAACTATGTCCTAGGTGGTTCTCATTCTGCCAGTTAACTGTGTCCAGAACAGCATCTCTATCTGTCTGCATATTAGAGTCACTTGGGTTTTTTTTTTTTTTTTAAATCCCCATGTCCAGGCCAGTTAAAACCAGACTCTCCAGGGTGGAGCTGGAGTATCAGTGCCAGAGAAGTTCCAGGTGACTCTAACGCTGCTCCCTGGCCCCCACCAAGCGCCCACTGACACTGGCCTGTCACTCGTCCTCTCCCCACAACCCCTCTGCCCAAGCCCACAGCCCCTCAGCTTCCTTAGTGCCAACCTCAACCCTGAGGACCATCAAAGCCCTGCCACTCATCCAGACCCATTTCAAGCCTCAGCTATCATTTGGTGGCTTTGTCCTTCTCTGGGAGTTCTCATCTTCTTCCCGCTCACAGGCTGTCTTAGAGTATGACCTGATAGCTCCGTGTCTCAGGTAGAGCAGGGGACACGCCCAGCACTTCTGCATTCCTCAAGCAGCCCATGACAAGGTCTATTCAGTTCCATTCTAGGTCTATGCTGGGAACTCGGCATTGGGAAGGGGCCCAGAAATGAAGAACAACCCACAAGTCTCATGGTCTCTAGAGGATGGGCTGTGAAGCAGGAAACCGTCACTTCCAGGAGACCACATAAAACTTCCCCTAGGTGCGGAACATCACAGAATCAGATGTCAGCATTAGAAGGAGCTTTATTTAATACTCGGGTTTCCTTGTGGCTCAGATAGTAAAGAATCTGCCTGCAATGCAGGACACCCAGGTTCGATCCCTGGATCCAGTAGATCCCCTGGAGAAGGAAATGGCTACCCACTCTAGTATTCTCATCTGGAGAATTCCATGGACGGAGAAGCCTGGCGCACTACAGTCCATGGGGTCACAAAGAGTCGGACACAACTGAAAGACTAACACACACACACACACATACACACACACTCCAGATCTGCCTCCCAACACACACCCAGACATGAGCACGGCACAGAAATCCCTACATCCCTCACCATTTCTTCTTGAATACCTTTCCTGGTGGGGAACTCACCACCTCACAGGGGAGCCGCTTCTATACTTCTTATGTTAAAACCTTTTAGTTTTTCCCACTCCGCCACAGCATGCTGAGTTACAGGCCTGGCTGTCTCCCCGACTCGACTATAAAGGCCTTTCAGGAAGGAACCATATTTTGCCTGGAACGTTGGGCTGTGCCCAGTAGCCTGCAGGCACTCAGGATTAACTGCACTTGTTGAGCTCCAATGATTAGACCAGATGGAGCCTAAGAGATAACCCAGGATTTCAATAGGGAGGAGCAGCCCTGGAGGCAGAAATTAGGGGCCAGGGTTGGAGGGGAGGACGGGTGCCCTGCTGGCTGTCCCGAGGTCCTGACTTAGGAAGGAGCTGGCCTTTGAAGACACACTGGGAGTGGGGGAGTTGATTATGCAGACTTTTCCAGCAATGCCTGTCAGCTGTAAAGATGACAGGTGCTCGATGCTGTCTGCACCCTTCTCAGATTCCGATTCCACTGATTCCCAACAGGTCCCTTCATCGTTTGCCCTTAGGTGTGAAATGCCAACAGCTCCTACCCCACTCCCCAAGAAAGAATCAGGGGTGAGTGTCAACACTAAAGATGACACCAGCTATTCCCAGCTGAGAACCTGGGCTTTCACAGGAGCTGCAGGGTCTAGAAGCCTCACCTGGGGATCCTCAGTCAGTGCTCCCTCCCCAGACACCAAGCAGGACTCCCACCCTTTCCCAGGTGCAAACTGGTGGCACAGCGGTAAAGAAACCGCCTGCCAATGCAGGAGATGCAAGAGACGCGGGTTCAATCCCTGGGTTTGGAGGATCATCTGGAGTAGGAAATGACAACCCACTTCAGTATTCTTGCTTGGAAAATCCCATGGACAGAGGAGCCTGGCCGGCTACAGTCCATGGGGTCGCAAAGAGTCAGACAAGACTGACCATGCACGTGACTGACCCACCCTTTCCGGGCTCCACCTTTGCCTTCCCGTACCCTACCCTAGGCAGCTGGCCAGATCCCCATCAGAGTTCTTCTTAAGTTTGCAAAAATAATGAACCCTGAGGCATAGTTTGGTCTGAATTCAAATGCTAGGCCTGCCCCCTCCCCCATTCCAGCCCACCCATCTGCTGTCACACCACCATCCCGTCTTAGGAACAAGTACCATCAAAGCTGAATGCACCTCTGGGCTGGCTGAGGGCCTTCAGGAGTCTGGTCAGGTCACTCGGTGTGGTGGCCTCTGGTAGCAGATCACACACCACCTCTCCACAAGCCAGGACAATCCCTGGTCCGGGCGTCCCTTATCCCACCCAGGGAACCCACAAGGCTCCAGTGCCTGGACAGGGCAGCAGTGTCTGTGTGTGTGTTGGGGGAGGGGGCACACCAGTCCTGGACAAAGCAGCTTCCAGAAATGTGAGTCTCTGTGTCTGCCCTCATCTGCCCACCTAAGAGGGTCCCGGCCAGCCCACCCCACACCCCATCTCCCTCGGCCTTCCTCCCCACTTTCACCTGTTCCGAGCAGCTCTGCTTCCTCCTACTTCTGCTTTTCAGGCTCCTCCAGCCCCACCTCAGTCTCTCACTTCCCTCAGCTCTTCCTCCAGGTGGCCCCACCCATCAGCCCCACCCCTGGGCTCCAGCCCCAGCTAGTGCTGAGGTCCGTCCTCCACAGGAAGGGGTGGACTGTGCTGGGCAGCCAGGCAGGGCCTGACAGAGGAAAGCAACACTGCGACCAGGCTGGCTCTTCAGAGACCCGCCCCGCCACTGCCCAGAGGCTGGAAACCCACCCCAGCTCCAAGCCTCCCCATCACAGTGGCCTCCGCCAGCGGCAGCAGGCCAGGGCTAGCAGCCCTGAGTCTGGGGCCTGCAAGAAAAACCACAGGAAAGCTGAGACTGGCCACATTCCCCCGCTTACCAGCCTGGGGCAGGCATGACTGCCTGGCCCTGGCTTCAGCTGAATTAGTCACATTTCCTGGGTGGAGTCACTGCCTCGGCATCACTTTTTCCTCCTCCCTGGCTTGTCTTTCTCCTTGCCTGAATGACTACATTTGACTTTTGTTGTAGTTGTTGAAGCTCAGTTCCCAGGGAATGGCAGAGGTGGGTGACACAGACTTTGCGATGTCCTGCATGCTGGTTTCCTAAGTGGCCCTAGTGGTAACGAACCCATCCATCAGTGCAGGAGACAAAAGAGATGTGGGTTCAATCCCTGGGTAGGGAAGATCCCCTGGAGGAGAGCATGGCAACCCACTCCAGTATTCTTGCCTGGAGAATTCCATAGACAGAGGAGCCTGGCAGACTACAGTCCATGGGGTCCCACAGAATGGGACACGACTGAAGCGACTTAGTATGCATGCAGACATTGGGAACAAGCACTGAATCTGAATCTCTCTTAACCGAGTGCTTAGGTCCCTGGTCAAATTCCTAACAAGTCAATAGTAATTCTAAGGGTGCAAGTTAGGATAATGAAGGGTCTGTAATGCCCTGTGGTCACTAAGCCTTCCCAGGTGGCGCTAGTGGTAAAGAATGCACTTGCCAATGCTGGAGACATAAGAGATGTGGGGTCGGGAATATCCCCTAGAGGAGGGCATAGCAGCCCACTTCAGTATTCTTGCCTGGAGAATCCCATGGACAGAGGAGCCTGCTGTGCTCCAGTCCACAGGGTGGCACAGAGACGGACATGACTTAGCACGCACTCACACATGCTGGGTGCCTCTCACATCTACCCTTGCTCAGCTGCTCATTCACCAGGTGTTGACTATCACACATTCTCAGCCTCAGGCGCTCTGAGGGACAGCAATAAAAATAATCATGGTTCTGACTCTACCCAGACGCCATCTTGCCTTCAATACATCATAAGGCCCTGGAGCTAGTCTGTCCAACTTGCTTGTTTGCTTTCCAGAGGAGGCTAGGGGGACCCTGAGAGCACAAGTGACTGGTCCACGATCACACAGGGAGAGGCAGGTAGAGCAAGGGAAGAAGCTTCCATGCCCTCCTAAATCTATATGGGAGGATGCAGCTAGAATCTGTACACGCTCCAGGAGGAAGTCAAGGGCCTTTTAGCCCAGGACTCTGGCCCGTCTCCCCAAGATACCCGCCAGGCTTGGCCCAGGGCTAATCAACAGACTAGATTGAGATAAGATTCAGCCTTCAGGGCCCCATCCAGGGAGTGGCAGTGGAACAGAATCAATCCACATTAGAATTTCTGGACTGGAACAAAATGAGAAGTTAAATGTTCTCTTCAAAGAACACAAACTCTAGCTGGTACCTGAGTGTCTCCAGGTCCTTAAGAAGAGGGTCTGGTGTAATGGAAAGACTGAACAGTTTGATTACTATTGATTCTGCTTCGTCTTCCTGGCAGGCTGCAGTCCATGGAATCTCAGAGTCAGATATGACTGAACGACTGAACCACAACTGCTTCCTCTTGCAAGTGACTTAACTTTCTGTAGCCTCCCTGTGCCCTATCTGTAAAATGGGCATGAAGATAAACAAGCAGATTAAATGAGATGGTGTAATTAATGAGATGGTGGCTCGGTAGTAAAAGAATCCGACTGCAATGCAGGAGACTTGCAGGAGAAGAAGGTTGGATCCCTGGGTCGGGAAGATCCCTTGGAGAAGGGAATGGCAATCCACTCCAATATCCTTGCCTGGGAGCATGGACAGAGAAGCCTGGCAGGCTGCAGTCCTTGGATTCGCAAAAGATTCGGACATAACCGATCGACTATGCAACAACTGAACAAATAATAGATGCTCAATTAACTTAGATGGCTTTCTCTGGCCAACAGAGAATTTATCCCGGGACCTCAGTTCATGTGCCGGGCATCTCTGGAAGCAATCCTCCTGCCTCCTCCCCCAGTTCACAATTTAGCAGAGAGATGGGAAGTTAAACCCCAGATCGCTCCTGGGGCTTGGCTTTCCATTGTTGCCCTTCCGGAGCCCCGCCCTAGAAAGGCTGGTCCACTCCGGTGTGCACCAGTGCAGAACCTGAGTGGCTCTGGGGCTCTAGACTCCGCAGTGACCAAGGGCACAAGGATGAATCCAACTCACTGCTCTCTTGCTACACTGGAGCCTCACCTGGCTGAAAAAAAAGGTGGCCCCATCGCGGAGGAGGGCAGAGGAGGCTTTGCAAACTAACAAGGAAACAAACTAACAAGAAAACAAAAGAGCAGTTCCTTTAAAAGAATTTAGGAGTCTCAAGCCTCTTGGAACTCTAACAGTACACAGGCTATTATTGACATTATCTGCTAACCAAACACTAAAACTTCTTTTTAACAAACTCATATTTCTCCTCCCTCTCCGGTCTCCCAGTGAGAGATGCTCAGTTGGTCCCAAATGGAATAAAATAAACATTCCTTTAGCACGGCTGCTCCCTCCCGCCCCTCCTTAGGGGAAAGGAGGAGAGATGATTAGACACGCGGGTGCACCCCTAAGAAAAGAGGGGGGAGCAGGGTGCCCCGTGACCGGCTGAGCCCCTCAGAAGCCTACAGGGGGAACTCAGGCGCCTGCTGGTCAGACCCCAAGCGCTACTTGCCTGTCTGCGCCCCGCTGGCTCGCTCTGGGCACTGTCTCTGCTGCCCTCCCCTCCTCTTCTCCCGGGCCCCAGCCCAGCCCTCGCCCCCGCCCCCGTCCCCGACGTGAAAGGCTGGAAGCCTCCCCGCCTACCCGAGTGAGTCAGAGGGGAGGGCCGGGCCCCTCGCAGTCGTCCCTCCGGTGGAGGCTCGGCACCGAGAGGGACTGAGAATTTGGGCTGGTATTAGGGAAACTAACAACCTTACTATGTGGTAAACTTGGCCAGAGCAAGGTGTTCACATCCGATTCAATTGTTAGATCCTTGAGCTGGATTAAACAGGAATAGCTACTTCTCCTTTAGTGCCTGCTTTGTACTCAATGCTTTAAAATCTTTTATTTATTTATTCCACCACACACACACCGCACCTCCCCCCACCCCCCCTCCAATGCCCCGCACTGCATTTGGGATCTTACTTTCCCACCGGGGACTGAACCCATTACCCCTGTAGCAGAAGCTCAGTGTTTTAACCACTGCACTGCCAGGGAAGTCCCTGTATTTGGTGCTTTAAACTCGACCTCGTTCAGTCCTCACAACTATTTGTGGTTATGCTGCCTAATAGATAATCCTCTGAGAGGCTCAAAGAGGGTGGGTCACAGGTCCAGGGTCACACTGCCAGTTCAGTAGTAGAACCAGGATTCTAATACAGGCTAGTGTGGCTTCAAACTGGTGCAGGAGATATAACACCCCACCCTTCCTTTTATTCAGAGGGAAACAGTCCAGCCAGTGTCCATACTTGGAGGTCAGGTCTTCTTTAAGTGAACCACCAACAGTCCACACTCCCACATTGGCTTTTGAATGAAGAGAACCATGCACAGCAGGCCAAACCTCGAAAGATGTCAGCTGACAAGAAGCACCAGGATTAGGGCATGGCCCCTTGACCCAGAAGTAAGAGGACTTTTTCAAGCAGCTTGGAAAATTACAACCAGTATGACTTTCTCCAAGGCCCACTGATGGGGTCTGGTTCAGTTTAAGTCGCTCAGTTGTGTCCAACTCTTTGCGACCCCATGGACTGCAGCGTGCTAGGCTTCCCTGTCCATCAACAACTCCCAGAGCCTACTCAAACTCATGTCCATTGAATCGGTGATGCCATCCAACCATCTCATACTTTTTCACCCCCTTCTCCTCCCACCTTCAGTCTTTCCCAGCATCAGGGTCTTTTCAAATGAGTGAGTTCTTTGCATTAGGTGGCCAAAGTATTAGAGTTTCAGCTTTAGCATCAGTCCTTCCAATGAATACTCAGGATTGATCTCCTTTAGGACAGACTGGTTTGATCTCCTTGCTGTCCAAGGGACTCTCAAGAGTCTTTTCCAACACCGCAGTTCAAAACATCAATTCTTCGGTGCTCAGCTTTCTTCACAGTCCAACTCTCACATCCATACATGACTACTGGAAAAACCATAGCTTTGACTAGATGGACCTTTGTTGGCAGAGTAATGTCTCTGCTTTTTAATATGCTGTCTAGATTGGTCATAGCTTTTCTTCCAAGGAGCAAGCGTCTTTTAATTTCATGGCTGCAGTCACCATCTGCAGTGATTTGGGAGCCCCAAAAAATAAAGTCTGACACTGTTTCCACTGTTTCCCCATCTGTTTGCCATGAAGTGATGAGACCCGATGCATGGGGTCTGACATGCGCATGCTAAGTTGCTTTAATCAGTCTGACTCTATGCAACCCCATGGACTGTAGCCTGCGAGGCTCCTATATCCATGGGATTCTCCAGGCAAGAATACTGGAGTGGGTTGCCATGCCCTTCTCTAGGGGATCTTCCTGACCCAGGGATCAAACCTGTGTCTCTTACATCTCCAGCAATGGCAGGCAGGTTCTTTACCACTAGCACCACCTCCCTGGAGAGTGACAATTCAAAGCCTGGTTCTACCGAAGCAGGTAGAACACCATCTGGGCAACACCAAGGGACTCCACTCCACTCCTGAGGAAAGCTTAGACACTATCCTCCCACCTGTTGTCCACCCTCTTCTGGCTCTTCTGACTCCAGTCCAGAAGAGCAGATCAGGCTGAACTGTTGCATTTCCTCAGCCTGGGGGGATGGCAGGGTTCTGTCACAATCCCTAAACATTCCATGTCACATTCTCCCAAAATGTTCATTTGAAGAAACATTGACTCAGGATGCTGCTGCTGCTGCTGCTGCTAAGCCGAGTCAGTCGTGTCCGACTCTGTGTGACCCCATAGACGGAAACCCACCAGGCTCCCCCATCCTTGGGATTCTCCAGGCAAGAACACTGGAGTGGGCTGCCATTTCCTTCTCCAATGCATGAAAGTGAAAAGTGAAAGGGAAGTTGCTCAGTCGTGTCTGACTCTTAGCAACCCCATGGACTACAGCCTACCAGGCTCCTCCATCCATGGGATTTTCCAGGCAAGAGTACTGGAGTGGGATGCCATTGCCTTCTCTGCACTCAGGATGCTACTAGCCTTTAATCTGATCAACAATGAAGTTTTCTAGATCATTTCAGCTGCTCTGAGGAATATCCAGGAGTCTGGATGGTTATCTTTTCCGAATGTGCATGCTAAGTCACTTGTGTCCAACTCTTTGTGACCCTATGGACTGTAACCCACCAGGTTCCTCTGTCCATGGGATTCTCCAGGCAAGAATACTGGAGTGGGTTGCCATCCCCTTCTCCAGAGGATCTTCCTGATTCAGGGTTTGAACCTGGGTCCTGCATTGCAGGCAGATTCTTTACCGTCTGAACCACCAGGGAAGCCCATTTTCTGGATAAAGCTCACAATTTAAAAGTTTATTTCTGGGACTTTCCTGGTGGTCCAGTGGTTAAGAATCTGACTTCCAATAGAGGGGACACGGGCTAGTTCCCTGGTGGTTGAACAGTAAAGAATATGCCTGCAATGCAGGAGACCTGGGTTCGATCCCTGGGTTGGGAAGACCCTCTGGAGAAGGGCATAGCTACCCACTCTAGCATTCTTGCCTAGAGAATTCCATGGACAGAGGAGCCTGGTGGGCTACAGTTTATGGGGTCGAAAGGAGTTGGACAGGACTGAGCCACTAACACTTCACTTATTTCACTTTCAGGGAACTAAGATTCCACGTGTTGTGGGAACCTAAGCCTGTGTGCCACAACTGCTGAGTCTGCACGCCACAAATAGAGAGAAGCCTGCACCTCAGATGAAAGATGCCACATGATGCAATAAAGATCCCATGTGCCAAAACTGAGAACTGACACAGCCAAATAAACAGATTTTTTTTTTTTTTTTAAGTTTGTTTTCAAGCACTGAAGGGTACTCAGAGGCTTCCTGGATGGCGACATCCTGAATTTCCTTGGTGACTGGTTGGGAAAATGGGACTGTCCAATACAGCACAAATGAGCAGGGCAAGAGAAGCTCAGGTAGAGCACCGTGCCTGAGACAGGACAGGTCTGCCCAGGTAAGATCACACTGGATCCTCAGCACCACTCTAAGGTCCTGATAATAGCTCTTTTGAGTGTTGGCATTAAGTGCCAGGTGCTGTCCTTCATATGGGTTTCTCATTTAATCCTTCCATTTACCCTCTAAAATAGATCCTCTTTTTTTTAGACTATTTTTTAAAAATTATTTTCTTTTTCACTGTGCTGAGTTGTCATTGCTTTGAGCAGGATTTCTCTAGTTGTGGCAAGTGTGGGCTACTCTCTAGTTGAGGTATATGGGCTTCTGTTTGCGGTGGCTTCTCTTGTTGAGGAGCACAGGCTCTCGGTATGTGGGCTTCAGTAGTTGTGGCTTGCTTGTGGGCTTAGTTACCCCAAGGACTGTGGAATCTTCCCAGATCCTTGTCCTCTGCACTGGCAGGGAGATTTTTAACCACTGGACCAAAGGGAAGTCCTTAACTAGATCCTTTTATTATCCTCATTTTACAGATGAGGAAATAGTGGCAAAGTGGTGTTGAAATAATTTGCTCTAAGACCTGGACATGGAACAACAGACTGGTTCCAAACAGGAAAAGGAGTACGTCAAGGCTGTATATTGTCACCCTGCTTATTTAACTTATTATAACTTAATAAGTTATATTATTAACTTATTAACATATATATTTATATTTATATGTTATATAAGTTAATAAGTTAATATAAGTTAAGTTATATATAATAATATAACTTATATTATTAACTTATATAACTGCTTATTATATGCAGAGTACATCATGGCAAACGCTGGGCTGGAAGAAGAACAAGCTGGAATCAAGATTGCCGGGAGAAATATCAATAACCTCAGATATGCAGATGACACCACCCTTATGGCAGAAAGTGAAGAAGAACTAAAGAGCCTCTTGATGAAAGTGAAAGACAAGCATGGAAAAGTTGGCTTAAAGCTCAACATTTAGAAAACTAAGATCATGGCATCTGGTCCCATCACTTCATGGGAAATAGATGGGGAAACAGTGTCAGACTTTATTTTTTGGGGCTCCAAAACCACTGCAGATGGTGATTGCAGCCCTGAAATTAAAAGATGCTTACTCCTTGGAAGAAAAGTTATGACCAACCTAGATAGCATATTCAAAAGCAGAAATATTACTTTGCCAACAAAGGTCCGTCTAGTCAAGGATATGGTTTTTCCAGTGGTCATGTATGGATATGAGAGTTGGACTGTGAAGAAAGCTGAGTGCCAAAGAATTGATGCTTTTGAACTGTGGTGTTGAAGAAGACTCTTGAGAGTCCCTTGGACTGCAAGGAGGTCCAATCAGTCCATCCTAAAGGAGATCAATCCTGGATGTTCATTGGAAGGACTGATTCTAAAGCTGAAACTCCAATACTTTGGCCACCTCATGCAAAGAGTTGACTCACTGGAAAAGACCCTAATGCTGGGAGGGATTGGGGGCAGGAGGAGAAGGGGATGACAGAGGATGAGATGGCTGGATGGGATCACTGACTCGATGGATATGAATTTGAGTAGACTCCGGGAGTTGGTGATGGACAGGGAGGCCTGGCGTGCTGCGATTCATGGGGTCACAAAGAGTGGGACACAACTGAGCGACTGAACTGAGCTGAAGACACCCTTAGTAAATACAGAGCCAGGTGGTAGGACCCCCAGCCTCCCTGATCTCCTGAGGTGCATCTGGACTGAGACCTGCCTCTCTCCTCCCTGTCCGGCCCTGCTCTCTCTACTCCTCTCCCAAGGCCTCTCTTGCTCTCAGCAGTGAATGCTAGTGCCAGCTCTGAGTTCTTCACACATAAAAGGCTACCTCTGCTCATTCTCTAGGTAACATGCTTTAAGAAAAAAAGAATTTTTATTTCAAAATAATTCTAGACTCACAGGAAGTTACAAAAATAGTACAGAGTACTGATACACATTACAACCTGAATTTTTAAAGCATCATGCTAAGTGAAAGAAGCCAGTCACAAAAGATCACATATTATATGATTTCATTTATATGAAATGTCCAAAGTTGGCAAAGCTATAGAAATAGGAAGTAGATTAGCTGTTGCTTAGCATCCCAGCAGCAGCAGCACTGATTTATTTTGGGGGTGATGAAAATGTTATAAAGTTACATTGTGGTGATAACTGCACAACTCTGAGAATATACTAAAAAAAAAACACTGAATTGTACACCCAGTAAAGCTGTCACCAAATGAAAAGCGAAAGGGCTTTGTAACCTTTGACTGGTAAGACCAGCCTCCACCCATTTACACCCCACTTAAAAAAAAACTGTATAGAGAGGTTCCATGTAACTGCCACCCAGCTTTTCCTAACGGTGACATCTTACTTAACTACACTTAAGTGTGAAAAGTGAAAGTGTTAGTCGCTCAGTTTTGTCCAACTGTTTGTGACCCTGTGGACTGTAGCCTGCCAGGCTCCTCTGTCTATGGAACTCTCCAGGCAAGAATACTGGAGTGGGTTGCCATTCCCTTCTCCAGCGGATCTTCTTAACCCAGGGACTGAACCCAGGTTTCCTCCATTGCAGGCAGATTCTTTATTGCTGAGCCACCAGGGAGTCCACACTAAGTGTACCTTCCCCTCTGTGGTGTTGGAGAAGACTCTTGAGAGTCCCTTGGACTGCAAGGAGATCCAACCAGTGCATTCTGAAGGAGATCAGCCCTGGGATTTCTTTGGAAGGAATGATGCTAATTTGAAACTCCAGTACTTTGGCCACCTCATGCGAAGAGTTGACTCATTGGAAAAGACTCTGATGCTGGGAGGGACTGGGAGCAGGAGGAGAAGGGAACTACAGAGGATGAGATGGCTGGATGGCATCACTGACTTGATGGACGTGAGTCTGAGTGAACTCCGGGAGTTGGTGATGGACATGGAGGCCTGGCGTGCTGCGATTCATGGGGTCGCAAAGAGTCGGACACGACTGAGCGACTGATCTGATCTGATCTGATCTGAAGCCCCAGCACCTTTTCTCCAGCACTTCAGAGTGCAGAGAACACCTCACCCAGGCCCCAGGCTTTACAGTTTACAAAACACCCTCTCCTCACACAACTCCCATCCCCCAACTTGATCCTCAAAGCAAACCTGTGGGCCAGGGTTGACGTATTTCTTGGTTTTCATGGTCAGAAGAGCCCTCCTCTGCCGGGGTCCACCCCCGGCTGATCCAGGGTATTCGAAGGAGAGATGGCTTAGGCAACCTATTCAAATGTTAATTCGAGATATAAAGAGTAATAGTATGAGGATAGCTCAGTGAGGAAACTCAGTGGAGAAAAGAGGCTGAGTAGCTTGGTTTACCGGGAGACCGAAAAAACTTCAAGACAAGAAGTTTGCACCACTTACGTAGGCCGCAGGCGTCCTTCCGTTCTCCCGAAGGAGAGGAGACACTGAGGCCTTCCCGGTCGGATCTTAGAAGCCCAGGCATAATTAGTAAGCATGGTGGGTTCCGCGCTCCAGATGGAGACTCAGCTGGAAGTTGAAGGGAAGAATGACATGGGGAGACCAAGCGTTGGTGAGCAAGGCCCATAGCTTTCTTTTTTTTTTCGTAGCTTTATTTTCAACAGGGGCTTTTATACCCTAAGTTACACATAGAGGATAATAGGGGATGCAAAGTCAGCAGTTTTTGATCCTTATCAAAAACCAGAGTTTCTTTCCTGCAAATTTATCGTATACAAATGGTTTAGGTGATTTACATTATCTTCTGGCCAGAAGGCCTATTAACATTTTATGACTCTTGACAAAGACTTATCAACCTTAAGACTTATTTTCTCTAAGAGTAATTATTTTAAGGTTTGGCGCCATCTTCCAAAGATAAAATTGCATTCCTATAGGGCAGATGTGTAATGGGTTTTCAACAAAGCAAAGAATTTATTACCTTAAGGGTCTAAAGTTACTAACACCAAGGCCACTACTTATTTTTTCTACATACCAACTATTAATTAATACATATTCAAGGATGCAATTCAGGGGATGTGAAAACTTGGCAACAAGCATTGGTTCATCAATGAAATCTTTTACTAGTTTTATTCTGACAGTTTCTAACTCTCTGAGAGGCTCTAAGCTATTTGAATATCTTAAGCTTCCTGTGCCTCTCGAGGCTGGAAGACTGTAAACAATCGTATGCATAGCTGTAGGAGTCCGGGTAAACTTGTCAGGCGAGTTAGAGAGCCATCTGAGGGGTTTGGATTTAAACACTCCTAATTGCCCAGGAACTTTATTAATTGGAGCTGTAAGTTAACTCTTTGACAGAGAGAGCGAGATGGTGGTGGGGGACAGCCCCCAGTAAAGTCAGAGGTGAGAGCACAAAGCAATAAAGTAGGCAGACTCTGGTTTTTGGGGGGTAGATGCTCGGGAATATCCAGGGGGACTCCTGAGGCTCGATCCCGCCTTTGCGTATGCCGAGCCTCCTTCCTCATGACCTTTGTCACGAGTGGAATGTCTCTCGCCGGCTCCCGGCACTCCTCCCTCCCTGATATCCTGTTGTTTAGTTGCTAAGTCCTGTCCAGCTTTTTTGTGACCCCATAGTCCGCCAGGCTCCTCTGTCCATGGGATTTCCCAGGCAAGAATACTGGAGTTTGGTTGCCATTTTCTGGGCTCCTGTAGGGTTGCTAAATTTGGCAAATAAAAATTTTGGTCTGTCAACCCTGTAGGGTAATCAGCTCTAATGTGCCCAGCCAGTCCTGGGCGGGTCTGGTCACCATTTTGGGACACCGTTGATCACAGACTCTCTAAGTACTGAAAGGGCCCTGGATCATCGCCTGCTTCAGCAGAGCTGGGCTGGGGCTCCCAGGCTAAGTGCTCACTCTGGATTTCTCTCCGGGCTTTCCGTCCCTCCCAGACCGCGCCCCTCTTCGTGCTTTGGTTTGAGAATCTGGCGGCTGGTCCCATAGGCGCAGGCACAAAGATAGAGCTGGTGAACGGGGGTCGGGGTGGGAGGTGGAGGCCGGCCGGTAGGAAGGACCAGGGGGAGCTTGGCCGAGATTGCGACCCGCGCCAGGCCTACTATCCAGATCCAAGGTCCACTGAAAAAAGCAGGAATAAGGACGGCACCAGGCCGGGCACAGGTGGGACTCCAATTCCCGGCCCCTCCGAGGCCAGACCCCAGCCTAAACTACAAATCCCAGCAGGAGTGGGGGATAGGACAGGACCTCGGGAACGCCGGCTTGCGGTCTTTGCGCCTTGCCTAAGTGCAATGAGCCCTCGGGGGTGAGGTTAAAAGGATGGGGACGCCACAGCGGACCTCGAGAGACACACACACAGACACAGACACACACACACCCACACACACCCACATACACGCGCCGGCCTGTTGGCACACACCCACACACACACCCACATACACGCGCCCGGCCTGTTGGTCCCGCCTTTACGAACTACAAATCCCAGCAGGCAGTGGACGTGGGGGCGGGGCCTCGGGAGGGAGGCGCTCCCGACCGGAAGCGAATGTCAGGCGAGTGTCAGGCGCGGTGGGATCCCCCGGCTCCAGGTGGGGGTAGCCCTTGCCTCGTGTGGAAGAGGTCCCTTCTCTCCCCGAGGCTCGGCTCCCCGTCCCTGCACACGCTGCTCCACCGTGGGGTCGCGGACTCGAGCTGTTCTCCGAGATCCTGAGCCCCGCCCTCCCGACGCGGCTGGGGCTTCCGGGGAAGCGGATGGCGGGTGGGCGCTTCGGCCAGCAGCCTTGGGTCGCAGAGTCTGCCTCCTTAACCCTCTCTCCACCGCCTGGAGCGAACTCCCTTTTCCCGGAGGGAGGAGTACCCGGACCCTGTGGCAGGATTAAGCCTGTTGGGGGTCTCTGTGTGGCCTGCACATCTCATGGAGCAGCCCAGGGAAGGCCAGGGTTCTCCGAGTTCTGGGATGTAGGTCCAGATATTCGGTCCACGGTGTCTGACCGCTCTGAGCTCCCTGCACCCCGGCATCAGCTATATATGGCAGAGCCAGATAAGGCCGAGGGGCTGCCAGGAAGTAATAACCAGGGCACTTTCCTTCCGTATGCTCGCTCTCAAAGTGCTCAGCTCACACCTTAGCGTCTAGCGCCAGCACTCCTCCCCTCCTTACATAAAGATCCGCTGAAGACACTATAGCAAGGACTTACCCAGGCCCTTCGGTGCCAGTCAGGAACTCAAGGGTCCAGCCTGTCTGGTGGGATGAAGCTCCACTTCATCCACCTGACGGGGCCAGGGCAGTCTCTCTCCCGAAGCCTCTTCTCGGCTGATTTCTGGCTCCCAAGTGAGGGTTCAGGTTACACCTGTATCGAGAGCACTGACACCACAGTGGCCAGCAACACATTGGACTTTCTGTCTTCAACCCCATTTTCAGCTTTTACACTTTCTGATCTGGCCATATACTGCTGTTCCCTGATCATCAAAGGTGGAAAACAACTAGTTTATGAAGGTATTAGGGCTTCCCAGATGACGCAGTGGTAAAGAATCCGCCTGGCATGCCGGAGACGCAAGTCTTGGGTTCCATCCCTGGGTCTGGAAGATCCCTGGAGGAGGAAATGGCAACCCTCTCCAGTATTCTTGCCTGGAGAATCCCATGGACAGAGGAGCTTGGTGGGCCACACAGCCCATGGGGTCACAATTAGTCGAACAAGACTGAGCGACTAACACACACACACACACACACACACAAGAAGGTATAACCATGATCCTGTAATGTCACAATGAGATTTTATTCTTCTGTAGTTAGGTGAAGACTAGCTGCTTTCTATAAGCATTCCATTTAATCTTTGAACCGTTAGAAACAACTCCAGAGAGGATATTGAAAGCAAAATGCCCAGGTTCCTTTTGGTAACTGGAGTAGGGGTCATATTAACTGTGGGGTGGTCTCTAAGCATGCCATTGCTGCCTGGCAAGTTCTTAGATATTTTGTTTCCAAGTATTTCTGTTAAGACAAAGTAGCATTTTTGCCCCTTTTTTTCATTATTTATGGCTGCACTGGGTCTTTATTGCTTTGCACAGGCTTTCTCTCATTTTGGTATGTGGGGGGCTACTCTTCCTTGCGGTATGATGGTTTCCTATTGAGATGGCTTCTCTTGTTGAGGAGTAAAGGCTCTAGGCACACGGGCTTCAGTAGTTGCAGCACTTGGGCTCACTAGTTGTGGCTGGAGGACTCTAGAACACAGACTTACTAGTTGTAGCTCACGGGCTCCATGGCTCTGAGGCATGTGGAATCTTCCAGATCCAGCAATTGAACTCATGTCCTGTGCATTGGCCGGCGGATTCTTAATCATTGTACCATCAGGGAAGTCTCTAGCCCCTTTTCTGTTTGCCCATTTCTATTACCCTCTAACCTTGTGAGAGTGTTAGTCACTCAGTTGTGTCTGACTCTTTGTGACCCCATGGATTGTAGCCCGCCAAGCTCCTTTGTCCATGAAATTCTCCAGGCAAGAATACTGGAGTGGATAGCCATTCCCTGTTCTAGGGAATTTTCCTGACCCAGGGATCGAACTAGGTCTCCTGCGTTGATTCTTTACTGTCTGAGCCACCAGGGAAGCCCACCCTCTAACCTTTTAAGAACCTAGTTACAGGAATGAGCTCTCTGAGCAACTGAAACTAACTCCTGACTTATGCTCTAACCTGTTGAGTCTTTTCCTAGATAAAAGAAGATTAAAGAATTAAGCAGTTTAAAAATGACTAAGCTCTTTACCCCCAAAAGCCCCCTTAGCAATCCTGCAGGCCGATCGTGCAGGCAAGATAACATCTGAAGATAGAGTCAACCAGTCTGTACACAATGGAGAATGATAGAGAACCCAACGTCCTGCCTGGATGATTCACTGAGATTCTTCCCCCATATTTCTCCCTTTAAAAACTGTCATGTGGATGTTTGGCAAAAACCAATACAATTCTGTAAAGCAGATTAATCCTTCAATTAAAAATAAATAAATTTAAAATTAAAAAAAAAAAAAAAAAAACTGTCATGGCTAAGCAGAATCTTTGGAGTTGGTCTCCAGACACGAGTCCACCTTCTCCCCAGGTCACTCACTTTTCCTTTCTACTGAGTCTTCGTGGTGCTTGTTTGTGTTAAGTCACTTGAGTTGACTCTTTACAAACCCATGGACTGTAGCCCACCAGGCTCCTCTGTCCATGGGATTCTCCAGGCAAGAATACTAGAATGGGTTGCCATTTCCTCCTCCAGGGGATCTTCCCAACTCAGGAATCTTGTCTCTTGCTTTGGAAGGTGCGTTCTTTACCACTAGCGCCACCTGGGAAGCTTGCCTCTCTAATATTGGCTTCCATCAGCAAGCAGCCAAACCTAGGCTCAATAACAAGACAACCAATCTTTTGTTGAGTAGCCCCTCTGCCCCTAGAGATGAAAGATAGGTGCCATAGAAACTTGAGACAGTCCTTGGCACCCTATAAGAGCCCATTCTCTCCTGCATTCCAAGACTTAGCACCAGACTCTTGAATCAGTAAGAGCCCATGTGACTTGCCAGGGATATGCCAAAGCCATTTAACACCTAACCCTGCTTCCTGAAGATCCAACCGGCAGGGTACAGTTAAAATCACAGGGCAGTATTATTAAGTCATTACGGGAAATATATCTAAGGATAAGGTGCACCAAAAGCTGGGTTCTTTTGGGCTTCCCTGGTGGTCCAGTGGTTGAGACGTGTTCAATCGCTGGTGTCCAGGGGACACGGGTTCAATCCCTGATCCAGGAAGATTCCATGTGCTGTGGGGTAGCTGAGCCTGTGAGCCACAACTGCAGCAACCCACGCACCATAAAGCTCATGCTTTGCAACAAGGGAAGCCACTGCAATGGGAAGCCTGAACACAGCAAATAGAGATAGCCCCTGATCTCAGCAACCAGAGAAAGCCCACACACAGCAACAAAAACCTAGTGCAGTCAAAAATAAAGAAATAAAAGAAAAAAGTTGGGTTTCAGGGCCTTGGGAGCAACTTAGAAACATACATATTCTATACATGAAAGTACTTTCACCTATCCTGGTTACACATCTGGGTGCAACAGCAAGATTCCCATTTTGGCAGAGATATCCTTGGCACATGAATAAAAGTATGTTTCAATAAATGTATGTTTAAACTAGCATTTAAAAACCATAAACAGGGACTTCCCTGGGGGTCCAGTGGCTGAGACTCCGCACTCTTATTGCAGGGGGCCCAGGTTTGATCCCTGGTGGGGAACTAGAGCCCACATGCCGTAACTAAGACTTGGTGCAGCCAAATAAATAAGTGAATATTTAACAAACAAAACAAAATAAATTCATTATTTTAGTAATATCTTCCACTTATAGTGGAATTATAGTTGAATTTATCTTTAAGGTTTTGAATACTGTTTGTATGTATATATATGTATATATTTAATCTTGCATTTGTATAGGACTTCAAAAATTTCTGTTGATTTTTCAAAGCAAAGTCCTCACACCAACAGTTGGTTGAAGACCAAGTCTGCGGTCCTGCTGGCCACGCCCTTTCCTCTGTCAGCCAGTCTAGGGGGTGAGGAACAGCCCGCCATGCCTCTTATCACCACCAGGGGTCGTCCTTTGCCGTGGAACAACTGCTCAGATCCCTACGGCAGGCAGGGACAGGGCGGAGGGCGCTGAGGGCTTTGGTCTTGCCTACACAATCAGTTGGCTTTGGCCCAAGGCCCAGCATTCATCTCCGCTCTAGTCTCAGCTTTTCCGTTGGTTAAGGTGGGGAGTGTGATCTCAGGGCTCTCCACACCCATCAAGGAAGGATGTGTGACCGGAGACACATCCGTGAGTGGCAGCTCCTGGTCTCTCCTGAGGGGGAGATTGAAGGCCAGGTCGGTTTTCCATACTCTTTCTGGCTCATCAGTCATGGGCGGAAAGAACAAGGGAGCAATGCCAACAGGAGATGCCTGGCTCTCCAGATAGGAGCTGAAGTAGGAAGCCTAAGTAGGGCCTTTCTATATCTGGCCAAGGAGGGGGTGCCAGTGGGGTTGGGGAAGGAGAGGGGTGGAGTGTAGGGAAAGAGGGGGTAGAAATAGATGCCACTATTAAGGTAAATAGAGGAAAGGACCCAGTAGGGTGATGACAGGGTCAAAGGTACCCAGAGAAGAGTTGTTGGTAACCATTTGCATTTAAAGAAGCAGATACACAGAGAATGGAGAAGGAAATGGCAACCCACTCCAGTATTCTTGCCTGGAGAATCCCATGGACAGAGAAGACTGGCGGGCTGTAGTCTGTAGGGTCACAGAGACTCGGACACGACTGAGCGACTCTGCACCCACGTAAACAGGGAAAGGGCTACTGGACACTGTGCTGAGCCTAGGCCTGTGGTTGGTGTCCCCTGACAGGAAAGGAGCAAGCCATGGGCCTTTCAGGGAAGAGATGGAGGCTGTTTGCAGGGAGGGGCGGGGCTTTGAGCAGGCAGTGAAGAGTGAGTAACATTTGAATGTGCAGCTACAGCAAATGTTTTTGAGAGCCTGGTATGTGCCAAGCTGTGGGCCAGGCACTTGGGATTCGGTAATGAACCGGACAGACACAGTTGCTACCCGCGTAGAGCTCTTATAGTTGAGTGGGAGTTCACAGTCCAGCCCTGAAATGTACCCACAGATTTAATTACAGTGGAGCCCCAAGAATGTGTGTGGGAGACACACTACCCTGGTCTGGGACCCCTCCTGAGAGTCACAGAATCTGTGGCCTGAAGGAAGAGGGAGGCAAGGGGCAGGACTCGTTCCTGCAGAAGAGAGGCAAGTGCACAGCCCCCAGGTAAGGAGCCTGTTTGAGACTAGAAAGGGATGAACCAAGCCAGGTACCATTATACGTGTTGGCAGCCACCCTGTGTGTGAAAATGCATCTTAGGCGCTCAGTCATGTCCGACTCTTTGTGACCCCATGGATTGTAGCCCGCCAGGCTCCTCTGTCCATGGAATTCTCTAGGCAAGAGTACTGGAGTGGGTAGACATCCCCTTCTCCTGAGGATCTTCCTGACCCAGGATGGAACCCAGGTTTCCTGGGTTGCAGGCAGATTCTTTACTGTCCGAGCCACCAGGGAAGCCTCCCTGCCCCCATCTTATCCAGGCTTCCTGCTACTGGGACACCTGCTGGGCTCTCCCACAGGCAGAATCTGGGCAGTGGGTTAATGCATCAAGTTTAAGGACAGCTAAAGGAGCTCTGGTGATCTGCATGATAAGGAGTTGAGGAGGGAGAAGGCTGGAGTCTGAGGGGAGGGACAGGGTGATCACAACATCTGTGAAGGTTGCCAGTTGCAGAGACGATGAGAGTGGATTTGGGGGGGATGGTAACAATTCTTGAGGTAGAACATACATGTAAGAAAGTCCTTTTTTCTTTCTTTAGATATTTATTTATTTATTTGGCTGTGCTGCATCTTAGTTGTGGCATGTGGGATCTAGTTCCCTGACCAGGGATCAGACTGGGGCCCCCTGCATTGGGAGTGCAGAGTCTTAGCCACTGGACCACCAGGGAGGTCCCTCTTCCTTTCTTTTTTAAACTGCATTTAAGAGTGTCCTCTCTTCTCCCCACACCCCAACCTGCACTGTGCAGCACGTGGGACCTTAGTTCCCTGACCAGGGATGGAACGCGTGCCTCCTGCAGTGGAAGCTTAATCACTAGACAATCAGGGAGGTCCCTAGAGTGCCCTCCCTCTTTGCCATATTCCATAAGGACAGTAAAGATCTAAATTTCTTCCAAATGAAATTTCCTTAAGTCAACAGGGTGTAGCTGGGGCCACCTGGGGCCCAGTCATAGAGGAACCACAGACAGAAGGTGAGCAAAAGTGCATCCATGGGGAAAAATGGAAAGGCTGGGGCTGGAGAGGTAGGTGGGGCTGGAGAGGTAGGTAGGGCTGATCTTACAAGGCAACAGGAAGCCTTTGTCTCCATTCAAGGGGTCAGAGGGTTGGGGAGGGTCGAGCAAGGGTTCCTGGCAGAGCTGGGTCAAGACTCAATCTGTTGTGAGTTAGTGATCCAGAACAGGGAAGTACAGGATGGGTGGTACAGAGACCGGGCTTTACCCTAGACGCCAGAGAAAGCCAACCTCAGCTTTCAGCCGCAACCCTAACTACTGCTAAATCTGTAGAAAGCTAGTGCTCTGCTCTCTAGAAAAATACCAACTGAACACCCAGTTTTGTATCTACCTTCAGGGAGCTGGAGGGAGCGCTGGTCACAAAGCTCTGAAGCTGCAGCAATAAATGAAGGTGCGTCAGGAAGGGATACGGCCCGAGACTGCTCTTAGGAGGCTGGTCTGAGTGTCATCGGTCAGTCTCCATCACGTGTCACAGCTGCCACCAGAGTAAGCTGAATCAGCAAGCCTGAGAGGGTGGCAGCCAGGAGTGGGGTGAGGGGGTAGGGGAGGGCTTCTGCCAGCTTGTGCTAAACCAGCTCCCACATTGCCCTCCTCTCATCAGCCCAGGAAGACTCCTTCTCTTCCTCCTGCTAACCACCTTCCTTCATGATTGCCCCGACCAACTTTAACCCATCTGCAGACAGTTCACTTGGCCTAATGCCTCTTCCTACTTGCTTCTTGGGCTTCTAACTAGACCACCCGCTCAGGTAAAAATATCCTTAGGAATCCTTAAGACTCATTCATTCTCCCTTACCCCTCAGAGGTCCTGCTTCCTTCCCCACTTCCCGTCCCCATCCTCTGCCACCCATGTGGTCCTAACTCGTGGTCAGAAAGTTCTTCTTTCCCTCTTTCTGCCCCATCCTCTTCCACTTACCCTGATGGATTCCTATTCTCCTGGGAGGAGAAAGCCTGTCTTATCACTATGCTTTTGATTTTTCCCACCTGTCCCCCTACTTCCCTGGCTTCAGGGACCTTGGTTGTCCTGTAGTGACCCCCCAGAACCTACCCTTGGCCTTGCCCCCAACTCCCAGGGTTGTCCTTCTCACGGTGCGTCCTCATAGCTGAAATCCAGGTCATCCCTCCCTCCTTTGCTTCCTTCTTTTTATTTTTTGACCTGTATCAACTGATTTTTTTAAAAAATTATTTTTGGCTGGGTTTGTGGTGCTGCACCCTGGCTTTCTCTAGTTGTGGCAAGCAGAGGCTACTCTCTAGTCGCAGTGCGTGGGCTTCTCATTGCAGTGGCTTCTCATGTTGAGGAGCATGGGCTCTAGAGCACACAGGCTTCAGCAGGTGCGGTTTCTGGGCTCCAGAGCACAGGCTCAGTAGTTGTGGCACATGGACTTAGTTGCTCTGAGGTATGTGGAATCCTCTTGGACCAGGGATCAAACCTGTATCCCCTGCATTGGCTGGTGGACTCTTTACCTCTGAGCCACCAGGAAAGTCCATTAGTTTTAAGAATTAGAAAGTTAATTAATGCTTGTCATGTTAAAGGCCCAAGAAAAATATATAGAAATATAGCGTTATGATAGAAATATAAAGCTATGACACTTATTTCTACCTTGCCTCCTGTTCTCATGAGATACCTGGATGCGGCCCTCCCAGTTTGGGACTTCTTGGTATTTCTGTGGTGATCCCACTGATGCTCCATCTGTAAATCAGAGTTCTTCACTTAAAGGAAGAGAAACCAGCCCTAGCTAGTTTAGACTGGAAAATAATTTATTAAAAATATTCTGTAGCTGGTTACATTACCAGGAGGACCAGAGAACGAGCCAGGAACAATGTCCCAAAGGCCATAGCCAAGCTGATCCCAGTCCTGGTTCCACTGCGGTCTCAGCCTCTCTGGCCTCTGGAAACAGGATATAGCAATCACCCCGTCCCTAGGGTAGATGGCCCTGGGGTGCCAGCTTTGGCTACAAAGCCCAGTGTGGGGGCACCTGGCTGGCAGAATGCCTGCACCCTAGCAATTAAGGAGGCTGGGGAAAGCCGCAGCTGGCTTCTGGGATTGGAGGCAAGAAGTTACAACACGGAGGTGGCCCCCAAAGCAGGAAGTGCTCCACAGCCAGTGGAAATGGCAGACCTTCAGCCTTTAGGGGTCCACAGTTCTCAGCATCTCCTGCTCCGTAGCTCACACCCTCCCACCTCTGAAAATTCTGACCATAGCCTGCTGACCTGTCCTCCATCAGGTCCTCAGAAACCACCCCCTCGTGCTCACAATGCTTCACACACGCTTGGGACCCCAGCCAACCTTGGCCACCCTCCCTGTCTGCTGGCAACACCACCACGGACCTCAGCACCACCTCCTCAGGAAGAGGTGATACTCACTGCACAGTGCTGTGTGTTTCACATAACTCTCTCAGTCACTCAGCCATGTCCAGCTCTTTGTGACCCCATGGACTTGCAAGAAGCCTGCCAAGCAAGAATACTGGGGTGGATCACCAGTCCCTTCTCTAGGGTATCTTCCCGACCAGGGATTGAACCCGTTTCTTTTACATTGCAGGCAGATTCTTTACCACCGAGCCACCAGGGAAGCCCAAAGTGTGTTTCATGTGCTTCATCTTACTCAGCAGAAGCACCTACACCACAAGGAATGCCCTGTTCTCATCCCCATTGACACAGAGGACAACTGTAGCCTAGAGAGATGGAACGCCTCCTGGGGTCTGCCCTCTCTATCACTGGGAGGGACCTCTGGAGGGGGGGTCTGTGTCACGTTTCTTCTTTGCTGGCGACCCCTGTGTTCCAAATGAGCTAAAGGCTGTCTGTGATTTCTAAAGATGTCCTAGGAGTTGCATCTTCTCAGAATGAGAAGCATTTTTTAGAGCAGCATTTCTCAAACTTGAACGTTCGTAAGAATCATCTAGGATGCTTGTTTAAAATAATATAGATTCCCACTTCCCTCCTGGAACATCCGATTTTTAAGATCTCAGGGAAGGTCTGGAAACCTAAGACTTTAATAAGTCTTCCAGTGATTCTTGTGATCATGCAAATGGGGGGAACACCGCTCTCCAGAGCTGTTTTTTTCTTAGGATGGGTTTAGACTACGTTGCGCCTGAGGATGTCGGCCTCTTATCATTGGAGATCAGCAGCTGAGATCTGGAATATGCAGAGAATCACTGGGAGCTGTGGGAGAACCATAAAATTGACACTCAGATGCTGCCAGACAGTGGGGCACTGGAACCTTTAAAATATGAGTTTCCAGCAATTCTATTTCTAGGAATTCATCCCAAAGGAATAGCTATAGTTATGTGCACAAGACAATGCTGTGCCAAAGATGGATAAAGAGGCTGTCCAAATCTGCCTGTGCCATCAGCGTGAAGCGTGGTGCTACAGGCCTGGCTGCGGTGACACAAAGCCACGAGACACCCTTTGTCTGTCCTCTGCTCCCTGATCTGCCAGCCAGTGCCCCCACCCAGAAGGCATGGATTCCATCCTCCTTCCCTCACCCAGGCCCTGGCATTTGCCTATGCAAAACCCTGAACAGGAGAGGAGGTGGCTGAGGCCAGAGCTGAATGGACTGGGAAGATCACTCAGTTTGGGGTTCACATCAGGATAGCGTCTAGAGAATCCTGTTGAGTTTTACAGGAGGTCCCTTTGGGGTGGGGGGGGATGTTGCCCCCTGCCTTATAATCCAAATACAGAACAAAGGTCAGCTGGGGAGGGGAGGTCGGGAGGAAACCGCTATCCCGGACTCCAAGCCCGGATTCTTTCTTGATTTTCCTTTTAGTTTTTCCTACAACACCAAATGGGTACCTCTCAAACCACCCCGATGACTTTCCATAACTTCTTTTTTATTGAAGCATAGTTGATTTACAATATTGTGTTAGTTTCATATATATATAGTACATATATATGTATATATATATGTGTGTGTGTGTGTGTATATATATATATATTCTATTTTTTGGATCCTTTTCCATGACAGTTTGTTACAAGATATTGAATATAATTCCCTATGCTATGCAGTAAATCCTTGTTGCTTATCTATTTTATATATGGAAGTGTATATCTGTTAATCCCCTACTCCCAATTTATCCCTCCCTCCACCTTTAGGGTTTCCCAGGTGGCTCAGCAGATTCAATTCCTGGGTCAGGAAGATCCCCTGAAGAAGGAAATGGCAACCCACTCCACTATTCTTGCTGGGAAATCCCATAGACAGAGGAGCCTGGTGGGCTACAGTCCATGGGGTCGCAAAGAGTCAGAAGCGACTGAGCATGCATACTCCTTCCCCTTTGATAACCATAAGTCTGTTTTCTATGTTGGTGCATCTGTTTCTGTTTGGTAAATAAGTTTACTTGTACTATTTTTAAAATCTTTACATATTTATTAAATTTTTTTGTTTTTTGACCACACCACGGCTTACAGGTTCTCAGTTCCCTGACCAGGGATTGAACCCAGGCCACAGCAGTGAAAGCCAGGAATCCTAACCTCCAGGGCATGAGGGAATTCTCAATTTGTACTATATTTTAGGTTCCATATATAAGCGATATCACACGATATTTATCTTTTACTATCTGACTTACTTCATTTAGTGTAATAATCTCTGGGTCCATCCCTGTTGCTATAAATGGCATTATTTCACCCTTTTCTTTCTTTCTTTCTTTGGCTGTGTGGGGTCTTAGTTGCAGCATGTGGGATATTAGTTCCCTGACCAAGGATCGAACCTGGGTCCTCTGCTTTGGGAGCACAGAATCTTAGCCTCTGGACCGCCTGGGAAGTTCCCTAGTTCATCCTTTCCTATTGCTGAGTTCATAGCTTCTTAAGTGTCCTTTTGCTTGCAGGTCCCAAGAATTATCTGGTCTTCCTGTCTATTGTCTGTGGCCAGCTCCAACCCTGGGTCCTCTCCCCAGTGCCCCCGGCCTCCAGAGATGCAAGTACATGGCCTTCATTGTTCCTTTGAGCCAACAGCTAGGACGTCACCAAAATAAAAGCCACAGGAAAGCTACAGTGCCCTAGAAAGGTCTTATTTTAACGAGATCCTCATCTGTGTCCCCTCATTTCCTGTCTTAACAGAGCCCGACACAAGGCCTGGCCTGGGCTTTTCTTTTTTGCCTCAAAACTTCTCAGAAGTTAGAGTTCCAAAGTTCACTCAGGTAACAGAGCACCGGGGTTTCCCAGGTGGCTCAGTGGCAAAGAATCCACCTGCCAATGTGGGAGATATGGGTTTGATCCCTGGGTCAAGAAGATCCCCTGGAGAAGGGAATGGCAACCTGCTCCAGTATTCTTGCCTGGGAAATCCCATGGACAGAGGAGCCTGGCGGGCTACAGTCCATGGCGTCACAAAAGAGTCAGACACGACTTAGCAACTAAACAATGGAGCACTAGGATGCTATGGGCGTCTAAAGGAAACGTGTGACTACTGACGTTTCTAATTCTATCACAGGAAAGGAGGATCAAGACCCAGTCCTAGATGAGGTACAGGATGCTCAGTGGCTAGTGCATACGCTCTGGTTTGTGCAAAGCTTGCATTGAATCCCACCTCCAACACTTACCAATTGTATGACCTTGGGAAGGTCACTTCATTTCTGATTCTCAGTGCTTTGGACTGAATTTTGTCTCCCTCCAAATTCATATGTCGAAAGCTTAACCCCACATGTGATTGTATTTGGAGACTGGGCCCTTAGGGAGGTAATTAAGGGCAAATGAGAAAATGTTTTTTAAAAAAGGGTAAATGAGATCATAAGGATGGGGCCCCGGTTCAATAAGGCTGGTGTCCTTATTAGAAGAAATCAGAAATTTGTCTCTAGGGACTCCCCTGATGGTCCAGTGGTTAGGACTTTGTCTTCCAATGCAGGGGGTGCAGGTTTGATCCCTGGTCAGGGAGCTAAGATCCCACATGCCTTGCCACCAAAAAACAAAACTTAAAACAGAAACCATATAGTTAAAGCTATGATTTTTCCTGTAGTCATGTACAGATGTGAGAGTTGGTCCATAAAGAAGGCTGAGGGCCAAAGAATTGATGCTTTCTAACTGTGGTGCTGGAGAAAACTCTTGTGAGTTCCTTGGACTGCAAGGAGATCAAAACCAGTCAATCCTAAAGGAAATCAACCCTGAAAATTCACTGGAAGGACTGATACTGAGGCTGAAGCTCCAATACTTTGGCCATCTTATGCAAAGAGCTGACTCACTGGAAAAGACCCTGATGCTGGGAAAGATTGAAGATAAAAGGAGAAGGGGGTAGTAAGGATGAGATGGTTACATAGTATCACTGACGCAATGGACATGAATCTGAGCAAACTCTGGGACATAGTGGAGAACAGAGGAGCCTGGTGTGCTACCCTCTACAAGGTTGCAAAGAGTTGGACATGACTTAGTGACTGAACAACAACGACAAAACAGAAGCAATACTGTAACATATCAATAAAGACTTTAAAAATGCTCCACATTAAAAAAAAAAAAAAAGAAACCTTTCTCTCCAGAATTCTCTCTCTGCCTGCATGCACAGAAGAAAGGCCATATGAGGACACAGCAAGAAGCTGACTGTCTGCAAGCCAGCAAGAGAGCTCTAGCCAGAAATCAACCCTGACGCCACCTTGACCTTGGTCTTCTAGCCTCCAAAACAGTGAGGAAATAAACTTCTGTTGTTTCAATCACCCAGCCTGGGGTACTCTCTGATGGCAGCCTGAGCTGACTAATATGCTCATTTTCCTCATCGGCAAAGCAGGGAAACAATTAGGAAGCACACCATGAGGCTATTGTGAGAATCCGGTGAGGAAATGTGTGTGTAATGCCTGCCTGTTCAGCTTGCCTGCAGCACCTCCAGCGCCTGGAATGGTGCCTGGTATACAGTGGACATTCAATAACTACCTACCAAATGAACAACTACATCCATCAAGAAAGGAATCAGGGACTTCCCTGACCGTCAGTGGTTGAGAATTTGCCTGCCAATGTAGGGGACACAGGTTCAAGCCCTGATCCCACATGCCACGGAGCAACTAAGCGGGTCTGCCACAACTACTGAGCCTGCGCTCTACAGCTCAAGCCCTGCAACAAGAGAAAGCACTGCAATGAGTAGCTCCCCATCCCCGAAACTAGAGAAAAGCACGCATAGCAAAGACCCAGTGAAGCCAAAAATAAATTAATAAATCAAAAGACAGCAGTCGAACTAAATACAACTACTTATTTCTGAGCTTTTCAGTAACTTTCATCTCCTTGATCATCGATCAGTAGTCACCAACAAATGACAGCAGGCACAAAAGATGTAAGAAGAGTGTCTGCAGGGATCGTTTCCTGGTTGTTTTTAAAATTTTTATTTATTTATATATTTTTGGCTGTGCTGAGTCTTCGTTACTGTGCAGGTTTTCTCTAGTTGAGGAGAGTTGGGGCTACTCTCTGGTGGCTGTGCACAGGCTTCTCATTGCAGTGGCTTCTCTTGTTGCAGAGCACAGGCTCCAGGGCGCATGAGCTTCATTGTTGCAGCCTGTGGGCTCAGTAGCTGGGGTTCCTGGATTCTAGACCACAGGCTCAATCGATGTGGCTTAGTTGTTCTGCTGCATGTGGGATCTTCCCAGATCAGGGATCGAACCATTGTCTCCTGCACTGGCAGGTGGATTCTTTACCACTGAGCCACCAGGGAAAGCCTATCTCCTGTTTTTAATTGGATCTAATGCCCTGTCTTCTGTCAACTGGGAAAGGGTGTGGGCTGGCTGATCCTGAGTGGAGTCTGAAACTCTAGGAGGAGGGGAACGTTGATCAGGAAACTGGGGGCCCCTGGTCCAGCTTTGTGGGCCAGGGCTTTGAAGAGGGAGTTCTTCCTCCCGTTTTTTTTTTTTTTGAGGGGGTGGGGCAGAGGGGCTAGAGATTCAGCTGTGGGAGGCGATGAAAGAGGCGAGGGGAAGGTAGGGCTGGGCGTGGCATGGGTGAAGTTGGCCTGGGGTTGGAGGCCACAGCAGGTCCTCCTTCCTGGTGCTTGAGAGATGCAAATGATAGGAACAATAGGGCCCCTGTCACCAGGCCATTTGCGGTAGAACCTGGGCTCAGGGGAGGCAGAGCTCCTTCACCCTAGCCATGGTGAGACTTGGTTCTGGGGCAGCCCCTGATATACAGACCTGCCCACCCTGGGGCCCCAGGACTCTGGACACGGAGAGTCATTCTAGATGTACTGATTACCCCTTTACTCCCCTCCCTGACCCTTTTCAGGAGAAGCTCAGCTGGAGAAAGGCCAGGTGAGTCCCGGGGCTCCTCTCTTTTCTCTACCCTCCTCTCATTTCCACCTCACTGCAACTTTCCTGGGTATAGCCATCCTTAGAGTGGTGCTGATTCTGCCCGGTCCTACCACGCCCAGCGAGATCATTCATGTGCCTCCACTGCCCAGGGAACACAAGGGCTCCCCTGCTGCTGGCTTCCCTGGAGCACCAAGTTCTCAAGCTGTGCACCCAGGGGCATGAGCTCTGCCCCCAGACTCTTCCTCCCACTTCCCTGGTCCCAGGCTGCTGTCGCACAACTCCAGGGGGCAGTGCCATGTCTGTGAATGTCCCTGGGCTGTGCGATGTCTGGCTGACACAAACTCAGGGCTCCTTGGGCAGAGCTGACTAGAGTCCAATTGCAGGTCGGGGCCACCGCTTCCACCTCCAAGATGTGCAAGTAAGTGATCACCACCCCCCAGATGTGTAGTGTGTGCGTGTGTGTGCACTCAGTTGTGTCTGACTCTTGGTGACCCCTTGGACTGTAGTCTGGGATGTGCAGGGGTCCCAAGAGTCTCCCCTGGGGGTTCTGGATACCTCCTGCTCATTATAGTTCAGCGCTTCTAAGTCACTGGGCCCAGCTCTTTCATCTGTCTGGTTCAGAATTAGAGCTGCATGGGGTGGAGGACTGGCAGGCTTCCCAGGTGGCGCTAGTGGTAAAGAACCTGCCTGCCAATGCTGGAGCCGGAAGAAGCACGGGTTTCATTCCTGGGTCGGGAAGATCTCCTGGAGAGGAGGGCATGGCAGCTCACTCCAGTATTCTTACCATGGACAGAAGAGCCTGGTGGGTTACAGTCCTTAGGGGTCGCAAGGAGTCAGACATAACTGAAGTGACTTAGCACGCACGCAGTGGAGGACTGGCATAGAGGGAACAGGCCGTTAGGGCCCCTTATCTCCAAAATGCCTCACTGGTCCTCCTGCAGTGTTGGGAAAGAGCCCATCATGAATGGTTCCTTTGAGGCCTCTGGAAAAGTGCAGATAGTTTATTATATCTGGGAAAGAGAGCAAGTCATTATGTTAGAGAGGGGCTGGGCGGGGAGGAGATGAGGCCAGTCTCACCAGTCTCTTGTTCAGACTCCCAAGCTTGGAGAAAAGATGAACCCTGCCCATCTCCTCTGTCTGTCCCAGGGACCTGGAGACACAGGGTAAGTCCAGCTGCTGAGCCAGAGCTGGTGGGTGGGAGGAGGCAGTGGCTACCGCCACTGCTCCTGTATCCCTTCTGTCCTTCCTGTGCTCAGCATTCCTTCCTGGAAGCCCCAGAGGAGGAGGAAGAGGAGGAGGATAAATATGAGCTGCCCCCCTGTGAGGCTCTACTCCGCCACCTCACCCCTGCCCACCTTTCTGGCACTGAGGAGGACTCTTTGTACTTGGGTGAGGGCTGGGAAGTTGAGGCAGAGAGGTGGGGATCAGGCAGAACAGGAGGGTCCCCACAAGGGGAGAGGGCCCAGGTTTTGCTTCCTCCCCTTCTGTTTGGCCTGGGACAGCGAGGGGAGGTCTCAGCTGGCAGTCACTGAGGCCTCTTGGTTGGGCAGAGAGGGACAGAGGAAGGGAGGGAGGAGGGGAAAGGGAGGATGAGTGGGAAGGGGTGACGAGCCTGGAGGGGCCGTGTAACCACGGCAACAGCAGGCAAGCAGGAGGCCTGCCAGGGTCCCTGGGGCCTGGAGACCCCCCTCCGAGATCCCTGTACAACTTGGAGCAAGGGTAGGGATGCCAGGAGAGTCCCAGTTGCTGCTGGCATCCCACCCCCACAGCTCCCAGCTTGGCCAGGTGGGGGCAGGGAAGCTGGCCGCCTCCAGTTGCCATGGCGACGGGGCAGTCGGGAAGCCAGAGAGCAAGGGAGGGGAGGGAGGGAGGGAGAAGGGAATAGAGACTGGGTGAGGGGGCCAGAGGAAAACAGGAACCTATGTGGGAGGAGCCCACAGAGTCACAATGTTGGAGTGTTTTCCAGATCACTCTGCTCCCCTGGGCCCTCCCACATCACCACTGCCACCACCACAGCCCCAGCCGGAGATGGTACACAGCCTCCCTGCCCGCCCCACCCCAGCGCACCATTTTCCAGTGAGTAAATCTAAGAGGCATCCCGTATGCAAAATTCCCCCACATCTGCATTCATGAGGCCCCTGAAAAATTAGCTGCGTCGTCGGAAGCCAGAGCCCTGTTGAGAGTGGCTCCTCCCACCTGCCTGGTCTGGTCCTTGCACCCTCCCCATCAGCATCACCTAAGACTCAGCCTTTTCGCCTGGGCCAGGAGTGGGGAGTGGGGGTGGGTGGGTGCATTGAAGCTCCCCTACCTCTTGAAGCTGAGAGCTTCTCAGGACCCTCCCTGCCTGTGGAGTGAAGAAAGCCCTCGCTCAGCTGCCAGTCACTGCCAGCTGTCATCCCTCCATGATCCCGGGTGTGGGCTTTGAGAGCTGCCACTTTCATCCTATATTGTATGGGAATAAAAAGAAAAAGAGGCTCACAACAAAGAAAGAGCCACAGAACAGAGGTAAAGAGGAGAGCTGCCTCCTTTGCACATTAATGCTTGTGTTGTAGTTTTTGGGGGGCAGGGGCTTTCCTGGTAGCTCCATCGGTAAAGAATCTGCCTTTCAATGCAGGAGACCTGGGTTCAGTTCCTGGGTTGGGAAGATCCCCTGGAGGAGGGCATAGCACTCCATGCCACTCCATGGCACTCCAGTATTCTTGCCTGGAGAATTCCATGGACAGAGGAGCCTGGTGGGCCAGTCCATGGCGTCACAAGAGTTGGGTTTGTTTTTTTTTTAAAGCTGCACAGATATACACAGTCCTTCTGCATCCCACCCTGCTAGTCTTGCCCTCCTCCTGCTGCTGCTCCCTGACCCCCGTTCTCCCTCCTGCCACTGCATTGTGCCCACAGCCCAAGGCAGCGCCGAGCCCACTGGAGGCCCTGAAGCAGAGCTGGCCCTTTGGAAGGCAAGGTAATAGGGATGTCCAGTCTCATTCCGAGGCCCACCCATTCCCTGCCCTGAGAAGCGGAATCCTGGCTCCCATGAGATTGGGGAGCTGGCCTCACACTAGTCTCATGCTTTGCCCAGTCGCTGCATCCCCTGAGTTGTTCCTCAATTTTACCTGCTGATCCCCCTAGGGCAGGCAGTTTGGGAGGAGGCTGAGGCCCTCACTCAGAGTCCCTGGCTCCTCGGCCCCTTGGGCACCTGCTGAGGTCTCTGGGTCAGGTGAGGGGCACCCTGGGGTATGAAGTAAGGCAATTAGGGGTGAGGAGGGCTTTCTCCTGGGACTTCAAAGCTGGCTCTGAGGATCCCCTCAGAGAAGCTCCAAGGAAGCTCTGCTTTTCCAGCCTAAGTTTCACTAATTCCTTTCTCCTTGCTGCTCCTGACTGGTGGGTCTCTCCTTTTCCTACCAGAGCTGGGTGAACCGGCCCGAGCGGTGAGTGGCCCCTCACTCTAGGACTGGCTAGGAAGTTGGTGGTGGTGGTGGGGTGGGGTGGGAGCGCCAGGAAATACCCCTAAAACCAGGGGAAGAGGCCTGGAGCAGGATCCTTCCCCTTTGGCCAGAGGCTCTAGCAGGGCGTCAGCCAGTGTCCCGGGAGGTGTCTGCCCAGTTCCTCCTGGACTCTCAGGCTCTCTGAGCCCAGGATGGGAAGCAGGTGCTCATGGGTGCCCTCTTCTGGGCAAAGGAGCACTTTTAGTCATTCCATTTCCACCTAGGATGGGGGGTGGGGGGGTTGAGGTACCAATAGCTCCCCCAAATGATGGCTTCGTCCTCCTTCCCACTCACTGCTCAAACCCTGGGTACCACACTCCCTCCTTATCTTAGGTGCCAGGCCCTTTGAAGGAGCCCGATGAGGACATCTATGTGGAGTGTGAGCCCAGTCCAGGTGAATCCCTCTCTCTACCCCACCCCGCCCTGCCCTGAGGTCCTCGGCTGCCCACCAGCAGCACAGCACAGTCTTCTGGCTCCATTGTCTGCCCCATCCTCTCTCAGTACCCCACCAACACATATCTGCCTTCAGACACACACACACAGATGCCTCTGGTCTAGAGTGACCCACACTGTTCCTGCCACGGAGGGAACCCCTTTAGAGCAGGGGCTGTGGGGGCTTCCCAGCTGTTGTGGCCAGGACAGCGCTCTGCCTGGTTGGACAGACTCCCCAAAGGTCAAGCTGCAGAGAAGCAGAGAAGACTCCGCAGCTGCCCCCTAGCCCCGCCCCAGGCTCCTGGAGCTCCCTGCTTGATGCTCAGCCCTGCTGTTTTAGTCCCAGCCTTTACTCAGACTCTGAGTTCCCCAGTCCTGACGGCCCCAGTCCCTCTACCAAGGATATCCATGGGGCCCAGGTGAGTGCCCCAAGTTTGTGTGTGTGTGGGGGGTGGAATGGCCAGCCCAGGCTTCCCCAGCCTTGACCCTGAGATCTCTGGGGTCACTGAACCTTTTCTTTTGAAGGAGGTAAAGACCCTGAACCCTTGTTTCCCAATTTGCTCCCCACAGGCCCACCATAACCCCCCAAGAAGCTCAGAATGTAAGAGGCTGGGGTTGGGGTAGAGCTGGGGGTGGGGGTGCGGAGGTGAGCTGGGAGTGAGGGGGAAAGGGAGGCTCAGAGTGGGACTTCCCGCCCAAAGAAGCAGGCCTGACTCAACATCCTGTGTCCTAGGGAGCATCAAAGGCCACCTCTGAAGGTGAGTATGGGCATTACCAGTATGGATCCATGCACTCACGTGGGGCCCTCCCTAGCCACAGCCCTGCAGGCCACAGACTGTCTCCCAGCCCGCCTGCACCCTGCTTGGTTGAGGGGGTCCCTGCAGCTCTGACTCCAGCTGAGAACAGGTCTGAGAGGACCCGCCCTGGGCACTTTCCAGGGTCTGCACCAAATCGGGAAGCTCCCAGTCTGTACCTTAACATCACTCCTCAGTTGGAGGTCACGCGTGGCCTGGCCGGTGGGTCTTACCGGGACCCCTAGGAGGGGAGGGGTGAAGCACTGGGTGTCCACTTTGGCCTTGAAGCCTTTGCATACCTCCTGGGACCTCCCCCGCCCTCGCAGCTGGGCCCAAAGCCTCCCAGGTCTAATCCCTGGCCAGCCCCAGGGCTATAATCTGCTTCTTCCGGCAGAAAGGAGAACCTCTCTTTCTTCTGTAGCCGCCACCCAGAACACCTCAGGTGCCCAGGTGAGGAGGGGCTGCAAGTGAGCTGGGGGGCAGAGGGGAGGCCCTCAGGAACAGAGCCCAGGTCCACACCCAGGAGCCCTTTTGGGCTGGATGTGTGTACGCGGCTCTAGACAGGACACGTTTTGTTGAGCTTGCGTGGACTCAGCCTGGGGAAGACCGACAGGAACACAAATAACTGCAAGCCGCCGGGGTGTTCTCTGCTCCCCATTCCCGATCTGGTGCCCTGGCATATCACTGATCTGCTGGGTGTGTGTACAGGAAGGCAATCTGCTGGGTCAGCCTTGGTACTCAGGGAACTGTGACCGCCATGCTGCTGAGAGCGCCCTGCTCCGATGCCAGAAGGTGGGCCACCCACTGCAGACCCCCAGGGCCTTCTCAGAAACCCCTTCTGCTCAGGGGCTGTGGCTGGCAGGTGGGAGCAGCTGGGCAGGGATTGGAGTCAGGGCTGCAGCTGGAAATGTGAGGCTAATGGATGGGCGCCCTCCCCAGGATGGAGCATATACCGTGCGCCCCAGCTCAGGCCCTCGCGGCACCCAGCCCTTCACCCTGGCAGTACTTCTCCACGGCCGAGTCTTCAACATTCCCATCAGGCGGCTGGCTGATGGGCGCCACTATGCCCTGGGCCGTGAGGGCAGGAACCATGAGGAGGTGGGTGCTGAAGTGGTGAAGCTAAGCAGAGCAGCCCCTGGGCCCAGCTGGGAGCATTTCCCTGGGGAAAACCACATTTTGTCTTTTTCCGGAGTGGGTGATCAGTCATTTCAGTTCAGTCACTCAGTTGTGTCTGACTCTTTGCGACCCCATGGACTGCAGCATGCTAGGCTTTCCTGTCCATCACCAACTCCCTGAGCTGCTCAAACTCATGTCCATTGAGTTGGTGATACCATCCAACCATCTCATCCTCTCCAAGGGTGATCAATATCCTTGGCCACAAGTCTGAACTCTTTCCCAAAAGCCTGCACTTTGAGAAGAGGCCCACTCTACTCTGGAGGAGTTACCCACTCCTGCAAGGCCCAGCCTGCCTGGAGCCCAGGTTGGGGCATTTGTACCTGTATGAACCCAGCTGGGAAGATGGCAGGGCCTGGGTAGTCCAGATTTTTGTCTGTACCAAGAACTCAGCTTTGCACCCAGCATTTGCTAGGCTGCAAACCAGAGACAGTCACTCCTCAGGTCCCCATACCAGAGGTCCCGGGCAGGGGCCCCAGAGTTGTTTGGGGGAAATGCACACTGGTGCCATCAGACAGAAGGCCTGGAATGGGGCAGCAGGATGCAGTGGAGCTTCATGGGGCAACAGGAAGGAAAATACGTAGAAAAATGTCCAAAACGCCCTTGCCAGAGCCCCCCAGCTCCCTCAGGAAGTTTCTCCTGGCACAGGGCTCAAGGGCCTCACCGATGCCCTCCCGTCCCTGCGCAGCTCTTCTCCTCCGTGGCCGCCATGGTCCAGCACTACATGCAGCACCCCCTACCGCTCCTGGACAGGCAGAGCGGCAGCCGGCAGCTCACCTGCCTGCTCTTCCCCACCAAGCCCTGACGCCACAGCACATGTGCAGCCTCACCTCTGGCCCCATATTTTGCCCCGTGGGCTGTCTCCCTCTTCTCTTCCAGTTTGCCACCCCCCAGATTCCCCCATCCTTTGTCCCAGTCCCTCCAGGCCCCTGGGAAGGATGGCCCAGAGACAGAAAGTGCCCCCAAGTCCCTACTCCATTCTCACCCAAAGCCTGACACTGCTACTCCCTGCTCCCTCTCCACTGGGAAGCAGGGGACAGGCAGGGCCCCCATTCCTGGCCCCCAGGCATGCCTCCCAAGCTGCTCTGAATGAAGCTCTTCTGGGGGAAGCTGAACCTCACAGGTTAGAGTCTGGGCAGTCCTGCTTGAACACAAGGAGAATCCACCCGCATGTTGTAGGAGGTTTAACAGGGAGCTGGCCTCTGGGAGAGACTTGGTGGCCCTGCACATAGTTTTGCTTTCAATAAATATTTGTTGAATGAATTCTTGAATTCTGTTGAGCGAAGCAGAGACAGCCTCCTCCGTGAGGCGCCGAGGTTCTCAAGTGTCCCAGGGCACAGCATGGGCCTGGGAGTGCTAGAGCAGTGGTGGCCAGGCCAGGACAGAAGGGCCGGCCCCTTTTCTGCCCTTTGGCTGGGGTTTTGGCCCTTAGATGGTCTGTGGCGGCCGCCCTGGGTGGGCTGAGTTTTGTTTCTTTTTGTTTGCGGGAGTCAGGGTAGGGGCAGGAGAAAGGCTCGGTGCTGCTCAGCCACCCCATGAAATGACGAGAACAGAGCTCAGTACTTGCCCACCACCCATTTACCGCCCTAGCATTCCATCTGGGAGGGATGCGCCCGATTTTGAGCGCTGGGTGTTGTCTGGGGTGGAGCGGACCCCAGGAAACATCTGGGTATGAACCGGGCCAGGCTGCCATGGACGGATCCACGCGTTGTTCAGAGAAGACAAGAGGCCATCGGAGCTGAGCTGCCCACAGGCACGCCCCCGGGAGGGAGGCTCCAGGGATGCGGGCTCCGAGATAAGCCGGCGGCCTGCGGGCGGGCGGGAGAGCGGAGAAGGGCGGCCCCGCGCGGGCTGGGCCGAGGGGCGGGCAAGTCCCCGGGCCCTGGCGCTGCGCCCGGAACACCCCGTGCCGGAAGCGCATGTGACCGTGACTCCGCACAAGCCGCGAAACAAAAGGCGGCTCAGCAGTCTCCAGCGGCGCTCGGGCTGGCACGGAGGGTTCGGACCCGTGCTCCTAGCCGTAGCCTGAGCTCTGCGCCCACCGACTCTGCCCGCACCCAACCCCAAGGCTGGGGCTCCGGGGCGGGAGCCAGGGGGAGGTGGTGAAGGAGGGCGCGCGGGTGAAATGCAAACACGAGGCTGGGTGGGCGCTACGGAGGTCCAGGCTAGGCGTCCAGGAAAGCGTTGTTGGCTTCACCACAGCTGGCTCTGGCAAGTTTCCCCTCCCAACCTTAATTCCTGTAACGGAGGTGAAGATAATCCTCCCTACCAGTTACCCTATGGTTGGGGGGCTTGCGTGAGGTGGACCATGTGGAAGATGAGGACCGTGCAGGGCTAATGGGCTGCACTCTGACCCTTCTTTCCCCTCAAAAACACGCGTGTGAATTTGGGTCAGTCAACTGCCACTTCCAGTGTTCACTACAGCACGGATGTAATTTCCGCCCAGGGCACCAGGAGGAGGAGCAGGATGGGCAGACGGCGCAGGCCGAGGTGGGGGTGGATGCTGCTGCCCATCCATGTGGAGAGGGGACTAGCAGCTGGGCTCTAGTAGAGCAGGGGGATAATAGTGAAACCTTTTACAACAGATTGGGACTTGAACTCACGTGGCTGGGACTCAAACCCAGTCAAAACCTTGCTTAGGACTTGAACCCATATAGCTGGGACTCTAACCCAGCCAAAACCCACAGTGGTTTTAGGACCTAATGAAGCTCCGGTTCTTCATGTCGCATGGCAGAAAGAATTCAGTGAGAGACAAAGTGATAGGTGAGAAATGAATTTATTCAGCTACAGAGAGAGGCACACTCCACAGAGTGCAGCAGCCAAATGGGGCCTGGTTAGTTTTTATAAGCTGGGTCATTTCATATGTTAATGAGTGGGAGGATTATTCCAACTGTTTTTGGGAAGGGGCAGAGATTTCCAGGATTTGGGCCACCACCCACTCCTTAGTCTTGACAGTGCCTTGGAACTGTCATGGCACTTTTGGGTGTGTCATTTCACTTGCTGATTGAGGATTAAGGCCTAGTCTTGTCTGCATCTCGGTCCCATTTGATTCTAATCGGTTTATGTTGTGTCCTTGGGCTGTCTCTCTTTCAAAAGTAATGCCCCGCCCCTTCCCCTCCTGTTACAGTAGGATCCCCAAGTGAGCCCCCTTCTGCTCTGGCTCCCTCCAGACTATGGATGGGAGTGGCCACTCCCTACCCTTTACCAGACTGACTCAGGCAGGAACTCAGGGCTGGAGAGGGTGGGGACCCGCCTTAGGGTGGGCCTCAGGATACTAACGGAATCTATTAGAACCCTGCAGTGGCCCCACCCTTCCCTCACCCTTCTCCCTGTACCAAACCAAGCAGTTACTGATGAGGACAATAGAGTCACAGACCCAGTGTCTGATGCATGTTCCTGAGTTGTTTTACAGATACTATAACTGCCAACAGAGGGAAAAAACCCTAACTGCATAATGACCAGACTGTAGCCATGACATAAGCTGCTCCATCTTGAGCAGTATAGAATCCATGGCTAGCACAATTCTAAGAACTGGCCTCAAGAGAACGGATTAACATACATGTCTCAAAATAACCTATATCTTTGTGGGCATCAAACTGACTGTAGTTTACTCTGCCCGTATATGTCAGCAGGCAACTAAAATTGTCAACAAAGACAGGCTACAGACCCATGTTAACATTTTCCACTCTGAGAATAAATACTGTGCCCATTGTTAGCATAAAGAAGTTACAGAAGATGGATCTTTGCCCCGTAGTTCCATAGATATGAAATGATGATGGCAGTGGGGAATTGAAAGCAGCTCTTTCACCCCTTTCCTGTTGGCCCACTTCTGTTCCTAACTTTAACAGAGCCCAGTTATAAGAATGAGATCACTGAGCAATTGAAACTTACTCCTTAGCTCTCCTGAATGCACTCCATACTTGCCAAGTCGCTTCAGTCGTGTCCTGCCAGGCTTCTCTGTCCATGGGATTTCCCAGGCATGAATATCGGAGTGAGTTGCCATTTCCTCCTCCAGGCACCAAACCTGTGTCTCTTAAGTCTACTGCAATGGCAGGTGGGTTCTTTACCACCAGCACTACCTGGGAAGCCCAAGCCTTGTCTAAACTGTTGATTCTTTTCCTAAATGAAAAGAAGTAAGAATGAAAAATTAAGCAGTTAAAAAATGAGTAGTTCTGTGGGGACCTCCACGGTGGTCCAGTGGTTAAGATTCCTCGCTCGCAATGCAGGGGGTGAGGATTCCATCCTTGGTCAGGGAACTACATCCTGCATGCTGCAACTAAAGCCCATTGCAGCCAAATAAACTAAAAAACAAAATGAGTAGTTGTCTACCCCTGATAACCCACTTAGTAATCCTGCAGGCAGATCATGCAGGCAGGATAGCATCTGAAGACAAAGTCAGCCAGTCTGTACACAATGGAGAATGCTGAAGAACCCAACCTCCTGTCTAGATGATTCACTGAGATTCTTTCCACCAGTTTTCCCCTTTAAAAACCTGTATGGCTGAGTAGAATCTTCACAGCTGGTGTCAGTACACAAGTCCACCTTCTCTCCAGATTGCTGGCTTCTCTGATTAAAACACCTTTCCTTTCACTGACACTTGCCTCTCAAATTATTGGCTTCTGGGTGTCGGACACAACTGAGCGACTGAACTGAACTGAACTTAGTGGTACGCAGCTGAACCTGAGTTCAGCAACACATACAGACTCCTGCATCCCTCACCAGATATGCAGGTTTGACTTCTCAGGAGGAGTCCTCCACCCTAGTGCCTGTTTTTTTTTTATGTTGTTGTTTTTCACCAAGTCATGAATTTACCTAGCTCTGAAGCCACATGGCCTGTAGGAGGAGAGTAGAGGCCACAGAAAAGGGCTCAGCAGTTAGTGGCTGCTTGGTCCCAGCTGAGGGAACGAGTCTCACTCCTTCCCTCCCTGGGGAGAAAGAGGAGGGGGCAGTCCAGGCAGTGGGGACAATCTGTGACAAAAGATCCGGAGGGCCAAAAAGAACATGATCTGGAGAGCAACTCAGCCTCATTGGTGCCTCCTCAGACTGCAGGTCTGTGCTTAAATGTTCCCTTCTCCAGGAAGCCTTCCTGGCTGCCCCAGCCTAGGCTTGGGCACCTAATACATCGCAAGCAAGTGCCTTTTCACTCCCAGGAAAGGACCAGCTGCCACAACTGCCCACTATTGTGTATCCAGGACCTGGGATACAGTACGTGCCAAATATTTCTTGAGAGAGTCACTGAATATGTCAAGTCTACTCTGGATCTCTCTGAAGCTCATAGTGTTCCTTGTCAGGACTTCATTTGTAAGAGGAAAATCTAACCTAGTGTTTTCCAATAGAACGTTCTGTGGTGATACGAACATTCTATAGTTGCATTGTCCACTACAGAAGCCATTAGCCACAATAGCACTTGAAATGTGACAGTGACCGAAGAGCTGAATTTTTAACAATAATGTAATTAACTTTTTTCAAGTTTTTTTTTTTTTTTTTGGGGGGGGGGGGGGCGTGGGCGCTGTGCCATGTGGCTTGTGGGATCTTAGTTCCCCAACCAGGGATTGAACCTAGGCCATGGCAGTGACAGCGCAGAGTCCTAACCACTGGACTGCCAGGGAATTCCCTATAATGTAATTCATTTTTAATTAATTTAAATTCAGATAGCCACATATATAGTTCATGGCTATCAAAATGTTCTATGTCTCTTAACTTCCCGAGTGTGAGGGGCAATGGTGAGAGAGAAATCTGGAGAAGGCGGTGGCAGCTGGGTCCTCCATAATGAGTGTGAGCAAAGGGGAGCCACTGAGGCTCTGAGCTGGGGGTGGGGGTGCTGGAGGGATGGTATTTTGGGAGGATCGCTTCAGCTGTGAAGTGCTGAGTGGGTCTGAGGGCAGCACGGATGCAGGGAGAACAGTTTGGGGCTGCACATATTTCTGTGATCTGGATGATAGATGACACCCCTTGTTTTTCACCATGCCAGTCACCCTCCAAACACCTTCTTTCTACTTCCCCTCATCCAGTGAACTAGACTCTAGAAAATTCTAAGCACGGTCACCAACTGGGGGATCAAGTCTTGAAGAAATGCCATTTGGTGAAGAAGCTTGTGGATTACCCAGAGTGCTTTGCTGTCTTTAGTGGCCTGGAAGGGTCAATAGGGCCCAGGGTATGGCATGCAGGCTTGCAGCTGGGGAAGGCCTGAAAGTGTGGCTGCTCCCAGACAAGACCACACTGTGGGGCTCAGAATGTGTTCTGTGCAACCTGCCAGCATGCTTTTTCACTTTGGTTTCTAAAGAGGCACTCTGGGAATTCCCTGGTGGTCCAGTGGTTAGGACTTTCTGTTTTCACTACTGAGGGCCCGGGTTCAGTCCCTGGGGAACTAAGATCCCTCAAGACATGCAGCACGGTCATAAATAAATAAATAAAAAGGCAGTCTGATCCCTGGGAAAAAACATGGGATTTGGGGGCTAAAGGACCTAACTTTGAATCAGGCTCAGTTGCTTTATGTCTGTGTGGCCTTAACCTTGGTCTCTTTACTTTTAAAATGGGGCAATTAATACCTACTTTTTAGAGTTGTTGTGAGAGTAAGAAATTTTATCTATCTATCTACTAATGTATATTTAGCCTAACACACCCTGACGTGTACTAGGGTCGAATGATTGGTACCTAATAACAGTCCCAACAGTGAATATGGGCTTCCCTGGTGGCTCAGATGGTAAAGAATCTGCCTGCAATGCAGGAGACCTGGGTTCGATGCCTGGGTTTGGAAGATCTTCTGGAGAATGGAATGGCAACCTACTCCAGTATTCTTGCCTGGAGAATTCCATGGGCAGAAGAGCCTGGCGGGCTAATGTCCATGAAGTCACAAAAAGTTGGACACCGAGCAACTAACACTTTAACTTCACTTTCAACTATGAATATAGGTCAAGCCTGGTTGCATTCCTGACTGCATGCTCCATTTTCAGGGGCTTCCTGACTTGTTTCCTCAACACACACACATACACACACATGTGACCTTTAGGCATCTCTGCCTAAAGGTTTATAATTGTTGTTCTCTCTGCCCACCTGGGTTTCCTATCCCCCTCCTTTTGGTAATACTGGCTACCCACTCCAGTATTCTTGTCTGGAGAATTCCATGGACAGAGGCCATAGTCCATGGGGTCACAAAGAGTCAGACACAACTGAGCAACTAACACTTTCATGTGGATATTGAGCTCATTAAAAAAAAAAAAAACTCCTTATTTATTTATCTATTTTGTTTTGGCTGCACAGCTGGCAGAGTCTTGATTACCTGACCAGGGATTGAACCCGGGCCCCCCACAATGAAAGCATGGAGTCCTAACCACTAGACATCCAGGGAATTCCTGCTGAAATCATTTTGGAAGTGTTTTCAAGTTCTCCCAAATGTTTCCTTTCTCTACTGTGCAAATTTAGTGGAGGAGAGAGAGGGGTGTTGGGAGCAGAAGGATTTCTGTAAAGTCTGGTTTTCAGACACCTACGGACCACGATGAGGATGTCACAAGTGAGTGACAAAAAAGGAGAAAAACACCACCTGAAAAGTGAGTTCTTCCTGAAGCAAAATTATTCCATTTAATTGTTGTCTTTGTTCAGTGGCTAAGTCATGTCCGACTCTTTGCGACCCCAAGGACTACAGTCTGCCAGTCTCCTCTGTCCTCCACTATCTCCCAGAGATTGGTCAAATTCATGGCTGTTGATTGAGTCGGTGATGCTGTCTAACCATTTCATCCTCTGCTGCCCCCTTCTACTTTGCCTTTAATCTTTCCCAGCATCAGGGTCTTTTCCAATGAGTTGGCTCATCAAGTCAGGTGGTCAAAGTATTGGAGCTTCAGCTTCAGCATCAATAATCAGGGTTGATTTTCTTTAGGATTGACTGATTTGATCTCTTTGCTGTCCAGGGGACTCTCAAGAGTCTTCTTCAGCACCACAGTTCCAAAGCATCAATTCTTTGGCGCTCAACCTTTTTTATAGTCCAACTCTCACATCTGTATTTGACTACTGGAAAAACCATAGCCTTGACTAGATGGACCTTTGTTGACAATGTGATGTCTCTGCTTTTTAATATGCTATCTAGGTTGGTCATCGCTTTCCTTCGAAGGAGGAAATGTCTTTTAATTTCATGGCTGCAGTCACTATCTGCAGTGATTTCGGAGCCCAAGAAAATAAAATCTATCACTGTTTCCATTGTTTCCCCATCTATTTGCCATGAAGTGATGGGACAAGGGGCCATGATCTTAGTTTTTTGCATGTTAAGTTTTAAGCCAGTTTTTTCACTCTCCTCTTTCACTTTCATAAAGAGGCTTTTTAGTTCCTCTTCTCTTTCTGCCATAAGGGTGGTGTTATCTGCATATCTGAGGTTATTGATATTTCCAGTCACTTGATTTTTGGAGTAGGAAATGACAACCCACTCCAATATTCTTGCCTGGAAAATTCCATGGACAGAGGAGCCTGGTGGGTTTGTAAAGAGTTGACATGACTGAGTAATTAACATATTATATATTATTATCTTTAAAATGGGGTGGGAGGAGCAGGAAGGTTGGCCTAGATAACTTCCAAGGGCTTTTCCAATTTAGATAGTCCCAGCTCCCCCGGGCCTGGGGCCAAGTACACACTGCCTGGGATTATGTCTCTGTCACCTGCCTCCGCTGCCCCCTCTATCTCCTCACGAACCCACCCTGCTCAGCCCCACCAGGTTTGACCTCCCGCTGAGCTTTCCTTGTGCTCCTTGGGGAGAAGTGCCCCATCTTCAGTGCGGTCTGGATGACGTGATAACCCAGGAGACACAGTTTGTAAAAGGCAAACGTGAGTTTTGAAGAGCCTCATGTCCAGCCCGAGATAATGAGGGAATCAAATTAGAAGGACAGAAGACGCGGAGCGGAAAAACCAAGAACAAGGCCTGAGAAGTGAGCCGAGAAGGGAAGAACATCATGAGAAACAAGTTCTGGCTGGAGGATGACATCCTAGACACCTACACAAGCTGTAGCCCACCTTGTCCTGTGTCCTCATTCTGTAGATGAGAAGATTAAGAGCCCAGGAGGGCAGAGAGGTCTGTGATTGGGGGGATGGGAGGTGGGGAGGATGGATGGCAGGTGGCAGGAGGAGGCATGTTTGTTTTTCACTCTAGTGCCACGTCAGCGGGAGATAAGGCCTGGAGAGAGAAAGGAATTGAGAGAGACTTGGAAACCAGGTCCAGAAGAGACTAGAAGCACTAAGTTAGGGCTGATCCAGGCCCCCACAAGCTCTTATGTTCCTCTGCTCTGGCGCCTGCTCGGGTCACCTTTCTTTTGCCCATAGCCCTCAGCTTAGCTCTCTGGACAACCCAGAAGTGGGCCCCAGAGGGGCTGGCCACAGGAGGCTGGTAAGATAGCCAGAGAGTGAGGAGGACTGATCAGTGCCCTCCAGAGGACTCCTAAATTCCACCCACTCTTGTTGAGAAACTCCTGGAATCGGGGAGGTGCAGGGGGACTGTTGTGGTGCTTACACGTAGAACCTACTCCTGGGACTTCCTTGGCGATCCAGCGGTCAGGAATCTGCACTTCCACTGTTGGGGGCACAGATTCAATCCTTGGTGGGGGAACTTAGATCCCACAAGCATCATGACACAACCAAAAAAAGAAAAAAAAAAATTCCAGACTCTTGCTCCCCAGGCAGTACACTTTTGCACTCCAAAAGGATCCAGGGACAAGAAGAAGTGCCAGCAGCTTTTACATGCATGAGTGCGAAGTCGCTTCAGTCGTGTCCGACTCTGTGACCCTATGGACTGTAGCTTGCCAAGCTCCTCTGTCCACGGGATTTCCAGGAAAGAATACTGGAGTGGGTTGGTATGCTTTCCTTCCGGGGATCTTCCAGACACAGGGATCAAACCTGCATCTCTTACATCTCCTGCACTGGCAGGTGGGTTCTTTACTATTAGTGCCACCTGGGAAGCCCTCGTGCAGCTCTCACCAATGCATTAAATCCCAAACAGTGGCGCTGGGTCCTGGGAAAAACACCATAGTCAGGAGTCCCTCTGTGAATCTCCTGTCATAATTAACTTGAGATGAATCATTAATAGAGCAAGGGCAAGGTGGAAGGCCACGTTTGTAGCAACTGCTGCTGTAGGTAGAGGGTTATTTTTAAAGCATGGATGTTGGAGGTCAGAGAGAAACCAGCTCCAAAGTCCCCAAATCTACTTGGGAGATGCCACCAACTCTAGGAAGTCTTCCAGTAAGGAGACCTTGGGCAGGTGGGGTGAGCCTCTGCAGCCCAGAGCTGTGTGTACTGTTCTTGATCACATGGGCCGTTCACGGCCTGGGAAGCTAGGAGCTGGGGCAGCTGGGTGACCGGGAAGTGGAGGAGACCCAGGCTGCCAGCTCCTCCTTGCCACCCTCCCCCCGAGAGCGAGAGTCAAGGCCAGGAATCTCCTGGGAGCCTCCTGCCTAATTCCCAGGGCCTGGCAGCCAGCTCGGCTGCTGACGCAAGGCGAGGGGTGGGTGAACTCAGCCTGTCCCTGGCACACAGAGCTTCCTGTGCACCACCCGCCCTGAAAAACACACCCATTCACTTCCCTCTGCTCTGGCCTTCCTAGGTCTCCAGCTCCTTTTCTCCGCAAGCAAAGTAGGGCCCCCTGAGGATCTGGGAACAGACTCTACCTGGGGCTAGGGTAGCATTTCTGACTCAGTCCTGCTCCTCTGCATGGGTGGCCTGTGAATGGGGCTGGGACCTGGACCTGCCCAGTGGGAAGGCAGGGCCTGGGCACCCCTGGGCCCTCAGGTTCTGTCCCTGCCAGCAGCCCACTTCTTTAGGAAGAAGTCTCCAGCTCATCCTATTCCTTTAGAAGGGTGGATTTTCCTCTACTTACCCTCACCTCTCACTTTCAGAGCCTAGGCCCAAGGGAAGAATGCTGCGGGGGGAGCCCACCCGGGGGTGGGGGGCTCACCCGCCCTCTTAGGCACCCTAAAGGCATTATCAGCTCAAGACGAAGATTCATTAAGCATCCGTTTAGGACAAGCATCCATTTACGACATGCATCCCCATGAGCCAGTAACAGTTACCTAATATGCAATAACATAACACAGATGACCCGTATGCCTCATTTTACAAAGTGCTTTCAGGATGAATCAGTGCCTCAAGGGATCCTGGTGACAATGCTGTGACATAGGGAGGCCCTCAAAGAAGCCGAGGCCTAGAAAGTTATTTGGCAGAACCAGGAGTCCCGCCCACAGGGTGTTGCTACATCCTCGTGCTGCTTTTATCCTGTCTCCCAGATATATACCCGAACAGGAAGCAGGCTTATTGGAGACCCAGTTTATTTTTTTAGTATTTTATTTATTTATTTGGCTGTGCCAGGTCTTATTTGTGGCATGTAGAATCTTTAGTTGCAGCATGTGAACTCTTTTAAAAATATTTATTTATTTGACTGCATCAGGTCTGCGCTAGTTGCAGCATGCAAACTCTTAGTTGTGAGATACAGGATCTTAGTTCCCTGACCGGGGATTGAACCTTGGCTCCCCCTGCATTGGGAACACTGAGTCTTAGCCACTGGACTATTAGGGAAGTCCCTGGAGGCCTAGTTTAGACAGAGGGAGGGACTTGGTTCAGGAGAAGGAGGAGCAGGTGGAAGAGGCAGGGAGAACAGGACTTGGGGGATCTGGGGTAGAGGCACAATGGGAAGACCTGGAGACCTCCTGGGAAGCCCCGAGATCTGGGGGAAGGGGGCACGGGGGTTGCAGCTCCTGTACCTCAGCTGCTCATTCAGACCGAGGCTCACTGGCCATGCGGATCAAGGGCTGGCACCTGCTGGGCTGGGGCGGATGGAATGAGCCCTCCAGGTTTGGCCCAGGAGCAGTGGCAGTGGCCACCTCCAGCTTCCCTGTTGATGCCAGGGTTGAATGAAGCTGTCTGCATCATCTGCCCCATTCTAACTTGGCCCGCCCTCTCCCCTCAGCCGTGCCTGACCTCCCTGGGTGGCCACACGCCCACCTTCATGACCCTCCCCACCTTCCCAGTGGCTCTCATTGCTGACACAACTTCTGAGGCCGATGTATTCAGACTGCTCGGGCTGGTGGGTGGTGAGCACACAGTGCCCTGTGTGGGAGGGTACAGCCTGTGCCAACTGCCCCCCGCCCCCCCACATGTTGGTTCTCGGACCTGGCGGGAAGGTCTGTGATGGACCCAGAGGGGAAAAGGGAGGCAGGTGCATTCTTCTCATTGGCAGCCCTCAGTGATGAGACACCCCGCTCCAGGGGCCACCTGAAGCCTGGCCTGCAGGCCCCTCTGAACCCTTCATCTACCCTCTTATCCCCTCACCTACCCTTTGTGGTTAGAGGAGGGGGATCTAAAGGAGAAAACCCCAGGAAAGCCAGTTCCTGGCTCTGCCCAACCTTGAACTGGTTCCTGGAACCACTACAATCGCTTTCAAGTTTGAAGTATATTTATTTTTTATTAGATATTACGATCACATGATATTACATGAAAACAGCATAAAAGGATATAATCCAGAGAAAAACAAGCCTCCCTCCCCCACCCCTTTCGCTCAGCTGCCTTGTTCTCCCCAGAGGAAGGCAGTGCTCCCAGTTCCTTGTGTATCTTTACAGAGATAGGCTACATCACCCATTAGGGTTTTGATTATCGGGGCTCACCTAACAAGGTCACATCCTGCTGAACTTTTCTGCTTGGGAGGAGGAAGGATCAACTGCCCTGCTTTTTAAAAAAATTATTATTAATTTTTATTGGGGTGTAGTTGACTTATAATTTGTTAGTTTCAGGTGTACAGCAAAATGAATGTGATACATATACATATGTGCATACATGCTAAGTCGCTTCAGTCTGGTCCGACTCTCCGAGACCCCATGGACTGTAGCCCTCTAGGCTCGTCTATCCATGGGATTTTCCAGGCATGAATACTGTAGTGTCTTGCCATTGCCTATTCCAGGGGATTTTCCCAACCCAGGGATCGAACCCTGTCTCCTGCATTGGCAGACAAATTCTTTACCACTAGAGCTACCAGGGAAGCCCACATATGTTATATCCACATTTTTTTTTTTTAGATTCTATTCCCATATAGGTCAATACAGAGAACTGTTAACTCCCCAGCTTTGAACAGTCCTCAGAACAGACAGCAGGTGACCAGAGAGAAACTCCCACAGGAGCCCACGTTCCAACTGTGTTTCCCCTTCCTCACCCTCCACCTGTGCTGTGTGGATACTCAAGGCTGAGGTGAGGAAGGGCAGACAGCCTTGACCTCATTCCTTAGAGAGGAAAGCTGAGGAGCCTGGAGGCTAAGAAGACTCAAGATTGTCCTGTAAAGCTGGGACACCCCAATGTTCCTCTATCATCACCCCACCTCCTTAATATCTTCCCTTTGTCCTCCAAACAACCTTGAGTTCCTATCTCATTGGCACAACTAGACTATGGACATCTCCAGCGCAGGCGCAAGGACTCTTCCTCTGCCCCTTCCAAGATGAACTCTGAGCTGGACCCTGTGAGGCCCCGCTGCAGCAGCCAGTGACATTGCCTGAAGCAAGTGAGAGAGGCAGAGGGCCTGCTGTTCTTGCAGGGTCACTCCAAGGCCCTGCAGCCTGCACCTGGACACACCCACATCCCTACCCACCACACTCCCTGCCCCACAGGCCTTGTGGGTTTTCTTCTTACGCAGTTATCTCGGTTAATGCCACTGCTCTGAAAGCCAAGGCTGTGGACTGGCTCCCCAGGGGTGGAATCATCCCGAGATGGAACGCTGTGTTCTGTGAACTCTAGAGAGTGTTGCAAATTACAACTGCAAGACAAAAAGAGACTGTTCTTCCATGAAACGGGGTGCACAGTTCTCCGGCTGGAGACAGGTGACTTCCTCCGTCATCACCTCTCTCCTTCCCTCCCCATCCAACCCCTGTGATCCTCAGGCTTTCTCTAGGATTAGCCAAGGTCCATCCTCCCATCTTTTACGTAAAAGTTCACTTAGATAAAGCAGGGTCTCTCTCTCTCGAAAGGTCACAGAGGGACTCCCCTGGTGGTCCAGTGGTTTATACTCCACGCTTTCACTGCAGGGGATGAGGGTTTTATTCCTGGTCGGGGAACTAAGATCCCACATGCCTCACGGCGTAGCCAAAAAAAAAAAAAAAAAACTTTTTTAAATAAAGAAATAAAGGTCACAGAGTGCCCAGAGGGATTCTGCGTTCAGAAAGCAGGATAATAAGAAGGGCCAGTGGCTTCAGAAAGTATGAGTTGTGCCTGTTTAGTGACACAGCAGGAACAAGGGGAGACGTTATTTATTTTAGAGAACAGACAGTATCTGCTGTGGCTATTGTATGAACTCAGGCTCAGCACTTGGGTGGGTGTGAGGATGTCTGTGGGGTGAAGGACTCCGGGGACAGGGTGGTGGCAGAGGCCCATGGACCAGAGGGCCTGCTGATTTGAGAGGACTGGAAGGCCTTGCTGCCAGAGGGAGAAAAACAGATGGAGGTGGGGCAGGTTAGAATGGGAATCAGAGAGGGAATTCCTGCTCAGGGAGATGGGTGAGGAAATGGTGACTCCAAGGTCTGGCAGGTCAGGGGTCACAGAGAGGGACTCTTGGTGGCTCAGATGGTAAAGAATCTGCCTGCAGTTCAGGAGACTTAGGTTTGATCCCTGGGTTGGGAGGACCCCCTGGAGAAGCAAATGGCAATCCACTCCAGTATTCTTGCCTGGAGAATTCCACGAACAGAACGCCTGGCGGGCTACAGTCCATGGGGTTGCAAAGAGTCAGACATGACTGAGTGACATGACTAACACTAAAAATCAAAGGACTTCTCTGCTCTGAGACTGGCTCCCCTTCCTGCTTCCTTGGATTCTAGCTCAAGGCGCCACTATCCTGAAGGGCCAGGGCACTCTGTCTGGGCTCATATCTCATCGGAGTTTCACCAGGCTCCCAGACCAAAGCTCTATCATGGGATCTCAGGCCCCAGCTGCCTTCCTGGAATTCCAACTATGGTCTCCCCCACCAAACCTGCTCCCCTCCACCCTACAGTGCTTCTTCCCTCTAGATTTCCATCACTGTGCCTGTGGGAGGTCAGGGGAACTTGACTGGGATTAGGGCATGGCTAGTTAAAATAAATGGTTAAATTTAATTTAAACATTAAATTAAATGGAATTGGTATGTTCAACAATTGATCATTAAAAATGGTGGCCTTTCTTTCATGTAGCCATCATGACACCACTCCTCTGAGAAACTGTGGACAAGATGCTTGTAGAATCACCCACGTGCATTTATGTATTTATTTTGGCTGTGCTGGATCCTTGGTGCTGCACAGGGGCTACTCTCTAGTTGCGGTTTGGGAGCTTACTGCAATGGCTTCTTTTGTTGTGGAGCACTTGGAAGAAAAGTTATGACCAACCTAGACAGCATATTAAAAAGCAGAGACATTATTTTGCCAACAAAGGTCTGTCTAGTCAAACCTATGGTTTTTCCAGTGGTCATGTATGGATGTGAGAGTTGGACTATAAAGAAAGCTGAGCACCAAAGAATCGATGCTTTGGAACTGTGGTATGGGATAAGACTCTTGAGAGTCCCTTGGACTGCAAGGAGGTTCAACCAGTCCATTCTAAAGATCAGTCCTGGGTGTTTATTGGAAAGACTGATGTTGAAGCTGAAACTCCAATACTTTGGCCACCTGATGCAAAGAGCTGACTTATTGGAAAAGACCCTGATGCTGGGTAAGATTGAGGGCAGGAGGAGAAGGGGATGACAGAGGATGAGATGGTTGGATGGCATCACTTACTCAATGGACATGAGTTTGAGTAAACTCTGGGTGTTGGTGATGGACAGGAAAGCCTGGCGTGCTGCAGTCCATGGATTTGCAAAGAGTTGGACACAACTGAGCGACTGAACTGAATGGGCTCTAGGGCACCAGGCTTCAGTAGCTCAGGGCTCAGAGCAGGCTCGGTAGTTGTGGTGCTGGGGCTTAGTGGCACCATGACTTGACCCATGTATATATTGATAGTGGGCCTTTGTCAATGATATGAGCAACAGCAGGAGTTCCCTGGTTGCCTAGTGGTTAGGATCCTGGGCTTTCATTGCCGTGACCTGGGTCTAATCCCTGGTCAGGGAACTGAGGTCCCGGAAATCATATGGTGTGACCAAAAACAAAACAAAGTGTATGAGTAACAGTAACATAAGGGATCACGGCCAGTGAACACACCCTCATTTGGCCTCTGGGTCTTCACTCTTCCATGATTTTCCCACTTGTATCATTGGCCCTTCCTTCTCTGTGTATTTTTCTGGTTCCTGTTCACCTTCCTGACATCTAAACACTGGAGGGCCCAGGATTCAGTCCTTCTAAGCTTTTCTGTCCTTATTCACACCCAGATGACCTCATTCAGGTTCACAGATTTAAGGTTAATCTCTCTATGCTGACAGCACCTAAATTTATATCTTTAGTCGTGGCTGTCCTTGAACTCCAGGTTTGAGTACCCAACTGCCTACTCTAGGCCTTGACCTAGGTGTCATAGACGTGGCCATGACAGACAAGGCCAACATACTCTCCAAAACCAAAACTTTATTTCACCCCCCAAACCTGCTCCTTCCACAGCCTTCTCCAGATCAGTAAATGGCTACATGGTGCCTTCATTCTTCCAGTGCTCAGGCCACAACCAGTTTAAGATTCTTCCTTGAGACTTTCCTGGTGGTCCAGTGGCTAAGACTCTGTTCTTCCAATATAGGGGGCCTGGGTTCGATCCCTGCTAGTGGAACAAGATCTTACATGCCGCAACTAAGAACCAGTGCAGTCAAATAATTTTTTTTTTTTTGGTAAAGATTCTTCCTTGATGTGTTTCTTTTACTCACACTCCACAGCTGATATATCAGTAAATCCTCTTCGCTCTGTGTTTGAAATATATCCACCACTATCCCTGCTGCCACATCCCTACCCACTGATGTCTTCTTAAAATACATTTTAATGAACTTTTATTTATTTATTTATCTCTGGCTGCTCTGGGGCTTTGTTGCTGCTCAAGGGCCTCTCTCTCTGCAGTGAGCAGGGGCTACTCTCTAGCTGCGGTGCGTAGGTTTACTGTGGTGGCTTCTCTTGTTGTGGAACATGGGCTCTAGAGCGCAGGCTCAGTAACTGTGGCGCTCGAGCTTAGTTGCCCTGCAGCATGCAGAATCTTCCAAGACCAGGGGTCAAACCTGAGTCCCATGCTTTGGCGAGCAGATTCTTAACCACTGGACCACCAGGGAAGTCTACTACTGATGTCTTAACCATGACCTACCAGGCTCCATGTCATATGGCTCACTGCCCCTGGTTTCACCTCCTTGCCCTGCCCCCTCCCCGTTCCTCAGACACCCCAGCCTACTCCTGCCTTGATGCCTTTGCACGTCTGGAATTCTCTCCTTGAGCACTAACTCAAGCTGGCTCTCTCATTTCCTTCTGGTCTCTGCTCAGATGGCACCTCTTCAGTGAGACCCCCCCAGACCACTTGATTTAAGATAGCCAGCTCTTGGGACTTCCCTGATGGTCCAGTGGTTAAGATTCCATGCTTCCACTTTAGCGGGTGGCATGGGTTCAATCTCTGGTCAGGGAACTAAGATCCCTCATCCCACATTTTGCATGCCATTCAATCAAAAAACAAAACAAACCAAAAAAGATATCCAAGTCCCACACTTTACATTTTGGTGGTTGGTGGTTTAGTCGTTAAGTCATGTCTGACTCTTGCAACTCCATGGACTGTAGCCCATCAGGCTCATCTGTCCATAGGATTATCCAGGCAAGAATACTGGAGTGGGGTGCCATGCCCTCCTTCAGGGGATCTTCTGACCCAGGGATCTAATCTGCATCTCTTGCATTGCAGGTGGATTCTTTAAAGCTGAGCCACTGAGGAAACCCATGTGTGTGTGTACACATATAAAAATATTACTTATTTCTGGTTGTTTATTACCTATGTATCTCCTCTAGAATATAAAACTCCATGAAAGAGGAGAATTTGAACCGTGCCCTGCCAGACTCCAGCATCTAGAACTGTGCCTGGCACACAGTTCCACAGTTATTAAAGCTGTTGAACAAACCAGGCTTAGAGAAGGTAAATTTGCTGCCCCAAACCACACAACTAGCAAATGTAGAGATTCAGAAGGTTAACTCATTTGCCCCGGGTCACAGAGTGGAGGGGTGGGGGCAAGGTTACGACTCCTCTGAATTAACCACAGCATCTAACACTGTACCTTCTACCTCTCCATCCTCCCAAGGAGAGTCATCCAGATTGTCCAACCGCCGCCTTCCAAAACAATCTCCTGCCCTTCCCCCTCTCCTTGACTTCAGTCTCTTCTGTAGAAAACATAATAAAGTTTATACTCTTTGTATAATCATAATACATAATACATGACCAGCCTAGAAAATAGGAAACTCTTTTTTTAAAGGAAAAAAGGAAACAAAAATGTACCAGTTGTCCAGAATCCAGAGACCACCGTGGTTGCTATGTTGCTATTTTATTCCAGTCTTTTCTATGATGTTTTTGCATAACAGCGATCATCATTAACACTGGGGCCACTGGTCACAAATCCCCGAGTCCACATTCAACATAAAAGAAGTGAAAGAAAAAAAAAAGTGAAGGCATATAATGGGCCTAAAAAGAGAGGTCAGTTTTCATTCCAATCCCAACGAAAGGCAATGCCAAAGAATGCTCAAACTATCGCACAATTGTACTCATCTCACATGCTAGCAAATTAATGCTCAAAATTATCCAAGCCAGGCTTCAACAGTACATGATCTGTGAACTTCCAGATGTTCAAGCTGGATTTAGAAAAGGCAGAGGAATCAGAGATCAAATTGCCAACATCCATAGGATCAATTGAAAAAGCAAGAGAGTTCCAGAAAAACATCTACTTCTGCTTTATTGACTATGCCAAAACCTTTGACTGTGTGGATCACAACAAACTTTGGAAGATTCTTCAAGAGATGGGAATACCAGACCACCTGACCTGCCTCCTGAGAAATCTGTATGCAGGTCAGGAAGCAACAGTTAGAACTGGACATGGAACAACAGACTCTTTCCAAATAGGGAAAGGAGTACATCAAGGCTATATATTGTCACCCTGCTTATTTAACTTATATGTAGAGTACATTATGAGAAATGCTGGGCTGGATGAAGCACAAGCTGGAATCAAGATTGCTGGGAGAAATATCAATAACCTCAGATATGCAGATGACACCACCCTTATGGCAGAAAGTGAAGAAGAACTAAAGAGTTGATGAAAGTGAAAGTGGAGAGTGAAAAAGTTGGCTTAAAACTCAACATTCAGAAACTAAGATCATGGCATCTGGTCCCATCACTTCATGGGAAATAGATGGGGAAACAGTGGAAACAGTGTCAGACTTTATTTTTTGGGGGGCTCCAAAATCACTACAGATGGTGACTGCAGCCATGAAATTAAAAGACACTTTCTCCTTGGAAGAAAAGTTATGACCAACCTAGATAGCATATTAAAAAGCAGAGACATTATTTTGCCAACAAGGATCTATCTAGTCAAAGCTATGGTTTTTCCTGTTGTCATGTACGGATGTAAGAGTTGGACCATAAAGAAAGCTGAGCACCAAACAGTTGATGCTTTGGAACTGTGGTGCTGGAGAAGACTCTTGAGAGTCCCTTGGACTGCAAGGAGATCCAACCAGTCCATCCTAAAGGAGATCAGTCCTGAATATTCATTGGAAGGACTGATGCTGAAGATGAAACTCCAATGCTTTGGCCACCTGATGTCAAGAACTAACTCATTTGAAAAGACCCTGATGCTAGGAAAGATTGAAGGCGGGAGGAGAAGGGGACAACAGAGGGTGAGATGCTTGAATGGCATCACCAACTCAATGGACATGAGTTTGAGTAAACTCCGGGAGTTGGTGATGGACAGGGAGGCCTGGCATGCTGCAGTCCATGGGGTCGAAAAGAGTCGGACACAACTGAGTGACTGAACTGAACTAAACTGAAAAAGAGAGGTAGGCTTTGGATAGAAGACACAAAGATAGGAAGTCTCACTGGGTAGAGGCAGACCAGCAGAAATGGACAAGAAGGATCTGAGGGTGGGGAGGGAGGGGAAGGGGTGGCCAACTCAACAGGAACACTGGGGCAAGTGAGATGTAGAGTCAGGTGGAGGAATGTGTGGAGGGCTACTAGCCACAGCTAGGTTGTGGTATCTGGAGCCATCAAAGGAAACCTCTAAGACTCCTGTGTAGGAGGTAGGGATACTGAAGGTAAGGAAACCATTTTCAGATAGAGTGTTCTTAGAGATAATTCAGAGCAGAGGTAAGTGAGCTAAAGGTAGAGGTCATAAGAAAGGGAGGAGTCAGGGATCACTCCCTAGGTGAGGGTAAAACGTGGTGGTTTTGGACTTCCTTGGTAGCTCAGTGGGTAAGAATCCATCTGCTGATGCAGGAGACATGAGTTCAATCCGCGGAAGATTCCCTATGCTGTGGAGTAATAAAGCCCATCTGCCACAACAATAGAGCCTGTGTTCTCTAGAGCCTGGGAGCCACAACTACTGAGTCTGAGTGCTGCAATGACCAAAGCCTGCATCCTCTAGGGCCCTCGAGCTACAGCTTATGAGCCCCTGTGCTGCAACTACTGAAGCCTGAGCGCCTACAGCCTGTGTTCTGCAGCAAGAGAAGCCACTGCAATGAGAAGCCTGTGCACCACAGAGAAAGCCCACATGCAGCAAAAAAGACTGCACAACCAAAATAAATAAATTTAAAAAGTAAAATTAAAAAGGGCTGTGGTTTTATCAAGACTCAGAAAGAGGAGGGAGGTCTGATGGATGCAAATCTAGGTGCTGAGAATTGGCAAGGAGCAGTTCTTGTTGTTCAGTCGCTCAGTCATGTCTGACTCTTTTTGATCCCGTGGACTGCAGCATGTTAGCCTTCCCTGTCCTTCACCATTTCCTGGAGTTTGCTCAAACTCATGTCCATTGAATTGGTGATGCCATCCCACCACCTCATCCAGCTGCAAAGTCCTAAGAGAGAAGTAAACATAGAAGTTTCCCTGAGAAGGGGAGACTGGTGAGAGCGACAAAGGATAGAGAAATGAGTAAGACATTCTCTGGCCAAGACCCTCCAGACGCTGCCCGGCAGACTGATCCTGCACTTCCCTGCATGGTCTGAAGGGCCTTCCGTACCCCAGGCCTACTTGCCTCCCCCCGATCTTCCTTCTGCCTCCACTCAGGATGATCCACTCCCAGTGGACTGGCACTTTCTCCAGCACTAACTGTCCAGTCACACCACTGAGCTCACCCCCAGGTGCTGGGCTGCAGTCTTCTCTGATGGGTTCCCACGTCTTGCTCCCCAGTCACACTCAGTTCCAGGGCCTCCTTGCTATGTGTGTCTGGAGCCACAGCCGTGGGTACCCAGCAGAAACTCCACAAATGCCCCTCAGCTTGACTTCCTCTTTCCCCTCTTCTTTCACCATCCAATCCCCGACCTGGTCAGTTTCACTCCCAGCCAATGGTGGAGCTTGACCCAGAGGGTTGCATGTAACCTTGTCCTATTTGTGTCAAACACTGCTAACTGGGGCCGACTTAGCCATATAAGGCTATTTCCAGTACAAATTCCTCCAACAACCACCCAGGCTAGAGAATCCCTGGGTGGGGGAGGAGAGGTTTTCTTAAAATGCAGATTCCTATTGGGTGGCCTAGGTGGGCCCTGTCGACAAAGGTCCATATAGTCAGAGGCTATGGTCTTTCTAGTGGTCACAGACAGTTGTGAGAGCTGGACCATAAAGAAAGCAGAGCGTCAAAGAGTTGATACCTTCGAACTGTGCTGCTGAAAAGATTCCCAAGAGTCCCCTGGACAGCAAGGAGATCAAACCAGTCAATCTTAAAGGAAATTAACCCTGAATATTCACTGGAAGGACTGATGCTGAAGCTGAAACTCCAGTATTTTGGTCACCTGATTCGAACAGCAGGCTCATTGAAAATGTCCTTGATGCTGGGAAAGATTGAGGCAGAAGGAGAAGACAGTGTCAGAGGATAAAATGTCTGGACAGCATCATTGATGCAATGGACATGAACTTGGGCAAACTCTGGGAGATGGTGAGGGAAAGGGAGGCCTAGTGTGCAGTCCATAGGGTCGCAAAGAGTCAGACATGACTGGGCGACTAAACAACAACAAGATGGGTCCAAGATTTTGTGTTTCTAACAAGCCCGCAGGTGATACAGATGGGCTAGACTTGGAGTCACAAGGACCTGGGTGCCTTTGGGTCATCAGTTTAATCCCTCTGGTCCCAGTTTTCTCATCCACCAAATAGAGCTCTGACAACTTCACTAGGTTACCACAGCGTCAAATGAGTTAGTGCTTGTGAAAATAAAACAAAAACCAGAGGCATGGAACAAATGTCAGGCGTTGCCATCCTGTGTGGCTGCCAGGATGAATATGATAAAACATACAAAGGCCTTGGCAGGTGTGCGGTAGATGTCGTGCTCGTTCTTCAGAGGCTACAAAGCATAATGACCTGATGCCAAGCAGAGAAACTGTTCCCAAATTTCAGGCAAGTGGTGCTGAAGCCTGAAGCTCCACCTGATGGGAACAGCTGACTCATTGGAAAAGATCCTGATGCTGGGAAAGATTGAGAGCAAAAGGAGAAGAGGGCAGCAGAAGATGAAATGGTTGGATAGCATCACTGACTCAATGGACATAACCTTGGGCAAACTCCAGGAGATAGTGAAGGACAGGGAAGCCTGGTGTGCTATAGTCCATGGGGGTCTCAAAGACTCGGACACAACTTAGCAACTGAACAACAAACAACAACAAATGGATTGCTCTGAGCTGGGGTTGGGGCAGGAGGATAGAAAGGAGGGAAATGACAGGTGCACACAGCAAAGCTGAGAAAGTACAGACCTGGACCTCCCCCAGGGGAACCCCCCCTCGGCCCCCAAAGCAAACTCTGTCCCTGGAAGCCAGTGAAAGCTCCTATGCTCAGTCCTACAAGCCCCACCAACTCAGCTCCTGGGTCTGCTTTTGGCTCATGACTTTTTTTTTTTTGGCTGCACTGGGTCTTCGTTTTAGTGTGCAGGCTTTTCCTACTGGTGGTATGCAGGCTTCTTTTGTCGTGGAGCCCTGGCTCTACAGCTTGAGAGCTCAGGAGCTGTAGCATCTGGGCTTAGCTGCCCTGAGGCATGTGGGATCTTAGTTCCCCAACCAGAGTTGAAACCCATGTTCCTTGCATTGGATGGTGGATTCTTACCCACCGGACCACCAGGGAAGTCCCTCTTGACTTCAGTTTTTATGCTTGCCCTGATTGTTGACCCCTCTTACCCTAGGGATCTGGCATTGATCTTGACCACATTCCTCCTTCTCCTCCCATTGCCCCGGTCCTCATCTCCCCTGCCCTTGCCCCTGTCACACACTTCTGATGTCTGTAACAGACTTCTATACTGACACCAGCCTATCCCAGGTGGGGACCCATTCTGCCCAGTCTGTGTGAAAGGTCGCACACCCACAGCTTTACAATGATGAGCATGAAAGCCATTAGCAGTAGGGGGTGACTCCGCCGTAGTGACTAACTGTGCCAAGGGAGAGGCAGGAGTGGAAAACAGTTCCCAGGTTTCAAGCCTGGAAGAACGATGAGGTCAGTTTGGAGCACTGAACTCTGGAGCCAGCGTTGGCCTGACAGTAAAGTGGAACTTTCTCTCAGGCAGGTGGATGTGTGGGTCTACAATCACCAGAAAAGTCAGAGGGGACTGGGGTTTCAAAGGCACCTACATGGATGTAATGGCTGAATCTGTGCAGAGAGAAAAGAGCAGAAGACTAAGGACTAGACTTTAGGAAACGTGAAGCAAAAATAATTCTCAGGAGGAAGTTCCCTGGAGGTCCAGTGGTTAGGACCCCATGCTTCCACTTCAGGGGACACAAGTTCAATCCCTGGTCAGGGAACTAAGATCCCACATGCAATCTTAGTGGTGTGACCAAAAAATAAAAAATAAGACCCTCATCTGTTTGCTGTGTTTACTAGGGAAATGCACTTTCGAGGATGGGAACATTTTTTTAAAAATAAATAAGTAAGGAAAGCATGCTTGATGCTGTCACAGATACATTTAGCAGACACGGAACCATTGGAAGCCCTGCTGCATACTTTCTTCATTTCAGACAATCTCATAAGAACTTTAGGTCTCACAGCACAAACTTCTCGAAGTCGGCCTGAGCACACTCCATGTGCAGATTATAGTACTTTCCTAACCTTCTTGGTGTAAAGGTAAACGATTCTATTACTGGGGGAGTAGTTGGGTAGGATAGCCTATGATGATACGTCAAATGCTAGACCCTTCTGAATGCCTCCAGACCATGCACCCAGGGGAAAGAATTATATATATATATATATATATATATACACACACACATATATATATATATATATACACACACACACACACACACACACACACACACATATATATGTATATTTATATATAGGCCATGCTGTGTGGCTTATGGGACCTTAGTTCCAAGGCCAGGAATTGACCCAGGCCCCTTGGTGGCTCAGACAGTAAAGAATCTGCCTCCAGTGTGGGAGATCTGGGTTCAATCCCTGGGTCAGGAAGATACCCTGGAGAAGGGAATGGTTGGCTGCCCACTCCAGTATTCTTTTTTTTTTTAATTTAGATTAAAAATTTTATAATTTTTTTTAAATTTTGTTTTTAATTTAAGTAAAAATTATACAAATTTATAATTTTTTTTCACTCCAGTATTCTTGCTTGGAGAATTCCACGGACAGAGGAGCCTGGCTGCCTACAGTCCATGGGGACACGAGTGATCGACTAACACTTTCATTTTCCCTACAGGGAAAGCACCAAGTCCTAACCACTGGACCACCAGGGAATTACCCCCCCAAAATATTTTTCATTGTGATAAAATAATACACGTTAATATAAAATTTACCATCTTAGCCATTTTTCAAGTGTACAGTTCTGTAGTGTTAAGTACATTCACATTGTTGTGCAACCAATTTCCAGGACACTCTTCATCTTGCAAAACTAAAATTCCATACCCATTGAACAACAGCTCCCTGGCCCCTCCCCCAGCCCCTGGCAACCACCCTTCCAGTCTGTCTCTATGAAGTTGACCACTCCAGGAACCTCATATAAATGGCATCATACATTGCCTTTTTGTGACTGGTTTATTTCACTTAACATAATGTCTTCAGGATTCATCCACATTGTAGCCTCTATCCTTTCATTCGAAGGTTGAGTAACATTCCATTGCATGCATATATTCACCATATTTTGTTCATCCATTCATCCACCAATGGACACTTGGATGGCTTCCACCTTTTGACTATTGTGAACAATTCTGCTATGTACATGGATACACAAACATCTCTTCAAGACTCTGTTTTCAATTTTTTGGGATATTGGAATTGCCATTCAGTTCAGTTCAGTTCAGTTGCTCAGTCGTGTCCTACTCTTTGCGACCCCATGAATCGCAGCATGCCAGGCCTCCTTGTCCATCACCAACTCCCGGAGTTCATTCAGACTCACGTCCATCGAGTCGGTGATGCCATCCAGCCATCTCATCCTCTGTCATCCCCTTCTCCTCCTGCCCCCAATCCCTCCCAGCATCAGAGTCTTTTCCAATGTGTCAACTCTTCGCATCAGGTGGCCAAAGTACTGGAGTTTCAGTTTTAGCATCATTCCTTCCAAAGAACACTCAGGACTGATCTCCTCTAGAATGGACTTGTTGGATCTCCTTGCAGTCCAAGGGACTCTCAAGAGTCTTCTCCAACACCACAGTTCAAAAGCATCAATTCTTCAGCGTTCAGCTTTCTTCACAGTCCAACTCTCACATCCATACATGACTACTAGAAATACCATAGCCTTGACTAGACGGACCTTTGTTGCCAAAGTAATGTCTCTGCTTTTTAATATGCTATCTAGGTTGGTCATAACTTTCTTTCCAAGGAGTAAGCGTCTTTTAATTTCATGGCTGCAATCACCATCTGTAGTGATTTTGGAGCCCCCAAAAATGAAGTCTGACACTGTTTCCACTGTTTCCCCATCTATTTCCCATAAAGTGATGGGACCAGATGCCATGATCTTCGTTTTCTGAATGTTGAGCCTTAAGCCAACTTTTTCACTCTCCTCTTTCACTTTCATCAAGAGGCTTTTTAGTTCTTCTTCACTTTCTGCCATAAGGGTGGTGTCATCTGCATATCTGAGGTTATTGATATTTCTCCCAGCAATCTTGATTCCAGCGTGTGCTTCTTCCAGCCCAGCGTTTCTCATGATGTACTCTGCATATAAGTTAAATAAACAGGGTGACAATATACAGCTTTGATGTACTCCTTTTCCTATTTGGAACCAGTCTGTTGTTCCATGTCCAGTTCTAACTGTTGCTTCCTGCATACAGGTTTCTCAAGAGGCAGGTCAGGTGGTCTGGTATTCCCATCTCTTGAAGAATCTTCCAAAGTTTGTTGTGATCCACACAGTCAAAGGCTTTGGCATAGTCAATAAAGCAGAAGTAGATGTTTTTCTGGAACTCTCTTGCTTTTTCCATGATCCAGCGGATGTTGGCAATTTGATCTCTGGTTCCTCTGCCTTTTCTAAATCTAGCTTGAACATCTGGAAGTTCACAGTTCACATATTGCTGAAGCCTGGCTTGGAGAATTTTGAGCATTTCTTTACTAGCGTGTGAGATGAATGCAATTGTGCAGTAGTTTGAGCATTCTTTGGCATTGCCTTTCTTTGGGATTGGAATGAAAACTGACCTTTTCCAGTCCTGTGGCCACTGCTGAGTTTTCCAAATTTGCTGGCATATTGAGTGCAGCACTTTCACAGCATTATCTTTCAGGATTTGAAATCGCTCCACTGGAACTCCATCACCTCCACTAGCTTTGTTCATAGTGATGCTTTCTAAGGCCCACTTGACTTCACATTCCAGAATGTCTGGTTCTAGGTGAGTGATTGCCGTATCACATGCTAATTCTATTTTTAATAGTTTGAGGAAGCACATACTATTTTCCATAGTGGATGCACTATTTTATATTTCCACCAACAGCATATGAGGATTCCAGTTTCTCCACATCTTCATTAACACTTTATTTTTTTTTTATAGTAGCCATCCTAATGGGTATGATGTGGTATATCATTGTGGTTTTGATTTGCATTTCCCTAACTCCAATACTTTGGCCACCTCATGCAAAGAGTTGACTCATTGAAAAAGACCCTAATGTTGGGAGGGATTGAGGGCAGGAGGAGAAGGGGATGACAGAGGATGAGATGGCTGGATGGCATCACCGACTCGATGGATGTGAGTTTGAGTGAACTCCAGGAGTTGGTGATGGACAGGGAGGCCTGGCATGCTGCGATTCATGGGGTCGCAAAGAGTCAGACACGACTGAGTGACTGAACTGAACTGAACTGAATCATACTCCTAGGGATATTGACCATCTTTTATTTATTTATTTTTTTCTGCTTTGCATGGCTTGTGGGATCTTAGTTCCCCAACCGGGTATTGAACCTGTGCCCTCAACAGTGAAAGTGTGGAGTCCTAACCACTGGACCGCCAGGGAATTCCCATGAGCATCTTTTCATGTGCTTACCGGCCATTTGTATATTCTCTTTGAAGAAGTGTTTACTCAAGTCCAGGGTTCATTTTTAAAATTTTATTTATTTTTAATTGGAGGGTAATTGCTTTAAAATATTGTGTTGGTTTCTGCCATATGTCAACATGAATCAGTCATAGGTATACCCCGGTCCATTTTTAAATGGAATTGTTTGTTCTATTTTTTGTTGTCAAATTTTAGTTCTTTATATACTGGATATTAACAGCTTATCAGGTATCTGATTTGCAAATAGCTTCTCCCATTCCGTAGGTTGCATTTTCACTCTGTTGATTGTGTCCTTTGATGCACAGATGTTTTTAATTTTGGTGTAGTCTCTGTATATTTTACTTTTGTTGTCTGTGCATTTAGTGTTATATCTAAGGAATCACTGTCAAATCCAACATCACGAAGCTTTTAACCTATGTTTTCTTTTAAAGGTAGCTTTTAAATTTGGATCTTTTATCCATTTTCAGTTAATTTTTAAAATATGGCATAAAGCACAGCCTCTTTTGTTTTAAAAGCACACCTTTTGTTTTTCTCAATTATAAACTTCATGTTCATTGTAGAAAACTTAGAAAAACATACGCAAAATAAAAAATATCCCTAGTCAGTGATCTGCAGATAAAACTGCTTAATCTATAGTGTTTGTTGATTTCTGTGGTGTACATACTGCCCCCGTGATCAGTTTCAACAAACTTCAAAATGCAGAGTAGGAAAGGGATAGGCACAACTGGCTGTCACACCACTGCTGCTAATCCATCGCCTTGCCATGGCCTATAGCTCGTGTATGCGGCAGTCATTCAAACGTATACAGTGGCTTTAGCCATTTCCATTGCAGCGGGGGTCATGTGACTTAGTGACTTAATGCTGGCCAGTGAGATTGAGTGGAATTTTCAGTGGAATTTGGGGGAAATTCTCTGATAAATTTAAAGAAGCATGCTAATGAGGCCCTTCACTGCCTCCCTATTTTTTCCTTGTTTCCTGCCTTTGGATGTGTTATTGTATGTGATACTTGGAGCTAATGCAAGCGTCTTGTGACTATGAGGGAAAGACTATGACAACTTTAGAGACATCAATTCAGCACCTGGACTTTGTGGAACTGTAGAACTAAATCTTGGAAATGCCTATGTTCAGATTCTTAAGTAAATAGCGCATTTTTTGGGGGGTGGGTCAAGTGAGGGATTAGCATACTCTTTCAGGGCCAGATAATAAATATTTTAAGGTTTGCAGACCACACAGTGTCTTTCACACCAATTCAACTTGACTGTTGGAGCATGAACACAGCCATAGACAACATGGAAAGGAATAAACATGGCTGTGTTTCAATAAGACTTTATTATGGACACTGAAACTTGGATTGCATATAATCTTTCTTTATTGGACTATAATTGCTTTAAAATGTTATGACAGTTTCTGTTGTACAAGAAAGTGAATCAGCTATGCTGCTGCTGCTGCTAAGTCGCTTCAGTCGTGTCTGACTCTGTGTGATCCCATAGACGGCAGCCCATAGATATACCTATATTCCCTCCCTTTAGAGTCTCCCTTCCACTCCTCAGCCCATTCCACCCTCAAAAGTCATCACAGAGCACTGAGCTGAGCTCTCATACAATCTTAACATGTGACAAAGTCTTACTCTTCTTTTAACTTTTGTTCAATAATTTAAACATTTAAAAGCTATTTTTAGCTCTTGCACTCTACAAAAACAGGTAAATCCAGACTTTGCCTGAAAGGCATAGTTTGCTCAGCCTTGGGTTAAGCTCCATTAGTTGGGTATTCTGTTATTGCAACTAAAAGCAGTCTTAATGCTAGTTTATAAAAGATTGTCTTTAAACACACGTGATTGTCCTCATCCATTTGCAATCCCAGGGGAGTCAGAGATGCAGAACTGGATTCCCCCTTAGTTAGTTTTCCCTAATGTTAATCAACACACACTAGAAAACACACTGAACATATTGAGTCTGGGATAATGTAATTTGGAGCAAAAACTGGGACTCAGATATGCATGAGTGTCTCTGGCAGCTTTTTTGCCTGAGTGACTGAACAGACTTCTGGGAAAACTCTCATCCCAAAATACCAATGAGTTACTAATTCATGACCATCTTGGCCCAGTAGAGGAAAAAAAAACTCTGGTCATGGGAGGAGATGGGCACAGTGCGTCTCAGACTAGAAATACTAAAGTAGAAAAACATTTCTATTTTTCAAATTTTGGTGTGGCCAGAAGTAGCTTTAGGGCCCCTCCAACGAATGTAATACAATAGGGATGAACGAAGTCTTTCCTCTTTCTACAATAGATCATTTTGCTGTGTTAGCATAACAAAGCGCCAGCATTTTCCAGAAGCTGTTGATCCCAGAAGATACCTGGTGGGGGCCTCAGGACAGTCTTAATGCCAGAGAGGTCCCCACGTATTCCTAAATCTTTGTGAGCCACCTCAAAAGACTCCCAGAAATTCTTGATGAGCACTTTGCAGGAACTGGTGTTGCATAGCTAGTGTATAAGAGAGAATCAGGCTTGGGCATTAGGGCTGGGAGACAAAGAATGTATCTCAGCCTTCTTACTCGAGTCTCTCCTTGGAGACCCCGCAGTGTCCCTCTGCCTGCTCCAGCTTATGTGCATAAACTGTCTTCTCCCTCCTCCAACCCAGTAGCAGCAAAGAATCACAGGTTTCCTGTGGGCACTCAGCTCCTACCCCAGGAATTGTAAAGGGCCTTTTCTCTCCTGTCCTATCCCTCTGGTTTCTGCCTTCATTATGACTGACCAACAAGATGGGGAAAACAAAAAATCTCCCAGATTCCAACCTTCTATATTTTATCTGTGCATGTGTGCTAAGTCACTTCAGTCATGTGTCACTTCAGACATGCACTTCAGTCATGCAAGCAAACAAAAAAGAAGACATTTAGTAACTCTGGGGATGACAGAATTGTGCCATAAAAGGAAACTATTTCCTTGGGTTGACTGAGAAGTTAGGGAGAAGGAGTGGCAGTCAGTTTTCACCCTCCATAGTGAGGGTTCAATATACGGAGCCTAGAACTCTTTCGTGGGTTCCAAGTGCAACATCACTTGATTTCTAATGAAGTATCTACATTGGCTTCAGATCGTCAGAGTTGTCTTCTATTGCTTGAAACTGGAAGAATCATAGCTAATAGCCACGTGATCCCTGGTGAGTCACTTCCCATCATTGGTCCTCAAGCTCCCCAACCCTATAACAAGTCCCACTTCTTTGATTCTACACACTTAAAAAATAATAATTTCTTTTTACTGTTTTTAAAATGATTTACTTTTTGGCTGCACTGGGTCTTCGTTGCTGCGAGGGCTTTCTCTAACTGTAGCAAGCGGGGGCTACTCTCTAGTCGTGGTGCGCAGGCTTCTCACTGCAGTGGCTTCTCTTGTGGAGCACCGGCTCTAGGCACGTGAGCTTCAGCAGTTGCAGCTCCTGGGTTCCAGAGTGCAGGCTCAGAAATTGTGGCACGCAGGCTTAGCTGTGCCTCAGCATGCAGTCTTTCTGCATCAGGGATAGAGCCTGTGTCTCCTGCCTTGGCAGGAGGATTCCTATCCACTGTACAACCAGGGAAGTCCTGATTCTATACATTTTTCAAAAGTCACTTTCTTCACCTCCTCTCTTTCCTACTTAGACTTCCTCCAGTATCTTGCCACACCTATTAACCAAAACTAAACTTCCTTTGCGCAGGGAGTTGGGTGGGGTGCCCTAGTCTGTGTTGTGTCACAGTGAAAGATGTTGGGAAACCCTGAACGGAGGGAACCTGCTCAGGCAATCCCTGGGGGAGTGGGTGGGAAAGCATGGGACTCTGAGTTTCTTGGGTTTAGGTGTGATTCTACTGTTCCCCCATCTTGGACTTTCTGCTTGGATTGCCCACTCTTCAAATTGCGAGTTGATTTATTTATAAGTTTTATCTCACCTACATCTTAGACAAATTAGAATCAACTTTACAGAATTAATAAAATGTTAATTTTGCAATTAACTAAACACAATTAAAAACTATAGACAAAAGACTCAATTAAAAACCACAGACCAGAACTCAAGTAAAAAAGTCAAAGAAATGACTGTTTCAAGGAACCTGTCATGTTTAGCTGATATAACGAAGTGATAACTTTTGTTCCAAGTTTGTTGGTAGGTGGTACAAGACAGAAATCATATAATTTTGAAGATGCTCCATATTCAAAAAGTACTCACTGACTAATTGAATCAGTCTTGATTATATGTGGCTACATTTGGAAGAAAAAAAAAGGTAATAACAATATGTTTCTTTTGAGGGTATAAGAAGTCTGAAGTCAGGAAATCAGGAAGTCAGGGCTCATAGAGCAACTTTCCGGTCATCAGAGACCCAAGATCCCTGTTGTTCACTGTCTGTTGAAGCTAGAGATACCACATTCCAGGTAGAAGTAACAACAAAGGGTGAGAAGGGTATTTCCCTTCTGTGTTTAAGGAAACTTCCAGGAAGCCACAACGAATACGTCCACTTATATTTTAAGGTGCTGGAACTTCCCTCGTGCTGCAGTGGACAGGAATCCAATTGCTAATACAGGGAAATGGCAACCCACTCCAGTGTTCTTGCCTGGAGAATCCCAGGGGCGGGGGAGCCTGGTGGGCTGCCGTCTATGGGGTCGCACAGAGTCGGACACGACTGAAGCGACTTAGCAGCAATGCAGGGGACAACACAGGTTTGATCCCTGATCCGGGAAGATTCCACATGCCTTGGAGCAACTAAGCCCTTGGGCCACAATCACTGAAGACTGCACGCCACTGCAGTGAGAACCCCAAGCACCACAACGAAGAGTAGCCCCCAATTGCCACAACTAGAGAAAGCCCGCGCACAACAGTGAAGACCCAGCACAATCAAAAATAAATAAATAAAATTATTTTAAAATTATAAAAAAATTAATGTGCTGAATGTAATGATATGAACACACCCAGCTATAAAGGAACATAGGAAAGCGTTTTAGCTGGGTACACTGCTACCCCAATTGAGATGTTGACAGAATAATGAGGTAGGCACCTAGCAATTTCTGCTACAAATACTCATTATATATCAGGTGCTTCTGGGCCCAAGAACTACAAAGATGAACATGATGCAGTCTTTGCTCTCAAGCAACTCACAAGATTTTAGGAAGGCACTAATATCAACTGAATATTATATAGGGTTTCCTTGATAGCTCATTTGGTAAAGAATCCATCTACAATGCAGGAGATCCCAGTTTGACTACTGGGTCGGGAAGATCTGCTGGAGAAGGGATAGGCTACTCACTCCAGTATTCTTAGGCTTCCCTGTGGCTCAGCTGGTAAAGAATCCGTCTACAATGAGGGAGACCTGGGTTTGATCCCTGGGTTGGGAAGATCCCCTGGAGAAGGGAAAGGCTACCACCCACTTCAGTATTCTGACCTGGAGAAATCCATGGACTGTATAATCCATGGGGTCTCAAAGAGTTGGACATGCTACAATGTGAAAAAACATTTTTGATGTGAACATTTTGTAAAGCTCTGTGGGATGAGAAATGAGGTTGCAATGAACTCTGTCTACAGAGACAGGGAAGATTGCTAGAGAAGATGACAATTGAACTGGCCCTTATTTATTTATTTTTTTTTCTTTTCTTTTTCCTGGGTTTTGTTTATTTGTTTGTTTTTTTTTTTTTTTTGAGCTGGTCCTTAGACAGAATAGAAATCCAGAGCAGCAGAGAAAGCATTCCAGGGGCAAGAAGGAGTATATTCAAAGAGAAACAGTAAAACAGATGGATGCTTTGGGGATAATTTTGATTCATTTTGCATGTCTTTAAAATAGGGTTGGGGTCTTCCTTGGTGGTGCAGTGGTTAAAATTTCACCTTCCAATGCAGGGATGCTGGTTTGATCCCTGGTTGGAGAACTAAGGTCTCGTGTGCCTTGGAATGCAGACAAAAACTTAAATAATAATAATAATAAATAAAACAGAGTTGTCAGAGTCCTGATAGAAGATAAGGCCAAAATAATGTGATGAAAAGTCACCAAAACTCCATAGAATGAAAGTTGGTCTTTGTGGAGAGAATAGGAAGCCGTGGAGGTTTATAAGCAGGGCTACCATGAGATCAGACCCTATGTTCAGAAAAGAACAATGGAATGAAAGAAATAATGAGCTAAAGCAGGGTTGGTGGCGGGGGGCGGGGAGGGGCACGGGAAGCACAGTGACTGACTTAGGGCCAAGTTAACAGTTCAAGTGATCTGTATTATGGACCTGAGCTAGGCAAGGGATCACATGGGGATGGGAAGGAGAGAAAGGCTGAGAGAGACTAAAACTGGCTTATCATAGGTTAGATGTGGAATGAGGAAAAAGTAGACAACCAGAGGATTCTCAGCTGTCTAGTTAATGGGGTTTATATAAAAACATACAGACAAAAATAAAAATGAAAGAAAGTATATGCTTGTTTTTGTGTTTGGAGGTGAGAAACAGAAAGTTTCACAGAAAATGGAAATACCTACAATAGCATTACAAAAAGTGGGATCACATTTTTCTTTTAAACAAAGCATGACATTTATCAGGAGAAAAAACTTGAAGGAATTCTTGAACTTCAGAAAATGTTTCTTGATACCAAAATATGCAGCTTCCTAAAAATAGTTCTTTTTCTTAAAAAAGGATAACACGAGTTTAGAGTCATTTTTAAAAATATGTTTCAGTTTTAGACAATCGATTGACTTCCAGCCAAGACCACATGAGGAAATCAACACATATTTTTTCTTCCATCTCCTCTCCCCGTGCCTCCTCCTTTTATTAATAATTTTGTTGGTTGTATCATCTTCACGTAGGAAAGATGAATGATATTTACATTCCATTCTTTCATCACAATTCCCACAGCTGTTTGATTGGTTCTGTATTTAAGTGGATCTGGTGCTCATTACTGTTCTTTTACCATGACTTTTCCATTTCTATTTCTGGAGTCAACCCTTCATTTTGTCATCAGGTAGTCTTTTTTTTTCATATTGGTCTCATGGATTCTTGCATGTTTCAAAGGGCCTGTGTTTTTATACTTAAAGGGCAAATTGGATAAAAATTCTTGGCTCATTCTTTCCCTCAGATCTTTTTAGATCTTGTTTTTTGTTTTCTGACATTGAGTTTTGCTTTGGGAAAAGCTTAAGGATAACTGACCTTACTCTTTGTACATGATTTGTTTCTTCTACTTGGACATACTTAAAATTCTTTATCTCTAAATTTTAGCAACTTCATCTATACATATCTTAATCACCGTATTGTTTAAGATTTAAATTCAGACAGGAACTCAAAGTAACAGTGGTTTTAAGGGAGAGTGTATTTGTTTCTCATTTAATGATGTAAACTGATACAGCAGCAATGCTCTAATGAAACTGTTAGGGACTCAGGCTCTTTCTGTTTTGTTGGTTTATTGTCCCTAAGGTGTGGTCCTTGTCCACAACGACCAACATGAGTATTCCAGCCAATAGAAAGAGGAAAAGAGAAAGGGAAGAGCACATTCCTTCCTTTTAAGGATATACCCAGAAGTGTATGCATGCATGCTAAGTTGGTTCAGTCATGTCTGACTCTTTGTGGCACTATGGACTCTAGCTCACCAGGCTTCTCCGTCCATGGGATTGTCCAGGCAAGAACAATGGAGTGGGTTGCCATTTCCTCCTCCAGTGGATCTTTCCACCCCAGGGATTGAACTTGCGTCTCTTTTGTCTCCTGAATTGAGAGGTGGGTTCTTTACCACTAGTGCCACTGGGAAGCCCAGAAGTGTAAATATTAATCTTTCTCACATCCCATTGGTCAGAACTTGGTCATATGACCCTATGTAACTGCAGGGAATACTGCAAAATATAATCTTCATTCTCAATGACTATATATTCAGCTAAAGAGAAAAACCACAATTATGGAAGAAGGGAGAATTAATACTGGAAAAAACTAACAATCCTTGTTATGATCCTTCTGTATCAGTTTTTCCCTAGGATATGGTCTGTCCTTTCAGTCTGTAGATGCAAATCATTGTTTCAGGAAATTTTTCTTCTACAGCATCTGTGAATATCTTTTCTATTCTACTTATAGAGATTTCTACCTTCGGAATGTGGGTCTTTTTTATTTTAATCTTTGTGTTTATATTTGAATTCTTTGTACATGTCTTCAATTTGAATAATCTTTCCTCCAAATATTTTTACGAGGTTTTTTTTCTGTTTCGCTTTGTTTTCATTTGTGTTCTCAATTGTATTCATTCAGAAAACCTTTTCAGTTCTATTTATTCCAGTTTTTATTGCTCCTAATGTAATAGTTACCCTGTTGAAGCTGTTTGTTTCTTCCTTTCTTTCTAAATTAGGCCAGTCTGTTTTCCATCTTGTTCTGTGCCCTTAGAATCTCTTCTTTGCATTCTTGCATCTTTCCTTGAGTGCTCCTGTCAAGGAGAGACTATTTCAACTACATTCTTTGAGGTCATGGAGAATTATTCACTTGACCCTGCTTCCTGAAGTAATCCCTCCTCTTTTTCTTTTAAAATTTTTATTTATTTTAATTGAATTATAATTGATTTACAATGTTGTGTTAGTCTTTGCTATACAGCAAAGTGAGTCAGTTATACACACACACATATATATATATTCTTTTTAATATTCTTTCCCATTGTGGTTTATCCCAAGATATTGAAAATATTTCCTTGTGCTATACAGTAGGATCTTGTTGTTTATCCATCCTATATATGATAGTTTGCATCTGCTAATACCAAACTCCCAATCCTTGCTTCCCCCAACCCCCTCCCCCTTGGTAACCGCTAGTCTGTTCTGTCTGTGAGTCTGTTTCTGTTCGTAGATAAACTCATTTGTTGTCATATTTTAGATTCCACATACAACTGTTATCACATGGTATTTGTCTTTCTCCTTCTGACTTATGGAGTAATCCCTCTTCTAGCTTATGTTTTTCATCTGCTTTTTGCTTACTTGTCTCTCCTTTGGGAGGAGGTAATGGCCACTTAAGATCTATGAGCAGAGTAAGGAAAGGGGACTTGAAAGCTTCCACCATTCAAGAGACAGATTTTTTTTGGTCCCATTTTTAACATTGTGGTACTGCCAGACAGATATATACACAATTTTTCCTTACAATATGAGATGACAATATACATACTATTTTGTACTCTGTTTCTTTCATGTGATATATCACAAAAATGTTTTTATGTCATTAAATATATTTCTCCCACATTATTAAAGTAGTTTCATTGCATTCCATTGGCATGATATATCATATTTTTAAACCCAATCTCTATTGGTGGACAATAGAGACAATCCCATTGTTTCCAGTAATTTATCACTGTAATCAAACTTGCATAACTTAAAATCTCTTATTTTGACTCTCTAGATTTAAAGCTAAAGTTGTGAAGGATATCCTAGGTTCTCACTCTGTCTCTTTTTTTCAGTTCAGCTCAGTCACTCAGTCCAACTCTTCGTAACCCCATGGACTGCAGCACGCCAGGCTTCCCTGTCCATCACTAACTCCCAGAGATTGCTCAAACTCATGTCCATTGGGTTGGTGATGCCATCCAACCATCTCATCCTCTGTCGTCCCCTTCTCCTCCTGCCTTCAATCTTTCCCAGCATCAGGGTCTTTTCAAATGAGTCAGTTCTTTGCATCAGGTGGCCAAAGCATTGGAGTTTCAGCTTTAGTATCAGTCCTTCCAGGACTGATTTCCTTTAGGATTAACTGGTTTGATCTCCTTGCAGTCCAAGGGACTCTCAAGAGTCTTCTCCAACACCACACTTCAAAAGCATCAATTTTTCAGCACTTAGCTTTCTTTATAGAAATATATTCACATGCCATTAAATCTATCATTTAAAAGTACACCTCTATGGAGTTTCCCTGGTGGTCCAATGGTTAAGACTCCATGCTTCCAATTTGAGGGGTGCAGGTTTGACCTCTGGTCAGGGAACCAAGATCCCACGTGCTGTATGGAGCAACACTGAAAATCATAAATAAATAAATGTACAACTCTGTACTTCACAACTGTATAACTCAGTGGATTTTAGTATATTCACAGAGTTGTACAACTACCACTATCTATTTCCAAACATCTGCATCACCCCAAAAAGGAACCTCATATCAATTAGCAGCATCCTTCCCATTCTTCTGTCCTCCTAGCTCCTGGCAACCACTAATCCACTGTCTGTCTCTATATGCCTATTCTGTACATTTCTTATAAGTGGAATTATATAATAAGTAGTCCTTTGTGACTGGCCACTTTCATTTGACATAATATTTTCAAGGTTCCCCCACATTGTAGCATGTATCAGCACTTAACTCTTTTTATGGCCAAATAATATTTTATTGTATTAATATACCTATACATTTTGTTTATCCATTCATCAGCTGATGGACATTTGGGTTGTTTCCACCTTCTTGGATATTACGAAAATGTTGCTCTGAACATTTGTATACAAGTTTTTGCAAGGACTTTAAAAATTTTTTTATTATAGTTGATTTACAATGTTGTGCTAGTTTCTGCTGTACAGCAAAGTGTATCAGTTATACATCTACACATATCACTTTTTTCTTAAGATTCTTTCCCCATATAGGTCATTACAGAGTACTGAGGGGGTGTTCCCTGTGCTATATAGTAGGTCCTTATTAGTTATCTACCTTGTATTAGTAGTGTGTTTTTGTCAGTCCCAGTCTTCCAATGTATCTCTCCCCTCCCCTGGACATGTATTTTTCTTTTTAAAATTTTTATCTATTTATTTTTGGCTGTGCTAGGTCTTTGTTGCTGCTCAGGCTTTTCTCTAGTTGTGGTGAGTTGGGGCTATTCTCTAGGTTTTGGGTTTCTCATTGCAGTGGCTTCGCTTATCACAGAGCACGTGCTTTAAGGTGCATGGACTTCAGTAGTTAAGGCTCCTGGGCTCTAGAGGAGGCTCAGTAGTTGTGGTGCATGGGCTTAGTTTCTCCAAGGCATGGGGGACCTTTCCAGATCAGGGATCAAGCCCGTGTCTCCTACATTGGCAGGTAGATTTTTTACCACTGAGCCATCAGGGATGCCCTGGACATATGTCTTTAATTCTTTTGGGCATACAGCTAGTAGTGTAATTGCTGAATCATACAATAGGGCAGACACATTGTTAATCTCTGTGTTTCTAATGCTACATGACATCAGCAACATCTTTCAGATTTAGTTTCTATACACTGAATCTACAGTTTCCTGCTTGGTGTGGTAGTCACTTTGCTTTAAGGGTGGAGGAAGGGGCCTTTGATATAACTTAGTGTTCAGCTGTTTTCACCCTATGTCTCTTGACCCACTTTACAGAGTACTGCTTCATGGGGTCCGCAGACAGTTAAAACACAATCTTCCTCCACTGGGCTGATTTAGATGCCTCTCTCTACTCCATCTCTCTATGCTATGCTAAGTCACTTCAGTCGTGTCCGACTCTGTGCGACCCCAGAGACAGCAGCCCACCAGGCTCCCCCGTCCCTGGGATTCTCCAGGCAAGAACACTGGAGTGGGCTGCCATTTCCTTCTCCAATGCATGAAAGTGAAAAGTGAAAGTGAAGTCACTCAGTCGTGTCCGACTCTTAGTGACCTCATGGATTGCAGCCTACCAGGCTCCTCCATCCATGGGATTTTCCAGGCAAGAGTACTGCAGTGGGGTGCCATTGCTTTCTCCGACTCCATCTCTCTACTCCATCTAAAAGCTGGTTGAAATCTCCCCTCTCCTGATATCTCCTGACTCCTGTGGGGGTTAGGCCCTTTTATATTCCTTCAGTATCATTTTAGTAGGGTTTTGGGGGGAGGGAAGGCTATAAACAAGTTTCCAGTTTGTTTAACCAGAAGTTGCACTAATTATGCATGTCTTTCTGGTCATGGCTCATCTTTGAAAGAGACCAGCTATTTGTTAAAAATTAGTTTAGAAAAAGATGAGGCTAGGGATCTGGACAGATCACAGTTTTAAACTGACCTTTTCTCTTAAACATGGTATCAGCAAATTTGTTTTCTTCCTGGTTTTCAAGATTAAGGGAATCAGTGTGGTAACACTCCCTAAGACAGGCTTTGTCTTAGTCTGTTTGGGCTGCTGCAAAATATATATATATCATAGGCTGGGTAGCTTAACCAACAAACATTGCTCACAGTTTTGGAAGCTGAGAAGTCCAGAATCAAGGCACCAGCAGATCTAGTGTCTGGTGAGAGCATGCTTCCTGGTGCACACACCGCTGTCCTCTCACTATGTCCAACAGGGCAGACGTGGTGGGGGAGCTCTGGGGTCTCTTTTATAAGGGCACTAATCTCATTCACGAGGGCTCTACCATCATGACCTAATCACCTCCCAAAGGTCCCACCTCCAAATATCAGCACACTGGGGACTGGGTTTCAACACATGCACTTTGAAGGGACACAAACATTCAGTATAGAGCAGATTTTCTCATACCATTCCCTCATTCCCCACTCCCATCTCCCCTCCTCCCAGCAGGTCCCCTCAGCTAAGAGTCAGGTACATGAATAATTACTATGGTGCTTATGCATGGCTTCTCCATTACTCCATTACATTAGTAATGGAGAATTACTTCCCCAATTCCTGTGTCCTACAGGGTGGAGTTACTTCTCTGGAGTCTTTCCAGCTGCTCACCTTATGGTTCTAAACAATGGGACCATTAAGATGAGCCTTGCCTTTACTTGGCAGTATACAGCTTCCTTATGTCACTGAAGCTGGAGACAGGTACAAGAATGTTCAGTACTGAATAGCAAAAAGCTGGAAATGTACAAATGACTGATATCAGGAGGATAGATAAGTACATATATTCATACAATTCATATTTATACACATACTCATACAATTCAGCACATATTCAACACAATTGTTGAATTCATACAATTCAATATAATCTGTCAGTAAAAAATGAGTGAACTATACAGGTGTGCACAGCAGCATAGATGGGTCTCAAAAACATACTGTTGAGTGAAAAAAAGTAAATCACAAGAAGAATATATACCATATAAGTTCAATAAAATGCAAAAACTTTCCCAAATTAAAATATATTGCAAAGGAAAATATTCATAAAGAGTAAAACTTTAAGAGGTACAAATTATTATGTGTAAAATAAACTACAAGGATATATTGTACAACACATGGAATAGAACAAATATTTTATAATAACTATAAATGGAGCATAATCTTTAAAAATTGTGAATCACTATATTGTACAGCTGTAACTTAAGTAGTATTGTACGACTATATGTCAATTTAAAAAAAGGAGAGAAAAAACTTAAGAAAGAGAGAAAAAAAAGAAAAAGAGTAAGCTTCTAAAGAAAACTAAGGGAATGATTAAATAAAAATTCAGCAAAATAGTTACTGCCTGGAGAGAGAAAAAAAGGGGTGTGACTGGGGAAGTCCACATAGGACCTTCTAAAGCACTAGTTAAAATGGATTTTCAAAGCTGATTGGCAGGTACATTTTACTGTTATTGTTAAACTGTACATATATGTTAAGTACATTCTTTTGTTAACATAATATTTCATTAAAAAAAATGGAGAGATTGCTTTCTTCTATTCCTTATCATTTAAAAATCGAGGTGCTTCTCTTCACTCTTCGGAGGGTTTTAAGGGTGAGGAGAGAACTAAAAAATGCTTCCCCCACATGTTTTATCAATGACTCCTCTCTCCAGGGATCTGAATAACTCACATACACGGTGTGTGAAGGCACAGGGCATTATGAACCTTGGATTTCCATTTAACACCGTAGACAGAGTCTATGGAAAACTGACATCAAGAAGTTTCTGACTTCCAAATGGCTTAGTTTTGAAACCCTTGAAAGGAAAATGGCTTTCAATGGAAGATGGCTTGTGTATTTGTTTGGAGTGTTGATGCAACAGTGACAGAGGAAGAAGCTAAGAGGACTTCACCTCCACCTGGGGCTTCCCTAGTGGTTCAATCCCTGGGTCGGGAAGATCCCCCAGAGAAGGGAATGGCTACCCACTCCAGTATTCTGCCTACAGAATTTCATGGACAGAGGAACCTAGCAGGCTACAGTCCATGGCATCCCAAAGAGTCGGACATGACTGAGCGACTGAACTGAACTGAACTGAGCAACTAAACGACAAATGACGATGAGCGACTAACACTTTTTACCTTCGTCTGGGCCTTGCTGACTCCCAGAGGGAAAGGGGTACAGAGAGTAGAACAGGAGCCAGGGAGAAGAGGTGGTCTGTGGAGAACTGACTGACCCAAGGCAAGGCCTGCTGATCCAGGGTCCGAGTGGACCCATAACCACCCCAAAATGACATGACGCCTGTGGGAAGGGTCAATGATACCTTTCCCTACTCAGAAGCTGGATCTGTTCATGCCAGAACAAGTTGTGAGTTGAGTGCCAAAAAGTTGTGGCCCGGAAGAGCCTGCATGTCTGAGCTTAGTGAATAGACAGGGGTGGGGGTGGAGCAGTTAACAAGAGAGGTCGGCAGGGCAGTGCTGGGGAGGGAATGTGGACTTTATCCCATGCAATGAGGAGCTGTTAAAGGGCTTAAGCCAGCAAGAGGCAGGATAAGATCTGACTGAGAAAATATATAATGAAAAAAATGCTAGTAAAACTTCAGGAATTCACTTAAAGCAATCTGTACTGTATGAATCACATCAGCATGTATAATTACAGTAATGGCCATATGTGGGCACAATATGTTTTCATTCTACATAGAATATTTGGTGTGCATCAGGATTCAGAGACCATTTGCAAAGTTCTCTGCCCACATCCTCTACTCCCAGGGCTAGGCTGTGGGACTTCCCTGGTGGCTCAGATGGTAGAGTCCACCTGCAGTATGGGAGACCTGGGTTCGATCCCTGGGTTGGGAAGATCCCCTGGAGAAGGGAATGGCAACCCACTCCAGTATTCTTGCCTGGAGAATTCCATGGACAGAGGAGCTTGGCAGGGTGCAGTCCATGCGGTCGCAAAGAGTCAGACACAACTGAGCGACTAACACTAGTTAATGTTAATATTAAAACTGTTCTTCCTGACAGCAATGAACAGCTAGTTCAGCTTCTTTCCTTAAGCTGGGGAGACCATGTCCCTAACACTAGGAGGAATGTTTGCCTTCCCATTTCCTATAAGGTTAACACATATCTAAGTCACGTAGTAGCTGTTACTTTTAACCACTTAAATATATGCCCCCAAACAGGAGAGGAACTAATACCCAAAACATATTTACACTAATTAGGATTGTTAGCAAAACTAATAACTAGTATTATGACACCAGTCTTGAATTTGCCTGACTGACTCTTTTAATCCTCACAACATCTGCTGAGGTAGTTGTTATTGCCATTGGTATTATATAATCTTAACTATAAACTTAATTATATAATCTTTTGTTCAGCATTCACATGCCGTGATAAAGTCAAGGAGAGCAGAGAGTACGTCTGTCATGTTTCCTCGTGGAGCCTTCCCTGATGCTTAGAACAGTGCCTGGCATGTGGTAAACATTCAAAATGTGTCTGGTGAGCAAATTTTGAGTCCCCCTTTTACATAAATGACAACACCAAATCTTAGACATGTTAAATAGCTTACCAGCTATTAGGTCAGCAGCTAATCCCAAATCACATCTGTTGGGCTTCATCTTCTCACTGGCTCCCAAATCGTCAAAGGTTTTATAAGGATCACATAGTTTGCCAAGTTCCTAGCAATTAAACAGAAGGCTATTGAAAGATTAATTGCCACCTTCTAAAAAATCTTAACCATTTTGAGAACATAAGGCAGAATTTAGAGGTGAGCAGGAGGAGAATGGCTGTGTTTAAACTTGCTATGTTTTAGAAAGATCTTACATTGAGAAATTCACACCTGGCATTAGAGAACAAAAGCTGGCACAGAACTCGAGGGAAGTATTGTTAGGAATTTTCCCAACTAAATCTTCCTAAGGTTATTATCAATAAAGAGGGTGTTTTCATTTAAATAGAGATCATTATGGCTTTATAGCTCTTTCTCCTCAACTGCAACCTCTGTTGGGCCAGGGTTCCAGTTTTCACTTGGTATTCATTATTCACTTGGCCACTTGGTATTCATTATTACCTTACTTGCTTGAAACAGCTGGCCAAGGCAGTCTGGGTCCTGATTCCAGCTCTTTCCCCACACCCAGATTGGCCTGGGCACAAATTCTCTTATAAATTTCTCAATAGTCCACAGCCTCTGGAGGAAGCATAGAAAGATAAGATTGCCTTTTCCCATAGAAAGGGTATTGAAGCAACTTGTACAGGCTACCTCTGGTGAGAGAGGGAAGTTAAGTCTCTGAGAAAAGGCTCCATTGGGAGTAACAAGTCCTGTCCTATTCCCACTCCAATTATTTCTAGGCAGGAGTCCAGCCCAGGCTGTAAGGCAGACCCTCAGCCAGACGATGTAAGAGCAACTGATGTGTGAATGGACAAGTATTCATATTTACCCCAATCGAGAGAGAGTCCAGACCCTTTCCTGGTTCTGTCATCCAGAACATGCCTAGACAGGAAACTGTAGAACACTGGCCTAAGACAACTGACGTTCTCTCCTCGCCACAATGTGGGTAGTAATCAGATTATGGACACCTTATCTTTGACAAAGGAGGCAAGAATATACAATGGAGAAAAGACAATCTCTTTAACAAGTGGTGCTGGGGAAACTGGTCAACCACTTGTAAAAGAATGAAACTAGAACACTTTCTAACACCATACACAAAAATAAACTCAAAATGGATTAAAGATCTAAATGTAAGACCAGAAACTATAAAACTCCTAGAGGTAAACACAGGCAAAACACTCTCCAACATAAACCACAGCAAGATCCTCTATGACCCACCTCCCGGAATATTGGAAATAAAAGCAAAAATAAACAAATGGGCCCTAATTAAAATTAAAAGCTTCTGCACAACAAAGGAAACTATAAGCAAGGTGAAAAGACAGCCTTCAGAATGGGAAAAAATAATAGCAAATGAAGCAACTGACAAAGACTTAATCTCAAAAATATACAAGCAGCTCCTGCAGCTCAATTCCAGAAAAATAAACGACCCAATCAAAAAGTGGGCCAAAGAACTAAATAGACATTTCTCCAAAGAAGACATACAGATGGCTAACAAACATATAAAAAGATGCTCAACATCACTCATTGTCAGAGAAATGCAAATTAAAACCACAATGAGGTACCATTTCACGCCAGTCAGAATGGCTGCTATCCAAAAGTCTACAAGCAATAAATGCTGGAGAGGGTGCAGAGACAAGGGAACCCTCTTACACTGTTGGTGGGAATGCAAACTAGTACAGCCACTATGGAGAACAGTGTGAGATTCCTTAAAAAACTGGAAATAGAACTGCCATACGACCCAGCAATCCCACTGCTGGGCATACACACAGAGGAAACCAGAATTGAAAGAGACATGTGTACCCCAGTGTTCATCGCAGCACTGTTTATAATAGCCAGGACATGGAAGCAACCTAGATGTCCATCAGCAGATGAATGGATAAGAAAGCTGTGGTACATATACACAATGGAATATTACTCAGCCATTAAAAAGAATACATTTGAATCAGTTCTAATCAGGTGGATGAAACTGGAGCCTATTATACAGAGTGAAGTAACCCAGAAAGAAAAACACCAAGAAAGAATAACACTACGGTATACTAACGCTGCTGCTGCTGCTAAGTCGCTTCAGTCGTGTCTGACTCTGTGCGACCCCATAGACGGCAGCCCACCAGGCTCCCCTGTCCCTGGGATTCTCCAGGCAAGAACACTGGAGTGGGTTGCCATTTCCTTCTCCAATGCATGAAAGTGAAAAGTGAAAGTGAAGTCGCTCAGTCATGTCCGACTCTTAGCGACCCCATGGACTACAGCCTGCAAGTCTCCTCCATCCATGGGATTTTCCAGGCAAGAGTACTGGAGTGGGGTGCCATTGCCTTCTCTGATGCTAATGCATATATATGGAATTTAGAAAGATGGTAATTATAACCCTGTATGCGAGACAGCAAAAGAGACACAGATGTATAGAACGGTCTTTTGGACTCTGTGGGAGAGGGCGAGGGTGGGATGGTTTGGGAGAATGGCATTGAAACATGTAAATTATCACATGTGAAATGAATCGTCAGTCCAGGTTCGATGCATGATACAGGGTGCTTGGGCTGGTGCACTGGGATGACACAGAGGAATGGGATGGGGAGGGAGGTAGGAGGGGGGTTCAGGATGGGGAACACATGTACACCCATGGCAGATTCAAGTCAATGTATGGCAAAACCAATATAATATCGTAAAGTAAAATAAATAAATAAGTAAACTGAGATTAAAAAAAAAAAAGAATGGAAATATTTCAGATTTCTTTAATTCTCTGTAGTTTCAGTAACTAACGCTGAATAGCTTTTTGATGATCTCGGAGCCATTTCTTTTGTTTTTTAAACTGTATTTATTTATTTGGCTGTGCTGGGTCTTCATTGCTACCAGCAGGCTTTCTCTAGTTGCGGCGAGCCGGGGGTTACTCTCCAGTTGGGTGCACGGGCTTCTCATTTTGGTGGCTTCTCTTGTTGCAGAGCATGGGCCCTAGAGTGCAGGCTTCAGTAGTTGCGGCACACGGACCTAGTTGCTCCGAGGCATGTGGAATCTTCCTGGACAGGGATGAAACCTGTGTCCCCTGCATTGGCAGGTGGATTCTTAACCCCTGGACCACCAGGGAAGTCCCTCTGAGCCATTTCTGATGTGCAAAGCATTTTCACACGCACCTTCTACTGAGGTAAGCAGACCAATATTATTATTCGCAAATTAGAGTTGGACATGGACGGAGGAGCCTGGTAGGCTGCAGTCCATGGGGTTGCTAAGAGTCAGACATGACTGAGCGACTTCACTTTCACTTTTCACTTTCATGCATTGGAGAAGGAAATGGCAACCCACTCCAGTGTTCTTGCCTGGAGAATCCCAGGGATGGGGGAGCCTGGTGGGCTGCCGTCTATAGGGTCACACAGAGTTGGACACGACTGAAGCGACTTAGCAGCAGCAGCAGCAGCAAAGAGATTATGTTATTTGTCCAAAGACATGTCATTCTCCCCAAAAGCAGCCTCCTGGTGGACTGTTACTCAGTCATGGTGTTTGGCTTTTCTCCCTCTTCAAGGCAATTATCTACTACTTTTACATCATGAATTCTCAACCTTTGGTGTACCGTTACTTAGAGAATCTAATCTACCCTCACATTTGCAAGCATGTTCGTGCACACACACAATTTTGTATTAACTCTCAGGACTCTCAGACTCTCAGACTCTCTTGTGTCCTGAAGACCATGGACACAAGGTTGAGAATCTTTCTTTTAGAATTAATATGTATGAGACTGAAAGGATGTAGTTACCAAATGTAGTAATAAACTGTATTTTCTCGTTTTGAAATTCAGTTACAGAACACATCTCAGGGACCACTAGAGAAATTTGAATATGGAATATATATATATACGAAAGTTCATTAAGGAATTTTCTCAGGTGATATTAGGATAATTTTCTTTGATGTGATGATGGTGTTTATTTATGAGGATGCTTAAGGATTTTTAGGAGATACTTAAGTGTTTTTTTCCTGATATTTATTTATTTGGCTCATGATAATTATTTATTTATTTAATAATCCTTATTATTATTTATTTATTTATTTGGGTCTTAGTTGCAGTGCGCTGGTTTAGTTGCTCTGTGGCATGTGGTATCTTAGTTCCCCGATCAGGGACCAAACTTTGCCCCCTTCATTGCAAGGTGAATTCTTAACCACTGAACCACTGGGAAAGTCCCAGTGCTTAAGTATTGAGAGGTGAAATATCATGAAGTCTGCAACACATTTTCAAATGGTTCAGAAAAATATAAAAAGATACAAGATTTAATAATACGACATTTGCCAATATTACATCATTTTAAATCTATAAGAACAGCAATTACATTTGAGTTAATCTAGTTTACAAAGAACATATAGCAAACTATTAGTAGTTTAACCTTGGTGGTGATATATGCATGTTCACTGAAGAGTTATTTCAACTTTTCTGTACATTGGAAAGTTTTCATAATAAAATATTGGGGTAAAAAGTTTCTGTTTGTGGTATCTCTCAAATCTGCTCCTCTATTAGTTATCTATTCCTATGTAAGAAATTACCCCCAAATTTAGTGACTAAAAACTACAAATATTTCTAGGTAAAGACCCAAAAGAATTGAAAGCAGAGACTCAAAGAGATATTCATAGATCCACGTTCGTAGCAGCATTATTCACAATAGCCAAAAAGCAGACACAACTCAAGTGCCCATCAGTGGATGAATGAAAAAACCAGGTATGCTATACACACAATGGAATACGGAACTTCAGCCTTAAAAAGGAAGGAAATTCTAACATGCTATAGCATGGATGAACCCTGAAGACAGTGTGCTAAGTGAAATAAGTCAGTCATGAAGGGACAAATAGTGTTTGATTCTACGTGTACAAGACAGCTAGAGGAGTCAAATTCATAGAGACACAAAGTACAATAGTGGTTGCCAGGGGCTGGATGGGAGAATGAGGAGTTAGTATTTGATGGATTTGGAGTTTCACTTTGGGATGATGAAAAAGTTCTGGATATGCATGTGCTGTTGATTGCACATTATAAATATACTTAATGGCAATGAACTATAAATCTAAAAGGGTTAAATTGGTAAATTTTATGTTATGTATATTGTACCACACACATCATCAACCCACAAACAAAACATATGTCATCTCGCAATGTGTGTGTGCTAAGTCACTTCAGTCGTGTCCGACTCTTTGGGACATAATGGACTGTAGCCCACCAGACTCCTCTGTCCATGGGATTCTCCAGACAAGAATACTGGAGTGAGTTGCCATGCCTTTCTCCAGAGGATCTTCCCAACCCAGGGATCGAACCTGTAGATCTACCATATTCTTTTTCCATTTTTCTGAAACAAAACAAGCCTTATTATTTGAATATTTCAGTAAATAAATCCACAAAGTGGCAAATCTCAGGACAAATCACATTTCAACAAAAAGTCCAGTGCTCTGAATTGGGATAAAATGGCCAATTAACGGTTGAACCAGAAACCACCAACATTTGAACTTATTTTACTTGTTGCTATATGTATGTAAAATAGGAAAAGGAGTTCGTCAAGGCTGTATATTGTCACCCTGTTTATTTAACTTATATGCAGAGTACATCATGAGAAACGCTGGACTGGAAGAAACACAAGCTGGAATCAAGATTGCTGGGAGAAATAGCAATAACCTCAGATGTGCAGATGACACCACCCTTATAACAGAAAGTGAAGAGGAACTCAAAAGCCTCTTGATGAAGGTAAAAGTGGAGAGTGAAAAAGTTGGCTTAAAGCTCAACATTCAGAAAACGAAGATCATGGCATCCAGTCCCACCACTTCATGGGAAATAGTTGTGGAAACAGTGGAAACAGTGTCAGACTTTATCTTTCTGGGCTCCAAAATCACTACAGATGGTGACTGAGCCATGAAATTAAAAGATGCTTACTCCTTGGAAGGAAAGTTATGACCAACCTAGATAGCATATTCAAAAGCAGAGACATTACTTTGCCAACAAAGGTTCATCTAGTCAAGGCTATGGTTTTTCCTGTGGTCATGTATGGATGTGAGAGTTGGACTGTGAAGAAGGCTGAGTGCTGAAGAATTGATGCTTTTGAACTGTGGTGTTGGAGAAGACTCTTGAGAGTCCCTTGGACTGCAGGGAGATCCAACCAGTCCATTCTGAAGGAGATCAGCCCTGGGATTTCTTTGGAAGGAATGATGCTAAAGCTGAAACTCCAGTACTTTGGCCAACTCATGTGAAGAGTTGACTCATTGGAAAAGACTCTGATGCTGGGAGGGATTGGGGGCAGGAGGAGAAGGGGACGACAGAGGATGAGATGGCTGGATGGCATCACTGACTCGATGGACTCGTGAGTCTGAGTGAACTCCGGGAGTTGATGATGGACAGGGAGGCCTGGCGTGCTGCAATTCATGGGGTCGCAAAGAGTCGGACACGACTGAGCGACTGATCTGATCTGATCTGATATGTATGTAAATAATATAAAGAAAAACTCTAATTCAGAAAAATAATAAAGTGGGAAATGATAAACTAGAAAAAAAAATAATTTAAACCATTTAAAGACCCAGTTTACAACATAGGAAGAAAAGCATCACATTTCTTAATATAAACTGATTAAGAACTAAGTACTCCATCTAGCTTTTCCCCTGCTCTGAGTGATGTCTTCTTGCCCATCTGCTTTGGATGCCCACTGATCCATTAATCAGAACCTTCTGTAGTCCTTTCATGATCTAATAAATAGGCTAAGTGGATAATTTTCTTTTAAAAGAGTACAGAATTTCTGCCCTCTTCATCTCTACTTTCCAAGTATCTTTGGCTTGAGCTTATCTCATTTTTTGCAGCTTAAGAACTCAGGGGAAGTTGCCCATGAAGGCACAGGTAGGAGCTCCCTACCTCTGTGAGGTGACTCCTTGTGCTTTAAGCTGGATGAACCACTGGATAGAAATGTACAGTTCCCCCCATTCAAGGAACAGGAAGAAAACCCAAGAAATCCAGTTTCAGCTTCCCTTCCCATTTTCAGATCACTTCAGCGATTCCACACTGCACTAATTAGGCAAAAACTTATTTAGATCTCTGAGTTCTCTTCCACACCAAAATTTCATATTTTAAATTGTTATATAAACTGTAAGCCTGTCAACTTCATCCTTTCATGCTTTTTTGTATTTTCAATTTTCTTTGGAAAGAGCTTTCCTAATCACAAGATTAAAACAAACAAAAAAAGTCCTCCTGTATTTATTTCTAGTACTTTCATATGGCTTAGTTCCTCAATCCATCTGGAACTTATTTCGGGTCTTTTCTCGAATTTATGGGTGAATTAATCCCTCCAGCAGCATTTCCTCATTTATTTGAAATGTTTCCTTTACAAGTAAAATATTCTTTTATTCTCATGGCTATTTCTGGATTGTATTCTGTCCCAATGTTTTATTCTACTGATTCTATGTCTGCAAATGTTGTTTTTATTACTACAGCTTCAAGGTATATTTTGATATCTAAAAGGACAGCCTCTCATTTTTTTTTTCTTTCCCCAACTTTCCTTGGCTCTTTTCTTCGTAGTTCATAGGTTTTACAACCTGAGGTAAGTCTGAGTCAGTTTTCTCATCTGAAAAGATTAATAGACTATGGGCTCTAGAGTCATTTTGTCTGAATATCAGCAAAGATCCACTCAGGCAAATGGAAAGTCCTCTATTTGAGCAGAGGGGATTTAATATAGGGAACTGGTGACAAGATCTGGAAAGACTAAATATCTTAATGCAAAAATAGGAGGCTAGGGACTTCCCTGGTAGTCCAGTGGTTAAGAATCTACCTGCCAATACTTTTGAACTATGGTGCTGGAGAAGACTCTTGAGAGTCCCCGGGACAATATGGAGATCAAACCAGTCAATTCTAAAGAAAATCAACCCTGAATATTCATTGGATGGACTGATGCTGAAGTTCCAATACTTTGACTACCTGATGCAGAGTCAACTCACTGGGAAAGACCCTGATGCTGGGAGAGATTGAAGGCAGGAGGAGGGGCCGACAGAGGATGAGATGGTTGGAGTGGCTTCACTGACTCAATGAACATGAGTTTGAGCAAACTCTGGGAGATGGTGAAGAACAGGGGAGCCTGGCGTGCTGCAGTCCATGGGGTTGCAAAGAGATAGACACAACTTAGAGACTGAACAACAAGGGACTTCCCAGGTGGTCCAGTGGTTAAGATTCCCTGCTCCCAGTGCAGTCCCCTGAGTGTATTTAGTACTTAATCACTTATTGACATTGCCCCATCTCATTCTCTCAACAAGCACTCTGATGCAGACAGGGCAAGCTTCATTATCCCTGCTGAACAGCAATGGAATCCAAGACTTCAAGAAGATAAGTGGTAGACTCAAAGGCCCCAGGGGGCTTGGGACAAAGCCACCTCACTCACATTCAGGATTCTTCCTACTAATATCCCAGGTGGCCTCCCACAAGCATGTGTGAGATAATGAGCATATACACACGTGTGTGCATCACATACACACACACACACATATACAATAGGTTCAAATTTCTGAACAGAAGGTTCATGCCTTATCAATCTTAGTATTCCTGCCCCATATAAAGCACCTATAAGGTAGAAAAGAAGTAACTGTTGGCCTTAATTCCTGGATAGGACCCTCCTGGGGGATGGAGGAGAGAACATATGTGAGGATTACAGCTAGAGCCAGGGGTCAAGATCAGCTTGACCAAATTCTACAAGGTTCTGGCCCTTGATTCCAGCTTTACCCAGCCCTTTCTCAGGTCATCAAAGAGCAGAGGGCATGGTCACCAGGAGGGACTGAGATGACTAGGGAAACAAATCTGCGCACTGGCTCTGTGCGCCCCTGCACCCAGGGCATGTAACAGCTTCTTGTGGGCAGTGGGCTCCCTGACAGGCTGGAGCTTGCTCTAAACCTACAGTAGTAATCACCCCAGGGCTGCTCATCCAGGGCCTGGCATCCACACTGGTCCCTGACAAACCAGTTGGAGCGGGAGCCTCATTCATGTGTGTATGATCACTGACAGGAAGCATGGGACGCTAGAGATTAGAAGACTAAGCTAATAAAATGGTTGCCATTGGACATAAGTGTTTGCCAGACACTTTCTACATGAATATATCTGGTTCTATTCTTCACTCAGCCAAGGCAAGGCATGGGCACTGCTGGGGTCTGCCTCAGCCTGTTGCTCTGGCTTCAGCTATGAACTTGTTCTCCTCCGACATGTCGAGGATGCTGCATCCTCGATTGGTTTGGCTTGGCTCTGCATCTGTGCTTTTTCTCCTTATCCTGAAATGGGGAGCCACTCTCTCCTGTCTGCCTAAAGACATCTGGAGCAGGGGCATAGGGACGGGCTTGGCGCAGGTGGCCCAGGCAGCTGCCCACGCCACTGCTCCTTGCTTTCAAGAGCTCTGCTGCCTGCCCCGTTCTCCTCTCTGCCCACAGGCGTCCCAGCACCCTTGAGAGTCGACAGGAAAAGACAGGGTTGTGAATTAGACAGTGGGCAGTGAGTGGGAAGAATAAAAGCCAAAGGCCTGGGGGGTTAGTGGTGGGAGGAATTGGGAGATTGGGATTGACATGTATACACTATTGATATTGTGTAAAAAATAGATAACAAATAAGAACATATTGTATAGCAAAGGGAACTCTACTTAATGCACTGTGGTGACCTGAATGGGAGGGAAGTCCAAAAGGGAAGGGGTATATGTATATGTATGGCTGATTCATTGCACTGCAACTATACTCCAATAAAAATTAATTCAATTTTTTTTTAAAGCCGAAGGCCTACATGGGGACTCTGAGACCCTATGCCCTCTGTCCCAGTTACCCCTCAGGACTCATTTTTTTCTTTCTCTCTCTCTTTTAAAAAAAATATTTATTTATTTGGCTGCCCCGAGTCTTAGTTGTAGCACTGGGGATCTTTAGTTGTGGCATGCAGTATTCTTGGAAGCTTCCTAGGTGGTTCAGTGGGTAAAGAATCCACCTGCAATACAGTAGACAAAGATTCAATCCCTGGATCGGGAAGATCCCTGGAGGAGGGCGTGGAAACCCACTCCAGTATTCTTGCCTGGAGAATCCCATGGACAGAGGACCCTGGTGGACTACAGCCCAGAGGGTCACAAAGAGTAGAACATGACTAAGCACATACACAGTATTCTTAATTGTGGCATGTGGGATCTAGTTCCCTGGTCAGGGATTGAACCCAGGCCCCCTGCAGAGTCTTAGCCACTGGACCACCAGGGAAGTCCCAGGCTCACTTCCTCTTCTTCTCCACTCTCATCACTCTTCGCTGTTCCTGGAACATGCCAGGCCCACTCCTACCCCAGGGCCTTTGCACCACTCTTCACCCAGACGGCCCCGTGCTCCCTCCTGCTTCCTGTTCCACACTCTGTTCTGATGTCATCTTCTCGCTGAGGCCTTCCTTGAGCACCTTCCTACAATCGCAAAACCCACTCCCCACACCCTTTCCTCTTCCCTGGCTCCTCTCACCGCCCACCTTACTTATCCGGTTGATTGATTTGGGGGCTCCCCACCTCTGAAGTTTGGTCTGTTTGCTCACTGCTGTGTCTGCAGCACTGAAGCAGCACCTGACACATAGCACAGGCTCAGTGATATTTGTGAAATTCTTGCATGGATGAGGCTGGCCTGTGAGCTGATTCCAGGCAGCCCTGGGTTTGGGTCAGCCCCGCTCCCTTCTGGGCCTGACTCAGTTCCTCTAACGACGAGGGCGCATGTGCCACTGGGTAAGCTGCCTTCCAGTGGTAATAACTGATGAGTCTGGACAATATCCTCTTACCACCCAAGCAAAGCCCAAACAGAAGGCAATGAGGGCAGGGAGGCAGGAAGCAGCTGCCAGTATGACTAACTGGGATCTTAGGTCATCATCCCCCAGTGCCAATCCTTACAGGTCTCAGCATGGCTCAGGATTACTGAGACTCATGTGGCCAGACCCGGTTCAAAAGGGCCACAAGGAGCACTTGGAAAAACAACTCCATTTTAGGGAGCTGACACAGAGGCCTGGAGGAGGAATCGAGATTTGATGAACTTTGTACAAAAATTTTGCAAAACCAGACTTGATTCAGTTCTTTGGGTTTTTTTGGCTTCACTGGGTCTTTGTTGTGGCACTTGGGCTTTCTCCAGTTGTGGCTCCTGGGGGCTTCTTTTAGTTGTGGTTCATGGGCTCTCTAGTTGCAGTGCTCAGGCTTAGTTGCCCCATGGCATGTGGGATGGCATCCCTGACCAGGGAGCGAACCTGAATCCTCTGCAATGGAAGGGGGATTCTTAACCACTGGACCACCAGGCAAGTCTCTTGATTCAGTTCTCATTCAAGCAATATTTATAAGGGCTCCCCCGGCACCAGGCACTTCTCTGGGGGGGAATAGAGTCGTGAACCCCATGAGTGAGGTCCAGTCTTGACCTGTACATTGATTTGTGTCCCAGCATGCCATCTCTCGTCAAGGCCTGGTGCCATCTTCCCTGCAACTTCCTGCTCCCAGTATCTTAAGTCTTCCCAGATCTACTGGCTACATCTAGACAGATGCCCTTTATCTCAAAAACAACAGCAGCAACCACTCACACCTCTGACAAACCAATGAGAAAACAGCACTCGTTGTCCCGTAATCCTCTCTGACATCCAAGTCACGTCAATTTTGTATTCTGTCCCCCTTCTGGGAAACTCTAATTCTCTTCCTCATTCTCAGCACCTTCGTGTCTTTGGTCCTACGACTCCCTGACAAAGTCACCTTCTCTACCTGTTGGGTTAATTGCCCCAGTGGCTCCGAAACTAATTGTATGTTTCCTGTATTCAGTGCCTTCGTGCATTCATCCGCATCTGAGCTGTCTCTCCCCTCCCTTCTCTCTGCCTCTTCAGCAGGGCTCATCACATCACCCTCTCACCTTCAAGAGGAGGCAGACTTCCCTCTGTTCCCCAGCCCTTGATAAACTCTCTACCACCCAGAACACCTGCTTTCCATGAGGGCATCATCATCTATACACACACACACCTTTCCATGTAATTACTAGCTGTTTCCTATATGTATGTCTTATTTTTCCCTGAGACTGTTAACTCCTTGAGGGCAAGGACAAATTCCTTTTTTTTTTGGCCTCAAGTTATGTGGGAATCTTAGTTCCCCAACCAGGGGTTAAACCTATGCCCCCTGCATTGGAAGCACAGTCTTAACCACTGGACTATCAGGGAAGTCCTGAGGGCAAGAACAAGTTCTATTTTCAGTGTCCTATACAGCTCAGTACCCACTCACTGTGCTATCAATCTGACCTGGATTTACCAAATGATAATATTTAAGAAGAATGTTGTTGTTGTTGTTTTTTAGTCGCTAAGTTGTGTCAGACACATTTGTTACCCTGTGGACTGTAGCCTGCCAGGCTCTTCTGTCCATGGGATTTCCCAGGCAAGAATACTGGAGCAGGTTGCCATTTCCTACTCCAGAGGATCTTTCCAACTCAGGGATCAAAATTGCACTGGCAGGTGGATTCTTTACTACTGAGACACCAGGGAAGCCCTTAAGAAGAATACATTTGTTGAAATGTGTATTCGTTTTTAGATGTTAAGAGGAAAATATAGAATACAAGATTATGTTATGGTCTGATGACCACGGTATAAACTATGTACTCATAAAGGTAAACCTGGAAGGAGATCAGTAAAAAATAAAAAGTATTTTGTCAGGGTTGTTGGATTATAAGTGATTTGTTTAACAATCTGTAAATTTTGTGAGTGTGTTGCTTGTGCATTTGAAAAGAGGTTTTTTTTTTAAGTACGTGGAGGGCTTTAAATGTCATTGAAACATTCCACTCTTGGGTACAAATTCTTTAAGGCTTTCTTAGGAAAGAAGAGGGGACGGGAGCAGGGTAAGCATGGTTGGCAGTTCTTCAGAGATTTCACTCAAGTCATATTTATACACAAATAGCTAAGTGAAGTGGCGGGGGGTGGGGGGAACCAAAGTCCAAGTTTTGCCTGCAAATGTTTATTCCCTGAGGATGGGACAGAAAAATAAACAGTTTAAAATAACCCACGAAATCACGTGAGCTGTAGAGATTTTTTTTTCCTCTCCCCAAGAAGAAGAAATGTATTCTTGAGTTTCCTGGTGTTTTGTGCTCTGAAGCCCCAGCAGCAGGGGGCGTGACTGGGGGAGGGAGAGGCAGGGTATACCCTCCTTGGTGGATGGCTCTGGGCACAGGTTTCCTCTGATTCCTTAACTTTTTTTGACTTGTATTTTACTCATATCAGACTGTGGGCTCTCAAATATGAAGACCATGTCTTTTCTGGTATTTTTTTTTGGGGGGGGAGGGGGGGTGCGGCCCCATTCCACCTGCTAGATCTTAGTTCTCAGACCAGGGATTGAACCTGTGTCCCCTGGAGTGGAAGCACAGAGTCCTAACCACTGGACCACCAGGGAAGTCCCTAGGACCATGCTCTTTTTGTCAGAGGGGTGGCCCCACAGCACACCTAATATAAGGGGAGCCCAAGAGATCATTTGTCCAATGCCCTCATCAGACCCAGGAAGACCAGATTCAGAATGCGGCACGTGCAGAGGCCATACAGCCTGGGACTCCTGGGGGAACTGGTTTTAGAGAGCTCTGGAGTACACAAGCCCAGCCCCCACAGTGTTGCTCAGGTGTTTGGAACATTCCTCTGACAAGTGTGGGTTGAGTCTAAATATACCCCAGCCCAGAAACATGGCAGAAGGGTGACAATGAACAAACTGTGCTCTTAACACTGAGGAGCTTAGGATTCAGAGAGAGAGAGAGATGGGGCAAGTTCACAGATAACCGGAATACCGAGCAGAAAGGAAGAAGCATTGCAAGAGGCACATGCGAAAGAGGAAGGAGCCTCTGACAAAGTGGGCTGAGAACGTCTCCGTTGGCCTGAAGCTGGCATTAAGGGGTTCAGGATGATGCAAATGAGGTCAGAGGCACCGAGACAGTTGCATTCATTTAACAAATCCTTGCTAATCACCAACTACTGGTGCCAAGTAAGGTTTTAGATATTTGGGAAGTAAATCTCTCCCCTTGTGAAATTTACATTCAAGTAAGAGTAGAGACACTACACAAGATATATAAGTATTATAAAAGTTGGTCCCAACCAACTGGTGTGTGTGTGTGTGTGTGTGTGTGTGTGTGTTCAGTCCTGTTCAACTCTTTACAGCCCCATGGACTGTGGCCCCACCAGACTCCTCTGTCCATGAGATTTTTCAGGCAAGAATACTGGAGTGGGTTGCCATTTCCTTCTCCAGGGGACCTTCCCGATCCAGGGATCGAACCCAAATCTCTTGCATCTACTGAAGTGACAGGTGGGTTCCTTACCACTAGAGCCACCTGGGAAGACCAGTAGGCTGGTGAGAATGTAAAACTGCAGCTGCTATGGAAAGCAGTATGGTAGCTCCTCAAAAAATTAAGCATAGAATTATCATTTGATCCAGCAATTACACTTCTGGGAATATACTCACCCCATGCAGAAACTGGGATAAGAGTGGTCCAAAGAGAAGGATCAGCAAGTGCAAAACCCCAGAGGCAGAAACTGTCAGGAGACCACTGTGCCAGAGCCACCGCCACGAGAATCCATTGTTTAACTTCTGCGTCTCTTTGGTCAATTCCAATGCTACTAGTATTGTGGGAGTCACTCAGTCATGTCCGACTCTTTGTGATCCCATGGGCTGTAGTTCGCCAGGCTCCTCTGTCCACGGAATTCTTCAGGCAAGAATACTGGAATGGGTTGCCATGCCCTCCTCCAAGGGATCTTCCCGACCCAGGGATTGAACCCAGTCTCCTGCATTGCAGGTAGATTCTTTACCATCTTAGCCACCAGGGAAGCCCTGGTACTAGGTACTAGTAGCAATGGTACTAGGGAGACTGCTAATAGTAGAATTGGGAAAAACTTTTCTCAGCTCTGAGGGGCAATACACAGAGCAGAGGGTCTTATTTGGGTGAGGGGTAGGAGGAGTGACCTGGCTTTACTGAACTCAGCAAAGTCACTGTAGACTGTAGCGGTTATACTTATGTGGGGAACGTGATCACTCAGCCCATAGGGCTGCATGTGACCATTAATTCATTTCTCTGGAAACAATTCTGTTAGGACAGGAACTGAGAATTCTTTCTCCATGACTTGTGGCTGAGTTTGTGTTCTGTGAGAACACTGGGTTTTGCATTTCTCATTACATTGCTCTCATAGCTCCTGGGTTTGGAAGCGGTCACTGCCATTAAATTCTTTTATGGCTTTCACCCCCATCAAACCAAGGATAAAGGTGAATAAAGAACTCATCCAGAGTAGACTGCTCCAACACCCCAAGATAATTCCTTTTCATAAAACCTAGAGTTTCATGCCAGGGACATTACATAAAAATAAAGCCAGAGTAACCAAGTGCCAATTACATTGTTATGGACAATGAGTCCATAACATGCTATGAGATGAAATCTTTCTTTTAAGATATTTTAATTGCCAGATGCAAAAGACAGTAGACTCTTTGCTTGTTGAAACTTTTCCAGCCTTGTGGCTAATGCCCATTGTAGCTACATTAAAGGCTCTGGGGCCTCTCTGCCCAGATGTGATGGCCAAGAACCAGTGATGACTTCAGCATGAGCTTTCTCCACCTGCCAGCTCCGCCATCTTGGCCGGGCCTGCATATCAGCTGCCTGACTCCATCTGACTAGGAGGTCCCATTGGATTGTGTGTCCTTGTGTAGAGGCCAATACTCACAGTGAAGTTTTTTAGGAAACAAGCTCCAAGTCTAAGGCTGAGGGATGTTGTGGGCCTAAGGGTGGTCTCTGGAGGGATCGTCTCTGAAATTCCCTAAGACCCGGTGTGTCTAAGTCACAGTATCATGGAAAGCGCATAGGAAGGAATAGAAGACAAGAAGTCTGAGGCTTAACCATGGTTTTCGTCTCGGTGCTGGTTATCTCCAGCTTGCTTAACTTACCCCAGAGCCACACCCTGCTCAACTCTGCTCTGCTCTGTGCCCCTGGAGACTGATCTGTACAGACATCCACAGGCTCCCTGTGCTCTGGCCTAAGGAAAGCCAATGGGGATCTCTAGGAGGAGAGGGAGGTTGGGTGTGAGTTCCCCGACTCCTTCCTGGGTCTCCATGGGCTGTAGTCCCTTCTCCTGCAGGTGTCTCTCTACAAATTCTGGTAACTGCATCCTCTTCTCTCTTTTGCAGGCCCAGGTTGCTGCCCCAAAACTCCACACTGTCCCTTGCAGTTTCCCCACTTCTGTAAAGAGTTCCTTTGTTGAATTCTGCTGAAATGATCCGGTTAGAGTGTGTCCTCTGTCCTCCTACCAAAACCCTGACTGATGAAGCCATGGATGAGCTGGGTGGCCCTGATCATACCAGCTGAGGCCTTGGTTTTCTCATCTTTATCATGGAAATGAACAAGCCAGTTCTTACACACTCATTCCAGAGTTTTCATTAAGTTTATAGTAGATGTAAAGCACTTAACAAACATGTCTTAAAAATAAATATGTTAAGTTTCATGATTCCAGGAATGCCTAAAAACATACTATCTTAAAAAAAATTTTTTTTTATTTATGTATTTTTGGCTGTATTGGGTCTTTGCTGCTCAGGCTTTTCTCTAGTTGTCAGACATGTCCTGACTTTTTTTTTTTTTGGTAAGCTTTACAAAATTTCATTTTATATTGGAGTATAATTGATTTACAATGCTGTGTTAGTTTCAGGTGTATAACAAAGTGATTTATATATATATATATATATATATATATATACATACATGTATGTATTCTTCTTCAGATTCTTTTCCCATATAGGTTATTACAGAATATTGAGTAAAGTTCCCTGTGCTATACAATAGGTGCTTGTTGACTATTTTTAAAGACTTTTTGATGTGGATCATTTCTTTAAAAGTCTTTCATTGAATTTGTTACAATATTGCTTCTGTTTTATGTTTTGGCTTCTTGGTCCCAAGGCTCATGGGATCCTAGCTCCAGGAGCAGGAATCGAACCTGTGCCCACCCCACACCACCATTCCCTCCCACATTGGAAGGTGAAATCTCAACCCCTAGACCTCCAGGGAAGTCCTTCTATTTTATACACAGTAGTGTATGTATGTGAATCCCAAACTCCTAATTTATTCCTCCCCCCTCACCTTTCCCCTCTGGTAACCATCGGTTTGTTTTCAAAGACTGTGAGGCCATGTTTGCTCTGTAAAACATGTCCTGACTTTAAGTGCCACTTCTGACACACCCTATACGTGTGACCTTAAACAGAGCATTTACTCCCTCTGTTTTCATCAGGTCTTTTAAGTGGGGGTTGTCTGCCTTACTTACGTATGAGATGACAGTGAAAGTTCCTTGTAAATGAAATTGAGCTCTTGGCAATTGATCCCCCAAGGCTTCTTTAAATACGTCATCTCTAATTATTCATCATCTGATTAAGAGGGGGCAGTGAGAGTTACCCTGATTTGAGACTCGGAGGAACGGTGTAGGTCTTGTGCTCAGTCGCTTCAGTTGTATCTGACTCTGCCACCCCATGGACTGTAGCCCACAGGGATCCTCTGTCCATAGCATTCTCCAGGCAAGAATACTGGAGTGGGCTGCTATGCCCCTCCTCCAGGAGGTCTTCCTGACCCAGGGATGGAAACAGCATCTCCTGCATCTCCTGCATTGCAGGTGGATTCTTTACCACTGAGGTCTTGGGAGAAGGAAGTTAGGGAGCAAGACAGATGAGGGCCAGCTGTTCTGACTACCTAGCATGAAAGAGCCACCCTGGGCTGGCAGCAATCCAGACACAGAAGTTGGATTCACAGGCGGAAAAGACCAGTCCTTGCCCTGGAGGACTTTACCCTTTAACCAGGGAGCTAAATGTAACCCACAGAAAATCGTTTAGGGGGGTTAAAATCGCCACATTGGGTGCCTCACAGGAAGCTCCAAGCTCACCATGCACGAGAACACCTCCATCAGGCAGCAAGGAAGAGCTGGGCCTCCAGGGGAGCTGGGTGCAGCCGCTAAGCAGGGGCACCCAGCAGGGAGAAGGGTGGCTGTGGGGAGGGGGAGACAGCTTTAGAAGGTAGGAAGGGGCCAGATTGCTGGGGCCTCTGGGCGGGGCTTGATAATGTTTACATTCAGGCAATAGGAAACAGAAAACCACCACACAGTTTTCAGCAGGTTCCAAGGTGAAAGTGGATTGTTTAGAAAGATGCGTTTTGCACAGATGGGCAGGATGAAGTGATGAAAAGGCTACAGGAAAGAAAAAGAGAGAGGTATTTTTTTTTTTCACTCTTTTAAAGAAACTTCAATATTTGCAATGGGGCTTCCCTGGTGGCTCAGATGGTAAAGAATCTGTCTGCAATGCAAGAGATTCTTTTTCTGGGGTTTGATCCCTGGGTGGGGAAGATCCTCTGGAGAAGGAAAAGGCAACGCACTTCAGTATTCTTGTCTGGAGTATTCCATGGACAGAGGAGCCTGGTGGGCTACAGTCCATGGGGTCACAAAGAATCGGACACGACTGGGCGTCTAACACTTTAACTTTTCAATATTTGCAATATAACCCATGAATTAGTATAGATGGTTTTACCTTCAGCCAAAGACAGACCCCTCCCAGAATATTTGCTTTCCCTTTAAATGAGGTTTATTTACCCTTCCAAATGAGAAGCTTATACTACTGTGAGGTGACTGTCACAGCCCTGCAGGTCCCAAATCAGATAGGGTTCTTTGCTTGAGGCCTTGTGGATTTCAACCACATTTTCCCCACTTGTCACACTCCAGTGACCAAATGTGTGTGTGCGTGTGTGTGTATTAAAACAACAGGCAGAGACTTTCCTGGTGGTCCAGTGGTTCAGACTCCAGGCTTCCACTACAGGAGGCCTAGGTTCAATACCTGGTCAGGGAAGTTCCACATGCCACTTGGTGAAGCCAGAAAACAAACCCCACATTGTGCCTACACAAAATTGCATGCTCAGTCACTCAGTTGTGTCCAACTCTTTGCAACCCCATGCTCCTCTGTCTATGGGATTTCCCAGGCAAGAATACTGGAGTGAGGTGCCATTCCCTTCTCCAGGGGATCTTTCCAACCCAGGGATCGAACCCTGGTCTCCTGCATTGCAGGCAGATTCTTTATCGTCTGAGCCACCAGGGAAGCCCACAATTAATCTATTGGTTATTTCAGAGATAATCACTCAGGTTCAATTTAGCACTTTTGGGGGGTTTTGTGATCAGCTTTCCCTTATTATCAACTCACTGTGCAGACCAAGCTCAGCAGTAAAACATTTTTCACTATTCCCCACCCCATGCCCTCACTCCACGCCCCAAGCCCCCACTCCATCCCCCACCCCGAGGCTTGGCTTAGCATAGATTCTGAAGCTCCTGGACTGCTTCTCTCAGTAGCCAACAACCTTTTGTCTCAGGTCCAAGTTGTTTATTTATCTTTCCTAGGCTATTTGAGTCACTGAGAGAAATGTATCAGTTTGTTTTTGAGGTGGGGCCCCCAAAGGATGGGTGGGACCTGAGAGACCCAAGCCGAGGAATGGGTTCTGGGTGGGGAGAAGCCCCAGGGGAGGATGCAGAGGTCAACATGGGCTGGCTGTGTCCAACAAACCTGGCATGTGGGATACACTGCAGAAGAGGAGGGGCAGAGGTAACAACAACTCTGAGTCTTCAGGGTCCTGTCGTGGAGAAGGGGTTTGGAACCCCCGATCTATGGCTGGTTTCAGGGGCCCTGAACGCTGACGGTGTGCTGCATTTGGGGTGCGTTTGTGCAGGCTTCAGCAGAGAGGCTCATGAGTTTGGGGACAGCCTTTGGCCAAAACTTCGGGATTTTACTCCATCGAAGCCAAGGAGTTTGGGAGCTGAAAGCGACAAATCAAGGGGAAAACAGTTAGCTGTGTATGGGTTTTGTCACTGTTGTTTGGCTTTCATTTTTTAAAGCTTAATTTGGCCGGCAGTGGTGTGTTAGAATGAGGAGGAACTCAAGCAGGGAGATGACTTTAGTCTCTTACGGTTCAGGCATGAGGTAAAAAAGGCCCAAACACAACGATGGGAGGCACAGGAGAAACGTTGTCCAAGACACTTGGTCTTGGATCACAAGAGTCTGTGACCACATGTGATGGGAGAAAAAGAATGTATCAGTGAATCAAAGTGACCAATCAGCCCAAGCTAGGTATAACTAGGTTTACATACAATACTGGTTTACTTATATAGCCTTTTAACAACAGATTTTGCCTACAAATTGCCCCAAAGATCATTTTCTTGAAGGATCAATGTGCCTTTTCCAAAGGAGACATGAGTGACCAATGAACTCTGAACTTCTTCCTAGACAGAGAAACTGGGCCAGGGCACCGTACTGAGCTGACAGCGGCCAAACATGAAAGGATTTCCAGGAGAAAGTCACGACAGGCCCTAGGGATTCATCAGGTCTCGCTGTTGCATCTTTTTTTATTTTATAAAAATTATTTATTTTTTGGCTGGGCTGGGTCTTTGTTGCCGCCCATGGGCTTTTCTCTAGTTGCAGTGCTCTGGCTTCTCATTGCAGTGGCTTCTCTTGTTGCAGAGCACAGGCTCAAGTGTATGTGGGCTTTAGTAGTTGTGGCTCTTAGGCTCTAGAGCACTGCCTCAATATTTGTGGCATGTGGGCTTTAGTTGCTCCACAACATATGCAATCTTCCCAGTCCAGGGATTGAACCTATGTCCCCTGTATTGGCAGGTGGATTCTTAACCACTGCACCACCAGGGAAGTTCTCTTTTTAAAAACTTATTATTATAAGGACAAAAAAATAATCAAAGGGCAACAAAAATAATCAAAAAGAGAAATCAAGGATTTCTCTTTTTGGCTTTGGTAGCTACATGCCTGATTAATCCTGTTGACCAACATGGCAAATGCCCCAAATAAAAGTCCATATTTGTGGAAAGCCTACTACACTCAAGACATTTAGGGATTTTAAAACTAGTAAATTTAAAGGTAACCTGTAACAAGGAAATTAATGGTTTTTTTTTTTTTGCACCATTTCTACTTAATCAAAGAAGTATTAAAACTTCTGTTATCTTGAGAAGAAATGGGTTAGGCAGAATGTTGAATCCAAACATTTGTTTGGTTTTCATTGACCTTTTTGGCTTTGGGTCAACAGAGTTTGCTCCTCTCTGTGTGGCTCTCTGAGTGATGCTTGTGAGCCAGAGACTCCAACCTAGCCACCAGGGGAGATTTCCCAGGTTGCCGGGGCTAGCCTGTCACCTCCTATGCCCAGAAGTAGGGGTCACTGCAGTACAAGCTGACAGGCTTCTTTCTGGCCCTGTTGCAAAGCTCTTTTCCAACAGGTCTGCTAGAACTTGAGGATGAACAGAACAGGGACTGAGGCTTGGGCCCATATGGGAAGCTGGAATCCCTCTGGAAAATCAATTTAGCATTATCTAGACACGTTGAAAATGTGTAAACCTTAAATCCAGAAATAACCCTAGAGAAACTCTTGGGTTTCTCATGGGCCCCAGCAGTCACATACAAGAACGTTCATAGCAACACTGCTGGCGATAGCAAAAAAAAAGTTGCACATAATCCAAAGATCCACTGAGAGTCAAACAGAGGGAAAAAAACAAACATGGCAGAGTATTCATGTAGCAGAATATTATACAACTACAGACCACAGCAGAAAGGAACATCACAAATATCACTCTGAGTGTTGAGAAAAGCAAATCAAAGAATACACACCGTGGGACTTCCTTGGTGGCTCAGTGATAAAGAATTCACCTGTCAGTGCAGGAGACACAGGTTCGATCCCTGGTCTGGGAAGATCCCACTTGCCACGGAGCAACTATGTCTGTGCACCATAGCTGCTAAGCCTGTGCTCTAGAGCCCAGGAGCCGCAACTACTGAAGCCTACATGCCCTAGAGCCCATGCTCAGTAACGAGAGAAGTCACTGCGATGAGAAACCTGAGCACCACATCTAGAGAGTAGCTCCTGCTCACCACAACTAGAGAAAAACCCGTGCAGCAAAGACCCAGCACAGCCAAAAATAAAGTTATTTTAAAAAATTAAAAAAAGAATACATACCATATGATTTGTTTTATATAAAGTTTAGAAGCATGCAAGACCAGTATACTGGTTAGGGATGGATATTTTAGGGTAAAATTATGAAGACATGCAAGAGAATAAGTAACAAAAATTTAGCAGGGGGCTGGGGATTGGAAGAAGTACACCAGAGGGGCTTCAGTGGTACAGGTTGTTAAGTTCTATCTTAAGCTAGGTTGTAGGTAGTTGGGTCTTATGGTAGTTGGGTCTTTTTTCATATGATCTGTTCTTTTATATGCATTTAATATTTACTTAGATTTTGGAAAACAAGATAGGGGCAGAAGTCTCCTGCGAAAGACGTGACTACAAAGCCTTACCCTCATACTTCCGGAACTCACAACTCATCAACTCTTTCTTTAACAGTCAGACAAACAAAATGAAAAGGCAAGGACATACACAGAGCAAATGAAGATGGAGAAAAATGACCCAGGAGCCCCACGTTGCTCTATCTTCTGGATCCCATTTGCCTTTTGGCATTTGTTCTTTTTTGTTTTTCATTCAGTATTGTGGTCAAAAACATTTCTTGGGGGGTAGTGGGAGGCATGGACTACTGAGTGTAAGATAGGCTGCGGATGTATTGTATAACGTGGGGAACACAACCGAGACTTCGTAATAAACTGTAAATGGAAAGTAACCTTTTAAAACTGTATTAATTTTTTTTTTCCTTTTTTTGGTTGCACTCGGTCTTCATTGCTTCATGAGAGCTTTCTTTAGTTGCCACAAGTGGGGGCTACTCTTCCTTGTTGTGTGTGGGGTTCTAGCGGTAGCTTTTCTTGTTTCAGAGAACAAGCTCTAGGAGTCCAGGCCACAGTAGTTGCAGCACACAGGCTAAGTAGTTGCGGCTCATGGGCTCTAGAGCACAGGCTCAGAAGTCGTGGGTCACAGCCTTAGTTGTTTCACCGCACGTGAGATCTTCCTGGATCACAGATCGAACCTGTGTCCCCTGCACTGGCAGGTGGATTCTTATCCAATGCACCACCCCGGAGGTTCACATTTTTTTAATTTTTTAAAGAAGATAATAATGCAGATAGTGAAGCCTATGGTAAGAAGATTTTTTGCATGAGAGTATAAACCAGCTAGTTTGATAAGAGGTAGACTGTACAATGAATTGTGAAAAGCAACCTCACGTATGGATAAAATTGTTATTGTCGAAATACAAGGAAATAAAAATGATTGAGAGTTGAAATTGTGAAAGTCTTTTTTTTTTTTTTAAAGGAGCTAAAGAATAACTCAAAAACAAAACAAAACCACACTACATTTCTTAAGTATGTCATAAGCTGGATAGGTTTAGGTTATAAGGACTGGCCAGTGAAAGACATGCTTCCTGCCCTCCGGAGAAGACAGTTACCTAATTAAGCAACAGCGATAACCGAGGCCAGGTGGTACACCGACGCAGGAGGTGAGGGGCGGGGGTGGAGAGGGGAACACGGCAGCAGCAGGCAACTGAGCCTGGGGAGATGTGCTTTGGGGGTTAATAAAAGCAGATGCTACTGTGTGCTGGGCTATGTTCTACGCATTTTACATATTTTTTTCTTTTGAACTTTTTGTTTTGTGTTGGGATATAGCTGATTAACAATGTTGTGATAGTTTCAGGTGAACAGCGAAGGGACTCAGCCATACATATACATGTCTCCATTCTCCCCCAAACTCCCCTACCGTCCAGGCTGCCACATAACACTGAGTAAAGTTCCATGTGCTACACAATAGGTCCATTGTTGGTTATCCATTTTATATACAGCAGTGTGTATATGACCATCCCAAACTCCCTAATTATCCCTTGCTCCCCAGCAACCGTAAGTTCATTTTATGTCTGAGAGTCTCTTTCTCTTTTGAGAGTAAGTTCATTTGTATAATTTCTTTTTAGATTCCACATATAAGGGATATCATATGATATTTCTCCTTCTGTGTCTGACTTCACTCAGCATGATGCTCTTTAGGTCCATCCATGTTGCTGCAAATGGCATTATTTCATTCTTTTTAATGACTGAATAATATTCCATTGTATATATTTACCACACCTTCTTTAACCATCCCTCTGTCAATGGACATTTAGGTTCCTTCCATGTCTTGGCTATTGTAAACAGATAGGCACTTAGATATTCTATCCCCATATATGAATTCCTGAGTCCTCTCAATAGTCCTAGTCAGGTAGATGCTATTACTATCCCCATTTCATTTACAGATGAGGGAACCGAGGCACAGAGAGGTTAAGTGACCAGCCCAAGGTCACACAGCTAGGAAGTGCTGAGCCAGGATTTTTGTTTAATATGTGATTTATTTACTCTTTAATGCAATGTTATTTTATTTGTTTTTGGCTGTGTTGGGTGGGGGGAATCTAAGTGTGGGATCTTTGTTCCCTGACCAAGGATGTAACCCAAGTCCCCTACATTGCAAGATGGATTCTCAACCACTGGACCACCAGGGAAGTCCCCTCAGCCAGGATTTAAACCCCAACATGCTGGCCCTCTGCTATCCCTTAGAAAGTGACATCCTGGGTAAGGCCTGAGAGAGGAAAAGCAGCCAGGCAGGAAAAAAGCACAGGGGGATGAGTGTTCTGAGCAGAGCCCATGTATGTATCATTCGAAGGTGACACAAGGAGCTAAAATAAGTATTTAGCCACAAAAAATGTGAAAGACCCTTCCAGCTGAGAGCAGTCCTCTTTCATCGCTCTTTTTTTTCAGACCTTGGCCTAGAAGCTGCAGTGCAGGGATGAGATGAGGTCTGGGGGAGGTGATCCAAGCTCCTTCAGTCTCTCTGGGCGAGAAATAGACTTTGGTGCCACAGCTCCAAGGCTTTCCAAAGGCCCATGGCAACAACTGCCAGGGCTCCTGGGAACAGCCTCAGGCATCCGGGATCCTCCTGCCTTGCCAGTCTCTCTGTCCCCTTTTGGCCTCATTTCCCAAATGGCCTCAACATCAATCAAGGACAAGACCTAAGGCCCGACCTAGCAAACAGCTGGCAAACTATTTTTAAAATCCAATTTAAAATTGTATATGTGTAAGCCCCAGTGTACTTCTCTGGGGGATTCTATCTTTCAAATGGAAATTTTTTTTTTTTTTAAGTCAAATAAGGTAATCTCTGTTTTGATTCCCATCAAGCCCAAGTGCAGGGCCCTGCAGCCCTAGCGGAAGTGCTAATCCACTTTAAGCACAGGCGAGTCCGAGCCTGGGAGTCAGGGTGACTCCAGGACCCAAGAGAGAAAGGTCAGAGCTGCTGATATTTATCGTGTTAACACTGTTAATGTGTGCTCAGCTTTGTCTGGCAGAAGAGAAGAAATAGAAGATGTGAATTATGGCCGTGGATACGGGGGAGAGCGGGGCCTCTGGGGATCTGCCCATAGGTTGTACAGCTTCCTAACTCTTGGACCCCCGCGAGACCCCTTCTGAGAAAAACAAAGAATAGAGCACTGAGTAGAAACAGGAGGGAGAAGACAGCAGGGTGCTGGGACAGAGAGCAGAATAGAGAAATCGAGAGGGAGGGCAGAGAGGGGCGGGGACTTGAGTCCTCAGCCCTTCACAAGGCCTGCTTGTCTAACTCAGGCCACTGTCTTTTTGGTGATTCTGCTGCTGCTGCCAGGCCTCAGGCCTCAGGCGCCAACAGTGAGATAAAGCATCTTGTCCCAGGGCCAATCCCACGGCTTATCCTGGGAGGATGGCAGTATTTTTCTTCTCCTGACAAACACCTTTTGCATTCAGCCTCCCAGATTTATTTGTCTGGGCTTTTCTTCTTTCGGAGACCTAAACTGGATGGCTACGTGTAGAAAAAGGGTTTCTGTATTTTTTTTTTTCCAGATATTTTTTAAATTTCACTGCTTCTACCTCACTCTTTTGGACTCAAACAAACGTGAGGGTAACTCAGAATGACCTTTGGCTGCCTGAAGGGTCAGGCCTGAGGTGGCCACAGCCCTGGCCAGAGTCATCATCCATGCAGGTGAGAGTTCTGAGTCACTGGAAGGAGAGACATCCCGGGGGTGGAAAGGACAGGGCCCTGGCCAGGCCAGGTGGGCTTGGAGTGGAAGGAAGCTCCTGGCAGAAACACCTAATAACTTGTTTGCTGTGAGGGGACCCACAGAGGGGATGCAGGAGCTTGGTCTCAAGAAAGAAGACGGTTCTAGGAAGAAGGAAGGGGGTAAGGCAGGGAGACAAGTCAGAGGATGGCTTTTCACTAAACTGTGAGCCTATAAATATAACTTCCCAGGCCTCACGATCACTGATGTCTGAAGCCATGAACTCACCATGGTTTCATCAAGCAGCTCGTGCTCAAGTCTCATCCTATAAAAAGCCATTTTGGTGACCTTCCCGGGTGGTCCAGTGGCTAAGACTCCACGCTCCCAATGCTGAGGGCCCAGGTTTGATCCCTGGTCGGGAGAATTAGATCCCACGTTCTAGAAGTAAGCGTTTGCATGCTGCAATGAAAAGATCCTGCATGCCGTAAAGAGAATTGAAGATCCTGTGTGTAGCAACTAACACCAATCCTGGTGTGCCCAAATAAATATATATTAAAAAATAAAAAGCCATTCTTATATTGAACTCATGGATACCAAGCCCTCAGCATATGCCAGGGTCTGGTTTATGGCAAGTGCTTTCTAAATATGAGCCAATATCATGATTATTATTGAGCAGAAAGCTGCCTCTCTCAAATATTTAGCCATTGGTCCAGTTCTGTCTTTAAAAGCAACCAGGTCCATGTCTGATTGCCTTTGTTCTCGTTTCCATAATAAACATCTTCGGTGGCTGCCACTGCGTGGCTTCCAGACAACCACCATGGTTGTCCTCAATGGACAATGAGACCTATCAATGGGCCTGTAAAACATTTTAAATTTGGTACCCAGGCTTGACTCTCATATCTCAGGTATTATCATCTGACCACCCAAGAACACAGTGGAAAAGTACTCCGTGAGCTCTCTAACCTGCTCACACACAAACCATTATACTAAGCATGCATGAAATGCTGGAGATGCAGAGATAAATAAAACACACTGCCTGCTGTTTGCAAGTGCCCCAAATGGGGCATTTGACTGGATCAATAAATTGTGGTCTAGTCACACAATAGAATATTATTGGGCAATGGAAATGAACTGCCTATGACTGCATGCAACAATATGGATGACTCTCATAGATGTGATGATCAAAAAAAGCCAGATACAAAACAGTACGTATTATTTAAGGTCTATTTCAAAATTTTCAGAAATGAAACTAATCTATGCTGTTTAAAGACTGGACAGCAGGGGTAACCTGGTGGCTCAGTGGTAAAGAATCTGCCTGCCAATGCAGGAGACTCAGGTTTGATCCCCAACCTGGGAAGACCCAGCACAGCTAAATAAAATTTTTTAAAAATCAAAAGTAAAGACTATACACTGGCTCCCCTGAGGAGGGAGATGGAGCATGTAAAAGAACACAAGGAATGCTTTGGTTGCTATAATGCTTGGTTTCTTCACCTGGGGACTGATTGCATGAGTGTATTCAGTTTGTGGAAATTCTGTGAGCTATACATTTAGAATATGTACATTTTTCTGTTTGGATGTTATATATTAATACAATGTTAAGGAGAAAAAAATCAGGCTTCTCAGGTCACATTAGTGGTAAATAATCCACCTGCCACTGTAGGAGACCCAAGAGACTTGGGTTATATCCCTGGGTTGGGAAGATTTCCTGGAGGAGGAAATGGCAACCCAGTCTACTAATCTTGCCTGGAGAATCCCATGAACAGAGGAGCCTGGCGGGCTACAGTCCATAGTGTAGCAAACAGTCAGAAATGACTAAGCAACTGAGCACAGCACAAGGGGGAAGAGTATTATGAGCAGGATCAAGCTAATTGGAGGAGACAGAGTGAGATAACTTTTTTCAGCAAGGTAAATGTCATGATACTGAAATAAACAATGTTTGTTACAGCCATACACACGGAAGGAGCAAGTAGCCGACGCTCAGGGATGGAATACGGTCAGTGAAATGTCCTGGAGGGACTCGAGAACTAAAGAGGAGCTGAACATCATTCTCTAAGACCGAATACTTGGGAAAGAAGGTAAATCTTGTTTTAGATACACTTATAGAGAGAGGGCTGAGATGTTAAAGGCACTCAACCCTGAGCACCTCCTTTGTTCCCTGAAGTAAGAAGGCAAAAGAGGTCACATAGATGAGAGTGGGAGTAAAGTGTGAGAAGTGAACATGGTGAAAATTTGGAATAACTGGGGAATGAGAGCCAGAGCCAACCAAGGATAGGTAGAAATAAATCGATGGGTGGTACAGGAAGAAGCCAGCAGAGCTATGAATCCTGATCCTGGAGTGGCACGTTCTCACTGGTGGGTGGCCTTTCCGGACCATAAATAGAAAACCCAAGGTTGGGATGTTGCTGGGCAGATGTGGCAAAAGCAAGGCAGTTGGTACTGGTGAAGGATCAGCTTTAAAAAAATCAGCCAAGGACATCCTTGGTGGTCCACTGGTTAAGAATCTGCCCGCCAATGCAGGGGACAGGGGTTAGATCCCTGGTTGGAAAACTAAGATTCCACGTGCCACAGAGCAACTAAGCCCATGAGCCAGCAACTGGAGTGTCTGGCACCTGAACAAAAGATCCTGCAAGATGCAACAAAGATCCTGAGCGCTGTAACTAAGACCTGACACAGTCAAATAAATAAACATTTTTTTTTAAATAAAGACTATCAGCCTCCCTTTTTAACAACTCTCCTATTTGAAGCTGTCTTTTCCACCTTCACCATCACCTCCTCAATTTGAACCCCACTCTTTTGCAAAAACTTTTGACCAGTCCCCCTGACTCTGGTCATACCTCCCCTCCACCCTCCAGCTTACTGCCCTGGAGGTCTTCCTAAAACCCCAATGATGGGTCACAATGTTTTCACTAATACAGAGAAAACAAGTTTGCCCTGTGTCAGGAAAAACCATAAACTCCCACCTAAGGGATCCTTCTTCTCTCTCTCATTTATCCCTTCATGTTCCTTTTCTGCTTTTAAAATACTTATTTTTTTAAATCTTACATTCACATGACATTAAAAAAAACCAAATAGTATAGAAAAGCATCAAATAAAAGACAAAAGTTATCTTTTCTCCTGCCGACCCCTAAACCACTCTCCAAAAGTTACCACAATTTCTTATATACTGTTCCTGAAAGAAAAAGTCTATGTAGATCTATTTTTCAATTTAACACAAAGGAGATCACATGGCTGTGCACATTGGTTTATTTTTTTAAACAAAACACATTTAGATCCTTCCATATCAGCATATACAGTTCTATCTCATGTTTTAAAATTGCATACTTTTCCATTACATGGGTGTATTTAACTGGTCCCTTGTTGATGGATGTCTAGGTGTGTTCCAACTTTTTGTTATTACTGACAATGTGGCCGTGAACATACTTGTACATGACTTTGGCATAATTTTGCCAGTATATCCCGAGGGCAAATTTCTACAGTAGAATTGCTAAGTCACTGAGAATAAGCATTCAAAATGTTGCAGATGTTGCTACATTGACCTCCAGGAGACGTGAATCTGTTTATACTCCCAGGAATAGTGTATGAGGGTGCCTGTTTGCACATAAACTTGTGAACACTGGGCATTACTAGACTTTTGTTTGCCAATCTCATTGCTGTGTGATGCATTTCTTGAACTGTGAGCAAGGCTGAATACATGTCTAGGCTAGGCTAGGCTAGGTTAAGTTGCTTCAGTCACGTCCAATGCTTTGCAACTCTATGGACTGTAAACTGTCAGGCTCCTCTGTCCATGAGATTTTCCAGGCAAGAATACTGGAGTGGATTGCCATGTTCTCCTCCAAGGGATCTTTCCGACCCTGGTATTGAACCTGCATCTCTTTGTCTCCTGTACTGGCAGGCAGGTTCTTTACGAGCACCACGAGCACCACCTGGGAAATCCAAATACATGTCTATTCGCTATTTCTTTTTCTTATAGATTCATATCCTCTGCCTATTTGCTGGTTAAGGTTCTGAGTCTGGGTGTGTGAACCAGTCTCTCCCAGAGAAGTTAACAGATGGATAGAATACCATGAATTTCAATTTTGTCCAAATAGAAGCCTCAACCAATCAAAGATGATGGGGTGGTTCCCGAAAGTTTAAGTTAGGATATACTCTTGGAGCTTTCTGTCCACTGATGCTTGATCAGCTGACCACTCCCTACTTCTTGTGCAACCATCATTCCCAAAAGAAGCCCCATATCTATTAGCAAATCATTTCCATTCCTTTTCCTCTGTCTCTGGACACCATTAATCTACTTTCTGAATTTATAGATTTTTCCTATGCCGAACATTTAATATAAATTGAATCATAATACGTGATCCTTTGTGACTGGCTTCTTTCACTTAGCATAATGTTATCAAGGTTTGTTCACACTGAAGTATGTATCAGTATTTCATTCTTTTTTTATGGTCAAATAATATTCCATTGTATGGATATATCACATTCTGTTTATTATAGATATACATTTGGTTTGTTTCCACCTTTTGGCTGTTAGGAAAAAACCTCTATGAACATTTGTGTATAAGTTTTTGTGTGAACATATGTTTCAACTCTCTTGGGTATATATCTAGGAGTGGAATTGTTGAGTCACATGGTCATTCTACGCTCAACTTTCTGAGAAACTACCAAACGTTTTCCATAGCATCTGCACCATTTTACATTTTCACCAGTAATATATGTTCCATATAATGGAGTGTTCCAATTTCTCCACTTCCTTCTCAACACTTGTTATTATCTGTGTCTTTTATTGTAGCTTTGCTAATGAGTGTGAATTGGTATCTCATTGTTTTGATTTGCATTTCTCTAACGACTAATGATTTAAACCATATTTTCATTTGGAGAAATGTCTATATAAACTCTTCACTCATTTAAAAATTAAATTTCTTGTCTTTATTGTTGAGTTGTAAGAGTTCTTTGTATATCCTGGATACTAGACTCTTGTCAGATATATAACTTGTAAATATCTTCTCCCATTCTGTGGGTTGTCTTTTCACTTTGTTGACAAGTTTCTTTTAATGCAGAAAAGATTTTAATTTTGATGAAGTCTGATTTATCTATTTTTTACTTTGGTTGCTTGGGTTTTTGGTGTCATATCTAAGAAACTATTGCCTGGTTAAAGACCATGTAGATTTACTATGTTTTCTTTTAGGAGTGGTGTAGATTTAGCTCTTACATATTGACACCTTTGATCTATTTTGATTTAATTTTTTGTATATGGTGTGAGGTAGGGGCCCAATTTCACTCTTTTGCATGTGGCTCTCCAGCTGTCCCTGCACTGTTTTTTGAGAAGACTACTCTTTCCCCATTGAATGATCTTGGTACCTTTGTCGAAAATCAATTTACCATAGATGTATGAGTTTGTTGATGGACTCTCCATCCTATTCCTCCAAATTTTCTTTAATGTGTTATATATATATATATATATATATATATATATATATATATATATATCCTAAAAAATGACTGTGAAGAGGAAGGGACAGCTGTATCCATGTTCAGCTCCCAAAAGTAAAACCTACATAGGGTCCATATACTATAAAACTATCTTTGGTGATTTGGCTGCTTGTTGTTGTTCAGTCGCTAAGTTGTGTCTGACTCTTGGTGACCCCCACGGGCTGCAGCACGCCAGGCTTCCCTGTCCTTCACTATCTCCCGGAGTTTGCTCAAATTCATGTCCATTGAGTCAGGGATGCTATCTAATCATCTCATCCTCTGCTACCTCCTTCTCTTTTTGCCTTCAATCTTTCCCAGTATCAGGATCTTTTTCAAAGAGTCAGCTCTTTGCATCAGGTGGCCAAAGTACTGGAGTTTCAGCTTCAGCATCAGTCCTTCCAATGAATATTCAGAGTTGATTTATTTTAGGATTGACTGGTTTGATCTCCTTGCAATCCAAGATTGTTTAGAATAAAAGTTGAGTGTTACACAAGAGTCTAATACACACTGCCTTCACTGTGCTCCCAAGTGTTTCTGAGGGAATGTCGGGATGGAAGCATGGCCAGAGGCCAAGGGGAGATGGTCAGAGCCTGGCAGTGTCATTGGTGGCAGCAAAGGGCCTGGCATGGGTAAAAGTCCAAGCAGAGGGCAGAGTCTGTACATACCAGGCCACGTTTGCAAGGCTACCCCTGGGGTAGTTAGTGAGAAGTGTTTCTTAAGGCCCAGCCAGAGTCTGGAAACCATGAATTCAGTCCAATCTCCAAGTTAAAAAAAAATCTTAATTCTCAGTCCAAAAGAATGCCTGGGGTAGTATCTCTGGAATAGGATATCAGAACACTGTAAATTAACCTGGGACTGTGGGCAGTATCCAGGATATGTGTGTGTGTGTGTGTGTGTGTGTGTGTGTGTGTGAGGTTAGGGGGTGAGGAGAAAGGGAGAGAAAAAGAGTGGGGAGGGGAGAGATATCTATTTTGGACAGTATTTTGTAAAGTTTGTATATTTAAAAAAATTTAAATTCAGTCGTCTCCCTAGGGACAAATGACTTCAAAGAATAAATTAATGGAGCATGAAGGGACCTGTCCTTTTCATGAGGGCTCTTCAGTGGCACTGACACCTCAGAAGCAGGTCGTCTGGTATCTGGAACCTTCCCATGGGAGCTGTGCCATAGAAAATGACTACTCAGCCTGGGGGCCTGACAAGACAGAAGCAGGCTCATCCACCATAATCCACACCCTAGAGATAACTCACTTCTGTTCGTTGCTGTTAATCTTTTTTTTAACTTATAGAAATAATTCTTGCAAGTTTTTACAACTTCAAACAACACAGGAGTGAATACATGAAAAGAGTAAATCTCACCCCACAGAAATAGCTGCTATAAATTTTGGTGCTTAGACTCCCAGAATATAGTCTATGAAACAAAAAATATTATATATATATATACACACACACATACACATATTTGTATTTACACATGTGCAGTAATTTTTACAAAGACAAGATGATACTTTATGTTGTTTCAACATGTTTGTCTGTTTGTCCTCCCTGCTCAGCTTGAGGGATCTCAGTTCTCTGACCAAGGACAGAACCTCTATTGTGACAGTGAAAGCTACCACAAATTCAGCTACCACTGAATTTAAAATTTTTTAAATACACAAACCTTACAAAATACTGTCCAAAATAGACTTCTCACTCCTCCCAAATCTTTTTCTCTCCCTTTCTCCCCATCCCCAAACCACACACACACACACACACACACACACTCTGGATACTGCTCCCAGTCCCAGTGAAAGTCCTAATCCCTTGACCACTAGGGAATTCCTTCAACATGCTTTTGTTATACAGAAGAATATCACAGATCTATTTTGAATCTGTACTTATAGTTCTATCTCAGTCCTTTTAATAGCTGTGTAGTATTCCGTTATGAATGAATGAATGAACAATATTTCAATTTCCCTGCTAGCATCCATTTAAGCTCTTTCTATATGCTATTTCCTTTGCTATTATAAAAATGCTGTTACAAACACACAACATACTTGCACATCAAATGCTAATATTTCTTTAGGTTGCTAGAGGTGGGTCTGCAGGATACTAGGGAACATGAATTTAAATTAATGAGATATTATAAAGGATTCTTAACTTTCAATATATGATTGAGCTTCAGAAATTATGTACAGAATTGTGTGTATGTATATATGCTGCATGTTTCTAGGGAGAGATCCCCAGTATTCTGCAGACCTACAAAAACGGTTATCAACCACTGAGGTGCAGGGAGCTGGCATTTCCCTGTGGCTCTGGAACACAGTAGTGAATTTGCAGGTTTTAAGCAATTTTATTGAGCAAAGGTTTATCCAGCAAGGGTTACTTCTTGTCCAGGTCCAGGGCCACCTGCAAGAAGAGCAGTTCGTGGCACAGACGAGAATGTCTTGGCCCTAGAATAAAGGTTGGAGTGCCACAGACACACAGGCATGGCCACAGGCCTCCTGTGTGTCCAGATGGTTAGGGCTTCCCTTGTGGCTCAGTGGTAAGGAACCTGCCTGCCAATGCAGGAGACTCCAGTTTGATCCTGGGGCAGGAAGATCCCCTGCAGAAGGAAATAGCAACCCACTCCAGTATTCTTGCCTGAGAAATACCTGGCAGTCTACAGTCCATGATGTTGCAAAAGAGTCGGACACAACTTGGTGACTAAATCACAACATGTGTGGTTGGCTGGTGTTCTTGGAGCTCAGGTTGGGAGGCCATCTCCACGGCACCTACAGCTTCACCTCTAGGCAGTGAGGGCAGTGGCCAGCTTCCAGTCTGCTTCACCACCCCTCCTCACCCATGTGGCTCCAACATCCAGGGTCAAAACTCTAGCCAAATGGGACTATTCCCTGTCAGGCTATTCTCAGAGACTCAAGTCAATGGTAGTCCACAGATAAGGGCCTTTCACCCCGCAAGGCTCTGGGCTTCATCAGGGAAGACTTTTAGGGACTTACAAGTTCATCCCAATCCTCAGAGAATGCAAGCAAGGCTGCCTTCTAGACAAAAGAAAGAAAGAAAGAAAGTGTTAGTTGCTTGGGTTGTGTCCAACTCTTTCTGGTCCTACAGACTGTGTAGCCCGCCAGACTCCTCCGCCCATGGGATTTTCCAGGCAAGAATAATGGAGTGGGTTGCCATTCCTTCTCCAGGGGAATCTTCCCAACCCAGGGATGGACCCTGGGTCTCTCACATTGTGGGCAGACTCTTCACCGTCTGAGCCACAGGGCACAGATAATTTGGACGCTGACTTTAGAACTTCAGCATCAACCATAATCCTGCAACGTTTCCAGTAGCTCAGTGGTTCTCAACTTGGGAGCCCATTTTCAATTGTCATAGCAATTGGGGGAGGGGGTGCTACTGGCATCTGGGCTTCCCAGGTGGCTCAGTGGGCACAGAATCTGCCTGCAATGCAGGAGACACAGGTTTAGTCCCTGGGTCGGGAAGATCCCCTGGAGGAGGGTATGGCAACCCACCCCAGTATTCTTGCCTGGAGAATCCCACGGACAGAGGAGGCTGGAGGGTTACAGTCCGTAGGGTCACAAAGAGTCAGACGTGATTGAAGTGACTGAGCACGCACACACTACTGGCATCTGGACGGTAGAGGCCAGGGATAGTGCTACGTGCCCTACAGAACACAGAACAGCTCCCTACAATAAACAATTCTCCAGCACAAAATGGCACTGACACCAAGGTTGGAGAAACTGCAAAATATCTGATTAGCAGCATCTACACACTAATTTGGACTAGAGAGTCACCACACTTTTGATGCTTCACAGGCTACCTGGACTTGGCTCACATGAAGTTTCTGCTTTACAATCACTTTTACATAAACTTAGAGAAATCTCTTTCCTTTCTTTTTCTTTTTAAATTGAAGTATAGTTGATTTATAATTTTGTGGAGAAATCTATATCTAAACAATTTAAGGATGAATTCTCAGAATATCTTCTTATCAAATGGATCTAGGTAGGTATTCTTTAAATTTCTATGGTTTTTTGACTCCAAAAATAATTTTTTTTCAAAAATAATTGTTAAAAATTATATGCTACAAGCATGTTTTTAAGCAGACATGTAATTTTCTTTCCATCATTAAGTAATGGCTGAAAGGTTGTAACTTTCAGCATATTGTAAATATTGGCATTTAAAATATAATGTGCCATCACTCTTAAATAGATCGAATGGAACCTATATACCATATAGAGTTAATACCCACAATCATTCATTTAAAAATAACATACAATAGGGAATTTCCTGATGGCCCAGTGGTTAGGACTCCATGCTTGCACTACCAAGGGCCTGGATTCAGTCCCTGGTCAGGGCACTAAGATCCCACAAGCTGTGTGGCGTAACCAAAAAGTAAATAAATAAATAAAAATAATGAATAATTAATAAATAAAAATGTAAAATACATGAACAAATTCTTCAATAGTGTACAAACTTGTATTATTCCTTTTTCTCTGTGAATTCCAATCTACTTAGAATTGTATACTAATGTAATATATTTTATCTTGAAAGTCTTTTATTGATCACCTTATCACCTATTCTGTACCAAAACATGCATAAAAGTGAAATATATATATTAGAAAATGTTTATTACTTTAAGTTTCTCAGAGTTAGCAAAATTTCCTTTGGCTTTGTCAGGCAAGTGTATTTCCCTCAGTTCTGTCTCATCACAACAAAGATTTGGAGTGACGGACATTAAAGCCCTCGGCGTGTCACAGCTCTCGGGTCTTGGACAGACCGTGTTATAGCTCTCAGGTCTCAAACGGACCGTGTTATACCTCTTAGAATAATCAGTGTTATAGCTCCATGTTACAGCTGTATTTTATTTAGATAATAGCAGGAAAATCCATCCTCAAGGCATGAGGGCATGTCGACCCAAAGACATGAAGAGAAGAGAACCCCAGCATGTGGGGGAGAGAGAGAGAGAGAGAGAGAGAGTGCTTTGGCTCCTCTTTTTATGTCTTTTTTTCCCCCCTGGGCCTGCCCTATGTAAATTGGGCTAGCCAGGAGTGTTGTTTGCTCTAACTGAGGTTCTCACTCCGGTCCTCGGACCTTCCTTTGTTCTATTTTCGCGGGCTTTTCTCTTCCTTGTCTTTTAGCCATCACCATTCTGGACTCCTGTTTCCTATTCTAACTACCTAACAGCTTGATTTATTAATAATCAGTATACAACTGAGCAAAATAAATATTAATACACTCTAATTTTTTATAATTATCCATCAAAAAAGGAAAAATATATAAACATATACGTGTATATGTATTTGTTCGGTAGTTAGAATAGGAAATAGGAGTCCAGAATGGCGGTGGCTAAAAGTCAAAGAAGGGAAAAGCCCACGAAAATAGAACAAAGGAAGGTCCAAGGACCAGAGTGAGGACCTCAGAACAAACAACACTCCTGGCTAGCCCAATTTGCATAGGGCAGGCCCAGGGGGAGAAAAAAAAATATTAAAAGAGGAGCCAAAGGGTTAGGGGGTCTCTCTCTCTCTCCCGCGCACTGGGACACTCTTCTCTTTGTGTCTTTGGGTCAGCATGCCCTCACGCCTCGAGGATGGACTTTCCTGCTATTATCCAAATAAAATAGAGGTATAACATGGAACTGTAACACTGATTTGTCTAAGAGTTATAATACGGTCTGTTCGAGATCTGAGAGCTATAACACGGTCTGTCCAAGACCCGAGAGCTGTGACACGTAGAGGGCTTTGATGTCCGTCACTCCAAATCTTTGTTGTGACGAGAGAGAACCGAGGAGTATACCCTTACCTGACATATTGATACACTAGTTTAAGATCCATGAAAGAATATTACTTACTGCTAGGAGGGACAGGATACATTACTGATCTATTTTTCATTTTTATAGATATAAACACTAAGTAACCTTTTTTATATAAACAAGTAAATAGGGAAGGGATTTTGTTAGGGAAATTTTACTACATATCTTCAATTCTTTTTGAGTTAAATGCCCCCAAAATAAACAATAAAAAACCACATAAAGATCAGAACAGATCAGATCAGATCAAATCAGTCGCTCAGTCGTATCCGACTCTTTGCGACCCCATGAATCGCAGCACGCCAGGCCTCCCTGTCCATCATCAACTCCCGGAGTTCACCCAGACCCACATCCATCATGTCAGTAATGCCATCCAGCCATCTCATCCTCTGTCGTCCCCTTTTCCTCTTGCCCCAAATCCCTCCCAGCATCAGAGTCTTTTCCAATGAGTCAACTCTTCGCATCAGGTGGCCAAAGTACTGGAGTTTCAGCTTTAGCATCATTCCTTCCAAAGAAATCCCAGGGCTGATCTCCTTCAGAATGGACTGGTTGGATCTCCTTGCAGTCCAAGGGACTCTCAAGAGTCTTCTCCAACACCACAGTTCAAAAGCATCAATTCTTCGGCGCTCAGCCTTCTTCACAGTCCAACTCTCACATCCATACATGACCACAGGAAAAACCATAACCTTGACTAGACGAACCTTTGTCGGCAAAGTAATGTCTCTGCTTTTGAATATGCTATCTAGGTTGGTCATAACTTTCCTTTCAAGGAGTAAGCGTCTTTTAATTTCATGGCTGCAGTCACCATCTGTAGTGATTTTGGAGCCCAGAAAAATAAAGTCTGACACTGTTTCCACTGTTTCCACATCTATTTCCCATGAAGTGATGGGAACGGATGCCATGATCTTCGTTTTCTGAATGTTGAGCTTTAAGCCAACTTTTTCACTCTCCACTTTCACCTTCATCAAGAGGCTTTTGAGTTCCTCTTCACTTTCTGCCATAAGGGTGGTGTCATCTGCATATCTGAGGTTATTGATATTTCTCCCGGCAATCTTGATTCCAGCTTGTGTTTCTTCCAGTCCAGCGTTTCTCATGATATACTCTGCATATAAGTTAAATAAACAGGGTGACAATATACAGCCTTGATGAACTCCTTTTCCTATTTGGAACCAGTCTGTTGTTCCATGTCCAGTTCTAACTATTGCTTCCTGACCTGCATACAAATTTCTCAAGAGGCAGATCAGGTGGTCTGGTATTCCCATCTCTTTCAGAATTTTCCAGTTGATTGTGATCCACACAGTCAAAGGCTTTGGCATAGTCAAGAAAGCAGAAATAGATGTTTTTCTGGAACTCTCTTGCTTTTTCTATGATCCAGAGGATGTTGGCAATTTGATCTCTGGTTCCTCTGCCTTTTCTAAAACCAGCTAGAACATCAGGAAGTTCATGGTTCACATATTGCTGAAGCCTGGCTTGGAGAATTTTGAGCATTACTTTACTAGCATGTGAGATGAGTGCCATTGTGCTGTAGTTTGAGCATTCTTTGGCATTGCCTTTCTTTGGGATTGGAATGAAAACTGACCTTTTCCAGTCCTGTGGCCACCTCAGGGAGTGTGAAATATCTATCCTTTGACATGTAACAAAGGGCATGAATTCAGAGCTCAGATCCAGGCTCAAGTCCACTACGTGGGTGAATTACACGTCAGTTTTTTCATGTATAAAACAGGAAGAGAAACAGCATCTGCCTCATTGGAATTGTAAGGCACAGAATTGGAATTCCTCATCAGAATTGTAAGGCACAGAAAAGATGCTTGAACAGTGCTTGTCACAATAAATTATAGATGCTGTCATCGTTAGAGTATAGTCTCCATCAGTGTTTTCTGCATTGTACCCTATGCATTCTTCCATCTCTCACTACTTAATAGGTTTGTCAAAAGATTTGATTATCAGAAGAGAAAAACAGAGAAACAAAAACAGGTTACGAGAAGCGTCACACTGAGGGGAGTCACATAGTATTGGACTGGCCAAAAAAGTTCATTTGGGTTTCTCTGTAAGACGTTACAGCAAAACCGGAACTAACTTTTTGGCCAACCCAATATTTGTTTCAGAACCCATTAGAGTTTCCCAGGTGGCACAGTGGTAAAGAACCTGCCAGCCAATATAGGAGATGCAAGAGACGCGTGTTGGATCCCTGAGTCAGGAAGATCCCCTGGAGTAGGAAATAGCAACCCACTTCAGTATTCTTGCCTGGAAAGTCCCATGGACAGAGGAGCCTGCAGGCTGCAGTCCACGGAGTCTCAAAGAATTTGATGCAACTGAGCACATGAGCAGAGCAGAGTTAGTTTGCTTCTGAGGCCATGTCTGAATTTTGGTCCTGAAGAACTGGCACCATTTTGGAGATAGCTGGCCTAGATTTCCTTCTTCTTTGCCTGTTATCACATAGAAGGTAGTCTGGAGCTCTCTTCTCAACATAGCACCTTCGCTATTACTTTTTGATACACACAGGGTCATCTCCCTCTCTTTTCCTGCCAAATCAACAGCTTCTTGCACTGCAAATACTTTCTCTTCCTTACTGGTACTCTTTCCTTCACTGGCAGATGGATAAGACCTGGAGTCATTATACCTGCTGTCTAGGTTGTCCACCCACTGGTTTTGCCTCTTTCGTGGAACTCCTGCTACATTAATGTTCTTGAGGTTGAGATCTGGAGCCTTTAGGTGATTAAATTCTTCTATGTGCTTTACATTTCACATTCAACAAATCTCATTCACGTTGAATATGAAATAAACCAGCAACTCCTCCTAGTTTATTTTAGCCTTGGAATACTAACGTATGCATGCTTACATGCATGCTCAGTGCCGTCCAACTCTTTGGGACACCATAGACTGTAGCCTGCCAGGCTCCTCTGTCCATGGGATTTCCGAGGCAAGAATACTGGAGTGGGTTGCCATTTTCTCCGCCACAGGATTGACCCAACCTAGGGATTGAACCCATGTCTCCTGCAGCTCCTGCACTGCAGCCAGATTCTTACCACTGAGCTGCCCAGGAAGTCCACTAACGTATAGAATCAGAAATTTCACTCCTCTCAGAACAGGATGGCAATGAGCTCCCCTGTCAGTAAAGAGCTTTCAGTGTTATTAATTACAATTCTGGTGACGAAAAGAAAGCAGCAGCTCTTTTCATTGATTTTATATGATCCCTGGGTTTTTTATTTCCCTATCTCTTTGTGCCATTTCTTATATTTATCCTTTCATCTCTTTCTCCCTCTCTCTCCTTCTCATATATACATTCTTAAACACCTTCTGTGAATCAGACTCTCAGTGATAAAGCCTGAGCAAAACTGACCACCTTCTTATTGTCACGGGGCTTACAAATCTAACTGGGAGTTGAGACATTCATCAAATAATGCCCAACTCTGTAATTTCAAAGAGCCCTGAGTGCCATGTAGGAAAACACAGGATCCTGTGAGAAATCTGTGCAGGTGACCATTTCATCCAGAAAAAGGCAGCTGAAGGCTACATCCAGGAAACAGCAGCTGAGCTGAGATGGGAATGATGGGGAACGATTAGCCAGACATCTCCCCTCATATAGAGCTCTGGGTGGGCAGAGACCAGGACTGTCATAGCACCCATCCTGGGTCCGCTGGACAGAAATGCTCATAAATATTTGTGGGAAGAAAGGACCGTGTGAATAATATAAATCAGTGAAAATGTGCTCTGCTTTGTTCTGAGGGTAATCAATTAAGAAATTTAACTGTTAACAGTTCAAAGAAATTCAAAGCAGAAGACAGGAGAAAGCGGCACAAATGAGGTTAAAGAAATAGCAGGTAAATCACACTGAGGCCTGTAAAGGTAGGTAGGGATTTGGGTCTTTATCCTCACACAACAACTGGAAGCCTCTGAAGGGTTATTTTTTTTACTGCTGTGCTAAAGAGTTTACTTGAATGATTTTGTTTCATCCTTGATGCAATTCTGTGATAGTACAATTATTATCCCAATTTTACAGTCTTGAGGACTCTAGGGTATAGAGAAGGTAAGTTGTTTGCTCAACACTGTTAATAAGTGGCAGAGGCTTGACTCGAAAACCCCTACTCTTAACCATTAAAGTACAGATGCTAAGAACAAGAATGAGGAGGTAAGCAAGTATGAACAGCTGATTCTAATCTCCTTGGAAAGAACAGCCTCACTGTGGAGTTGGTAGCATAGGGGTATATAAAGGCTTAATGACCTAATCACTGAATTTAATCCCCTTGTTCTGACTCCATATTAATTAAATAACTTTCTAATTATATTCTGGATTCCCCTATAGATTCTTCTGCTGGAAGATCATGCACTGACCGGCCTACACAGGCAACTTGTTTCTGTTGGAAATTTTATTACACGTTGTAAGATAACTGGAATTCTGCTTTAAAAAAACAAAAAGGTGACTCTAAAACACACAATAAATTATGAAAGTCTTACAGTTTATTTTTCCACGAAGTTAGTCTGGAAAATATAAGCCAATAAAACAGCATATATGTTGCCTCTTTTGTGATTTAGCCTTTTCTTGTTCCCTGCTTTGAGGGAACATGGATGTGGTCACAAAGTCTGAAGATGAGCCCTTTTTTTAAGTTCTTTGTCAGAATCCCTAGTGCTTCCATTGTTTCCCAAACAGCAACCTCCCCCCGCCCCAACCTCCTTGCCTCTCGCAAACCGAAGAGAGGATTGTTCTTCTGAATTTTCCTAATTCTCTGAGCCGTAAGCAGCTGGAGCTGCTGCAAGGGGTCTTATTCGTCTCCCAAGGGTAACGAGCATTCTATCCTAGGAGCAAGCGGTTTCCTAATAACATCATTAAAGCCAATGTTCACGCGCTCGGGGCCACCGCAACAGCGGCAGCCATCCCCACCCCCCCATCTTCGGCCCCCTCTCGGCCCTGCACCGTGTCCGCCGCCCTTGGGGCGGGAGGAAGTGACACGGGCCCACCCGCCACTTGTGGGTCTTTCCAAACGGGAGCCATGAAGCCAGTCCCCGACTCCCTGCCCCTAGCTGGCTCAAGTTTGGTTTTGTTCTTTTTTCTTTCCCTAGAATTCCTTTAATGGGCAAAATTGCACAAACGCAGGTGGACATTATATAAAGTGAAAGCTTCAGGAAACAGACCATTCGTTTCACCTTGATCTGCTGAATCACATACAAGGGCGAAAGACTCCCGCCGCCCCCACCCCCCTCCCCCACACACCGATATTCAACACTCTCTTGCACAGAAAACTGAAACAACCCTCTAAACATCGACTCTTTCTGTCCCCTCCAAGACATTAAAGTCAGCAAGTGCAAGGTCAGCCTCGTGAGCAGCCTTTCTCGGAGGACAGGCTGGAGCCCGAGGCCGAGTGCAGCCTCTGCCGTAGGGTGTGCAAAGGGTAAGGCCTCTCTCCGAAACTCTAGCGCGGGGGGCGGCAGTCGTTGAAATTGATGCCAGAACTCTCGTTATTCCGTTTTTCGGCCATTTTCATCACAGAACCATTAACTAAGACATTGCTAGCAACAGGACGGCCCCCTCACCCCCCCGTCCCAGGACTGCCAGCCGCCGGCAGCGCGCAGGAAGGGGAGGCACAAGGCCGCGCGAAGGCTCGTACGCTGACCGGCCAATATGGCCACTTTCACGTGGCTGTGGGCTACCGGGGCTCCCCGTCACCCGGGCATCCCCAGGCTGGGCAGCCGGAAAGACCCTCGGGGAGCGCCAGAGGACAAAACCCCAGTCGATTCCCTAGGCCACCGCTGGGGGACGCGACCTTGTGGCCAGACAGCCGGGCCAACGGTCGGGAGGGAGGTGCCATGTCACAGCACAGGGGAGAAGGCCCATAAACCCCTTGTCTGTCTTCCTCCCCCGTGGCTCACGGAAGGGTACGGTGACCCTGTATTCTTGTCTTTCCCCTCACCCCTTGTTAGTAGTGCTTAAGATGGCGAATATTCGCAGGAGGGGCGCGTTACCCCCGCTCCCTCCCCTGCCAGGGACAGTGGTTCGGCCCGAGCTCCTCTCTGCGCACCGCCCCTTCCCTCTTCCCGCGTCCCCGCGCGAGTGGCGCATTGGCGCCGGGCGCCGAGGGGCGGGGCTCGGCTCGGGCGCGCGCGGGCCCCGTATATAAATACTGGGCCGCGCCGCCCGCCGCCTCGTTCGCTCCGCGCCGCCTGCCTGAGCTAAGTAGACCGCCGTCTTCTGCTCGCACACTTCGCAGTCGCCTTGCCGCTCCCTTTTCTCCTCTACTCCACTTTGACTTACTACCACCACCATGAACGGGCAGCTCAACGGCTTCCACGACGCGTTCATCGAGGAGGGCACGTTCCTCTTTACCTCCGAGTCCGTGGGGGAAGGCCACCCAGGTGAGGTGACGGGCCCTGGAGCGAAGCGAGGGGCGGGGCGCGGGATCGGGCTTGGTTGGTAGGACCCGCTAGTCGCGGTGTCCACGCCAGTGACCCTTTCCCGGCTGGTGGTGGGAAGAGCGGCGGCCGCGCGCCTTCCTCGTGGCGCCGCCGGTGCCGAGCGCGTGGCCGCCGCTCCCTCCCCCGCTTCTCTTCCCCTCTTCCCATCCGGCCGCGCGCCCCGGCATGCGGAAGATTCCAGAAAACGAGAAGGGTGGGGGCCGCGGCCGCTCGTGCTCCTGCCAAGGAGGGCACTATTTCCTCCTCTCCGCTCTGCGCGCCGAGCCACCTCGAGTGGGCGACCCGCCCCGCGTGCTCGCGTCCGGCCCGCGGGAGCGCGCGCCCCGCATTGCAGCCGCAACCACGTGTCTGCCGCATGTGGCTTCTGGGCGAGGGAGCCGGCCGGTTTGCAGAGCGCGGTCTGGGCCTCAGGGGGTCCGCGCTCCCCATTAATTCCTTGGCTACGGTGAAGGATAAGACATGCCCTTAGCCGGTATATGGTTTGGCGTCAAGGTGACAGCCTCCAACTAAATATAGCGCTTGTCTGAGGATCCCTGCCTTATTTGGATCGCGCGTGAAAAGGACAGGAAGCATGAATTGAGTGCGAGGCGCCATTGCAATGGGGCTGACCGTTAAGCAGGGTTTTACTCCACACGTCCTACGGGCTTTGTCCAGCGGTCCGCCATTACGGGGATCAATTTACACGCGAAGGAGTGAAGCAATACCAAGGAACTTTCATTCGCAGCCTGAAAACCTCGTATGGTGAAGATCACTATTTTACTAGTCTGATCCAGACCTTTCTTAGGATGACCACAATGACAGATGTCGTCTGATGGCTTAAGGAGCCATTTCTCTCCAGAAAGCCTACTGTGCCGATGGTGAAACACCACAAGCAACCTAGTGGTCTACTGAGGCCCTAATGAGTGACGGTCAGATGTGGTGTGGTGGTTTTGTTTGTATTCTCCCAGTGTTGGGAACATGTGTGTTTGACCCACCTTTTATTAAGCTAAAGCTGCAGGCATTCGGAAATGTTTAGATTGTTTTGGTCTATGGCATGAGTGCGGTACACGTTTTACTTAAGATTTTTTTGGTTGGTTAAAGAAAATTTAGGAAAGTAAGATTTGGGGAGCTGTATAGATGAGGGGAATATCAAGGATTCAGAATACATTTGGGTATTTTCCAACCTATTCAGCTCTTGATCCTGGATTACCTAACACAGAATCAAATTGTTGCCGATAATCAAATCATTATCCCCTTTGTTCGTGAGGTGTCCTTGCTTTTATCATTTAACTCTTTAAGTGACATTTTCTCTCACTTCCCTAATTGGTGTTCCTTAGAGGATCATGGAGAAATTGATAAACAGACCACACTTTGTGTTAGATTTATAATGAGAATTTTAAACTTGGGGGATAAAATGTTAAGTATTGTTGTCTTTGAAAATTAATGCGGTAAAGGTGAATGTTGCTTGTTTTGCTTTTGGTTGGAAGAAAGCCACTTTTTCTTTGTACTTGCATTTGAATCTCTGTTGTGTGGCTGTTCTGTATAACAATGAAAATTGGTTTAGCCTGGGAACTTTAGTTTTTCAAAATGTTTGAAATAGTGGAAAGATGGGACTCATGTCCTTGTAAAAAGCTGTAAAGTGCATATATCACAATGAGCTTAAATGTGTTAAACATGCTGTTCTGCTGGCTTACCTGAATTGGTGATCTTGTTGTACAGTTACATTAAAAAACCAAGGTGTCAAGTTTGGAAATATGTATCACTGTATGCAGGATTCTTCAGGAAAATGGTTTCTGCAGAAGGAATGCTTTACTTAGATGGCAGTTAGGTATGCTGTTGAAAATGGTTAAATTGATACATTTTTATGTTATATAGGTTTTGCCACAATTTGTAGGGGGTGGGGTACTGTGCCAAGCGGCATGTGGGATAGAGCCCTTGCCCCCTCCTGTGGAATAGTGGAGTCCTAACCACTGCATGGAGGGAATCCCTGCCACAATTTTAGAAGAAACCATTCACAAAGATCTTAACAGCTGTAGTTATAGGGAGGGAGGCATGACATACTTATATTAGTAGTAAATTAAAGAAATTGAGCCAGGAATTTTTTTTCCCCCCAGATAAGATCTGTGACCAGATCAGTGATGCTGTCCTTGATGCCCACCTTCAGCAGGACCCTGATGCCAAAGTGGCTTGTGGTAGGTTCAGAACACTTCTCACCTGATGAAAAGATAACATGAAAATTAACTTTATAAAGTGATATTTGAGTGTGAACATCTCTTTTATTAGAAACTGTTGCTAAGACTGGAATGATCCTTCTTGCTGGGGAAATTACATCCAGAGCTGCTGTTGACTACCAGAAAGTGGTTCGTGAAACCATTAAACACATTGGATATGACGATTCTTCCAAAGGTATGTTTTAATGAGTTGACTTTCTAACCTCATTTTTCCAGATACTTCCTTCAGTCCTCTTTAGTTCTATTTTCTAGAGTGTTCCCGGGAATATTTAATTCCACCCGTATACTTTTACTGTCCTTTTGTTCTGGCCCTATGCTTTTCTCTAAAAGTACTACATTTAGGTATATTTTATTTCTTCAGCAGCATTTAGAATTCCAGATGATTGTAAATTTTAAAATATTGCTATGGCCCTTAAAAAAACACACATTGTTTTGTTTATAGGCTTTGACTACAAGACATGTAATGTGCTAGTGGCCTTGGAGCAACAGTCACCAGATATTGCCCAAGGTGTTCATCTTGACCGAAACGAGGAAGACATTGGTGCAGGAGACCAGGTATCTGGGCAGACATCTGTTTGCATCTCTTCTTCTAACAAATTTTGAAGCTTGGATTGATTGCATTGGTGACTTTTCCTTTTATAGGGTTTGATGTTTGGTTATGCCACTGATGAAACTGAGGAATGTATGCCTTTAACCATTGTCTTAGCACACAAGCTCAATGCCAAACTGGCTGAACTGCGCCGGAATGGCACTTTGCCTTGGTTACGCCCTGATTCTAAAACTCAAGTAAGTGATGAACATCGTAAAGCCACACCCATTACACTGGCACAGGACATCAGTAAGGTTGTTTGATTAAAGCTAAGAGAAGAATAGCATTTATTTTCTGTACTGTAGTGTAGGGTAGGGAACCAAGAACAAAGCTATTGTTCAGTAGACTGATGTTCTGATGTTTGGCTTTCAAGGTGACTGTGCAGTATATGCAGGATCGAGGTGCCGTACTTCCCATCAGAGTCCACACAATTGTTATATCTGTTCAGCATGATGAAGAAGTTTGTCTTGATGAGATGAGAGATGCTCTAAAGGAGAAAGTCATCAAAGCTGTTGTACCTGCAAAGTACCTTGATGAGGACACAATCTATCATCTACAGCCAAGTGGCAGATTTGTTATTGGTGGGCCTCAGGTAAGGCCTTACAATTTCAGTTAATTTGCCTTTTTTTTTTTGTAATCTGTCATGGTTACTTGGAAAAACCTGGCTACTTTCCACCTTTTTCCTAGGTTTTTTGAAGCCTGCGTGTGAATCTTCTGAGGATGTTTGCCAAGTGATACTGAATAAGCATTTAACAGGCAGGCCTGATCTAGAACCACTGGAAAGGATTGGGCATAAAGTAACTTAAATTATGTAATTTCAGGGTGATGCTGGTTTGACTGGCCGGAAAATCATTGTGGACACTTACGGTGGTTGGGGAGCTCATGGAGGAGGTGCCTTTTCAGGAAAGGATTATACCAAGGTGGACCGTTCAGCTGCTTATGCTGCTCGTTGGGTGGCAAAATCCCTTGTTAAAGGAGGTCTGTGCAGAAGGGTTCTTGTTCAGGTATATATTTTCCTATAACTGGGTTCACTAAAAGGTGTGTAAGTGGGAGGATGTTTAGCAGTTAACTACTTGTCTTTTTTTTTTAATACCAGTCTGTTACACAGTGCGTGTCTTTTGCTCACCGACTCTTAATGATATTTAAATTCTTTTAGGTCTCTTATGCTATTGGAGTATCTCATCCATTGTCTATCTCCATTTTCCATTATGGCACCTCTCAGAAGAGTGAGAGAGAGCTATTAGAGATTGTGAAGAAGAATTTTGACCTCCGCCCTGGGGTCATTGTCAGGTAAAGATGGTAAAGCCTATTGCTAGTGAAAAACATTGAGGGTGTGGGTGTGTATATAAACTTGATATATTCAAATCTCAGAAGGCGAAGGTATGAAGAAAGACTCAAGTGGGGAAACATCTTAATTCCTAGAATGTGTTGATATCATAAAAAATTGCCTTCAGTAGAGGCTTAAATTATTAGGAAGAATCTAAAATTCTAGTGCTCCATGGCTTAGACTAACTACCCTAGAAAAGTTCTCCACATTTGATACAGACTTGTGTTCCTGTTACCTGAGGGATGTTTACTTAAAAGAATTTTTAGTGCAGATAAATGAGACGTACATGGCTGTTGTAAAGAAAATAACCATGGTAGGGTGTGGGCATGGGACCTTGGTAAGTATTCCATGACTTTAGATGAGTTTTTGACACTTGAAATTTCTCCAAATAATGACAAGTTTTCATATTTGTTGGAGCCAGGGACGGAAAAACGAGAACTATAGTTACTGATAAGGACTGTGCAAGGAGTTTTGGACACCAGGGAAGTAACAAACACTTTTGCCACAAACTTCTTTCCTAGCATACCCCAGAGAACTGAACTCATTTGCCAGAAGTCTTGAAAATGAGTCTTGCTGATTGTTTTGCTTTACTTTAATTGAATGCTACATATTAAGTTACGGACTTGTATATTCCAGGGATCTGGATCTGAAGAAGCCAATTTATCAGAGGACTGCAGCCTATGGCCACTTTGGTAGGGACAGCTTCCCATGGGAAGTGCCCAAAAAGCTTAAATATTGAAAGTGTTAGCCTTTTTTCCCCAGACTTGTTGGCGTAGGCTACAGAGAAGCCTTCAAGCTCTGCGGGAAAGGGCCCTTCTTCCTAAATTTTCCTGTCCTCTTTCAGCTCCTGATCAGTTGCAGTCACTCTATAGTCAATGACATGAATTTAGCTTGTGTGGGGGACTGTAAGTTGGGCTTGCTATTCTGTCCCTAGGTGTTTTGTTCACCATTATAATGAATTTAGTGAGCATAGGTGATCCGTGTAACTGCCTAGAAACAAATCAACAGCATTGTAGTAAATAATGCTTTGAAATTGAACCTTTGTGCCCTATCACCCAACCTTCTAAAATCCTAATTGCATTGACTTTCCCACCAAATGCTGAAAATGTCCTTGTAATGTGCACGTAAAGTACTTGTAGTTCCATTATAGCTTCTTGTCTGGCAATGCCACAGCCCTGTCAGCATGAATTTGTAATGTCTTGAGCTCTATTATGAATGTGAAGCCTTCCCCTTATCCTCCCTATAACTTGATCCACTTCTAATTATGTAGCTCTTTGTCAGGGAGTGTTCCCTATCCAATCATTCTTGCATGTAACGCAAGTTCCAGTTGGAGCTCTAGCCTGACATAAGAAAAAAAAAAGGCAGTTACCATTAAACCATCTCCCTGGTGCTTATGCTCTTAATCGCCATCTCTTAAACAGCACCAAATCAGAATCTCTCCACTTTCAGCTGTCTTTTGGAGGACGTACGTAATAAGGTTTTTATTTAGTAAACCAATCCTATGCATGGTTTCAGCACTAGCCAAACCACCAATTCCTAGCTCTAGAAAAACAGGCACTTGGCACCCTTGTGATGTCATACAGAGAAGTCACAGGGCAGTACCTGAGGGTCTGTAGGTTGCACACTTTGGTACCAGATAACTTTTTTTTTTTTCTTTATAAGAAAGACTGAGTACTCCACACTGCACAAGAACTCCTCCCAGGGTTTTAACTTTGTTTTATTTTCAAAACCAGGTCCAATGAGCTTTCTGGACAGCTGGTGTAGCTACAGAGAAACCAGCTTCCTTCAGAGAGCAGTGCTTTTGGCGGGGAGGAGGAAATCCCTTCATACTTGAACATTTTCTAATTGCTTATTTATTGTATTCTGGGGTATGGCGTAAGTACAGAGAAGCCATCACCTCAGATGGCAGCTTTTAAAAGATTTTTTTTTTCCTCAACACCATGATTCCTTTAACATGTTTCCAGCATTCCCAGGTAGGCCAAGGTGTCCTACAGAAAAACCTTGGGTTAGACCTACAGGGGTTCTGGCTGGTGTTAACAGAAGGGAGGGCAGAGCTGGTGCAGCTGGCCATGGAGAAAGCTGACTTGGCTGGTGTGGTACAGAGAAGCCAGCTTGTTTACATGCTTATTCCATGACTGCTTGCCCTAAGCAGAAAGTGCCTTTCAGGATCTATTTTCGGAGGTTTATTACGTATGTCTGGTTCTCAATTCCAACAGTTTAATGAAGATCTAAATAAAATGCTAGGTTCTACCTTGCCTGTGTGCATTATTATTTGTATTTTGGCGGTATGTGGGATGGTTTCCCAACCAGAGACTGAACGTGGACCTCTGCAGTGAAAGCACTGAATCTTGGCCACCAGGGAACTCCTCCCTCCATTATTCTTGAGTGTTTCAGTATGAGTATGAATGAAACATATTTTAACCCTGAGTAATTGTAATCCCACCCATGGTTTAGGGAAATCACTTCAACTGTAGGCCTCTAAAAGGTTCTTAGTGTCAGGGATACGGTTTATGAAAGTTCAACTTTTGTCCAGCACTGCCTTTTTTGGCCAACACAGTGGGCAAAATTCACGTCTTATTACAACAGCCATTTCTGCACTATCAGCAGTGCTTTAAAGGCAAAAGAACAATTAAAAATGAGTATCATGTGAGAAGAGTGATACTTTACATTTTAAACCAATTTTCATTGTTTTGAAAACAAAAGCAATTTAATGCCTTAAATTTGTCTTCTGTCTTCTGTATAAATGGGTTAAAGGCTACAAGTTACTGCAGTTTGAAAAGTTTTTAAACAGTAGTGAAGGACCAGTGAGGATCCATTATATAATGGATAAACTAAAGTTTAAAACCAAAACCACAATGAGGATGTGTATTCTGAATTTGTGGCAGTTATCAACCAGCTCTTGAATCATCCTTTCTTGAGCTACATGGCCCATGTTTACACCAGCAAATATGAAATCAAATGGTTGAAATGCTTTGCTCTTGCAAATGAGGCCCAAGCAGTGCCTGCTTATATCTGTATGCTTGGAGAGTTAAAAGTATAGAAACCAGTTTGGGGGGAAAGGCAAGGTTAAATATAGGGGAGTATAAACTCTTGACCTGCTGTGAAACTTCAGAACTTCAACTTTTCATGACATTAAAAAGCTCCAAAATACCAAAAAGCTTTCAGATGGCCAAGACACTTGTCTCAGTTCAGTTGCTCGGTCGTGTCTGACTGCCACCCTATGAATTGCAGCATGCCAGGCCTCCCTGTCCATCACCAACTCCCGGAGTTCACTCAAACTCAAGTCCATCGAGTCAGGGATGCCATCCAGCCATCTCATCCTCTGTCGTCCCCTTCTGCCCTGAATCCCTCCCAGCATCAGGCTTCCAATGAGTCAACTTCACATGAGGTGGCCAAAGTATTGGAGTTTTCAGCTTTAGCATCAGTCCTAAAGATCACCCAGGACTGATCTTTAGAATGGACTGGTTGGATCTCCTTGCAGTCCAAGGGATTCTCAAGAGTCTTCAACACCACAGTTCAAAAGCATCAATTCTTCGGCGCTCAGCTTTCTTCACATTCCACCTCTCACATCCATACGTGACCACTGGAAAAACCATAGCCTTGACTAGACGGACCTTTGTTGGCAAAGTAATGTCTCTGCTTTTTGATATGCTGTCTAGGTTGGTCATAACTTTCCTTCCAAGGAGTAAGCGTCTTTTAATTTCATGGCTGCAATCACCATCTGCAGTGAACCATGGTCAAATAATGACTGTGAGGATGAAGCATCTGTAGGCTGGTGAAGCAGCACCAGAGAAATAATGGCCTTGAGGTTTGGTTCAGCATTTACTAGGATGACACCTGTTGTCAAGGAGCTTGCAGACTGAGGAGAGTGACAAAGGTGGCTTGTCCTCTGCCTAGACCTGGGGTAGAGGTTGGGGATTAACAAGCCTAGGGAGGCTAGTAGGTGCAAAGGCATGAAACTGTGATGGTTACAGCTTGAGAATCAAAAGCATAAAGTGCTAATGAAAGGGAATGTGAAACATGTCACGTTTAAGTTGAAAATCATACTTTTCTACAGTTTCAAGGGGGATGACACTGCTGCTGCTGCTGTGTCGCTTCAGTCGTGTCTGACTCTGTGCGACCCCATAGATGGCAGCCCACCAGGCTCCCCCATCCCTGGGATTCTCCAGGCAAGAACACTGGAATGGGTTGCCATTTCCTCCAATGCATGCGTGTCCGACTCTTAGCCACCCCATGGACTGCAGCCTACCAGGCTCCTCCGTCCATGGGATTTTCCAGGCAAGAGTACTGGAGTGGGGTGCCATTGCCTTCTCTGGCGATGACACTGGTCAGGGACAAAAGACCTAAATGCTGGCCTATGGTAGGAAGCAAAGCCTTCTGGCTAAACAAACATTGATTACCAGGGTCTGAATACTGAAACCTGGAGAACCCAGATTTCCTCCAGTGAACAGCTTTTCTGAACAGTATTAGGTACCCACAACATTGTCACTTGGAAAATGAGACAGGTGGTACACTAACAGTTGGGGGAAAGTAACATCCTTGCCTGTATCAAGAAAAATACTGGAAGAGTTCCCTTCCAAAATGAACTACTTTTATTATTTTCACCAAGTAAAAAGGGTGGGGCAGCAGTTATGGGAAAGGACACAGTGCCAAGGTATATTGTGTCATTGAGGGTATCTGCAAAAGGACTGAAAACCAGTGTTTCCCACGCATGGTTCTTAGCAACGTGCCCTGTGCCGTAGCTATCTCTAACCCACAAAATGCCTTGTGTGAATCACAGGAACTTACTGCCAGGCTCCACTTGGATCAGTTGAGTGCACTTAGGCCCAACCTGCATAACTTCCTGGCAGCCCTGCTCTGATCTGTCTCTAACTGGATTCCAGTATAAAGGCTGAAAGGACAGAGGTAGGAGAGATGAGTTCAACAGGTCCAAAAAGTAAGAGGTAGAACTGATGGGCCTTGAAATCTTAAGAAATGGAAGGAAAATGGAAGAATCAAAAAACAGCTGCCATTCGGTAATAAGCAGTTGTGGATGAATGCATCTTCCGTTTATGACAGTTAAAAACTCTGGGATAGCCAGGTGGAGCTAGATAAAGTTCTAGAGCACAGGAAAGAAATCTAAGCAGCGGCATCCTTGAAAACCATGGAGTGGACATAATCAACCCAAGTGTGTATGGTGAAAAGCAGCCGCCTCGGAAAGAACCCTGAGATTGGATGGAGTGGAGCATGGGAAAAGAAGGCTGAAAACACATGCAATCCTTTATCAAAGTAACTGGGACTGCCAGCCTGCTGCCACCGGTCTCTGCCTCCACACAGGGTTCCCAATAGGGTTCCCAAACAGGGCCTGTTTTTTGTTTGTTTCTGTTGCTAATTATGCATTCTCACTTCCTAGGCCAGTGCCAGGCCTTTGAATTTTCACAGAATTGAGGATCTTCCTGAATCACATCCAAATCTTATACATCATGACTGTAAACATCCCCTGATTTCATTACATTTGGTTAAATCTCACTTTATATCACCTCGTGCTCATTGAAAACTAGAATAATGCTAAATACTAAGCTTGTTTTTTAGATGTATATCACTATTAATCATCTAAATTCTGTTATCAGTTTAACTCTCTGCTATTCTATGCTCATAACCCCTAGTGAAAAACTGGCTGTATAAATAATAGGAACAAAAAAAGAATCAAAATTGCAGTGAAGAGAAAATTACCCTGCATCTAAAACCTGATCACCATCCTAATCACACTTTATAATCAGACAAGTTTTAAGCTATGTTATTTCAGAATTACTGTCAGTGATTCTGAAAATTTTAAGAGGCAGGGTGCAGGACCTTAAGCCAAACAGACTTGAGGTTCAGACCATCAGTCAGTCCATCTCTTATTAGGCATATGTCTTTGAGCGAATTATACTACCCCTCAGCCTCAGCTTCCCCAACCACAAAATAAGGCTTATGGCTCTTAAGGAATAAGTGTAATAACGCTGGCACAGGGCTTCACACAGTGCCTGTATAGGGCAAGCACTTAACAGCAGCTGTTATTTTCATGGAACATTAACTCTCTTTTGGCAAGGAGCAAGTCACTTTAAACCTGATTCTTACCCCTTGAAAGACATTTTCACATTGTTTTTTAACCCCACTGCCCAAGCCCCTCAACCTTGGAATTGATAAATCTTATCCTTGCTTTATTTCCTTGGTCCCTCTAATCTATCCTCTCTGAATTTATTATAGCTAGGATATGGAGGAAAAACAAAAAATCTGAAGTAGTTTTTTCACATGTCCACTGCCTATGTAATGGTCCTGTGACTGGCTGCTGCCACATTTGTACTCCACATCTGGCCTCCCTCAGAACTCTGAGTGGACAGGGTGAGAATCCGGCTCAGGAGGGTTAGGATTAGAAGAATCTGTGTTTACAGGACTCGGCTCTCCCGCTGGCTCAAAGGGTCGTAAGTTGGCATAAGTCACTTCTTGGGCCAGCTGCTCCAGGGAAGGGCGGCCAAATGCCAGATTTCGAAGTGAGATACAAGTCATGAGAAAGCTGAAAAAGATGGGAAAAAGCCAGCTGTCCAAACTCCTATTTCAACACAGGCAATCCTGCCAAAGCCCTCAGAGGACACCTGGTCATCTGGCCTCTCACCCACAGATAAGAATCTCCCCCCAGACACCCCCATCCCAGCTGGAAGGGCACCCCACTCTTCACACAGTCTGACTGAGGATTCCAGGGTGGGGTAGGAATAATGCACAGGAAATAAGCTGAGTCGGAACAAGACAGTGCCCATCAGACATACCATTTACTCTCCCGATCAATCAGGGAGAGGAGCAAGGAGAGAGGAAAAAGGGAGAAGTTTAGCACTGGATTGTCCTCTCCTGGGAAAGAGTCCCTAATGTTACTCTCACCAGAGAACAGTGACCCAGCCTGCAAACATCTGATGACAAAGTACTATAGAGTAAAGCTTACCTGCGGCGAAAGATAAAGAGCTTTCGCAGCAAGAAGCGGACAAGTCGCTCGTGGAAAGGGGCATTTCGCCGGCGTTCAATCTCCTGGAGCCTTTGCTGGCGTCTAAGGAAGGTCTGGACCAGTGGTGTTGGCTCAGGGCCGCCTTTGACTTCCCCTTCGAGCAGAGGTTGCAGCTCTGGAGGCAGAGGCCCTGTTTCTGTCCGGAAGAGGGCAAAAAGAGGAATCACTGAGAAAAGAGCATTCTCTCTTCTAGAACTCCTCTTTCCCCAGCTAGAAGCTTCAAATTCATTCGTTAAGTGGGCAGATCCTCGATCATGACCCCGACTTCCTATAAAGTGGGCTCTCTCAGCCCAAATCTTCAGATACTCACCACTTCCATTCTCCACCTTCTCCTTCAATTCTTGAAGATACGCCAGGTCTTGCTCGAGTGCAACCTCTGTAGTGTTGACGTAGATGTACATGTAGCAGGAAGGACTGGACGACACTGTGTACACCTTATGGTACTCACCAGCCGGCAACTGAAAAGGGGGAAGAAATGCATCTCTCATGCTCTAGCCTTTCGCTAGCCAGCCTGTGGCCTCCCTCCACTTCCCCACCTCCATCTTTTTTCTTATATATTGGAATCCAAAGGAACTGACCTCTAGAATCCTGAATGAGGCTATTTATAGCCCCCAGGGCCCTTGCTTTTTCATCCCCACTGCATTGTTGTTATTTAGTCGCTAAGTCATGTCCAGCTCTTTCGTGAGCCCATGGACTGTAGCCCACCAGGCTCCTCTGTCCATGGGATTTTCCAGGCAAGAATGCTGGAGCGGGTTGCCACTTCCTTCTCCAAGGGATCTTCCTGACCCAAGGATTGAACCTACATCTCCTGCAATTGGCAGGTGGATTCTTTATCAACTGAGCCACTAGGGAAGCCTCCCACTGTGTTACTGTTACGTTAAAGGATTTTGCATTTATACTAAATCAACTACACTCATCAAAAGTTTTCTATCATTGTTAATTCAAGCCAAATACCTGCATTTTTTCTCCCTCCTGAAGAGTCTGGTTCTTCTGTTCTGCCACCAGCTCCACGGTCACCTCCCCCTGCAGCAGCTGGATGCTAGTGTTGCCCAGGTCTTCACTCACGAAGTTCTCCAGGTGCAGCCCTGCCCGGGGCAAGAGTTCCCATCCCACCCCAAGGTGGCGTGAACTCACTCCCAGTCAGAACAGAGAAATCACACCTTCACCAGCACCTTCACCTCGGGTTTCAAAAACCAGCCTCCCACCAGGAGCAGACCCTCCCGGCTCCATCACACACTGTGTCCCTGGCCTAGGAGGCCAGAAAGGAGACAGCAAAGCCTTTGTGCTTTCTTCCATACCAGGGAAATCTGCAATGAAGACCACTTCGGTGTGGTTGTCCAGGCTGCTCTTGATCTCCTGTAGTTTAGTTCTCCAGGGAGACAGGTCCATCAGCAGTGGCTGCAGCCAAGGTGTACGCTGGAAGGGCGACCAGGCAGCCTGCACGATGTCCACACGAGGGTCAAAAATCCTTAGGGAAAGAAATCATGTTCTAAGGCCATAGCCACCTACATACCGCAATTTCCAGTTCTGTTCATCACTGTTCCCGGATAGAACAAACAGGGTTTTCCAGAAAGAAGAAACAGCCTATGTCAGCATGTTACTGCCAGTTGGGGACAGAGAAACAGAAGAGGGGAAAGAGGTTCTGGAGCACTGGGAAGAATGGGGGTTAGTGGCCGCCTGAGGAGAGTTAACAGCTTCTAAGAGAATGAGTTCCCTTTTCTTCGGGATGACGGTGCCCTCTGCTGGATGCAATCGGCGATGCCCACAACCAGGTCAACAGGGACATGCACCAGTGGACAGCCTTGCAAGCAAGACAACACTGAGGAGCACAGGCTAGTCATCTGGGCCAAAAAAAGCTGGACTTCACGTTTTCCCCCTTCTCTGCTCCCCTTGCCCACCTCTGCTGGAAGCGGTCATTGATGGAGACCCAAATATCAAAGTAGATCTGGGGCTCAGTGACATTGTACTTGGGCAGCAGGCGGCTCAGGCAAGTGGCATATTGCTTCAGCATGTCTGCATGGTCCTTCCAACGCCGGCTCTGTGTGAATACCTGCCCCAAACCCCCACATTAGTCCCACCTCGTTGTTATTGAGCTTCCAGACATGTCATGCAGTGCCGAAGGCACAAAAAGATCCCTGTCTGCTGCCAGTTTTGACAGGGAAGAAAAAAAAAATGAGAACCAAAAAACTTTATGGAAGAATTTTTTTCATCGCTGGGCTAGCGGTACTCACCTTTCTAAGTCTCATCTCAATTGAGGGACGTGAATGACACTGCCCCATTTCAACCCCCACAAAAGAAGGTTCCACCTGGCTCCAGAGAAAGGGCAAAGTGGACCCACAGAGACCAGACCCCAAAGCTCCAGGGGGCCTCTGAAGGCCAGGAAGTTAGTGGCATCTCACCCCAGGGTTGAGGTAGCCCAGTTCACCGGTGCGGCCATCACGGTAGGTGATCTTCACGTGCTGGTGGGAGCGGGAGTGCACCATCATGTCCCAAGAGTAGCCGTATAGCCCGTTGGTCCAGTTGTTGTACCCCTGAGGAGGCAGGGTGGTGGGAATCAGCTCCATGCTCCTCATGCTAATGCCGTCCTCTGTCCAGAGAGGTCCCCAGACCTGCCCGCTTCTCTCCTGAGCACTGTCCCCTCCACCACTATCCAAGCGGACCCTCAGCCCACACGCACCTGGGTGAGGAAGTGGGAATAGGGCAAGAAGAGCTGCTCCAGGAGGTAGAGCAGGGTGAAGGCAGTGCTCAGCTGGTGGCGCAGCCCTGGCTTCTGACTGCCTCTGGCCCGGCTCCTCTTATACATACAGGAAGTGCTGGGCTGAGGGGGAGTCCTGAGGGGCAGCAGCTCTTGCAGCTTTTTCGGGCAGTGAGCTACCAGCTTCCGAGGCCATTCAGGAGAGCAGAAGAGAGGGCTGCTGGCCAGCATGACGTAGGGGAACATGCCTAGAACAGCGGGGAAGAAATCAGCACTTCAGGAGTTGGGCTGGAAAACGTGGCTCATCCCCTCCACACCTCCCCTTCTCCTAGGCAGCCTCTCCCAGGTATTTCACTTATGAAGAAAGAAATTCTCAACTGGAGCCTATTACTTCCCACAGAAACAAAACATACTAGCTGAGCCCAAAAGCCCTGGGCCGCTTTCCCATCTGTTTCCATCTCTCAGAGATGACGTCCGGCTCAGCTTAGCTCCTGCTCCTGTCACCGTCTCCCCCTGCCACATGGGCTGCTGGTTCGTCCCTCCCCTGCACACCTGTGGCTTCCTGTTTCCCACCAGATTATAGGAACTGACCAATGCTGAAAAGCTGGGAATTCATGCAGTGGAAGTAGGACACGAAGACGAAGCCGATGGGTCTTGAGGCATCAAAGAAGAGCAGGAAACCGGCTGAGAGGTCGAGCAGCAGTCCGCACCAGTGCACCACCAGCAGACTCGTCATCTCCTCGGACAACACAAGTCTGCAGACACCAGGGTCAAAGCTCAGGCACTAGCACACATGGAATACTCACAGTTGAGGCACCTCTGCTACCCTCTCCATGCTGCATGATCCACCCCGGCAGAAGGGTAGAGAACTCCACCCAAAGACATCCTCTGGGAGGGTTTTCCAACCCCTTTTCATTCCCACAAAATTAAGAGTGTTAGTCGCTCAGTTGTGTCCAACTCTTTACGACCCTAGGGACCACAGCCCACCAGGCTACTCTGTCCATGGGATTTTCCAACCCAGGTATTGAACCCGGGTCTCCTGCATTGCAGGCTGGTGGTTCTTTACCATCTGAGCCACCAGGGAATCTCACATACTTCAGGTGTCCAATTTCTTTCAACATGCCCTAAGTAATAAGCAAGGGCGGAGCTCCCAGAGCAAAATTTGACTGAGCAGTGTGTGTGTTGTGCAAGGCAGGTTCTTCCTGGAGGTATACCAGAAGAGAAACTTTAAAAGGGGAACGCTGGGCTGATATAATGATGTCAAACTTCCGGAACTGGGAAGTGTCAGGGCAGAGGGAAGAGTACAAAGTAAGACAAGAAGGGAGTTCCCTGTTGGTCCAGTGGTTAAGAATCCGCCTGCCAATGCGGGGGACACGGGTTCGATCCCTGGTCTGGGAAGATTCCACAGCCATGGAGGAACTAAGCCCACTCGCTGCAACTACTGAGCCCACACACCTGGAACCCATGCTCTGCAACTAGAGCAGCCACAGTAATGAGAAGCCCACACACCACAGCTAGACAGTAGCCCCTACTTGCCACAACTAGAGAAAGTCTATAGCAACAAAGACCCAGCGCAGTCAAAAGTAACATTAAAAAAAGGAAGGCCAAAGGAAGAAGAGATGGGAGGAAAAGAGAAGTCAGAGAGAAGCAGCTCTGCTTTGGGAAGAGTTATTAACAATGGTTTTGTTTGGGAAGGGGAGCTGACTGTCCATATCTTGGCATGCCAGTTGAGGAATCTGGGCAAGAGGCTGGGGCAGCCACCCAAGGACAGAGGCCCCATCACAGCAACTGCTGGGGCACTGACTCACTCTCCAAGTCACCTAGTGCTGGCACTTCCCTTTCCTTTATTTCTTTTCCCTTCATTCCGGCCCATGCTGTAAGTCTCCCAGGGGCAGCTAAGCCTAGATCTTTTGACATCATCAACTCTGCCTTCTGCTGAAGAGGGAGATGAGTGGACAGAGTGAAGCATGCAGCAAATTTAGGCAAAGTGGGAGCAGCAGCTAGGACCGTAGACCTGAAGGAGGTGAGCCCCCCAACCCTGCACCTGGCCGCTCTAGGCCTCTGCCCTGCCGCTCACTTGAAAGGGCTGAAGAGCCAGTGCCGTGACAGGTATTCCATAGAGTAGCCTTCCACCCAGTCTGCGTCCAGCTTCTTTATGCCCGCAATGAAGTACACGATGAAGATCTGCAAACACAATATGCAAAACGAATATTCACACAAAGTCAGAGCCTCATCCTCCACAGACAGTCACAAATCAGTTCTGACCTCAGTCCAGGGCCTGAGAGACGAGATCTACTCATTCATCTCAGACGTTCACTCACCTAACATCCTACAGATATCAGGCACAGTATTAGGCAAAGTCAGGACGGAAAAGTCGGGCTTCCCTGATGGCTCAGATAGTAAAGAATCTGACTACAATGCAGGAGACCTGGGTTCCATCTCTGAATTGGGAAGATCCCCTGGAGAAAGGAATGGCAACCCACTCCAGTATTCTTGCCTGGAGAATTCCATGGACAGAGGAGCCTGGAGAACCACAGTCCATGTGGCTGCAAAGAGTCAGACAGGACTGAGCAACTAACACTTTCACTTTACTTTCACTTTTGAAGGCAAGTCATGAAGCACAGAGGTTACTCTTTCTTCATGAGGATTCTAATCTAGTGGGAATAAAGTTCTTTCTTTGTATGACAAGGTGAGAGATCCCAGAGATTAGGAAGTAGCTTAGATTAGAAAACAGGGAGAAGCCAGGCCAGCTTTCCAGCAAAAAGGGAAAAAGGGATGTCCCTGGTGGTCCAGTAGATGAGAATCTACCTACCAATGCAAGGGACATGGCTTCAAATCCTGATGTAGGAAGATCCTACATGTTGAGGGGCAACTAAGCCCATGCACCACACAACTAGTGAGCCCACACTTTAGAGCCCACAAAGCTCTCTTGCCTAGAGCCCATGCTCTGCAATCAGAGAAGCCACCACAATGAGAAACTGGGGCACAGCACTCAAGAGTAGCCCTTGTTCTCCACAACTAAAGAGAGACTCGTATGCAGCAACGAATACCCAGCATAGCCAAAAATAAAATAAATAAATAAAAAAATTTTTAAATAGTTGAGTTTCAAAAAGGAGGAAGGAGGAGGAGAAGATTCAGGGAGGCCAAGCAGAGCGAAGTCTGGCAGTGGGCGGCCATGCTGCCAACGGCTGTGAAGAACACCCCCTCTCTCCTGCAATCTGGTACCTGGCCACGCAACACAGCATAGTTCCAAAGGGGCACGTGGGCGTTCCGCTTCCGGGCTCTCAGCAGGCCATCCACAGACCTGCAGTTGAGAGGGAGAACGGTAGGGGACGGGTTCTTAGTCCAGTCCCATTTCTACCTTGCTTTTTAAATGTAATCATCTCTCTATTCCAGGATATCTCTGTAGTGATCTCTCTATTCTAGGACGTCTCCCACATCTTCTCAGTTCTCTCTGAGGCCCTTTCGAATTATTTGAGCACCTTGTAATGATCATTTCAAGTCATAACAGAAACTACTAGTCGTAACTACTAGTGAGTTATAACAACAACAAAATATTCAGTGTTTAACATCTGTTAGTTAGCAGATTAGTCTCCTCATAAACCAGGAAAAAGACTACAACGCTAGCTCCAGAAGAAAGGGGCTGTAGACCCTCCATTCCCCACCCCATGGCCACAGGGCAGCTGGCAGTAAGACTAGTATATACTGACCTCGTGTTACCTGCATGAGGGGAGGTGTACTTCCCCCTGCTCCACCTGCCACCCCATCCACTGCATGGGACAAGGGCATAAAGAATCACTGCTGCTGCTGCTAAGTCATTTCAGTCGTGTCCGACTCTGTGTGACCCCATAGATGGCAGCCCACCAGGATCCCCGTCCCTGGGATTCTCCAGTCAAGAACACTGGAGTGGGTTGCCATTTCCTTCTCCAATGCATGAAAGTGAAAAGTGAAAGTGAAGTCGCTCAGTCGTGTCCGACTCTTAGCGACCCCATGGACTGCAGCCTACCAGGCTCCTCCATCCATGGGATTTTCCAGGCAAGAGTACTGGAGTGGGGTGCCACTGCCTTCTCTGAAAGAATCACTGATATGCAAAAAAAAAAAAAAAAAAGATTACAGTGCTAAAATAGGACTAAATTTGAAAAACAAGGAATTTCAGGGAATGTTTGCAAAGCTGGTGTATGAAAATATACATAGTGCATTTAAAGCAAAGTTTCAGTTTTCAAGACAAACTGACATTTCACAGACCTGGATGCTAGGATCTAGCTGAGAACGGACAAAACCAGGCTACTAAGATTAGATGTATTCTGGGGAGGCAGAAGCAAAGCAGGTTTTCAAGAAGACACAGAATGAGCAGAGAAGCCAGGAAAGGGGCAGGTTATTATACTTGTGCTCAGGAGCACTGGAGTCTGCCACTAGGGAGACCTGGAGTCTCATTTATGCCTCTTAACTGCTCAGTGACCTTAGACAAATCCTCTATTTCTGTAAGCCTTAATTTCTTCATTTATAAAATGGGAACTCCATGTTATAACCACGGGGTTATAACATGGAAAAAGCAAAAATGTTTAGCATAGTGCTTGGCATGTGGAAAGCCTTTAGTGAATGATCAGTCGGTATTTTTTCAAATTGTGCAAAAATTACAAAAATGAGATTTTCTGGGGTATTCTGTCAAAGAGTGTTAGTCACTCAGTCATGTCCAACTCTTTGTGACCCCATGGACTGTAGCCCGTCAGGGCTTCTCTGTCTATGGAATTCTCCAGGCAAGAATACCAGCCATTCCCTTTTCCAGGGGATCTTCCTAATCCAGGGATCAAACCTGGGTCTCCTGCATTGCAGGAGGGTTCTTTACCATCTGAGCCTCCAAGAAAGCCCAACTACTTCTCAATTCTTTATGATGAGAGCTGGCCACTCTGAATGAATGTAAAGGTTTACAAAAAGGGGATATCTGCATAGGTGTACTGACGATTGACATGTGATTAATGACTGATAAATCACTAACAAATCCAGTGTTTGAGGTTTTCTTCCCACGCCCATGTTACTGACAGCTCATACTTGCTTTTCACTTAGTAATAGAAGGATTCCTTAAAGATCATCAGTTCTGCAACCCTGTCTCCAAATCCCTTTTCCACCTCCCCTGAAAGATGGTCACATAAGCCAGAGGTGGGGGAGGGTTACCTCCTCCAGGGACAGCACTGCTGAGCAGCCCTGGTGGGCCCTCTCCTTCTGACATGCCTCTGCCCCACATCAGTGTCTACTCTTGGCTCTCATTCTGTCCCTCACAGAGAAAGTCTGCTCCCTCTTCCACATGACCACCCTTGAAGTATTTGAAAATAGCTATGTCTGGCTTTAGTCTTCTCTTCTTCTAAGAGGATTACAGGAAGTGGACAGATCAAGGCACCTGGGGAGATAGGGAAAGAGTGAAGGGGTGGGAATGGAGCCACTCTGCTTGTGGTCACCCTCAGAACTCCCACCTCGCTGACCGTCACCCCTCCGGAATCCATCCAAGTCACCTTTGCTTGTTTACAAGTTATGTTTACCCTGCAAAGCACGGTTGAAGATATGCTTGCTGGGACAAGTGCTAGGACCTTACTGGGCCCTACCTCTGGTGACCATCCTGACACAGCCAACCCCTCCCTCGTTCCCCCAGACTCATACCAGTAGTGGTGTGCATCCACAAATGTCAGCTGAAAGGCCAACAAGCCATACAGATAGGAGTGGTTGTTCCACGACGTCTTGTCCAGGAGAAACACATACCAGTATGGCAGCAGGAATAACACACAGCTTATCCGGTAGCACAGGCCCAGCATCATGCCCAGTGCCCCTGGGATTGGTAGGGGAGAGGATTAAAAGGTCAAAGGGTCACCACAGGCCCAGCTCCCCTGGGACAGCCTATGGGTGGGGTTAAGAAAATCATCAGACATTTTACAGTCAGATAAAAATAAATTTCAACTAAATGTTATTTCAATATTTTAAAAAGAGTTAAGGGGTCACAGCTCAGATGACACACAGGATATTATAATATCCTGCTTATAATTTCAGCAGGATGAAATTATAAGTTATAGAATAAGTGAAATAAGAAAACCTAGAGAATTCCCTGGCTGTCCAGCGGTTAGGACTTAGTGTTTTCAATGCCAAGGGCCTAAGTTCGATCCCCAGTCAGGGAACTAAGATCTCGCAAACCATGTGGCACAGCCAAAAATAAAAATGAAACCCAAGACCCTGGTCATTCACCAGCATGCTTCGGATTTCTGTGTATTAAGTAGGCCAGTCAATACGCCCGTCTCTCCTGCAGTTTCTCTCACCCAGAAACATGATGGTGTAGATCAGATACATCCAGTCAAGTGGCAGTGGCTGCAGGGCGTCCAGTAAGGGGAAGCGACACACCTCCAGGCCATCCAGGTATCTTCGGTCTAGGGAGCTGAGACCACGCTCCTGGGGTATGTCCAGCACCATCATCAGCCCTGAGAAGGCAGAGAGAGAAGGTGCCGATAGGCCTCAGCAAAGGCAACCATGGAACACACTGGAATATAGTCAGGCACACCCAGCTCCAGAAATAATTCATTCAACAATAATCATGCTTGCTAAGTCGCTTCAGTCGTGTCTGACTCTTTTTAATCCCACGGACTGGAGCCCTGTCCATGGGATTCTCCAGCCAAGAATACTGGAGTGGGTTGCCATTTCCTCCTCCAGGGGATCTCCTGACCCGGGGTTCGAACCCGCATCTCCTGCATTGACAGGCAGGTTCTTTACCACTCGTGCCACCTGAGAATTGGTTGAGTGCCTACTCTGTGCTAGGCATTGTGCCAGTTGTGGGATGTCAGCCACTGCACCTCCCTGAGCCAATTCCCCATTTGTGAGAAGGGGCTCATAATATTTTGCAGGGTCTCAGAGAAGATTAAATGAAAGAAGCATACAAAGTGCTATCGAAGCTATTCAGGTTTTGATAGTCATGTTTGTAAAGGTCTGTCCTATTGGCTACACAAAGTGCTCTGGGGTGATGCGCCCTCAACCTCTTTTACTTCCTGGCACAGCAGTATCTGGCCAGCACACTAGGGTAAACAGAAGGGCTACTCAGGTCAGGAAGCCAGCTCCAAATTAAGGTAGGATTTCTCAACCCCAGGACAATTCAGTTTGGCCTGGTTAATTATTTGCTGGAGGTTTACCCTGTGGTTCATAGGTCATTCAGCAGCATCCCTGATTTCTGTGTAGATGCCAGTAACCACTTCTTCCCCTTCCCCCACACCTAGTTGTGACAAATACAAACGTCTAGAGACATTGCCAAATGTACCCTGGAGAGTAAAAGCGTCTCCAGTTGAGAACCACTGGGTTAGGTAGATTAATATCTCGGCATGTCTGTAACCCATTCCAAACATACATGCTGTGGCCTATGAGTTAGAAAGGTCTGGATTAGGGAGTCACAGCCTAAATGGCTGCTTTGTCACCCCTGCCATTTCTCTGAAGTCTAGTCCTTAGCGTAGTTACTGGAAAACTTCATTCCACAAATAAAATGGGTTCCTGTTCCCCTGTCTCTGTATTTCCTGTAGCCTTGGATCAAAGCACTTCTGATCTCCAAGCCCTAATCAGAGGAGACAAAACTGGGTTACAAAGAGTTCTTCCAGGATATTAGTCACTTCAGCTTTTAGAAAAAGGAAGGTTAGTCCACTAAACAAGAAAGTATCCAAGAAATGGACAAGGAACCATTGTCATTCTCTCACCCCCAACCATGCTGGCACCTCCCAGACACTGGACTTACCGAAGAGAAAACGGAAGACTGCCAGGCCTGCAGGATCCGTGGGTCTATTCAGCAGGGTCACCAGCCTCTCCCAGCTGGACACATCTGTCCACTCAAAACCCAACAGTTTCCTCATTCGGCTGCCCTGACGGGGCCCTGAAGTCTGTGCAGCCTTGTCTTTCTTTACTTTGTCTGCAACCAATAAATGGAGAGAGTTGCACGTGCACGTATGGGAATGGAGATGTTTTAAAACAGACTCCTTCTCAAATCAGAGAAATCTCCGTCTAGGGCTTCTGCCTACCTGGGTTCACCCACTGATCTCTGCTCGAAACATCCCTGCAGTGCAGCCCCTCCTCCAGGATCCCCCAGTGCCCCAGAACCTTTCTCAGACTGCAGCCCCCTAATCGCAAAGCGTCCTGAATGTCATCAACCCACCCCGAAACAGAAGACTGCAAACTCTCTCTACAAAGCCCTTCCCAACCGAGGCTCCCTTCCCCAGGTTCCGCAGGGCATCCCTGCCCTAACCCCTCTGAAAGTTGCGCCCCTCTCTATGCGCCACAAGGCGGGGCTCTGAGCCTACCTGAGCCCCGCGGGGCCCGCGCGGGCCGAGCGGAGACCACCATGGCCTCCGCGAGGTAGATATGCCACAGCAACAACCTCCGAGCCCGGGGGCGTCGCAAGGGGCGGCTCCCCTAAGCCCCGCCTCCCCGACACATCAGCACGCACGAGGCCGGCCGGAAAGCGCCAGGACTGTCGTGAAGGGCCCTAGTCGGCCGCGCTGGACTCCCTGCTTGGCGGTAGAGGGCGGAACGAGGGGTCTGGGGGCGGGGCAACGAGGTCGCGAGGGGGCGTGGTCAGACCCCGCCTTCCCTGGTGACCGTGGAGTGGAGGTGTACGCGGACCTGTCTCTTTTCTGTCAAGTACCTAGTCTCGTCCCTGAGGCCTCCCTAGCCTTCTCCGCTCTCTCAACCTAAAGAAGACTGGGCGCCCACGACCTTCCTGGGTCCCTTCCCGCCCCTATTAGGTCGCTGCAGATCTGTGAACGGTGCGGGCGCAAAAGTCAGACTCTTTCCAGGGAGTTTCCCGCCCAGTTGAGGATGCACCGGGGAGGGCTGTCCCGGCCTGGAACCAGAGATTTGAAAGCAGCAGGAAAACCGGAACGACCTGACCGCAGAAGGAATGCAGAGTAGGGGCAGTAAATAGAGTGTGTTTGGTTGGGGAAGGTGAGTCTTGAACAGCTTTTTCATTGTTTCTCTGCCCTGGAATTGACAAGCAGGATCAGAGGACGGCATCTTAGTGCAGGGGTTCTCACATTTTTTAGTCTCAGGACCCCTTTATGTTGCTACACACATTATTGAGAACCCTAAAGAGCTTTTTATGAATAATAGATTATATTTTTCCGTATTTACCCTATTGTAAATTTACCCTGAGAAATGTTTGAAATATGCGTTGATTTACTAAAAGGAAAAAAAAAAGTCATGAACCCATTACATATTTACATAAATAACATTTTTATGAAAAAATATATTTTCCACACTAAAAAAATATATGAGAATAGTATTGTTTTACATGCAGATCTCTTTAATGCCTGGCTTAATTGAAGAAAGCTGGATTCTCCTTTCTGTTTCTGCATTCCATCTGTTGTGATTGAAGTATATGAAGGAAATCGGGTCTCACAGATACTGTTGGTAAAAAGAGAAGTATGTTATTAGGCTCTTTAGATAATTGTGGATATTCTTTGATACTACACCTAAACTTACAAGTGGTTGTTTTTTTAAAAGTTAGTTAGATGTGGGCGTTTCCCAGTTGGCGCTAGTGGTAAAGAACCTGCCTGCCAAGGCAGGAGACATAAGAGCTGCTGCTGCTAAGTCGCTTCAGTCGTGTCCGACTCTGTGCGACCCCATAGATGGCAGCCCACCAGGCTCTCCCGTCCCTGGGATTCTCCAGGCAAGAACACTGGAGTGGGTTGCCATTTCCTTCTCCAATACATGAAAGTGAAAAGTGAAAGTGAAGTCGCTCAGTCGTGTCCGACTCTTAGCGACCCCATGGACTGCAGCCCACCAGGCTCCTCCATCCATGGGATTTTCCAGGCAAGAGTACTGGAGTGGGGTGCCATTGCCTTCTCCGGAGACATAAGAGACAAGGGCTCAATTCCTGGGTTGGGAAGATCCACTGGAGATGGGCATGGCAACCCACTCCAGTATTCCTACCTGGAGAATCCCATGAACAGAGGATTCTGGCTGGCTAGAGTCCATGGAGTCGCAGAGTCAGACACGACTGAAGAGATTTAGCATGCGTGCAGTCAGATGTGGGACTGGAAAACATAATGAACTTTACACTCTACTGTATTAAAATCAAGCTTTCCTGGGTGTCTTAGACATTAAAAGAATCTGCCTGCAATTCAGGAGACCCCGGTTTGATCCCTGGATGGCCAAGGATCCCTGGAGGAGAAAATGGCAACCTACTTTACTATTCTTGCCTGGAGAATCCCATGGACAGAGGAGCCTGGTGGGCTACAGTCCACAGGGTCACAAAGAGTCGGACACGACTGAGCGACTAATACACACATCAAAATCATTGGTATATCTTGCAGAGGGAAAGGATGAGTGGAAGGACAGTTAGGGACTTTAGAATCAACGTGTACACACTGCTATATTTAAAATGGATAACCAATAAAGGCCTACTGTAGAGCATAGGGAACTCTGCTCAATATTATGCAATGACCTAATTGGGGAAAGATTTTGAGAGACAGTAGATGTGTGTATGGACTTTGCTGATAGCTCAGTTGGTAAAGAATCCACCTGCAATGCAGGAGACCTGGGTTGGATCCCTAGGTTGGGAAGATCCCTAGAGAAGGGAAAGGCTACCCACTCCAGTATTCTGGCCTGGAGAAATCCATGGACTGTAAAGAGTCAGATACGACTGAGTGACTGTCACTGTCACTTTCACTTCACAGGTGCATGTATAACTGAATCACTTTGCTATATACCTGAAACTAATACAATACTGTTAATCAACTATACTCAAGTATAAAATAGAAAGTTAAAAAAAAATTGTTGGTATATCTTGCACTTGAATGGATCTTTTACTCCTGACAATTTTATAAAATCATACATATGGTCCTTTGGAAAATACTGACCATCTAAAAACTAAGCTGTGCAGCTCTTCTAAATGTAAAGTTTCTTAAGTGTTGGGAAGCTGCCAGGCACATAGTGGCAGATACAAGTTTTCTCAAATTTTAATTTTCACGTGAAAGCTCAAATTTTACCACTGGCAACAAATACCATCTATTGTTTTCCTTGAATGGAGAGGTTCCTTTCATTTTTGATAAAGTATTTGCTAAATGCACCAGTTTGAATAATCATAGTTCGTCTGTCCAATGTCCTTTCAAGTAATGGTACTTCATTTTAAAAGAAAAAAGGCAAAAACAAAGATGCTTAATATCCTATTAGGATATTGCAAATTTGGCAATTCCCTGGTGATCCAGTGGGCAATTTCACTTTCATGACCTGGGTTCAGTCCCTGGCCTGGGAACTAAGATCCCACAAGCCCCACAGCATGGCCAAAAAATAAAAACAACAGTGAGATTCTAGAAATCCAAGGCTCTGAAAACAACAAATGCTGGTAAGGAAATGGAGCAACAGAAACTCTGCTTACATTGCTGGTAGGAATACAAAACAGTTGGAAGACAGTTTGGCAGTTTCTTACAAAACTCAACATACTCTTACCATATGATCCAGCAATTGTGCTCCTTGGTATTTACTCAAATGAGGTGAAAATTTATGCCCACGCAAAACCTGCACAGGAATGTACCTCAGCTTTATTTATAACTGTCCGAACTTGGAATCAACCAAAATATCCTTCAATAAGTAAATGGATAAAATAAACCAGCACATCCATATGATGGAGTATTCAGTAATGAAATGAGCTGTCAATCCACAAAGACATGGAGGAATCTTAAATGCATATTGCTAAGTGAAAGAAACCAATCTGAAATGGCTACATACCATGTGATAACCTGGAAAAGGCAAAACTTTGGAGATAGCAAAAAGATAGACGTTTTCCAGAAGTTGTGGGGGAGGAAGAGAGAGATGAATAGATGTAGCACAGAGGATTTTTAGAGAAGTGAAACTATTCTGTATGATACTCTAATGGTGTCATGATGAATTCATGTTGCTATATATTTATCAAGACCCATAGAATGTATAATATAAAGAATGAACCCTAGGGACTTTTCTGATAGTCCAGTGGCCAAGACTCCCAATGCAGAGGCTCTGGGTTCAATCTCTGGTCAGGGAACTAGAATCTATACACTGCAACTGCAATCCATACACTCAACTCTGTTGAGCATCCATACAACACATGCTCAACAGAGATCAAAGACCCAGTGTGCTGCAACTGAGACCCAGCAAAGCCAAATGAAAAATAAATAAAAAAGATTTTTTTAAATAAAATTTAAAAAATAGTGACCCCTAATGTAAACCATGAACTTTGTTATTAATATTAGCTCATCAGTTGTCACAAATATATCACACTAATACAAGACGTTAGTACAGGAAAAACAGGGAGAGCATGAAGGGTGTATGGAACCTACTACTCAAAGAAAAATCTATTAGTTTGAAAATGAAGGTGAGTTGAGTTCACAGTTTAATTGCACAAGTGTTTTTTCTTAGAACAACTATGAGACTATCATTGTATTTGGGTATACAGAAGTATTGTATTTATATTTTCCAGTTCTTCACACAAAATAGTAAAATGATCTGTATGCCTGTGACAGGAATTTATAAAATTAATAATTTTATACTGCTTCACTAACAGTATTCTTTTTATAAATTTTTTTTTCCCTTTTTCTTTCTTTCTTTATTTTTTTTTTGGCTGCATCTCCTGGCATGAGAAACTTCCCCAACCAGGGATCAAACCTGCACCCCCTGCAGTGGAAGCACAGAGCCTTAACCACTGGACCGCCAGGGAAGCTCCAAGAGTATTCTTACTTGACATTGGCATTTTTTAAATGTGGTAAGTGTGTGGCAGAGAGGAATGCAGTGACTACTACTACAGTTGGGTACCACGGTCTCTCTCCTGCTAAGTTGCCAACAGTTTTGCCCATTTTTCTTTGCATTATCAGTTCAAATGTTAACACAGTTAAAAAGGCAAATAACATCTCAGTATTATTATAGTAAATTTTGCCCCTAAAGACTTCAGGGGTTCACGGACCATGTGCTGAGAACCACCATCCTAAAGGAAAAAAATTGGCAGGGGTAGATGTGGTAGAGATTATTGGGCACAGATGCAGGTGGATTCACCAAGTGTTCCTGCTGTTGAAGTCTGGCCCACTTCTAGGTCATCCTGATACAACACTTTGGAAGCCATAGATCTATTAATATTTAGGGGATGCATCTCTTAATCCACTGTCAAATCCCAGTCCAGATGAATACATTGTGGATTGGGAAGTTTAGGCCAGATTTTCTAGGATCACTCAAAATTAGATGGCTCCGGACTTCCCTGGTGGTCCAGTCATTAAGAATCCACTTGCCAATTTAGGGGATATGGGTTCAATCCCTGGACTGGGACGGTTCTACATGCCTCAGGCAACTGGGCCTCAGCGTCACAGCTACTGATCCCGTGTGCCGCAGCTACTAGAAACACTACTGGAGAGGAGCCCCTCCTCTCCACAACTGAAGTCCGAGAGCAGCAATGAAGACCCAGAGAAGCCAAAAACAAATATATAAAAATTTTAAAAAATACTACTAGATGGCTCCATTTTTGTTTTATTTATTTTTTTAAACTATTTATTTTTATTTTATTTACCATCTGAGCCACAGGGGCTTCCCTGGTGGCTCAGATGGTAAAGAATCCGCCTGCAATGCAGGAGACTCCGGTTCGAGCCCTGGGTTGGGAAGATCTTCTGGAGAGGGGCATGGCAACCCACTCCAGTACTCTTGCCTGGAGAATCCCATGGACAGAGGAGCCTGGTGGGCTCAGTCCATAGGATCGCAAAGAGTCGGACATGACTAAAGTGACTTGGCACACATACATGCACATGCAGTTAATGGTAAAGCTTATTGTAGATTTTATAAAAGATACAGTGTGATGGTGATCAGAAAAGGAAGAAGTTGAATTTCAGTGGGGAAATCTAGAAGACTTCATGGAAGCAATGATGAATGAAGCGGGATATTCTCTTGTCTCAATGACAAAAGTCCACTTGAGCAAAGATGTAAAAGGAGATGGTTTATTTTGGGAAGGACAGGTAATTTAGTATGGCTAGGGGGCTGGAAGGTGAGTCTCTTGAGAGATAATCTTCAAAAAGCAGGTTTAGAACAATCTTGGCATGCCAAACTAAGGAGTTTAGGCTTTACCCTGGGGGTAGGGTGCTGCATTCTCAAATTGGTGTTTTAGGAAGATAAGGAGCAACCATAGAAGGAATGGGTGGGAGAAGATAGTCAGTTTGGAGGTGGATCAGAGAAGAGATCATCCTGGCATTACCTAGGAAGCAGAAGCTTGTATGAAAAGGATGTGGTATATTTGAGAGACTAAGACTTAGTGGTGTCTCAGATATGTAGATGACACCACCCTTATGGCAAAAGCAAAAAGGACCTAAAGAGCCTCTTGATGAAAGTGAAAGAGGAGACTGAAAAAGCTGGCTTAAAATTCAACATTCAAAAAACTAAGATTATGGCCCCTGGTCCCAGCACCTCATGGCAAATAGATGGGGAAACAATGGAAACAGTGACAGACTTTATTTTCTTGGGCTCCAAAATCACTGCAGACAGTGACTGCAGCCATGAAATTAAAAGACTCTTGCTCCTTGGAAGAAAAGCTATGACCATCCTAGACAGCATATTAAAAAGCAGAGACATTACTTTGTCAACAAAGGTCTGTCTACTCAAAGCTATGGTTTTTCCAGTAGTCATGTACAGATGTGAGATTTGGACCATAAAGAAAGCTGAGCACTGAAGAATTGATACTTTTGAACTGTCATGCTGAAGAAGACTCTTGAGAGTTGCTTGGACTGCAAGGAGATCACATGAGTCAATCCTAAAGGAAATCAGTCCTTAATATTCATTGGAAGGACTCATGCTGAAGTTGAAGCTCCAATACTTTGGCCACCTGATGTGAAGAACTGACTCATTAGAAAAGACACTGATGCTGGGAAAGATTGAAGTCAGGAGGAGAAGGGGACAACAGGATGAGATGGTTGGATGGCATCACTAACTCAGTGGACATGAGTCTGAGTAAATTCTGAGAATTGGTGATGAACAGGGAGATGGACGTGCTGCAGTCTATGGGGTTACAAAGAGTTGGACATAACTGAGCGACTGAACTGAACTGAACTGATTGATTGTGTGTATAGGATGTCTTAGGGATTGCCGGGAGAAATATCAATAACCTCAGATATGCAGATGACACCACCCTTATGGCAGAAAGTGAAGAGGAACTCAAAAGCCTTTTGATGAAAGTGAAAGTGGAGAGTGAAAAAGTTGGCTTAAAGCTCAACATTCAGAAAACGAAGATCATGGCATCTGGGCCCATCACTTCATGGCAAATAGATGGGGAAACAGTGGAAACAGTGACAGACTTTATTGTCTTGGGCTCCAAAATCACTGCAGATGGTGACTGCAGCCATGAAATTAAAAGACGCTTACTCCTTGGAAGGAAAGTTATGACCAACCTACACAGCATATTCAAAAGCAGAGACGTTACTTTGCCAACAAAGGTCCGTCTAGTCAAGGCTATGGTTTTTCCAGTGGTCATGTATGGATGTGAGAGTTGGACTCTGAAGAAGGCTGAGCGCCGAAGAATTGATGCTTTTGAACTGTGGTGTTGGAGAAGACTCTTGAGAATCCCTTGGACTGCAAGGAGAGCCAACCAGTCCATTCTGAAGGAGATCAGCCCTGGGACTTCTTTGGAAGGAATGATGCTAAAGCTGAAACTCCAGTACTTTGGTCACCTCATGCGAAGAGTTGACTCATTGGAAAAGACTCTGATGCTGGGAGGGATTGAGGGCAGGAGGAGAAGGGGACGACAGAGGATGAGATGGCTGGATGGCATCACTGACTTGATGGACGTGAGTCTGAGTGAACTCCAGGAGTTGGTAATGGACAGGGAGGCCTGGTGTGCTGCAATTCATGGGGTCACAAAGAGTCGGACATGACTGAGTGACTGAACTGAACTGAACTGAGGGGTTCCTAACTTGGGACAGTGGTAGAATGGGAGTACTATTCAGGAGGAGGAACATGGGAAAAAGATAAAGGGTTTGGTTTGGCTGTCGGATGTGTCTGTGGATTGTCCAGGACATTGGAGAGGCAGCAGTGGCAATTAGAGAGAGGTATGGCATTTGGAGGGGGGCGGTCCTTCTCAGGTAGCTCAGGGCTTCCCAGGTGGGAGCTAGTGGTAAAGAACTTGCCTGCCAATCCATGAGACTAGAAGAGATGAGGGTTCAATTCCTAGGTCGGGAAAATTCCCTGTAGCAGGGCATGGCAACCCACTCCAGTATTCTTGCCTGGAGAATCCCAGGGAGAGAGGAACCTGGTGAGCTACAGTCCATAGGGTTTCAAAGAGTCAGACACGACTGAAGCGACTTAGCATGCATGCACTCACAGATTTGGGGATCGTCCTTAAATGGCTGTTGAAACTGTAAAGGCACTGAGTACACTTCCCTAGGGAGAGCAAGGTTTCTAAACCTTGGCAGTATTGTCATTTGGTCTGTATGTTCTTTGTCTTTGGGGTGGGGATCGTGGGCTATCCATGACATTGTAGGAAGTTAAGCATCCTTGGCCTCTACCCACTAGATGCCAGTAGCACCACTCCCCCCATCAGTTGTGTCAACCAAAGATGTCTCCAGACACTGTCACATTCCCTGGAGGGCAGGATCAACCCCACAGAGAACTATTGCTCTAGGAGAGAGGGTGGAGTCAGAAAATCGCCAAGGGCAGAACCTTCCAGTTCTAAGGGCAAGGTCAGAAGGAAAGAGAGCACCTTGGGAGAGATGGGGGTGACTCGTTGTGTAACAATCTGTAAAGAGGAAGACAAAAGAGGCCTTGGCAGCGATGAGAGGTTTATGATCTTTCAGGAGCAATTCCAGTTGAGCCTCCTGAATGTGCTTCCTCCTTGTTCTCTAGCCTTTCCCCTGAAAGGTACAAGAGTCAACTGCCCACTAGGGCCATAAATGCGACTGGGGTATATGCCAGTGTACAGCAAAGCTTGCCTGATTGCTTTGCAGGCTGTTTATATTCCTCTTCCCTTCTGTCATTCCATTTGTTCTACTAGTCTCCTTTTTCATATGTAGTATGCTTTAGCAGAAATATAGACATATATACCCATACTATTTAATCCTAACAATAATCCTGTAAAACAGCTTTCATTATTGTTCCCATTTTGCTGATGAAGAAACCAAAGCTCCCAGAGGGAAGTGATTTGCCTAAGACTCCACAACAGTCGGCTTCCTAGGTGGCTCTAGTGGTAAAGAACCTGCCTGCCAGGCAGCAGGAGAAAGAAGTGAAAGTGAAGTTGCTCAGTAGTGTCTGACTCTTTTCGACCCCGTGGACTGTAGCCCACCATGCTCCTCCATCCATGGGATTCTCCAGGCAAGAATACTGGAGTGGGTTACCATGCCCTCCTCCAGGGGATCTTCCTGACCCAGGGATCGAACCCAGGTCTCCCGCATTTCGGGCAGATGCTTTAACCTCTGAGCCACTGACGCCCAAATCTGATCACACAGGGACTGAGAAGACTCTTCAGCATAGTCCAATTGCTTCTTTGGCTGCAGCTCCTACTACATAGAGTCTTTTCCTTACAAAGTGACTGACACTCCCCTCCTGGGATAGAGCCTTCCTTGACTAAAGGAATCAGTGACTTCTGTTCTCTGCTCATTGAGTACCATTCAGTACCTTACTGAATGTTTAACTTTGTGAGGGTGGTAGCCAGATGCTCTTCCTTTTTTTTGGCCACACTAGCTTGTGGTATCTCAATTCCCCAACCAGGGATTGAACTCAGACCACAGTAATGAAAACCCAGAATCCTAACTGCTAGGCCATTAGGGAACTCCCAGATGGTTGTCTTTGGGTCCTCGTTACTGTGCGGGCTTTTCTCTAGCTGTGGCTCGTGGGGGTGACTCTGTCTCAGTGGGCAAGCTTCTCATTGCTGTGGCTTCTCTTGTTGCTGAGCATGGGCTCTAGGACTTAAGAGCTTCCATAGTTGTGGCTCCCAGGCTGTAGAGCCCAGGCTCAGTAGTTGTGGCTCATGGGGCTTAGTTGCCCCAAGGCATGTGGAATCCTCCCATACCAAAGATTGAACCCACATCTCCTGCATTGGCAGGCAGATTCTTTGCCACTGAGCCACCAGGGAAGCCCCCAGATAGTTTTCTGATAAAGGATCACAATGCAGTGTTTATACAGGTGAGGCTAAGCCTGTAGCAGTTCCGTAAGGTGAAGACGAGGACGAACAGGTTACAGGCCCAACCATCGGCACTGCTGAATCTCCCTGACAGTTGCTAGATCTAGGCCAAGGGTCAGCTCCCTCAGGGACATCAATGTATGTCCAAGGCTTGTGGTGGTGTACCAGACCCGATAGCTCAACTGCTGTAACTCTCCTTACAACAAGGAACGTCCAGGGAATTCCCATCCAGGGAATCCTCTTCCATTTCTTCCTGTTCCCCTCAAACATCCTACTCTGGTCTTTGTTTCTTGGCATCTCTCATGCTCCCTTGCCTACCAATTCACTTAGCATCTGAAATTCTGAGTAATCACAAAAGCCACCATTTACTGACAGTTTTTTAAGTACCAGGCACAGAATGGAGGTAATTGAAGCTTAGAGATGTTACATAAATCTGTCCAATGTCACAAAAATGTTAAAGTATAGATCAGTGTGTCTGTAGAAATAGAATTTGAGCCACATTGGTAATTAATCATTTTCTATTAGCCAAATTGAAAGAGAAAATAAACAGGTGAAATTAATTTTACCAATATTTTTTAAGTTAACTCAATATATCCTAAGTGTCTATTAACATATAAATTGATAAAGAAGATGTGGTATGTATATATATATATATATATACACACACACACACACACACACATACACACACACACACACAATGGAATATTACTCAGCCATAAAAGAGAATGGAATTTTTCCTTTTAAAACAACATGAATGGACCTCAAGTGTATTATGCTTAGTGAAATAAGTCAGACAGAGAAAGACAAATACTGTATGATATCATTTATATGTGGAATCTAAAAAATATTAATACAACAAACTACTGAATTTAACAAAGAAGAAGCAGACTCATAGAGAACAAACTAGTAGTTAGCAGTGAGGAGACAGAGGGGAGAGGAGCAATTTAGGAACAGGAGATTAAGAGGTATAAGCTGCTAAATCACTTCAGTTGTGTCCGACTCTGTGCGACCCCACAGACGGCAGCCAACCAGGCTCCCCTGTCCCTGGGATTCTCCAGGCAAGAACACTGGAGTGGGTTGCCATTTCCTTCTCCAATGCATGAAAGTGAAAAGTGAAAGGGAAAGCTACTATGTACAAAATAAGCTAAAAGGATATATCATGCAACACAGGGCATACAGCCAACATTTTATAATAACTATAAATAGAGTATAACCGTTAAAAATTGTGAATCATTATATTGTATACCTGTAACAGCGATCAATGCAAAGAAATAGAGGAAAACAACAGAATGGGAAAGACTAGAGATCTCTTCAAGAAAATTAGAGATACCAAGGGAACATTTCATGCAAAGATGGGCTCAATAAAGGACAGAAATGGTATGGACCTAACAGAAGCAGAAGATATTAAGAAGAGGTGGCAAGAATACACAGAAGAACTGTACAAAAAAGATCTTCATGACCAAGATAATCACGATGATGTGATCACTCACCTAGAGCCAGACATCCTGGAATGTGAAGTCAAGTGGGCCTTAGAAAGTATCGCTATGAACAAAGCTAGGGGAGGTGATGTGCTGGGGTCCAGCCCCAGTGGAGTCGGGGGTTTCGAACGGGAGACGGCATCGGCGATCAGGAAACAACAGCTTATTTAAATGTTAATTAAAGATATAAAGAGTGGTTAAATAAGGATAGCTCAGTGAGAAAATTTAGTGGAGAAAAGAGGCTGAATAATTCAGCCAAAAGGTGAGAGAAAGAACGACATGGGGAGACCAAGTTTTGGTGAACAAGGCCCGCACTTTATTTTCCAAAGTAGTTTTTATACCTTAAGTTATGCATAGAGGATAATGGGGGAAGGGGTAGAGTCAGCAGTAAGGCAGGCTTTCTTCCTGCAAACTTATCATATGTAAAGGTTTAGGTGATTTACATCATCTTCTGGCCCGGAGGCCTGTTAACATTTTAAGACCCTTTCTTCAGAAAACTTATTTTCTCTAAAGGTGATTAGTCAGGCGCCACCCTCCAAAAGCATTAGATAAAGTTGCATTCTTATAGGGCAAAGGTGTGGTGGGCTATAACAAGAAAAAGAATTAACTCAAGGGTCCAAGGTTACAAACATTAAAGCTACTACTTACACCAATTATATTAATCAATACACTGCCAGGGACACAGTAGGTAAGGGATATGGAGACTTAGCAGCAAACATTGGCCCAACAAGTGAAAAACCCTTCACCAATACAATTTCTAATCAATCTTTTAACTGCTCAAAGGAATCTGTATTTAGACAGTTCAGAACATCTTATGCCTCTCACAGTTGGGAGGCTCTAAACAATCACATGTGGCCAGAAGAACCTATTCAGGAGAGAGATGGTGGTCGGGGACAGCCCTCCGTAAAGTCAGAGGTGTAGGTGAGAGCACAAAGCAGTAAAGTAGGCAGACTCTGGTTTTGGGGGTAGATGCTCGAGAATATCCAGGGGGACTCCTGAGGCTCGATCCCACCTTTGCATATGCCAAGCCTTCTTCATGACCTTTGCCACGGGTGTAGTTCCTCATGCTGGCTCCCGGCATCTCCCCCCTTTTTATTTCTTAAAACAGCCAGATGCAGCTCAGTCGCGAGCCTCTGAATGTTCTGCCAAAGAATCCTTCAAAGATGTCACGCATATCCACCGGTAATCAGCGTGGCATGACAGAGCCATTTTCACTTTTAAAGCCTATAACTCAGTCCCAATATGCATTATTGCCTCCTCCAAGGCATCTACCCTCATCTCCAACTTTCTATCTATAGCTTCCTGTGTTGCTAGAGTTAGCAAAACATTTTTAGACATGGTATCAACATATTGGGCAGTATGCACTTGTTGAGTCAATGATATTGCTGCTGTAGTAACAGAAGTAATTGCTGCTATTAAAGCTGATATTCCTAAAATAAGTAGGCCCACAAACCGTCGCGATCACATTAAATCTTGTAGTTGTTATAACACAGCGAGACCATAATTAACATATCAATAAGTGGTTACATCATAAGATAAGGTGGACATTGTAACACTACAAAGGAGCAAACATTATATTGAGGGTTTAAACAAGATGAGAGCATGCATTGTTCACAAGTCACTACATTGGGTCCACCAGTGAAAGTCATATGTACATTAAGTTTTCCAGAATCGTTGGTAAAGAGAAAAACATAAGGAGAGGGTAGACAAGCCAAAACAGAATAAGTAGAATTATTTTCTGGTTGGAGTTCGTGCTGCAGAAGCCCTGTCGGTCTCGCGGAGATCTCGATGTTTATCTTGCCTCCCCTGCTGGCGGGCACTGCCCCTGCTCCCTCGCTGAACCAGCCTGGGGCTCAGCTACAGCCAAGCCAGCGCAGAGAGATGCTGGCATGGCTACCGGCTGTGAGCACTGTGCACTGGGCCCCGGCACCCAGGCTGGTCCGGCCGGCGGCTCCCAACGGGCGGCTGTTCTGTGCTGCGGCTGCAGGGGCAGAGGAGTGCCCCTCCTCTTTTGTGATGGAAGCAATGGGGGAACCGGATGTCTGGGGGACTGCAACATGGCGAATCAGCCTGTCCAGGATCCAAATTGGAGAATCTGCATCCTGTGGAAAAATACAAGCACATCCTCAACCGCTAGTTAATAATGGGTCAGGACCCTTCCATTGTCCTGAGAGGAGGTCCTTCCATTTGACTAATCATTTTGCATTCAATTGCTCCGGGCACCAATGGCGAAGCATTGCAGTAGTTCCAGCTGAATCAGTATTTAAAATATTTATTACGAAAAGAGCATGTTGCGAGATTTGATGGGGAGAACTATACTTAAACTCCCCTTCTTTTAATTTTCAAATGTGACCTACCTTCAAAAAGCCTGTCCGGGTGCCACTTGCCAGGGTCCAGCCCGGGTAGAGTCAGGGGTTTCGAAGGGGAGACAGCATCGGCGATCAAAAAACAACAGCTTATTTAAATGTTAATTAAAGATATAAAGAGTGGTTAAATAAAGATAAATCAGTGAAAAAATTTAGTGGAGAAAAGAGGCTGAATAATTCAGCCAAAAGGTGAGAAAAAGAACGACATGGGGAGACCAAGTTTTGGTGAACAAGGCCCGCACTTTATTTTCCAAAGTAGTTTTTATACCTTAAGTTATGCATAAAAGATAATGGGGGAAGGGGTAGAGTCAGCAGTAAGGCAGGCTTTCTTCCTGCAAACTTATCATATGTAAAAGTTTAGGTGATTTACATCATCTTCTGGCCCGGAGGCCTGTTAACATTTTAAGACCCTTTCTTCAGAAAACTTATTTTTCTCTAAAGGTGATTAGTCAGGCGCCACCCTCCAAAAGCATTAGATAAAGTTGCATTCTTATAGGGCAAAGGTGTGGTGGGCTATAACAAGAAAAAGAATTAACTCAAGGGTCCAAGGTTACAAACATTAAAGCTACTACTTACACCAATTATATTAATCAATACACTGCCAGGGACACAGTAGGTAAGGGATATGGAGACTTAGCAGCAAACATTCGCCCAACAAGTGAAAAACCCTTCACCAATACAATTTCTAATCAATCTTTTAACTGCTCAAAGGAATCTGTATTTAGACAGTTCAGAACATCTTATGCCTCTCACAGTTGGGAGGCTCTAAACAATCACATGTGGCCAGAAGAACCTATTCAGGAGAGAGATGGTGGTCGGGGACAGCCCCCTGTAAAGTCAGAGGTGTAGGTGAGAGCACAAAGCAGTAAGTAGGCAGACTCTGGTTTTGGGGGTAGATGCTCCAGAATATCCAGGGGGACTTCTGAGGCTCCATCCCGCCTTTGTGTATGCCGAGCCTCCTTCCTCATGACTTTTGCCACGGGCGGAGTTCTTCACACTGGCTCCCGGCTGTGATGGAATTCCAGTTGAGCTATTTCAAATCCTGAAAGATGATGCTGTGAAAGTGCTGCACTCAACATGCCAGCAAATTTGGAAAACTCAGCAGTGGCCACAGGACTGGAAAAGGTCAGTTTTCATTCCAACTCCAAAGAAAGGCAATGCCAAAGAATGCTCAAACTATTGCACAGTTGCACTCATCTCACATGCTAGTAAAGTAATGCTCAAAATTCTCCAAGCCAGGCTTCAGCAATATGTGAACTGTGAACTTCCAGAAGTTCAAGCTGGTTTTAGAAAAGGCAGAGGAACCAGAGATCAAATTGCCAACATCCACTGGATCATCGAAAAAGCAAGAGAGTTCCAGAAAAACATCTATTTCTGCTTTCTTGACTATGCCAAAGCCTTTGACTGTGTAGATCACAATAAACTGTGGAAAATTCTGAAAGAGATGGGAATACCAGACCACCTGACCTGCCTCTTGAGAAACCTATATGCAGGTCAGGAAGCAACAGTTAGAACTGGACATGGAACAACAGACTGGTTCCAAATAGGAAAAGGAGTACGTCAAGGCTGTATATTGTCACCCTGCTTATTTAACTTATATACAGAGTACATCATGAGAAACGCTGGGCTGGAAGAAGAACAAGCTGGAATCAAGATTGCCGGGAGAAATATCAATCACCTCAGATATGCAGATGACACCACCCTTATGGCAGAAAGTGAAGAGGAACTAAAGAGCCTTTTGATGAAAGTGAAAGTGGAGAGTGAAACAGTTGGCTTAAAGCTCAACATGCAGAAAACGAAGATCATGGCATCTGGTCCCATAACTTCATGGCAAATAGATGGGGAAACAGGGGAAACAGTGTCAGACTTTATTTTTTGGGCTCCAAAATCATTGCAGATGGTGATTGCAGCCATGAAATTAAAAGACGCTTACTCCTTGGAAGGAAAGTTATGACCAACCTAGATAGCATATTCAAAAGCAGAGACATTACTTTGCCAACAAAGGTCCATCTAGTCAAGACTGTGGTTTTTCCAGTGGTCATGTATGGATGTGAGAGTTGGACTGTGAAGAAAGTTGAGCACTGAAGAATTGATGTTTTTGAACTGTGGTGTTGGAGAAGACTCTTGAGAGTCCTTTGGGCTGCAAGGAGATCCAGCCAGTCCATTCTAAAGGAGATCAGTCCTGGGTGTTCTTTGGAAGGAATAATACTAAAGCTGAAACTCCAGTAGTTTAGCCACCTCATGTGAAGAGTTGACTCATTGGAAAAGACTCTGATGCTGGGAGGGATTCGGGGCAGGAGGAGAAGAGGATGTCAGAGGATGAGATGGCTAGATGGCATCACCAACTCGATGGACGTGAGTTTGAGTGAACTCCGGGAGTTGGTGATGGACAGGGAGGCCTGGCATGCTGCAATTCATGGAGTCCAAAGTGTCAGACACGACTGAGCAACTGAACTGAACATATAATATTGTACATCAATTATAATTCAATAAAAAATAAAGCACTTGGGACTTCCCTGGTGGTCCAGTGGTTAGGAATCTGAGCTTTCACTTCAGGAGGTATGGGTTTGATCCCTGATTGAGGAACTAAGATCTGGCATGTGGTACAGCATGGCCAAAAGTATAAATAAATAAAGCAAATTACAAATTTTTTTAAAAAAAGAAAAAGATTAAAAATATTATTTCAATTTTACATATTGATGAATATATAAAATTACTAAAGTGATATTTACAGTCTCTCTCTCATAATAAGTCTTTTAAATCTGGCATGTTTTAGATCTCACCTCAGTTGGATGAGCCACATTTCACATGTTCAACAGCTGCTTGTGGTCAATGGCTACTATACTGGACAATGATCATATATATCAACAGGGACTTCTCTGGTGGTCCAGTGGTTAGGACTTCTAGTTTCCAATTCAGGGGATGCAGGTGTGATCCTGGGTTCAAATACTAAGATCCCACATGCCGAGGGGTAACTACTGAGCCCCCACACTCTAGATCCCATGCTCCGCAACAAGAGAAGCCTGAGCACTGCAGTGGAGAAATCCCCACATCCCACAGCTAGAGAAAGCCCACTTGCCCCAAGGAAAATCCAGTGTAGCCAAAAAATTTAATAATAATTTTAAAAAGAAAGAAAGGATAGATCAAAGATACTGATCCACCTCTGCTTGGCTTCATTGTTGCCTTTCTAAGAATGATGAGGAGTTGGGTACCACATTTTAGGTGAAAGCAGGCTGTTACTATCCATCAAAATTCAGGTGTGTGCATGCTAAGTCATTTCAGTCGTGTGTGACTCTTTGCAGATCATGGACTGTAGCCCATCAGGCTCCTCTGTCCATGGGATTCTTCAGGCAAGAATACTAGAATGGGTTGCCATGCCCTCCTCCAGGGGATATTCCGACCCAGCGATGGAACCTGCATCTCTTTATGTCTCCTGCACTGGCAGATGGGTCCCTTACCACTAGCACCACCTGGGAAGCTAGAATAAAGGATCTTCAAATGCTGCTGCTGCTGCTGCTGCTGCTGCTGCTAAGTCGCTTCAGTCGTGTCCTACTCTGTGCGACCCCATAGACGGCAGTCCACCAGGCTCCCCCGTCCCTGGGATTCTCCAGGCAAGAACACTGAAGTGGGTTGCCATTGCCTTCTCCAATGCATGAAAGTGAAAAGTGAAAGTGAAGTCGCTCAGTCGTGTCTGACTCTTAGTGACCCCATAGACGGCAGTCCACCAGGCTCCCCCGTCCCTGGGATTCTCCAGGCAAGAACACTGAAGTGGGTTGCCATTTCCTTCTCCAATGCATGAAAGTGAAAAGTGAAAGTGAAGTCGATCAGTCGTGTCTGACTCTTAGTGACCCCATAGACTACAGCCCACCAGGCTCCTCCGTCCATGGGGTTTTCCAGGGAAGAGTACTGGAGTGGGGTGCCATTGCCTTCTCCGCTTCAAATGCTATGGAGGTCCAAAGTTTATTAAGCTCTTTAAAAAAAGTTTGTCAAAAAAAAAAAAGAAGCATTTGTCAAGAGAAGCTACCATTTCCCTCTTGGAACTGTTACTTCTGGGGTGGGACAGGAATGTTTATTTCCTTCTGAACAGGTCTGTTATTGTTTTTCTGTCTTGATAAACACCATTTGGGAAGGGTGGATTTTCTCTGGCCTGCAGCCAGGTCAGTGGAAAAATCCTTTGCCCTGGGCCCCCTCTCTGGTCCATAGGGCAGTCATCTGCTCATTTCTGTTGGGGTTCCCTAACCCTCGAGGTGGCCCCCGAAGGGCAGTGCAGGACGGTTGAACTCTAGAATAGGAGAGTTGGTGACCCAGCATTTCCTGATTTGAGCAGTGGGCAGCCCTTTGTTCCAGGCTGTGCTAGGTACATGGTGTAAGCTTTTCTTTTACTCCATACCACCACCCTCTGAGGTCAGGATCAGTACCTGCAAAGACCAGAGATATGAAGAGGTTCACTCAGGGTCTGCAGCTTCTGACACCAGAGCCCAGGATCACAGTATTTCAGACTTTGGGGGTTTTAGTGCTTTCTGCACTAAAACAACTTGGGAACAAGGGTTGTCCAGTAAGCAATGTTCATATCTGCGTTCTGTTTCCACATGAACAAGGTCTGACAGAGTGCTTAGGGCTGATTTTATTCTTTAACAATTGGGGATCAGATACTGAGGACATTATAAAAACGTTTTTTTAAAAAAAGTGAGGGACTTCTTTAGCCCTGCGGTGGTTGACTCTTCGCTTTACTGCAGGGGGCGCGGGTTCGAGCCCTGTTGGGAAACTAAGGGCCTGTATGCTGCGTGTGCGACCCCCCAAAAAATAATAAAAAATTTTAAAAAGGAGACGGCTGCCTTTTTACATCCGGAAACCAAGGAGGGCTGCCTGATCTTTTCTTGTTTCTAAGTGAGAAGAAATGTGGTGCCCGGGAACCCTGTCGCTTTAAGCCTAAGCCCCGGCTCCGGAGGAGACTGGGAGGGCAGCGCAGGGTGCCCGCCTACCTGGAGAACCTGAGCGAGGTGTGGCCGGAGCCGCTGGGATGCGAGGTTGGCGGGGGCGGGCTGAAAGTTGGACAAGCAGGAAGTGAACCGACGGCCGCCTGGGAGGAAACCGAGTAGTCAACGAGTTCAGCTGCCGGCAGGCCCGAGCTGCTTGGAAACATGGTGAGAGAGCTGGAAACGAAGAAGGGGCCGGGGATTACCCAAGGAAAGTTGGTTGGCAAAGTCGAAGGGCTGGGCCAGCGGCTGCCAGAGAAGTTTCTTCTTTGACAGCTTGGCTGCAAATAGGTCTGAGCTGCCTGGGTGGGTGTTCCTGCTCCTTCTCTGCTCCCTCCCTCTCCTGACCCCTGAGCTGATCTGGAGTGGGCTTTGGTGCTTCGGGTGGCTGGAACCTAATTCATCTCCTTCTCCAGCCGCTGCCGGCCGGCGGGTTTTGTGACATTCCTGGGCTGTGCCTGTGCGGTTCCGAAGGCAGAGCCCAGCCTATCGGCTGGAATCCCCCTCTACTTCTCACTTTATCCCTGTACAGAAACCCAAAGAATTTGTCTCTCTACTGAGTCCAAGGAATCTACCACCCCGGGGGAAGAGAGCTGAGGGTTTGTAAAAGACTCAGAAATTGGTTCTCTGCGACAGTTTCGACCCCCACCCCTGATCTGTTTCTGGAAGTCGAGTGGGTCAGGGAGGGAGGAGCTTAACAGTGTTTTCCCCTCCCTGTTCAAAAACCTTATCATGAAGCCTGGGGACGAGGCTACAGCCTGGGAGGACTTGCCCTCCATTTCCCCCAACGCCAAGGCTGTCTGTTTTTTTTTTATACTTGCCTGAGCAGGCCATGGCCTGGTGCTTGCGCGTGGTGCCAAGTGGTGGGGAAAGCAGAAGTTTGTGGCCCAACTGTTCTCTCTCCTGGGGCCTTGTGAGGGACTTGGAGCCTGGTTGCCACAGCTATCAGGCTGCCCAGGAGGCTGGAGCAGCTCTCCAGCCACTGTCTGAGAGAGAGGGTGGGCTTGGTGAGGGTGGTCCGTGCCCAGCACAGGCATTTTTAATGAGGACCTGTGGGACCTGGGAATTTCTTACATAGAGGTGGAGCTGTGCATTGGGAAGTACTGGCTCAGCTGTCTCCTCTTACCCTCTCTGAGGAACAAGGAAGCAGTGGAGAGGGGTTTGGTGGTTGCTTCTTGTTCTGTCAAGGGCCCTGAGAATCCACAAAGAAGTTGGGTCCTGTCTGTCTCCTAACATGGATGGCTCTCACCATCTGGGGCTTATAAAGGCATTTGGTTTTGATTACCCGAGTTCTACAGAAAAACATTTTCTTTGCAAACAGTTCAAGCATTGCAAAAAGCTAAAGTCCACCTCAGGCCTCCCCCTCCTCTGGCCTCTGAGTCTGGATCTCAGTCCCTCCAACTCTTGGCCTAATTAACCCTTTGTGTGGTCGCCCAGGAGGCCAGTGGTGGAGGAGGAGATGACCGTGTGCGGAACCTCAGGGATGAAGTGGAAGGGGTCAAGAATATCATGACTCAGAATGTGGAGCGGATCCTGGCCCGGGGAGAGAACCTGGACCACCTTCGCAACAAGACAGAGGATCTGGAAGCCACAGTGAGATGACAGGGAGCCCCTCACCCTACCCCCTGGGGAGCTCCCCCCCACCCCGCACTCACTCCCAGGGGATGAGAGGAAAAAGGGGAAGGAAGATTACTGGGGGTGTGGTGATCATGGTGGCAGAGTGAAGGAGGGAAGTCTGTCTTTTCATGTGTGCTGGGAATTGACGTGAGCTGAGGCCCCACTTCTGATACTGCTGTACTCCACTGATTGGAATTGGGTTTAATGACAGATTTGGGGGTGCGGGGGTGGATCCATGGAGGCATTTTCTGAGACGGATGGCTCAGTCTGCCTGTGCTTTCTTAGGTTTCTCTCCTATGAAACTGACTTTCCTTTTGAAGGCTGCCCTTGACTCTCATTTGGATCTGGCCATCCCAGGGCAAAAATATTGGCCCCAGAACATCCTCTTAGGGCCGTTGGCCTTCCCCAAGGTTTTTAGGCAGGCGGTGAAAAACTGTTAGAGTCTTGCTGAGCCGGCTTTAAAAAGAAGCTGGGAAGAGCAGTAAAAATCTTTAATCCCAGGCTCTTCTGCTAGCTGAAGGCTAGAATAATATCTCCTACACATCTGGCTAGATATTCTCCTGTCTCTCCAGCTAGAGGCCAAAGCCAGCTGCTCAGGGAAGGAGTGACTCTAATGTTCAGCAGACAGCTGGAGCCTAAGATTCCATGTCCACAGGGAGAGACTGACATGGCTTTTGGAGTCCTGCGTGTAATCTTGAGTATTGCTCATTTAACTTCTGGAGACTTAATGTTTCTGTCCTCAGCCTGATCTGGCGAGCAGGGCCCAAGAAAACAATTTTTGCAACTCATGCTGGGAGAAGGAAGGACACTTACCCTTAACTCCAGCCCCTGTACTGCCCTGACCCCTTCCTCTGGCTTCAGCAGTCCTCATGGGGCCAGAAGCCATAGAATCAGGAAGATATGTCCCCCTGGAGCCGGGACCCCCTCAGCCCGATTGTCTGCCCTCCTAAGGGCAGGTTGTGCTGCCCTTGTCACAAGCCTGGGTAGAAGCACGTGTCAAAAGCCCAGTGTGGAGGGCAGGGCAGGGGTGAGAAAAGAAGGGGGAGGGCAGGGGACCATGAATTCTAAATTTGAACTTGGCCCACCAGATGGTTCTGAAGGTACATTTGTCAAGATAGGAGGACGTAAGCTGTCTTACTTAGCAATCTGTTACCTCCACTTAGCACTTCAATATTTAGATGGACGGCATGTGGGTCTCTGTCTGCCTTATCCCCAACAGTCAGAGCACTTCAAGACGACGTCACAGAAGGTGGCTCGGAAGTTCTGGTGGAAGAACGTGAAGATGATTGTCCTCATCTGTGTGATTGTTTTTATCATCATCCTCTTCATCGTGCTTTTTGCCACTGGCGCCATCCCAACTTAGGGAACCCCTCCCTCCCTGCCCTCCTCCTCGGCCGCCATCTTCCCTGGTGCATGCCAAGGGGGACCCTCTCTCCTGTCCTTCTTCATGTGGAATGCTGCTCGATCCTGCCGCCCCGCACTCTGAAGCCCCCTGTCTGCCCCAGGGAACATCTTGGTCCCCAGAAAGAAAGAGCTGGACTGTGGCTGCATTTCAGGGGTCCTCAGAGTTGGTTGGAGAGACCCAGAGGGCCTAGCACATGGCTGGAAAACTGATGGAACTGAGGGTGGCCAGTGGGCAATAAAGACCTTTCGGTATCCCTATGCGTGTGAGGTCCTTTCTCCCTTTCCACTGTGCCTTTGGCCCTTCTATTTCATTTCTCCCCAGGACACTTTCTGGCAGAACTCTCCCATTGGAGGCCCAAGCTGTTGGAGGGGTAGAGAGCATAGGATTGGAGAAGAAAGATGGAAACTCTGTTTGTTTTTTATCGCCCCTCATTCCATCATGGGTCTCAAGAGCAGGAATTTTCTGGAACTCTTGGAGTATGGAAAATTCAAGGCCTTCCCAGCATTTTAGGGTGGTATATAAAACTCCTAAGTGTCCTCTCTGCATCTTGCCATTGTCTTTCATTCTTTTTCTTTTTTTTGTAAATTTTTGGCTGTGCTGGGTCTTCATTGCTGAGTGGGCTTTTCTCTAGTTGTGGCAAGCAAGGGCTATGCTATAGTTGCGGTGTGCGGGTTTCTCATTGCAGTGGCTTCTCTTGTTGCAGAGCATGGGCTCTAGGGCCTTTGGGTTTCAGTAGTTGCGGCTCCTGGGCTCTAGAGCACAGGCTCGATAGTTGTGACACACAAGCTTTGTTGTTCTGTGGCATGTGGGATCTGCCTGGATCAGGGATTGAGCCCGTGTCTCCAGCATTAGCAGGTGGATTCTTTACCACCAAGCCACCCGGGAAGCCCCTTGCCATTTTTAAAAATTACTTTTTGCTGGAAATGTTAGCTGAGACATGCAGTGTTCCTAGGCAGAGCATTTAGAAATCTAAATCCTCCCCTCCTCCCACCCTCCTACCCCACTATCATCGGCATTTCTCTTCCATGGCCCTGTTGTAGTCTGGAAGGGAGGGGTGGGGGAGGGTAGAGGAACTAATTGCTCTTCCTTCTCCTGTGGTTCTGCAAGTTCTATTTGTCTTTTGTCTGCCACTGTCCTTCTGGAATTTAGCAGAGCCTCTGGGTCTTAGCAGTCCTGAGGGGGTGAGCATCTCTCACCGTGTCGCGTGGCTGGATACAGTCAGTGTCACAGGACAGGGCCTGTGGCTTTCCTTCCCCTCCTGGACAATGGCCCTCTCTGTCTTTGGGCCTCCCTCCTCCCCACCAGGTCCCACCATCACTGTTACTCTCTCCAGTGCCCAGTGCATCTTGGTTTGGGGGGAGGGTTCTTGTCATCTCTGCCCTGTTTGGGGGAAGAAGTCTGGAAGGGGCGGGGTTGAGAGACAGGATTGGGGACTAGTACTGGCCAATCCAGTTCTAGAAGCATGCTCTGAAAACTAGGAAGGGAGGAAAGCACCGAAGAGCCCGTGGGGGGGCAGTCTTGGTCACCATCATGTCCATCCTCTCCCTTCTCGGTCCACTCCTAGACTCAAGGTCCAAGCAACTGGGGTGAGTGGGACCTAGACCTTCCAGGGTGAGGGTGGGGTCTGCTCACAGGGGCCTCAACCTGGGAGAGGGAAGTCAACACCCCCTTCCTCAAGAGGGGCCACATTTGAGATGTTGGGTTGGTATGAGGCCAGGTAGAGAACTGGTTGGTGTTGGCTTCTGTGCAGCAGTTAAAGGAGAGGGTGAAGATGGACAGATTCAACTCAGGAAGGCTCTGGACAGACAGACAAGCCAGCCTCCCTCATCTTCCAACTGAGGAAGCGCATCCCCTCAGGGCAGGGCTGCCATGGCCCATGCAGTGAAGGGGAAATAAAAAGCTAGGGCTAGCACCTTCCCCACTGGAGTCTGTCTTATTGAGGTGAAATTCACAAAACATACAATCAACCCTTTTCAAATGTACAATCTGAGCTTCCCTGGTGGTTCAGATGGTAAAGAATTTGCCTGCAATGCAGGAGACCTGGGTTTGATCAGTGGATCAGGAAGATCCCCTGGAGAAAGGAATGGCTAACCACTCTGGTGTTTTGGCCTGGAGAATCCCACAAAGGAGCTTGGTGAGCTACAGTCCATGGGGTCGAAAAGAATCAGACACAGACCGTGCAACTATCACACACACAAATGTACTATCCAGTGTCAGGCAGTGCATTCATGATACTTATTGTGAATAAACTTTATTCAGTTTCAGAACTTTGGAGGGGTGGGGGTCGGTTTTTGGTTATGGGTGAGTTGCACTCACTAAGGTGGCAGGGACACTGGCCGGGCTCTTCTCTGCATCTCCAGTCCCCTAGCACAGCGCGGGACAATGGCGCTCCTTCGAGCGCCTGTTGAATGAACAAATGATGCCTGTCCAGGTGAACTCCAGGTGAACTCTTCTGCCTGATTTGGATGCAGTTCCAGAGAGGACCCGTTGAGCCCGCGTTCCCGAGCCCACTCCACTCTGACCATTTCATACACAGGACTCCTGAGGTGTAGATCTGACACCAGGCTGATTAGGTGGAGCCCCCACTTCACGATGCAGGGGAATCCTCCCAAGCCGGGCGCCGCCAGCCCCGCGAGAGGCGCTGTGCCCGGATCCCGGGAGCCATAGCCGGCAGCTTTCGATTTGACCCGGTCTCCGTTGCCGCTCAGAGGAGGCGCGCCCCCCGCCCTCTCCGGGCAGGCCCCGCCCCGCCCTCCGCTTCCTCCCGGGCCCCTGGCACTGCGGCCACTTGGGCAGAAGAGCTGGAGCGGGCGAGGCGGCTGCGGCGATGGTGAGGGCCCGGGGCAGGGCAGGGGACAGAGGGCGAGCGTGAGGGTGCGGGGCGGCAGTCCGAAGTCCAAGGGCGGGGGCGTCCTTCGCGACCCGCGCCCGTTCCCCGGCGAGGTGACGACGGCCGGCCGGGAGCCAGGACCCGTCCGGACCCTTCGCTCCCCGCGTGCATCCCGGGAGGGAAAGTACGGAGCTTGCCGGTCCTGGCTGCCCCGCGCCCAGTGAGTGAGCGGGACTTGCGGGAGCAGTTACGCATTGGCTTTCGGAGTGAGACTCCGTGCTGACGTCCTGGTGGCGGCCACTTACACGCTCTGTGACCCCGGGGCAAGTCACTTAGCCTCCCTGAACCTCTTTTTCCGCATGGTGAAGTGGGGTCAGAAGTACCTGCCTGGCTGGGTCCTTAGGAGGTTGAAGGAGATACAATGGCAGAGATCTGTCTGGCGCTCAGAACCTGCTCCTGAGAAGTGGTGGGTAATATGATGACCTCTGCAGCCCTTCCTGGGGCGGTGAGGAGCCAAGTCTGGCCCAGGAGTTGGAAACCTGAGCAGATGGGGTGGTAGAGGCCAGGCCAGTCCTGTGGCAGGGTGTTGGAGGGCAAACTCCTTCTCCTGGGGAAAGAGAAAGGAAGATGTTTACAATAAAATTTCCACGGAAGTTATTAGTGGGGCATAGCTTGACTCCCTTCTAAGCCTTACCTAAGGGACACATTCTTGAGTTGAGTCATCCCCTACTCTGTGCTGTAGACTCTGGCCTCTGTCCCTGCTTGTCATTTCCAAGGCAAAGGTGTCAGAAGCAGGTGGTGTCAGTCGCTTCTCCCCTTCTCTGGAACTCACAGGAAGTTGTGTCCAGCAGGAAGCAGGCTTAGTGCCTTAAAATTCTGCCATGCAGGGACTGCCCTGGTGGTCCAGCAGTTATGACTCTGACCTCCCAATGCAGGGGGCATAGATTTGATCCCTGGTCAAGGAACTAAGATCCTTGCATGGTGCAGCCAAAAAAAAAAAAAGATCCTGCCATGGAGAAGCAGCAGAGGTGTGATGGATGTGGTCTGGCTGGGGGTTGAGATGCCAAGATGGCCTCATCTCCAGGGAACTGGAGACAGGAAGAGGAAGCCGGGCAGGAAGGTAGCAATGAGCTCTAAAGCTGGGCCAGGAAACCGAGGGAGGCCTGGAGAATGGGACAGAGCCTGGAGCCCGTTTCCCAGCATGCAGAGCAAGGAATCAGGCAGGGTTAGGATGGGCTTGCAGCTGGCCCTTAGCACTTGGTGAGAAGAGGAAACTCCTGAAGTGAAGGCTGAGGATGGGATCATTTATTGGGGAGTACTGGAAAACTCTGGGACTCTCACAGGTTCATCTCAGGCAAGTAGTGGATCTGAGCCTGAGACTTGATCTTTCTCCCAACCATCTCCTGGCCCCTTCCCTTCTGTGTTTTCTCTCACTCCTGCCCCTTTGTCCACCCTCGCACTTTCCCTTTCTTCTTCCCATCTGATCCTTCCCTACCTGGTCCTTCTTCCTTTCCCTTCTTCTCCTTTTTTTTTCTTTAATGTTTATTTATTTATTTTTTGCTGCTCTGGGTCTTTGTTGCTGTGCTCAGGCTTTTCTCTAACTGGGGAAAGCAGGGGCTACTCTCTAGTTGTGGTGCACAGGCTTCTCATTGTGATGGCTTCTCTTGTTGCGGAGCATGGGCTCTAGGGTGTGTGGGGTTCAGTAGTTGGGGTGCATGGGCTTGTTTGCTCTGAGGCATGAGGAATCCTCCCAGAGCAGGGACTGAATCCGTGTCTCAACCACTGGACCACCAGGGAGGTCCTTTTCTTTTCTTTGCTGATTCATTCAGTTAATAAGTGTTTCTTGGGCATTTCCCTTGCTAGTCATGGTGAACCAGTACAGGGAATAATAGAGTAGGAATGAAATAGTGATGCGAAAGGTAGAAACTGAGTGGGGAATGACTTGATTCATTCATCTTGTAGATGGTCCTCACTTATGCACTGTGCAAACAGTTCGGGTTTTTGAGCCACGGGCCTTCCTCATTTGCACATAAATTGAGTTGGCAGCATCAAAGGGAGAAGGCAATGGCACCCCACTCCAGTACTGTTGCCCGGAAAATCCCATGGATGGAGGAGCCTGGTAGGCTGCAGTCCACGGTGTCGCTAAGAGTCAGACACGACTGAGCGACTTCACTTTCACTTTCCACTTTCATGGATTGGAGAAGGAAATGGCAACCCACTCCAGTGTTCTTGCCTGGAGAATCCCATGGACGGAGAAGCCTGGTAGGCTGCAGTCCATGGGGTCGCACAGAGTCGGACACGACTGAAGTGACTTAGCAGCAGCAGTGGCAGCAGCATCAAAAGGTCTGATGTGTCTTTAGCCAGTCAGCTAAAGCATTTGACCTCCCTTTACCACCATCCAGTTTAACACAACGGTTAAGAATGTGATCCTTGGAGTCTAAGTCGGTTCAACTCCCAGATCTTCTATTCACTGACTCTGTGACCTTGGATGAGTGATTTAACCCTTCTGAGCTTCGGTTTCTTATAAAACTGGGATAGGGTTACTTTTCTCAGTGTTATGTTGTGAGGCTTTAACGAGATAAAGTGAGCAGTCAGCTAGCAGCTCAGTGCTTAGCTCAGAGTATGTGCCCATTGATTGGGAGCTGTTATTACTGTCAAGATGTAAAACCTTCTCAACAGCCTGCAATGCCTGATGGAAATGCACTAGATGTAAGTTATCAAAGGCCCATGTCAAGTTCTATATATAGGTTAGAAACAATTATGTGAACAAGTTGGCCATAGGGAAGAGCTTGCTTGGCTGTGTATTTTGTAAAAAGATTTGAGTTTTATTAAAAAAAATTTTTTTTAGATTCATTTATTTATTATTTTATTTTATTATTTATTAAAAAAATTTTTTTGAGCATGGTGGGTCTTTGTTGCTTCACGCAGGCTACTCTCTAGTTGCGGCATGTGGGCTTCTCATTGCAGTGGCTTCTCTAGGCGTGTGGGCTTCGGTAGTTGCGGCAAAGAGGATTTATTAACCACAAGTATTGTGTGGTTCCTGGGATCTGACAGCTAAAAAAAAAAAAAACTAGGGAAAATTGGGCTATAGCAATATATGAAGTGTTAGTCCCTCAGCTGTGTCTGACTCCTTGAGACCCTATGGACTAAATCCCACCAGGCTCCTCTGTCATGGAATTCTTCAGGTAAGAATAGTGGAGTGGGTTGCCATTCCCTTCTCCAGGTGACCTTATAACAATAATAATGGCTGTTATTTATTGAGCATTCAGGAATTGTTCTAGGCATTTTATTTCTAATACATCACATGCCTTAGCTAATGTGGGAAATGTTATTGTTACCACTTTATAGATGAGGAAGGGAGGGTCAGAAAGGTCATGTCCCCAGTCGCTCAGCTGTTGAGCAGCAGAGGCAGGGTTTGAAGGTGCTGGCGGCTATAATGCAGGGTGCAGCTCTTAAGCTCTGAGCTCAGGTGTGAACTGACCCAGGAAGGAGTTGATACCCCAGGTCACTGCCTGGGTGGGTCTCTCTAAGGATGACAACCGTGACAGCTGGCCTAGGGTTTCGTAAGCACTAACCAAGAAAAAGGGCAGACAGGAACGTTTGAACGGGAGGTTTTTTGAGAGCTTTGTTTTTCCAAGGAACCAGCTGTTTCTGGCCGGAAAAACCTGAGGGGAGATTTGAGAAATGAAGGAGGCATATTCTGCACACAGGAAAACGGTCTGTCAATTTCCTTTGTAACTACTACCCTCTGTCCCTCAACCCCACCCGCCCGCCACTCTTGGAGGTGCCTCTCACACTTCCTTCCTCTCTCACCCTCCCTCTCTCTCCTTCCACCCTCCCCCAGCCTCCGGACATCTCCACATACCCTTGCTGATGGCACTTCTACATGCCTTCCAGTGGCTTCTGGCCTGAGTTATCTCACTTTCGTCCGTGCCAGTCTACCACCAACACAGAAATTCTCCTCCAGGCTCAGAAACCTACACTAGTTCTTGGTCCATCCATCTCTCCCTTTGGGAGAGCATCCTTGTTTTTTTTTTTTTGGCTACCTCACTCTGCATGTGAAATCCTAGTTCCCAGACCAGGAATCAAACCTGTGTCCCCTGCAGTGGAAGCGTCAAGTCTTAACCACTAAACCAGCAGGGAAGTCCCACTTCTTCTTGACTTTTTGCTGCTTTCTCAGGCCCCACCCTGCCCCTCCACCCTTACCTCTGTCTGGAGTATGTTTCTGTCTGCGTGTGGCAGGAGTGTCCAAGCTCCACCTTATCTGGTCCATCTCGGTTCTCAGGAATCACTTGTCTGTCCGCAACTCCAACACTCTCTATTAGTATCTCATGGTGTGAAGTCATCACTCTCCTCTGATTGTACCATATACATCTCTTTCCCCCAGCCTATAGCCATCTTTTCAAGAACAGCCCCAACTCATTCAGAAAATATTTTCCACGCATCCACTGTGTGCCAAGTGTTATGCTGAGTTCTGTGTGGCAGGAAGCCTGCCCTCTGGTCTCTTATCTCCTTTTAAATCCCACAGTTCTTTATTTTAATCACTGCCGGCAGAGACTCATGCATATAGTGTCCTTTCTGCTCTGCTTGAGAGACGCCAAGGAGGCCCAGAGACTTGAACCTCGGGCCTGTGTGTTCCCTGGAGTGAATGTGTTCCTTCAGGCCTGAGCCCATCTAGGCTCCAGACAGGCCTGACTTTGCCACTGGGGGATGGAGAGTGCAGCTTACAGTGGGAGGCACAGCCAGCTCTCCAGAAGAATGTGACCCAACATCACCCCATGCTGGAGAATAAGATAACAACAGCTGTAGCATTTAGAATAGGAAAAAAAATGACGTGCAGCGTTCCAGTTTCTAGCAGTGGTTCTCTCTCTCTTTTTTTTTTTTTTTAATAGTTTTTATTTATTCATTTATTTTTCTTTTGGCGGCACTGGGTCTTCGTTGCTGTGTGTGGGCTTTCTCTAGTTGCCAAGAGTTGGGGCTACTCTTGAGTTGTGCTGTGTGGGCTTTTCATTGCAGTGGCTTGTCTTATTGCGGAGCACAGGCTCTAGGGCACATGGGCTTCAGTACTTATGGCTCATGGGCTCTAGAGCGCAGGCGCAGGAGTTGCCCCGGGGCATATGGGATCTTCTTGGACCAGGGATTGAACTCGTGTCTGCTGCATCAGCAGTCAGATCCTTTACCAGTGAACCACAAGGGAAGCCCTGGTTCTCATTTTTGAATCCTTCCCAGGTTTTTGCCTTGGACTATTTGAATGTAGGCATGCCTTGGACCATTTGAATGTGAGAGACTCCAAGTAACGGAGTGTAAGCCGCTCAATTGTGTCCGACTCTTTGTGACCCCATGGACTGTTCAGTCCATGGAATTCTCCAGGCCAGAATACTGGAGTGGGTAACCATTCCCTTCTCCAGGGGATCTTCCCAACCCAGGGATCGAACCCAGGTCTCCTGCATTGCAGGCAGATTCTTTACCAGCTGAGCCACAGGGGAAGCCCAAGTAACGGAGACTTGCTGATTATTCATATAGTCGTAATAATAGTGGTGATGGTGGTTGACTCAGGAAAAGATAGAGATGAGTACAACTTCTCAGCTTTCTTCATGATATTTCCTCATTCCCCAACTATGGCTTCCCCGAGTCCGAATGTACCCTTCTATTGTGGTTTGCTGGCCCCCCTTTCGAAACAGGCTGCTTTTCTAGCTCATGAGTAAATATTGACCTACTTGGGTTTCAGATGCCTGCCCCCTCGAAACTCCTGCTGGGTTAGAGAAATACACTGGGGTAACTAACTTGAGCATCAGAGTTGCATTTGGATAAGTTATAATTGGCCCACTCACTGACTCCCTGTGATGGTCAGCATTGTGCGCTGGCCTCCTGGGTCCCCAGGCTGGTGGCAGACAAAGGCAGGACACTGGCCCCTGCCCTCCACATAGGAGCTTGTGGTCCAGTTGGGGAGAGAGGACTCATATACTGGGAATGCTTGGAGGTTATGTGCAAGGCAGCTGCGAGGATCCTGTATGGGGATTCTGAGTAGGAGGTGGCCCTCTGTGACCACCAGATCCCTTTCCTTTTTCTGGTTTTAAGTGGAATTCAGTCAAATGCTGAAATGTCTGCTGCAGACAATGGGCAATATAGTCTGGCAGGAGTGTGAGCTTGGCCCGTGCTCTGTGGGGAGGAGATGAGAACAGGGTTGGGCTCTGGGGGACTGGGCTGGGAGAGGAGGGAGTTGCTGTGGTTTGTTAATCCGCTGGGATTCATCTCCTCCTGGCAGCATGTCTCTGGACTCCAGCCTCCTGCCATGGGTCTCTGCCGGTGCATGTATCTGAAGCCGACTTTCTTCCTTGCTTGTGACCCATGCTTTCTTCCTCTTCCTGACCTCTCCCCCAGCTTGGACCCTGCATCTCCCTTCCCAGTCCTCTGAAATGAACCGGATTCTTTTGTCAGATGAGGCTGCTGCCCAGGCTGGGAAATCCAAGAGCTGAATCCCAGAGAAGACCTCGGCTATAGCTGAAAAGCTGGAGGCCAGAGACCAGGAAGGCCAAGGCTCCCAGGCAGACAGGGAGTCAACTCTGAGCATTGATGCGGAGCAGGGTCAGGCCAGGAGGCAGAACTGGCCTGACCAGTCAGAGGCTGGGGAAGGGAGGAAGGGAGATCTAATCTGAGTGTGTGTCTATGGGGTTAGGCAGAGGCTATATGAGATGTGGTGGTCCAAAATGACCTCTCTAGCTCTGTGGGCTGGATCTCCTCCCTGTCTGGTATGGCCAAGTAGCTCAGTTGCTTGTTCTTCGGCACCTCTTTAGGCCAGTGGGAAATCCCAAGGCAGGTGCACACTGAGTTGAGGCCATCCTAGAACAGGTGGGGCTTCCCTGATGGCTCAGACAGTAAAGAATCTGCCAGCAGTACAGGAGACTCAGGTTCAATCCCTGGGTGGGGAAGATCCCCTAGAGAAGAGAATGGCAACCCATTCCAGTATTCTTGCCCGGAGAATTCCATGGACAGAGGAGCCTGGCGGTCTGTAGTCCACTGGGTCACAAAGAGTCAGACACGACTGATTGACTTTCACTTCACTTCACTTCAAACGCGTGAGCCGAGTGTCTGCTTTGTGGGAGGGTGGGCAGGTCCTGAGAAGGTCTCATCCTGGGGCACCTTAGACGAAGCTGAGATGCTGGAAGTCAAGGCTGACCTAGAACCTGCCTTCTTGGGCATTGTAGCGGGGAACCAAAGGTGAGCCATACACCCCAAGAGACCAGCCCTTCATTCAGCACATATCAGACCCTTATGTGAATAATGCTGTTATAATGCTGTTCCCCTTACTCATACACTGCGCGCGCACGCGCGCACACACACACACACACACACACACACACACACACTGGGGGCAAGGAGGCCTCTGGGTCTCATGGCCAAATGAGGGCCACGTGGGGGCATCACATAGCCCTGACCTTGGGCTTGGTGCCCAGGCAGGGAAAGAGTTGGAGCGATGCCAGCGGCAGGCGGATGAGGTGACAGAAATCATGCTCAACAACTTCGACAAGGTCCTGGAGCGTGACGGGAAGCTGGCGGAGCTGGAGCAGCGTTCAGACCAACTCCTGGACATGGTGTGAGGCCTGGGGAAGCAGAGAGGGAGAGGGAGAGGCTAGGAGGGACCCTCGGAGGGAGCACTCAGACTGTGTCCAGGGCTCTCCTGGCCATGGGTGGGGCCTGACGCTTACCCAAAGGCCAGTGTGGGTTTCTTGAGGGCCCCCTAGCCCAGCTGGCAATGGGTGGGGAGGCCTCATGAAGGATGAAGGCCTTGGTTTGAAGCTGTGGATCGTCCTAAAAGGTTGAAGACTGGCATTGTTAACTGGGAGTGAACCCTCAGGGCTGTGAGTCAAGGACTACACCAGTGTCTAGACCAGGAGTCAGGCTGGGAGGGTCCCGAGACAGGCTTTGTGGAGAAAGGGAGCTGACAGGTTGGGGAGGCTGAGCAAGGAGATAAGGAGACCCCTTGTGGGGATGGGGTTGGTAGGAGGTGGTCTGGGGCTCTGGGGAAACCCCTAACTCCCACCCTGTGTCTGGGGGGTATCTGCAGAGCTCAGCCTTCAGCAAGACAACCAAGACTCTGGCCCAGAAGAAGCGCTGGGAGAATGCCCGGTGCCGGATCTACATGGGGCTGGCAGTGGGCATTGCCCTGCTCATCCTCCTGATTGTGTTGCTGGTCATCTTTCTCCCACAAAGCAGCAAGGGCAGCAGCGCCCCACAGGTCCAGGATGCAGGCCCTGCCTTGGGGCCTGGGGAATGACCCAGCAGGGCCTGGAAAAGAGGCTGAAGAGCCACACTGGCCACTTCTGGTCTTCAGAGAATCCTGGAGTTTGCTCCCCTCTGAGCCACCCCAGTGAACATGGAGGGCAGCCTCAATGTGTGCACCTTGGTTACTTCCTATCATACCACAGACTGGCCCTTGAGGGCAACCTGCTGCACTGGCCATGCCAAGCCAGCCCCACCTGGAGCTTAGTAAAAACCACTGTTTGTGTAAAAACTGGTGTATGTGTGTGTGTGTTTGAGGGCTTCCCAGGTGGTGCGGTAAAGAGCCCGCCAGCCAATGCAGGAGACAAAAGAGATGCGGGTTTGATCCCAGGGTTGGGAAGAATCCCTGGAGGAGGGCACAGCAACCCACTCCAGTATTCTTGCCTGGAGAATCTCATGGACAGAGGAGTCTGGCGGGCTACAGTCCATGGGGTCACAGAGTCTGACATGACTGAAGCGACTTAGATGTGTGTGTTTGAAGATCCTCAGATTGGTTCATCCTGCTCTGCCTCCACCCCCATGGCTACTTAGAAAACAGAAAGTCCCAAAGGACTTCAGCCCTGGGAGGTGACATCTTCTCCCTTCCTCATTGATCCAATCTTACAGACAGATCCCTCTAGGGTGCAGGTGTAAAGATATAACAGCCCCCAAACCAGAACCTTCAACTGGTGCCCTCTAAGTCTGTCTTCCTAAGGATGAAATCTGTTATTCTTCTGAGTTTGGGGCTCTTCAGAGGACCCATAGGATGACAAAGAGGAAGGCACTCCCATGATCTTTATCTCACAAGGCTCTCATCTTCAGAGAGGCTCTTCCCCCTTGGGTACCTCCTCTAGTTTCTGCCCCCAAGTTCTTCCTCAGGCTCTACACCAGATTACAGATGCGGCATGCCTGTATTTTCAGTTGTTCAGTTGTGTCTGACTCTTTGCTACCTCATGGACTCTTCGGTCCATGGGATTTTTCCCCTGAAAGAATACTGGAGTGTGTTGCCATTTCCTACACCGTGGGATCTTTTCCCAACCCAGGGATTGAACCCAAGTCCCCTGCATCTCCTACATTGGCAGGCGGATTCTTTACCACTGGGAAGCCCATACGTATGTAGCAGGTGGCAGGAAAAGGGAAGGGCTTTTTCCTATGTGATGCTGTAAGGTGCAGAGTCACAAAGGATGGCCTGGAGTTTGCCCTATGGGAAAGAATTCGGGCTTTTCAAAGCTCTAGGACTGCACAGGGCCAGGGAGGCAGTGTCTTCAGGACACCAGGAAAGAACATTGGGTAAAGGCCAAGTAAGAAGGAAAGGTCCTACCAAGACCTGGGAAGCAGGGCAGCCACTGCTTGAGCTGCTGCTGCTGCTGTTGCTAAGTCGCTTCAGTCGTGTCCGACTCTGTGCAACCCCGTAGATGGCAGCCCACCAGGCTCCCCCGTCCCTGGGATTCTCCAGGCAAGAACACTGGAGTGGGTTGCCATTTCCTTCTCCAATGCATGAAAGTGAAAAGTGAAAGGGAAATTGCTCACTTGTGTCCGACTCCTAGTGATCCCATGGACTGCAGCCGACCAGGCTCCTCCGTCCATGGGATTTTCCAGGCAAGAGTACTGGAGTGGGGTGCCATTGCCTTCTCCTACTTAACTGCATCTCAAACTCAAGTGTAGGTGGGAAGAGGAACTCAGGGTTAAGTGTATAACAGAAGCAGTTCCTTGTTAGGGGGAGTGAGGGCTACTGAAAAAGAAACAAGAACAAACCCTCCAGTTGTATGGAACTGTACCCTCACATGGAGAAGGCAATGGCACCCCCACTCCAGTACTCCTGCCTGGAAAATCCCATGGACAGAGGAGCCTGGTGGGCTGCAGTCCACGGGGTCGCTAAGAGTCGGACACGACTGAGTGACTTCACTTTCACTTTTCACTTTCATGCATTGGAGAAGGAAATGGCAACCCACTTCAGTGTTCTTGCCTGGAGAATCCCAGGGACGGGAGAGCCTGGTGGGCTGCCATCTATGGGGTCACACAGAGTCAGACACGACTGAAGTGACTTAGCAGCAGCAGTACCTTCACAGTGCATGTTACTTCTGCTAGGCTCACCACCATCAGCCTTTCCTGGGAAAGATGGAGGGAAGCCCCGAGTATTGCACTTAGGCCTACAACACTGCTTAGAGGTCCTGTGGAATTGGACTTGGGTTCTTACATATGTAAAAAGCAATAATGATACTTCTTGTTGTTCAGTCACTAAGTTGTATCCAACTCTTTGCGACCCCATGTACTGCAGCATGCCAGGCCCCGCAGTCCTCCATTATTTCCCAGTGTTTGCCCAAATACATGTTCACTGAGTTGGTGATACTATCTAACCATCTCATCCTCTGCCACCTTCTTCTCCTCCTCCTGCCTTCAATCTTTCCTAGCATCAGTCTTTTCCAATGAGTCAGCTCTTTGAATCAGGAGGCCAAAGTATTGGAATTTCAGCAACCAGGCCTTCCAATGAATATTCAGGGTTGATTTCCTTTAGAACTGACTGGTTTGATCTCCATGCAGTCCAAGGGACTCTCAAGAGCCTTCTCCAGCACCACAATTCAAAAGCATCAGTTCTTTGGCACTCAGCCTTCTTTATGGTCCAACTCTCATAGCTATACATGACTACTGGAAAAACCATAGCTTTGACTGTAATGATACTAGCTCCTGGATAATTGTGAGGAGTATTTATATTTATACCCTGTGTACAATATAAGTGTAATGATTCTAGTTGCCAAATAAATGATAGCTAGCAGCCAAATCATTTAGTACACACACACACACACACCCAGGCCTAGATCAGTTAAATTTGATCTTTGAGACTAAACAACATGTGGAGTTTTTTTGTTGTTGTTGTTGTTGTTTTCCCTAAAGCTGCAACCTCTCCTTTCCTCCTCCAAGAGATTCATGGGTGCCAGAGATGCAAACTACTTATTAAATTCAAGCCACTAATTTTACAGAAGCTAGGGGAAACGCTGAGCAATGGGCTAAAAGATCACACAGATAGGTAGTTCCCTGAGCTGGTAAGGCCTCTGCTCGGGTGGGGGAGTTTACCCCACCTTTTATTATTGTGCCTAACACGGCAGAACTGAATAGGAAAGTTTTGTTTGTTTTGCGGGAGTCGAGGCGGCGTCAAGTGTCTAGTCCTGAACCGACTAGAGCGCAGCGGGTGCTGAAGTGCCCGGCGAGGATGCAGCAGGGCAGTGAGAAGCCCCGACTCCAGGCTTCCCTAGGCTCGCAGAACCTTGACCCCTGAGTCAGCGCCTCCCTCTTTCTGAGAGGCCTGTAAGATCTGACCTGCCGAGACCCTCTGAGCCACAGAGCAGATGGAGGACCCCTATAGCTCAAACAGTTGGCTTCTCAAGATTATGCGACCCACTCACGTCTCCCAGAAACCTACCCTAGACGAGGGGTCCAAGAAGACCGTTTTCTGACCCACCTCGGGCCCTGCCATTGGCTTTAACCCTTGGTCACCTGACTTATTCGAGCCAATAAGAGGTGACAAAATGAATACTTCCTCTTCCTATGTGGCGAAAGAGCCACTGTGTCCGCGTTTCTGGGACTCTGATTGGTCGCCCTCCCTCAACTCGCTAGTTTATTGGCCAGCGCGGCGAGACTGAAGTACGGCCGGGGTCTGAGGGCTGTGTCAGACAGCCCGGCTGCCATGGCGTCCTATTTCGATGAACACGACTGCGAGCCGTTGGATCGCGAACGGGATCCTCGAACAAACATGCTGCTGGAGCTTGCAAGGTGGGTGTGCGGGGCTGGGAGGTAGGGCCCACACAGCAGGTGTCTGGGCTGAGGCTGGCTGGAGAACGCGGATTATATGGGGCAGCAGTTTCTGGGTAAAACAGATAAATAATCTGCGGAGTTAATTCCGCAGTGAGATTCGGGGGGAAGTCGATAATTTCGGTCGTCCCTGGACGGACCAGGGCAAGGGAATCCTGGAAAAAGCGATCTGGAGTGTGGAAGAGGGGGTGTCCGGACTGGAGGGCAGTAGGCTTTAGGAGGTACTGAAGTAGGCGGGTCATGGGGGCAGGGTAGAGGCCATGTGACTGTGAGTAGGTATATCCGTTAGGCACTTCAAGCACGGAAGCTACACTGCCACTTGGAGTCTGGCTTTATCGGGTCATTTCTGAGTGGCCCGAATAATTTCTCTCTCTTGTGTAAAACTGAAATAAACAGCCTGCAGGCTTGGGGTTGTCTGATGGCCTGGGGTTGTTTGATAGCTGCTGTAAGCCATTTCCCACTGTGCTTTTTATCTAGTGAGCACTACTCAGGGGTAGCTATTAATATGACTAGTCGGGCAGAGTATTTGTCTGTTAATGTTTAGTGGATTATGGGGGCAAAGATTCTTTGGTTCTGACCTTGCATCCTTCTTCCCAGGTCCCTTTTCAATAGGATGGACTTTGAAGACTTGGGGTTGGTAGTAGATTGGGATCACCACCTGCCTCCACCCGCTGCCAAGACTGCAGTTGAGAACCTTCCCAGGACAGTCATCAGGGGCTCTCAGGCTGGTGAGAACACAAAGTCTTTCCACTAATTCTTTGGGGCAGGTCTGCCAGACCGACCAACTCTGGAAGCCAGATTACAGTCTGGCCCTTCAAGTTTCCAGGTCAGGCTGGGGCAGGTGTGTCCTTCAGGAGTGGGAGCTGGGAGGTAGGGCCTGTGGCAGCTCTCCTGATTAGCACTCCCTCCTCAAGAGCTCAAGTGCCCCGTGTGTCTTTTGGAATTTGAGGAGGAGGAGACCGCCATTGAGATGCCTTGCCATCACCTCTTCCATTCCAACTGCATTCTGCCTTGGCTGAGCAAGGTACTGTTTCCTTTCTCCCAGCCCTCACCCTGCCTTGGGCCTAGTCCTCAAGCCTCTTCTGTTGATGAACCTTTGGGGTGGGGTGTGGGATCAGAGACGGGAGAGGGTAAGGGTAGGGAATTGGGAGCTGGGGATGGTTGTTTTGAGCTTATGAAAACCAGACGGGCTGGTACACTGCACTGCTTTTCTCAGACCAATTCCTGCCCTCTGTGCCGCCATGAGCTGCCCACTGATGATGACACTTATGAGGAGCACAAGCGAGATAAGGTAGGGGGCTGGGCAAGTGGAGGGGGTGGTCACAGGGCTCCCTGAGTCCCTGTTCCTGATGCCCTCATTCCCCACCTTAGGAGGCCTGAGTAGGCTCACACTCCGTGAGTCTGGCCACCTTCCCAGTGACTGTGGTGAGGGGCAAGGGCCTTGGCAATGTTCCTGCCCAAATGCTAGGGGCCTGAAAACAGTGAGCCAGCCCCACGATGGCTGCCCTATCCCTTCACCTGCAGGCCTTTGGGGATGGCCCCCGACCAGTGTGCACTCTTTGCTTCAGGCTCGCAAGCAGCAGCAGAAGCACCGCCTCGAGAACCTCCATGGAGCCATGTACACATGAGGCGGCTAGGGCTGGACACTGGTCCTCTGCAACATGTTCCTCTTGCATCTTGAGTTCTCATTAAAGGTTTCTTCATTTATCCTGCTGCTGCATTGCGCTCAGGCCTGGGCAGGGGCTCCTGCCTGGATCTTCCATTGGATCTCTACTGGGATGGGGTCCTAAACTGTGGAAGGTCCCAGGCTGGGTATCCCTCCCTACCAAGCCTGCTGGCCTGAGGATAATAGGGCCCAGGTCAAGAACCTGGCTACCAGACCAGCCACAGCCTGGGCCTACGTGTCTGTGGTTGGAAGACAAAATGTGTCAGGCAGGGCACCTAGTAGTGACTTAAATATGGTAACCAAAAACTAGCTAACATTTCTCCCTTCCCACTGCAATCTTTAGTCAGTGTTAGATCCCCAGGGCTTTCTTTAGCTTCATTGCAGATTGCTTCTAACATTTTCAAGTTATTCTCAAGTTATCTTCTGTACTCCATCCTTCGTCATATCCCTTAGTCTGGAATCAGTCTTCAAGCCAGACAATTGAGCAGGGTGAAAAAAAGTGAAAGTGTTAGTTGCTCAGTCATATCTGACTCTGCGACCCCATGGACTATAGCCCACCAGGCTCCTCTGTCCATGAATTCTCTAGGCAAGAATATTGGAGTGGGTAGCCATTCCCTTCTCCAAGGGATCTTTCCAGCCCGGGGACTGAACTGGGGTCTCCTGCACTGCAGGCAGATTCTTTACCGTCTGAGCCACTAGGGAAGCCCCTGAGCAGGGTAGGAAGTGTGAAATAATCAGGTCAGCTCTTCAGATTGTTTAGAGGCCCAGAAAGGGCTTCAGGCCCTTCAGGGGTACTTGGATAGCACTTGGCATCCTTTGTTCTTGGCAGCTCTGCTCGATGGGCACTCAGGACCCTCCCTGTGGGCAGGGGCTTTCTCCCATCCTTTGTCCAGGGGAAGCTGTTTTGCATAAGGCCCTCTTCCTTTCTTCAGAACAGACTACAAACATGCAAATTAGAATTCTTTTAATAGATATATATAAAAAAAAAGTACTAAAATACCCACGTGGTTCTGCTGTGTTATTTGCCCTAAAGAAAGGGGCAGAGTGAAGAATCCCAGTGCAGTTCAGTGGGCCCATAGGGGGCCTTCCCATAGACTAAGGAGTGCTCACCCCCACCCCCGAGACTGGTAGCCCTCTCGCTGTTCCCAGCCCCCAATTCCTGCAGCAGGAGACCCCAGTGGTCCAGCCTTGGCACTGAGGGAGTAGAAGGCACCTGAAGGGCTGGCTGGGTGAATGACACGTGACCTTTAAAACAAAGACAACACTGCGGTGTGGGGAGCGGGCTGTGTGGCTTGGGCAGCCTGCCAAGAGGCCCGCTCCTCTATGGCACAGGTGTGGGATGGCCCCTCCTCCAGGAGCGAGGCAGCCTGTGTCCCAGCAGAATACTTTTCACAAAATCGGGTTTTTTTGGTACAAAAGAAATGCAAAGGAGATGCGGGGAGCTGCGGAGGCAGGGCCAGCCACTCTCCCCAGACCTCAGATCATGGCGACACTCTCAGGACTACAGTTGAGGTGGGTGGAGGTGCTGCTGCTCCCAGAGGACTTGCAGGCCCGGCCAGGGGTGGGCTGCAGCGCGGCCACCAGTGTGTCCGAGGAGACCGCCCCAAACTCATAGCTGAAGGTGCCGTAGAAGATGAGAATGTCAATGACGAACACCCACTCACACAGGGCTGCCCCATGCTGCAGCTGAGAGCTCTCGTGGATGAAGAAGACCCCACCTGGGAGGGGGCTAAGGAAACGTCTGGGAGGAGGTATGGGAGCCTGGTGACACCCTTCCTGCCTTCCTGGATATAGGCTGGGGCAGAGGACCAAGTCTCACCTCCCAGGAGTAGGGGGCAGAAGACCAGACTGGGCAGGGGTGTCTGTTCCCCCCGCACCCCCAGCATCCTGGGTGGTAGAGGGTCTGGGCTATAGGAGGAATTCTTGGCCATCCCATCCTGGAAGGATACTGAGGATCAGAGTGACAAAGGCGATGGTTGCCAGCACAATCCGCAGGTAGGCCACAGCCAGGTCCTGGGGGGCCGTGGCCCCGTGGTAGGAGAGGGCACAGTGCAGGCAAACGAAGAGCAGGCCAGCAGTGAAGGCTACACCGGTTCCGACATAGTGCAGAGACTTAGCGTGGTCCACCTGGGCCCAGAGAGGGAGCACAGATCAGCCCCTCCCCTCCACCTCTTCATCCCCTGCCCCCATCGCTGTCCCTCTAGAGGAAGCTGAAAGGCCGGCAGGCGGGCGTACCTGGAAGTTTCCCACCACCACCAGACCCGCAGCATTGGTGCAGCCTGTGATGAGCGTTGTGGTGTTGACCCAGGAATGACGGCTCTGCTCCAGGAGCTGCCCATAGCGCAGGAGGCAGATCAGGGCCACTGGGGGAGGAGAGCACAGCGGGGGCCGGCTCTGGCACCTTCTCTGGCCCTGACCCAGCCCAGCTAGCTTTCCCCAGATGCTCTGAGGGCCGGAAGAGAATGGACAGGCAGGGGGTGTGCTATACCAGGGTGGCTGTGTGGGAGTCAGCCTTGGGCCTTCATGGAATGGAAGTGAAGTGGCCCCGCTGGCCTTAGCCCTTGGTGCGGTGGGCTGCACAAAGCCAGGGCTTCCTGGGGAGTGGAGGTGAGGGTAGGCGGACTGGGTGGGGTGGTGATGGGGCGCCGAGGGCACAACTCACCCATGAAAGCACCCAGGTTGCCAATGAGGCTGAAGAGGCAGCTCTCAGGGGGGTACGAGCCACACTTGCTGAGAGGAGGGGGTGGGGACAGAGTGAGAGGGGCAGAAGCACTGGAAAGCCCCCCTCCTGGCCCACTTGCTCTCTCTAGCCTTATCTGCACCTGTTCCTTTACAGGCCAGACCCTGATGGATAAAGGCCAGTGTCTCATACAAACAAGTGGCCCCAGGCTGACCACACCTCCCCCTAAGGCAGAGCGCTGGGTGTTTGCTGGAGTTGGGAGAGCCCAGGATTGCCAAGTGGACCCCAAGGCTCCCTGGGATCCCTGAGACTGTTAAGGTCCACAGTGGGTCTGACTTCCCTTATGCCAGGGCTTAGGCTGGGCAGAGAGCTGGAACCTAAATCTAGGTGCCTCCACTCACTAGCTGAGGGACCTGGATGGATGACATAGCACAGTCTCAGTTTCCTTGCCTATAAAGTCGTGAAAACAATAGCTGCCTCAATGCTGGGAAGGTGAAATGACCTTAGGTGGGTAAAGGATTCAGTGCACAGCCTGGCTCATCCTAAATGGTAAGCAGTATTGGCATATGTGCTCTTAATGGAATTATTATTTCTGGGACCCAGGGACATGCCTTGGCTTGAGACACTTGGTTGGGAGTCTAGCTGGGCCTTGGGTCTCTGTGACCTGCCAGGTCTCTAGGCCTCACCTGATGAGGGGGATGTCATCCAGGGTGCAGCAGGTCTTGGGGCCCCCTTGCTCCGTGGGGTCAGGAGAGCAAGATTCGTTGTAAGACCTGGCAGGTAAGACAGAGCATAGCCTGGGGGGAAGGGGTTCCCTCAGGTCTCTGGGAGACACCCTCCCTGACCTCCCTTGGCAGGGGCAGAAGAGCCCACTTCCCAGGACCCCCCAAGACAGAAGCCAAAGGGGCAAATGACAGTGGGAAGCAGGTAGGTGGGCACGAAGCCATGCCTGGGGAGGGGGCAGGCGCTGCCAATGTCAGAGAAGAGCAGTGAGGCCCAGTGTCTCCGTCTGGCTCGAGGCAGCCCCGGCCCAAGAGGGAACAGAGATGAAGGGAGCTTTAGAGTGAGGCTGTCTGTAGAGTGCGCCATACCAGTTCTCCACGGGGCACACGTGGTGGTTCATCACGGCCATGGCATACCTGCGGGAGCACAACTGTCACCCCGCCCCACGACGCGCCCAGCCTTCCCCCACCGACTCTTCCTTCATTCAGTCTCACTCTCCTTTCTGGGGGCTTGAGTTGGGGTGGCCCTGCGGCCCGACGCTACTCTAGAGAACCCACAGCCCAGTCCCAATTCTGGAAGTTACCCCAGCTAGAAGTGTGTCTGTCCGCGCCACCCTGCTGGACAGCAGTGGTGCCAGCTTGTCCCAAGGGGCTGTGGGCCCAGGCGCCAGGCCAGGCTCTGGAGACAGCCGGAGTGACCCTGGGTACCACCCTGGAGCCTGCCACAGGACAAGGGGGCTTTCTATGTGCCATCAGGCTCCTGTTGGGTCCTGGCTGGGCCCTGTCCCTCACATTTTGTCTCCTCGTTGCCTTCCCCCCATCCCCCTCCGTACTCACACAGTCCATAGGCCAGTGATGGAGAATGCTGACAGGCTGACAGGAAGGAGGATCCAGGCGGTCATGAGGGAGGGAAGCCAGGGTGGTGGTGATGGGGAGGGGGGGGAGGACAAGAGGTAGCAGGAGAAGAGGGGATGGGCCGGCAACCTTAAGATACTTCGTCAAAACCATCGGCTGCCCGGGCCTGGTGAAGAGAGACAGGTCAAAGTCCAGGGTCTAGTGACTGGCCAAAGCCGGTGCGGGGGAGAGAAAGGTGGTCAGCACCAGACGCAGGGCTCCCTCTGCGGCTCTGAGCGCCCACGCTTGGGGCTGAGCCCCCACCACAACGTGGACACCCTCCGGCATTCACCGGGGGTCCTCCGCGTTCCAGCCAGATGTTCAGACGCCGCGGGGCCCTAAGCTCTGGAAAGGAAGCCACCCTCCCTGGCCTGAGGGTCCTGGACTGGGAGGGGGTCTGCAGTCAGGACAGTCCCGAGCGGGTCACGCCAAGAAAAGCCTGCGAGGGGGTCCGGGACTGGGCGGAGAGGCAGCGGGGCGCAGGCAGCTAGCTACCTGAGCGCCGGCGCCGCGGGGAAGGGGCGGGTTCACGCGGTAAGCCCACCCTGGTCCCCTGCCCGCCTGCCTGCGCGCCCGCAGCCCACGGCCCGCAGTCCCCAGCACCTGCGCCTTCGCAGGTGATCTCTGGAGGTCTAGAGGAGGAAGGGGCCCCAAACGCACCTCCCCGGAGCGTCCCGCCGCCGCGTCCTGCTCGGCCCCCGCGTGGCGCCGTCCCCGGCTGCGGCCCTCGGAGCGACCCTGAATGGTTTAAAGGGCCGGGCGGCCCCGCCCCCAGCGCGCCGGGCCGAGCCGCGCCGCCAGCCGGGACTTGGAGTCCGCACCAGCCCCGCCCCAGCGCCGCAAACCGAGCCGGGAACTACAGTTCCCGAGTCCCCGCGCCCGCGTCATGCGGGAACGGTGGGTGGTGCCCCGACTTGGGGGGAACCTGGGCTCTGTGGGCGGTGGCGTGGGACCCCAGCCGGGGAGCATCTGATGCGGAGATACCAAAAGGATAACCCCATCTTCCCTGCTCCTGTGGTGGAAGCTTCGGAAGGCGGGAAGCTCCGGGTTCTGCACCTCCTTCCAGCTGCACCTGTGATTGTCACTGCACACGTGGCTAAAGGATGCCTTCCTTCGCCGCCGCCGGGCACATTTTGCAACCTGGACTGGCCGACGGGGACTTCGGACAGCCTCCCTCAGTGTGGCGCCCCGTGCCTGCCTCTGTCCAAGGCGAGGCCAGTCTGCAGAGCAGAGAGCACAAAGCCCTGGCTGTTCCTTAAGAAATTCTAGCGCCCTGCATTTGGCTTCTGCTTTCCTCGGACTCAGCAAAGTCTGGAGGAGAGCTACGTTCATCAGATACATTTTATTTTCAAGGGTACAAGTATACAAGTATACGGAGTACCGTCCAGAAGTCAGCGTCCAAAACATGTTTCCTGACTGCTGAGCACTGGCTTGAAACAATATCCATTCTAAGGACACCCCCATGGCCAGGGGTTGGGAGGGAAATGAGGAGAGGAAGGCTGGAGATCCAGAGCAATATGGGAAAAAGCAAACAGGATAGTGTGATAAATTACCCAACAGCTTCACCAAACTTTATGTTGACTGGAAAAAAAAAAAAAAAAAAAAAGCACAACCCAAAAGTTGAGAATTGTGTTTTATTTGGCAAACTTTCTAAGGATTCCAACCGGGAAGGGAGCCTCTCAGATAGCTCTGTGGAAGTGCTCCAAAGAGGCAAGGGAGAAGTGAGGATATAAAGGAGATTACAAAAAGCAGGTAGTTGGAATATCAAAAGCTTTACTGTTAATTAAAGACTAGTAACCAGACATAATGAATTTAGTGTTTTTCTTTGTATGGGAAGATACAAGAGTCTGGGCACATTGAAAGCATTCCTTTGATATGCACCTCAACTATCTGGGGCCAATAGCCAGCTTTTCTCCACCTTGAATACCCTCAGGGTGCAGTTGGGGGTGGCTACAGTGGCTACTGCCTTGATGGCCACATCCTTTGTTTACTGATAGGGCAGGTGACACTCCATACACACTTTAAGGCCAAGAGTGCCCTCTTGGACATTGTTTTCATGATTAAAACGGCAGGAAAGTACTCAAACTGGCAGTCCAGCATCTGTTGGAGTCCCTGTGAGGCAACACTGGGGCCCACAGACCTTTACTGAAGGGAGCATTGTGCCCATGCTGCCAGGAACCAGGGAGCTTAAATTCAGCAGGACTGGTGAGGCAAAGGTAATAGTCAGAAATGGCCTTGGACTGTGGGGGAAATGGAGTAGTTACACTACACTGGACAATGGCTTGAGGAAGGAGAAACCTTTCTGAACCTGCTGCTGCTGCTAAGTCGCTTCAGTCGTGTTCGACTCTGTGCGACCCCATAGACCGCAGCCCACCAGGCTCCCCTGTCCCTGGGATTCTCCAGGCAAGAACACTGGAGTGGGTTGCCACTTCCTTCTCCAATGCATGAAAGTGAAAAGTGAAAGGGAAATTGCTCAGTCGTGTCTGACTCTTAGCAACCCCATGGACTGCAGCCTACCAGGCTCCTCCGCGCATGAGATTTTCCAGGCAAGAGTACTGGAGTGGGTTGCCATTTCCTTCTCCGTTTCTGAACCTAGTGGAAGGTAAAAATGGAACCAGGAAACCTGTTGGAGGACCCTCTTCCAAACTGCATTAGGGTAAGTAGTTAAAACCGGGTCAAGAAGCATGGTGGTGCAGAGCGACCCTGTACAAGAACACCTGGCTGAAGAACCAGGGAGGTATAAAACCAGTCCGCCTTCTGCTGGCCAGGCTTTGTGCCCCAGGACAAAGGAGTGCCTCTGTCTAATTTATCGAGATCACCATCTTCTTGCCCAGGGGTGTTCCCCTGGGAGCAGGCACTTTTTCTCATCTGCCCAATAGTGTCGTGAGCCGTCAGCATTTCCTACCTCTTTGGAAGCTTGGCGATTCTTAATCAACACTTACTATCTCCTGTTGAGTTGGGTTTGCGTTCCTTTTTAGCCTTGATTGTGGGGAAGGCCCGGGAGGACTACTCAGGTTCTAAACTGGCTATTTTATCCTAAAGTGGGGGTAAGGCAAGCACTCCAGAGCCTTGACAAGGAGGCAGATTTGGCTTAATACAACAATCTGAGTAGTCCCTAGAACAGAGAATTAGCCCAAGACAGAAGGGCTCTTCAAGGGATGCTGATAGGGATGAGTTGCGTATCAGTAGAAAGTAGGACCAGATGTCTTTAAAAGGCCCTTCCAGTTCCAATGCCATGTGAATCTACTTGTTATGCTCCAACCAGGACGGTCCTTAAAATAGTCAGGCAGAATAAGAGATGAGATTTTCAGTGCTGATTCTGTGCTGAATGACTTTAGGGCAGCACATAGTCTTCACTTCCCTATGTACACAAGTGATTTCACAACTCTTGGCAAAAACAGTGCTTATAAAAATAGTACGTTTATTGGTTAAAAAGAATACTGTATTTGCAAAGTACCTTCCTTCAAGGATTTTCAAATAAATTTGCAACATGTCATTTTATTCATCCACACAGCAGGAACATTGGAAATGAGAAAACAGAACAAAGTATGGCTTCTGATACGTTATACAACCAGTGCAACCAGTTCCTCATTCTGGTGGCCCTGGGAAGGCAGAGGGGCCATTCACTCTCTTCCCTTCTGGCATCACTCCACCTCCTGGGGAAATCTGGGGTGGGTGCCTGTGGTTTCTTGGTCATATGATTCCTCAGGGACAGGATAGGAATTCAATGAGGGAACTTAAAAGGTTTCAGATAACTGTCAACATTCCATGATGCTCCTCCCCAAAGAAGGCTCAGAGGTAGGAAAGCCACCTGTCCTTACTCTTCTGTCTGCAAAAGGCTGCATTTACATTTGCGAACCAGTTGGGGACCCCACCTTACCACCAACAGACGGTGCCACATGCACAGTAAGCTGGATACCCACCACTCCAAAGGGTTTCTTCCAGTTTCGTGGGCTAATCTCTGCATGGCAGTGCCCCTGGGAGTGGACCAGTGGAGATGGAATGTCCCTTTAAGGCTTGTCCAGAGACAGAAGCATTTCTTATTGCCCACACTGGTCCCACTGGCTGGTTTCCTACTCTCATTCAGGACAAAAAGCTTTACGTTCTCCTTTTCCCATCTTGTATTACATTCTTCAAAGACTTCCATCCTTGCCAGCTGGCTGGAACTCAAGTGTTAGTGTTTACTCTCGCACAGGCCCAACCCCCTGCAAACCCAGCTTCCTTCTATTAGTAACATCACCCACTGTGGCCCAGGACACACAATGCCTTAACATCCAAGGCTTAGCCTCAGTAAATGAAAAACGCTTCATTCTGGATGAACGTGAAATATGCTTATTAGGCTCCCAGACTTTTTTTTTCCCAGGCGGCTGAGATTATATCTAATCAAAAAAGTGCTGATCCTGAAGCAATCTGCCAGAAAGTTAGTCTAATGCTGCAGCCAGTGCACAAAACAGCAGGGACAGTCCTCTTTGAGGCAGCTCTAGGGCCTCTGGGAAATGCCCTGGAAACTGCTCCTTGAGGGCAAGGCACCAACAACTGGAAATAGCTGAAAAGACATCAAGAGGCAAGTCCAGTAAATATACTAGAGAGTATGACACCATCTTGGACTGCAGTGAGGGGCGAGAAGCAATGAGCGGAGCTCTAAGGCTGTCGATGGGCTGAGAGCTGTCAGTAGAGAAGCGTTTCGGACACCTCAGGAGCCATAGCAGCATCACCACCACTAGGCCTGCCCTGAAGGCCAGCCTCTCATTTAAGTACCAGGCTTAGTACTTCCTGTAGTTGTGCAGCGTAAACTAGCTAACAGTTAGAATGCTTTCTTGGGTGGAAGATATTTTATATGCACTGGATTAGCAAAGCGCCTCAACAACAGGTTTACACATGAGATGTTCCCATCAGTCTCTTACCTGAGAGTGTGAGGATTACACAGTCAACACACAGAAGGACAGAATTGGTACATGATTCTCACAACACAGGGCTGGAAGCTAAACTCTAGAGCTCATGCCCCCATGGACTTGTTTCTAAATTCTATAATAAATCCAGGAAAACAGGCCATCCAGCTATGAGAAGACAAACCCAAAAAAGTATTTCCAGACTAGGAAGCCTAAGAGTTTTGGTGAAATCCTATGTCCAAGTCAGAAAATCAGCTGAAGAGCTGCAAGACTAAAACGCCTGGTGCTCTGAGCTGCAGGAAGACAGGGGACAGAGTATGGCGCAGTCTCCTTGACCTGGGCGGCTCTGGAGGGTAGTTAACCTTAAGAGTCAAAAGGCACTTCCAGCCTGGCCGAATGGGGGCAGACTTGCTGAAAGAGAACTGAGCCCAGGACCGGCTAGTTTAAGGCATTGACTTTGGGCCAGCTCTGCGAGTCAGGATCATGCTGGTCCTTGTCTGCCTTCACAACCAGGCCCTTCTAATTTATCCACCTCACTCATCTTCCCAGCAAGCTGTGACTTGCTGCATTTTAATAATGTAGTTGAAGTACACTGCCCCGTTTCTGAGCTGGTAGATTTTCAGGGCTGTAGGGCACAAACAAAAATGCCCTTAGATGTCCTTTACGAGAAAAGTTGCTGAGAGGGACCAGCCAGACTGATCTTGAGACCCTGAGGTGAAACCTCTGGGGCAGGAGGAGTGTTGGTCTGAAGAAGTCCCAGTGCTCATGGGCTCACTTAAATCCCATACTTCAAGTCACTGAGTTTAGGCCCATTTGCTGGAAAACCAGAGGCTTGGAACCGTCGTGTACGGGACGGCTGGTGGATTTCTCAGACCTTAGTCCAACCCTCGTTAGGAAGAATGTTCACTTCAGTGAAAGCAGTGATTTCCTGGTATCTTTAGTATTAGGGTGTCTTAGGAGTTTTATATACTCTTGGGAGGTAGCACGGGAGAGAGAAGAGAGCAGGGGAAGGGAAGATGAAAGAGGCTTGCTTAGCTCCCTCCAGGACACTTTTCAGGCTCCCCTCCTTTTCCCAACTAGGGCTCCTAGTGAAAGAGGAACTGTTAGTTGCTAAGTCTTGTCTGACTCTTTTACGACCCCATGGACTGTAACCTGCCAGGATCCTCTGTCCGTGGAATTCTCCAGGCAAGAATACTGGAGTAGGTTGCCATTCCCTTCTTCAGGGGATCTTCCTGACCCAGGGAATTGAATCCGGGTTTCCTGCATTGCAGGCGGATTCTTTACTGTCTAAGCCCTAGGGCTCCAAACAGGCAATAATTGCTCATTTTGATTTTGCCTTTGTACGTACATTCAAGACTGTTAAATCACATTTGGAAACACAGTTTCTGGCTTGTTTTGATAGTTCTCCTTTAGCCTGAGCACAGATGGCCTGTTCACAGCTAGGGATCAGGTGGGAAGCTGGAATTATGTAGTCCTAGCCCAGGAGGTTTTGTGGCAAAAAATCCTCACAGTTGAGTTCTGGCATCATCTTTCGAGACTGGGCGAAGTGATGGAGCATGGGAGAAACCTGCAAAAGCCATGTAAGGGGAGGGAGACATGCTTGCAAGTAGGCATCAAAGGAGGTCTCCCTTGACTGGTATCAGAATTACTGGGAGAGCTTGCCAGAAAGGCAGAGGCCAGAACCTCCACATCCAAAATCCTTAGCAGCTAAAGGTGGGAGGTCGGGGTGGGGGTGGGGAATGGATGCGACTGATGCATTGGGAGACAAGATGAATGAAAGAAGAGAACAAAGAAACGCCAGAAAAGATCTCGGAAACGCAGACATAGAAGTGAACAGGAGGTACAGAAGTAAGGAGCTATAAAATAGCAAACAGGGCTCAAAGAGCTGGGTGGAGTAGCAGCGGCCAGGTGCCCTGGGGAACGTGACCTTGGTGAGAAAGCAGCACTTTGGCACAGGGTTTCATAAACCCAACTCTCCCCGGAGTCTTTGCTTCCACAAAACCAAGCTAACCAAACAAAATTCTCAAATTTTCAGAATATTAGGCTGGTCAAATGGGCCAACATAGAAGAAAAAATGGCTACGAGGGAGATGGCCAGGTCCAGTCCCTGTGACACCCTTTTCCTGTGGATGGGGGTACAGGGGTGTCTTGAGATCAGCTCAGACTGGTCCCTGCACCCCCAAACTAGGGATGGCTCCCTGGGCAGCGACTCCAGTCTGTTCAGTGTCGGCTCTGGCGCTTTGCAATCTCCTCCTGGATGCGCAACTTGAGGGCCTCTCGCATGAGTGGCTCCAGAGGCGTGTGAGCTGACACCTCCTCGCTCACCCTTCCTGGATCATCATCCTACGTGGAGGAAGAGTCAGGAAGCTCAGGGCCCAGCCTCTTCTGGAAAGGTGGCCTGCCCTGTCCCTAGACAACACTCTCACAGATCTCTGTGGGACTCACAACTTCTTGCCAGTGCCTGCCATTGCCCAGGTGTCCCCTTAATAGTGATTCTCGACCATGGGCCATGTGCCCTTCCCATCGCCCACTGAGAAGCACTGTGTGATGGGAGTGCCTTGTGCTCAAAAGCATCGCCCAGCAGTTTGTGCTCCCATGTGGGACAGATACTTCCCACCAGTCCCTGAGGAAAACAGTGGCTCCGGGTGTCACAGTGATTTCCACCACGGCCCAGGACCCTCAGGCTGCAGCTGTTTCCACCAGGCGTACCTGATACACGATAACTGAGGTGATGTCTCCGCTGTCCGCCTCATACTCTAAGCAGAAAAGCTGATGGCCAGGAGGCTCTGGCTCAGAGCTGCCACTACTGCTGCTTTCACCGGACTCCTCACAGTCTGGGTTGCTTGGGTGGGTAGAGCCATCTGGAGGGATGAACCAGAATGAGAGGGAAGAAAGGAAGGCTTCTGGAACCCTTGCCCAGAGATGATACAGGAAAACAGACTGTAAAGAAAACCCCAGACTTCTCTGGTGATCCAGTGGTTGGGAATCTGTCTGCCAAAGCAGGGGACAACAGGTTCGATCCTTGGTCCGGGAAGATCCCACATGCCTCAGGCCAACTAAGCCTGTGCACTCTAGAACATAACTACTGAGCCCTGTGTTCTACAGTCCGAGCCCCAAAACAAAAGAAGTTACTGTAATAAAAAGCCAAAGCATTGCAAGTAGAGAGGAGCCCCTGCTCACTGGAACTAGAGAAAGTCCGTGGGCAGCAACGAAGACCCAGCACAGCCAAAAATAAATAAAATTAAAAAAAGAAAAAAGCTGAATTTAGGGGGAAAAAAAAGCACCAGTCTTCTCATGGACCCAGAATGTGTGTGTGAAATGTGCCGCCTATCAGGGATTTTATTCACCTTTGCACCTCTGCACAGTCACATCACACAGGAGGTACACAACACACATCTGTCTACAGTGTTGGAAGGTGGTAGAGAGGTGGACTGTGCTCTCCCTGGGTTCAAATCCAGGCTCTGCCATTTACTTCCTTGAGATTTCAGGCAAGTTGCTGAACCTCTCTGTATCCGTTTTGCAGACTGTGAAACACAAATGATAATGGTTCCCATCTTATGGGGTCCTCTGAAAGCTAAATGAATGAAATGTATACAACCTCTAAAGGCACTCTTAGGGAAGATCAACAAATTTAGCATCATATGTTATCTACTGTAATTGCTGGGTCGAAATGAAGCTGGGGAAAAAAGGCCATTAAGTTGGTTTGGGCTTCATTCCACAAGTATGTCCTTGTCGCCTAGAGCAGCGCCAAACTTTTTTTCTGTTAGGTGACGGGAATACGAAAATAGTGTGGTGGAGAGGAAGCGAAAGACAACTTCTTGCCGACTCCCAGCTTTGTCCGGTAATAGTGATGCTTAACTTGAGCCCTCTCTGTTCTACGGGGAGAACCACTAGCGGCGATTGGGGACCATCGAGGTTGCTGTTCCGAGAAGGGACGAGGTGAACTGAGCCTTGGAGGCTAAGAAGTAGCTTTTTCCCATATAGGAAAGAAGAGTGCACTGAGGCTGAGCCAGGGCCAAAAGAGCGCGCGGGCTCGAGGAAGCAGGCGGGTGGGCGGCCTCACCTCGGTGTCGCGGCAGGTACACTTGCAGATCGGGCTTTCGGGGCCGAGTGGGCGCAGGCGTGTGCCGCCTCCTCGCCTTCTCCTTGGCCGCCTGCTTCACCTTCTTGTCGTAGTCGTCCCTGCGGGGAGCCGAGCGGGAGTCAGGGACGGCCGGGTCAGGCCAGGCCGGGGCTGGCGCCGGTGGCGCGGGGCGGGGCGGTACCGGGCGAGCTGGTTCCGTCGGATGTGGTGCACGAAGCCGTGGCTCATGTCCAGTCGCCCTCCAGGCTTGCAGCAGAGTCCCGACCCGGGACTTGGCGCCGCTTCCATCTTAACCCCTGTGCGCGGAGCCGCCGCCGTCCCTGCCTAAAGGCCCCCAACGGTCACCCTCCCGCCCCGAGAGCTCAGCACCGCCCCTCGCTCGACTTTCGGCCACTAGCCGTGACGTCGGGAAAAGGAGGGCAGGGCCGAGCTTCTCTGTGCGCAGAGTTCCAGGCACCGGCGGGGCGGGGCGGAGCGGAGGGACGCGGCGGGGCGGAGGGGCGGAGGGGCGGAGGGGCGGAGGGGCGGAGGGGCGGAGGGGCGGAGGGGCGGAGGGGCGGAGGGGCGGGGCGGAGGGGCGGAGGGGCGGGGCGGAGGGGCGGGGCGGACGAAAATACTACAAGCTCAACTTCCTCTTCCTGGCCGGGGTTTTCCTTTTGTGACATTATCAATAGGAAAACAGGATTTAGGCTTAGTGGAGAAGGCAATGGCACCCCACTCCAGTACTCTTGCCTGGAAAATCCCATGGACGGAGGAGCCTGGAAGGGTGCAGTCCATAGGGTCGCTGAGGGTCGGACACGACTGAGCGACTTCACTTTCACTTTTCACTTTCATGCATTGGAGAAGGAAATGGCAACCCACTCCAGTGTTCTTGCCTGGAGAATCCTAGGGACGGGGGAGCCTGGGTGGGCTGTCGTCTATGGGGTCGCACAGAGTCGAACACGACTGAAGCGACTTAGCAGCAGCAGCAGCTGATACATCAGAAAATCCAGAAAAACGCAAAGCACCCATCACACCACTCAGAATTCGCTGTGGAGCCTTCCCTTCCTTTTTCTTCTGCTGGAATGTGTGACACTATCACCAGCCGTGCCTCAGTTTACTCATTTGTAAGTGGGGGCACTGACAGCAGCTACCTTCAAAGAGATCCTGAGGAGGCGAGTGCCCAGGGTGGGCACACAGCGGCGCCCTGGCCGCGCAGCCCAGCCTCTGGCCCTCCAGGAGACCACCAGCGGCGGCCACCCCTCCCATCCCGCCCAACGCCGACTTCGTACTTTCCCGCCACCCGGTTCATCTTGTCGCTCACCGGACGGGTGTCTTAACTCTCCCCGTGGGTGGCCCTGGGGCCTTTCAAATACCTGAGCCTGTGTCATTTTTGGATCCTCTTTAAAAATAGACAAAACTGGGAGTTCATGAGTAGAACAGGGACAGACTGGTACATCCACACAGTGGAATGCTGCTGAGTTGAAGTGAGTTGTTATATACCCAACAAGGTACCCAACAAGGTGGATGAATCGCAAAACAAATAGGCGGAGCAAAACAGGCCAGGGATTAAAAAGAGGACTCGCTGTGTCCTTCCGTTTATATAAAACTCTAGAAAGTGACACTGATCTGTAGCAACAGAAAGCAGATCAATGGTCAGGGCAGGAAAACACTTTTGTTGAATGGTGACTAAATTCATTTTATATAAGTAAATATATATATTTGGCTGCACCGAATCTTAATTGTGACATGTGGGATCTAGTTCCCTGACCAGGGAGTCAAACCCAGGCCCCCTGCTTTGAAAGCTGAATCTTAGCCACTGGATCACCAGAGAAATCCCTAGTTCATTATTTTGATCGTGGTGGTGGTTTCAGAGTGTATACATATCTCCATCAATATTCAGCAAAATGTACAACAAAGCTAGTGGAGGTGATGGAATTCCACTTGAGCTATTTCAAATCCTGAAAGATGATGCTGTGAAAGTGCTGCACTCAATATGCCAGCAAATTTGGAAAACTCAGCAGTGGCCACAGGACTGGAAAAGGTGAGTTTTCATTCCAATCCCAAAAAAGGCAATGCCAAAGAATGCTCAAACTACCACACAATTGCACTCATCTCACATGCTAGTAAAGTAATGCTCAAAATTCTCCAAGCCAGGCTTCAGCAATATGTGAACGGTGAACTTCCAGATGTTCAAGCTGGTTTAGGAAAGGCAGAGGAACCAGAGATCAAATTGCCAACATCCGCTGGATCATCGAAAAAGCAAGAGAGTTCCAGAAAAACATCTATTTCTGCTTTATTGACTATGCTGAAGCCTTTGACTGTGTGGATCACAATAAACTGTGGAAAATTCTGAAAGAGATGGGAATACCAGACCACCTGACCTGCTTCTTGAGAAACCTCTATGCAGGTCAGGAAGCAGCAGTTAGAACTGGACATGGAACAACAGACTGGTTCCAAATAGGAAAAGGAGTACGTCAAGGCTGTATATTGTCACCCTGTTTATTTAACTTATATGCAGATTACATCATGAGAAACGCTGGGCTGGATGAAGCACAAGCTGGAATCAAGATTGCCAGGAGAAATATCAATAACCTCAGATATGCAGATGACACCACCCTTATGGCAGAAAGTGAAGAAGAACTAAAGTGCCTCTTGATGAAAGTGAAAGTGGAGAGTGAAACAGTTGGCTTAAAACTCAACATTCAGAAAACTAAGATCATGGCATCCTGTCCCATCACTTCATGGCAAATAGACAGGGAAACAGTGGAAACAGTGGCTGACTTTATTTTTCTGGGCTCCAAAATCACTGCAGATGGTGACTGCAGCCATGAAATTAAAAGATGCTTACTCATTAGAAGGAAAGTTATGACCAACCTAGACAGCATATTCAAAAGCAGAGACATTACTTTGCCAACAGAGGTCCATCTAGTCAGGGCTATGGTTTTTCCTGTGGTCATGTATGGATGTGAGAGTTGGACTGTGAAGAAGGTTGAGCGCCGAAGAATTGATGCTTTTGAACTGTGGTGTTGGCGAAGACTCTTGAGAGTCCCTTGGACTGCAAGGAGGTCCAACCAGTCCATCCTAAAGGAGATCAGTCCTGGGTGTTCATTGGTAGGACTGATACTGAAGCTGAAACTCCAGTACTTTGCCACCTGATGCAAAGATCTGACTCGTTTGAAAAGACCCTGATGCTGGGAAAGATTGAAGGTGGGAGGAGAAGAGGACGACAGAGGATGAGATGGTTGGATGGCATCACGGACTCAATGGACGTGGGTTTGGGTGGACTCCGGGAGTTGGTGATGGACAGGGAGGCCTGGCGTGCTGCGGTTCATGGGGTCGCAAAGAGTCGGACACGACTGAGCGACTGAACTGAACACTTTAAACGCGCTTTTTATTGTATATCACACCTTAGTAGAACTGTAAAGTAGTTCAGGGTTGTGGAAGGTTGTGGAAAGTCAAAGGTCCTGAAGCTTCGGCTTCATTGGCTCCACTCTCTAGTTTCTCTCTGCTCGTCATTCGCATTTTTCTGTGATTCCTGTAAATGTGGAATTAGAGTCGCCAGGTTGCTTCAAGAAGGGTATGACGGGAACGTCGCCTGGTTCTGTGCAGGGGTGTTGATCTTTGAGGCGCGGAGACTGGAGACGACCTCCCAATTCTGGTTTCGGGACAAAAAGTGTCTTGAAGACACAAGAGGTCCAACGACAGCTTCTGTTATCCAGAAATCCCGTCAGTAAAAGGTTCTTACCTCTTTAAACCGGAAAAGGGTAAAGTGCAGTAGATCCGCCTACCGGTCCCCGATGCGCACGCAGCAGCAAAGAAGCCACAAAAGGCAGTACTTCCCCGAAGTTCTCTGCGGCGTGATTTGTCCCCGTCGGCGACTCGTAGAGATCCTTGGCGTCCATAACAGCACCGCTTCTGATTGGCTGCTTGCCGCGCGCTCGGTCTTGTCTGGAGGCTGCGCCCGGCGACTCGGCCGGTAGTGGCGATGTCCAGCCGGTCCAAGCGGGATTCTCGCGGTTCCACCCGCGGGAAGCGCGAGTCCGAGTCGCGGAGCAGCTCGGCTCGCGTCAAACGGGAACGAGATCGGGAGCGGGAGCCCGAGGCGCCGAGCGCCCGGGGCAGCCCAGTGCGCGTGAAGCGGGAGGTCGAGCCGGCGGGCGCGCGCGAGGCCCCGACGCCGGTAGTCCCGGTGGTGCGGGTGAAGCGGGAGCGCGAGGCCGACGAGGACTCGGAACCTGAGCGGGAGGTGCGAGGTGCGCGGGGCCGGGCGCGGGCTCCTCTCTCGCGTTCTTCTTTTTCTCTGTCCAACCTTCTCTCCCCGCGGGAAAGTCATACTTTACACGCGATCCTGCTCGACTCGATTGCTTTTTAATGAGGACTGCTTTTTACTAGTCTTGGTAATCGTAGCTCTAATGTTTCTAGCAACTTTAATAATAACAGCAGCTTTCCCTTATCGGATGCTTAGCTTTGGGGCCAGGCTCGTTGTTTTACAGGTGTTACCTCCTTGAGTTTTTACAAAACACCTGAGGAATAAGCCCTGCTGTAATTCCTGAAATCAGACCGTTCAGAGTGGAGAGCCTGAACTCTGGGCACTTGGACTACACTGCCCTGTCACTTGGGGTTGTAGCTGCCAGGAGGTTTGGATTCTAATCCGGCCTCTGAGACTGGGTCACTGGTTTGGGAATGTGGGTTTCATGTGTCTGTCCCTCTTTAAGTCGATGGAAGGAATACTGGAATCCATGAGCTTTGAGAGCCTTGTCAGTCACTTCTGTGACTGTACCCTCTGCCTTCTGCTGGACGCATTCTGCTTTTCCTGGTAATTGCTGGAGATCTTTTGGCCCAGCCTTGGTACTCTGGAGTGTGTACACTGTTTTCCAATTTGTTGATATCTTACCAGTTACTAAGTAGGTTTCCATCACATCTGAAGCTTTTCCTGTTTAAGCTCAGTTAATCTTTTCCATATCTGAACTTAGGACTTCTGATTTGAACATGTTTCCCATATACTTGTTTTCTGGTGAGTTAGCAGGTAAACATATCACTAGGCTACACTGTAGGGGCAGTGTTCTTTGTTCCAGGATTATTCATTCTCCAAGACTATAATTCTGTCTCTGTGCCTGTTTATCTGTATAAGATTATATTCTTGGGGACTTCCCTGCTGGTCCAGTGGCTAAGACTCTACCCTCCCAATGCAGGGGACCTGGGTTTGATCCCTGGTCAGGGAACTACATGCCACTAGGTCCCACATGCCACAACTAAGAGTTTGCATGTTGCAGTGAAGATCCAAGAGCCTGCATGCCTTAACTAAGACTTGGCACATCCAAATAAATAAAAGATCTTAGTCTTATGTTAACTCTTAAATTTCTTGCTCAAGGTTTTGCATTTGACATATTTTTGTATTATGCACAAGGTGTAGGATCCCACCTTGCTCATGAAAAGTACTTGATAAATATTCTTTGAATAACCTAATAATTTCAGGATATTCTTTGGTTTCTTTTACTTATATATTCTGTCAGCCTCAGGTTTCCCTTTCTCTGAAAGAGAAGTTGTTTTTCAGATATTTTGCTTAGTTGTGGTCAGGAGATTGTTTTCTCTGGGACAGATTAGGATACCAGTTGAGGTTACTGTCTTATTTTTTTTTTTCCTTTTATTTTTATTGTGAAATAGATCATAGGTACTAAGATAGACCAAATGTCATGCACATGTATAGTTTAAAGAAGAGTGTGGGTATATAGCCTTAAATCTACCATTTGTCAAAGATTGTGAAGGGTCTGACCCTATTTGTACACTACCAAATTAGCCTGCCACGGTTTCATGGATGCTGTTGGAAGACATTGAACTATTGGGCCTCAGACAGCATTCTGCAGCAATAACAGTAGCCAGAATATAGCATTATCATCATTTCCTGAGTCAGTTCCTGTAGTGCAGCATGATGAAAATCCATACACACAGGGAGTGGGTGCACAGGACAACAGCTCTGAACTTAGAGAACCCAAATCTTCTACAGTGGGCCTTGAGCTTGCCTCGCCTTTGCTCTGTAAGGAAACACCATCTCTGACTTCCAAGGCTGTACAAACAAACTTCACTATACCAACATCTTTGGCGAGATAGTCTGGAGGTGGTCGGTACCTCTGGTCACAGTATATGCAGAAACAGGAGAGAGCAATGCAGAATTGCCTCCTGACACTGTTGAGCTTCAGAAGTGGTGCTTAACTAGTACTTTGTTGTTGTTTAGCTGCTCAGTCGTGTCGACTCCTTGCAACCCCATGGACTGCTGCACACCAGGCTTCCCTGTCCTTCACCATCTCCCGGAGCTTGCTCAAACTCGCGTCCATTGAGTCGGTGATGCCATCCAACCATCTCATTCTCTGTTGCCCTTTTCTGCTCCTGCCCTCAGTCTTTCCCAGTATTAGGGTCTTTTCCAGTGAGTCAGCTCTTTGTATTAGGTGGTCAAAGTATTGGAGCTTCAGCATCAGTCCTTCCAATGAATATTCAGGGTTGATTTCCTTTAGGATTGACTGATTTGGTCTCCTTGCTCTCAAGGGACTCTCAAGAGTCTTCTCCAGCACCACAGTTTGAAAGCATTAATTCTTCGGCACTCAGCCTTCTTTATGGTCCAACTCTCATATCTGTACATAACTACTGGAAAAATCATAGCTTTGACTATACAGGCATTTGTCAGCAAGATGATGTCGCTCCTTTTTAATATGCTGTCTAGGTTTGTCATAGCTTTTTTCCAAGGAGCAATCATCTTTTAATTTCATGCTGCGGTCACCTTCCACAGTGATTTTTGGAACCCAAGAAACTAAAATTTGCCACCGTTTACACTTTCCCCCCATATATTTGCCATGAAGTGTTGGGACTGGATGGCATGATCTTAGTTTTTTGAATGTTGAAGTTTAAGCCGGTACCTTAGAAGGTCCAACAGGCCCCTTCCGAGTTGCATCCGCCTTCCTTGCTTGCTGGGGTAATCACTGTTCTGAAGTTTTTCTGTTTCTACTTTTATTGTTTTATAGTTTATATATATGTAAAACTATAAACTATATATTTTATATATAATAAACTATAAACTTTTATAGTTTATATATATTTACCTCATGTATTTATGAGGTAAATTATAGTTTTACCTTATATATATGCCTAAGTAGAACTGTATTTTATTTTGTATTTATTACAAATGAAATCATACTATATATAGTCTTCTGTTTTGCCCTTTTTTTTTTAACTAGTCGTATTGTTGAGGTTCATTCAGATAGATGTTCATGGCAACAAAGTATTCTATTGATGATAGTGTGTGTATGCTTAGTCCGGTCCAACTCTTTGTGACCCCATGGACTGTAGCCCACCAGGCTCCTCTGTTCATGGAGTTTTGCAGACAAGAATCCTGGAGCGGGTTGCCATTTCTTCTGTTCCCGACCCAGGGATCAAACCTGATTTCTCCCATTTTTGGTATGTGGTAGGCATTTTGCTTGTTTCCAGTTGGATCTCTTTCAAATATTGTAGCTATAAATATTTTTTAGTAAAATATTCTTGATGCACCTGTGCAAAAGTTCTCTAGGGTAGATGCAAGTTTTAATAGAAGAGAGATTGCTGGGTCAAAGGGTCTGTGTATTTTCAGCTTCAGTCTAGCTGCAGTATTTTGTAATTGTAAGAGTTTACATTCCCACCAGCAGTCTATGAGCCTTCTCATTGCTCCTCATATTTGCCAGCACTTGGAATTGCTTGATTTTGTTTTATCCTCTCTGGTAGGTGTGAAGTGGTATATTATTGTGCAAGGGAATTTGCATTTTTTTGATTATTGGTGAGGTTGAGTATCTTTTCATATTTTTGCGGGCTGTCTTCCTCATTTTCTGTTGGGTTGTCTTTTTTCAAAACTCTTCACCAGATTTCTTTATTAATTGCAAGCAATTTCTTTGTTGGTTTTATGTGTTTCAAGTATATTGCCTCAGTTTGTAGCCTGGTGGCTCAGACTAAAGAGTCCGCCTACAACGCAAAAGACCTGGCTTCGATCCCTGGGTTGGGAAGATCCCCTGGAGAAGGGAATGGCAACCCACTCCAGTATTCTTGCCTGGAAAATCCCGTGGACAGAGGGTTATAGCCCATGGGGTCGCAAAGAGTTGGACACAACTGAGCAACTAACACTTTCACTTTCTGTTAGAGTGGGCATTTTGGGGTGTTTTCAGGCTATTTGTAACAGAACTCGTCCTGATTTGTTTTTCCCATTTTTGTGTTTGTTTGTACGGTAGTTGACCCTGAGTATGGGTTTCCCATTTTCAGAGCTTTTGATGATTTTCCTTTCAGCAAAGAATGGCCGCGTGGATTCTGAGGACCGGAGGAGCCGCCACTGCCCGTACCTGGATACCATTAACAGGTGGGTAGCACACGAATGGCTGGGACAGCAGACATACAAGGGAATCTTTGTAGAAAGTTCTTTGTATTGTATGATATGTTCAGAAACTTTATCTCTTCTAAAGCTTTCTGCCCAGAAAACTGTGCTTCTTGCCAGGTTTTTTAATCTTTCCCCTCAGTTTAAACTGTCATCAGAGGGCATGTTGTTTTAGGGTGGCACATGCAGAAAGAGCTTTCAGCTTGTTTTGAATTTGTATGAGGAAAATAAAAGGATATGTGGTATCAATGGCAATCACCAACTTACTTTTTTATTGAGCACTCAGTATGTGCTCAATAAGATGATGCTATGAAAGTGCTGCACTCAATATGCCAGCAAATTTGGAAAACTCAGCAGTGGCCACAGGACTGGAAAAGGTCAGTTTTCATTCCAACTCCAAAGAAAGGCAATGCCAAAGAATGCTCAAACTACTGCACAGTTGCACTCATCTCACATGCTAGTAAAGTAATGCTCAAAATTCTCCAAGCCAGGCTTCAGCAATATGTGAACTGTGAACTTCCAGAAGTTCAAGCTGGTTTTAGAAAAGGCAGAGGAACCAGAGATCAAATTGCCAACATCCGCTGGATCATCGAAAAAGCAAGAGAGTTCCAGAAAAACATCTATTTCTGCTTTCTTGACTATGCCAAAGCCTTTGACTGTGTGGATCACAATAAACTGTGGAAAATTCTGAAAGAGATGGGAATACCAGACCACCTGACCTGCCTCTTGAGAAATCTGTTTGCATGTCAGCAAGCAACAGTTAGAACTGGACATGGAACAACAGACTGGTTCCAAATAGGAAAAGGAGTACGTCAAGGCTATATGTTGTCACCCTCCTTCTTTAACTTATATGCAGAGGACATCATGAGAAATGCTGGACTGAAAGAAACACAGGCTGAAATCAAGATTGCCGGGAGAAATATCAATTACCTCAGATATGCAGATGACACCACCCTTATGGCAGAAAGTGAAGAGGAACTAAAAAGCCTCTTGATGAAAGTGAAAGAGGAGAGTGAAAAAGTTGGCTTAAAGCTCAACATTCAGAAAATGAAGATCATGGCCTCTGGTCCCATCACTTCGTTGGAAATAGATGGGGAAACAGTGGAAATAGTGAGAGACTTTATTTTTGGGGGCTCCAAAATCACTGCAGATGGTGATTGCAGCCATGAAATTAAAAGATGCTTACTCCTTGGAAGGAAAGTTATGACCAACCTAGATAGCATATTAAAAAGCAGAGATATTACTTTGCCAACAAAGGTCCGTCTAGTCAAGGCTCTGGTTTTTCCTGTGGTCATGTATGGATGTGAGAAGTGGGTGTGAAGAAAGCTGAGCGCCGAAGAACTGATGCTTTTGAACTGTGGTGTTGGAGAAGACTCTTGAGAATCCCTTGGCTGCAAGGAGATCCAACTGGTCCATTCTAAAGGAGACCAGTCCTGGGTGTTCATGGGAAGGACTGATGTTGGAGCTGAAACTCTAATACTTTGGTCACCTCATGTGAAGAGTTCACTCATTGGAAAAGACCCTGATGCTGGGAAGGATTGGGGGCAGGAGGAATAGGGGACGACAGAGGATGATATGGTTGGATGGCATCACTGACTCGATGCACATGAGTTTGAGTGAATTCCAGGAGTTGGTGATGGACAGGGAGGCCTGGCGTGCTGCGATTCATGGGGTTGCAAAGAGTCGGACACAACTGAGCAACTGAACTGAACTGAACAGTATGTGCTAGGGCTTACCAGGTGGCTCAGTGGATAAAGAATCTTCCTGCCAGTGCAGGAGATGCAGAAGACTTGGGTTCAATCCCTGGATTAGGAAGATCTCCTGGTGGAGGAAATGGCAACCCACTCCAATATTCTTGCCTGGGAAATCCCACCGACAGAGGAGCCTGGAGTCGCAGAATCTGACATCACTGAGCACGCACACACGTGATGTGCTAGGTACTGCTCTTGATGCCTGGGATTCAGGAAAGGAAAAACAGACAAAGACATGTCCTAAAGCACAGGTGGTCATCTCATCCCAATGCATTCTTTGGTCCCCCAGATCATTATAGGATGGTTTTTTCACTTATGCTCTAGTGTAGCCTTGACTACTAGACTGTTTTTGCAACATTGGAATTGCTCTTTGCAACAGTGGAATTGTCCATGTGGTAGGCACAAACCACTTGTGGCTGTTGAGCACTTGAAATGTGGCTTGAGGAACTGAATTTTAAATTTTATTTTTTTTATTTATTTATTTATTTATTTTAGTTCTACCAGTTTATTGCTACCAACCCGTGACCCTCCACCCTCATGCACACATGCTCAGTCATGTAACTCCATGGACTGCAGCCTGCCAGGCTCCTCTGTCCATGGACTTTTCCAGGCAAGAATACTGGAGTGGGTTGCCATTTCCTTCTCCATAAATTTTATTTTAATTATTTTACATCAATAGCTGTGTGTGGCTAGTGGCCCCTTTAGTGGGCAGTGCAGCTTTCCAGGGACCATTAACGATTAATTAGAGTTGATGCTTGAGAAGGAAAACCCTTGCCACCTGTGGATTTAGTAGAGGTAACTTTTTTTAAATCACTTAACTTGCCTGGTACTCACCGTGACTTTGCACTTGAACAGATCTTTTTGTAGGTATTCCTCTAAAATTCTTCAGGCTTCTGACTTTTTTTAATGGACAAAAATAAAATTTTCTTTTATGAAAGGGGTTATTCACTCTTTTTGTGTCCTTTATTTTATGTCTTTTACTTTGGAATGTTGTTGGTGTCCTGTTACTTTAGTCCTACTTGTGGCTTTTCCTCCAGAGAAAGTAATGGGAGATTCTCAACTTGTTGTGGATACTCGAAGAGGGTCATTGGTAGAGATACCTTTGCACTACTCTGGGGGTTGGTGGGTTGGGGCACTATATTAAATGTCTAGGTGAAATTGTTAGTTGCTCAGTTGTGTCTGACTCTTTGCTACCCCATGGACTGTAGCCCACTAGCTTCTCTGTCTATGGAATTCTCCAGGCAAGAATACTGGAGTGGGTAGCCATTCCCTTCTCCAGGGAATCTTTCCAATCCAGGGATTGAACCCCGGTCTCTTGCACTGCAGGCAGATTCTTTACCATCTGAGCCGCTAGGAAAGCCCGAATGTCTAAGTAAGGAAGAGTTAACGTTCCCCACAATTTGCATGTGATTGTTGACCTGTTCTTGGAAGGATGCTGCATGACGCTGGGGAGCATGGAGCCAGCGGTGCTGCTTTACTCAGGTGCTCACCTGGGCAGCCATCACCGTTAACTGTTTCTGTTTTGTTTTCATCCTCTTAGGAGTGTGCTGGACTTCGACTTTGAGAAATTGTGTTCCATCTCCCTCTCCCACATCAATGCATATGCTTGTCTGGTGTGTGGCAAGTACTTTCAAGGTAAATAAATATTTTGTATTGTGTTTTCAGCATTAGCCACAGGTCTGTGGGTTTTTGTTGTTGTGTTTTTTTTTTTTTTTTTTTTTAAGAGAGTAAGTTGCTGTTAAGAGTCATGTCTAATAAATTTTTATCTTTGTTCCCAGGAAATTGGAATACTCTTAGAAAATCCATAGGAGGTTCTCTATTTATCAGAATCTGAACACATGTGAAAGGGAGAAAGATCTCACCCCATGTGAGACTGTGTGGGAAATCTCAGAAGCTCTAGTTTTATTATTATTTTTTTAAGATGGTGGCTTTCTCTGCCTAATGCTGGTTGTCGCCAGTGAAGGAGCACAGGCAAGACCACTGAAGCCCTGCTGTCTCCAGCCCCACTGCCTCTGGCCCTGCTGCTATTTATTTAACTTTTCTGTTTGGTTGTTTGGCCTGTGAACCGACCACGGGGAAGAGCTCTGGGATTGGCTGGCCCCTGGTGCTGACTGGCTCTGGGTTTTTGAATCTCTGATATTTTTCTATACTCAATGTCTTTTTCTGAGAATCCTTTTACTGTCAGGAATTTTTTCATTCTGTCCTTTTCTGAAAATTAACTGTATTCAGTTTATTCAGACCAAGCTAGTGCTATTTGCACAGTATAGTGGTGGATTTAGAAGAAATGTAAAGTACATTCCTTGCTCTTATAAGGATCTTATAAATAGTCAAGGGTAACACATAAAACAATCAACAAACTCTCTTAAGACCATAAAGATTACTGCTGGCCCGTGTGGCACTGAGTGTAAATAAATAAGGATAATAGGAGTTGAAATATGCAAAGATCACTGTTAGCTGGAATGTTTGTGTCAAGTTCATGAAGGAGGTGAAGGAGGAACTTGTTCTCTGTATGCAGGATATACAGAGTTTGAATGGGTAAAGGGTGAAATATTCTAGAAAGGAGTGGTAACATGAACAAAGGTTACGTAGATATGAGATTGTCATGAATGTGGGCAGCTGGAAAATTAGGACTAAGTGATGATGGGGACACGTACATATGTGTATGTACGTGTATTATTTGTAATATATACATGCATATCCCTAGTTTCTGATAGCACATGAAACTAGCTTGTATACATACACACATACATACTCACATATATACGTACACATATGCACATACAGATACCCACACGTTTTCCATATTTGTGTATATGAAATTAGTCCCCCTATGTTTTATGCTATCTAGAGAATAAAGTGCTGTTCTTTCTTGCTAACTTGTATGATGAGAGGAGTTCATGCGGAGATGAATTTTCAGGAATGGTTTAGTACTTTGTTTTTGCTGATATTAACATGTTCTGATACAAAATGAAGAAGGGAAAATTATACATGATCTGTGTGCTTCTGGAGTTTATGCTTCTCTCACAGCGTTTCCTCCTTCCTGCAGGCCGGGGTTTGAAGTCTCATGCCTACATTCACAGTGTCCAGTTTAGTCACCATGTCTTCCTCAACCTCCACACCCTCAAGTTTTACTGCCTCCCTGACAACTATGAGATCATTGATTCCTCACTAGAGGACATCACGGTGCGTGTCCAAGAGGGTTGGTTTGGAACTAGTTCTCCTGGGAGCTACCCCAGGGCTCCTGGGGGTCTTCCCCACTCAAGGTCAGGAAAGAGTCTCAGTCCTTTGGACTTGGAGAATCTCCTTTCCCTCTGGGAGGAACCAGGGAAACGGAAGAAAGAGGTCACGTGTGCTCGGTCTCATAGTCGTATCTGACTCTCTGGGACCCCATGGACTGCAGCCCACCAGGCTCCTCTGTCCATGGGGTTATCCAGGCAGGAATACTGGAGTGGGTTGCCATTTCCTCCTCCAGGGGATCTTCCTGACCCAGGGCTCAATCCTACTTCTTCTGCATTAGCAGGCAGATTCTTGACCACTGAGCCGCCTGGGTAGCCCCACAATTCGTAGTCATGGCCCATGGTCTGCAGCTTAGCTATTGTTTCTGTTTTTAGTTAGGACTGAAGAAATAGGGCTCCTTTGTAATTGGGGTGAAAGCATTTTTATGAAATAAATTACCCTTCCACACTTTGGTGTAGTGATGTGAATTGAGCCTGGGGTAGCCAGGTTTAGGACAGAGATTTATACCAGCTCACAGCTCCTTTTGGACTTTCCAGGTGGCCCTAGTGGTAAAGAACCTGCCTGCCTATGCAGAAGACTAAGAGACACGGATTTGATCCCTGGGTGGGGAGGATTCCATGGAGAAGGGCATAGCAATCCATTCCAGTATTCTTGCCTGGAGAATCCCCATGGACAGAGGAGCCTGGTGGGCTATAGTCCATAGAGTCGCAAAGAGTTGGACACAACTGAAGTGACTTAGCACACATGCAGGGCTCCTTTTGACATGATGTGGCCAAAATGGCCAGCATGTTCCACCTGCAGGCTCCAATTTGTGCCTTATGCCAGGAGTCCCTGCACCTAAGTGGGGAGCCTGGGAAGTCCTCTTGGGCTTTGATTACTGTTGGAACTGTTGATTATTGTTTTCCTTTTCAGCAAGTGGCTGCATGTTCAGTAGAGTGAAATGTTCTATTTAAGGAAAGCTTGGTGTTCAGAGTGTTTGAAACACTACTTACCCCACTTCCATAAGTTTCATAGTCCTCTTAAAATTGAAGTTTTAAGTGGTTATGCACAGAGGGAGAAACTGAAAGGAATTCAAGCTTTTTTTTTAAATTCAAGCTTTCACAGTGAGTCAGTGGTGACTTCCCTGGTGGTCCAGTGGTTAAGACTATGCCTTCCAATGCAGAGGATGCACGTTCGATCCCTGGTCTGGGAGCTGGGATCCCACATGCCTCGCAGCCAAAAAACCAAAACGTAAAATAGAAACAAAGTGAGTCAGTGGTGCCCTCTGACCAGCCTGTGACCTAATGACCCTCATAGCTGTAGGACTGGGAAGGGTCTGATCCTGCCCCTCCAGTCACAGGGAATCACAGCATTGCAGACCTCCACAGAGAGGGAGAACGACATTCCTGCTTACGCAGCAGCCCACGTGCTGACCCTGCGTGAGCTCCTACCTGGGACTCAGACTTGTGCCGCCTGCAGACTTGAGTATCCTGCAGTTTCTCACTGTTGTTTGTTATGGGGTTGGCCAGACATGCTCTCTAAGGGAAGGCCTGGGACTTGGTGATTTTGGGTTTTTGATAATCACCTGTTTATAGATGAGCAGTGTGTAGTGGGCCTGTTCCATGTCACCTCCGTCCTTAGGCCTACTGTTGGGAACTCTTTGGGTGGCTGTTTATGGTAAAGTATTTTTTGCTTTTGCAAAAATTGCTGTTGCAGATATGTCTTGTCAGCTCTATAGATTGTCCTGAAACAACTTGGAATTTTCTTTTGTTTTGCAGTATGTGTTGAAGCCCACTTTCACAAAGCAGCAGATTGCTAACTTGGACAAGCAAGCCAAGTTATCCCGGGCATATGATGGCACCACTTACCTGCCAGGTATCGTGGGCCTGAATAACATAAAGGCCAATGACTACGCCAACGCCGTCCTTCAGGTAGGGTAGGATGGGATGGGAACTGTGCGGGAGGGGGCAACCCAGGAATACTGAAGGTCAGCCAGGAAATGACTGCTTTCTGGTGGAGTCTAGTGGTCCTCAGATCCTGATTCTTTGCTGGAAACTCTGCTGGCCTATTTGTTCTGCACCAAGCAGAACACTCCTGTGTCTGCTTGAGGGCTGCTGGTAAATGGTGGGCCTGTTTCAGCCTCTGGAGTGTACAGGGAGTGGAATCTGCATGTAGCCTGGAGGACCCAAAAAGAGGCACATGTGCTAGGTGATGCTTTTCTTCCATGGTGTAGATGTTCACTGTGTTGGCTCTGAGGTGTCTGTCCTGCCCCTGTGTGTAAACCCTGAAATGAGAAAAGCAGAAAGCCAAAGTTGTCCTGTTTGCAATTAAGTTTTGCTTTAAAAAAAACTTACATGAGTAATAGTGTACATTGTAGAAAATATTGATAAGCGTAAATAAGAAAATTAACAGTAATTCTGCTTCACTCAAAAAAAAATGATTACTATAAACAAATTGCGGAGAGTGGGGAAGAAAGATACAGAAAGTGTAACAGGAGAACTTTATTCCTTTCCCTAGTGCTCTGCCCTGGGATAGTTAACAGTATAGAAAGCTCCAGAACTATTCTAAACACACACACAGCACACTCACATGCACACACAGGCACAATGTCATGTGGCAATATTATGGTTTATTTTGTTATTCCTCAATTGATAGATAAAATTTCACTTGTCTCAGGGTTTTTTGTTACCAGTGTTGCAGTGTGTATCCATCTTGCACTTTTTGTGACCCTCTTATATTTTGTTTTATTTCTTTTCTAGACTTTTCAAATACTTGGATTTTTAATCTAGAAAGTAACATAGTATATGTGTATATCTTTGTATATATTTTAACTTAAAAGCCTATTGTGAGATCAATAAATGTTCTTGTGCAGCATCCTTAATGATTACACATCATTCTGTTTTGTTGAATTTGATTCATTCAACCTTCACTTCTTGTATTAATGCACTGTGAGCCTTGATTCTAGGCTATAGGGGAGTTGTTGCGGTTTATGAACCCACCAGCCACAGAAAAGGCTGCTGTTTTTTTTTTTTTTAATTGAAGTGATGAAAGTGAAAGTGGAGAGTGAAAAAGGTGGCTTAAAGCTCAACATTCAGAAAACGAAGATCACGGCATCCGGTCCCACCACTTCATGGGAAATAGATGGGGAAACAGTGGAAACAGTGTCAGACTTTATTTTTCTGGGCTCCAAAATCATTACAGATGGTGACTGCAGCCATGAAATTAAAAGACGCTTACTCCTTGGAAGCAAAGTTATGACCAACTTAGATAGCATATCCAAAAGCAGAGACATTACTTTGCCAGCAAAGTTTCCTCTAGTCAAGGCTATGGTTTTTCCAGTGGTCATGTATGGATGTGAGAGTTGGACTGTGAAGAAGGCTGAGCACCAAAGAATTGACGCTTTTGAACTGTGGTGCTGGAGAAGACTCTTGAGAGTCCCTTGGACTGCAAGGAGAGCCAACCAGTCCATTCCGAAGGAGATCAGCCCTGGGATTTCTTTGGAAGGAATGATGCTAAAGCTGCAACTCCAGTACTTTGGCCACCTCATGCGAAGAGTTGACTCATTGGAAAAGACTCTGATGCTGGGAGGGATTGGGGGCAGGAGGAGAAGGGGACGACAGAGGATGAGATGGCTGGATGGCATCACTGACTCGATGGACGTGAGTCTGAGTGAACTCCGGGAGTTGGTGATGGACAGGGAGGCCTGGTGTGCTGCGATTCATGGGGTCGCAAAGAGTCGGACACGACTGAGTGACTGATCTGATCTGATCTGATAGTTGACTTACAGTGTTGTGTTAGTTTCTGATAAACAGCAAAGTGAATTAGTTATAGATATGTATTTTCCTCTTCATATTCTTTTCTCTTATGATTTACTATAGGATATTGAATATAGTTCCCTGTGCTATACAGTAGGACCTTGTTGTTTATTTTATATATAGTAATTTTTATTTGCTAATCCAAAATTCTAATTTATCCCTTTTGGTAACCATAAATTTATTTTCTGTGTCAGTGAATCTGTTTCATAGATAAATTGTGTTGTGTATTAGATTCCACATGTAAGTGATGTCATATGGTATTTTTCTCTTTCTGGCTTTACTTAGTATGATAATCTCTAGGTCCATCCATGCTGCTGCAAATGGCATTGTTTCATTCTTTTTTTTTTTTTTTTAAACGGCTGAGTAGTATTCTGTGTGTGTGTCACATCTTTATTCATCTGTCAATGAACATTCAGGTTGTTTCCGTATCTTGGCTATTGTATATAGTGTTTTCATGTATATTAGGTGCATGTATGCCCAGGAGTGGAGTTGCTGGATCTTATGGTAACTCTGTTTTTAGATTTTTCAGGAACCTTCATGCTGTTCTCCTTAGTCGCTACACCAGTTTATTGATACATTCCTACCAGCAGTGTAGGAGGATTCCCAAAGGGGTGTTGCATTGTCACTGTTACCGTTAAAAAAAGTTCTTCCATTTTGATAGGTATCTCCATCTTAACTTACTTTTAAAAATTCATTTCTAAAGTTGATTCTTATATTTTCTCATGAGTTGTGGGCCTTATGTGCTCATCTTTCTATTAGTGTTACACTATATTGAGTTTTAAAAGTATGTATATATTTATATGTATATGTGTGTGTGTTGCACGTATTCTAGTTCTCATTTGGTTGGCCTTTAAACTTTGTGTATGGTGTTTTTGCATAAAGAATTGGGTAAAACATTGCAAAAACATATCTCTGAGTTTTGCTGTCTGCCGTTTGTGTCATGCCTGGTCCCTTGTTGTTTGGTTGCTAAGTTGTGTCCCACTCCTTGTGACCCCATGAACTGCAGCATGCCAGGCTTCTCTGTCCTTCACCATCTCCCGGAGCTTGCTCAAACATGCCCATTGAGTCGGTGATGCCATCCGATCGTCTCGTCCTCTGTTGTCCACTTCTCTTCCTACCTTCTATCTTTCCCAGCATCAGGGTCTTTTCCAGTGAGTCGGCTCTTTGCATCAGGTGGCCAGAGTACTGTAGCTTTAGCTTTAGCATCAGTCCTTCCAATGAATATTCACGGTTGATTTCCTTTAGGATGGACTGGTTGAATCTCCTTACAGTCACTCTCAGAAGTCTTCTCCAGTACTGCAGTTTGAAAGCATCAGTTCTTCGGCGCTCAGCCTTCTTTATGGTCCAACTCTCACATCCATACATGACTACTGGAAAAAAATTATAGCTATGACTATACAGACCTTTGTCAGCAAAATGATATCTCTGCTTTTTAATACGCTGTCTAGGTCTGTCATAGCTTTTCTTCCAAGGTGCGAGTGTCTTTTAATTTCATGGCTGTAGTCACCCTCTGCAGTGATTTTGGAGCCCAAGAAAATAAAGTCTTTCACTGTTTTCAGTGTTTCCTCATCTATATGCCATGTAGTATTTGGACCAGATTTCCATGATCTTAGTATTTGAATGTTTCTGGTCCCTGGAAAGGTTGAATTCTTAGATGGAGAGAGATTTTCCTGACTTTGCCTCTTCCAGTCTCTCATGGCTTTGTGAAGACTGTTTGAGGACAGATAGGGTTTTGAATACAATCAGGGAAGTTGTGACTTTGTGATGAGTTTTAGCCCCCATAGGAAGTTCTTTTTATTTATACATGTAAGTAGATGAACAAATCCTCTGTGATGTTTCCACTAAAATGTTACTGAATGGACCAAGTACTCCACAGAGACTGATTAATTTCTTTCTGAGGACACCTGCTATTTGTCTTGTCACTGAAGTCAGGGAGCAACCTCTCTCCACAGTGGGGCATGGATAACAGAGCTAGGATAAACTTTATCCACATGCTTTTCCTTTTGAGAGTAACTCGCAGCAGGAAGGGCTTTCCTTGTGGCTCAGCTGGTAAAGAATCCGCCTGCTATGCAGGAGACCTGGGTTCAATCCCTGGGTTGGGAAGATCCCCTAGAGAAGGGAAAAGATACCCATTCCAGTATTCTGGCCTGGAGAATTCCATGGACTACAGTCCATGGGGTCGCAAGGAGTTGGACACGACTGACCAACTTTTACTTTCAGTATCTCAGCAGGAAATCCTTGTTTCTTTAGCTGAGCTAAACTTGTAGGCTTTCAGGCCGTTGCTTCAGTCATGTCCAACTCTTTGCTACCACATGGACTGTAGTCTGCCAGGCTCCTCTGTCTATGGGATGCTCCAAGCAAGAATACCAGAGTGGGTTACCATTCCTTCTCCATGGTATCTTCCTGACCCAGGGATTGAACCTGCATCTCCTGGGTTGCAGGCAAATTCTTTACTACTTGAGCCATCAGGGAAGCCCCAAACTTGTAGAGGCTTTCCTGGTCACCTCTATCATTATCCTGAGTTGCCCCCTGAATTGTTTTCCCCAGAGATGCCTGGGTTTATATATTTAGCAGCATCTTTCCTTACTCCTTGCTAAAGGGATTACCTTGTCAAAGAAAGTTGTGCACATGGTAAGCACAGCACTGATGAGGATTCATGACCCTATCAGAAAAGACCTGAGACTGTATTTATTTAGGGTCTGTTCTGTGGTCTCCTTCCCAGTTTCATATATCACACTAATAAGCATATGTTTCTTCCTGAACTAACATGGTAGGTCTTTATCTTTTTGCTTAATGAGATAAAATTAATTTCTATTCTCTTAAAGTCTTTGACTATTTCCATCATAACAGAGTACATTCATTTTTATATACAGTTGTATGGCTTTATTACCCCACTCTTAAGACCACATGCGGGAAAGACACCTTTACTTCTGATTCTTTAAGGTGTAACAGTTTTTAGAAGAGCGTAAGTAGATGAGCCTAAGTCCCAGGGGTCCAGCAGAAGGGCTGTGGATTAATCGGAATCGGAATGTTTGATTTCCAGGCTCTGTCTAACGTTCCTCCTCTCCGGAACTACTTCCTGGAAGAAGACAATTATAAGAACATCAAACGTCCTCCAGGGGATATCATGTTCTTGTTGGTCCAGCGTTTCGGAGAGCTGATGAGAAAACTCTGGAACCCTCGCAATTTCAAAGCACATGTCTCTCCCCATGAGATGCTGCAGGCTGTTGTCCTCTGCAGCAAGAAGACTTTTCAGATCACGAAACAGGGTAAGGAAGGAGTAATTCGTGTCTTCTGACTTTTGGGCAATAGCACTAGTCTGGTGGGCACATTTACTTCTGCTTTGCAGTGAACTCTGCAGTAGCTGGAGCGAGTGTCCAGTGCATAGCGTGTTCAGGTGTCTCAGTCGTCCTTCATCAGCCTGCCCTGCCCAGAGTCCCAGGCATGGTCAGCTGGATAGGCAGTCTGTCTGATTTGCTGAACTAAACTACGACTTGGGAAAACCAGGAGGCTGGAAAAGGCACCAACTATTATTAAGTGCCTGCCACTTTTGCTTCTCATTTTGTCATGTCACAGACTGTTCTATTCTGACTATTTTTATCCCTCCAAACCCAGTGATTTATTGCCACATGAGTAGCTCATAGTAGCTCATAGGATGTGATATGATACTCTCTAGTTTCCAGGTCAGTTGATTGACTGTTCACTCATGGTGCTAGGTTTTAATGCTTCAGGGTTAAAAAACACAGTTTTTTCATTCCAGGTACTCCTGTTCTAGTGGGGAAGATAGTTCTGTAGAAAGATGATTACATGTGTTAAGTGCTGTGATAGCAGAAGCACAGCATGCTGTGGGAACACATGCGAGGTGAGCTGAGATTCAGAGAGAAGGAAAAGACACCTGAGTTTTAGATAGCGGGGAGACACGGTGGGGGTGGACATTCCAGGCAGAGAGGACACTGGACAGGAGCATGGAGGTGCCTGGCACAGAGAGAGGACTGCTTGTAGCTGGACCTTTGGCTCCAACAATGAGTGCTGAGATGGACCAAGTGGTTGGGTTTATTTCCCATTGCTATAAGGAACTTGGATTACATCCTGATAACAGCGGGGACTCAGTGAAGGCCCTTAAGTGAAGATACGCTGTCACATGTTTGTCTTAAAACATTCTTGTTGAGGAGTGACTTAGAAATTCAGTAATGGCTATTATTTTTATTTTAATATTTTGACTGAGCTGTGTAGCTTTCAGGATTTCAGTTACCTGACCAGGGTTGGAACCCGGTCCATGGCAGTGAACATGCCAATTCCTAACCACTGGCCCCCAGGGAACTCCCAGTAATGATTTTTGATGGGTGATGAGACTCAGGGTTGGAATAGAGCTGATAAGTGAAGGTTCTGGTTGAGCCAGATTGTCTAGGGGGTGAGTAATGTCAGAAGACTAAGATCTTGGCCTTGAGGAGTGTCAGTGTGTAGTGGCCAGATAGAGGAGGTTGCCCACAGGATGGGATGGCTGGAGAGGAGGGAGGAAAACTGAGGATGTGGAGTCATGCCAACCAGCGTGTGGTTTGGACTTTCATTCAGTCTGATGTCCCACCTCTCCTTTTCCAGGGGATGGAGTTGATTTTCTGTCCTGGTTTTTGAATGCTCTACACTCAGCTCTGGGGGGCACAAAGAAGAAAAAAAAGAGTAAGTTGTGTTATTTTATGACGGAGAGCACTTTTTTGTTTGCTTCCTTTTGGAAACACTTGGCAACTTTTCATCCTTTCTTCTTACCTGTGTATTTTTTGTGTTAGGGTACAGTCTCTGTACACATGGGCTAAATCTTGTTCCTGAATAGTTTCCTTTCCATTTTTCTTTATTAGAGCATGCTTGTATATAATGGTATTTTTAATAAGTAGAAATGGATATGATTGTGCTCTAGAAATCCTGACCTAGTTTCAAACTGAGGGGCTGGGCAATGTGTTGTAGACATGCTGGTGGGCTGGTGGTAGCAGAGTGAAGACTTAGTGGATAGTCCTTAGGCCTGGCTGCTTCTTCGGAATAACAGACTAAAAGCTAGTTTATAGAGGCTCAGACCTCGAGTCCCTGTGTTCTTAGCATCCAGGTTGGCTTAGCAGTAGTTGGACATTTTTCATGAATGCCTTAAATAACTTAGCTTAGAGACTGCTGAACCAGGTAAGTTGTTTTGGAGACCTAACGCAGTTTTCTTCTCTCTGTGTTCTGATGGTGTTGGTTTCTTGATGTGGGATTGTGGCCTGATGCTCTTTTTACCAGGTGGCCCTGCCCCCTCTTTAGGTGTCTTCAGTCTGTCCGCCCCATCCATCTTGGGGAGAAGAAAGACATAGAATAATTGTTAAAAAAATATTCATTTATTTGGCTGCACTAGGTCTCAGTTGCGTGTGGCATAAAACTCTTAGTTTTGCTATGTGAGATCTAGTTTCCTGACCCGGATCAAACCAAGGCCCCTACATTGGGAGCACAGAGTCGTAGAAATCCTCTAGAGTAATTATTTACACAAATAAATAAAAAGGTATAATTTGGTGGTATATGTCTGTTTTTAAGTGAGAGCTTTGGGTCTTATGCTGGAAGATGCTGATTTATTTAAAAAATGTAGGAGTTAGGACTGAATTTTGGAAATACTTTCAACACAGAAGTTGCATTTTGATTTCTGTTTGTACAGCAATTGTAACTGACGTTTTCCAGGGGTCCATGAGGATCTTCACTAAAAAACTGCCTCATCCTGATCTGGTGAGTGGCTTGGACTGGTTTATATTGCCCGAGAGGATTCAGAGTTGACAAAAAGATGCTTAGATAACTGGAACAGCCTTTTGCTCCAGGAAGAGGTTCTGCAAGGCGCCTGCCAAGTGGCATGTCCCTTAGGTTCCTGTGTACCAGTGTGCTAAGTTTGGGAGGTGGTGGTTGATTGTACAGTTGACCTTCGAACAACAAAGCTTTGAGCTGCACTAGTTCACTTATACATGGAATTTTTTCAGTATATAAAAGCACTCTATTTACATTTAGCAGTTGGTTGAGGCTTGATCATCCGTGGAATTTGGTATCCAAGGCAGGTCCTGGAGGCAACCATAGATAAGGAGGGATGACTGATTTCAGTGTTCTGGCCACTAGGTGGTGCTAGTGTGTTTTTCCCTAAAGCTCAGATAAACTTTCTAGATTTCAAATAGTCTGATATTTAAATAATATCTCTATGAAGATGAAAGACCAGTGTTTGCATTAATCTCTAGGAATTCCCAGGTGGCTCAGTGGTAAAGAATCTGCCTGCCAATGCAGGAGACGCAGGAGGTGTGGGTTCAGTCCCTGGGTTGGGACGATCCCTAGGAGAAAGAAATGGCAACCCACTCCGGTACACTTGCCTGGAAAAATCCCATGGACAGAGGAGCCTGATGGGCTACAGTCCACAGGGTCGCAGAGTCAGACATGACTGAGCAGCCACGCATGCAAACAGGTTGTGCAAGTGCCTGTGGAATTGCACAGTCTCTTGGGTACCCCTTCTCCCTTTAATATTAAATGAAGTAAATATAAGCGTCCCAGAAACCTCATTTCTTTCCAGCTGTGGTATTCTATTTTGCTCACACTCCTTCCCTCCTTTTCCTTCTTCCTCACTTCCAGCCAGCGGAAGAGAAAGAGCAGCTGCTGCATAATGACGAGTACCAGGAGACGATGGTGGAGTCCACATTTATGTACCTGACACTGGACCTTCCTACCGCCCCCCTGTACAAGGACGAGAAGGAGCAGCTCATTATCCCCCAGGTGCCTCTCTTCAACATCCTGGCCAAGTTCAACGGCATCACTGAGAAGGTGACCCATTTGCACACCTGCCCTGCTCATAATCCTTTGTCTCTCTTCCTCTCTCTTTTTTTAATATCTCATTTTATGAGGGGGAGGTTGTGCTGGGTCTTTGTCGCTGCCTGTGAGCTTTCTCTAGTTGTGGTGAGTGGGGGCTGTTGTCTCGTTGCGTTGAGTGGGCTTCTCATTGTGGTGGCTTCTCTTGTGGAGCACAGACTCTAGACGTATGGACTTCAATAGTTGTGGCTTGTGGCTCTTAGTTGCCCTATGGCATGTGGAATCTTTCCAGATCAGGGATCAAACCCGTGTCTCCTGCATTGGCAGGTGGATTCTTGACCACCATGAAAGTCCAACCTTTTCACTTTGACGTTTTTCTTTTTATACTTGAAAATCGCCACATGTGTGTAATGCTATTTTAAAGTGTGTGGTGTTTATTGAGCCTCCCAGACTTTCTACTGTTTTACCCTCAACTCAACTTGAGTTGAAAGTGTAGTAAAAGTGTTAGTTGTTCAGTCATTTCTTACTCTTTGTGCCCCCATAGACTGAGGCCCACCAGGCTCCTCAGTCCATGGGATTTCCCAGGCGAAAATGCTGGACTGGGTTGCCATTTCCCTCTCCAAGGGATCTTCCTAACCCAGGGATCAATCCCAGGTCTCCTGCACTGCAGGTTGATTCTTTACCTGGGAGCTTCCCTGGTGGCTCAGCTGGTAAAGAATCCACCTGCCAAAACAAGAGATGCAAGAGATGTGAGTTTGATCCTTGGGTTGGGAAGATCCCCTGGAGAAGGAAATGGCAACCCACTCTAGTATTCTTTCCTGGAAAATTCCATGGATAGAGGAGCTTGGCAGACTACAGTCCATGGGGTCATGAAGAGTCAGACATGATTGAGCAACTAACACTTTCACACTTCAACTTGAATTAAAGTGCCTCTGGGTAGTATGGAGAAAGGACAGGGTATTTAGGAGAGTAGAAACTCACAAAGGTATGAAAAACTCCTATCTTTTAAAAAATATAATGTAGATATTAAAGCAGAAGAAAAACACTAAAATATAAATAAAATGAAAAAATGTATTCTTACTATAACATTACCTTTCATCAAGTTGAAAGTTTCTTTTTATCTGCAGAGTTAACTGTTTCTTGGTTTAATTCCTTTCTTCATCGTAGATAAATTTAATCCTTTTTCGTTCTTTTAAACTTAAACTTTTTTTTTTTTACCTCAATGCCTCATTCTGAACCCTTTTCCCTCTCTTTTTTAGACTCATTTCATTTGGGGAAGGTGAAAGACCTTAGGGCTTATCTAAATCTGTTTATTTTATTTGGCTTTATTTTATACCAATTTTACGTGACAGAGCTGGGGATCTAAAGTCAGATTTTTCTCTGACTTTTTCAACTATACCACATGGTCTCTATTATTACTGTTTGTTCACATATAAGCAATATTGAGATTCCTGTGGACCCTCAGTATTGGTTTACGTTTATTGTTATGATAGTATTACTTAAATCAGTGTAAACATCAATGTTGGTATACACTTTTCATACCTATAGCTTTTAAGGAAAGTACTAAATTATAACTAACTTTTATGTAAACAAAACTTGGAAATCAATAAAACTGGTTAATAGCACTATTGTTATGTGAGTTTAGCTAAAACCTTGCTGTGTGAGGACCGTACTGATGTCCAGTGTGAAATTCCTCCCCTCCCTCCACCCCATGCTCCCAGTGTTCCCTTGTAAATTTCAGAGAAACCTTTTCATGTTAGGTTATGGTGGTATTTAAGTGTTAACTCTGTCCTTCACTACTTTGAGATAATTAAAAATAGTGCCTCTTGATGCCAGCTTGTACATAGACACAGATGTGGGCAGTGAAATTTCTTGGAGTTTACTTGATTAAGAACATTTCTTTTTTTGGAGTGGGGGGAGGGTTTAGCACAATATTTTATTTCAACCACACAGAGATGAGTTACTTCCTATCACCAAAAAGACATTTATTTCTATAGGGCTTATACCTATAGATGATGAGAAATTTACCAGAAAGAAGGTGTGGCTCTGGTATGTGTACTAGAGATGGAAAGTTTTTATTTCTCCAGTGCTCTCAGATTATTCATCATGTGGCAGGGAACTTAATTGTTTAAAAAGGAACAGTTTTATTTAGATATAATATACAGTAGCATACAATTTGGAGAAGGAAATGGCAACCCACTCCAGTGTTTTGCCTGGAGAATCCCATGTACGGAGAAGCCTGGTGGGCTGCAGTCCATGGGGTCACACAGAGTCGGACACAACTGAAGCAATTTAGCAGCATACAATTAACCTATTCAAAGTTTACAGTGCAGTTTTTTTGTTTTGTCTTTTTTTTTTTTTTTTGCTTTACTATATTCATAGATATGAGCTACCACAGATCTGGTCAGCTTTAGAATACTTTCATCATTGATTTTTTTTTTTTTAATTACCCTTTAGTTATCATTTTAACCCCTTTGTGTCCCCCTGCCCTAGACAGCAACTAATCATTTTTGAATGACACTTGATGCTTGCAAATTTTGAAACAAACTTTGAGATCACGGTCAGTCTACAAGTTTTTGTTACGAACATGTTTTCATTTCTCTTGGCTGGATATCGGGGAGTGGAATTGCTGGGTGGTAACTCTTACGTTTAGCCATTTGAAGAACTGTTTTCCAAAGTGACTGCACTGTCTTATATTCCCACCTCCAGTGTACGAGTGTTCCAGTTTCTCTGCATCTTCACTAGCGTTTGTTATTGTTTATCTTCAGGTTTTGGGCATCCTAGTAGGTGTGAAATGGTATCTCATTATGGTTTTAATTTTAATTTGTATCTCCCTGGTGACTAATTTCATGTGCTTATTTGTATATCATCTTTGGAGAAATGTTTGTTTAGATCCTTTGTGAATTTAAAAAATTAGTTTATCTTTTTATTATTGAGTTGTAAGATTTCTGTATATAGTCTCAATACCAGTCACTCATCAAATTGTATGATTTGCGAATATTTTTTCCCATTCTGTAGGTTGCATTTTTACTCTCTTGATAGTATCATTAGCAGCATAAAGGTTGTAACTTTGATGAAGTTACTTAGTTTTTCTTTTATAGTGTGGGCTTTTGCTATCATATGTAAGAATCCATTCTTAAATCCCAGGTCATGAAAGGTTACTTCTGTGTTTTGTTCTAAGACTTTCATAGTTTTAGCTTTTACATTTCAGGCCTTTGTTGTTGTTGTTTAGTCCCTAAGTCACGTCCAGCTCTTCTGTGACTCCATGGACTGTAGCCCATCAGGCTCCTCTGTCCATGGGATTTTTCTAGGCAAGAATACTGGAGTGGGTTGCCATTTCCTTCTCCAGGGGATCTTCCCAGCCCAGGGATAGAACCCACATCTCCTGCATTGGCAGGTGGATTCTTCACCATCTGAGCCACCAAGAAAGTTCCATTGATCGGGGGATTTTTGCAGCAACTAACTAATGCCTGCGGTCAGTAAGTTTATTTTGGTTAGCCTGAGATTAATTCTGTTATTTCACTAACACTTTGTGAGTTATTACATTCAGTAGTTACACCTGACACACCTGTAGAATCTTTTAATTGAATTGAAATGTTGTCTTCAGTTCACTCTTCTGTAGAAGCAAAGGAACCCTCTCCAGCACCATGAGTTTCATTTACACTTTCTGTATCAGAATCAATGACTAAGGTTTTTTGTCTTTTTGTTGGTCTAATATTCACATCATCTGAATCAGAACTATATTCTGAAGAACTGTCATCTTCTGAGACACTAGTATATATATCGCTCAGGCAATCAGAGAAAATATCTTCATAAAATTCACTGAAAGATTCTTCTTCACTCAAAATTTCATGATGCATCATTTTTGAAAATTTTTCATTGGAACAAATACCTAACAGAGCAAAATATTAATACTAATGACAATCATAAGTTGTGTAATGAACCCTTCATCGATTTGAAGCTCTAACAACTTCACATGGTGGTATTTATTGTATCACTCTCTAGAAACATACTGATATGGCTTGTGGGCTCAATAGTGTATTAAGTTCAATTTTAGTATATGGTGTAAAGTACAAAGTCTAGTTTTATTCTTTTGCATATGGCTGTCTAGTTGTCTTAGCACTGTTTGTTGACAAGACAATTCTTTTCACATTGAATGGTCTTGGCATCCTTGTTGAAAAATCATTTGACCATAGACACATGGGTTTATTTTTGGAGTCTCAATTCTGTTTCATTGATGTATATGTCTAGAACACAGTCTTGGTTATTATTACTTTGTAGTTAGTTCTGAAATTATAAACTGAACTTTCCAACTTTATTCTTTTACAAGATTGTTCTGGTTATTTTAGGTTCCTTGCAGTTTTACAAATTTGAGAATCAGCTTGTGGATTTTTACAAAGAAGCCAATTGATATTCTGACAGGGATTGTGTTGAATCTGTAGATTAGTTTGGGAGTTATTGCCAACTTAATAATAGCAGTCTTCTGATTCATAAACATGGGTTATTTTTCTATTTATTTATCTTCTTTAATTTCCTTCAATAGTGTTTTATAGTTTTTGGAGTATAAGTTTTGAACTATTTTAATATAAATTTTTATTATTTTAATTTTTGGCTGCACTGGGTCTTCGTTGTGGTGTGCAGGCTTCTCATTGCAGTGGCTTCTCTAATTGCAGAGTGCAGGCTCTAAGGCTCGTGGGCTCAGTAGTTGTGGCTCATGGGCTTAGTTGTGATCTTGTGGAATCTTCCTGGACCAGAGATCGAACCCATGACCCCTGCATTGGCAGGCGGATTCTCAATCACTAGACCACCAGGGAAGCCCCCGCAGTTGATTTTTGTATATTGATTTTTGTAGCCTGCAACCTTGCCAAACTTTTAAAGTGTATTTCTTAAAATTTTCCGTATGCAAGATCATATCATCTGCAGACAGAGATAGTTTTACTTCTTCTTCCTTTCTAATCTGGATGCTTCATATTTGTTTAAATGTTATTACCTGATTGCTCTGGCTGGAATCTCTAGTACAGGGTTAAATAGAAGTGGAAAATGGAGATATCTTATCTTGTACCTGATCTTGAGGGATAGAGTCCAGGCTTTTACCGGTAAGTATGATGTTAGCTGTGGATAACATCACATATCTGTTTTTCATAGATACCCTTTATCAGGTTGAGGAAGTTCCTTTCTGTCTCTATTGAGTGTTTTTCTCATGATAAGGTGTCGGATTTTGTCAAATGCTTTTTTGTATCTACAGAGATGATTGTGTGGGTTTCGATTATTGCTATTTGTTGTCTTATTTTGCTATTTATTGCCTTATTTTCTTATTATTATATGATATGGTATATTATATTAATTGATTTTTGGATGTTAAGCCACCTTTGTATTCCTGAATAAATCATACTTAGTCATGTATAATTGGTATATAATTCTTTGTTGTTGTTTATGTTGGAATTGATTTACTAGTATTTTGTTGAGGAATTTTGCATCCATATTCATAGAAATACTGATATGTAGTTGTGCCTAGTTTTGGTATCAGGGTAATGTTGGCCTCATGAAAGGAGTTGGGAAGTATTCCCTCCTTTTATTTTGGAAAAGTGTTTGAAAAATTGGTGTAATTTCTTTAAATGTTTGGTAGAAAATACCAGTGAAGAAATTTGGGCCTGGACTTTTCTTCATGGGTAGTTTTTTAACAACTAATTTAATTTCTTGTTGTAGGTTTATTCAGATTGTTTCTTTTCAAGTTTTGGTAGTTTGAGTCTTTCTAGGAATTTATCCATTTCATCTAACTTGTCTACTGTTTTAGCATACAGTTGTTTATAGTGTTCCTTTATAATCATTTTTATTCCTGTAAAGTTCCTAGTAATGTTCCCTTTTTCATTTTTTATTCTAGTAATTTGAATTTTTTTTTCTTGTTCAACTAACTAAAGGCTTGTCTTTTCAAAGAAACAGGTTTTGTTGATTTTTCTGAAATGTTTTTCTGTTCTGTGTTTTTTTAACTTGTGGTCTGATTTTTTTTTCTTTTTTTCTGCTTGCTTTAGGTTTAGTTTGCTTTTCCCCCAATGTTTTAAGGTGGAAGGTTATTGATTTGATTTTCAATCTAGGCATTTACAACTAAGTTTACCTCTTGACCACTGCTTTAGCTACATCCCATAAGTTTTTATATGTTGTGTCTTCATTTTTATTCATCTTGAATTCTTTTCCTGATTTCCCTTTTTATTTCTTTTTTATTTAACCTATTGCTTGTTAAGGAATGTATTGTTTAATCTCCGTACATTTGTGAGTTTTGCACGTTTCCTTCTGTTGCTGACTTCTGTTAATAATTTCACCCCATTGTGCTCAGAGAACATACTCTGTATTGTTTCTATATTTTGTGTTTGTTGAAGTTTGCTTTACGGGCTGGCATACGGTCTTTGCTGGAGACCATTCCGTGTGCGCTTGAGAAGAGTGTACATTATGCTGCTGGCGGTGCAACTTTAGGCCTAATTATAGTGTTGCTCAGGTCTTCTGTTTCTTCTGCCTGGTTGTCTGTCCACTGTTGAAAGTGAGATATTCAAGTCCTGAGTGAGGCCTCAGTTAAGTGTTGCTCAACAGACTGTACTTGACCTACGAGTCTTGGGGCCTTGGAGGAGGAAGGAACGTGGAATGTCAGTTGACTGCTCTTCTGGAAAACCCTCAGTGTTAAAGGGCTCCTGTTGGTCACAGGTGCCTGTTCCATGGTGCATGTGTCTGATGGTCAAATGGTCAGGACATTCTTCTTTATTTTGAATTAAGTGAAACTCTTATTTTTTTTTTAGGGGCTTTCCAGGTGGCTCAGTGGTAAAGAATGTGTCTGGCAATGCAGGAAACATGGGTTCGATCCTTGGATCAGGAAGATCCCCTGGAGAAGGATATGGCAGTCCACTCCAGTATTCTTGCCTGGAAAATCGCATGTACAGAGGAGCCTGGTGTGCTATAGTCCCTGGGGTCACAAAGAATCGGATACGATTGAGGGACTAAACAAACAACAACTCATGGTTTTTAAATTCTGAACTTTTAACAAATCCTCTTTTTCACTTGACATTTTTGTTTTCCTTATAGAAACAAAAACCTATATTATATGGTTAGAGTTCAACAGTTTGGTCACGTGCTGGCTGAAACACAGATGAGGTATTTCAGCTTTGGCCAAACAGCTATTCTTAACCCTTGCAGGTGGTTGCTGGGGTCAGGTGTCTTCTGGATTCTATTGGAAGACAAAATTCTATTAAAAAACCCAAGCCAAGCCAAAACAAAACTTGTGTTCCTGCTCTAATGCTCCAACATTAACTTGATCATTTTCTTTTCTCTCTCTAGGAATATAAGACCTACAAGGAGAACTTTCTGAAGCGCTTCCAGCTCACCAAGCTGCCTCCATATCTAATCTTTTGTATTAAGAGATTCACTAAGAACAATTTCTTTGTGGAGAAGAATCCGACTATTGTCAACTTCCCGATTACGTGAGTGTTCCCCTCCCACACTTCCTGTTAGGGGTGTGAGCTTGAGTTCCTTTTTTATTTCTTTGTGCCACTCTTAATATTGGACCGTCTTAGTTGGAGATTGTAAGGAACCTACCTACACTATATAAGTTAAGGTTTCTATGGGAAGGATACAAACATTTTAGGGACCTCAAAGATGAATGTTTACTTGGAGGCAATTCCCCTTTTGTCTTCTCTCCTGTTGCCTGCTGGGAATTGTAGTCTTTCAGTATAAGGATGAACAGACGGTAAAAGTAGGACAGGTAGGCTTTTCCTGGCTTTGAAGGTAATCTTGAATAGTTAGTCTGTATGTCTGTCTGCCTATCATTGCATCTTGTGTGCTATGGTTAGTTAAGTGTGGACAGTGGGGATGACTCTAGATTTGCCTTACTCTCTTGGAACTCTACTATCTTATTTCTTCCCTAGAGGATAAAGTCTGGAATATGTTCAATTTCTGCCTATTGATGAGAAAGTTATAAATTTTGATGTATAGTCTTATTTTTAATTGACCATTCAGTTGTCTTTTTGCAGATATTTATATGTGTTTTTTTTTTCAGTATGTGTCCTTTATTTTTTTTTTATTGGAATATATTTGCTTTACAGTGTTGCATTAGTTTCTGCTGTACAGTGAAGTGAATCAGCCATGTGCATACATATATCCCCTCCCTCTTGGACCTCCCTTTCACATCCCACTCCATCCCCTGCTTTAGGTCATCACAGAGCATGGAGCTGAGCACCCTGTGCTATAGAGCAGCTTCTTACTAGCTGTTTTACAAATGGCAGTGTATTTATGTCATCAGTCCTAATCTCCCAGTTCATCCCACCCTCTCCTTCCTCTTCTCCCCCCATGCCCGTGTCCACGTGTCTGCTCTCTGCATCTGCGTCTCTGTTTATGAGTAATTTTTTTTTTTTTATGAGTATTTTAATGGGGAATTTGGAGGAGCGGTAGAAGGCTCCTGCAAGACCCTTTTGGGGGTAGACAGTTGGTTTTTAGTTCCCAAGAGACGAGACCACAGAGAGGCTTGGTGGTGGGGCTGGCAGGAAGAAAGGTGCATCTGTGTGTGGGCGTTTAGATAAGGTAGGAGCCCTAACATGATTTCTTACTGGAAGGATCTGAATGGTTAGAAGATAGTATTACCATGCTGTTTAGCTCAGAAGTGTAGTTATTTTTAAACCTCAGAAAGTAGTTTGGGGGCTGTAATGGGCAAATGGTCATCTCCTTCTCTTGTCTTTCTCCCTCCATCCCCTCCAGTTGCCCAGACTGAGCTGCCAGTGTTTTCCTTTGAAAATAGTACCAATTCTTAATTCTGTGTAGCGTTTAAGAGGGTAGCAGCTTAAAGAAGTCTTGAGTTCTGTGTTGTCCTAGCCAGGTGGCCTTGCGCAGGTCATTTGTATACTCTCTTCTGGATTAAATGAGAGGCCTGGACTAGACGAGCCCTAGGGATCCTTCCAAGTGTAACATTTTATTATTTCTGGTTCCATCATCACCAAGACTCTGAGAACAGTGGTGGATGAGGAGAGAAAACCTTTGTAGTAGTTAGGGTTACAGGAGAATTTCTTTCTCTCTTTTCATGCACTTTTCTTCCTTTTCTTCTCCAATATCTTGTTTATGTGACAAGTAGAATGAAATCTGGGAATATGAAGGCCAGCTGTCTGCTAACTTGAGTAGGATCACAGAGGGGCTTTCTCTGAAAGACTAGGGGTTTTAATTCAGAGCTGGACTTTGGTGAATTGCTGCAGTCACCAGTCTGTTCCTGGAAGGAAGGAGCCCTCTTTACTCTAGGGCAGCTCCCGAGGCAGGACTGTGTGTTGATGGTAGTTCCTGCTCAGTCAGCACAGAAATTTCCTTTCACTGGTAGGAAGTTTCTTTTATATTAGGGACCTGGAATATGTGTATTTTGCCACCAGTTACATTTGGATTTTTGGTCACTGTGCCTTCAGTAGCTTGTCTATCAGAAAGCTTTGGAGAAGTTGAGAAAAAGATGACTTTTCCACTAGTCCGATGGAGACCATCACACTGTGTGACTCTCCTGGAAACCTAGACTTTGGTTATTAACGCACCGTCATCACTTTTAGACTAATACAGTTCTCATTATGCTCAAGTCCCCATTTGAAAAACCCTTCGTCAGATCTAATTCTTCTCCTGTGTTTTATTCATAGTAGAGATCCATCAGACGTGCAGTGATTAGCGGCCCCCTGCTTGTTTGGAGATAGGGTTTCTGGGCACAGGTGTAAAGTTTCACTTCCAGCTAGTTAGGTGGTCTCAACATTGGACTGTTTCATGGGGGGACAAATAGGGTTTTCCCCATTGACTGTTTTCTAAAGCAAAATGATTTAACATCAATTTATTCCCTTTTGCCACTGAGACAGTTTGGGTTCAGTCATGAAATTTTTGAGTATATATACTTCTGAAGACTTTTCTAGGACTTGTTCAAAGAAGTCCAAACAGCTGTTGTTAAAGCTGAGAAGACAGTATGAGAAGTCAGTTCTTAGCAGCTGGCAGGCATTTTGGCTCTCTTGAGCCCTCATCGGTTTCCTCAGACTCATATCTAAAATGTATTTTAACAGTGGCTGTTTAGGGACTTCCCTGGCAGTCCAGTGGTTAGGACTTAGCACTTTGACTGTGTTCCACAGATGGGGAACCGAGATCCTGCAAGCTGTGTGGCAGGTCCAAAAAAAAAATCCCAAAAGCCCCAAAACAACAATGACTATTTATTGCAATCTACATGGTTCGCTGTCAGTCTGTGGAAATAATTAGTGATCCTTAACACATGGAAAGCTACATAATACAGTTAGAACAAAGTTGCATGCTTATTATTAATACATGGTTTACACTGAAATTTTTTTGTATTTTTGGACAGATGATATATTCATAAATTCATAGCGTAAAATTCAAAAGGAGACACATATCTAGAAATGATCCCCGGATGTGACCACTGTTAGCATTTATTGTAAAGCCTTCTTGAGATGATAGCACTGTGTTTCATGTTATGAGTGGTAGCACAGCCGACAGTTCTAGAGATGAGAAAAAGGATATAATCTCTCTTGGGCTTCCCAGGTGACTCAGTAGTAAAGAATCTGCCTGCCAGTGCAGGAGATGTGGGTTCGATCCTTGGGTTGGAAAGATCCCCTGGAGAAGACAATGGCAACCCACTCCAGTATTCTTACCTGGAGAATCCCATGGACAGAGGAGCCTGGCGGGCCACAGTCCATGGGGTCACAGAGTGTTGGACACAACAGAGTGACTGAGCACACACATACTCTTCTTATTCTATCTTGTATTTAAATTTTTATAAATATTTGTAGGCGTCAGGTTATATTTTTCCTGAAAATAGTGTAGTTAGTTAGCTTTCTCTTAATAGTTACGTTAACTGTCAATCTACTTCCCTATTTGAAAGTTCTTGGTAATTGTCATTGCCGTCTTCACAGTAAGCCTGTATTATAGCTCTTGACTTCATAAAAACTGGTACACATTTATACCACATTTATACATCAACTGATAGAATTCAACAAATAAAACACAAAAGGAGGTTTTATTCCAAGTACATCAAGAATGCTTCTCTGTGTTTAAAAAATGAGTGTTCAAGTGTTAAAAATAAATTTGATGTTTTTAAGTCCCAATTGAAGGAACCTAGTCAGTAGTCTCTATTGACAACCAGAACTGAGAAATTTGGAAGCTGTGGGGGAGTCAAGGTGGGTTCCATAAAGGAGAGAAAGCTGGATGGGAAAAGGATAAAGCTTTTCAAAGCAGAAAAGAGGGCAGGTAACTCTTGGATCTTGCTGCTTCTCCAGTGCCTGGTTTCTGCTGCATCTCCTAGTCTGAAACCTTGAATCAATTAATCCCCCTTTTGTACTTGGGCTGCCCAAGGTGTTCTGTTACTTGTAACCATTCTGCCTATTTGACTAAAGGCAAAATAATCAAATAAACACAGTCCCATGAAATCAAAGAAAAAAACAAATCTGAATGATCTGCCTGGTTTGCCATATTTAAAAAAATTAATTGACATATTTATTTTGGCTGTGCTAGGCCTTTGTTGCTCTGCGTGGGCGTTCCCTAGTTGTCGAAAGCAGGGGCTACTCTGGTTGCGGCGCAGGAGCTTCTCTTTGTGGTAACTTCTCTTGTTGTGGAGCACGGGCTCTAGAGCTTCAGTTGCAGCTCGTGGGCTTAGTAGTTGCAGATCACAACTTAGGGGTGGCTTACTTGCCTGGCCACACGTGGAATCTTCCTGGACCAGAGATCGAACCCACGTCCCCTGCATTGGCAGGTGGATTCTTAACCACTGGACCACCAGGGAAGTCCTGTTTTGCCACACTGAAATTGTTACAGTGATTGTATACAGTTATAACTGACATGCTCAGGTGAGCAGGCTTCTATAGGCTGAGTCCAGAGACCAGGTACCCCCTGAACACTGCCACTGCAGCCGATTCCCTGACAGAGCAGAGGGTGAGGCGGTTACCCTTGTTCTCATCTCAGAGGAGATGGTGACTCTCATTCTCATACAGCAGAGCCTTAGCTTATGTCACCTGCTTAAACTTAAACACAGCTCCGAGGTGACAGAGCCTCGATTCCAGCTCAGGTCTGAATGACTCCAAGCTGTGTACTTTAGACTGCTAGGTATGCATTAATTTTTATTTTTGAATATTTTTTGTCCATGCCTTGTGGCTTGAAGGATTGTAGTTCCCCAGTTAGGGGTTGAACCAGGGCCCTCAGCAGTGAAATCATGGAGTCCGTCCACAAGACCACCAGGCATGACTCCCCTAGGCATGCTTTTATTTTTTTATTTTTAAAATTTTAATTAAAAATATTATTTATTTGGCTGTGCAGGGTCTTAGTTGCAGCATGCAGGATCTTTCAGTTGCAGGACATTTAGCAGCAGCATGCAAACTCTTAGTTGTGGCATGTGGGATCTAGTTCCCTGACCAGGGGTTGAACCCGGGCTGCCTGCATTGGGAGTGCAGAGTCTTAGCCACTGGACCACCAGGAACGTCTTTTAATTAATTAATTAATTTATGGTTGCACTGGGTCTTTATTCCTGCATATGGGCTTTCTCTAGTTGCAGTGAGAGGGGGGCTACTCTTTAGTTGCAGTGGGCTGGCTTCTCACTTTCGTAGTTCTCTTGCATAGAACAGGCTCTAGGGCACCTGGCTTCAGTAGTTGAGGCCTGTGGGCTCAATAGTTGTGGCACACAGGCTTAGTTGCTTCGTGGCTTGTGGGATTTTCCCAGACCAGGGATTGAACCTGTGTCTCCTGCATTGACAGGCAGGTTCTTTCCCACTGAGCCACCAGGGAAGCCCTCAGTTCAGTTCAGTTCAGTCGCTCAGTCGTGTCCAACTCTTTGTGACCCCATGAATCACAGCACGCCAGGCCTCCCTGTCCATCACCAACTCCCGGAGTTCACTCAGACTCACGTCCATTGAGTCAGTGATGCCATCCAGCCATCTCATCCTCTGTCGTCCCCTTCTCCTCCTAGGCATGCTTTTAAAATACGCTTTTCCCATAGAGCCAGTCTTCCTAGTTTGACCCATTTTTGTAGCAAACTGTGAATTTCCACAAACCTGGGCTCCGTAGCTATTCAAGCCCACCTAGATCCAAGTTCCTGAAATAGGGTTCCACAGCTTCGTGGTCCATTTAGGGAGGACAGTTAACCTCTACAGGGCTAACCTCATAGGCTTTGTCTGATCTTCACTTTATTTTCATCATCCTCAGAAATGTGGACCTGAGAGAGTATTTGTCTGAAGAAGTGCAGGCAGTGCACAAGAATACCACCTACGACCTCATCGCCAACATTGTACACGACGGCAAACCCTCCGAGGGCTCCTACCGGATCCACGTGCTCCACCATGTGAGTAGGGCTGACTTCTCACTGTGCAGAGTGGCAGAAGCTGGTGGTGTTCCCTTGGCCTTTTGGAAGGCAGCTCCTTTCAGTTTGCTCTTTCTTGTCCTTGACTTTGGGATTCTGTGAGAAACAGAGTTGTCAGTGACCAGTTTAAGGCAGCTGTTCTCAATTTTGGCTACATGTGGGACTTCCCTGAGGGCAGGTTTTAGACTGCTGAAGCCTGGACCATCCCAGACCAGTTACGTGAAAACAGTGTGATTTGTGCCTGTTGATTTTCCACTGGGGCAAAGGCCAGAGATGCTGCTGAATGTCTTCCAATGCACAGGCAGCCCCCACCACAAAGAGTTTTCCGGTCCAAAATGTTGGAGTTAAGACTTGATTAGATTATCTGGAGGTGAGAACCAGGCATCTTGATGGTCTTAAAATTCTCAGGTTTCCATTGTGTAGCCAAGATTGAGAAGCGCTGTCCTAGACTAGCACCTGCCACCTAAAGTGCCTTGGATTCACAGCATTGACATCACATGAGAACTCGTTAGAAATTGTAGAATCTCAGACCCCTCGCATACCTCCTGAATCACAGTCTACTGGTTTAACAAGGCCCTCTGAAGGGTATGAAATTAAAGTTTACAAAGCACTGGTAGAGAGGTTCCCTTTCAGCTAAAACTAATTTTGTGAATTTGCTGAAAATGGGAGAAACATGTGCTTAGAATGTATTTGGTATGATACAGATTACTGGCACAAATTGTTCTAACTTGATGAGTCTTCTGAGAATCTGGGTTTAATGGTAACCAGCTTCTATCTGCCAAGCACTTGGCCGTGTGCTAGATAGTATGCCACATACTTATGTATGTTCATCTTGTTTATATCCCTAAACACACTTCCAGGACAGGTGTTCATACCATCTTTTTACAAGTGAGGAACCTAGCTTAGAGTTGGAGTAACTGATCTGAAGTTAGAAGAGTTGGCATTGGAACCTGAATACTCGGTTTTACTGTGTTCTTATTAACCAGTCCTCACACCAGGAATAGGGGTTTTCATTATGGGATCCTGAGCTTTTGTTGTGTATCCTATTTGAACTACTGGAATATCCAGAATAACTGGAATATATTTGTCTTTGGCATTTCTTGAAAGTTTGGATGGATGAGGCAGGTGAGCTTCCAGAAGTATCTCTGCCATAATCCAGAAACTTCTTTTCCTCTTTGTTTATAGAAGAATGAAGTGAGGTAGATGTTGTTATATTTGCAGCACTGCTTCTTAGGCCAAAGGAAACAGGTTAGTATGAGGGACAGTGTCCACCAAGGAGTCTTTTTCTGTCCAGCTCTTGCCGTGTCCTCTGGGGCGGGGGTGGGAATGTCCATTTTTGGTTAATGCTGCACCTTCTAAGTGAATGTGTTGATCTGTCACTTCAGAGCAGCAAGGGGACATCTCAGGTGAGGAGTAGGGGCTTCCTCTTCTTTCTCTGTGTTGTCCTCCTAGTCTCTTCCTAAAAGACGAACAGTGTTTGAGACTCCACTGTGCTTTAAGGAGTCCTCAGCAGGACTTGTTTGTCAAGATCAGCACCCTAAAAGCTCTTGACATTGAATGATGCCCAGCAGAGGCCTTGTACTTTCTTTCTTAGAACTCTTGCTGGGTGATGGTCTAGTGACTATTCTGACTTTTCTAGCTTTTGGCTGCATCTCTTTCCCTCTAAAACTCTATTGGTTTCTGGGAGCAAACTGACCTAGCCCTTCATACTCCTTGCAGGGGACAGGCAAATGGTATGAATTACAGGACCTCCAGGTGACCGACATCCTTCCCCAGATGATCACACTGTCAGAGGCTTACATTCAGGTGGGTTGGCTTCACTCGATGAGCGTGGAGGTGATGGGGTGTGGGGGCTGGTGAGAGAAGTGTTGTGGGTGAAGGCAGGGAGTGGGACTGAGTTAGCTTGGGTGCCTTTCGACATGCAGTGGGGAAAGAGGCGGGGCCAGGAGTGATCTTCAGTGAAGAGAAGGACAGGAAAGCATGGACGAGTTATTAGTGAGCAAGGAGGTTCTCTGTGTGCGGTCAACCAGGTCAGGTTTGCAAGTGTGTGGTCTGATTTCAAGGAGGAAGAGCTCAGAATCATCTGGAGTCATCTCTGAAGCTCTCCCCAGTTCCCTAGGCAAAGTCAGCATTCTTTGTGACCCCACAGCATTGTCCCATGTCTATGGAGCAGCAGCTGCATGTTTTAACTGTCCTCTCCACTGTTTTGGGAGTTCAAGGAGCTGAGGGGCCCTTATCTTCTCTTTCTTCTTTTTTAAAAAAATTTTTACTTTTTGGCCACACTGTGCAGCATATGGGATCTTATTTCCCCAACCAGGCATCAAACCCATGCCCTCTGCAGTGGAAGCGCAGAGTCTTAACCACTGGACCTCCAAGGAAGTCCCCCTGTCTTCTCTTTCTAACTGTCCTAGTCTCTGCAGAGAAGGAAGACAGGCTAAGAGAAGGCCACAGCTTTATAAAAAAGGAGAGAGATAGTGCTTGTTCCAAGAAGAACTCTTTCCTTGGTGACTGAAGTTGCAGGCCTGACTGTTAGTCCTTTTTCAGAAAAGGAGTTTGGAATGGGAAGAGAAGGATGGGTAGAAAAGTGAAAATTAAATGAAAGGGAATTTTCTGAAAGATTTTGAGTTAGTTTTAGGGGACTTAGCAAATACGCAGTTGTTGTGATAGTTTGCTCATTTCCTAGCACAGATTTAGGTGCATGATAAATATTTGTGGATGGAACACAGGCTCCTAAGTATCCATTGTATTCATTTCTTACAGATTTGGAAGAGGCGAGATAATGATGAAACCAACCAGCAGGGGGCATGAAGGAGGCGTGTAGAACTTTGCTCCCGGGGCTTTGGCCGACGTTGTTGTGAGCACAGGTGGATGGCACAAGCCCCTGAGCCAGCGCTGTGTTCTGGTTCTTACCAGAGCATCAGTGGTCCATCTGCCTCGGATGGCTCCATGCTGTCACTCAGCTGGTCTTTGATCATTTACAGTAGATTGGTGCCCCTTTCTCCTCCCTGGCTAGCTCCCTTCTAGCAGGCCAGAACTCTTTTACAGACGTATGTAATTTATTTCCGAATAGCCAGGAATACTAAAGGACTAGATGGGTTTCTTTGAAGCATCAAAGCCTCAGGATTATAGGATTTAGAGCTGGAAGCCAGTAACACCCTTCTTCCATCATAGGTAGTTTTCCTGTGGTTCTCTTCATTTCTTGATATGTGTTTGGGGATGGATTAAATGTTTTCCTGTTTTTAAACCAGCCTCTTGTTTCATATCATTCCCTTGGGCTTCTGCCTAAGGGGGGTTTAAAAAGAAAGTCCTCACGAACTATCTCCCCTATGATCTTTCATCTGGTGGACATCACGCTTGTCTCTTCCTGTCAGCCTGTGCGTGGTGTGTCAGTTAGGGTGCATCTATCCTCTGAGTAAGACAGAATCTGACAAAGAGATAAATCACTATCAGTCTTAGCTGGAACTCTGGAAGTGGGCACTTTCAGCCTGCAGTGCAGGGCTCCGTGAGGAATGACAGGGAAGCAGGCAGGAAGAGTGTCTGACCACAGGACAGCTCTGAGAACGTCTCAGCCAGGCCAGCGGGGAGCTCGGAGCACAGAAACATCAAGCAGAAGTGGTTTTCAGCCAGACTTACTCAGGGAGGAAGTGTGGCCTAGGCCTGGGCACTGTTGTAGACCTGAAGATACAGCGATCTGGAGATACAAGTGTGGGTGGCAGCCAGTCAACTGCAGCAAGTTCTCTGTGTGGCAGGTCGGAGCCCTGCACCTCGGGCTGCCATTCTTTGCTTCCAGGACACAATAGAGTCATCCCTCAGTATCCTCGGGACCTTGGTTCCAGGACAGCCCTGGACACCAAATTCTGAGGAAGCTCAAGTCCCTTATATAAAATGGTATAGTGTTTACACATAACCTGCGCACATCCTCCAGTCTACTTTACGTCACCTCTAGATTACTTATGATGCCTAATACAATGTAAATGCTAGGTAAATAGTTACCAGGCATATGGCAAGTTCAAGTTTTACTTTTTGGAAACTTCTGGAATTTTTTCGCCCTGAATATTTTCAGTCGAGGTTGGTTGAATCCACAGGTGCAGAACCTGCAGATGCGGGGGGCCGACTGCACCGTCTTTGTGTTCCTCCACCTCCTATAGCTCCAGCAACCCTTTGCAGGTTCACCAGGCCCTCTCTTCTCACTGTTTACTTTTTCCCTGGGCCATTTCAGCTATGCCTGTGGCTTTATTTACCAATTTAAGGGAGATGATCCCAGTCTTTTCTTTTTTTCTTTTTGGCTGCACCTCACAGCATGTGGAACTTCCCTGACCAGGGATCTAACCCATGCCTTCTGTAGTGGAAGGATGGAGTCTTAACCACTGGAATATCAGGAAACTCCAGATGACTGTACTCTTAATCTTAAAGTAAGTGTAAAGTGAAAGTCACTCTGCTGCTGCTGCTGCTGCTAAGTCGCTTCAGTCGTGTCTGACTGTGCGGCCCCATAGACAGCAGCCCACGAGGCTCCCCCGTCCCTGGGATTCTCCAGGCAAGAACACGAGTGGGTTGCCAATGTCTTCTCCAATGCAAGAAACTGAACATTGAAAGTGAAGTCGCTGAGTCCTACCCAACTCTTAGCGACCCCATGGACTGCAGCCCACCAGGCTCCTCCATCCATGGGATTTTCCAGGCAAGAGTACTGGAGTGTCGTGTCCAACTCTTTGCAACCCCATGGAAGCCCGCCAGGCTTCTCTGTCCATGCAATTCTCCAGGCCAGAATATTGGAGTGGGTAGCCATTTCTTTCTCCAGGAGATCTTCCCAACTCAGGGATTGAACCCAGGGCTCCCACATTGCAGTTGGATTCTTCACTGTCTGAGCCAGCATTGAAACCTACTCTTAATCTTAGACTCCACTAAATTCTTGAACTTTGGAGCCAACTGCCTACTTGGTATGTTTTGGGTGTCTTAATGTCAACTGAGTTCAGATCAGATCAGATCAGATCAGTCCCTCAGTCGTGTCCGACTCTGCGACCCCATGAATCGCAGCACGCCAGGCCTCCCTGTCCATCACCAACTCCCGGAGTTCACTTAGACTCGTGTCCATCGAGTCAGTGATGCCATCCAGCCATCTCATCCTCTGTCGTCCCCTTCTCCTCTTGCCCCCAATCCCTCCCAGCATCAGAGTCTTTTCCAATGAGTCAACTCTTCACATGAGGTGGCCAAAGTGCTGGAGTTTCAGCTTTATTATCATTCCTTCCAGAGAAATCCCAGGGCTGATCTCATTCAGAATGGACTGGTTGGATCTCCTTACAGTCCAAGGGACTCTCAAGAGTCTTCTCCAACACCACAGTTCAAAAGCATCAATTCTTCGGTGCTCGGCCTTCTTCACAGTCCAACTCTCACATCCATACATGACCACAGGAAAAACCATAGCCTTGACTAGACGAACCTTTGTTGGTAAAGTAATGTCTCTGCTTTTGAATATACTATCTAAGTTGGTAATAACTTTGCTTCCAAGGAGTAAGCGTCTTTTAATTTCATGGCTGCAGTCACCATCTGCAGTGATTTTGGAGCCCAGAAAAATAAAGTCTGACACTGTTTCCACTGTTTCCCCATCTATTTCCCATGAAGTGATGGGACCAGATGCCATGATCTTTGTTTTCTGCATGTTGAGCTTTAAGCCAACTTTTTCACTCTCCACTTTGACCTTCATCAAGAGGCTTTTGAGTTCCTCTTCACTTTCTGCCATAAGGGTGGTGTCATCTGCATATCTGAGGTTATTGATATTTTTCCCGGCAATCTTGATTCCAGCTTGTGCTTCTTCTAGCCCAGTGTTTCTCATGATGTACCCTGCATATAAGTTAAATGAACAGGGTGAAAATATATAGCCTTGACATACTCCTTTTCGTATTTGGAACCAGTCTGTTGTTCCATGTCCAGTTCTAACTGTTGCTTCCTGACCTGCATACAAATTTCTCAAGAGGCAGATCAGGTGGTCTGGTATTCCCATCTCTTTCAGAATTTTCCACAGGTTATTGTGATCCACACAGTCAAAGGCTTTGGCATAGTCAATAAAGCAGAAATAGATGTTTTTCTGGAACTCTCTTGCTTTTTCCATGATCCAGCAGATGTTGGCAATTTGATCTCTTGTTCCTCTGCCTTTTCTAAAACCAGCTTGAACATCAGGAAGTTCATGGTTCACATATTGCTGAAGCCTGGCTTGGAAAATTTTGAGCATTACTTTACTAGTGTGTGAGATGAGCGCAATTGTGCGGTAGTTTGAGCATTCTTTGGCATTGCCTTTCTTTGGGACTGGAATGGAAACTGACCTTTTCCAGTCCTGTGGCCACTGCTGAGTTTTCCAAATTTGCTAGCATATTGAGTGTAGCACTTTCACAGCATCATCTTTCAGGATTTGGAATAGCTCAACTGGAATTCCATCACCTCCACTAGCTTTGTTCATAGTGATGCTTTCTAAGGCCCACTTGACTTCACATTCCCGGATGTCTGGCTCTAGGTGAGTGATCACACCATCGTGATTATCTGGGTCGTGAAAATCTCTTTTGTACAATTCTTCTGTGTATTCTTGCCATCTCTTCTTAATATCTTCTGCCTCTGTTAGGTCCATACCATTTCTGTCCTTTATCGAGCCTATCTTTGCATGAAATGTTCCTTTGGTATCTCTGATTTTCTTTTCATGTCCAACAAAAGAGTCTGAAATGCAGTACTTGGATACAGTCTCAAAAACGACAGAATGATCTCTGTTCGTTTCCAAGGCAAACCATTCAATATCACAGTAACCCAAGTCTATGCCCCAACAGTAACGCTGAAGAAGCTGAAGTTGAACGGTTCTATGAAGACCTACAAGACCTTTTAGAACTAACACCCAAAAAAGATGTCCTTTTCATTATAGGGGACTGGAACGCAAAAGTAGGAAGTCAAGAAACACCTGAAGTAACAGGCAAATTTGGCCTTGGAATACGGAATGAAGCAGGGCAAAGACTAAGAGTTTTGCCAAGAAAATGCACTGGTCATAACAAACACCCTCTTCCAACAACACAAGAGAAGACTCTATACATGGACATCACCAGATGGTCAACACTGAAATCAGATTGATTATATTCTTTGCAGCCAAAGATGGAGAAGCTCTATACAGTCAGCAAAAACAAGACCAGGAGCTGACTGTGGCTCAGACCATGAACTCCTTATTGCCAAATTCAGACTTAAATTGAAGAAAGTAGGGAAAACCACTAGACCATTCAGTATGACCTAAATCAAATCCCTTATGATTATACAGTAGAAGTGAGAAATAGATTTAAGGGCCTAGATCTGATAGATAGAGTGCCTGATGAGCTATGGAATGAGGTTCGTGACATTGTACAGGAGACAGGGATCAAGACCATCCCCATGGAAAAGAAATGCAAAAAAGCAAAATGGCTGGGGAGGCCTTACAAATAGCTGTGAAAAGAAGTGAAAAGCAAAGGAGAAAAGGAAAGATATAAACATCTGAATGCAGAGTTCCAAAGAATAGCAAGAAGAGATAAGAAAGCCTTCCTCAGCAATCAATGCAAAGAAATAGAGGAAAACAACAGAATGGGAAAGACTAGAGATCTCTTCAAGAAAATCAGAGATACCAAAGGAACAACTCAGCTCAACATTGTTCAAAACTGAGCTTGTAAGTTTTCTCCTCAATTGTGACCCCTTTCTGAAAGTCTCTATGTAGGTGAAGGGTTCCCCTGTTCATCTAGTCTATAAACTGGTTATTTTCCCAGGAGTCATCCTCCGTCTACCCCTACTTCCCTTGTCTAATCCATTACAAAGTCTTGTCTTTTACTTTTTATCTCTTGAATCTCCCTACTTCTCTTGTATCTCTTGAATCTCCCCACTTCTTTCCATTTTCCCCACTGTTTGGTCACAACTATGGAGAAGGAAATGGCAACCCACTCCAGTATTCTTGCCTAGAGATTCCTGTGGGCAGAGGAGCCTGGTGGGCTGCTGTCCATAGGGTCGCACAGAGTCGGACACGACTGAAGCAACTTAGCATGCGAGCATGCATTGGAGAAGGAAATAGCAACCCACTCCATGTTCTTGCCTGGAGAATCCCAGGGACAGAGGAGCCTGATGGGCTGCCATCTATGGGGTTGCACAGACTCAGACATGACTGAAGTGATAGCAGCAGCAGTCACAGCAAGCCCCAGCTTAATCTAGGTCCAATCAGGAGAGAGAAACAGTGTAAAAATTTGATCAGGGGAAGTTTGATTTCAGGAATTATTAACTGTAATGGGACAGGAGTAATGAAGAATTGGCTAGAAATAAGAGAATAGGATGGAGAAGGCGATGGCACCCCACTCAAGTACTCTTGCCTGGAGAATCCCATGGATGGAGGAGCCTGATAGGCTGCAGTCCATGGGGTCGCTGAGAGTTGGACACGACTGAGCGACTTCACTTTAACTTTTCACTTTCATGCATTGGAGAGGGAAATGGCAGCCCACTCCAGTGTTCTTGCCTGGAGAATCCCAGGGATGGGGAGCCTGGTGGCTGCCGTCTATGGGGTCGCACAGAGTTGGACACGACCGAAGTGACTTAGCAGTAGCAGTAAGAGAATAGGAGGTGGGGCTAGTGGTAAAGAACCCTCCTGCCAATGAAGAAACATAAGAGATGCGGGTTCTATCCCTGGGTCAGGAAGATCCCCTGGAGGAGGGCATGGCAACCCACTCCAGTATTCTTGCCTGGAGAAGTCCATGGACAGAGGAGCCTGGTGGGCTATAGTCCATAGGGTCGCAGAGAGTTGGACATGACTGAAGTGACTTAGTACGCACCACAAAAGAATAGGAATAGCAGATAGAAGGAACAGCTACTGCCCCTAGGGGTGACGTGGAGTGTCCAAGGCTGAAATCCAGACTTTTCTGAAAATCTGTCCACTGGAACCTGTCAGGAATGCTCTCTTTAGTGCAATAAGGGAAACTTTACAGCGAGGCCTCTTGCTGTGCTACCGAACTGCTTGGGGAGGAGGGACGTGCCCAGTGAAGCTGCTGGCTGCCGTGCACCACTGAATCCAGGCACTGGAGACTGAGCACAGCAAGAGCCTGCTGCTGAGAAAGCTGTGCATGATGCCTGCAAGGGAGCCCACAGGAACCAGGAAGCCAAGCCCTTTCTTCCAGTGCTGTGTCTCCACCACCCTCTCCTGACAGAGCCTCAGTGGCAGCTGGGGGAGAAAATCTAAAGGTTCCAGTCCATTCACAGAGTAGGCAAAAGGGGTGAATTTGGAGCTGAGGGCCACTACATTGATAAGTGGCCCAGCCCATCCCTTTGATGACTCAGCCACCATATGTGCTTTGGCATACCCTTGAACTCGCATACTACTACCACCGCAATGAAGAAGACAACTGTCTTTATGCCTTACAAAAACAGCTGCCCTTCTTACAAGAGAACAGTTACCAACCTTTCTCAAACTGAGATGCAGCTCCAAGAGTCATGTATCCGTTGATAGTTACATATTTGTTGTTGTTCAGTCACTAAGTCACCTCCGACTCTGCGACCCCATGAACTGCAGCACACCAGGCTCCTCTGGCCTCCGCTACTTCCTGAGTTTGCTTGAATTCGTGTCCATTGAGTCAGTGATGCTATCTAACCATCTCATCCTCTGCCGCTCCCTTCTCCTTTTGTCTTCAATCTTTCCACTCCCTCCTCCAGTGGGCCACATTTTGTCAGAACTCTTCTTTATGACCCATCTGTCTTAGGTGGCCCTGCGTCTCATGGCTTATAGCTTCAATGAGTTATGCAAGCCCCTTTGCCCCACCAAGGCTGTGATCCATGAAGGGGCTAGTTATATATATTACTGCACAAATCAGTCACAGCCACACTGAATATTATGTTCCCTAAAGACTTTGGTTGTAGAGTTAACAAGGTAACTTAAAAATGGGAAGAAGAGAAAAAATGGTTAGTACATACAGATTGTCATGTACATGTAACAAGCAATTAGAAAATGAGTAAAGCTACTTAGAGTCCTCATTTCTGTAAGTGGTCACCATGCCGTGATTGATACCAATGCTTGCTTCTTCCACCACACCTCTGTGTTTACTCTGCTCTTAGTTCAAACCGCAGCTATTTAGGTTATTTACCTGGTGCAATGACCAGAATCATCAGTCTCTAAGGGCCTGGCTCCTTAATCATCCGGCCCACCCCCCCCAACCCCCATTTTGCTTGTTGTAGTTTTTCATTAACCTTTGCTATTGTACAAGGGCTTCCCTGGTGTTTTAGTGGTAAAGAATTCGTCTGCCAATGCAGGAGACTCCAGTCAATCCCTGGGTTGGGAAGATCCCCTGGAGAAGAAACTGGCAACTCACTCCTGTATTCTTGCCTGGGAAATCCCATGGGGAGAGGAGCCTGGTGGGTTACAGTCCATGGGGTCGCAAAGAGTTGGACATGACCTAGCAATTGAGCATGCAGGCACATTTAACATAGTCCATCTTACCTCCGTTGTGTAGAAGCAACTCAGTTTCCCTTTGGTAATCAGGATCAGTCATTCAGACAAATACAGGTTATACTCTCCCACTGTACTCCCCCCACCCCCTGGCCATCTGTTGGTTCACTAGCATAAGAGCTTAAAATGTCCAGGTGGTCATCTCATCTTCCAATTCAGTGGAACCATTGCGTGTTCTAGTGGGGAACTCCTTCTTTGGGAACTAAGATCCCCAAACCAGTGGGGCTTTCAATTGTTGGGACTGGAAGCAAAAATTCAGTGAGAAGTCTATTAGGAGCAGTAGAGGAGTCATTCTGACACCCATGTATTTTCTAGGCCAATGTATTAATATTTTGGCTACAGGGGAAAGAACACCATACAGTGGTGTCTGATTCAAAGCACATATTACATCCCGTATAACAAGCACTGCTGCTGCTGCTGCTGCTAAATCACTTTAGTTGTGTCCGACTCTGTGCGACCCCATAGACGGCAGCCCACCAAGCTCCGCCATCCCTGGGATTCTCCAGGCAAGAACACTGGAGTGGGTTGCCATTTCCTTCTCCAATGCATGAAAGTGAAAAGTGAAAGTGAAGCTGCTCAGTTGTGTTTGACTCTCCGCAACCCCATGGACTGCAGCCTACCAGGCCCCTCCATCCATGGGATTTTCCAGGCTAGAGTACTGGAGTGGGGTGCCATTGCCTTCTCCAGAACAAGCACTACGGTACTATAATTTTTTTGTTTGTTTGTTTTAGGACCTATTTGCTCATTTATTTTTAATTGGCTGTGCTGTGTGGCTTGTGGGATCTTAGTTCCACAACTGGGGATTGAACCCAGGCTTTTGGCAGTAAAAGCACTAAGTCCTAAACCACTGGACCGCCAGGCAATTCTCTGGTGATTCTTTCAATTAGGCTACCCACTTTCAGATGACATGTATGTGGTAAGTCCAGTTAATCCTATGGGTATGAGCCCATTGCTGTGCTTGCTTTGTTATAAAGAAGAATTCTTTGATCACATACAATGCTGTGTGGAATGTCATGATGATAAGGCATTCTGAGAGTCCATAGATGGTGGTGCTGGTAGAAACATGGGCAGGGAAGGTAAATCCGTATCCAAAACAACATTTCTATTCCTCTGAGGTTGGACCTCTGCTCCTTCAATAATGGAAGATGGTAATCAGCCTGGCACCAGGTGGCTGGCCAATCCCCATAAGGAATAGTGGCCATACTGGGCACTCAGTGTTAATCGCTGGACTTGCAAATTATATCCAGATCTGCGGACCTAGACAGCATATTAAAAAGCTGAGATATCACTTCACCAACGAAGGTCGATATAGTCAAAGCTATGGTTTTTTCCAGTAGTCATGTACTCACAGTAGTTACGTGAAAGATGAACCATAAAGAAGGCTGAGCGCTGAAGGATTGATGCTTTTGAACTGTGGTGCTGGAGAAGACTCTTGAGAGTCACTTGGACTGCAAGGAGATCAAACCAATCAATCTTAAAGGAAATCAACCCTGAATATTCATTGGAAGGGCTGTTGCCGAAGCTGAAGCTCTAATAATTTGGCCACCTGATGTGAAGAACTGACTCATTGGAAAAGACCCTGATGCTGGGAAAGAAAGATTGAGGGCAGGAGGAGAAGGGGACAACAGAGGATGAGATGGTTGGATGGCATCATCAACTCAATGGACGTGGGTTTGAGCAAACTCCAGGACATGAAGGACAGGGAAGCCTGGCATGCTGCAGTCCATGGGGTCGCAAAGAGTCAGACACAACTGAGTGACTGAACAACAATACAAGTACAACTCAGATCACAATAGCCTGTATTGTTGAGCCCATGCATAGTCTCTGTCCCTGCCACCATAGCTCATGAGGTCATTGAGCAAGTGCTAGGGACGGCTGGAGGAAGAAGTGCTGGTGACATCCACGAAGCATCTCACTTGTGTACCCCTGACTATTACGGATCTCTAATGCAGCAGATGCCTTTTGGTGGGCATTCATATGGAACACAACTATTATTGTGAATAGTCTTACTCAAGTTTTCCGTCCATATACCTCTTCCCCAGTCTTCTTTTTCACTAATGTTATAATCCTATGCCTTCTGAATTCTGATCATCCAGCCAAATCATTGGCAAATGCCTCTGAATTAGTCTAGATCTGTTCTTCTGGCCATCTCACACTCCAAACAGTGAACAACCAAATATATTGCTTGAGGTGTGGCCACTAGAGGATTTTCCTTTATTTCTGTCTTTCAGTGTCACCCTGAGTGGGGATGAAGTGCTGCAACTGTCCGCTTACTGGTTGTACCAGCATAATGTACAGATCCATCCATAAACCTGGCTTGAGTTTTGTCTTTTCTTGGCCAACTGACCTGAAGGAACACCCCAGGAGGCAATGGAACAGGAGTTGTATCAGGAATCTGCTCAAGGATTTCTCTGGTGGCTCAGTGGATAAGAATCCACTTGCCAATGCAGAGGACATGGGTTTGATCCTTGGTCTGGGAAGATTCCACGTGCTGCCGGGCAACTAAGCCAGTGTACCACAGCTGCTGAGCCTGGGCACCCTAGAACCTGTGCTCTGCAACAAGAGAAGCTGCCACAGTGAGAAGCCTGTGCAACAGCAATGGAGACCAGCGCAGAAATTTTTTTTTTTTAAGGACTCTTCTCATGTTAACTTGGGCCTTGGCCCTGTCTGAGCTTGGTCTTGTGTGCTAGGTTGGCACATGCCCAGCGTGGCAAGGTGTCAGACGGCAGCCTGACAGTTCATGATGGGAGGGCCAGGCTCCATGACCACTTGATGTCCTGTTGTTAGGTGCTCCATCTCCACCACTTGCCATAAACTATTTCTTAAAGGAGAATAAGTATTTGCAGAAAAGGGCATAGCCTTGCTCCAAAATCCTGGAGTTCTGCACTGTGATTCTCCTACTGGTCCTTGCTGGAGGCTCCATACAGCATTCCTGCTTGCCATGAACACTTCAAGATATCATAGATTTCCTGGGTAATAAGGCCCAAGTACTGGAGTATCTGTTCTGCCACCTAAATTTACTGCAGAATCTTCTCTTTTTCTGGTCTCCATGAAGCTATAGTTATACAGCTGCAAGTGACTCCTAGATCGATCAAAATAGCACACTCAAATGTGATATGTGTTGTCTCCAAAACTCACATGTCCTACCGAATCGCCTGTGTGTGTGTCTGTGTGTTAGGTCACATGAGGTCCAGCACCTTTATGGAGCTGCTTTGCATACTTTCAACCACTGACCCCAAGAAACTTCACTGAGGTGACCGTCCCTGAATTGTATTGGGGTTAAATCCCATTCTCTTGTTTGTGTGTGTCTTATTTTTTAAATTTTATTTTTAATTGGAGGATAAATTGCTTTACAATATTGTGTGGGTTTTTGCCATTGTGTATGTCTCACCAAGACATTTAAAAATACTTGATACAGGATGGTTGAGGATCCACCTGCCAATGCAGGGGACATGGATTCGTTCCCTGGTAATATTCCTGGTAATATTCCATATGGGACACCTAACCCCTTGAGCTGCAACTATTGAGCCCACCTGCCACAACTGCTGGTCCTGCATTCTAGAGTCCATGCTGTTCACCGCAACCAGAGAGTAGCCCCTGCTCGCCACAACTGGAGAAAGCCTGTGTGTAGCCAAAGACCCAGTACAGCCAAAAATAAATAAAATTGAAATAAATAATAAAATACTTGATACTTCCTGCTTCTTGGATGTTATGACATCCCGTGTCATCAATATAGTGGATTTCTGTTAAGTTTTGTGGGGTATCAAAATGATCAAGATGTCTGTAGACTTTTGATGATAGAGAGTGGGAAAATTGACATCATTCTTATGCACAAATGTGAAGGTACACTGTTGGCCCCACCAGGGAGAAGCACATGACTTCTGAGGACCTTTATAAACTAGCATGGAGGATGAGGCATACAAAGTGGCAGAGGCTGTGCTGTATCAGTAAAGATGCCAAATCAGTAGATATGCAGTATCAGCAAAGATGATGCTGGGTCAGTAAAGATGCTGATACGTCTGGGACAACATCTTCCACTGGAGTCAGCATCTGATTAAGTTTATGATTGTCTGAAGTTTGTGATTGCCAAATTTCTCCCCACATGCACTTAGGGTAATCTTGTAAAGCACAAGTCTAACTGAATCATTTGTTCCCCACACCCTGATCTCCCTCTTAAGACACTTCTTGGCTTTTACAATACAGACTGAAATCCTTAGCCTCTCTAGTCTCACCTCTCGGGACTTTTATCCTGATCTTAATTCCCAGACTCACTGGCTTTCATTCTGTTGCTCAAATGTACCACCAGATACCAGGCCTTTGTGCCATCTGCTTCCTCTGCGTGGGGTGCTCTCTTTTTGCCACTCTTCATTCACCTCTCTGGCCTTTGTGTCTGCTCAATACCCTGCATAGCTCTAATTGATGGCACCTGAAGTTTCCCATTTTGTTTTCTGTGATTCTGCGATTAATGTCTGCGTCCTCAACTAGACTCTAACTTCCAAAAAAGCAGACAGAAACTTTCTTTTGTGCCTAGTCATAGGTGGCTCAGGCTGTAAAGAATCTGCCTTTGATGCAGAAAGACCTGGCTTTGATTCCTGGGTCAGGAATATCCCTGAAGAAGGGAAATGGCCACCCACTCCAGTTTTCTTGGCTGGAGAATTCTGTGGACAGAAGAGCCTGGTGGACTACAATCCATGGGGTCGCAAAGGGTCGGACATGACTGAGAACACTTTCACTTTCTAGGGAAATGCTTGACACCTTGGAGTCAATGACTAATAGTGTCCATTAAGCAAATGGCATAGTGCTGAGTGTGTGTTCTCTGTAGCCTTCTTTTGCACAGATGATTTTTTTTTTTTTTTCTGGTCTCTTTACACCGCTCCCAAGGTGTTGATGAGATGTTGAATGGCATCACCGACTCAATAGACATGAGTTTGAGCAAGCTCCAGGAGATACTGAAGGACAAGGAAGCCTGGGGTGCTGCAGTCCATGGGGTCACAAAGAGTCGGACACGACTTAGCAACTGAACAACAGCAACAAAGGTGTTGACAGTAGATGCAGGTGTCTGAAATGCTGGGGACCACTGTTCAGGCTGACTGTCATGTCCTGTGTGCCGTAGCTTGCAGTCCTTTGTGGGGGATATGTGGTAGGCTTCCACAACGACTGTCTGAACAGGGGTCTGGGCTCATGTGTCTTTACAGCTGTGATTTCAGCAGATGCTTCTTGTTTGGAGACCTCAAACTCTGGCCAGTTGGAATTGCAGATGGGAAAGAAGTGAAATCCATGCTTTCTTAGCTGGATGTCACAACATGTGGAAAACGCATCCCAAATTTGAAAGATCTATACAAGGGAAAAATTTGCAGTGTACGGGACAATAAATAAATAAATATACCTGATATATTTTTACTGGCAAGATAATAAAAAGAACATCCTGGTATAAAATCAGGCAAGGGACTTCCCTGGTGGCGCAGTGGATGAGAGTCCGCTTGCCATAGAGGGAACATGGGTTTGATTCCTGGTCTGGGAAGATCCCACATGTCACAGAGCTACTAAGCCCGTGCACCACAACCACTGAGCCTGTGCTCTAGAGCCCATGAGCCACAACTACTGAAGCCCTGTGCTCCGGAACAAGAGAAGCCACCACAACGAGCAGCCTGTGCACGCAACAAAGAGTAGCCCCTCCTCATAGCAACTGGAGAAAGCAAGTGGAATCAACGAAGACCCAGTGCAGCCAAGAATTAATCAATTAATTAAAAAAAAAGAAAATCAGGCCAAAAACCCAAATAGGCATTTCATGAAAGATGAAATATAAATGGCCAAAAAACATGCTAAAAATAGTTTACTTAGTAACCAAAGAAATGCAAATTAGAATAACTAGAGGTCTTTTAAACTTTAGCAAAGATTTGAAAGATTGCTAATATTCAGGGTTGATGAGAGTGGAAAAAAGGCACTCGTTTACTGTTGAGGCAGAAATTGGTATGGCTGGCACAGAGCCAGACTGATAACACAGGCTATATTAGAAGTAAAGATGTACATAGTTTTTGTCCCCAGAATTTCATGTCTTGGCATTGATTCTAAGGAAGTAATTGGACTGGTAAACAAAGATATTACTTCCAGGATTTTTATTCTTCACAACATTGTTGATAATAGTTGTTTTAAGAAACAAGGAGTTTTTGTCAAAAAAAGCATGGAGCAGTGATGATAGGTATCTATATTTATTAACATGAAAAGATTTTTTTTTTAATTTAAAAAATTGTTTACTTTCCTTGATTGATGTATAGTTGATTTACAATGTTGTGCTAGTTTCACACACACACACATGTATATATATACTCTTTCATATTTCCATTCTAGGTTATTATAAGATATTGAATATAGTTCCCTGTACTATATAGTAGGTCTTTGTTGTTAATTTTATAGGAAAGATTATTTTAAATGAGCAAAGTAGTTTACAAAACAGTGTGTATAGGGTATTCCCATATTTGTAAATCTGTTATATCTATCTTTGTACGTGTGGGGAAAGGTTTGGAATAATATGTTATATATGTTATAAATGTTACAATGATTGTGTTATAGATTTAAAACTTCAGTTATTAAGCAGGGGGACATAACCATAATTGTCTTTATTTCTCTATAACTGAACTCGTTTTGGCTTGTAAGTTCCTCACACTTAATATTCCCATTTGAAAACAACCCAGTCCCTTCTTGTTTAAAATGCAGCCAGCTCATCTTGGGTGACTACCCACTGAGCCCTCCTTTTGTTTCCCCTGAGACTGGTTGACAGATTACACTGTCTTGAGGAGAAATGTTGGCAACTGTGCTCTCCTGGGCCCTCCAGGTCCCTGCCACCAAATGTCACTCATCTTGCCTGTCTTTGCTATCTCGTGTTGGCTGCACAAGTATGGCTTCTAATCCTCTCCAGGTCTTTGAAACATTCACTGCTTTGTCGCCAACGGTGGGCTCTTGTGAGCCCATCCATCTTGTTAGGAAAAAAGCATAGAGCCCATCCTGATGGCCTCTGGGCTATGGGGTGTGCTGCTCTTCTGTATCAAGTCAAAGATGATTGCATCTGCCCCATCACTTCATGGCAAGTAGGTGGGGAAACAATGGAAACAATGACAGACTTTATTTTCTTGGGCTCCAAAATCACTACAGATGATGACTGCAGCCATGAAATTAAAAGACACTTGCTCCTTGGAAGAAAAGTTATGAACCAACCTAGACAGCATATTAAAAAGCAGAGACATTACTTTGCTGATAAATGTCCATCTAGTCAAAGCTATGGTTTTTCCAGTGGTCATGTATGGATGTGAGAGTTGGACTATAAAGAAAACTGAGCTCTGAAGAATTAATGCTTTTGAATGGTGGTGTTGGATAAGACTCTTTAGAGTCCCTTGGACTGCAAGGAGATCAAGCCAGTCAATCCTTAAGGAAATCAGTCCTGAATATTCATTGGAAGGACTGATGCTGAAGCTGAAACTCCAATACTCTGGCCACCTGATGTGAAGAGCCAACTCATTGGAAAAGACCTTGCTTGATGCTGGGAAAGATTGAAAGCAGGAGGAGAAGGGGGCAACAGAGGATGAGATGGTTGGATGGCATCACCTCATAAGTTTGAGCAGGCTCCTGGAGTTGGAATTGATTCTAATGAAATAATTGGACTGGTAAACAAAGACGTTACTGCCAGGATTTTTATTCTTCACAACATTGTTGATAATAGTTGCTTTAAAAAACAAAAATGTTTTATGAAAAAAAAAAGCATGGAGCAATTAGCAGCGATGTGTTGGAGTTGGTGATGGACAGGGAAGCCTGGCATGCTACAGTCCATGCGGTTGCAAAGAGTCAGACATGACTGAGTGACTAAACTGAACTGACTGACTGAGGGGCTCCCTCTGAGGTGGCTCCCAAGCCCTCCTACCTAGGTCCCTCCCAGAGTCCACTCTGATGTGTCCTCCTCAGGCCATACCCTGGCAACTGAAGAACAAGACCCCCATGCACTGGGGCCCTAACCCCTCCTAGGGCTTCTCCTTCCCACCTTCTTTTGGAGTGCAGGGTGCTGAACACATCTCAGAGACTCCTGCGTCTCAGCTGTAGGCTCTTCCTGCCAATTCTCTCCTCCCACAGCTGATCAGCTCCTGATCTTTTTTTTAAACATTTATTTATTTGGCTGCATTGGGTCTTAGTTGTGGCACGTGGGATTTTCATTGCATCATGTGGGATCTTTCGTCGTGGCACATGGGCTCCAGAGTGTGTGGGCTCAGTAGCTGCAGTGTATAGGCTTAGTTACTCCATGGCATGTAGGATCTTAGTTCCCTGATGAGGGATCGAACCTGCATCCCCTGAATTGCAAGGCAGATTATTAACCACTGGGCCACCAGGGAAGTCCCAGTTCCTGACCTTTTGAATGAAGCCTCCTCTTCGGTTATCAGGAGCTCATTCTTATGCTTGTTTTCAGGGTTAACAGTTAATGCCTCCTCTCCTCCAGGCTGTAGATCTTCATCTTCCCAACCAAGCTTTTTTCAAAATGTAAAACACTCTTTGTCTCAGAGAGATCAAACTTGTAATTTAAGTGATGGCATTCAAGACAAAAGTCCACTATAGATTTACAAAAAGACTTCTTTAAAACTTCAAATTCGGAGGCCAAGGGTTTGTGTCCATCATCCCTGCCTCAACAGCAGGTTGTATAATAAGCTTTCCCTGCTTGAACAGTGGAGCCATTCAGGGTAGAGCCAGAGTATAGCCAGATGGACTGAAAAAGTCTGTAGTTCAGGGGCAAAGTCTCCATCTGCTATAGCTGTCTCCTGGGACTGGTAGGATTGTGGGTGATTTCTACCCTTTTTTCATCTGCAGTTTCTGAATTTTCTACAATAAACATGTGGTTATTGTTGCTCAGTCGCTAAGTCGTGTCCGACCCCATGAACTGCAGCACACCAGGCTTCCCTGTCCTTCACTATATCCCTGAGTTTGCTCAGACTCATGTCTGTTGAGTCAGTGATGCCATCCAACTTTCTCATTCTCTGTTGTCCCCTTCTCTCCTCTCGGCCTCAGTCTTTCCCAGCATCAGGATCCTTTCCAAACATGCATTTCTTTTATGATAGGAAATATAATGACAAAAGTTCTAAGTGAAGGGACACTTTCAGGCATTTAGGTCTGTGATGCTGAAGATTAATTTTGCAGGGTATATTTTGAGTTTGGGGCACCCTAACTCATCTCAGTGGAAGGACTCTTTGGTGGGGGCGGGGTCACAGGTAGGGATCAGGCTGGAAGCAGTGACAGGAGGAAGAGGCGACATGGACATCTCTTTCGCCAACACGGAGCAGAGTGAGGCAGCCCCCAGCCTGGCTTACATTCAGGGAGGGGCTGTGGCTTCTGCAGCATCTTAAAGGGCAGTGTGTTTCCTTTCAGGACAAGGAGATGGCACTTTGTTGGCTTCGTTACAGACGCTCTATTACCTGGGAACCAATCCTCAGTGTGCCCAGCCCCAAGCGAGCTTTGAGGAGATAAATCACAGCAGGAAATCAAGCCACCCTCACATTTCTAACAAAAGTTGCAAGTTCAACAGTGCTGCAGTCCATGGGGTTGCAAAGAGTCACACACGACTGAACAACAACCATACAAAAAGATAAAAAGAAAACCCCCTTTTACGTCGTAACAAAAAGCAACAGGAAAACATTCACATACAAACGTGCCCAATCACCTTCCACCAGGATTGAGCCCCGCTGTGCCCGCTTTCGACCACACCAGGGATTTCCTGATGTTTAAAAAAAGTTTAAGGATTTCACGTGTCTGTCTTTTCTGGGACTTTCTGTTCCCACTTTTATTCTTCCGAATTCTTAATTTTGTGAAAGCGTTAGCAGAGTGATTGTAAAAGCTACCATCTCATGCACATGGAGATGGGAGTGACGCCAGCACAGGATTCTCCCTCCGCTGTCCTCTTGATGCCAGGACTTAGAGAAGGACTGGGGGCCCACGACAAGGTCCCATCAGCCCAGTGCTGGGGGTGTGGTGAGAGTTGGGCTGGCACTGGTGGGATGTGCAGGTGGCCCTGGGCCGGAAGCCCCATCTGCATTCCTTGTCCAGAAGACGAGGCCTTGGCCACCCCTCACTCCCAAAGTGGACCGAAGTGCCTCTGATTCCAGGCTGTGGTTAGAGATAAGACATACCAGGCTGACCCAGGACCGAAGGCACAATCTGCAGGCCTGTGGCCTACCAGCCTCAGAGCCTTTGGAGGAAAGGAGATGGGGAAGGGGTGCATGGGAATGAAGCCCATGCTTCTTCTCAGTGTGGGCAGGGCAGGAAGCCAGAGGTGGGGTCTTGTCATATGGAGAGTCCTGAAGACCACCTCTCCCAGCTCTGCCTTTGTCGTTGAGAAGAGTGAGGGCCAGAGAGAGGTGGTGTGTCTTGGCTGGGGACCCACGGCCAGGGGCTGGTAGAGTTCAGACCAGAGCCCAGGCCTTCTGTGCCAACCAATCCTCTTCCTGTTTCAGTAGGGCCGGAAGGCACAGCTCTTTCTGGCAGCTCCCTGACCCCCGCCCCCGCCCTCTGGCCCCAGCAGCTGCCATCAATGGGGAGGAATGACATTAAACATGTCCCTGCAGGGAGGGTCTGAATTGTTACAGACACTTCCTCCCCACCATCTCCCCCAGGGGCTCGTGATTCTCGAGGGTCTCTGGAGCAGGCTGGACTCCCCTCCACCCGCAGATGGGCCCTGGAGAGTAAGCTCCAGGAGGGTGGAGGTGGGGCTCACTGTTTTATTCACACCTCTAGCCCTTGCTCCGAGAATGTGGCCTGGTCACAGGTACTCATTGCATTGTAAAAAAACGAGTGAAAAGAGATGAATACATGACCTTCGTGTTGGGCGTCTTGCTCTGGACAGAACTGTGAAGTTGCCGGGTCTGTTCTCAGGGGCGCTTCCCTTTCCGGAGGCACCTGGCATGGAGGCTGCCTCTGACCTGCCCCTCTGTCCTAAGGGGTCACCTCTGACCCAGTGGCATTGAGGGAGAGAGGGAGGAGTCTCAGGTAGGAGGAGTCAGGCGATGGAGGAGTTCCTGGCGTCTTTGGGGAGCAATGTCTGGTGTCCCCTGAGTTTCAGGAAAGGCAGGGCTTGGTGCAAGCACATTTGGTACTGAGGATCAGTGAGTGCAGAGGGTGGTCTGTGAGGGGAAAGCCATGGTCGGGCACGGAAGCTCCCCTCTGGGCTGGAGGGTGGGGCCAGCGAGCCAGGAGCTGGGCCTGGCACTGAACGCCACGGGGATTCTGGGCAGGAGGGTGAGCGGTTTTGAGAGAGGACAGTCAAGATGGCGGTGCCGGGGCCCTCAGGAGCCTTGAGTTCAGCCTGTGAGGAGCAGGATGGAAGATCGGAGGTTGCCTCTTTCTGCTTGGGGACAGAAGAGCCCCGCCTCCCGATGGGGGCAGGGCCGTCCCCCCATTCCATCAATGGGAGTCTGGACTCACCTGCCATGGCTGTGCATTCTCATCAGAAGTGGGGGCTGTGGACACACTGGAGAGGACTGAACGGAGCCGCACATGTCCCCAGGGCCTGCCATGGGACAGTATTAGGGCCCTGAGCCTTGCACCCCTGATTCCCAGCTCTAAGAGGTTGGGGAGGCTCCCCCACCCCTGTAGGGGCAGCTCTCACTCCACCTGCCACCTGACGAGAGCTCTTGGTGTGACCTTCTTGATCCCTCAGGCCACCCTCCAAGCCACAGGCCTTCAGGGTGTGGAGCCAGAGGACACACAATATGTACCCGCCCCCACCCCCACTAAGCACACACTGCTCGGTGAACAACCCCCATCCCCGAAAACACATCAAACCACACTCGTTAAAGCTGCCCCCCCTTCCCATGCGCTCAGTCCCTTCAGTCCTGTTTGACTCTTTGCGACCCTCTGGACTGGAGCCCGCCAAGCTCCTCTGTCCATGGGATTCTTCAGGCAAGAATACTGGAGTGGGTTGCCATTCCCTTGTCCAGGGCGTCTTCCCAACCCAGGGATTGAACCCAGATCTCCTGCATTGGAAGGCAGGTTCTTTACCAGTAGCACCATCTGGGAAGCCCCTTCCTTCCCATACTCCTCCCTTTTCATCCTTTTGTGGCTTTTTCTTGACTTCTCTGAGACTGCCTTGTCTTTATAGGAGGACACCTCCCAAGGTGGAGGGTTGGGTCCAGGCAGCATGTGGGCTGGCACTCCGGGGGCTGCCCTGCACTGAGAACTATGGACTGGAGTGGGGGTAGGGGAGGACTCTGGGGGCTGAGGCAAGTCCTGGAACCAGCTGGCAGGGGTTAGCATACCTGGCAGGCCATGTGGGCATCCCAGCCACTGGACACCAGAGTCTGCAGCCGGGGCGCGTTCTCCTCCACGAACCGCTCACACTGAGGGAGGAGACAGACACAGGGCTGGGTGAACCCAGGCCCGGGGCAGGGCCCTCCTGCCTTAACGTCTGGCCTCCCCACTTATGTGGATCCTCTCAGAGCTCCCTGGGCCTGGTGTAGGTCCAGCCCTCAGCCCTCAGTGAGCAGCTCTGGCTGTAAGACTGAACAAGCTGCTGGGTGGAAATGGGGGTTTCCTTCAGGAAAACCAGGGACTTCAGAGATGGAGACTGAGGGGCAGAATCTTGGCCCCATCCTTCCCTCCCCTCTCCATTTCAGTTCTGGAAGCCACCCTGAAGTTCATCTGGTCCTAGAGACCTCATGAGGGGAGCCCTGTGCGGGAAGCAGCCTTCTCCAAGAGTCAGCAGGCGTGTCACCCACTCTCAGAGAACATCAGGGCTCTGGGACCCCAGTCCCAGGCCTCTCCTGCTGGTGGCTTGGTCCCCACTGAGTCACACCGGGAGGAGCCCCGGGGCAGGGACAGGACTGGGACCTGGAGAGGAGGCCAGGCCTTCTCTTGCTCAGCTGGCCCGGCATTACTCATCTCCTGGCAGGTGACCGGGCCTCTCTCCAGGTCCATGACGAGGCCTGCTGTCCTCCTGAGCCCGTGCCCCTGGGCCAGAGACGTCTCCTGACCTTTTGCCCTAAGTTACAACCACGTCATTGTTTGTCCTGCATCCTGTCTGCGTCTGAGCACCTTAAGGGCAGAGGTCCAGACCACTCTGTGTGTCTCTGGGAAACCTGTCTTGGACCCAACCCTCCACCTCAGGCAGCCCCTGGGTCCCAAGCCCCACCGCATGCCTGCCCCTCACCTTTTGCCTGTCCAGCCAGGTGCCCAGGCAGGCCTGGCGCATTGCCTGTGGCGTGGCCTGCTCACTGCTGTTCCCTGCCTGGGTGGTCACAAACATGCAGAGCTGGCAGTCAGAGTCTTGTGGCAGCCATTCTCCAGGCACGGACCCCAGGGCAGGGAGGGCTAGAGAGAACAAACAGCCTCATTCCTGTTCTCACTGGGGCAGTGCAGATGGACCCGAGAAGGGGAGGGGATGGGAGCGGGTGATGGGCAGGGGCTGGGGCGGCAGGCTCACCTGGGCCAGCGCTGTCCTCACTGGAGCACCGGAGGACGAGGCCGCAGACCAGCTGGGGCAGCATGCGGCCTAGCAGCGTGTCCAGGAGGATGACCGAGTAGCGCTCAACCAGGCACTGGCAGATGCCGCCCACCAGCAGGGGGACCACGTGGCACACCTGGGCCACAGTCATGGCCAGAACACCCTGGGGTGGGGGCCGAGAAAGGACAGAGTGGGACCTTCCCCCGAAAGACCTGCTCAAGGTGCTTTGCAGACCTTCCCTGGGGGCCTTGGAGAATTACTACGCTGCTTGCAGGTAGACGCTGAACATCAGGGAGTCCAGGGGACTTGTCCAGAGTCACTGCGCTGGTTCGAGAACCAGGCCACAGACCCCCACTCTGACTTCAAAGACTCTGGAATTGTTGAAATTCCAAAGTTTTCCAGAGAGGTAGACACTGCTCAGGCCACATGACAGCCTGGGGCAGAGGCAGAACCAACCCGAGTCTTCTCCCTCCTGACCTGGCGGTGCCATGCTTCCCCCACAGGTGGACAAGCTCCTGTCTGTGGCTCCCAGAGTCAAGAAGTCCCTGGTTTCAGGAGGCCCATGGGGAAGTAAGGAGTTCCCCCACCCAACCTCACCCCACCCCACCCTTGATTCCAAACACAACCTCCCTGCTGAAGAGCAAGGAGACAGAATGCAGGCACCCTTATGCCTCCACTTCTTTATTCATTCAGCCAATTCATGTAAAGAATTGGCTTTTCACTTTCATGCATTGGAGAAGGCAATGGCAACCCACTCCAGTGTTCTTGCCTGGAGAATCCCAGGGATGGGGGAGCCTGCTAGGCTGCCGTCTATGGGGTCAAAGAGTCGGACACGACTGACGCAACTTAGCAGCAGCAGCATACCTCAATTTTAAAGAAAGGACCGGTATGTGGCAGGCTGGTCTGGGCCCTCCCTGTTCCTGCCTTTCATATGTGAAATAAGCTACAAGGATCTACTGCACATCTCAGGGAATGTAGCCAATATTTTATAATAACTATAGATGGAGTATAACCTTTGAAAGTTGTGAATCATTATATTGTACACTTGTGAGTTATATAATATTTATATCAACTATGTTTGTGTGTGTGTCCCCAGTTGCTTCAGTTGTGTTTGACTCTTTGTGACCCTGTGGACTGTAGCCTGCCAGGTTCTTCAATCCATGGGATTTCTCAGGCAAGAATACTGGAGTGGGTTGTCACTTCCTCCTCTAGGGGATCTTCTCGACCCAGGGATCGCACCTACACCTCCTGAGTCAGATTTTTACCTGCTGAACCATCAGGAAGCCTTGTACATCAACTATACTTCAATTTTCGGAGAAGGCAATGGCACCCCACTCCAGTACTTTTGCCTGGAGAATCCCATGGAAGGAGGAGCCTGGTAGGCTATAGTCCATGAGGTCGCTAAGAGTCGGACACGACTGATCGACTTCACTTTCACTTTTCACTTTCATGCATTGGAGAAGGCAATGGCAACCCACTCCAGTGTTCTTGCCTGGAGAATCCCAGGGACAGGGGAGCCTGGTGGGCTGCCGTCTATGGATGGGGTCACAGAGTCGGACATGACTGAAGCAACTTAGCAGCAGCAGCATACTTCAATTTTAAAGAAAGGACCGGTATGTGGCAGGCTGGCCTGGGCCCTGTTCCTGCCTGAAGCCCCTGCTGTCCCTCAGCATCAGGACAGCCAAGGACACCTCCCTGGCTGTCCCTCCTCAGGCTCTTTTGCTGGCTTTTTCCTCTTCCTCCACCTGGTCCACCCCACATCCCTGGATTTAAATCTTGTCTGTAGCCATGACTCTCAGACTGACGTCTCTGGACCTGGCCAGTGACCAGGCAGGCTGCCTGCTTGTCGCCTCCTCCTGTATGTTATACAGGCAACTCGAACTTATCACGGCCAGGAGAGAAGTCCTAATTTTTCTGCCCAGACATGTTTCTTCTTAAATCCACCCATCTCAGTGGGGGGTGGGGGGCATTCCAAAGAGCCTGTCACTCAAGCCAAAGTCCATAGAATCATGGCTGACTCCCCACTTGTCTTCACGCCCCTGGTCCCCTCCATCACCGAGTCCTGCAGAGCCCACCTCCCAGACAGACCCCAGTCCCCCTGCTAGTTCCAGGCCTACCGAGCTCCCTGCCATGGTCTCCTAAGGACTCGCCTTGCTCTCATTCTTCTCTCCCTTCTGCCTGATACTATCTTCAAACACCAGGAGAGAGATCTTGCTAAAGTGTAAATCCAGTCATGGCTCCTCCTGCCTGAAACCCTTCCACAGCTGTGTACTGCCTTCAGAAGAAAGCCCAGGGCTTTCCTGGTGGCTGAGTGGTAAAGAATCCAGGAGCCACGGGTTCGCTCCCTTCCCCAAGAAGATCCCACATGCAACTAAGCCCATGCGCCACAACTATTGCAACTATTGTGCTCTGCAACAAGAGAAGCCACCAAAATGAGAAGCCTGAGCCCTGCAGCTAGAGAAAAGCCTGTGCAGCAACAAAGACCCGGTGTAGCCAAAAATAAATAAATAAGTAAAATTGTAAAAAAAGAAGAAGCGGAGCAAAGCCTGGTGTCCCTTCACTTGGCCTACCCTCTGCTCCCTTCTCAATCTCTCCCTGCAGGCTGCGCGCTGCAGCCCAAGCTCATTCTGCTTAAGACCCTTTGCCCATTGGTTTTAGTTGTTCCCCAGGTCTCAACCTCAGGGACGCTTCCTGACCAAGCATCCCACCCCCATTCTCCTATCACTGTTCCTTCCATCTGTCTTAATTCTCTGCTCTGAACTCATCACTACCTGAAAAAAATCTCTCCCCCCGCAGTGCAGACTCAGGAGGGTGGACACGCCTTCAGTGAGCAGGCAGCCATACTGGCCCCATCTGGAAGGGCCAACAGGGCAGGTCTCTCCTCACCTGGGCCCCATTTCAAGGCAGGGCCGTCGGGTGATGGTCACTACAAAGTTTGGAAGACTCCATGCTCAGGGTGGGCAGGGATGGGGTGTCCATCTAATTCTTCTTTTGTAAAATGAAAGCACCTTTTCTTGCCCTCTTCCTTCCCTCCTTTCCCTCTCTCTTCCTTTCTTCCTTTCTCTTTCTCTCCCTTTCTTTCTCTGTCTCTTTTTTCTTTCTTCCTTTCTCTCTCCCTCTTTATTTCTCTCTTTTTCTTTCTTTCCCAGCAATTTGGTATAGATTTTACTGGAACATTGTTTCACTTTGTTTCTGATACATACCTATTCCAACCCTCAGGCTGAATAGAAAACTTGAAAGCACCATTTCCACAAAGACAACTAGATTCTTTTCTGTATTTTGACACCTGGCATAGTGCCTGGAGGGCTTCTCTGGTGGCACAGAGGTAAAGAATCTGCCTGTCAATGCAGGAGACCTAAGAGATGCAGATTCAATCCCTTGTCAGGAAGATCCCCTGGAGAAGGGAATGGCAACCCACTCCAGTATTCTTGCCCAGAGAATTCCATAGACAGAAGAGCCTGGTGGGCTACAGTCCATGGAGTCGCAAAGAGTCGGACACGACTGAGTGACTGAGAACACACGCATAGTGCCTGGCACACAGTGAGGGCTTCGCAATTGTTGAAGAAGCTCTAGTCCTGGCACTTAGAGGCCCAGCCCGAGGGCAGGGTGCCTCGGGTGGGAACAATGCACAAATGGCCCCCTCCTAACCTCTGAGGATGGATGGGGGAGGTGGAGCAGTGCGGAGCCCTGTGGCCTGGACGACTCACCTTGGGAATCACAGCCTGGATCCGTTTAATCAGAGTCCGGCAGAGCCAGCAGTAGGGGATGGGAATGGGGAACAGCTGCTCAGAGAGGTCCTGGTGGAAGAATCATGCTGGAGGCAGGCTGGACAGCAGGCTCGCCCGGGCTCTGCTCACCAGCCTCGCCTCCTTCTCCTCTCCTCTTGCTCAAGCCTTAGGCCCTGTCTGTATTTGCTGGTGCCCTTCCCGGCTCTGGCCCTCCCAGGTCAAGTGCTCCCGGCCTCCAGGGCCTCGGCTCTGGCCCTGGGGCTCTGGATCCCCACCTCACCTGTGTCTGAGGCCCAGGCTTGGCCTGGGGGACCCCTGGCAGCAGGGGGAGGGCCAGCTTGTCCAGCAGAGGGCCCCATGGCTCTGGCCCCTTCCCTGGCTCTGGGTGCCTGGGCTTGCATAGGCCCACGTGCTGACAGATGAACTTCGGGTTCTAGGGCACAACACAGGGTGAGGGGGTGGTTAGGGTAGGGGAGGGAGCCCCACTCCTGCTCAGTCTGGCTCAAGGATTCAGATACCAGGCCACTGTCTTTGGCCTGGAATGAGGGGAGCAGGCTGGTTTGGGGTTGTGGTTTAAGATTCTGTGGAGGGGATGGGAGAGACCAGAGGCAGAGAGGGAGGTCATGTGGGGACTTTGGGGCACTTGTCTGTGGATGTGTGTGAATGAGTGTGAGTATGGATGTTTGTGAGAATGAATGAGTTTAAGTACATGAGACTGTGTCTTTTGTGTGAGTGTGCAGATGATGTGGGTTTTTGTTATCTTTTTCTGGAGGAGAAACTCAAATTTTTTTAGGCAAATTGTTATTCCTTTTGCATTTTCTGTAATAAGCCTTTAGACCCACATATTAAACCACATGGGCACTGCCTTTCCTTAATCAAGAATGTGAATTGTGGATTCAAAGGACAGAGGTCAAAATCAAAGCTTGACCAATTATTATCTGTGTATTTTTGGGTATCCATGGGACTGACTGTACCCCTCCAGGCTCCTCTGTCCATGGAATTTTCCAGGCAAGAATACTGGAGTTTGTTGCCATTAACTACTCCAGGGGATCTTCCTGACCCAGGGATCGAACCTGTGTCTCTTGCATCTCCTACATTGGCAGGAAGATTCTTTACCACTGGAGCCACCAAGGCTTCCCAGGTGGCTCAGTGGTAAAGAATTCACCTGCAATGCAGGAGACTGGGGTTTGATCCCTGGGTCAAGAAGTTCCCCTGGAGAAGGGAATGGCAACTCACTCTAGTATTCTTGCCTAGAAAATTCCTTGGACAGAGGAGCCTGGTGAGCTACAGCCCACAGGGTCGCAAAGAGTCGGACACAGCTGGGTGACTAAGGACACACCTTCTTGGGTGTTAACTTCTCTGAAGCAGTTGTTGGAAGATTCCTTTAATTACAGTATTTTAAGGACTTAAAGCTTGGAGCCTACTCAGAGTTAGCACAAAGTAGAATTTGTTATTCTTGTGGGATGCTGTGAGTTTTACCTGAGATTGTGTGTCTGTAGTATGGATTTGTGACCCAGTGTATGTTTGTATGAAGAGCGTGAGGGTGTGTGTAGGTGTTTGCAAGTGTGCAGACCCACTGTGTACAGCTTAGTGGGTGGGGCTGTGATCTGGGCACCAGTTGAGGGGCACTGAGTTTCCTGGACTGGGTGTGGATAGGCGCGCGCGCGCACGTGTGTGTGTGTGTGTGTGTGTGTGTGTGTGTGTGTGCTGGGGTAACATATGTGGGGGTAACTCTGAGAAAGGGCAGGCATGGAGGCTGTGAGGGAGGCAGCCTGGAGGCTAGGTGGGCAGGCCTCACCATATGGCTCTGGAAGTGCTCAATGATCAGAGGGAAATAGGTGTCCAGCAGGTGGCGACACAGGGGCGCCAACAGTTTCAGCGGAAGGACATCGCACTCCTGCTCCAGAAATTTGCGCACTGAGTCCTGGGAGGCAGGCCAGAGAGAGGACTGTTAGCCTGGCCTCTCTGAGGTCTGCCCCAAGTGAGCCCCTGGACATGGGGCCACTGCCTAGCTGACTGGTCGCCTTTGCCCAGGGCCCTGGAGTTTGGAGGGTGCTGAAGGAGCTGTGTGATTGGGCACAGGAAGGGTAGCTCCCCTTGGGAACGACTGTGATGCTGAGATCACTCCCAGAGCCCTCTCTCGACCAGGAGACCCCTGGTAAACCCAGGCATCACCCCCAGCCTGGAGATGCTCCTTTAAGAGGCTCACTTCTTCTTCCATCTCTTAACCTCCAAGCTTCAATTCAGGGTATGGGCCTCATTACCTGGAAAATGGCCTCCTTGGCCATCTTGGTGAGGAGGCGGGAGATGTTCTCACATTCCTGGCACAGGTCATCCTGAGGAGAGGGCCCCAGGGTGGAGCACGTGATGGGGGGCATGCTCCCAGCTCAGGTGGCTAAGGCTGACAGGGCACTCCAAGACACAGGAAAGTGTCCATGATCCCACCCCATCCCATTCATCCCATTCCATCCCACCCTGTCCATCCCATTCCATCCCATTCATTCCATCCCACTCATCCTACCCTGTCCATCCCATATCACTGCATCCCATCCATCTCATCCCATCCCATCCCATCTCACCCCATCCATGCCATCCCATTCATCCCACCCCACCCTATCCATCATATTCTATCCCATTCCACTCCATCCCATCCTATCCCCTACAGGGGCTCCAATCCATCAGGCACATCCAGAGTCTACCCAGGACCCTTTACCCTGAGCCCTTTTGTCTCCCTACATCCTTGGGTAGTACTCACGGCTTCCACATGTCCCCAGACTTCCTGCAGGCAGTGCCCTAGGGCTCTGCACTGCAATGCTTGCTCCAGACTTTGACACCAGAACTCGGGGCCCTGGGCACAGGCCAGGGAATAGGTGATCGCAGCAGCTGTGGTTTGAAGCCAGAGCAACCTTGGGATCCATGCCACACCTGGTGCACTGGCCTCCCCCAAACTCCACACCTAATTTTACTGGGATGCATGGCTCTTAAACCTGCTAGAGTCAGACAGCTCTGGCTTCTGCTCTGTGTGTGTATGCTAAGTTGCTTCAGTCATGTCCAACTCTTTGAGACACTTTGAACTGTAACCCCCCAGGCTTCTCTGTCCCAGGGATTATCCAGGCATGAATGCTGGAGTGGGTTGCTATGCCCTTCCTCAGGGGATCTTCCTGACCCAGAGATCAAACCCGTGTCTCTTGCATCTCCTACACTGGCAGGCGGGTTCTTTACTGTAACATCACCTAGGAAGCTCTCTACCTGCTCTGGTGCCCACCAGCTGTGTGACCTTGGACAAGCCCTAGAGTCTCTGAATCAAGGCTCCCTCTTCTTTAAAATGAGGATAATGTCCAGACTAAGGATAATGCTTGGGACAGAACCAGGGCTCAGCGAATGGTGGAGCAGTTTGCAATGCCCCCTCCACCCTAGGCCTGGAAGGTGGGGAAGCAAGGGGAGGCTGGGGGGACTCACCAGTGCCTGGACCACAGAGTATGGGCAGCAGCAGAAGCCATGGAAGCAGGTGTGACTTGGCCATGGCACCTCCACAGCCTGGACACCCTGCTTGGGGCGGGGGCCCTTATAGCTGGGGGCTGGGGTGTGGGGGCAGGACTCTGTGGGAGCAGCGATGACCTCAGTGTTTGTCTTTGCCCTAGAGAGCCCTCCAGATGCTTTGATCCCCACCTCTTCCCAGCAGTGACACTCCTGCCTGCCCCCCTGGCTACCCCCACCCTGCCATATCCTGCCCAATGATCTTCCCTGGTCCCTTTGCCGCCCTCCCACCCCCAAACACACATTCTTCCTCTCAGGGGCCTGGACTCCCTCCAACCTGGGGGCTCTTGATCCTTCACATCCAATCCCATCTCCCTGGGTTACAGAAGGGGAACTGAGACAGGACCAGAGTAGCAGGAGTGACTCCCCTCCCTTCTCTACCTGGGGCCTCTCTGGCCTCCTCTACTCTTGAGCAATGACTCTTAAGAGCTTCCTGCCTGGCTCTTGACCAGGGGCAAGCCCTGGAGGGGCGAGCCTGGAGATGGCCACCTACCGCAACCCTCTCCTTATTTTTTCCTCCAGAAAACTCCTCTGCTTCTCTGAGAACATGGCCGGCATCGCTCAGAAGAGCGTTTACATGAAGCAAAGAGAAAAAAAAAAAAAAAACAACCAAGTGTCCCAAGTATCTGAGACAAGGGGCACAGCTTGGCAGCTCAGGGGGAAGAAACTGTCCTTTGCAGTTGCCTGGTCAGGCCCCCCTGGGCAGCGCACATACCAGAATAAGCTGACCACCTAGGAGGGGCAGACACAAAGGGTGAGAGCAGGGAGTCAGGCGCTGGCTCCTGGGCACCACTGTGGCCACCCATGTGGCTGAGTCCTGGGGTGCCCTCTCCAGCAGAAGATCACGGGTACTACCTCTGGCTCAGGCAGGTGGGAATCAGTACCACTGGACTCAGGATAGCCGAAAGACTCTCAAGGTCACAAGGGGTTCGGGCAGTTTCTGTTGGCCTCAAGCCCTCGTCAGTATGACAAATGGTTGCTATCATGGGAGTCAACCAAGAGTGTGTGTAAACATGTGACAAACATGGGTCCCCGCGATTTGCGTTCCTCCCAAGAAGGTGGGACTGGTGAGTGTTTAACAGAGGAGCTGCCCTGGGCACACTCAGGACTGCCCTAGCCGCAGAGGGTGGGGGCTGCCTCCGGGGTGTTGGTCAGGGTGTCTAATTGCCTTCTTGCTCACAGCACACCGCAGGGCAGGCTGGTTCAGCGGGGAGGCTCAGGTTCATGCAGTCACTCTGGGGCGCAGGCCCATCCTTCCGCTTGTTCTGCTGTTCCCCAGGCCTTGGGGTCCTCCCCTGGTTCCTCTGTATCTGGACGGCAGAAAGACGGGTGGGGAGTTGAGGATCAGGCCCAAGAGTAGCCTTCATTTCTGCTCCCAGTTCATGGGCCAGGACTCCATCACACTGTCCCACTTAATGGGACACTTAATGGGACTCCCGGGCGCCCAGGGGAATGGGACCTGGGGCTGGACACATGGCCTTGTCTCAGATCCATCATGCTGAACACAACACTGTGTGTTCTGGGGGGTTTTCTGGATAGTGTTTCCATGGCTTCCATCAAATCCTCAAAGAGCCGCTCTCACCTTCTGAGATAGCCCATGCTCTATCTGTGGAGTATGTTTCTCTCTAAATAAATCCACTTCTTAGCTTTCACTTCGTCTCTCACTGAATTCTGTCTGCAATGAGACATCAAGAATCTGAGCCTCATTAAGTCTTGAAACTTGGCACTGTGGATGCTTGCTGCTCTGGACTCACATCCTCTTGACATGGTAACTCCAGATGAAGGAGAGTCTCTTCCAGGGTTCATGAATTAATCTCAGGGACGCCTACATTTGGCTCTAATTAGGTCACATGTTTCCAAACCAATTGCTATGGCAGGAGGATAAAATTGGCCTAGGCAGCTTCTGGGGGTGGAGCGGGGTGGGGGGCAGAGAGAATTTCCATTTTACAAGGTGACCAAATGTCTCAGACAACCATCTTGAGGTAAAGATACTGAAACTCCTTCAAGTGGGAGAAGTTAACTCATATGCTGCCCCTAAGCACATAGACCCCAGATAAGTTGGACCTGAAGATTAATGATGCTGACTCCCAACTGCTTCACCACAAACTCATCAGAAGAAAGTCCATGAGCTGATCACGCCCTTTACTATAAACCATTGTATGAATTGTATGTAGAGTATGAACCATTACTATAAAACTTCTCCAAGTTAGGACACGTAGTTTTTGAGGCTGGAGCCCACTGTGTCCCCCTTTGCCTGGCAAAGTAATGAAGCTATTTTCTTCTGCTTCAGCCTCCCTTTACCCCCAAATCCTCAAAGAGAGTTCCAGGTCACCACACTCTGTAGAGCTGTGATCCAAGAGGACAAAATAAACACACAATACCAGTCATTGGCTGAGCTGCTCTGGCCCAGGGCAAGGGTGAGATTGTTGGCCTCGTGGTCCCTGGGTGGGTCTCTGGTTTTTCCTGCTTTGATGTTACCTGCATCTCAATCTCTGATTAAAATTTTACTTCTCAGGGGTGGGAGGAGGGAGGGGTGGGTGGGCAGTTTGGGGTTAGTAGATGCAAACTATTATATGTAGAATGGATAAAAAACAGAATCCTACTGTACAGAATAGGGAACTATCTTCAGCATCCTGTGATAAACCATAATGGAAAACAATATAAAAAAGAATGTACACATGCGTATAACTGAGTCACTTTATTGTACAGCAGAAATTAACACAACATTGTAAATCAACTCTCCTTCAATGTAAAATAAATTAAAAAAAAGAAAAGAAACCAAAAAAAAAAAAAAGAAGGAAAAGAAAGAAAATAATATTGGGCTTCTACAGGGAGAGCCTGCACAGATGTGCTGTACAGCTAGTTGTCCTGACCCGCCTATTTTTTTTTTTTTTACCTATTTATTTTGTATTGAAGAATAGCCAATTAACAAACAAGGCTGTGATAGTTTCAGGTAAACAGCAAAGGGACTCAGCCATACAAATACATGAATCCCTTCTCCCCTATACTCCCCTCCCATCTAGGCTGCGAAACAACATTGAGCAGAATTCCTTGCTGGTTATCCATTTTAATCAGTGGTGTGTACATGACCATCCCCAAATCCCTAACTATCCCTTCCCCCTATCCTCCCCACCCACTCAAACTCTGAAACCACAACTTTGTTCTCTAAGTCTGTGAGTCTCTTTCTATTTTGTAAGTAAGTTCATTTCTATCATTTCTTTTTAGATTCCACATTTAAGGGATGTCATACAATGTTTCTCCTTTTCTGACTTATTTCACTCTTCATGACATTCTCTAGGTCCAGCCATGTTGCTGAAAATGACATTATTCCATTCTTTTCAATGGTTTAGTGATCTTCCGTTGTATATATGTACCACATCTTTATGCATTCCTCTGTCGATGGACATTTAGGTTGATTCTATGTCTTGGCTACTGTAAACAGTGCTGCAATGAACACTATGGTGTATGCATCCTTTTGGATCATGTTTTTCTCTAGACACATGCCCAGGAGTGGACTTGCAGGGTCATACAGAAGGTCTATGTTTAGTTTTTTAAGGAACCTCCATACTGTTCTTCATATGACTGTACCAATTTACATTCCCATTAAAATGGGCTCAATACAGGACAGAAATGGTATGGACCTAACAGAAGCAGAAGATATTAAGAAGATGTGGCAAGAATACACAGAAGAACTATACAAAAAAGATCTTCATGACCCAGATAATCATGGTGGTGTGATCACTCACCTAGAGCCAGACATCCTGGAATGAGAAGTCAAGTGGGCCTTAGGAAGCATCACTATGAACAAAGCTAGAGGAGGTGATGGAATTCCAGATGAGCTATTCCAAATCCTGAAAGATGATGCTGTGAAAGTGCTGCACTCAATATGCTAGCAAATTTGGAAAACTCAGCAGTGGCCACAGAACTGGAAAAGGTCAGTTTCCATTCCAATCCCAAAGAAAGGCAATGCCAAAGAATGCTCAAACTACCGCACAATTGCACTCATCTCACATGCTAGTAAAGTCATGCTTAAAATTCTCCAAGCCAGGCTTCAGCAATATGTGAACCGTGAACTTCCAGATGTTCAAGCTGGTTTTAGAAAAGGCAAAGGAACAAGAGATCAAATTGCCAACATCCACTGGATCATCAAAAAAGCAAGAGAGTTCCAGAAAAACATCTATTTCTGCTTTCTTGACTATGCCAAAACCTTTGACTGTGTGGATCACAATAAACTCTGGAAAATTCTGAAGGAGATGGGAATACTAGACCACCTGACCTGCCTCTTGAGAAATCTGTAAACAGGTCAGGAAGCAACAGTTAGAACTGGACATGGAACAACAGACTGGTTCCAAATAGGAAAAGGAGTACATCAAGGCTGTATATTGTCACCCTGCTTATTTAACTTACATGCAGAGTACATCATGAGAAACGCTGGGCTGCAAGAAGCACAAGCTGGAATCAAGATTGCTGGAAGAAATATCAATAACCTCAGACATGCAGATGACACCACCCTTATGGCAGAAAGTGAAGAGGAACTAAAGAGCCTCTTGATGAAAGTGAAAGAGGAGAGTGAAACAGTTGGCTTAAAGCTCAACATTCAGAAAACTAAGATCATGGCATCTGGTCCCATCACTTCATGGGAAATAGATGGGGAAACAGTGTCAGACTTTATTTTTCTGGGCCCCCAAAATCACTGCAGATGGTGACTGCAGCCATGAAATTAAAAGACGCCTACTTCTTGGAAGGAACGTTATGATCAATTTAGACAGCATATTAAAAAGCAGAGACATTACTTTGTCAACAAAGGTCTGTCTAGTCAAAGCTATGGTTTTTCCAGTAGTCATATATGGATGTGAGAGTTGGACTGTAAAGAAAGCTGAGCGCCGAAGACTTGATGTTTTTGAACTGTGGTGTTGGAGAAGACTCTTGAGAGTCCCTTGGACTGCAAGGAGATCCAACCAGTCCATCCTAAAGGAGATCAGTCCTGGGTGTTCATTGGAAGGACTGATGTTGAAGCTGAAACTCCAATACTTTGGCTACCTGATGCAAAGATCTGACTCATTTGAAAAGACCCTGATGCTGGGAAAGATTGAGGGCAGGAGGAGAAGGGGACGAAAGAGGATGAGATGGTTGGATGGCATCACCGACTTAGTGGATATGGATGTGGGTGGACTCCAGGAGTTGGTGATGGACAGGGAGGCCTGCTGCTGCTGCTAAGTCATTTCAGTCATGTCCGACTCTGTGCGACCCCATAGACGGCAGCCCACCCAGGCTGCCCCGTCCCTGGGATTCTCCAGGCAAGAACACTGGAGTGGGTTGCCATTTCCTTCTCCAATGCATGAAAGTGAAAAGTGAAAGTGAAGTCGCTCAGTCGTGTCTGACTCTTAGCGACCCCATGGACTGCAGCCCACCAGGCTCCTCCATCCATGGGATTTTCCAGGCAAGGGTACTGGAGTGGGGTGCCATTGCCTTCTCCGCAGGGAGGCCTGGTGTGCTGCAATTCATGGGGTCGCAAAGAGTTGGACACGACTGAACGACTGAACTGAACTGAAGTGACTGTGTATGAGGGTTCCTTCTCTCTACATCCTCTCTGGCATTTATTGTTTGTGGATTTTTTGGTGACAGCCATTCTAGCTGATGTGAGGTGATAGCTCATAGTTTTTATTTGCATTTCTTAAATAATTAGTGATGTTGAACATCTTTTCATGTGCCTCTTGGCCATCTGTACGTCTTCTTCTTTTTTTTTTTTTAGTAACAAATTTTTTTGATTTTATGATTTTTTTCATTTAGTTAATTAGTTAACTTTTGGCTGTGCTGGGTCTTTGTTGCCGTGTGGGCTTTCTCTAGTTGTGGCCAGCAGGGGCTATTCTCTATCAATAGTTGCACTGTGAGGGCTTCCCACTGTGGTGGCTTCTCTTCTTGCAAAGCTTGGGCTCTAGGGTGCTTGGGCTCAGTAGTTGTGGTGCATGGGCTTAGTTTCTCTGTTGCCAGCATCTGGGATCCTCCCGGATCAGGGATCAAACCAGTGTCTACTGCATTGGCAGGCAGGTTCTTTACCACCAAGCCACCAGGGAAACCAGCAATGAAATAGTATGTGGCCATATGAAGGAATAAAATTCTGATGTATGCTGCAACATAGATGAACTTTAAAAGCAAGATGCTCAGTGAAATGTCAGACACAAAAGGACAAATAATGTATGATTATATTTATATGAAATTCCTAGAGCAGTCAAATTCATAGACAGAAAGTAGAATGGTGGTTGCCAGGGGCTGAGAGGAGAAAAAGTGGGGAGTTTATGTTTAATGGGGACATAATTTCAGCTTTGCAAGATGAGAAAATGCTGGAGGTGGACGGTGGTGATGGTTATACAATATTGTGAATGTGCTTAATGCCGCTGAACTATATGCTCAAGATTGTTATAGTGGGACTTCCCTGGTGGTCCAGTGGTTAAGACTCCTCATTTCCAATTTGGAGGGTGCAGGTTCAATCCCTGGTCAGGGAATAAAGATTGCTAAAATGGTAAATTTAATGTTTTACCCCAATTAAAAAGAAATGGGGTGGGGTGGAGAGAAGAGAAGGCGAGAAATAAGTCAAGCTGGAGGAGGGGGAAAAACTGTTTTCCTTTTCTTTTTTTCTGTGGCTCCAATGCATGTGGGATCTTAGTTCTCTGACCATGGATCAAACCTGTACCCCTGCAATGGAAGCACAGAGTCTTAACTACTGGACTTCCCTGTTTTTCTTTCTTTTTGTCTTTTGTTTTCATCTTTTTTCCCCCCTGTTTTTCTTTTGATTGTGAGAAACACGAGGCTCCAAAGAGGGGACTTTAGAGCCTTCAAAGCTGAGACTTAAGAGGATCAGCCAAGTGTTACAGGTTGCATATTGAAATCACTTTTATATCCTCTGAGAGATGAAAGTGAAGAGGAGAATTCCCATCAATTCCTTCTATGGTTTCAGGCTGCACTTCCCCAATATTGCTCTGGGAGTGACTCATCAGGGTCTGTGACTTTCCTCCCCTCTCCCACCTCTGTTCTTTTATGGGGTATGCTTTTTAAATTAATTAATTTCTTTCTTTATTTTTCGCTGGGTTGGGTCTTTGTTAGGGCTTCCCTGTGGCTCAGAGGTTAAAGTGTCTGCCTCCAATGCGGGAGACCTGGGTTCGATCCCAGGGTCGGGAAGATCCCCTGGAGAAGGAAATGGTAACCCACCCCAGTATTCTTGCCTGGAGAATCCCATGGACGGAGGAGCCTGGTAGGTTATACACGCGGACTTTCTCTAGTTGTGGAGAGCAGGGCCTGCTCTCTAGTTGCAGTGTTTGGGCTTCTCATTGTGGTGGCTTCTCCTGATGAGGAGCACAGACTCTAGAATACAAAGGCTCAATAGTTCTGTGTACAAAGTTAGTTGCCCTGTGGCCTATGGAATCTTCCCAGATCAGGGATTGAACCCCTGTTCCCTACATTGAAAGGCAGATTATTAACTGCTGGACCGCCAGGGAAGTCCTAGTGGAATGTATTTGAATATAGCTTCTGGGTTTGGAGTAGAACCCATGGGAGAAAACAAGGCAAATGCCATGTTTCCCAGCACAGTCCTTTCTTTCTTTCTTCTTCTTCTTCTGCTGCTGCTGTTAAGTCACTTCAGTCATGTCCAACTCTATGCGACCCCATAGACGGCAGCCCACCAGGCTCCTCTGTCCCTGGGATTCTCCAGGCAAGAATACTGGAGTGGGTTGTCATTTCCTTCTCCAATGCATGCATGCATGCTAAGTCACTTCAGTCGTGTCCGACTCTGTGCAACCCAACGGACAGAAATCCACCAGGCTCCTCTGTCCACAGGATTCTCTAGGCAAGAATACTGGAGTGGGTTGCCATTTCTTTCTCCCTTTTTCTTCTGACTGTCTACTTATTTTATCTTATTTTGTTGACTGCGCAGTATAGAATTCAAGATCTTAGTTCTTCCACCAGGGGTTGAATCTGCACCTTCTCCAGTGAAAGTGTGGAGTCTTAACCACTGAACCATCAGGGAAGTCCCAGCACAGTTTTTTCTTGTGTTTTACTTTCTTTCAAAAGAAGAAATTTATTTATTTGGGAGAGGGGAAAAGAGGGAGGGAGGGCAATGGAACTTGGAGTTTAGAAAGAACTTTCATTTGTTCATTCATTTGACCAAAGAACAGTTAATGATCTGGGAGCTTAAACCACAATGCTCACTGCCTTCCTGGACACCAGGCTGAGCTCAGGAACTCCTGAGATACAGAGAGTGGAAGAGACTTTGTAAAGGCTGAGATTCTTGCAGTAACTGGAAGGGAGACATACGGGAAGTTCAAGTTATTATGCTGGCATTGATTCCATTTTTAAGCCTGTGTTGTGATGACTTGGGGCTTCCCTTGTGAGTCAGACAGTAGAGAATCTGCCTGCAATGCAGGAGACATGGGTTTGATCCTTGGTTCAGGAAGATCCCCTGGAGAAGGGAATGGCTACCCACTCCAGTATTCTTGCCTGGAGAATCCCATGGACAGAAGAGCCTGGTGGGCTACAGTCCATAGGGTCACAAAGAGTGGGACATAACTGAGCAACCAAGCATGGGATGACTTGAAGAAATAATGACTCTATTTATTTCTCTGAATTAAGGGGACTTCCAAAGTGGCATAGTGGTAAAAGAATCCACCTGTCTATGCAGGAGATGTAAGAGACACATCTTCGATCCCTGGGTTGAGAAGATCCCCTGGTGTAGGAACTGGCAATCCATTCCAGTATTCTTGCCTGGAAAATTCCATGGACAGAGGAACCTGGCAGGCCACAGTCCATAGGATCACAAAGAGTTGGAAACAACTGAGTGACTGAGCACACACACACACTGATTTAAGAAAGATATAGTGATACATAACTGGCAATGTGCCAGGTACTGTTCTAGGCACTGGAGATACATCTGTGAATAAACTCAGTATTGTTCTTACCTTCAAGGAGCTTCCCACCCAACAAGTGCTGTTTAGGGAGCCAGGTCAGAAGAAGCCTTTCTTCTCTGAAACCACAGCAAATATATCATATTGTGTGTGTGTGTTCAGTTGCTAAGTTATGCCTGACTCTTTGTGACTCCGTGGACTGTAGCCAGCCAGGCTCCTCTGTCCATGGAATTTCCCAGGCAAGAATACTGGTATGGGTTGCCATTCCCTTCTCCAGGGGATCTTCCCACCCAAGGATTGAACACATGTCTCCTGGATTGCAGGCAGATTATTTACCCCTGAGCCACCTGGGAAGCAAGGTTGAAATTGGGATACATCCCATCCCTGAGCCCATCATTGTGCCATGAAAATGGGATACAGTGATTGGTTGGGAAGAGTCAGGCTCTGTCCCGGCAGATGACTGAAGTGACGGGGGACAGGGCCCTCAAATTCGTGATAGTGACACAAAAGGAAGACAGCAGATACTGGGAGGAAACCCTGATAACTATTTCTTCACACATCAAGAGCCTCAAGCTCAGGAAATTATGACCATGAAACTCAAAAGCTTAGTGGTTTAAGACCACAGAGGTCTGTTTCATCTTCAAGTTTGTGTGCATAGTGGGTGGCCAGGGGCTAGCTCATCACAGCCCCGCCCTGGGGTACAGGCTGACACAGAGCACCATCTTGAACATTTTCACTCACCATGCCAGGAAAAGAGAACCCGGAGGATTTCAAACTGGCTGGCAAATGCTACAGCTCAGAAAGGAACACACTTGACCTCTTTTTGTTGTTGTTAAGTCACTAAATTGTATCCAACTCTTGGTATCTCCATGGATTGCAGGATACCAGGCTCCCCTGTCCTTCATTATCTCCCAGAGTTTACTCAAACTCATGTTCCTTGAGTTTGTGATGCCATCCAACCATCTCATCCTCTGTAGCTACCTTCTCCTCCTGTTCTCAATCTTTCCCAGCATCAGGATCTTTTCCAGTGAGGGTCTCTTCACATCAGGTGGCCAAAGTATTGGAGCTTCAGCTTCAGCAACAGTCCTTCCAAAGAATACTAAGGGTTGATTTCCTTAAGAATTGACTGGTTTGATCTCCTTGCAGTCCACAGCACTCTCAATAGTCTTTCCCAGCACCACGATTTGAAAGCAACAGTTCTTTGGCGCTAAGCCTTCTTTATGGTCTGATTCTTGCATCCATACATGACTACTAGAAAAACCATAGATTTGACTATATGGAAATTTGTGGCAAAGTGCTGTCTAGGTTTGTCATAGTTTTTCTTCCAAGAAGCAAGCGTCTATTAATTTCATGGTTGCAGTTACCGTCTGCAGTGGTCTTGGAGCCCAAGAAAATAGATGTGATAGAAGGACCATAAGGAAGGCTGAGCACCAACGAATGGATACTTTCAAATTGTGGTGCTGGAGAAGACTCTTAAGAGTCCCTTGAACAGCAAGGAGATCAAACCAGCCAATCCTAAAGGAAATCAACCCTGAATATTCATTAGAATGACTGTTGTGAAGCTGAAGCTCCAATACTTTGGCCACTTGATAAGAAGAGCCAACTCATTGGAAAAGACCCTGATGCTGGGAAAGATTGAGGGCAGGAGGAGAAGGGGGCGACGGAGGATGAGATGGTTGGATGGCATCGCAAGCTCGATGAACATGAGTTTGAGCAAACTCTGGGAGATAGTGAAGGACAAGGAAGCCTGATGTGCTGTAGTCCATGGGTAACAAAGAGTCAGATACGACTTAGCAACAGAACAACAACTAATAAGGAGGTCCTGAAGACAATGTTCCATTGGTCAGGGGCTTCTGGGAGCAAAATGGAGACAGATTAATGAAGAACATTGACTGAGAGGCTGCACTGTCCCCAGATGGACAGGGGAAGTGGTACAAAGGATGAGCATTTGTCCTTCTAAGATAATTTATCACCTCTAATACTTATCTACTCTTCAAAACTTCAGCCACATGCTTGTTGACCACAAGCATGTGGTCAAGAGTTGGCAGTTTAAACCAGAGGGTTATGAGGACAAGACTGTGGTGTGTGTGTATACCACACTTTCAGGGTCCACTGGAGACATAGAGGACACAATGCAGGTCCAGAGAAGCCTGTCTTTGGCAGAGTTCATTAGACCCTACCCACTTCTCTTCTCTTCTCTGGGAGCATTATTGGGATTATGAAAGTTGGGTCAGTCAGTGTTCAATGCCAGAAAGAGAAACATCCCAGGTAGTTTGAGAGTAGGGGACTTAACACAGGGATTTGGGTCCTTAAAAATGGTTGTGGAACTGAAGAAGCAGGTTCTGAAATGGGCTTCAAGGAATACTCCTGGAACTTTAAGAAATTGCCCTCAACAATTGTTTCTGAAGACAATTTCAAGCTGGTTCTACAGCTCAGAGTTCAAGAATACACTGCCATCCAGGGATTGGAAAGCCAATTTAAGAAGACTTCTGGTACTGGAAATGCTCCTGCCCCCAAATGTCACACTTCTATGACCTTGCTTGCCAGCAGCCAAAATAGTCAAAAGAGAATAGAGAGATGGTCTCGGGGTCAGCGTCCCAAATCCACGTCAGTGCCATCTAATTGTAGACATGGTTTCACACCCAGACCCAAGTTGCAATGAATTCTGGTAAGTGTTGGTGTAACTTTCCAACCTCTTCAAGTTAAAAAAAGGAAAAAGAGAAGGTGAGAGAGTCTAACCATAATAGCCACCCAAAGGTGTCTTTGTCTGGTTTTCCTCTCTCACACTTATATTTTGAGTGGTAAGCTGCTGCTGAGAGGTTTAAAAGTTTGTTTTGTTTTTAATTGAAATAGAGTTGATATGGGTTTCCCTAGTGGCTCAGACGGTGAAAAAAATCTACCTGCAATGCACAAAACCCAGGCTTGATCCCTGTGTTGGGAGGATCCTCTGGAGAAGGAAATGGCTACCCACTCCAGTATTCTTGCCTGGAGAATCCCATGGACAGAGGAGCCTGGTGGCTACAGTCCATGGGTTACAAAGAGCTGGACACGACTGAATGACTAACACTTTCACTGTCAGAACTGATATACAGTGTTTCAGGTGTACAGCAGTGATTGTTATACATATACATGCTGCTGCTGCTGCTAAATCGCTCAGTCGTGTCCGACTCTGTGCGACCCCATAGACGGCAGCCCACCAGGCTCCTCCGTCCTTGGGATTCTCCAGGCAAGAGTACTGGAGTGGGGTGCCATTGCCTTCTCCACACATATACATATCTATTTTTTCAGATTCTTTTTGGTAATAGGTTATGACAGCATATTGAATATAAATCCTTGTGCTATACTGTAGGTCGGAGAAGGAAATGAACCCACTCCAGTAGTCTTGCTTGGAAAATTCCATGGATTGGGGTGCCTGGTAGGCTACAGTCCATGGGGTCACAAAGAGTTGGACACGACTGAGCGACTTCACTTTCTTTCTTTCTATAATTCCTTTTGGAGAGGGAAATGGCAACCGACTCCAGTGTTCTTGCCTGGAGAATCCCATGGACAGAGGGGCCTGGTGGGCTGCAGTCTATGGGGTTCCAAGGAGTCGGACATGACTAAGCAACTAACACACACACACACACACACACACATACTGTGGGTCACTGATAAAATTTTTGATTAAAATGTTTATTTAGACTCGTATCCTAAGTTTGCAGTGAATCTCATATTTACATAACAGTTTGCATTCAGTAGTTTTCTGGGTAACACAAATATCAGTATATCCAAAAATTAACTCATTTAACTAATAAAGTTAAAAGTTAACAAAATTAACTCATTTAACTCATTACAAATTATCATTTGTAATATACAATGTTCCTGAACAGGTATAAACTGTTTCTTGGAATTATCATGAATAGTATCACAGTCGTAAAATATGCATTATGAAGAGGTATGAAAGTTAGAGGGGAAAAGTTCATTTTTGTATGTCCTGTGTCTTCATTCTAACTCACTTAAAAATTGTGATTTTGTTGTAGTTGTAAGTTTTGATTAGCTTTAATATTAAAACTAAGTTGTTAAAATATAAAAGAATTATTACTGACTTTTCAATTTGCTCAAGATTATGAATTAAAAGTGGACAGAGCAGAGTTTCCAGTTGACAAATGGAATTGCAAATAATGTTTTCTTTCTCTCTCCCTCTCTCTCTTTTTTTTTTTTTTTTTGAATGTTCTGGGTCATTGTTGAAGTGTGTGGATTTTTCTTTTTTTTTGTCTAGTTGCGTTGCTCAGGCTTCTCTTATTGTGGAGTACGGGCTCTAGAGGGCTCAGGCTCAGTAGTTGTGGCCCAAGAGCTTAGTTGCCCTGTAGACCGTGGGATCTTAGTTCCCTGGCCAGGGTTGAACCCACATCCTCTGCATTGGAAGACAAATTATTAACCACTGGACCACCAGGAAAGTCCAGTATGATGTCTCTTAAATTAAGCTTGTGACAATTGAACCAATCAACTGTAGCAGTAAGAAAACTATTGACAAAGTAGAACCAAGAAATGTTCCTCTTCAAATATGCTGGAGTCTGTACTTTCAGTAAAAAGATGACTACCTGAAGTAGCACAGATGGTTACCAAGTACCAAGAAAACAGATAATAAGCTTGGACAACAGTATTTTTTAGAGCTCACATTATAATTGGAGAGGGATAAAAAGCCAAAAGAGAGAATAGTCTTCAGTCATACAGGAAGTCATCCTCAATAGCCTGTCCAAGGATCATAGCTTCTGATCAGAGGTTATAAGTCATAGATAAAGTCATGACCATGCAAAATGACAGGCAGTAGCCTTGAATGCTGACAAAGACTAAACAAACTGTGTCTTCAGATTTTAATACATAATTGGAGCTCCCAAAACAAGCAAGAACTAAATAAAATAAAATAAAATTTTATTTAGAGCCCTCTACAACCAAATAGAAAAATCAAGGCTATGATTTTTCCAGTAGTCATGTATGGTTGTGAGAGTTGGACTATAAAGAAAGCTGAGTGCCGAAGAATTGATGCTTTTGAACTGTGGTGTTGGTGAAGACTCTTGAGAGTCCCTTGGACTGCAAGGAGATCCAAACAGTCCATTCTAAAGGAGACCAGTCCCAAATATTTACTGGAAGGACTGATGTTGAAGCTGAAACTCCAGTACTTTGGCCACCTGATGTGAAGAATGGACTCATTTGAAAAGACCCTGATGCTGGGAAAGATTGAAGGCGGGAGGAGAAGGAGACGACAGAAGATGAGATGGTTGGATGGCATCACCGACTCAATGGACATGAGTTTTAAACTCCGGGAGTTGGTGATAGACAGGGAGGCCTGGTGTGCTGCACTCCATGGGGTCGCAAAGAGTTGGACACAACTGAGCAAATGGATTGAACTGAACTGAACTGAGAACCAAATTAAAATACTGTACAGAAATCAAAATAAGTTTTGACATAAATGGAAACATAATGATTTTAGAGAAATTCAGTACAAGCTATCAGGAAAACTGGAGGGACTTCCACTATGTCCAGTGGCTAAGAACCCGTTCTCCCAATGCATGGGGCCTGGGTATGATGCTTGGTCAGGGAACTAGATCCCATGTGCTGCAGCCAGAGATTCTGCATGGCACAACTTAGAGTTTCACATGATGCAAGGAAGACATGGACAGCAAAGCAAATAAATAAATATTTCTTTAAATAAAAGGAAAACTGGAAAACTTACAGCTGCAAAAAGCTGTAACTCAAAGAGATAATTTGAGTAAAGAGGCAGATATACTATTTAGTAAACCTAATGCTTAAAAGTTAGAACTGGACATGGGACAGCAGACTGGTTCCAAATAGGAAAAGGAGTACATCAAGGCTGTATATTGTCATCCTGCTTCTTTAACTTACATGCAGAGTACATCATGAGACATGCTGTGCTGGAGGAAGCACAAGCTGGAATCAAGATTGCTGGGAGAAATATCAATAACCTCAGACATGCAGATGACACCACCCTTATGGCAGAAAGTGAAGAGGAACTAAAAATCCTCTTGAAAGTGAAAGAGGAGAGTGAAAAAGTTGGCTTAAAGCTCAACATTCAGAAAACTAAGATCATGGCATCTGGTCCCATCAGTTCATGGGAAATAGATGGGGAAACAGTGGAAACAGTGGCTGACTTTATTTTTTTGGGCTCCAAAATCACTGCAGATGGTGACTGCAGCCATGAAATTAAAAGACGCTTACTTCCTGTAAGGAAAGTTATGACCAACCTAGACAGTATATTAAAAAGCAGAGAGATTACTTTGCCAACAAAGGTCCATCTAGTCAAGGATATGATTTTTCCAGTGGTCATGTGAGAATTGGACTATAAAGAAAGCTGAGTGCTGAAGAATTGATGCTTTTGAACTGTGGTGTTGGAGAAGACTCTTGAGAGTCCCTTGAACTGCAAGGAGATCCAACCAGTCCATCCTAAAGGAGATCAGTCCTGGTGTTCATTGGAAGGACTGATGTTGAAGCTGAAACTCCAATACTTTGACCACCTGATGCAAAGAGCTGACTCATTTGAAAAAACCCTGATGCTAGGAAAGATTGAGGAGGAGAAGAAGGAGGAGAAGGGGATGACAGAGGACAAGATGGTTGGATGGCATCACCGACTCAATGGATGTGGGTTTGGGCAGACTCTGGGAGTTGGAGATGGACAGGGAGGCCTTGACTGCTGCGGTTCATGGGGTCACAAAGAGTTGGACACGACTCAGCGACTGAACTGAACTGAACTGACTTAATGCTTAAAAGTACAAAATCTCTATTTTGACCTCTCCCCACATTGTACTTCTGGCAGCCACTGATCTATTTTCTGTTTCTATGAGTTCTGTTTTTTTTTTTTTTTCTTTTGTTTGTTTAATTTTCAGATTCCACATGTAAGCGAGATCTTGTTGTTTAATTGTAGTCATTTTGATGCCATCATTTCATGGTAGTTTTAACATAGAATTCCCTCATGAGTTATGGTATTTAACACTTTTTCAAATATTCATTGGCTATTCTTCCTTTATGAAGTGACTGTTCAAATATTGTGCCTGTTTAAAAAAATCAGAGTGTTTTGGTACTATTATTAATGCAATACTTGCTGTGATAAAGAACCTATGAACAGACCCACATTTATATAGTCATTTGATTTCTAACCCAGATGTCAAAGCAATTCAACGGGAAAATAAAAATCTTTTTAACAAATTGATCTGAAGCAACAGAATTTCAACCCAGCTCATTTGAGGTGAATCACAGACCTAAATGTAGAAAACTTTAAAACTGCTAGAAGAAACAAGAGGATATCTTCATGACACTGGGGAAAGCAAAGATTTCTTGAAGAAGATTTACTTGCAATGGGCCAGTCCATGGGACCCCACGACTGCAAACGGATAGGACTTATGGACTTGTGCTAGGTTCTTGTCACGTGGGACCCCAGGGCCCCTTGTCCATACCCCTTAGCACCCCAGAAAAGGGCTAGCTGGAATATCTGATCTTACTGAATTCCCCAAAGATATTTGTATATGTGTGTATTTACCGATATGTGTATTTACTGAATACGGTAAAGAAAGACATGAGTCATCTTGGGCTTTTCCCCCTTCACTAATGTGGTCTCCACATGTACGCCATGGTCTCTTTATGTGGTTAGAAAAGAGGAGGCTTATGGGTGGGGGGTGGGGGTAGTTCCTGACCTGTTGGCCACAGGGGAAGCAGCTCTAGCCTGGAAACCTAGAGACAGGGCCAGTGTGGACTGGGGAGGAACTTGGACTTTAGAGTCTGAGTTCAAATTCCCAGGCCTATTGGATTTGAGTTGTGTGTCTTTGGAAAATTCACTGGACCTCTCTGAGTCCTGGTTTCCTTACATGAGGTGAACCAGTTTGACATCAGATGGCTATATGGACTTAGGAATTAAGGACGGATCAGACAGCAGAAGCCAGGTGGTGCTCATGGTAAAGAACCCGTCTGCCAATGCAAGAGACGTAAGAGTTTCAGGTTCAATCCCTGGTCTGGAAAGATTCCACCTGCAGGGGGCAACTAAGCCCGTGTGCCACAACTACTGAACCCTTGCCCTAGAGCCTGTGCTCCTCAACAAGAGAAGCCACTGCAGTGAGAAGCCCATGCACTAGGCTTTGCTTGCGGCAACTAGAGAAAGCCCACATGCAGCAATGGACACCCAGTGCTGTCAAAAACGGAGAAGGCAATGGCACCCCACTCCAGTACTCTTGCCTGGAAAATCCCATGGACGGAGGAGCCTGGTGGGCTGCAGTCCATGGGGTCGCTAGGAGTCGGACACGACTGAGTGACTTCACTTTCACTTTTCACTTTCATGCATTGGAGAAGGAAATGGCAACCCACTTCAGTGTTCTTGCCTGGAGAATCCCAGGGACAGGGGAGCCTGGTGGGCTGCCGTCTCTGGGGTCGCACAGAGTCGGACACGATTGAAGCGACTTAGCAGCAGCAGCAGCAGCTGTCAAAAAATTTAAAAGAAAATTTAAAGAAAGCTACTTAAAAACCATTTTCTGGTGTAAATGGTATTTCTATAAATCTTTTATAATTAGTTAATTTCCAGTTTTATTGAGATATAATTGACATATAGCATTATATAAGTTTAAGGTATACAGCATAATGATTTGACTTACATTCATCATAAAATTATTATCACAGCAGGTTAGTGAATAACCATCATCTCATATAAATACAACAATAAATAAATAGAAAAAAATTTTTATTTGTAAGAAAAGCTCTTAAAATTTACTATGTTTATAATTTTCATTTATAATGCACAGCAGCATTCATTATCTTTATTGTACCTTACATCCCTAATATTTACTTATCTTATAACTGGACATTTGTACCTTCTGACCATCTTCACCCAACCCCACCCCTTACCCTACCACCCCAGCCTCTGGTAACCACAAATTTGATCTCTTTTTTCTAAGAGTTTGTCTTTAAAGTATAATTGACCTACAACACTATGTTAGCAGAGTTCCAAAGAATAGCAAGGAAAGATAAGAAAGCCTTCCTCAGTGATCAGTGCAAAGAAATAGAGGAAAACAACAGAATGGGAAAGACTAGAGATCTCTTCAAGAAAATTAGAGATACCAAGGGAACATTTCATGCAAAGATGGGCTCCATAAAAGGACAGAAATGGTATGGACCTAACAGAAGCAGAAGATATTAAGAAGAGGTGGCAAGAATACACAGAAGAACTGTACAAAAAAGATCTTCACAACTCAGATAATCGCAATGGTGTGATCACTCATCTAGAGCCAGACATCCTGGAATGTGAAGTCAAGTGGGCCTTAGGAAGCATCACTATGAACAAAGCTAGTGGAGGTGATGGAATTCCAGTGGAGCTATTTCAAATCCTGAAAGATGATGCTGTGAAAGTGCTGCACTCAATATGCTAGCAAATTTGGAAAACTCAGCAGTGGCCACAGGATTGGAAAAGGTCAGTTTTCATTCCAATCCCAAAGAAAGGCAATGCCAAAGAGTGCTCAAACTACCACACAATTGCACTCATCTCACACGCTAGTAAAGTAATGCTCAAAATTCTCCAAGCCAGGCTTCAGCAATATGTGAACCATGAACTTCCAGAAGTTCAAGCTGGTTTTAGAAAAGGCAGAGGAACCAGAGATCAAATTGCCAACATCTGCTGGATCATCAAAAAAGCAAGAGAGTTCCAGAGAAACATCTATTTCTGCTTTCTTGACTATGCCAAGGCCTTTGACTGTGTAGATCACAATAAACTGTGGAAAATTCTGAAAGAGATGGGAGTACCAGACCACCTGACCTGCCACTTGAGAAACCTGTATGAAAGTCAGGAAGCAAAAATTAGAACTGGACATGGAACAACAGACTGGTTCCAAATAGGAAAAGGAGTACATCAAGGCTGTATATTGTCACCCTGCTTCTTTAACGTACATGGGGAGTACATAATGAGACACGCTGGGCTGGAAGAAGCACAAGCTGGAATCAAGATTGCTGGGAGAAATATCAATAACCTCAGACATGCAGATGACACCACCCTTATGGCAGAAAGTGAAGAGGAACTAAAGAGCCTCTTGATGAAAGTGAAAGAGGAGAGTGAAACAGTTGGCTTAAAGCTCAACATTCAGAAAATGAAGATCATGGCATCTGGTCCCATCAGTTCATGGGAAATAGATGGGGAAACAGTGGAAACAGTGGCTGACTTTATTTTTTTGGGCTCCAAAATCACTGCAGATGGTGACTGCAGCCATGAAATTGAAAGATGCTTACCCCTTGGAAGGAAAGTTATGACCAACCTAGACAGTATATTAAAAAGCAGAGAGATTACTTTGCCAACAAAGGTCCATCTAGTCAGGGCTATGATTTTTCCAGTAGTCATGTATGGATGTGAGAGTTGGCCTATAAAGAAAGCTGAGAGCCAAAGAATTGATGCTTTTGAACTGTGGTGTTGGAAAAGACTCTTGAGAGTCCCTTGAACTGCAAGGAGATCCAACCAGTCTATCCTTAAGCAAATCAGTCCTGAATATTCATTGGAAGGACTGATGCTGAATCTGAAACTCCAATACTTTGACCACCTGATGTGAAGAGCTGACTCATTAGAAAAGATCCTGATGCTGGGAAAGATTGAAGGTGGGAGGAGAAGGGGACAACAGAGGATGAGATGGTTGGATGGCATCACTGACTCAATGGGCATGAGTTTGGGTGAACTCCGGGAGCTGGTGATGGACAGGGAGGCCTGGTGTGTTGCAGTCCATGGGGTCACAAAGAGTCGGACACGACTGAGCCACTGGACTGAACTGAACATAGAGATTCAATATTTCTATAAATTTCAGAATGATCCCCACTATGAGTCTAGTGTCATCTGTCATCTGTCAATATTCCTATAAATCTGCTTGGTGAACTTATAAGTAGTCTCATTCATTGTTTCTTTCTTATCTGATTAAAGTGTTTTCAATAAAAAGCAAAAATAAGAGATCAAAAGTGCTGAAAATGCTTGAATTCCTTGCTCTTTAGTCTGACATTCAGTGGCTTCCATACAGGTAGGAATAAAGATGGTGTGTTTCTATGTGTGTGTGTGTGAATTTAGAGTATTTGAAGGTGTGTGGCTGTGAATTAGTGTGAATATATGTGAATACGTGGGTGTCCAGGAGGGTGTGTGTGAGTGTGTCAGTTTGTGAGTGCTTTGGAGAGTGTGTGGCTCTCAGTTCGTGTAACCCTGTGTAAGTGTGTGACGTGAGTTAGTGTGAGTTGTCTGCTTGCCTGGGGTTGGGGCGAACAACCTGAAAGCATTCAGGGGATCCCCACCCTTCTCAGTTCAGTCCGATTCATCGTAGGCTGCAGCACTGTGAGTGTTTCCCCCATTCTCAACTCTTCAGGAGGAAAAGAAGTGACAGTGAGGAGGACCCCAACTCTTCTCCTCACAGAGAGGACAGTCAGGGTCCTGTCCCCCACCGTCACTCACACTTGCAGAGAGCCAGTCACCATCTGCGGTGGCGCACATCTGTCTGTCTGTTTCTTGTTTTCATGAAGATTGCTTCTTGGGCTCCAGAAGCTGCTAGGCCAGTGACCTTCCTGGTCACACAGGCCTGAGAAGGTGGCTGGATCAGCCACCATCATTCAGTCCCTCAAATCCTTCTTGATCAAAAGATTCTGTGGCCAAAGTTGTTGGGAAAGGCTGAGAACTCAGCTCAGGGTCCACAGCCCACCCTATCATGGTAAAGGTGCTGAGAAGTCCCATGGCAAGCATGTAAACCTGTGGAATCTTCTAGCCCTGCATTTTCACATGAGGACTGGTGCACCACCTCCCACTCCCCTTGACAGCAGCTATTAATCTCCCACAGAACCGGCATATATTTACAGAAGCTATGTTGGGGTTATCCTCTAGTTCATGTTAACAGCCTATATGTGCCAGCATATCTCAGGCTACCAAGCTTCCTCAGACACACAAACACGCCACCTTGGGGCCCTCCGAGGAGACAACACTAAATACATTTTTACAGATAAGGGGCCAGGGCAGCTAAGAGATGGAGTATCTTGCTTAAGGCACCCCCATTTCATAAGAGGCTAAACTGCCTTGGGACTCTATCCTTTTTCTTCTCAGCAGAATCTCAGTGGAGAGCTTGGCCTTGCATGGGCTCAGGAAACATGCAGCATTTTGTTATTTTATTTATATTTATTTTTATTTATTTGCCTGTGCTGGGTCTTACTTGCAGCACATGGGATCTAGTTCCCTGACCAGGGCTCAAACCTGCCCCCCCTGCACTGGGACCATAGAGTCTTAGCCACTGGACCACCAGGGAAATCCCAACATACAACATTTTAGAGGAAGAGGCTCAGTTGATGCTTGGGACTCAGACATTGATGGGATTCCTAGGGAGGTGGGAGGAGGTGTCTTATTAGAGATAACACTAAAGGGGGGTTGGGATTCCCCCATAATTTGGTGGTAAAGAATCCATCTGCAATGCAGGAGATGCAGGCTTCATCCCTGGGTCAGGAAGATCCCCTGGAGGAGGCCATGACAACCCACTCCAGTATTCTTGCCTGGAGACTCCCATGGACAGAGGAGCCTGGCGGGCTACAGTCCATGGGGTCACAGAGAGTCAGACACGACAGAAATGACTTAGCACACATGCACAGGGGGATTGAGGGATGGGAGGTGCTGAAGTGGGGTGCTAATTTGTCCTGGCTGGACACCTCTGCCACTTCAGCAGCTGGCGGTGAAAGGCCTGAAGGAGGCAGAAGGGAGGTTCTAGTCCCTACAATGCCTCCTGTTAGCCTTGTGGCTCCTGTCAGTCCCTCCTGTTCACTCAGTTTCCTCATCTGAACCATGGAGAAGTTGACTTAAGGTTGTCAGACAAACTACAGCATGCCCAGTTTAATTTGAATTTCAGGTAAACAGCAAATACTTTTCAGTGTAAGTATATTCCATGCAGTATTTGGGACATACGGATACTAAGAAATTAATTTTATCTAATATTCAAATTTAACTGGGTGAAAGTGAAAGTGAAGTCACTCAGTCGTGTCCGACTCTTTGTGACCCCACGGACTGTAGCCTACCAGGCTCCTCTGTCCATGGGATTTTCCAGGCAAGAATACTGGAATGGGTTGCCATTTCCTTCTCCAGGGGATCTTCCCAACCCAGGGATCGAACCCCAGGTATCCCGCATTGCAGGCAGACGCTTTACCATCTGAGCCACCAGGGAAGCTCAGATTTAACTGGGTAGCCTGTATTTTTCTTACAGATGAGGGCCAATGGCCTTTATGACACAGATGACTATTCAGAGGCCCAGAAGTTGGGACCAGACCCCTGGCTGGGCTTCCTTCCTTTCCATTGGTTGTCTCTCCCCATCAGCCAGGTCACTGCCAGGCTGGGCTGAACCTGGCTCTGAGGGAAAGGCCCAGCCTCTTTGGTGATGTTGAGAAGGCTGGTGTGGGTCTAGGGCACCTGAGGTGCCCATGGAGCTCATGATCAGGGTCCATGAAGCCCAAGAATGCAGAGCTGGGAGGGGGAGCTGTCAGGATCTACCCTGAGGGCACCTTTTTCTACGTCTGAATCAGGTAGTGCTACATTGGCTTAAATGGCTGGAAGGAGACCCGGAATACGAGGAGAAGGATGACGTGGCGACACCAGCCCAGACCTCTGGGGTGGGAGGAAGAGATGAGGCAGGGGGCATGGATGCTTACCTGGCCAAGAGCCCTACCCGACCCCTCAGTAGTGGGGACTTCTCTTCCCGTTACCACATCAGGGCAGGGTGGGCATCATGGCGGCCAGTGCTCTCCATTAACACCCGGCTCAGCTCAGAAAGTTCTAGTGCTGGGCAGGGGGGGTGGAGAGGGATGTGTGGAAGCTCTGAGGTACATACCTCCCCCCACTTCTCCATAGACTGACACTGGTGTTTGTGGTAAACCCAGTGACACGGGAGGTGGCTGATAAGAGGAAAAGAACCCTGTCCAGTCAGATTGCCAAGTTCCCAGCCTCTATAAAACAGGCTGTGGAGGGAGCCTGGGCAGCTGCCCACCATGACCTCTTGGGCTGTTCTGCTCGTCACCTCGGTGCTCCTGGTCGCTCCAGGTGAGGACATTCCCCTTGGGGTAGATCCCAATGGCTCCTCCTCCCAGCCCTGCTTTCTCAGGCTTTGTGGACCCAAACATGAGCTCCAAGGTCACCTCAGGTCCCACAGCCTTCTCACCATCACCACGGAGGCTTGGCCTTACCCTCAGAGTCAGGTTCAGCCCGGCCTGGCAGTGACCTGGCCAATGGGGAGAGAGAGCCAGTGGGAAAGAAGGGAGCCCCAGCCAGGGGTCTGGTCCCAATTCTACTGCTCAGGCTATGGGGCCCAGGGGGCTCCCTTTCCCTTCCTGGGCCTCTGGCTCTTCATCTGCGTCATGAAGATCACTGACCCACCGGTGGGTCTGAGGTTTCTTCTGGCCCACAATGGCCAGGGTGATGACAGGGCATCTGAGTGAATGGGGACCTCTCACTGTTCCAGACTCACTCCCTTGTCCCCATACCTTTCCTCTCTCCCAGTGCCCGGGCTCACTGGAAGTTCTAAGGGTTTAGCTGAGTGCAAGGATGCTTCTGGAGGGGAGAACAGGTTAGGCTGGGCCACCTGACATGAGGTTTTTTTTTTGAGGAAAGAGAAAAAGAAAAACAATCCCTTAAAAGAAGATGAGGGAAGTTTCCTTTTAGACGGGCCCCAAATCTGTGTGTGTGTGTGTGTGTGAGAGAGAGAGAGAGAGACACACACACACACACACACACACACACACAGAGACAGACAGACAAGACAGAGAGACAGAGATGGTGGTGCAATGGTGATGGCTGGGGGGACTTATCCTCTTTGCTCTCCAAGGAACTTGAGAGTGTGTGTTTCTCCTGACAGTGGGTCAGAGCAGCCCCAGGGCAGAGCAAGGCAGCAGGCGCCTGGGTCCCCTCACAAAGCCGCCTCCCCGTCCTGGGTGCCAGCTGCCTCCTGGGCTCTCCCAGCCAGAAGCAATGACTTCTCCTCTCCCTCTGTCTGTGGAGGGCTGCTCATGCTGTTTCTTCCCCAGGGCTGGCCTTTTCTGGTCTGACTCCTGAGTGCCATGACCAGGAGACGGCCCATCTGTGGGATGGAGACAAGTTGCTCCAGGGCCTGGCCCCGGAGGATCCCCAGGTACACGGATGGCTTCCTGCTGCTCCCCCACCATCCCTCTCCTTCCTTTCCTCCCTGGGCAGCGCCAGGGGCGAGGGCCTGGAGACTGAACTGGTCAGGGGATGGGGAGGCAGGGCTGGGAGCTGAAGATGCTGGTTTTGTTCACACTTGTACCTGACTGTGGGATGGGGGCTACCCTGGTGGCTGGGCCCTCCCCAAGAGCCTCCTCCTTGTCTGATGGTAGAACAGCAGAGGGGCAGATGCTGGGCTGGGGCCGGTGCTATGGGTGTGGGGGCAGGTCGTGGGGTCTCTCAGCCCCTCAAAGACAGGCAGAGAGATGGGCAGGGGCCAGCCAGTCTGGCTCAGGTCCTCATATGGACAGACAGATCATGGGTCATCCTACTGGCCTTGAAAGCCCCCAAGGGCCCCTTCCTGGTGCCCTTCCAAGGTTGGGGTGTCCGAGAGACCACTCTGAGGGACTTCCTTTCCTAATAGGGTGACCTGGTGCTCCAAAGAGAAGAGCTGAACCAATTCTGTGGTCCTTGTCAGAAGATAATGCAGATGTTGAAGTACATGGTGGGAAATAGGCCCAGCAAGGTGAGACTGGAGGCGTGTGGAGCCTGTTGGGTGGAGTGGTGCCCCTGAGGGGGTGGGGAGGGCGGCAGATGGTGAAGAGGGCTACCAGAATGGCTGAGGGTCTGTGGGCTGCTCAAATGTGTGCCAATGGACTTTGGAGAATTCCCTCAACTTGAGGCATTCTGGGAGTGTGAAAGTGGGAGGAAGACTGTGTGGTTTCCATCAAGTTCTTGAAGGGAACCTGTCCCCAGGGAAGGTAGGGACCTCCCATTCATGTCCAGGATATGGCTCTGGGAGGTTGGTTCCAGATCAAGCCTGAGTCAGGAAAGGTATGTCCCAGGTTCTCCACATCCGAGCTGTATGGCTTGGACAAGTCATAAACACTTTGTGAGCCTCCGTTTTCTTACCTATGGAATGGGATGGACAAGAACCCCAAGTTGCCTAGGACTTTTTTTAAACAGATGATTTTATTTATGTATTTATTTGACTGTGCTGGGTCTTGGTTGCCTCTCAGACTTTCTCTCTAGTTGCTCTGAGTGGGGGCTACTCTGTCACTGGGGTGCTCAGGCTTCTCACTGCGGTGGCTCTTCCTGTTGTGGAGCACTGGCTCTCAGCATGCGGACTTCAGTAGTTGAGACACGTGGGCTCAGTAGTTGTGGCTCCTGGGCTCTACAGCACAGGCTCAGTGGTTGTGTTGCACCACCTTCCTTGCTCCCCAGCGTGTGGGGTCTTCCTGGACCTCAGATCCTCTCCTGTACTGGCAGGTGGATTCTTCACCATGAGCCACCAGGGAAGTCCTGCCTAGGCCTTTTAAAGGAGCTGAAAAGTGGGATGTACTTAGCTCCAACTTAATGCTTAAGAAGTGGATGTATCATCACAGGAATCAGTTTCACTCTCCCCCTGCCCCCCTTAGCTCCCTTGACCTGCTTAGCCCTCTGTCTTCATCCTGGGATCCTCAGATTTATCCTCTTCCCCTGGGATGGCAGGATAAGATATTCCAAAATCAATGAACCAAGGCTTCAAGTTCAGATCCCCTCCCAACCCACTGCACCCAACCCCAACCCCCACCCCCCCAACCCAGCACCAGTCAGGCCCTGGACCCAGAAGCTACGTAGGCAGAGCCTTTAAAGTGGGTCTGGGCACCACTCTCCACCCAGAAGACAGGGCCCAGGTATATAGGAGCTGAGACTCAGCAGGACCAATTGTCTTTTCCGGAGCCCCTGCTGGTCAGGCTTGGGCCAGGACTCAGGGATGAGGAACAGGGGCTGAGCCCTGTTTCTCCAGTCCCCGCTCCAGTGGCCACCAGGCACCAGCTCCCTGGCCACTGGTCCCATTGCCAGACCTGCCTGGGGACCAAAGCTGCCAGGGCTTGCAAAAAGGCAATGCCAGGCAGAGTTCACCTGAGGTCTATTTCCCACCACGGCGCTACCGCTCCAGAATGTCATCATCCATGTGACCTCCAAGGTGTGCAGCAAGATGGGGCTGTGGAGCATCCTTTGCAACCAGATGATGAAGAAGTATCTTAATCGCATCTCTAAGGACATCATGGCTAGGAAGACACCTCAGGCCATCTGTGTGGACATCAAGTTGTGCAAGCGCAAGGCAGGTATGTGCAGAGGCAACAGAAGGGAGTTATTTCCTGACAGCCTCCCCGCAAACGTGCAATAGAGTTTACAAACACAGGAAGGCACCTGTCAGAGAGGACTTGCTAAGTAGCTCACACCTGCCCCTCCCAGCCTTCTGGCCATATGACACATCACTCCAATCACTCCCAACAGGGACAGTGTTGAGCAGATGGGCAGGTAGAACTTGGCTCCTACCAAAGTCCTTTCTCAACATTTGAGAAAAACTCCTAACAGCCTGAGGCAACCTCCCCCTGCCCCTCCCCACACTCCCACAAACAGTCCTGGAGTTAAATCAGGTCCCCATTTCTCCTCAGCTGTGTGACCTTGGGCAAGTGGCTAAACCTCTTCGAGCTTCAGTTTTCTCACCTGTGAAAGGGGGATAATGACTCCTGTTTCTGAGGTTGGGGTGAGGACTGAATAAGACCATCATGTATGACGAGGTTGACACCAAGGAAATGGCCTGAGACTAAGATACTGGAGACATCAGAGCCTGATTGAACTCCAACCTCCCAGCCCACCCCTGATCCCAGAATGGGAGCCGAGGCCACATCCTTCTCCATGACATAGGGGCCTAAGAGCTGGGCTGGAGGAATCTCATGGGGTGGGAGGAGGGCTAGGGCTGCCCAGGCTATGCCTGGAGATTTCAGGCAATGGCTACAAGAGATGGGACGGGGAAGGGGTCCTCCGTTCGGGTCTGGCAGCTCATCCACTCTCACTGATGCTTTGCGGCCTGATGCTTGCAGATTGCCCATTAGTATGAGGTCCCCACCGTTTCCTGTGGCTTTTATTTTCAAAGCCCCACCACCTACACAGGCTCCTGAAGGGCTTCCAGGAGGGGACACTGCATGTGTACCACAAGGACAGGTGGCTCTGAGTCCCCATCCCCTCTAGAGACCCCACACACTGCCCATTGCTGTCTCTTCTCTCCACACCAGGTCTCATCTGAGCCCCCGGATCCCCCAACCCCACCCTGGGGAAGAAGTACAGAAACTCCAGCATCCTCAGTCAGCTCCTTCCTTCCTGAATCCAGGAGTCTTCACTCTAGTTTCTCTCATCTAACTTCTTCCACTGCCTTCCCCGCTCAGGAGAATAAAATATCAAGCAAGAATTTTTGCAGCTTCTTTTCCTTTGCTGGGTTTCAGAGGAGGGGCACGCTCATCTGACTCATGAGTTCATTCAATAAACATGCTGTATGTCCACCTGTGATCCTAGATGCTAGGGATTTAGCAGTGAATAAGACAACTTAGCAGCTCTCACACATGTGGTCATGAAATGCTTATTGTGCTGCATGTCACTCCAAGAACCTGGAGTACACTACGAATATACCCCCAGGAACTCTCAGATCAGCTGGGGAAACCAGCTGGGTTAGGGTTTTGTTGTTATTCAGTCGATCAGTTGTGTTCGACCCTTTGCCACCGCATGGACTGCAGCATGCCAGGCTTCCCTGTCCTTCACTATATTCTGAAGCTTGTTCAACTCATATCCATTGAATCAGTGATCTCATCCAACCATCTCATTCTCTGTCATCCCCTTCTTCTCCTGCCCTCAGTCTTTCCCAGCATCAGGGTCTTTTCTAATGAGTTGGCTCTTTGCATCAAGTGGTCAAAGTATTAGAGCTTCAGCTTCAGCATCAGTCCTTCCAATGAAAATTCAGAGTTGATTTCCTTTAAGATTGACTGGTTGGTTCTCATTGATGTCCAAGGTATTCTCAAGAGTCTTCTCCAGCACCACAATTTGAAAGCATCAGTTCTTCAGTGCTCAGCCTTCTTTATTGTTCAACTCTCACATCTGTACATGAGTACTGGAAAAACCATAGCTTTGACTATATGGACCTTTGTCAGCAAAGTGATGTCTCTAGATTTTCTTTCAAGGAGCAAACGTCTTTTAATTTCAAGGCTGTAGTTACTGTCCTCAGTGATTTTGGAGCTCAAGAAAATAAAGTCTGTCACTGTTTCCATTTTTGTCCTCATCTATTTGCCATGAAGTGATGAGACCGGATGCCATGATCTTAATTTTTTGAATGTTAAGTTTTAAGCCAGGTTTTTTACTCTTAGGGTTAGAGTTCTTCTGGATATTAGGAACTGAAACTTAGCCTTTTACTTCTCACAGAAGGCAGCCTTCTCCTTTTTTTTTTTTTGGGCTGTGCCTTGAGTTTGGGTGAACTCTAGGAGTTGGTGATGGACAGGGAGGCCTGGGGTGCTGCAGTTCATGGGGTTACAAAGAGTCAGACATGACTGAGCGACTGAACTGAACTGAGGCTTGCAGGATCTTAGTTCCCCAACCAGGGTTCAAACCCGTGCCCCCTGCAGTGGAAGCGCAGAGTCCTAATCATTGGGCGTCCAGGGAATTCCCAGGCAGCTTTCTTTTTCTGTTTTGGGGGAGTGTATTATTTAGTGCACTTTTGCCTTCCAGCAACTGAAGTTTTAGCTTATCTGGCTTAAATAAAAAAGGTAATTTAATGGCACCAATACTTAACCAGTCCACAGAGCTTCAGGCACAGAATGATCCAGAAATCTGTGGTGTCACCAGAGTTTTGTTTCTGTGGTCCTACCATTTTCTTTTTTCTTCCCACCTCTGTATACTAAAATTGACCTCAGGCCAGCTTCCTTCTTGGCAGCAGAAATGGCTGCATTAGATAAAAACTTGCCATCTTTCTGGTGTGTCAACAGGAAACAGAGGGTTCTTTGGTAACCTCTCTTTTAGTGGCTCCCTTGGAAGGGAAAAGAAACTTCTTTCCCAGAATCCCATCAGACATCTCCCAGTTTTTATCTGCAAAGGGGTCAGCTGCCCATCTTGAACCAACCAGTGTGTTTAGGGGCATGGCATACAATGGTTAGCATAAGTCAAGTCAGGGTACATCCCTGTGGCTGAGATGGAGTCCAGCCCACCCACCCTAATCATTTGGTTGACAATGGACATGACAATTTGGGAAGAGATTGAGGCTCAAAGAGGGGAAAATAAAGAGTTCAATCAGAAAAAGAGTTCAAATGATGAAATCTGGGGCAATTTGAGTATCAAAAAAGACAATGACAATAATAGATTATAACCCACTGAATAAGTTAGAATCCATGAAAGTGAAAGTCGTTCAGTCATGTCTGACTCTTTGTGACCCCATGGACTGTAGCCTGCCAATCTCCTCTGTCCGTCCAGGTGAGAATACTGAAGTGGGTAGCTGTTTCCTTCCCCAGGGGATCTTCCCAACCCAGGGATTGAACCCAGGTCTCTTGCAATATAGGCCGATTCTTTACCATCTGAGCCACGAGGGAAGCCCAAGAATACTGGAGTGGGTAGCCTATCCCTTCTCCAGGGGATCTTCCTGACCCAGGACTCGAACGGGAGTCTCCTGCATTGCAGGAGGATCCTCTACCAGTTGATCTCCCAGGGAAGCCCAATGAAGTCATATAAATAATAAATTAATAAGCAAGGGAAAATGGAAAGTGTTACCCTACAGTAGAATGCCAATGAATAAATGTAGACATAGTTATAAAGTCTACCTCACAAAATACTTATTAATTAGATTTTTTTTGGGGGGGCTGCACCATGCAGCTTGAGGGATCTCAGTTCCTGAACGAGGGATAGAACCCCCACCCTCAGCAATGAAAGAATGGAGTCCATTGGAATTAATAAATAATTAATTTCTGGGTTTTCCTTGGCAGTCCAGTGGTTAGGACTCAGCACTTTCACTCCAGTGGGGCTGAGTTTGATCCCTGGTCAGGGAAATAGGATCCTGCAAACCTTGAGGCATGGCCAAGGAAAAAAAGCAACTTCCATTATTAGTTAACTTGACAGCAGAGAAACTTAGCAGACAGGGGATGCTACTAATGGACAAGTCAACATCATGGGGTTCATGATGCAACGCAATGAGAAGAATGTACAACTCATTTCTGACAATAAGCATACATCATCAGGAAAGGTCAGACGAACTCAAACTGATATTTTACATAGTAGCTGCCCTGTACTTTTCAAAAATGCCAAGATCAAGAAAGACAAGGAAAGACTGAAGAGCTGCTCAAGGTCAAAGGAAACTAAGAAATACATTGATCTAATCACAATACATGATCTTGTTTGGGATCCAGACCTATAAAAGACACTATTGGGGACAATCTATGAAATGTAACTGGAGTCTGTGATGCTAATATTATGTTAATGCTAGTTTTCTGATTTTGATGGTTGTACTAAGTTATGTATGAGCTTGTCCTTGTAAGGAAATACACACTGAAGTATCAAGAGGGGATGTAAGGCACCATTTTCTACAATTTACTGTCAAATGGTTTAGAAGGAATCGTGATATTTTCACATAGAAAAGGGGCTTCCTTGGTGGCTCAGTGGTAAAGAACTTCCCTGTCAATGCAAGAAATGTGGGTTCAATCCCTGGGTTGAGAAAATCCACTGGAGAAGGAAATGGCAACCCACTCCAGCATTCTTGCCTGCAAAATCCTATGGGCAGAGGAACCGGGAGGGCTACAGTCCATGGGGTTGCAAAAGAGTCAGACACCACTTAGTGACTGATCAATAACAACAGCACGCTGAAAGACACATACCACATGCCTATGGTAAAATGCGAACAGTGGGGAATATGGTTAAAGTTAATGGAAACTCTCTGTATTAGTCTTGCAATTGCCGAGGACCAGCCCCGGCTGATCCAGGGTATTCGAAGGGGAGACGGCGTCGGCGACCTATTCAAATGGTAATTAGAGATATAAAGAGTAATAGAATGAGGATAGCTCAGTAGGAAAATTCAGTGGAGAAAAGAGGCTGAGTAGCTTGGTTTACGCGGGAGACCAATAAAACTTCAAGACAAGAAGTTTGCACCACTTACGTAGGCCACAGGCGCCCTCTCGAATAGCGGAAGGTGCCTCACCCTAGACACCTTCTCGAGTGGGTCTTAGAAGCCCAGGCATAATTAGTAAGCATGGTGGGTTCCGCGCTCCAGATGGAGACTCAGCTGGAAGTTAAAGGGAAGAATGACATGGGGAGACCAAGCGCTGGTGAGCAAGGCCCGTAGCTTTATTTTTAACAGGGGCTTTTATACCCTAAGTTACACATAGAGGATAATAGGGGATGCAAAGTCAGCAGTCTTTGATTCTTATCAAAAACCAGGGTTTCTTTCCTGCAAATTTATCGTATACAAATGGTTTAGGTGATTTACATCATCTTCTGGCCAGAAGGCCTACTAACATTTTATGACTCTTGACAAGGACTTATCAACAAAGACTTATTTTCTCTAAGAGTAATTATTTTAAGGTTTGGCGCCATCTTCCAAAGATAAAATTGCATTCCTATAGGGCAGATGTGTAATGGGTTTACAACAAAGGAAAGAATTTATTACCTTAAGGGTCTAAAGTTACTAACACCAAGGCCACTACTTATTTTTTCTACATACCAACTATATTAATTAATACACATTCAAGGATACAATTCAGGGGATGTGAAAACTTGGCAGCAAGCATTGCCTCATCAATGAAATCCTTTACTAGTTTATTCTGACAGTTTCTAACTCTCTGAGAGGCTCTAAGCTATTTGAATATCTTAAGCTTCCCGTGCCTCTTGAGGCTGGGAGACTGTAAACAATCGTATGCATAGCTGTAGGAGTCCGGGTAAACTTGTCAGATGAGTTAGAGAGCCATCTGAGGGGTTTGGATTTAAACACTCCTAATTGCCCAGGAACTTTATTAATTGGAGCTGTAAGTTAACTCTTTGACAGAGAGAGAGAGATGGTGGTAGGGGACAGCCCCCAGTAATGTCAGAGGTGAGAGCACAAAGCAATAAAATAGGCAGACTCTGGTTTTTTTGGGGGAAAATGCTCGAGGATATCCGGGCGGACTCCTGAGGCTCGATCCCGCCTTTGCGTATGCCGAGCCTCCTTCCTCATGGCCTTTGTCACGAGTGAAATGCCTCACCGGCTCCCAGCATGCAATTTTTCTCTAAATTTGAAATTATTTAAAGGTGAAAATAAATGACTTGTAGTCATTTGGCCTTAGCAAATGCATAGATGGTGTTAAGGGTGTCATCAAAAAGACATGACTCCAGTTTGACCTTCGGGCTGGACCCATGTGTTTGGAGGCTGTTCATAGTAGGGATAATCCTTTTTCTCTCTGTAGGGTCAGTCATAATGTCCCTTCTTCTATTTCTGATTCTAATAATTTGAGTATTTTCTCTTTTTATCTTGGTCAGTCTAGATAAACTTTTCACTTTTGTTATCTTTTCAAAGAACCAGTTTCTGTTTTCATTGTTTTTTTCTCTGTGTTGTCCTGTGCTTAGTCATTCAGGTGTGTTTGACTCTTTGCAACACCATGGACTGCAGCCCACCAGGCTCCTCTGTCCATGGGGATTTTCCAGGCAAGAATACTGGAGTGGGTTGCCATGCCCTTAGCTGGTAAAGAATCTGCCTGCAATGCAGGAGACCCCGGTTCAATTCTTGGGTCAGGAAGATTTCCCAGAGAAGGGATAGGCTACCAACTCCAGTATTCTTGAGCTTCCCTGGTGGCTCAGATGATAAAGAATCTGCTGCAACTGGGGAGACCTGGGTTTGATCCTTGGGTTGGGAAGATCCCCTGGAGGAGATTTTTCCTCTAATGTTTCTCTATTCTTTTTTTTTTTTTAATTGAAGTATAGTTGATATACAGTGTTTTAAGTGTACTGAAAAGTGATTCAGTTATATATATATACACACACTTTTTCAGATTATTTCACATGATAGGTTATTACAAGATACTGAATATAGTTCCCTGTGCTATATGGTAGGTCACTGGTATTGATTTTATATATAATAGTCAGTCAGTCAATTCAGTCGCTCAGTCATGTCCAACTCTTTGCGACACCTTGAATCACAGCACGCCAGGCCTCCCTGTCCATGATCGTCTCCTGGAGTTCACTCAAACTCACGTCCATTGAGTCGGTGATGCCATCCAGCCATCTCATCCTTTGTTGTCCCCTTCTCTTCCTGCCCCCAATCCCTCCCAGCATCAGAGTCTTTTCCAATGAGTCAACTCTTTGCATGAGGTGGCCAAAGTACTGGAGTTTCAGCTTTAGTATCATTCCTTCCAAAGAACACCCAGGACTGATCTCCTTTAGAATGGACTGGTTGGATCTCCTTGCAGTCCAAGGGACTCTCAAGAGTCTTCTCTAACACCACAGTTCAAAAGCATCAATTCTTTGGTGCTCAGCTTTCTTCACAGTCCGACTCTCACATCCATACATGACTACTGGAAAAACCATAGCCTTGACTAGATGAACCTTTGTTGGCAAAGTAATGTCGCTGCTTTTGAATATGCTATCTAGGTTGGTCATAACGTTCCTTCCAAAAAGTAAGCGTCTTTTAATTTCATGGCTGCAGTCACCATCTGCAGTGATTTTGGAGCCCCCCAAAATAAAGTCTGACCCTGTTTCCACTGTTTCCCCAACTATTTCCCATGAAGTGGTGGGACCAGATGCCATGATCTTCGTTTTCTGAATGTTGAGCTTTAAGGCAACTTTTTCACTCTCCTCTTTCACTTTCATCAAGAGGCTTTTTAGTTCCTCTTCACTTTCTGCCATAAGGGTGGTGTCATCTGCATATCTGAGGTTATTGATATTTCTCCTGGCAATCTTGATTCCAGCTTGTGCTTCTTCCAGCCCAATGTTTTTCATGATCTATTAATCCAATATTCCTGACTTGTCCCTTCCCCTCTTTTCCCTTTGGTAACCGTAAGTCTGTTTTCTACATTTGTGAGTCAATTTCTGTAAGTTCATTTGTACCACACTTTATTTTTCATTATTTCCTGCTTATTTATTTATTTTTGGTTGCATTGGGTGTTCATTGCTGTACATGAGCTTTTTCTAGTTGCAGAGACTGTGGACTACTATCTAGTAACAATGCCTGGGCTTCTCATTGCAGGGGCTTCTCCTGTTGCAGAGCACAGGCCCTAGAGCAGAAGCTCAGTAGTTGTGGCAAATAGGCTTAGCTGCCCTGCAGCATGTGAAATCTTCCAGGACTTGGGATTGAGCCCATGTCCCCTGCATTGGCAGGTGGATTCTGCCAATTTGTATCATATTTTATTCTTTTATTTTTTTTTCAAGAGGATACTAAATGTTTTATTGATTACACATGATACAAGGTTGATACACCAGCTTCATTACCATCTATAACTTTATCTGATATCATAATTCAATTTATATATATTGCATAGGATGTGCCAATGATCATTAACAACCAAAAAACTCCATGACTTTGAGTGGGTGAACTTTTTAATGGTGAACTCATATCACAACACAGTAACTGTCAGTTCATCTACATCAAGGTTCTGAAGACAACAACTTGTCCACCAAAGCAGGTTGTAAATCAATTTTGAATTAAACCTGGGATCACCCTGAAGGAATTCTAACTTCACACTGTTGGGGTAGTTTACCAAAATGGCTTTTGGTAAACTAACTTTACATGGCACATTAAAAAAAAGAGACACATTTATTCAGCGTCACGATCAGACTATTATATTTAGTAATTAACAGAATGGGGGCAAAAAAAAAAAAGAAATCCACATTAAAATCCTTTTTTGGCATACTTTACACTTTCCACAGAACAGAAACTAAATTAACCTGTTATACAATTAGTCAAAGCTACGGTTTTTCCAATAGTCACATATGGATATGAGAGTTGGACCGTAAAGAAAGCTGAGTGCTAAAGAATTGATGCTTTGAACTGTGGTGTTGGAGAAGACTCTTGAGAGTCCCTTGAACTGTAAGGAAATCAAACCAGTCAATCGTAAAGGAGATCAGTCCTGGATATTCATTAGAAGGACTGATTCTGAATTTAAAGCTAAAATACTTTGGCCACCTGATGTGAAGAACTGATTTATTGGAAAAGACCCTGATACTGGGAACGACTGAAGGCAGGAGAAGGGGAGGACAGAGGATGAGATGGCTGGATGGCATCACTGACTTGATGGATATGAGTTTGAGCAAGCTCCGGGAGTTGGTGATGGACAGAGAAGCCTGACGTGCTGCAGTCCATGGGGTCACAAAGAGTTGGACACAATTGAGTGAACTGAGCTGAACAGAACAATTAGCCAAAGGGCTTCCCAGGTGGCGCTAGTGGTAAAGAACCTGCCTGCCAAGAGACATGTGTTTGATCAAGGAGAAGGGCATGGCAACCTGCTCCAGTATTCTTGCCTGGAGAACCCCATGGACAGAGGAGCCTGGTGGGCTACAGTCCGCAGGGTTGCACAGCTACCCTGCGTCCGAGGTCAGGGGCGGCGACGAGAGGAGTTACCCCGTGTCTGAGGTCAGGGGCGGCGGCCGGGAGGAGCTACCCCATGTCCAAGGAGCCCTGGCTGCGCAGGTGCAGGAGGGCCTAGAGGAGCTATCCCACGTTGAAGGTCAGGAAGGGCAGCGGTGAGGAGATAACCCTCGTCCAAGGTAAGGAGCGGTGGCTGCGCTTTGCTGGAGTAGCCCTGAAGAGATACCCCATGCCCAAGGTAAGAGAAACCCAAATAAGATGGTAGGTGTTGCAAGAGGGCATCAGAGGGCAGACACACTGAAACCATACTCACAGAAAACTAGTCAATCTAATCACACTAGGACCACAGCCTTGTCTAACTCAATGAAACTAAGCCATGCCCGTGGGGCAACCCAAGATGGGCGGGTCATGGTGGAGAGATCTGACAGAATGTGGTCCACTGGAGAAGGGAATGGCAAACCACTTCAGTATTCTTGCCTTGAGAACCCCATGCACAGTATGAAAAGGCAAATGATAGGATACTGAAAGAGGGACTCCCCAGGTCAGTAGGTGCCCAATATGCTACTGGAGATCAGTGGAGAAATAACTCCAGAAAGAATGAAGGGATGGAGTCAAAGCAAAAACAATACCCAGCTGTGGATGTGACTGGTGATAGAGGCAAGGTCCAATGCTGTGAAGAGCAATATTGCATAGGAACCTGGAATGTCAGGTCCATGAATTAAGGCAAATTGGAAGTGGTCAAACAAGAGATGGCAAGAGTAAATGTTGACATTCTAGGAATCAGCGAACTGAAATGGACTGGAATGGGTGAATTTAACTCAGATGACCATTATATCTACTACTGCAGGCAGGAATGCCTCAGAAGAAATGGAGTAGTCATCCTGGTCAACAAAAGAGTCCGAAATGCAGTACTTGGATGCAATCTCAAAAACGACAGAATGATCTCTGTTCGTTTCCAAGGCAAACCATTCAATATCACAGTAATCCAAGTCTATGCCCCAACCAGTAACGCTGAAGAAGCTGAAGTTGAATGGTTCTATGAAGACCTATAAGACCTTTTAGAACTAACACCCAAAAGAGATGTCCTTTTCATTATAGGGGACTGGAATGCAAAAGTAGGAAGTCAAGAAACACCTGGAGTAACAGGCAAATTTGGCCTTGGAATACGGAATGAAGCAGGGCAAAGACTAATAGAGTTTTGCCAAGAAAATGCACTGGTCATAACAAACACCCTCTTCCTACAACACAAGAGAAGACTCTACACATGGACATCACCAGATGGTCAACACTGAAATCAGATTGATTATATTCTTTGCAGCCAAAGATGCAGAAGCTCTATACAGTCAACAAAAACAAGACCAAGAGCTGACTGTGGCTCAGACCATGAACTCCTTATTGCCAAATTCAGACTTAAATTGAAGAAAGTAGGGAAAACCACTAGACCATACAGGTATGACATAAATCAAGTCCGTTATGATTATACTGTGGAAGTGAGAAATAGATTTAAGGGACTAGATCTGATAGATAGAGTGCCTGATGATCTATGGAATGAGGTTCGTGACATTGTACAGGAAACTGGGATCAAGACCATCCCCATGGAAAAGAAATTCAAAAAAGCAAAATGGCTGTCTGGGGAGGCCTTACAAATAGCTGTGGAAAGAAGAGAAGCGAACAGCAAAGGAGCAAAGGAAAGATATAAGCATCTGAATGCAGAGTTCCAAAGAATAGCAAGAAAAGATAAGAAAGCCTTCTTCAGCGATCAATGCAAAGAAATAGAGGAAAACAACAGAATGGGAAAGACTAGAGATCTCTTCAAGAAAATTAGAGATACCAAGGGAACATTCCATGCAAAGAGGGGCTCGATAAAGGACAAGAAATGGTATGGACCTAACAGAAGCAGAAGATATTAAGAACAGATGGCAAGAATACACAGAAGAGCTGTACAAAAAAGATCTTCATGACCCAGATAATCATGATGGTGTGATCACTGACCTAGAGCCAGACATCTTGGAATGTGAAGTCAAGTGGGCCTTAGAAAGCATCACTACGAACTAAGCTAGTGGAGGTGATGGAATTCCAGTTGAGCTCTTTCATATCCTGAAAGATGATGCTGTGAAAGTGCTGCACTCAATATGCCAGCAAATTTGGAAAACTCAGCAGTGGCCACAGAACTGGAAAAGGTCAGTTTTCATTCCAATCCCAAAGAAAGACAATGCCAAAGAATGCTCAAACTACCACACAATTGCCCTCATCTCACATGCTAGTAAAGTGATGCTCAAAATTCTCCAAGCCAGGCTTCAGCAATATGTGAACCATGAACTTCCAGAAGTTCAAGCTGGTTTTAGAAAAGGCAGAGGAACCAGAGATCAAATTGCCAACATCCGTTGGATCATGGAAAAAGCAAGAGAGTTCCAGAAAAACATCTATTTCTGCTTTATTGACTATGCCAAAGCCTTTGACTGAGTGGATCACAATAAACTGTGGAAAATTCTGAAAGAGATGGAAATACCAGACCACCTGATCTGCCTCTTGAGAAATTTGTATGCAGGTCAGGAAGCAACAGCTAGAACTGGACATGGAACAACAGACTGGTTCCAAATAGGAAAAGGAGTACATCAAGGCTGTATATTGTCACCCTGCTTATTTAACTTATATGCAGAGTACATCATGAGAAACGCTGGACCGGAAGAAGCACAAGCTGGAATCAAGATTGCTGGGAGAAATATCAATAACCTCAGATATGCAGATGACACCACCCTTATGGCAGAAAGTGAAGAGGAACTAAAAAGCCTCTTGATGAAAGTGAAAGAGGAGAGTGAAACAGTTGGCTTAAAGCTCAACATTCAGAAAATGAAGATCATGGCATCTTGTCCCATCACTTCATGGGAAATAGTTGGGGAAACAGTGGAAACAGTGTCAGACTTTTTTTGGGGCTCCCAAATCACTGCAGATGGTGACTGCAGCCATGAAATTAAAAGACGCTTACTCCTTGGGAGGAAAGTTATGACCAACTTAGATAGCATATTCAAAAGCAGAGACATTACTTTGCCAACAAAGGTTCGTCTAGTCAAGGCTATGGTTTTTCTTGTGGTCATGTATGGATGTGAGAGTTGGACTGTGAAGAAGGCTGAGCACTGAAGAATTGATGCTTTTGAACTGTGGTGTTGGAGAAGACTCTTGGGAGTCCCTTGGACTGCAAGGAGATCCAACCAGTCTATTCTGAAGGAGATCAGCCCTGGGATTTCTTTGGAAGGAATGATGCTAAAGCTGAAACTCCAGTACTTTGGCCACCTCATGCGGAGAATTGACTCATTGGAAAAGACTCTGATGCTGGGAGGGATTGGGGACAGGAGGAGAAGGGGACGACAGAAGATGAGGTGGCTGGATAGCATCACTGACTCGATGGACGTGAATCTGGGTGAACTCCAGGAGTTGGTGATGGACAGGGAGGCCTGGCATGCTGCGATTCATGGGGTCTCAAAGAGTCGGACAGGACTGAGCGACTGAAATGAACTGAACTGAACTCAAGCAACTTAGCATGCACACATGATTAGTTACAGTATGGTTCTTGAGTTTTTTGCCCACACAGACAAATATTGTCTAAAACATGTCTTCTTTGTAGCAGGGAGGCCCCGCCACCACTGTCCTTGGCTGAGTTCACAAATCTGTTGTAACCTGCAGCTTCCCTGTCACTTCTCTGGCTCTCCTCTCTGGCTAAGCTTTGTTTCCTGGCAATAAATAAAACCTTCTGCCCTTGCTATAGCTACTGCTGCTTCTGGAACCTCCATGGCCACCTTGCTTTCGTGGTTTGTCAAAGTATTGGCCTCCACCACCATAGGGGCTAGAACTTCTGCTTCCAAAATTTCCTTCTTTCATGAGTCCAAAATTTGAAGATTGATTGTCGTAATTGCCAAAATCATTGTAGCTTCTGTCACCTCCAAATTGCTTCCATCATTACCAAATTCATTATAGCCACCCCCACTGCCACCATATCCACCACCATCATGGCTGCCGCCAAAGCCACTTTGACCACTCCATGACCAACATTGCCATTCCCTCCAAAACCACCTCCACAACCATCTATGACTTAGATAAGGCTTTCCTTACTCCTCAGTTGTGGCCATTCACAGTGTGGCATTTCTGAATGCCAGTCTTATCTATGGAGTCATGGTCATCAAAGGTTATGAATGTGAAGCCTCTCTTTTGCCACTGCCTCGGTCAGTCATAATTTCAATCACTTCAGTTTTCCTATACTGTTTAAAATAATCTCTCAGGTGATGTTCTTCAGTGTTTTCTTTAATGCCACCAACAAAAATCTTTTTCACAGTTACATGGGCACCAGGTCTTTGAGAATGTTCTCTTGAGACGGCCCTCTTTGGTTCCACAAATCTTCCATCCATCTTGTGTGGCCTTGCCCTCCGGGCTGCATTAACCTCCTCCACAGTGATGTATGTCACAGACCCAAAGCCTCTGGAGGGCGTGGTGTTCAGATCCTCCATTACCACACAGTCTGTGAGTGTCCCCCTTGCTCAGAATGGCTGCTCAGACTTTCATTTGTTGTTTCAAAGCTCAATCCTCCAATGAAGAGCTTCCACAGCTCTTCTGGCTCTTTGGAAGACTGACTTAGACTTTGACTCTGACTTAGATGGCAGTGGAGGGGGGAGCTTCAAAGATGCTTACTCATGGGCAGAAAGTTGTATCATATTTTGAATTACACATATAGGTGGCATCATATTATATTTCTTTTTCTCTGTTTGACTTACTACATTCAGTGTGATAATCTCTAAGTCCATCCATGTTGCTGCAAATGGCATTACTTTATTCTTTTTTATGGCTGAGTAATATTCCACCGTGTGTGTGTGTGTGTGTGTGTGTGTGTGTGTGTGTGTGTGTTTGTATCACATCTACTTTATCTATTCATTTGTTAGTGGACATTTAGGTTGTTTCCATGCCTTGGCTATTGTAAATAGTGCTCTATGAACATTAGGGTGCATGTTATATTTTGAATTAGAGTTTTTGTCTTTTCTGGATATACATACTCAGAAGTGGGGTCACTGGATTATATGGTAACTCTATTTTTAGTTTCTTAAGGAACATCCATAATGTTCTCCATAGTGGCTATACCAATTTACATTCCAGCCAACAGTATAGGAGGGTTCCCTTTTTTTATACACTCTCCAGGAGAAGGCAATGGCAACCCACTCCAGTACTCTTGCCTGGCAAACCCCATGGACGGAGGAGCCTGGTAGGCTGCAGTCCATGGGGTCGCTAGGAGTCAGACACGACTGAGTGACTTCACTTTCACTTTTCACTTTCATGCATTGGAGAAGGAAATGGGAACCCACTCCAGTGTTCTTGCCTGGAGAATCCCAGAGACGGGGGAGCCTGGTGGGCTGCCGTCTCTGGAGTCGCCCAGAGTCGGACACAACTGACGTGATTTAGCAGCAGCAGCAGCAGCATTTATTACTTGTAGACTTTTTGATGATGGCCATTCTGACAAGCAAGGAGAGGTAAGAAAGCATTCTTAAGTGAACAATGCAAAGAAATAGAGGAAAACAATAGAATGGGAAAGATTAGAGATCTCTTCAAGAAAACTAGAGATACCAAGGGACTATTTCTTACAAGGATGGGCATAATAAAGAACAGAATTGGTAATGACCTAACAGAAGCAGAAGAGATTAAGAAGAGATGGCAAGAATACACAGAAGACCTCTACAAAAACAGTTTTAGTGACCTGGATAAGCACAATGGTGTGGTCATTCACCTAGAGCCAGAAATCATGGTGTGGAAGTCAAGTGGGCCTTAGGAAGCATTACTATGAACAAAGTTAGTGGAGGTGATGGAATTACAGCTGAGCTATTTCAAATCCTAAAAGATGATGCTGTGAAAGTGCTACTTTCAATATGCCACCAAATTTGGAAAAAGGAGTGGCCACAGGACTGGAAATGGTGAGTTTTCATTCTAATCCCAATGGACAATGCCAAAAAATGTTCAAACCACTGTACAGCTGTGCACATCTCACACGCCAGAAGGTAATATTCAAAATCCTTTAAGCTAGGCTTCAGCAGTATGTGAACCGAGAACTTCCAGATGTACGAGCTGAATTTAGAAAAGGCGGAGATCAAACTGCCAACATTCATTGGATCATAGAAAATGTAAGGGAATTCCCCCAAAACATCTACTTCTGCTTTATTTACTATGAGAAAGCCTTTGACTGCGTGATCACAACAAACTTTAGAAAACTCTTAAAGAGATGGGAATAGCAAACTATCTATCTGTCTCCTGAGAAACCTGTATGCAGGTCAAGAAGCAACAGTTAAGACATGGAACTGTTCCTTTAGGATTGACTGGTTTGATCTCCTCACTGTCCAAGGGACTCTCAAGAGTCTTCCCCAGCACCACAATATGAAGTGTCAGTTCCTTGGCTCTCAATCATTTTTATGGTCCAACAGTCATATCATACATGACTACTGGAAAAGCTATAACTTTGACTATATGGACTGTCTGGTTAGCAACCAGACAGGAAGAACAGACTGGTTCAAAATTGGGAAAGGAATACGTCAAGGCTGTATGTTGTCACCTGGCTTATTTAACTTCTATGCAGAGTCCATTATGGGAAATTCTGGGCTGGATGAATCATAAGTTGGAATCAAGATTTCCAGGAGGAATATCAACAACCTCAGATATGGAGACGATACAACTCAAATGGCAGAAAGTTAAGAGGAACTAAAGTACCTCTTGATGAGGGTGAAAGAGGAAAGTGAAAAAGCTGGCTTAAAACTCAACATTCAAAAAACTAAGATCATGGCATCTGGTCCTATCACTTCATGGCAAATAGAAGGAGAAAAAATGGAAGCAGTGACAGATTTTCTTTTCCTAGGCTCCAAAATCACTGTGGATGGTGACTATAGCCATGAAATTAAAAGATGCTTGCTCCTTGGAAGGGCTTCCCTTGCAGCTCAGTCGATAAAGAATCTGTCTGCAATGCAGGAGACCCGTGTTCAATCCCTGGATTGGGAAAATCCCCTGGAGAAGGAAATGGAAACCCACTCCAGTATTCTTGCCTGGAGAATCCAATGGACAGAGGAGCTTGGCAGGCTACAGTCCATGGGGTTTCACGAGTCGGACACGACTTAGCAACTAAACCACTATCACCTTGGAAGGAAAGCTATGACAAACCTAAACAGCATATTAAAAAGCAGAGACACTACTTTGCTGACGGTCCATATAGTCAAAGCTATTGCTTTTCCAGTAGTCATGTATGATATAACTGTTGGACCATAAAAATGATTGAGAGCCAAGGAATTGACACTTTCATATGTGGTGCTGGAGAAGAGTCTTGAGAGTCCTTTGGACAGCAAGGAGATCAAACCAGTCAATCCTAAAGGAAATCAGCTCTGAATATTCATTGTAAGGACTGACGCTGAAGCTGAAACACAAATACTTTGGCCTCCTGATGCGAAGAGCCTATTCCTTTGAAAAGACCCTGATAATGGGGAAGATTCAGGGCAGGAGGTAGAGGGGATGACAGGATAAGATGGCTGGATAGAGTCACGGACTGAATGGACATTAATTTGAGCAAACTCTGGGAGACAGTGAAGGACAGGGAAGCCCTGCATGCTTCAGTCCATGGGGTGGCAAACAGCCAGACATGACTCGGTAACCAAACATCAAGAGTAAATTCTGACCAGTGTGAGGTGATTCCTCACCGTAGTTTTGAGTTGCATTTCTCTAATAATTAGTGATGTTGAGCAAGTTTCCTTGTGTCTGTTAGCCATCTGTGTGACTTACTTGGGAAAATGTCTATTTAGGTCCTATGCTCACTTTTTGACTCTTTTTTTTTTTTTTTTTTTTTGAGCTGTATAATCTGTTTGTATATCTTGGAAATTAGCTCTTGTTGTTTGCATCATTTACAAATATTTTCTCCCATTCCATAGGTTGTCTTTTCATTTTGCTTATGGTTTCTTTTGCTCTGCAATCAATTTTAAGTTTAATTAGGTCCCATTTGTTTATTTTTGCTTTTGTTTCCACTACTCTAGGAGATGGATCCAAAAAAAGAGGACTGTAATTTTTTATTCTATCTTTTTATTTAAAATTTGACAAGGCTGTGTTGATTTCTGCCTTACAACAATGCAAATCCGCACACACATACCCTTCTTCTCTAATCTCCCTTCCCTCCCCCCGTCCCATCCCTCCCAGTCATCACAGACAGACCAGGCTTTCTGTGCTAGGCAGCAACACCTGATAGCATATACATGTTGATGCTACTTTCTCCATTCATCCCACCCTCTCCCGCCTGCTCTGTGGCCACAAGTCCACTATCTACATCTGCATCGCCATTCTTTCTCTGCAAATAGGTTCATCAATATCATTTTTCTAGATTCCATATATATGTGTCAATATACTCTATTTGTTTTTCTCTTTCTGACTTACTTCAATCTGTATTACAGGCTCTAGGTTCACCCACCTCACTTGAACTGACTCAAATTTGTTCTTTTTTTATGGCTGAGTAATATTCCATTGTACGGATGTGCTGCTGCTGCTGCTGCTGCTAAGTCGCTTCAGTCGTGTCCGACTCGGTGCGACCCCATAGACGGCAGCCCACCAGGCTCCCCCATCCCTGGGATTCTCCAGGCAAGAACACTGGAGTGGGTTGCCATTTCCTTCTCCAATGCATGAAAGCGAAAAGTGAAAGTGAAGTTGCTCAGTCATATCCGACTTTTAGCAACCCCGTGAACTGCAGCCTACCAGGCTCCTCCATCCATGGGATTTTCCAGGCAAGAGTACTGGAGTGGGGTGCCATTGCCTTCTCCATGGATGTACTACATCTCCTTTATCCATTCATCTGTTGTGGACATCTAGGTTGCTTCCATGTCCTAGCTATTGTAAACAGTACTACTATGAACATTGGAGTATATGTATTTTTTTCAATTATGGTTTTCTTGGAGCATAAGCCCAGTAGTGGGGTTCCTGGGTCATGTGGTAGATTTATTGCTAGTTTTTTAAGGATACTGCTGCAATTATTGTCAAAGAGTATTCAGCCTACATTTTCCTCTAGGAATTTTGTAGTATCTGATTTTACATTTAGGTTTTTAATTCATTTGAGTTTATTTTTGTGTATGTGACAGAATGAGAATTTTCTATTTCATTCTTTTTCATGTAGCTGTCCAGTTTTCCCAGCACCTCTTGTTGAAGAGACTGTCTTCTCCATTGTATGTTCTTGCCTACTTTGTTGTAGATTAATTGGCCATAAGTGTGTGAATTCTCTATTCTTGATGTAATCAGTTTCTATACAATCTTTATTTTTTCTAAAGTCTATGAAAATGAAAGTTGCCTCTTTGCAACCCCATGGACTATATAGTCCACGGAATTCTCCAGGCCAGAATACTGGGACTGGGTAGCCTTGCCCCTCTCCAGGGGATCTTCCCAACCTAGGGATCGAACCCAGGTCTCCCACATTGCAGGTGGATTCTTTACCAGCTGAGCCATCAGGGAATCTCCTGTTTATTTATTTATTTATTTTGGCTGCCCTGGGTCTTTATTGTGGTATGTAGGGTTTCTCTAGTTGCAGCACACAGGCTTGGCATTTGGGATATAAGTTTCCTGACCAGGGATCGAATCCAGGCCCTGGTAGTGAAAGCACCTAACCACAGGGCCGCCAGGGAATTCCCTATTCTTTCCTATTTCTTTATGTCTTTTAATCTTGTGTTGTTGTTGGAAACTGGGTATCTTAGATAACATGCAAATATTATATATTATTATAGCAAATATGGCTACTGTTCATATCGTTCACCCTCCCCTCCCCAGGTATGTTACTGTCTTTTAGAGATGAATTGCTTGTTGTTTAGTGACTGGATAATTTTAGTGAGGTACCTCCACCCCGGATAGTGTGAAGCCTCAGATGTTGCGCCTCAAGGGGTGCAACCTTGAGCATGCCCACAACTATCCTGTGATGGCAGAGGGTTGGGCAGGGTTCCTTTGTCAATTTCTCTCAAAACATATCATGTGAATCTCCACAAACGCCTGGCTGACAGCTCTACTGTTTTCAACAATGCTCCAGGGGATAAATTGCTTTACAGTGAAGTCTAACCAAACCCAAATCCTTTATGGGGATAGTACCAGAGGTCAATGTTGGAGACTTTTCTCAGATCAAAGGAGGCCTCTCCACAGCTTTTTCTGTGTTTTCTCTCCAGCAAATTAGCCACTTAGAGTTTAACTTCATGTCTCCAAGGAAGCTATCATCCTCCTTCCAAACGTCTTTCACCACAACTTCTACTGTTTTTGAGAGCACTTTGAAGCTTGAATCTCTCCACACTCTGTTCCAAATGAAGTCAGTTTTTCTTCTTTTTTTAAAAAATTTAATTTTTAATTGAAAGTAATTGCTTTACAATATTGTATTGGTTTCTGCCATACATCAACATGAATCAGCCACAGGTATACATCTATCCCCTCCCTCTTGAACCTCCCTCCCACCTCCCACTTCATCCCACCCCTCTAGGCTGTCACAGAGCATCAGTTTGAGCTCCCTGAGTCATACAGCAAATTCCCACTGGCTATCTACTTTACACACGGTAGTGTATATGTTTCCATGCGACTCTTTCCATTCACCCCACCCTCTCCTGTATCACAAGTCTGTTGTCTATGTCTGTGTTTCCATTTCTTCCTTGCAAATAGGTTCATTAGTACCATAGATTCCATATACATGCATTGATATACGATATTTTTTTTCTCTTTCTGATTTACTTCACTCTGTATAATAGACTCTAGGTTCATTCACCTCATTAGAACTTTTTATGGCTCTATTATTCAGCATTCCTTTTTATGGCTGAGTAATAGTCCATTGTGTATATGTACCACAGCTGCTTTATCCATTCATCTGTTGATAGACATCTAGGTTGGTTCCCTGTCCTAGCTATTGTAAATAATGCTGCAATGAACACTGGGGTATTGAGGTCAGTTTTTTAGGGTGAGATTTGGAGCTCTCTGTTTCTAGCTTGCTTCTTTCTTATGGCAGAAATCTCTGAGGCAAGGCTTGGGTGCTGGAGGTGGGGACAATGATGTGCTTCTCTCTTTGTGACACCTCTACTCTGGGAGCTGAGTGCTCAGTGGAGAAGGGGGGCAGCAGCCCCAGGTTTTGCTCTCCTTTAGGAATTTCCTGCTTTCCATGAACTGGAACAAAAGGAAACTGTGGCCTCAGTATTTTCATTCATGCCACACTCAACACGGAGTCTCAGTCAGGGGTAGACAAAGCCAAGGCTTTGGTGGCAACATTCTTGTCTGCATTAGTCTGGAGACTTCCCTGGTGGCTCAGACAGTAAAGCATCTGTCTACAATGTGGGACACCTGGGTTCAATCCCTGGGTCGGAAAGATCCCCTGGAGAAGGAAATGGCAATCCAATCTAGTACTAACTATCACCTGGAAAATCCCATGGACAGAGGAGCCTGGTAGGCTACAGTCCATGGGGTCACAAAGAGTCGGACACAACTGAGCAAGTCTGGAGTGGATTCTTATTCATTGTACCGCAAGGGAAGCTACCATCTTACTGAGCTGGGAAGAAGGGGGAGAAGGTGAGCTTTGCTTCAAATACCACAGACTTGTGTCAGTTCAGTTCAGTCACTCACTCGTGTCCGACTCTTTGCGACCCCATGAATCGAAGCACGCCAGGCCTCCCTGTCCATCACCAACTCCCGGAGTGCACCCAGACTCAAGTCCATTGAGTCAGTGATGCCATCCAGCCATCTCATCCTCTGTCATCCCCTTCTCCTCCTGCCCCCAATCCCTCCCAGCATCAGAGTCTTTTCCAATGAGTCAACTCTTTGCATGAGGTGGCCAAAGTACCGGAGTTTCAGCTTTAGCATCATTTCTTCCAAAGAAATCCCAGGGCTGATCTCCTTCAGAATGGACTGGTTGGATCTCCTTGCAGTCCAAGGGACTCTCAAGAGTCTTCTCCAACATCACAGTTCAAAAGCATTAATTCTTCGGTGTTCAGCCTTCTTCACAGTCCAACTCTCACATCCATACATGACCACTGGAAAAACCATAGCCTTGACTAGACGAACCTTTGTTGGCAAAGTAATGTCTCTGCTTTTGAATATGCTATCTAAGTTGGTCATAACTTGCCTTCCAAGGAGTAAGTGTCTTTTAATTTCATGGCTGCAATCACCATCTGCAGTGATTTTGGAGCCCCCAAAAAACAAAGTCTGACACTGTTTCCACTGTTTCCCCATCAATTCCCCATGTGTAGTTCTTACTAAATTTTACAAGATTTTCTTTTTTGGGAGCAATACAGCAATACATGAATCGCGAACTTCCAGATGTTCAAGCTGGTTTTAGAAAAGGCAGAGGAACCAGAGATCAAATTGCCAACATCCACTGGATCATGGAAAAAGCAAGAGAGTTCCAGAAAAACATCTATTTCTGCTTTATTGACTATGCCAAAGCCTTTGACTGTGTGGATCACAATAAACTGTGGAAAATTCTGAAAGAGATGGGAATACAAGACCACCTGACCTACTTCTTGAGAAACCTCTATGCAGGTCAGGAAGCACAGACTGGTTCCAAATAGGAAAAGGAGTACATCAAGGCTGTATATTGTCACCCTGCTTATTTAACTTATATGCAGAGTACATCATGAGAAACGCTGGACTGAAAGAAACACAAGCTGGAATCAAGATTGCCGGGAGAAATATCAATAACCTCAGATATGCAGATGACACCACCCTTATGGCAGAAAGTGAAGAGGAACTAAAAAGCCTCTTGATGAAAGTGAAAGAGGAGAGTGAAAAAGTTGGCTTAAGGCTCAACTTTTGGAAAACAAAGATCATGGCATCTGGTCCCATCACTTCATGGGAAATAGATGGGGAAACAGTGGAAACAGTGTCAGACTTTATTTTGGGGGGCTCCCAAATCACTGCAGATGGTGACTGCAGCCATGAAATTAAAAGACGCTTACTCCTTGGAAGGAAAGTTATGACCAACCTAGATAGCATATTCGAAAGCAGAGACATTACTTTGCCAACAAAAGTCCATCTAGTCAAAGCTATGGTTTTTCCAGTGGTCGTATATGGATGTGAGAGTTGGACTGTGAAGAAGGCTGAACACCGAAGAACTGATGCTTTTGAACTGTGGTGTTGGAGAAGACTCTTGAGAGTCCCTTGGACTGCAAGGAGATCCAACCAGTGCATTCTAAAGGAGATCAGTCCTGGGTGTTCTTTGGAAGGACTGATGCTGAAGCTGAAACTCCAATACTTTGGCCACCTCATGTGAAGAGTTGACTCATTGGAAAAGACCCTGATGCTGGGAGGGATTGGGGGCAGGAGGAGAAGGGGATGACAGAGGATGAGATGGCTGGATGGCATCACCGACTTGATGGACATCAGTTTAAGTGAACTCCGGAAGTTGGTGATGGACAGGGAGGCTTGGCCTGATGTAATTCATGGGGTCGCAAAGAGTCCGACACGACTGAGCGACTGGACTGAACTCAATTCATTTATTTATTTGGTTTATGGCTGTGCTGGGTCTTCATTGCTGTGCAAAGGCTTTCTCTAGTTGTAATGTGGGGGGATTACTATCATTGCAGTGCACAGGCTTCTCATTGTGGTGGCTTCTCTTGTTGCAGAACTTGAGTTCTAGGTGCACAAGCTTCAGTAGTTTTGTTGCAAGAAGGGTGATCCCTTCCAGGGCCCGAAACTGGGCTCTAGTCTAACACTCAGAAATGAATTGTCCGAGGAGACACATGTGCTGACAAAGCAAGAGATTTTATTGGGAAAGGGCGCCTGGAGGGAGAGCAGTAGGGTAAGCGAACCCAGGAGAACTGCTCTGCCACGTGGCTCACAGTCTCGGGTTTTATGGTTATGGGACTAGTTTTTGGGTTGTCTTTAGCGAATCATTCAAACTCAGAGTCCTTCCTGGCAGTGCAAGCCTTGTTCATCCAAGATGGATGCCAGTGAGAAGGATTCTGGGAGGTGGTCGGACATGCGGAGTCTCTTTTTGACCTTTGCTGAACTCTTCCGCTTGGTGGTGACTTATTAGTTCCATGTTCCTTACCAGGACCTCCTGTTGTTAAACAACTCATGCAAATGGTTACTATAGTGCCTGGCCAGGGTGGGCAGTTTCAGTCAGTGTGCGTTCCCTAACAGTGTAGTTGCCTGCTGCATGTGTAATCTTCCCAGACCAGGGATCAAACCTGTGTCCCCTACATTGGCAGGAGGATTCTTATTCACTGTACCACCAGGGACATCCAATAGATTTTTTTGAACAAATTTTTGTTTTTCATTTGCTCTCTACGTCAATTTCTAGTGACTTTAAATAGTTGTTTTAAAAATAATTTTCACCAGTTTCTCTAGAGAGCAGTTCATGGTGCTAGGCCAGAAGTTGAACTCCCTTCAGTGTTTTATTTGGACAAGTGTAACTGCAGATAAACAAGAGAAAGGTCTTGTAGCTTCAGTTGGCCATTTAGGGTTTGGTTGCTTGTTTGGTGGCCTGATGTCACAGCAAGGTCAGGAAGACAGTGATGTGGAATAACTATGTTTCCAATGCTAAATGCTTCCCACATATTGATTCTGAAGCCAGTTTTGCAAACGTGGAGGTTGAGACATGGAGAGATGAAAAGGCATGCCAAGCTCCCACAGCCTTCTCAGATTTGGGCTTTGAACCTAGGCAGTCTGAGCTATCTCTACAAATACTGCCTTTCTCAAGCGATGGAGGTTTGGTTTCCCTTGTAACTTAGGACAAATGTCCAGCAGAGTAAATAACCTGGGCATGTGTCCTTAGGAACAGCAGGATGAGAATGTTCTGCGTACATTGGAAATGGCAGGAAAATGAAGAACCTGACTATGTTGACCATTTCCTCCATCCTAGGATGCAGTGAGCTTGACCCAACTCGGTTTCCAGAACAAATATGAAGAATGTTGCAATAGCACGTAGGTAATCACTAGGCTTTTCTTGTGAGTTGAGTAAACACTTGAAATTCCACCACTTCCTTCTCTTTTCATACAGGTGGCCTGATTTTGTCAAGTGAACTCAGGTTTTCTGTGTTCTTTTCAGAAGTTGTCAGCTGGCAGATGGTTTGCTGTTGTTCAGTTGCTAGGTTGTGTCTGACTCCTTGAGCCTCATTGACTATAGCACGCCAAGCTCCTCTGTCCTCTACTGTCTCTCAGAATTTGCACAAATTAATGTTCATCAAGTTGGTGATTCTATCTAGCCATTTCATCCTCTGCTGCCCACTTCCCCTTTTACCTTCAATCTTTCCCAGCATCAGGGTCTTTTCCAATGAATCAGTTCTTTGCATCAGGTGACCAAAGTATTGGAATTTCAGCTTTGGTATCAGTCCTCACAATGAATATTCGAGGATGATTTCTTTTAGGATTGATTGGTTTGATCTCCTTGCAGTCCAAGGGACTTACAAGAGTCTTCCCCAGCACCATATTTCAAAAGCATCTATTCTTTATCACTCAACTTCTTTACAGTCCAACTCTTACATCTGTAAATGACAACTGGAAAAACCATAGCTTTGACTAAATGGACATTTGTTGGCAAAGTGGTTACTCTGCTTTTTAATACTCTGTCTAGGTTTGTCATAGCTTTCCTTCCAAGGAACATGTGTCTTTGAATTTCATGGCTACAGACATTGTCTGCAGTGATTTTGGAGAACAAGGAAATAAAACTCTGTCACTGCTACCACTTTTTCCCTTTATATTTGCCATGAAGTGATGGGACCAGAATGGTCTAGTGGTTTTCCCTACTTCAGTTTCAGTCTGAATTTTGCAATAAGGAATTCAAGATCTGAGCCACAGTCAGCTCCTGGTCTTGTTTTTGTTGGCTGAATAGAGCTTCTCCATCTTTGGCTGCAAAGAATATAATCAATCTGATTTCGGTGTTGACCATCTGGTGATGTCCATGTGTAGAGTCTTCTCTTGTGTTGTTGGAAGAGGGTGTTTGCTATGACCAGTGCATTTTCTTGGCAAAACTCTATTAGCCTTTGCCCTGCTTCATTCCGTATTCCAAGGCCAAATTTGCCTGTTACTCCAGGTGTTTCTTGACTTCCTACTTTTGCATTCCAGTCCCCTATAATGAAAAGGATATCTTTTGGGGGTGTTAGTTCTAAAAGGTCTTGTAGGTCTTCATAGAACCGTTCAACTTCAGCTTCTTCAGTGTTACTGGTTGGGGCATAGACTTGGATTACTGTGATATTGAATGGTTTGCCTTGGAAACGAACAGAGACCATTCTGTCGTTTTTGAGATTGCATCCAAGTACTGCATTTCAGACTCTTTTGTTGACCATGATGGCCACTCCATTTCTTCTGAGGCATTCCTGCCCGCAGTAGTAGATATAATGGTTATCTGAATTAAATTCACCCGTTCCAGTCCATTTTAGTTTGCTGATGCCTAGAATGTTGACATTCACTCTTGCCATCTCTTGTTTGACCACTTCCAATTTGCCTTGATTCATGGACCTGACATTCCAGGTTCCTATGCAGTATTGCTCTTTATAGCATCAGACCTTGTTTCTATCACCAGTCACATCCACAGCTAGGTATTGTTTTTGCTTTGGCTCCATCCCTTCATTTTTTCTGGAGTTATTTCTCCACTGATCTCCAGTAGCATATTGGGCACCTACTGACCTGGGGAGTTCCTCTTTCAGTATCCTATCATTTTGCCTTTTCATACTGTTCATGGGGTTCTCAAGGCAAGAATACTGAAGTGGTTTGCCATTCCCTTCTCCAGTGGACCACATTCTGTCAGACCTGTCCACCATGACCTGCCCGTCTTGGGTGGCCCCATGGGCATGGCTTAGTTTCATTGAGTTAGACAAGGCTGTGGTCCTAGTGTGATTAGATTGACTAGTTTTCTGTGAGTACGGTTTCTGTGTGTCTGCCCTCTGATGCCCTCTTGCAACACCTACTGTCTTACTTGGGTTTCTCTTACCTTGGGCGTGGGGTATCTCTTCACGGCTGCTCCAGCAAGGCGCAGCCGCTGGTCCTTACCTTGGACGAGGGGTATCTCCTCAATGCCACCCCTTCTGACTTTGAATGTGGAATAGCTCCTCTAGGCCTTCCTGCGCCCGCGCAGCCACCGCTCCTTGGAGGTAGGGTTGCTCCTCCTGGCCTCGGCCCCTAGCCTCGGGCGTGGGTCCTCCCAGCTGCTGCCCCTCGCCCCTTGCCGCACCTGTGGAAAATTCTGAAAGAGATGGGAATACCAGACCACCTGACCTGCCTCTTGAGAAATTTGTATGCAGGTCAGGAAGCAACAGTCAGAACTGGAGACGGAACAACAGACTGCTTCCAAATAGGAAAAAGAGTACGTCAAGGCTGTATATTGTCACCCTGCTTATTTAACTTATATGCAGAATACATCATGAGAATTGCTGAGCTGGAAGAAGTACAAGCTGGAATCAAGATTGCCGGGAGAAATATCAATCACCTCAGATATGTAGATGACACCACCCTTATGGCAGAAAGTGAAGAGGAACTAAAAAGCCTCCTGATGAAGGTGAAAGAGGAGAGTGAAAAAGCTGGCTTAAAACTCAACATTCAGAAAACGAAGATCATGGCATCTGGTCCCATCACTTCATGGGAAATAGATGGGGAAACAGTGGAAACAGTGTCAGACTTTATTTTTTTGGGCTCCCAAATCACTGCAGATGGTGACTGCAGCCATGAAATTAAAACATGCTTACTCCTTGGAAGGAAAGTTATGACCAACCTAGATAGCATATTCAAAAGCAGAGACATTACTTTGCCAACAAAGGTCTGTCTAGTCAAGGCTATGGTTTTTCCAGTGGTCATGTATGGATGAGAGTTGGACTGTGAAGAAAGCTAAACACTGAAGAATTGATGCTTTTGAACTGTGGTGTTGGAGAAGACTCTTGAGAGTCTCTTGGACTGCAAGGAGGTCCAACCAGTCTATTCTGAAGGAGATCAGCCCTGGGATTTCTTTGGAAGGAATGATGCTAAAGCTGAAACTCCAGTACTTTGGCAGCCTCATGCGAAGAGTTGACTCATTGGAAAAGACTCTGATACTGGGAGGGATTGGGCGCAGGAGGAGAAGGGGATGACAGAGGATGAGATGGCTGGATGGCATCACCGATTTAATGGACATGAACTTGGGCAAACTCCAGGAGACAGTGAGGCACAGGGAGGCCTGGCGTGCTGCAGACCATAGGGTCACAAAGAGTTGGACAAGGCTTGGTGACTAAACAATAGCAACAACATGGATGGGGATTGAGGCAGAGCTTCTGGTTCAGGGTGTGTCCTACTGACTGGTGGGGGAGACTATCCAGAGGCTACCTGAGCAGTTGCTGGAAGATTCCACCTTCTCAGGGAAGAAGGAAGCAGCTGGAAACTCTAGTCTGTAGCAGAAAAGGCAAAGGCAATCCACTCCAGTACTCTCGCCTAGAAAATTCCATGGACGGAGGAGCCTGGTAGGCTGAAGTCCATGGGGTCGTTAAGAGTCAGACATGACTGAACGACTTCACTTTCACTTTTCACTCTCATGCATTGGAGAAGGAAATGGCAACCCACTCCAGTGTTCTTGCCTGGAGAATCCCAGGGATGGGGGAGCCTGGTGGGCTGCCGTCTATGGGGTCACACAGAGTCGGACATGACTGAAGCAACTTAGCAGCAGCAGCAGCAGCAGAGCTCCAGCATGCCAGGATGGGACAAATCTGAAAACAGCCAGATCTGCCCCCAGCCCCGCCCCCCAGGGACCCTTGTCCAAGTCCCAGTGACAGGATGTCTGTGAGTAAACACTGAAAGAGATGCTTCAGCTAAACCCCCTGGGACAGGGACTTCCCTAGTGGTCTAATGGTTAAGAATCCACCTCCCAGTGCAGGGGACACTGGATTGATCCCTGGTTAGGGAACTAAGATCCCGCATGCCTCAGAGCAGCTAAGCCCATGCACCATGACTGCTGAACCCCCCGCACTCTGGAGCCCCTGTGCCACAACTAAAGAGCACGATCACTGTAACGAAAGGTCCCACACGATGCGATGAAGATCCCGCATGCCACAACTAAGACCTGATGCAGCCAAATGAATTAAAACATAAAAGACCTGGGGCATGCTGGTTCATGTCTCCTAAAAGATGGAGAAGCCATAGTGGTGCAAGAGCTTTTCTTCACTTTTGGATAGAACCCTTGGTGCTTTGGGATCTCAGGGGCCCAGCTTTGAACCCCTGGCAGAGATGGCAGCCAGCAGGCCCTGGTGGCAGTGCAGAACAAACAGCTGTGCTGTGTGAAATTACCTTAGCCATGTCCCGCTCTTTGAAACCCCATGGACTGTAGCCCACCAGGCTCCTCTGTCCATGGGATTCTCCAGGCAAGAATACTGGAGTGGGTTGCCATGACCTTCTCCAGGGTATCTTCAGAACCTAGGGATCAAACTAGCATCTCTTAAGTCTCCTGCTTTGGCAGGTGGGTTCTTTACAACAAGTGCCACCTGGAACACCCAGAAGGAACAGTACCCATCACTAAGTACCCTCGGGAAAAGGTGATACCCAGCGTGGCCACACACACTGCACTTGGCCTGACTTGTAAGTGATCGAGTCACAGAAATAGCTGGAGGGCAATTTGTAGGAGTCCTGTGATGCAGAAATGTCACCCTCTCAAATTTACTCACAGTGAGTAATAATTTTTAAAAAATCTAAAGACAAGTAGTGTATCGACCGGCTGATGGTACTGGCTGAAGCTATTTCTTGGTAGAATTATGTTTGCTCATCACCCATTGTCTCTATACTTAAAAAACACTGACACAAAAGAAAGGAAAGCTTCCTTCACTCCTCAGGTATACTAGCAAATAAGAAGCTATTTGAGAACAATTCAAGTTACTGTAGATTTTATCCTGTTTTAGTTGTGTGGTGAGGCAGGACTGGTGTGAGTCAATGGTAAAAAGACTGAATGCCAAAACCTGGAAGGTTGGGCTGGGGAATAAAATTCCAGAAGAATGACAGCAGTGTCCCCTGTCCTGCCACATGCGGTGGATGTGGCAAGGGTCAGGTACCAGGTCACCCAGTGGCAGAGGTCACTGTTTAAGTGAGCTTCAGGGGAAGCTGGAGTCACTGGGTGATTCTGGGGTGGAGCTCGTAGATGTGAGGATGGGGAAGGGGTCCAGGTGAGGGCTCAGAGTGGACTGTGAGAACCCCATTTAGGTGGTTTCTGGATCCAAGGTCTCATCAATCTTAGAAGCCAGAGATGGAAGTTGCCAGTGAGTGTGAAGTGATGTGAAGATGAGTGAAAGGTGGCTACAAGGGAGAAAGGGTGATGATAAGAAAATGAATTTCTGAGAGAGAGGCCTCAGTGAGGACTGGGCCCCTCTTGTGGCCTGGGAGCTTGAGAAACTGGTTATGGACAATCCAGATGAGGTCTGCTGAGTCCATGAGAGATTGGTAATCTCTCTTTTGTATTACACACTGAAGTGTGACTCAGATGGTGGTGGCTGTGTGGTTACGAGTGTGTCCTGAGCTCTGATCAGCAACAAGCAGGAGAGGTTCCAGAGTCTGTCCTCTCCATCTGGTCTGTCTTTCATTGGCCAGAGCGGTGTGTTCAGGAGCTCCTGTCTGAGACAAAAAGCAAGGCAGGCTTGTAATTTATCAAGCACCAGTCAATCTTCCAGTGTCAACAGGCTTCCCAGGCACCAGGGTGGGTCCACAGAGTCAGCTTATGCATGAACTGTCACTATAACGTCCATTTTTAGAAGATATTGAGGGAAGTACATCCAAAATGTGTGTGTGTTAGTTGCTCAGCTGTGTCCGATCCTGTGTGACCTCATGGGCTGTAGTCTGTACTCCTCTGTTCATGGAATTCTCCAGGCAAGAATACTGGAGTGGAAAGCCATTCCCTTCTCCAGGGGATCTTCCTGACCCAGTGTTCGAACCCATATTGCCTGCATTGTGGGTGGATTCCTTACTGTCTGAGCCACGAGGGAAGCCAACATTCAAAATAGTAAAAAGAAACTATGCCACGTGAGGCTCCTTCCAGTCTGTCTGCCATTCGTCCATCTATCCATTCATCCCTCTCTCCCCCATCCCTCCCCTCCATCCATCCATTCATCTACCCAAAAGGACACAAGGTGGTGATGAACACATTCACTTTCTCAACTGCCATGGTATTTTCACACATATATACACCTGTCAAAAGTGGTAGAAGGTGTGCACTTCAGATGTATGCTGGTGAGTATACTTTACTTAAATCTCAGTAAAGTTGGGAAAAAGGAAGGAACTCAGTGTATATCTGTAGGTCAGAACTGGTAACAACTCACACAACCATCAATGGAGAATGGATAAAGTATGGCATATTCATGCAAGAGAATGGTACTCAGCAATGGAAAGGAACAAATTCTTCATACACACAACAACGTGGATAAATCTCACATACCTTAATGCTAATTAAAATGAGTCAGACATGGGCCTTCCCTGGTGTTCCTATGGCTCCCCATGCTTCCACTGCATGTTGATCCCTGGTTGGGGAACTAGGATGCCATGTAGTGTGCTCCCCCAAAACAGTCACACCAGAGGATCCATTGTTTGTGATTTATTTATACACGTTTCAAAACCAGAGTAGAGAAAACTATATCGTGTTTAAGAGTATGTGCTCAGATGGTAAAACTATAGAGAAGCAAGGATAGGATTATCATTAAGGTTAGGGTAGTATTAGCTTCGGAGAAGGCAATGGCACCCCACTCCAGTACTCTTGCCTGGAAAATCCCATGGACAGAAGAGCCTGGTAGGCTGCAGTCCATGGGGTGGCAAAGAGTCGGACACTACTGAGCGACTTCACTTTCACTTTTCACTTTCATGCATTGGAGAAGGAAATGGCAACCCACTCCAGTGTTCTTGCCTGGAGAATCCCAGGGACGGGGGAGCCTGGTTGGCTGCCGTCTCTGGGGTTGCACAGAGTCGGACATGACTGAAGCGACTTAGCAGCAGCAGCAGCAGCAGCAGCAGCAGTATTAGCTTAGGGGAGGAGGGTCTGGAAGTTAAGATGCTTCTGAGTTCAGGTAGCATTTTGTGATTATGCACCTATTTGCTTCCTAATAAACAATAGTCCATTTTTTTTTGTGCACATTTCTGAATATACTTTACATTTCATAACTGAGAATGGAGCAATGTGTATGTGCTATGCTTGTATGGGAAGAGAAAAAAGAGTTTTAGCAGTAGTTTACTCTGAGGAGAGAGTCTATGTGAAGGTGGGACAGTGGAAGCTTTTATTTGTTTTCCTTATACATTTCATTTAAAAAAATGTAAATTCCCTCATGCAGTTCATAAATAAAATTAAAAAGCATAATCATAAACTCATGGATAATAAAGCAAAGGAGGGACTGCCCAACTGTAGGTACTGAAATGGGGACCCAAGGAGAGAAAAAGAAAGAACAGGCAGGATGGCCTGTGTATCTATGTCAGTAAGTGTATGTCAAGTGAAAGACAGGAAGATGAGGCAGAGAGAGCCTCAGAGGGATTCAAAGCATGAGAAAGGCTTGATCTGGACAGTCAGGAAATGCCAGTGGCCTCTAGAAGCTGAGAATGAACTTCAGATGACAGCCAGCAAGGAAAAGGAAACTTCAGTCCTACAAACACGGGGAACTAAATTCTGCCAACAACCTGAATGACTTTGGAAGTGGATTCTTCCCAGAAAAGAGTCCACCCAGCCAACACCTTGATTTTGGCCTCATGAGACCCACAGCTGCTGCTGCTGCTAAGTCGCTTCAGTCATGTCTGACTCTGTGTGACCCCAGAGACGGCAGCCCACCAGACTCCCCCGTCCCTGGGATTCTCCAGGCAAGAACACTGGAGTGGGTTGCCATTTCCTTCTCCAATGCATGAAAGTGAAAAATGAAAGTGAAGTGGCTTACTCGTGTCCAACTCCTAGCGACCCCATGGACTGCAGCCTACAAGGCTCCTCCGTCCATGGGAGTTTCCTGGCAAGAGTACTGGAGTGGGGTACTATCGCCTTCTCCAAGTCCCACAGCAGAGGAACCAACTGAACCGACTGAGACTTCTGACCTACAGAGTTGTCGGATCATTAAATGGGTGTCTTTTGCTTGCTTGTTTGTTTGTGAGTTTGGAGCAGAGAGAGGTTTATTAAAGGGCCATGCAAGGAGATGGTGGCTCATAGCCTAGAAGCCCTGAGCTCCCTGGAGGGTCTGTATGGGTGTGGTCTTAAGGCACTATGTCTGTGGTAACTGTCACAGCAACGAGAGAAAACTAATATAGCCACAGGCTGACTTGGAAAATAGAAGTGATTCTGTAGCCTATTGTGTAGGGTGTCCTTGAAGACAATGCTCCATGGGTCAGGGGCTTCTGGGAGCAAAATGGAGACACATTAATAAAGGACACGGAGAGGTTGCATCTATTAATAGATAGGGGAGGTGGTGGGAAGGACGAGCATTCATGCCTCTAAGATAGTGTGTCACCTCTAAGACTGGTCTACTCTTCAAAGCTTCAGCCACATCCTTGTTAACCACTGACCTGGCAGTTTAAATCATGGGGTTAAGAGGAAAAAACTACTGTGTGTGTGTGTGTGTGTGGGTGTGTGTGTGTGGGTGTGTACCACACTCTCAGGGTTACCTGAAGATATAGAGGACACAGTGCAGGTACAGGTACAGAGAAGCCCCTCTTTGGCAGAATAAATTAGATCCCACCCACTCCTACTTTCTTTTCCAGGAGGATTTTACACAGGGAATTAGGTCCTTAAAAATCGTATGTAGGACTAAAGAAGTAGGTTCTGAATTGGGCCTTGAAAAATTCAGAAGTGATTCTCAATAGTTGATGCTACAGGCAACTTGAAGCTGGTTCTGAAGCTCAGAGTTCAAGAACACACATCCAGGAATTAGATTAGAAAGCCAAATTCAAGAAGACATTTGATACTGGAAATGCTCCTGCCCCCAAATGTCACCCTTCCATGACCTTGCTTGCCAGCAGCCAAAATAGTCAAAAGACAATAGAAAGATGGTATTGGGGTCAGCCTCCCGAATCCCATATCAGTGCATCGAACTGTAGACACGGTTTCACATCCAGACGCAAGCTGCAATGAATTCTGGGAAGTGCTGCTGTAACTTTCCAACCTCTCCATATAGAAGGAGGGGGAAAAAAGAAGGTGAGAGAGTCTAGGCATAATAGCCACCCAAGGCGGCTTTGTCTTGTTTTCCTCTCTCACATTTATATTTTGAGTGGTAAGCTGCTGCTGAGAGGTTTAACAAAGATTTTTTAAATTGACATATAGTTGATATACAATGTTGCATATATACAGCAAAGTGATTCAGTTATAAACATACATACAACCTATTCTTTTTCAGATTCTTTTCTATAATAAGTTATTATAAGATATTGAATATAGTTCCTTGTGCTATACAGTATATCCAAGATAAAATTTTTGATTAAAATGTTTTAAAGGCTCATTTCCAAAGTTTGCACAAATCTCATATTTACAGAACAGTTTGCATCCAAGTTTTTGGGTAGTACGAACATCAGTATAGCCAGAAATCAACTCATTTAACTTCAGCAAAATTAAAAGTTAACAGAAGTTAACTCATTTTACTTTTGTGTTAACAACAAACTAGCATTTGTAATGAACAATTCCTATACATTACATTATATCTGTACATTATTTCTGTTCCTGAACAGATGTAAACACTTTCTTGGAATTATTTTGTTTTTAAAGGAAAGCATTATTTAATAAATAGTATCATGGCCCCAAAAGATGCATTATGACAAGGTATGAAAGTTGATGGGGGATAAACTACAGTTCAGTTCATTTTTGTATGTGCTGAGTCATCATTCTAACTTATTTAATAATCATGATTCTTGTTCTAAGTTTTTTAATGTTAAAACTAAGTTGTTGAAATATAAAAAATATTATTATTTTCTTTTTTAATTAATTAATTTATTTTAATTGGAGGCTAATTACTTTATAATATTGCAGTGGTTTTTGCCATACATTGACATGAATCAGCCATGGGTGTACATGTGTCCCCCATCCTGAACCCCCCTCCCACCTCCCTCCCCATCCCATCCCTCAGGGTGGTCCCAGTGCACTGGCCCTGAGCACCCTGTCTCATGCACTGAACCTGAACTGGCGATCTATTTCACATATGGTAATATACATGTTTCAACGCTATTCTCTCAAATCATCCCACCCTCGCCTTCTCCCACAGAGTCCAGAAGTCTGTTCTTTACATCTGTGTCTCTTTTGCTGTCTTGCAAGTAGAGTCATCGTTACCATCTTTCTAAATTCCAAATATATGTGTTAATATACTTTATTGGTGTTTTTCTTTCTGACTTACTTCACTTTGTATTATAGGCTCCAGTTTCATCCACCTCATTAGAACTGATTCAAATGTATTCTTTTTAATAGCTGAGTAATGCTCCATTGTATATATGTACCACAGCTTTCTTATCCATTTATCTGCTGATGGACATCTAGGTTTCTTCCATGTCCTGGCTATTGTAAACAGTGCTGCGATGAACATTGGGGTACACGTGTCTCTTTCAATTCTGGTTTCTTCGTTGTGTATGCCCAGTAGTGGGATTGCTGGGTTGTATGGCAGTTCTATTTCCAGTTTTGTTTTTTTTTTCCAGTTTTTTAAGGAATCTCCACACTGTTCTCCACAGTGGCTGTACTCGTTTGCATTCCCACCAACAGTGTAAAAGTGTTCCCTTTTCTCTGCACTTTCTCCAGCATTTATTGTTTGTGGACTTTTTGATAGCAGCCATTCTGACCGGTGTGAGACGCTACCTCATTGTGGCTTTGATTTGCATTTCTCGGATATTTATTGATTATTTTCAATTTGCTCAAGATTATGAATTATAAGCAGACAAAGCTGCATTTCTAGTTGACAAAAGGAACCACAAGTCATGTGATGTTTCTCTTTTTTGGCTGTGCAGGGTCTTTGTTGTGGTGTGCAGTCTTTTTTTTTGTCTAAGTGTGTTGCTCAGGCTTCTTACTGCAGAGCACAGGTTCTAGAGTGCTCAGGCTCAGTAGCTGAGGCTCGGGGCTTAGCTGACCCTCATGTGGGATCTCAATTCTGTCACTAGGGATTGAACCCACACCCCTGCATTGGAAGGCCAATTTTTAACCTCTAGACCACCAGGGCGGAGAAGGCGATGGCACCCCACTCCAGTACTCTTGCCTGGAAAATCCCATGGATGGAGGAGCCTGGTAGCCTGCAGTCCATGGAGTCGCTAGGAGTCGGACACGACTGAGCGACTTCACTTTCACTTTTCACTTTCATGCATTGGAGAAGGAAATGGCAACCCACTCCAGTGTTCTTGCCTGGAGAATCCCAGGCACAGGGGAGCCTGGTGGGCTGCCGTCTATGGGGTCACACAGAGTCGAACACGACTGAAGCGACTTAGCAGCAGCAGCAGTATTTAGTATTAACACAGTGGCAAAGAATCCGCCTGCCAGTGCAGGAGATGCAAGAGACTCGGGTTTGACCCCTGGGTCAGGAAGATCCCTTGGGGTAGGAAATGGCAACCCACTCCAGTATTCTTGGCTGGGAAATTCCATGGAGACAGGAGCCTGGCGGGCTACAGGCCATGGGGTTGCTAAGAGTTGAGCGCAACTATGCACACACACACACACACACACACACACACACACACGCACAATATACTTTATACATGCTTTTGGAAAATAAAGTATTAAAGCATATAAAATATTTTAAAGATACTTTTTCTTGTTTTTTGAAGTATACTTTTAAAGTAAAGTACTATCAGAGAAAAATCTGAAAAGAAAGTTGCCATAGTTAAACCACGTGGTGTTAAATAGAACACTAGATATTCAGACCAGTGGGACAGAAGAGATAGCTCAGAATTTGATTTTATTAAAGGTAACTTGATATATGATAAAAGAATAAATTCAAATCGGCAGAAAATCAGGGAAACCAGGGAAAATATACCATCAACAATTTAAATTAACTGAACATATCATTTTGTAAAGAATAAAATTTGATTCCCGCATATCTTACTAAAATAAAGTTCCAGAGAATTAAAATACTACCACATTAAAAAACTAGGTAACAACAACAAAAAAAACAGGTAACAGCAAAAATTTGAAAAAAATTTTTTTAGATAAAGGCAATAATGACATGACAACTTTCTAAACTGAAAAAACATGTCATAAAGAAAAGATGTGTTTGACTATAGAAAATGAAACCTTTCTAAACAAAAGAAAAACGTCACCAGCATTTAAAGGTAAGCTATGAAGTGACAAAGCATTTGGAGTATTTTATTTTATTTTTTATTTTTTTTTTAATGTTTACTCTTGCTTTTTTTAATCCCCTCCTCTCCCCCAAGTGGAGTAGTTTAATCATACCATTAATATACTGATGACATAAAGAATTCTTAGAAATTAAAAAAAAATAGTAGAGTCTAATAGATAATGGGCAAGGGACAAAAATCAAAATAAGAAAGATAATTCCCCCAAATAAAAAGTTTAAAAAATATATGTAGATATGTATTTATTTGGCTGCCTCTGGTCTCAGTTGCAGGAACTGCATTGCATCATGTGAGATCTTTTGTTGTTATGCAGGGACTCTCTAGTTGTGTTTGGGAGGGCTTAGCTGCTCAGTGGCTTGTGCAATCCCAGTTCCCTGACCACGGATCAAACACAGATTCCTTGCATTGTGAGGTAGGTTCTTAACCACCGGACCACTAGGAAAGTCTTCCTCCCCAAATGCATTTGACAGTAAATAAATATTTGGGAAAATATTAAACAATTTGTGGTCCTAAGTGGAGATTAAAAGTACTTACTATTTCTACTCATTACATTTGCAGATGAAAGATTATGATAATATCTAACGCTGGTGAAAGTACAGCAAACTTGTAGGTAATGGCAGTGTAAACTGATATAATACTTTTGGAAAGTATTTGATAATGTTCATTGTTGCTGTTGTTTAGTTGCTAAGTTGTGTCCAAACTTTCGAGACCCCATGGACTGTAGCCCACCAGTTTCCTCTGTCCGTGGGATTTCCCAGGCAAGACTATAGGAGTGGGTTGCCATTTTCCTCTCCACGGGATCTTCCCGAACCAGGAGTTGAACCTGTATCTCCTGCACTGGCAGGCCAATTCTTTACCACTGAGTCACCAGGGAATCCCTAATGTTCATTAGGAACCATGAGATTGTAACTTAAGCATTTTTGGATACTCGTTTTGTTGGGACATGATTACATATAGTGAAATGCATAAATCTTAAGTGTAGAGAGTGATGAGATTTGATAGATGCATGTACCCATGAGATTCACACCCCAGTCAGGATGGAGAACATTTTCATCACCTGAGAGAGCCATTTTGTGTACTTTCCCCAAAACTCCCACATCCTCTTCTCCCCTCCTATCATTTTTCTGCTCTTTTTCACCAGATGTGAATTTTGCCTGTTCTAGAATTTCATATCAATGGGATCATGCAGAGTGTAGTTTTTTTGTGTTTCGTATCTTTTTGCTCAGTGTTTGGCATTCATCTATTTTGTTGCATGTATTAGCATTTTATTTCTTTTTTATCACCAAGTAGTATTGCATTGTATGGCTAAACTTTATTTATCCATTTACCTGTTGGTGGGCATTTGGGTTATTTCTGATGTTTGGCTTTTGTGGGAAAGTTTCTAAGAGCATTATCTCTCTCTCTCTCTCTTTTTTTTGTTATTGTTGTGGTAAAATACATATAACACAAACTTGCCATTGTAGCCATTTCAAAATGTACAATTCAGTGGCACTAATTAAATATTCTGCACTATTTCCAAAATTTATTTTTATGACCTTAAATAGAAACTCAGTAACCAATAGCAATAATTCCGTCTTTTCCCCTCCCCTCAGTCTCTGGTAATCCTTGATCTATTTTCTATCCCTATGAATTTGCCTTTTATAGATATTTCATGTATATAGATATACATATTCACATAGATATTTCATGTATTATTTTGTATCTGGCTTACTTCACTTAGCTTAATTCTTTCAAGGTTCATCCATGTTGTTACCTGTATCAGAACTTTATTCCTTCTCATGGTTGAATAATATTCCATTGTATGTATATACCATATTTTGTTGATCCATTCATCTATCAATGGACACTTGGGTCATTCCCACTTTTGGTTATTTTGAAAAATGTTATGAACATTGATGAACAAGTGTCCCTTTGAATCTCTGCTTTCAGTTTTTTGGAGTATATATCTAGGAGTGTAGGTGCTGGGTCATGTTTCTGTGAACATTTTTGTAATAGTCTTTATATGTGCATATGTTTTCTTTAGTGTGGGTAGACATGTAGAGGTTATATGGCATGTGTATACTTAACTCTGTGAAACAATGTCAATCTACATTTAAAAAGTTCATTTTATATTCTCACCAACAACTTTTGAAGTACCCATTGCTCCACATCCTTCTTAACACTTAGTATTGTTTGTCTTTTCTTCCCTACATATGACAAATATTTAATATGATTTTTAATATCTCAGTACATCCTTGCATGATAGATATTATTATTCATTTTAAAAAATTTGAGATGTAATTGACATATGACATATGATATGTTTCAGGTTTACAACGTAATGCTTTGATATAATATAGATTGCAAAAAGACTATGACCAGAAGTCTAGTTGTCATTCATCACCACGTTACGATTTTTTTCTTGTGATGGGCACTTTTAAGATTTGTCTCAGCAGCTTTCAAATATACATAAAGTATTACTAACTATAGTCACTGTGCTCTAGGTTACACACCCAGGACTTGCTCTACACCTGGAAGCCTGTGCTTTTTTACCACCTTCACCTATTTTGCCCTCTTCCCACATCGGGCCCCACGCCCAGAAAAGGGCTCTGTTTCTATGAGTTCTGTTTTTTTGTTTTCTTTTGTTTGTTTCATTTTCAGATTCCACTCGTAAGCGAGATCTTGTTTTAATTGTAGTCATTTTGATGCCATCATTTCATGGTAGTTTTAACATAGAATTCCCTCATGAGTTATGGTATTTAACACTTTTTCAAATATTTATTGGCTATTCTTCCTTTATGAAGTGACTGTTCAAATATTGTGCCCATTTAAAAGAATCAGAGTGTTTTGCTATTATTATTAATGCAGTACTTGCTGTGATAAAGAACCTACGAACAGACCCACCTTTATACAGTCATTTGATTTCTGACCCAGATGTCAAAGCAATTCAATGGGAAAATGAAAATCTTTTCAACAAATTGATCTGAAGCAACAGAATTTCAACCCAGCGTATTTGAGGTGAATCGCAGACCTAAATGTAGAAAATGATAAAACTGCTAGAAGAAACAAGAGGATATCTTCATGACACTGGGGAAAGCAAAGATTTTTTGAAGACTGACTTGCAATGGGTTGGTCCATGGGACCCCACGACCGCAAACGGATAGGACTTGTGGACTTGTGCTAGGTTCTTGTCATGTGGGACCCCAGGGCCCCTTGTCCATACCCCTTAGCACCCCAGAAAAGGGCTTGCTGGAATATGAATTCCCCAAAGATATTTGTATATGTGTGTATTTACTGATATGTGTATTTACTGAATACGGTAAAGAAAGACATGAGTCACCTTCTTGGGCTTTTTCCTCTTCACTAATGTGGTCTCCACATGTAGACCATGGTATCTTCACGTGGTTAGGAAAGAGGAGGCTTGTGGAGGGGAGCGGGGACAGTGCCTGACCTGGCGGCCAGATGGCAAGCAACTTTGGCCTAGAAACCTAGAGACAGGGCCAATGTGGAGTGGGGACGAACTTGGATTTTGGAGTCTGAGTTCAAATCCCCAGACATATGTGGTTTGAGCTGTGTGTCCTTGGAGCATTCACTGGACCTCTCTGAGTCCTGGTTTCCTTACAGGGGGCGAACCCTTAGCTGACTATCTGGTCTCAGGATAGTTCTAGTAATCAAGGGCGGATGTGACAGCAGAGGCAGCCCTGCCCTCAAGCAGACCACACAAATGCAACACCTCAAACTCAGCTTTCACACACAAGCTCCATTTCCTAAGTTTGTTGCTTCACCACTGGCCCCTCAGCCTTCAAATACTATAAAACTCTTGCCTCCTGTCTCCTCTGTCTCTTGTATCTGATTAGTTACAAAATCCCATCAATTTTCCTTCAAAACACTGTTTAGCAAGAAGTTCTTCTGTAGCTGATACTGCTGTTGCCTACCTGATCCCGTGACTTCTCATCTGTCCTTCCCGGCAGAATCTCAGTTTGGTTCAAAGTCCAGCCAAAGGCTTCCTTCTGTATAGCCCTTCACAGTTGCGAGTACCCCCTGGACGTACTGATGAGACAAGCTGAAGGTCTCTGGGAAATATTTGCTTTTTAAAAATATATATAAGTACCTCCCTTTCCTGCTTCACTCTTCTCAGTTTTCCACCTGGGGCGGGGCCCTAGGGCCTGGAGGGCCTCAGTAGTCATCTTGGGATTATGAGGCAACCAGTCTCAAGAAGGCATTCGTGTCACTCACCCAGACTACTGCACAAGCTGTTGCTGGGCTCTCCCGACCTCTGCCCTGCAAGTAGAAGCCTCATGAGTCCCAGAATTGAGGACTCCAGTTAGAGTTCACCCCTCAAATAGAATATGAGGAAACCAATGGAAATGATGAAGGAAATCTAAATTTATTGACTGGGATGATGTTCATGACATCTTGTTAAATTTAAAAAGCTGTTCCAAAACATTTTTTATGATATATAACTTTATATAAACATATACTTATTTATACATATATTCGTTGAAAGGTATAAATGGATATTTATGTAAATTTTTAATAATTAATTAATTTCCAAAGTATTGAGATATCAGACATGCAGCATTATATACTTTTAAGGTGTACAACATAATGATTTGACTTACATTCATCATGAAATGATGATCACAGTGGATTTAGTGAACATCCATGATCTCATAGAAATCAACATTAAGTAGACAAAAAGTTTTCCTTGTAATGAGAGCTCTTAGGATTTACTTTCTTTACAATTTTCACTTATAATGTAATAAATGTAATGTAAAAATAAATATAATAGCAGTGTTCATTATCTTTTTCGTATTATACATTACATCCCTAGTATTTACTTATCTTGTAACTGGAAGTTTATACCTTCTGACCACCACCTTCATCCAATCCTACCCCTTACCCTTCCACCCCAGCCTCTGGTAACCATTAATCCAATCTCTTTTTTCCAAGAGTTTGTTTTTAAAGTATAATTGACCAACAACACTATGTAATTTCCTGGTACACACCATAGAGAATCAATATTTCTATAAATTTAAAAATGATGACCACTATGAGTCTAGTTGTCATCCGTTAATATTTCTGTAAATCTGTTTGGTGAACTTATACGTGGTTTCATTTATTGTTTCTTACTTATGTAATTAAAATTTATTTCAATAAAAATAAGACAGCCAAAGTGCTTAAAAATGCTTCAATTCCTTGCTCCTTAGTGTGGCATTCACTGACTTCCACAATGGGCAAGAATAAAGGTGGTGTGTTTATGTGTGAATTTATGAGTATATGAAAGTATGTGGTTGTGAATTAATGTGTGAGTATGTGTGTGTGGGTATCTGGGAGTGTGAGTGGCTATGAGTGTGTGTGAATTAGTCAGTGCTTTGGAGAGTGTATGTCCCTGAGTTCATGTAACCGTGTGTAAGTGTGTGATGTGAGTTAGTGTGAGTGTGTCTGCTACCCTGGGATTTGGGTAATAAACCAGAAAGGATTCAAGGGGCCAGACAAACTATGGAATGCTGTTTATTTGGAATTTCAGGTAAACAACAAATACTTTCCAGTGTAAGTATATCCCACGCAATATTTGGGACATATGGATACTAAGAAATTATTTGTATCTACTATTCAATTTTTCTGACAGATGAAGGCCAATGACCTTTATGACACAGATGACTATTCAGACACCCAGAAGTTGGGACCAGACCCTGGCTGGGGCTCCTGTCCTTCCCACCGGCTCTCTCTGCCCATCGGCCAGGTCACTGCCAGGCTGGGCTGAACCCAGCTCTGAGGGAAAGGCCCGGCCTCCTTGATGATGGTGAGAAGGCTGGTGTGGGTCTAGGGGACCCAGGGTGCGCAGAGAGCTCATGATCAGGGTCCATGAAGCTGGAGAATCCAGGGCTGGGAGGAGGAGCTTCAGGATCTACCCTGAGGGCACCTTTTTCTTCATCTTAATCAGGTAGTGCTACACTGGCTTAAATGGCTGGAAGGAGACCCAAGAGATGAGGAGAAGGATGACTTAGTGACACCAGCCCAGACCTCTGGGGTGGGAGGAAGAGATGAGGCAGGGGGCATGGATGCTCACCTGGCCAAGGGCCCTACCTGACCCCTCGGTAGTGGGGACTTCTTTTCCCATTACCACATCAGGGCAGGATGGGCATTGTGGCCGCAAATGCTCTCCATCGACACCCGGCTCAGTTCAGAAACTTCTAGTGCTGGGCAGGGTGGGTGGAGAGGGGTGTGTGGAAGCTCTCACGTACACTCCTCCTCCCACTTCTCCACAGACCAGTACCGGTGTTTGTGGTAAACCCAGTGACAGGGGAGGTGGCCAAAAAGAGGAAGAGGACCCTGCCAGGTTCACAGCCTCTATAAAACAGGCTGTGGAGGGAGCCTGGGCAGCTGCCTCAACATGACCTCCTGGGCTGTCCTGCTCATCACCTCGGTGCTCCTGGTTGCCCCAGGTGAGGAAATACCCCTTGGGGTAGATCCCGATGACTCCTCCTCCCAGCCCTGCTTTCTCAGATTTGATGGACCTGAGCATGAGCTCCAAGGGCACCTGGCATGGGTAAGAGCAGCCCCAGGGCAGAGCAGGGCAGGAGGCACCCGGGACCCCTCACAAGGCCGCCTCCCCGTCCTGGGCGCCAGCTGCTTCCTGGGCTCTCCCCAGCCAGAAGTAGTGACTTCTCTCCCTCTGTCTGTGGAGGGCTGCTCATGCTGTTTCTTCCCCAGGGCTGGCTTTTTCCGGTCTGACTCCTGAGAGCCACGACCAGGCGACGGCCCATCTGTGTAATGGAGACGAGTTGTGCCAGGGCCTGGCCCTGGAGGATCCCCAGGTACACAGGGATACTCCCCCACCTGCTACCCTCCCCCCACCATCCCTCTCCTTCCTCTCCTCCCTGGGCAGTGCCAGGGGCGAGGGTCTGGAGACTTAACTGGTCAGGGGGTGGGGAGGCAGGGCTGGGAGCTGAAGATGCTGGTTTTGTTCACACTGGTACCTGACTGTGGGATGGGGGCTACAGTGGTGGCTGGGCCCTCCCCAAGAGCCTCCTCCTCGTCTGACGGTAGAACAGCAGAGGGGCAGATGCTGGGCTGGGGCCGGTGCTGTGGGTGTGGGGGCAGGTCGTGGGGTCTCTCAGCTCCTCTAAAACAGGCAGAGAGATGGGCAGGGGCCAGCCAGTCTGGCTCAGGTCCTCATATGGACAGACAGATCATGGGTCATCCTACTGGCTTAAAAGCCCCCAGGGGATCCCTCCTGGCGCCCTTATGAAGTTGGGGTGTCTGAGAGACCACCCTTATGGGCTTCCTTTCCTGATAGGGTGACCTGCTGCTCCAAGGAGAAGAGCTGAGCCTACGCTGTGGTTCTTGTCGGAGAATAATACAACATCTGATAGACAAGTTGGGAGATCAGCCCGATGAGGTGAGACGGGAGGCTTGTGGGACCTGGAGGGTGGAGAGGTGCCCCCAAGTGGAGTGGGGAGGGCTGGGAATCCTTACCTAGGCTTTTTAAATGAGCTGGAAAGTGGGATGTACTTAGCTTTGAGTGAATTCTTAATAAGTGGAGGCATCATCACCAGAACCATAGTTTCACTTTCCCTCCCTCCCTCTCCTTGGCTCCCCCAACCTACCAGCATCACTACCTTCACCCTGGGGTATTCAGATTTATCCCCTTCCATGGGAGATGTCAGAAGAAGATATTTCAAAAGCAATGGACCAAAGCTCCAAGCTTGGATACCCTCCTAACCCGCCACAGCCGCCCCCCACCAGCAGATGGAGCCCCCAGTCTGGCCCTGGACCAGAAGCTATATAGACAGAGCCTTTAAAGTGGGTCTGGGCACCACTCTCCACCCAGAAGACAGGGCCTGGGTATACAGAGGCTAAGACTCGGCAGGGTCAATTGTCCTTTCCAGAGCTCCTGCTGGCCAGGCTTGAGATGGGGAGGGGGGCTGAGCCCTGTCTCTCCAGTCCCTGTTCCCACTACCACCTGGCACCAACTCCCGGGACCCAGCACTCCCACTGCCAGACCCGCTGAGAGCCCAAGGCTGCCGGGGCCTGCAGAGAGACAGTGCCCGGCAAGGCTCACCTGAGGCCCGTTTCCCACCACGGTGCTGCTGCTGCAGAATACCGTTATCGAGGAGGCCTCCAAGATGTGCAGCAAGATGAGGCTGCTGAAAGGTCTGTGCAAGTCAATCATGAAGAGATTTCTCCGTACCATCGCTGAGGACATCGTAGCTGGAAAAACCTCTCGGGTTGTCTGTGAGGACATCAAGATGTGCAAAAGCAAGCCAGGTATGTGCATAGGCAACAGCGGGGACTCATTCCCTGACAGCCTCCCCGTGAAAGGCAAACTCCTAACAGCCTGAGGCAGCCTCCCCCTGCCCCTCCCCACACTCCTGCAAACAATCCTGGAGTAAAATCAGGTCTCCATTTCTCCTCAGAGGTGTGACCTTGGGCAAGTAACCTAACCTCTTTGAGCTTCAGTTTCCTTACCTGTGAAAGGGCAATAATTATTTCTATTTCTGAGGCTGAAATGAGGATTGAATGAGACCATCACGTAAGATGAGGTTGACACCAAGGAAATGGCCCGAGACTGAGAAATCAGAGCCCGGATCAACCTGTCTCTTCTCTCCACAGTAGGTTTCATTTGATTCCCTGGGTCCTCTTACCCCATCCTGGGGAAAAAGCACAGAAACTCCAGTATCCTCGGCCGGCTCCCTCCTTCCTGAATCCAGGAGTCTTCTCTCCAGTTTCTCTCACCAAACTCCCTCCACTGCCTTTCCCTCTCAGAATAAAATATCATGCAAGACTTTTGCTTCAGCTTCTTTTCCTTTGTTGGGTTTCAGAAGAGGGGCATGCTCATCTGACCCATAAGTTCAATCAATAAACAGGTTGTATGTCATGTGGTTCTAGATGCTAGGGGTTTAGTGGTGAACAAGACAACTTAGCAGCTCTCACACATATGGTCATGAAATAATTATTGTACTGCTTGTCACTCCAAGACCCTGGGGTACATCACAAACATACCCCCAGGAGCCCTCAGACCAGCTGAGGAGACCATTCGGGTTTTGTTGTTGTTGCTCAGTTGCTCAGACTTGTACGACTTTTTGCGACCCTATGGACTGTAGCCCACCAGGCTCCTCTATCCATGGGATTCTCCAGGCAAGAGTACTGGAGTGGCTTGTCATTCCCTCCTTCAGGGGATCTTCCCGACCCAGGGATGGAACCCGAATTATCTGCATTTCCTGCATTGCAGGTGGATTCTTTACCAATTAAACTATCGAGGAAGATATATATATATATATATATATATATATATATATATATATGAATAGATAAAGATGTGGGCTATTATAAATAGTGCTATTGAACATTGGGGTACATGTTATATTTTCAAATTATAGTTTTTGTCTTTTCTGGGTATATACTCAGAAGCAGGGCTGCTGGATTATATGGTTACTCTATTTTTAGTTTTTTAAGTAATCTCCTTACTGTTCAGCACAGTGGGTGTTCCAATTTACATTCCCACTGACAGTGTAGGAGGGTTCTTTTTTCTCTATACCCTGTCTAGGATTTATTACTTGTAGACTTTTTGATGATGGCCATTCTGACCAGAGTGAGGTCAGATGGCCATCATCAAAACTACCTGAATGTAGTTTTATTTTATTTTTTTATTTTTTCTTTAGCCATGGACTTTATTGTTTGAATATTTGCAATTATTATTCTATACACAGATGTTAATTTCTTACAAAACTCTGTATTCCATATTGCTAGGTCACTTCACTCTTCATTTTATGTCACATTTCCATCAAGAACTATTTCCCCAAATCACCATCTGCCTGATTCTGTGTTGTTGTTCAGTTGCTAAGTTGTGTACGACTCTGCGATGCCAGACACTAGTCCACCAGGCTCAACTGTCCATGAGATTTTCCAGGCAAGAATACTGGAGTGGGTTGCCATTTCCTTCTCCACTGAATGTAGTTTTAATTTGCATTTCTCTAATAATTAGTGAAGAAAGCTGAGCGCTGAATAATTGATGCTTTTGAACTGTGGTGTTGGAGAAGACTCTTGAGAGTCCCTTGGACTGCAAGGAGATCCAACCAGTCCATTCTAAAGGAGATCAGTCCTGGGTGTTCATTGGAAGGACTGATGCTAAAGCTGAAACTCCAATACTTTGGCCACTTCATGCAAAGAGTTGACTCATTGGAAAAGACTCTGACGATGGGAGGGATTGGGGGCAGGAGGAGAAGGGGATGAAAGAGGATGAGATGGCTGGATGGCATCAGCGACTTGATGGACATGAGTTTGAGTGAACTTTGGGAGTTGGTGATGGACAGGGAGGCTTGGTGTGCTGAGATTCACGGGGGTCGCAAAGAGTCAGACACGACTGAGCGACTGAACTGAACTAAATAATTAGTGATCTTGAACATCTTTTCATGTTTCTGTTGGCCATCTGTCTGTCTTCTTTGGAGAAATGTCTACTTAGGTCTTCTGCTTATTTTTGGTTGTTTATTAAATTTTTTTATTGAACTGTGTAAACTGATATTATGTCTTGGAAATTCAGCTCTTGCTGTTGGTATGATTTACAAATATTTTCTCCCATTCCATAGATTATCTTTGCATTTTATGGTTTCTCTTGCTGTGCAAACAATTTAGAGTTTAATAGGTCCCATTTGTTTATTTTTGCTTTTGTTTCCATTACCCTAAGAGATGGATCAAAAAAACTACTGCTGCAAGTTCTGTCAAGAGTGTTTGGCCTACATTTTCCTCTAGGAGTTTTATAGTATCTGATTTTGCATTTAGGTTTTGAACCCACTTAAACTTATGTATGACAAAATGAAAATGTTCATTCTTTTACATGTAGCTGTCCAGTTTTCCTGGCACCACTTGTCAAAGAGATTGTCTTTTCTTCACCATGTATTTTGCATACTTTGTTGTAGATTAATTGGCCATAAGTGTGGGGGTTCTCTATTCTTGATGCAATCTATTTCCACATAATCTTTATTTATTTGTTTTTCCTAAAGTCTACGGTTTATTCAGATTTCCTATTTATTTATTTTTGGCTGCACTGGGTCTTCATTGTGGTGTTTGGGGTTTCTCTAGTCACAGCACGCAGGCTTTGTTGCCTCTTGGCATGTGGGATCTAAGTTTCCTGACCAGGGATTGAACCTTCAATGTGAAAGGGCCAAGTTCTAACCACTGGAGCACCAGGGAATTCCCTATTCTTTCCTATTTCTTTATGTCTTGTAATTTTTTGTTGGAAACTGGTTATCTTAGGTAATCTGTTATAGCAAATATGGCTACTGGTCACACTCCGCTCCCCAGGTATATTATTGCCTTTTCGAGATGAATTGCTTGTTTTCATGTTTAGTAACTGACTGGGTAATTTTAGTGAGGTCCCTCCACCCTTCATAGTGTGATGCCTCAGATGTTGCACCTCAAGGGCTACAGCCTTGAGCATGACCACAACTATCCTGTGATGACAGAGGTTTGGGAAGGGTTCTCTTTGTCTCAAAACACCGCGTTGTGAATCTCCAAAATTTCTGACTCACTGCTCTATTGTTTTCAACAATGTCCCAGGGGACAAATTGCTTTATGAAGTCCAATCAAACCTAAGTCCTGTATGGGTCACTGTTAGAGACTTTTTTCTGACTCAGGGAGGCCTCTTCACAGGTTTTTCTTTCTTTGCTTTCTCTCCAGCAAATTAGCCAGCTTACAGGTTAGCCTTATGTCTCCAAGGCAGCTATCACTCTCCTTCCAAGTGTCTTTCACCACAACTTCCACTGTGCAATTCTGTTCCCAGGACAAATCTGAGGACTGCTGCAATAGTGAGTAGGTAATCTCTAGACTTTCCCCGTGAGTTGAGTAAACACTTGAAATTCCACTCCTCCCTTCATCCAGTAGCCTAACTTTGTCAAGTGAACTTGAAATGGAGCAAGACCTTATTGTCCTTGCCCCATCCTCACCACGTCTTCTCCCTGCCTTTTGTCTGTGGAAAACTTTAGTCAAAGAATAAGTTCAATCAGAGGAGTGAGAAATGCTGAAACAAAGGAAAACAGTCAAAGGAGACTAAATAATAATGCAGTCATTAAGCATAGTCAAGGACTTTTAGTTTCTTCTTAAGGGCTATAGATAATTTGGGGGCTTCCCTAGTAGCTCAGACGGTAAGAAATCACCTGCAATGCAGGAGACCACGGTTCTATTCCTGGGATAGGAAGATCCCCTGCAGAAAGGATAGGCTACCAATTCCAGTATTCTTGGGCTTCCCTGGTGGTTCAGACAGTAAAGAATCCACCTGCAATGCAGGAGACCTGGGTTCCATTCCTGGGTCAGGAAGATCCCTGAAGAAGGGAATGGCAACCCACTACAGTATTCTTGCCTGGAGAATCCCATGGTCAGAGGAGACTGGTGGGCTACAGTCCATGGGGTGGCAAAGAGTAGGACACAACCGAGTGACTAACTTCAGCACAGCACAGCACAGCACATAGGTAATATTCTGAGCCATATCCTGTGAGCAGTCTTATAAATACCAAAACACCAGGTGGAGAAGTTAACATGATGAGCAAACTGTACCCGTGAGCTGCAACAATTCTGAGAATTGACCTCAAAGAAATGGAAACAAATGAACCCTGGAACTGAAGATTAACTGTACCTAAAACAATCAAGATGATGCTGGTCAGACCACTGGTGACCAGTTTAAAGATGACTGTTAGAGATGACTGTGCTGTTTCTACAGTTAGACCCATCCCGCCCACCCCTATGAAAGTTCTCTGCTACTGCTGCTGCTGCTAAGTCGTTTCAGTTGTGTCGGACTCTGTGCGACCCCGTGGACTGCAGCCTACCAGGCTTCTCCGTCCCTGGGATTCTCCAGGCAAGAGTACTGGAGTGGGGTGCCATTGCCTTCTCCGTTCCACATTCCATGAGGCCAACATTCCATGAGGCCAGCTAAGCCTGTGAGCCACAACTACTGAGCTTGTATGCTGCAACTACTGAAACCCACAAGCCTAGAGCCTAGGCTCCACAACCAGAAAGGCACTACAGTGAGAAACCCACACACTTTAATGAAGAGTAGCCCTGCTTGCCACAACTAGAGAAAACCTGCACGCAGCAACAAAGACCCAATGTGGCCAAAAATAAAACAAAATGAAAATGAATCTTGGCGAGTTCACGCTTGGTCTTTGAATCCCTCATGTGGAAGGGAAATGGGGAATTCTTTCTTCCTTAGCATGAGCTGGTGTATTTTAGCCAGATTCATTGATGGCAAGCAACAGAAACTGACTCAAGCTAAATTAAGAAAAGGGAAGTGATTGGGTGGCCATGGATGCCTCAGGCTGGAAGGCAGGACCTAGAACAGAAGTTGGACAGGAGCTGGGCAGGTCAAAGGGTTCTTTGAGGCAGGGAGAGCACTTCAGTCTCACCCAGGTGCAGTCACTGGGGTGAATGAAGTTCCACAATGAGCTCACTTTGTTCTTGTGTCTCCTGCTCCAAAGCCAAATTCCTAGGAAAGAGAGCATTCAACCAGCCAACCTCAGATCAGATACTTGGCTTTGATTGTTCTAAGGTGATGAAAAGGAAGTCAGGCTCTAGGAGATCTGGGTGACTGTTTCGGCTTATGAAGTGGAGGATAGATTGCTAGATGAGTTACTGTCCACTGAGACAGTACACAGTAGCTGTCAGATAATTCCCCACAGGAAATTAGAGTGACTATTAGGAAGGAAGAGTAGATGCTGTGTGGCCAAAGCGGCAAATGTCCAGTCCCGCTTGTAATGATGGTGAGTGCTGTCTCTGAGTGTGTGTGGGTTGTTTCAGTCGTGTCTGACTCTTTGTGACCCCATGGACTGTAGCCTTCCAGGTCCTCTGTCCATGGGATTCTCCAGGCAAAGATACTGGAGTGAGTTGCCAAGACCTCCTCCAGGGGATCGTCCCACCCCAGGGATAAAACCTGCCTCACTTTATGTCTCCTGCATTGGCAGGCAGGTTCTTTACCACTAGTGCCACCTGGGAAGCCAGTATTGTCTCTGAGGCACTTCCGAATAGGAAGACATTTCTCTGGCGGGAATCAGGAACTGTGGATTCCTGGTATTAGGGGCTTGCCTGTCTCTAAGTAAGATGCGCTTTCCCATATACTCAGGTTGAGAATCTTGGAGTTTACTCAACAAGCTTCAAGAGTACTGCCTGTGGGCACAGACCAGGGCCCCAGACAGGTCTTGGTTTCATTCAGATGATGTTGATCTTGGCCTCTTTGCCTCTTTGGTTTCCTTATCTGACATAGAACCTGCAATACTTGCAAGACTCCTACATTGCTCTGCTTAGATAACTCATGTGTGTGCCTAGCATGGTGTAAGCTGTGCTAAGAGGTTACCTGGAAGATGGGTCATTACCTAGAAGGTGCTGGGAGTAAAGAATTTTAGGCAGATGATGAGGTGGTGAGAATCGCAGTCGTCCATGGTGAATGAGACAGTTTCCTGCAGGCTGTATCACAGAGAGAAGCTGGAGTCATCACCTTGCCTTGCTGCAGATTCAGCCCCTGTTCCAGCAGTTGCCAGAAACCCAGAGCCTGGAGATGGGTTCCTGTCCCAAGGCACAAGACTCATCTCACATGCCTGCCTTATGTTTCTCTCTTAGATGCTACCATCCCTCCCTAATGTCCTCCAGAGGACCAGAGAATCACTGTATCTTCAGAATAGATGCTGGATGCCCCTCCCCTACCACCCAGTTCATTCCCACCCAAGGAGATGTTTTCTGTAGAGTGGGGATGATGCTCAGGAGAGCACTTATAGGTACGTCTAATAATCACAGCACCCAGACACTGCAGGCTGCATGCTCACAGGCAGAGACTAAGAGTTGGGAGGGGTATGCATCCTAGGCCAATAGTACCCTGGAGCCTCTGTGCCAGAGGAGGGTGCCGGGGAGGAGAGTGGACTGGTCCAGAGATTTAAGGCTCAGTCAGCTACTTTAAAGGTGGACCAGAAGCAGCCCAGTGTAGCGTTGAGGGCTTATATACCAAATATTTGAGGATGGATGAAGACTGTTTTTACAATCAAGACATTTAATAAAGACCAACATGGTAAAGACCATCACTTCATGGGTAATAGGTAAGGAAACAATGGAAACAGTGAGAGACTTAATTTTGGGGGGCTCCAAATTCACTGCAGATGGTGACTGCAGCCATGGAATTAAGATACCTGCTCCTTGGAAGAAAAGCTGTGACCAACCTAGACAGCATATTAAAAAGCAGAGACATTACTTTGCTGACAAGGGCTTCCCTGGTGGATTAGAGGGTAAAGCGTCTGCCTGCAATGTGGGAGACCCGGGTTCAATGCCTGGGTGTGGAAGATTCCCTGGAGAAGGAAATGGCAACCCACTCCAGTACTCTTGCCTGCAAAATTCCACGGACAGAGGAGCCTGGTAGGCTACAGTCCATGGGGTCGCAAAGAGTCGGACACGACTGAGTGACCCATTTGTTTGTACTTTGCTGACAAAGGTCCATCTAGTCAAAGCTATGGTTTTTCCAGTAGTCATGTATGGATGTGAGAGTTGGACTGTAAAGAAAGCTGAACACTGAAGAATTGATGCTTTTGAACTGTGGTGCTGGAGAAGACTCTTGAGACTCCCTTGAATTGTAAGGAGATCAAACCAGTCAATCTTAAAGGAAATCAGTCCTGAATATTCATTGGAAGGACTGATATTGAAGCTGAAGCTCCAATACTTTGGCCACCTGATGAGAAGAACTGACTCATTGGAAAAGACCCTGATGCTGGGGAAGATTGAAGGCGGGAGGAGAAGGGGATGACAGAAAATGAGATGGTTGGATGGCATCACTGATTCAGTAGACATGAGTTTGAGCAAGCTTTGGGAGTTGGTTATGGACAGGGAAGCCTGGCATGATGCAGTCCATGGGGTCTGCAGCAAAGAGTTGGATATGACTCAGTGATTGAACTGAACTCAACATGGTAAAATTTGCACCTTAAGTTGCATTGGGAAAGTGAATGATGATCATTTATATTTACTGATATAAAATATTAATATAATAATATATGAATATATTATTGATAACAAGAATAATTAAGAAAAGTACTGTGGCTCAATGACACCTTTAAATACATTCATATTTTATCCACAAGCTTCCCTAGCAGCTCGGTTGGTAAAGAATCCGCCTGCATGCAGGAGACCACAGTTCCATTCCTGGGTTGGGAAGATACCCTGGAGAAGGGATAGGCTCCCCACTCCAGTATTCTTGGGCTTCGCTTGTGGTTCAGCTGGTAAAGAATCCACCTGCAATGCGGGAGACCAGGTTCAATCCCTGGGTTGGGAAGATCCCCTGGAGCAGCGAAAAGTTACCCACTCCAGTATTCTGGCCTGGAGAATTCCGTTGATTGTATAGCCCTTGGGGTCACAAAGAGTCCGACACGACTGAACCACTTTCACTTTTATTTTATTCACAACAGCACGTACATATCTTTGAAAAATGTTTTATGCGTGTGTTGACTTTACTGGTCTATTCCTGGCTGTCCACCTTTTGGAAGAAAACTCTCCGTGGTTGGGTGCCCTCAGTGACCTTGCGACCTGGGACGCCCATATGCGTGGAGCCTGGTCTGTGGCCCAGGCTTACAGCGATGTGCTGGGCCAATCAGAGCCCTTGATCTAGAATTAGAAGTAACACGCCTGGAGGTGAGAGGCTGTTTAAAGTCTTGGGGCTGGGCAGCAATACCCACTGCAAGCTGAAACCGTTGGGGATCAGGAACCATAATGAAGCAGTGCATGAAAATGAAATAACAGTAGTATTTGTGGTAACGAAAATGAAAGCTAAGCTTTGTTGAGCCTTTTCTTTGTGCCCCGCTCAAGTCTAAGAACTTTACAGTGTAATCTCACGCAGTCCTCATAAACACCCCAAATCCCTACGAAATTTGCAGATAAGGAGAATAAAGCACAGAGAGGGTAAGGAACTTGGTCAAGGCCCACAGCTAGGAGGTGGCACATCTGGGATTGGAGCCCAGGCTACCTCTTGTCCTCTCCTGCCACTCCAGGAAGCAGGACTGGCAGCCCTCGGGCCGTGAAGGGAGACAGCGACTCTGTGTAGCCACCTTGATTTCCTGAGTCTGAATGTCTTGATCTGTGGTTTCCCTTGCCACAGGATTCCCCGGCACTGCCCCACCCTCCTCCAGGTAGACTGGGTCTCTGCTTCTTGCTTCAGATGGAAACTCTTAAGCGGAGACCGTTAAGGTGCACACAAGGGTTCATGTCCCTTTGTGTCTCTTGGGACCCCAGAGTATGAAGCGGCAGGGCCCTGAGACCTTCAGTAAGTCCGGTCCATCTTGCCCCCCACCTCCAGCCCCACCTAGGGATGATGATCTGAGGCTGGGGGCTGGAGCTGTCCCCACTTAGGGGAACAGCTGCCCCGTGGCCTGGGCAGGGTTTGGACAGACTTGCTTGAATTCCCTTCACAGACTTCCTTAGATGTGGGCTTTTTTTACCCTTTTTTAAAGCTATGGGTCGAGTGAAGCTATTAACCCTGAAGTTGCATTCTGTTTCCAACTGACTTAGGTGAACTGCCCTGATGACTTTATTACCAAAATGCAGCAGGAATCCACTCAAAAGTGATGGTACAAGTGCTGCCACCTACTGGAGGAAAATTAACAGTGTCAAAAAGAAGAGAGCACTTGGCCAACAAAGGTCTGTATAGTCAAAGCTATGGTCTTTCTAGTAGTCATGTATGGCTGTGAGAGTTGGACCATAAAGAAGGTTAATTGCTGAAGAACTGATGCTTTTGAACTGTGGTGCTGGAGAAGACTCTTGAGAGTCCCTTGGACAGCAAGGAGATCAAACCAGTCAGTCCTAAAGGAAATCAACCCTGAATATTCATTGGAAGGAATGATGCTGAAGCTGAAGCTCCAATACTTTGGCCACCTGATGCGAAGAGCTGACTTATTGGAAAAGCCCCTGATACTGGGAAAGACTGAGGGCAGGAGGAGAAGGGGGTGGCAGAGGATGAGATGGTTAAATAGCATCAGCGATTCAATAGACATGAGTTTGAGCAAACCCCAGGAGATGGTGGAGGACAGAGGAGCCTGTCATGCTCCTCTGTCATGGGGTCCTCAGTCCATGGGGTTGCAAAGAGTCAGATATGACTTAGCGACTGAACAACAACTTTGTTTTATATACGTGGATGATTGGATATAGAAATAAAAATAGATATAGGTGTATATGTATGTGTGTGTGCATACAGATGTATATTCCCTAGCTTCATCCTTTGTAAGGGACTGGAAATAATGACGGTAGCTATGAGTATACGAGTCTCTGGATCTTGGTTTCTAAGTACCATTTCCCAGTGAAAAACAATTAGGGCTCCTTGGAGAACTGGCTGATTCTGGGGCGGGAGCAGTGAAAATATAAATGAATACAGAAGATTTTGCAGTGCTAGAAAAAGTGCTCAGAAATGGTGTGTGCGTATGTTTGTGTGTGTTAGTCACTCAGTCGTGTCTAACGTTTTGCGACCCCATGGACTGTAGCCCATCAGGCTCCTCTGTCCATGGAATTCTCCAGGCAAGCATTCTGGAGTCACTTGCCATTTCCTTCTCCATGGGATCTTCCCAACCCAGGAATGATGAGGATATTATTAAAAAAACATAGGATTCACATTGAAGGGGTTCCCAATGGCCAGATCTGAGACAATTTTAGTAACAAAATAAATAATAATAGTAATAAATAATAACTCATGGAATAAAGAATATATCCATGACTCTATATACATATAAATAAATAATTTCATAAATAAATAAATGAAGTGAAGCCTCGTACAATAGAATTCCAATGAATAAATATAGAAGGAATGATGGAAATAAGAAATTGCTGTTTGGCTAACCCCACAGTGGCTTCCCTGGTAGCTCAGATGGTAAAGAATCCACCTATAATACAGGAGACCTGGATTCAATCCCTGGGTTGGAAAAATCCTCTGGAGAAGCAAATGGCTCCCCACTCCAGTGTTCTTGTCCGAAGAAGTCCATGGACAGAGAAGCCTGGGTGGGCTATAGGCCATGTTGTCACAGAGTCGGACACGACTGAGCGACTAACACTAACCTCACCATAATTGTTGCAGGCAAGAACCACTGATGTGTGCTAGAATTAGTGGGTAAAAGTACAACGAAAAAAAAGAAAGGTTTCTGTTTATAGTCTCAAGATATCTCCACACAAAATACTTATTAATTACAAAGGGGAAAAGGGTACTTTGCCATGGATAAATCTGATAGACACCACCGTATCCAAGGGGTAAAAGTTCCTATCAGCAGAAATGAGATGTATGGGCATCACGTTCCTTCTGGTGTGATGTGCTGAGAAGACAACATTCCTTCTGGGGGCTTCCCCGGCGGTCCAGTGGTTAAGACTCCACAGTCCCTATGGAGGGGGCGCGGGTTCAGTTCCTGGTCAGGGAAGTAACATCTTGCAAATAAATAAAGTTAAAAAAAAATCACTTCTGTAGGCATTTGTGCCAAAAATGAAAAACCTCAGTCTAATTCTGGAAAAGCACCAGACACACCCAAAATGAGGAACATTCTGCAGAGCAACTGGCCACTGCTCTTCAAACGTGCTGTGATCAGGAAAGACAAAGTTTGAGGGAACTGTCCCAGACTGGAGGAGACTAAGGAGACATGATAACTCAGCGCCCTGTGAGACTGCATGGGATCCTGGGGAAAAGAAGAATCCAGGGGCAGTGGACAAAGTTGGAATACCAGCTGAAGATAAGTTAGTAGTGCTGTATCAGTGTTCATATCCTGCATGCGTGCTAAGTCACTTCAGTCACATCCGACTCTGCGACCTTATGGACTCTGACCCCTCAGGCTCCTCTGTCCATGGGATTCTCCAGGCAAAATACTGGAGTGTGTTGCCATGTCCTCCTCCTGGGGCTCTTCCCACCCAGGGGCTGAACTCACATCTCACTGTGTCTCCTGCATTGCAGGCGGTTCTTTACCACTACCTGGGAATCCCTGTTCATATTCTGGTCTTGATAATTATGCTCTGGTTATAGAAGATGTTAACATTTGGAAGAGCTGTGTGAAGTGTGTTTAGGCATTTTTCCTACTATTTTCACAAAGTTTCTCAAGTCTAAAATTATCTCAAAATGAAAAATAAAATTAAAAACAAGATTGTGTGAAATATATATACATAATACTTTTTAAAAGGCATTGCACAAAGTATTATATAGAGAATGAATAAACAACAAGGTGCTACTGTATAGCACAGGAAACTATATTCAATGTCCTGTGATAAACCATAATGGAAAAGAATATAAAAAAATATGTGTTGCTCGCTCAGTCATGTCTGACTCTTGCTGATCCTATGGACTGTAACCTATTGGGCTCCTCTACTCATGGGATTTTCCATGCAAGAGAACTGGAATGAATAGCCATTCCCTTCTCCAGGAGATTTTCCCAACCCAGGGATCAAACTCGGGTCTCCTGCATTGCAAACAGATGCTTTACCATCTAAGCCACTAGGGAAGCCTGGTACTAGTGGTAAAAAAGAAAAATTATATATATGTATAACTGAATCACATTGCTGTACAGCAGAAATGAACACAAGACTGTAAATCAACTGTACTTATAATTTTTTTTTTAAAAAGGCACTACAATGTGTATCAGGTTTCTGATTATCCCAAGTATGAAACTTCCCTTAAGCCAGAGCCCAATCTGTGAGATGAAAACCTCTACTTTTATCACAACACAGAAGTAGAAAGAAGGGAAGTATTGGGGCACATATTGAGCAAGACACACGTAGATATTCATACGACGTATTAGAGGAATTGTAGAACACACTGTGGGGCTTCCATGGTGGCTCAGATGATAAAGAATCCACGTGCAATGCAGGAGACCGGGTTTGATCTGTGTGTTGGGAAGATCCCCTGGAGAAGGGAATGGCTACCCACTCCAGTATTCTTGCCTGAAGAATTTCACGAACAGAGAAGCCTGGTGGGCTGCAGTCCATGGGGTTGCAAAGAGTTGGACACGACAGAGTGACTAACATTTTCACTTTCAGAACACACCACAGACTGACCAAACCCTCCACTCCTGTTCTGGAATGTTCTGACCATTGCTCTGGCTTATGTTCCCACATTTCACAGACATCCCCAGAACTGCACGTAGCGTGGTCCTGAGGATCACAGGACTTAATATTTCCCGCTTTCATAATGCTGGCCCTGGGGTGGCACAGGTAATGGGATAAAGGAAGCAGATCATATCTGCTGAGGCATGAGATAATAGCAATGAAATGATGATGGTAGCTGAGTGATCACCTGCCAATGCTCTGATGCTTAATCTGACCCCTAGAGGAAGGGTCTCTTACTATACACAGTTTACGAAGAGGGTGGCAGACTTGCCCAGGGTCTTCTCTTCTGATGTGCACAGCTAGTAACTTGTGGGGCTAGGATCTGAGCCCAGGCAGGCCACCTCCAGAGCCCACATGCTGATGAGTTAGAAGGTGCAGGGGATGGGGCTGAATGCAAGGTAAGTGGGGGTTAGTCCTCCAACCCATCTTGGGTTTTTGTTGGTGGTGGTGGTTTTTTGGCTGCTCCTGGTCTTTTTAATTGTGGCACATGGGCTTAGTTGCCCCACAGCCTGTGGGATCTTAGTTCCCTGTCCAGGAATCAAACCCAAGCTCTCTGCAGTGGAAGCGCTGAGTCTTAACCACTGGACAGCCAGGGAGTTCCCTCCTGTTACTTCTTGCAACACTGGATACCTGGGATTCTCCGCATTTTAAAAAATAAATGTATTTGTTTATTTATTTGCTGTGCTGCGTCTTCATTGCTGCGAGAGCATTTCTCTAGTTGTGGTGTGTGGGTTTCTCATTTGCATGGCTTTTCTGGCTGTGAAGCACTTGCCCTAGGGTGCACGGGCTTCAATAGTTGTGACATGGGCATAGTTGCTCCATGGCATGTGGGATCTTCCCAGACCAGGTATTGAACCCGTGTCTCCTGCATTGACAGGTGAATTCTTTACCACTGAGCCACCAGGGAAGCCTGCTTCATGGCATCTTAAATATTGTTTCTTCTATTCACACTTCCATGTATGGTTGTTGTCTTCTTTCCCAGTAGAATGTAAACTCCATGAAGGCAGGCCCAGGTTCGACTTTACTCACTTTCCTATCCTCAGTGCCTGGTGGGACATGTGGAAAGGAGTAGACATTCATTAGTATTTTCTGGAAAAATGGATGTGAAAATCAGCCCTGAATACTCATTGGTAGGACTGATGCTGAAGCTGAAGCTCCAATACTTTGGCTAGCTGATGGGAAGAGATGACTGACTCATTGGAAAAGACCCTGATTCTGGGAAAGGTTGAAGATGGGAGGAGAAGGGGGTGACAGAAGATGAGATGGTTGGATGGCATCACCGATTCAAAGGACATGAACTTGGGCAAACTCCAGGAGACCATGAGGGACAGGGAGGCCTGGCGTGCTGCAGTCCATGGGGTCACAAAGAGTCAGACAAGGCTTAATGACTAAACAATAGCAACAACATGGATGGGGATTGAGGCAGGGCTTCTGGTTCAGGGTGTGTCCTACTGACTGGTTGGGGGGAACTATCCAGAGGCTACCTGAGCAGCCGCTGGGAGAGTCCACCTTCTCAGGGAAGAAGGAAGCAGCTGGAAACTCTAGTCTGTAGCAGAGCTCCAGCGTGCCAGGCTGGGACAAATCTGAAAACAGCCAGGTCTGCCCCCAGCCCCGCCCCCCAGGGACCCTTGTCCAAGTCCCAGCGATAGGATGTCTGTGAGTAAACACTGAAAGAGATGCTTCAGCTAAACCCCCTGGCACAGGGACTTCCCTAGTGGTCTAATGGTTAAGAATCCACCTCCCAGTGCAGGGGACACTGGATTGATCCCTGGTTAGGGAACTAAGATCCCGCATGCCTCAGAGCAGCTAAGCCCATGCACCATGACTGCTGAACTCCCCGCACTCTGGAGCCCCTGTGCCACAACTGAAGAGCACGATCACTGTAACGAAAGGTCCCACACGATGCAATGAAGATCCCGCATGCCACAACTAAGACCTGATGCAGCCAAATGAATTAAAACATAAAAGACCTGGGGCATGCTGGTTCATGTCTCCTAAAAGATGGAGAAGCCATAGTGGTGCAAGAGCTTTTCTTCACTTTTGGATAGAACCCTTGGTGCTTTGGGATCTCAGGGGCCCAGCTTTGAACCCCTGGCAGAGATGGCAGCCAGCAGGCCCTGGTGGCAGTGCAGAACAAACAGCTGTGCTGTGTGAAATTACCTTAGCCATGTCCCGCTCTTTGAAACCCCATGGACTGTAGCCCACCAGGCTCCTCTGTCCATGGGATTCTCCAGGCAAGAATACTGGAGTGGGTTGCCATGACCTTCTCCAGGGTATCTTCAGAACCTAGGGATCAAACTAGCATCTCTTAAGTCTCCTGCTTTGGCAGGTGGGTTCTTTACAACAAGTGCCACCTGGAACTCCCAGAAGGAACAGTACCCATCACTAAGTACCCTCGGGAAAAGGTGATACTCAGCGTGGCCACACACACTGCAGTTGGCCTGACTTGTAAGTGATCGAGTCACAGAAATAGCTGGAGGGCAATTTGTAGGAGTCCTGTGATGCAGAAATGTCACCCTCTCAAATTTACTCACAGTGAGTAATAATTTTTAAAAAATCTAAAGACAAGTAATGTATCGACCGGCTGATGGTACTGGCTGAAGCTATTTCTTGGTAGAATTATGTTTGATCATCACCCATTGTCTCCATATTTATAAAACACTGACACAAAAGAAAGGAAAGCTTCCCTCACTCCTCAGGTATACTAGCAAATAAGAAGCTATTTGAGAACAATTCAAGTTACTGTAGATTTTATCCTGTTTTAATTGTGTGGTGAGGCAGGACTGGTGTGAGTCAATGGTAAAAAGACTGAATGCCAAAACCTGGAAGGTTGGGCTGGGGAATAAAATTCCAGAAGAATGACAGCAGTGTCCCCTGTCCTGCCACATGCGGTGGATGTGGCAAGGGTCAGGTACCAGGTCACCCAGTGGCAGAGGTCACTGTTTAAGTGAGCTTCAGGGGAAGCTGGAGTCACTGGGTGATTCTGGGGTGGAGCTCGTAGATGTGAGGATGGGGAAGGGGTCCAGGTGAGGGCTCAGAGTGGACTGTGAGAACCCCATTTAGATGGTTTCTGGATCCAAGGTCTCATCAATCTTAGAAGCCAGAGATGGAAGTTGCCAGTGAGTGTGAAGTGATGTGAAGATGAGTGAAAGGTGGCTACAAGGGAGAAAGGGTGATGATAAGAAAATGAATTTCTGAGAGAGAGGCCTCAGTGAGGACTGGGCCCCTCTTGTGGCCTGGGAGCTTGAGAAACTGGTTATGGGCAATCCAGATGAGGTCTGCTGAGTCCGTGAGAGATTGCTAACCTCTCTTTTGTATCACACCCTGAAGTGTGACTCAGATGGTGGTGGCTGTGTGGTTACGAGTGTGTCCTGAGCTCTGATCAGCAACAAGCAGGAGAGGTTCCAGAGTCTGTTCTCTCCATCTGGTCTCTTTCATTGGCCAGAGCGGTGTGTTCAGGAGCTCCTGTCTGAGACACAAAGCAAGGCAGGCTTGTAATTTATCAAGCACCAGTCAATCTTCCAGTGTCAACAGGCTTCCCAGGCACCAGGGTGGGTCCACAGAGTCAGCTTATGCATGAACTGTCACTATAACGTCCATTTTTAGAAGATATTGAGGGAAGTACATCCAAAATGTGTGTGTGTTAGTTGCTCAGCTGTGTCTGATCCTGTGTGACCTCATGGGCTGTAGTTTGTGCTCCTCTGTTCATGGAATTCTCCAGGCAAGAATACTGGAGTGGAAAGCCATTCCCTTCTCCAGGGGATCTTCCTGACCCAGTGTTCGAACCCATATCGCCTGCATTGCGGGTGGATTCCTTACTGTCTGAGCCACGAGGGAAGCCAACATTCAAAATAGTAAAAGGAAACTATGCCATGTGAAGCTCCTTCCAGTCTGTCTGCCATTCGTCCATCTATCCATTCATCCCTCTCTCCCCCATCCCTCCTCTCCATCCATCCATTCATCTACCCAAAAGGACACAAGGTGGTGATGAACACATTCACTTTCTCAACTGCCGTGGTATTTTCACACATATATACACGTGTCAAAAGTGGTAGAAGGTGTGCACTTCAGATGTATGCTGGTGAGTATACTTTACTTAAATCTCAGTAAAGTTGGGAAAAAGGAAGGAACTCAGTGTATATCTGTAGGTCAGAACTGATGACAACTCACGCAACCATCAATGGAGAATGGATGAAGTATGGCATATTCCTGCAAGAGAATGGTACTCAGCAATGGAAAGGAACAAACTCTTCATACACACAACGTGGGTAAATCTCACATACCTTAATGCTAATTAAAATGAGTCAGACATGGGCCTTCCCTGGTGTTCCTATGGCTCCCCATGCTTCCACTGCATGTTGATCCCTGGTTGGGGAACTAGGATGCCATGTAGTGTGCTCCCCCAAACAGTCACACCAGAGGATCCATTGTTTGTGATTTATTTATACACGTTTCAAAACCAGAGAAGAGAGAACTATCATGTTTAAGAGTATGTGCTCAGATGGTAAAACTATAGAGAAACAAGGATAGGATTATGATTAAGGTTAGGGTAGTATTAGTATTAGCATTGGAGAAGGAAATGGCAACCCACTCCAGCGTTCTTGCCTGGAGAATCCCAGGGACAGCGGAGCCTGGTAGACTGTGGTCTACGGGGTCGCACAGAGTCAGACACGACTACAGTGACATAGCAGCAACTTAGTAGCAGCAGTATTAGCTTAGGAGGAGAAGTTAAGATGCTTCTGGGCTCAGGCATCATTTTGTGATTATGCACCTATTTGCTTCCTAATAAACAATAGTCCATTTTGTTTTGTGCACATTTCTGAATATACTTTACATTTCATAACTGAGAATGGAGCAATGTGTATGTGCTATGCTTGTATGGAAAGAGAAAAAAGAGTTTTAGCGGTAGTTTACTCTGAGGAGAGAGTCTATGTGAAGGTAGGACAGTGGAAGCTTTTATTTGCTTTCCTAATATATTTCATTAAAAAAATGTAAATTCCCTCATGCAGTTCATAAATAAAATTAAAATGCATAATCATAAACTCATGGATAATAAAGCAAAGGAGGGACTGCCCGACTGTAGGTGCTGAAATGGGGACCCAAGGAGAGCAAAAGAAAGAACAGGCAGGATGGCCTGTGTATTTATGTCAGTAAGTGTATGTCAAGTGAAAGACAGGAAGACGAGGCAGAGAGAGCCTCAGAGGGGTTCAAAGCATGAGAAAGGCTTGATCTGGACAGAGAGGGCCATGAGTCAGGAAATGCCAGTAGCCTCTAGAAGCTGAGAATGAACTTCAGATGACAGCCAGCAAGGAAAAGGAAACTTCAGTTCTACAACCACGGGGAACTGAATTCTGCCAACAACCTGAATGACTTTGGAAGTGGATTCTTCCCAGAAAAGAGTCCACCCAGCCAACACCTTGATTTTGGCCTCAGGAGACCCACAGCTGCTGCTGCTGCTAAGTCGCTTCAATCATGTCCAACTCTGTGTGACCCCAGAGACGGCAGCCCACCAGGCTCCCCCGTCCCTGGGATTCTCCAGGCAAGAACACTGGAGTGGGTTGCCAATTCCAAGTGAAAGTGAAGTCTCTCACTCGTGTCCAATTCCTAGCGACCCCATGGACTGCAGCCTACCAGGCTCCTCCGTCCACGGGAGTTTCCTAGCAAGAGTACTGGAGTGGGGTGCCATTGCCTTCTCCAAGACCCATAGCAGAGGAACCAACTGAACCGACTCAGACTTCTGACCTACACAGTTGTCGGATCATTAGATGGGTGTTTTTTGCTTGCTTGCTTGTTTGTGAGTTTGGAGCAGAGAGAGGTTTATTAAAGGGCCATGCAAGGAGATGGGTGGCTCATAGCCTAGAAGCCCTGAGCTACCTGGAGGGACTATATGGGCGTGGTCTTAAGGCACTATGTCTGTGGTAACTGTCACAGCAACGAGAGAAAACTAATATAGCCACGGGCTGACTTGGAAAATAGAAGTGATTCTGTAGCCTATTGTATAGGGTGTCCTTGAAGACAATGCTCCATGGGTCAGGGGCTTCTGGGAGCAAAATGGAGACACATTAATAAAGGACACGGAGAGGTTGCATCTATTAATAGATAGGGGAGGCGGTGGGAAGGACGAGCATTCATGCCTCTAAGGTAGTGTGTCACCTCTAAGACTGATCTACTCTTCAAAGCTTCAGCCACATCCTTGTTAACCACTGACCCGGCAGTTTAAATCATGGGGTTAAGAGGAAAAAACTACTGTGTGTGTGTGTGGGGGGGGTGTGTACCACACTCTCAGGGTTCCCCGAAGATATAGAGGACACAGTGCAGGTACAGGTACAGAGAAGCCCCTCTTTGGCAGAATAAATTAGATCCCACCCACTCCTACTTTCTTTTCCGGGAGGATTTTACACAGGGAATTAGGTCCTTAAAAATTGTATGTAGGACTAAAGAAGTAGGTTCTGAATTGGGCCTTGAAAAATTCAGAAGTGATTCTCAATAGTTGATGCTAAAGGCAACTTGAAGCTGGTTCTGAAGCTCAGAGTTCAAGAACACACATCCAGGAATTAGATTAGAAAGCCAAATTCAAGAAGACATTTGATACTGGAAATGCTCCTGCCCCCAAATGTCACCCTTCCATGACCTTGCTTGCCAGCAGCCAAAATAGTCAAAAGAGAATAGAAAGATGGTATTGGGGTCAGCCTCCCGAATCCCATATCAGTGCATCGAACTGTAGACACGGTTTCACATCCAGACGCAAGCTGCAATGAATTCTGGGAAGTGCTGCTGTAACTTTCCAACCTCTCCATATAGAAGGAGGGGGAGAAAAGAAGGTGAGAGAGTCTAGGCATAATAGCCACCCAAGGCGGCTTTGTCTTGTTTTCCTCTCTCACATTTATATTTTGAGTGGTAAGCTGCTGCTGAGAGGTTTAACAAAGATTTTTTAAATTGACATATAGTTGATATACAATGTTGCATATATACAGCAAAGTGATTCAGTTATAAATATACATACAACCTATTCTTTTTCAGATTCTTTTCTATAATAGGTTATTATAAGATATTGAATATAGTTCCTTGTGCTATACAGTAGATCCATAATAAAAATTTAGATTAAAATATTTTAAAGGCTCATTTCCAAAGTTTGCACAAATTTCATATTTACAGAACAGTTTGCATCCAAGTTTTTTGGGTAGTACAAACATCAGTATAGCCAGAAATCAACTCATTTAGCTTCAGCAAAGTTAAAAGTTAACAGAGGTTAACTCATTTTGCTTTTGTGTTAACAACAAATTGGCATTTGTAATGTACAATGTTCCTGAACAGATATAAACACTTTCTTGGAATTATTTTGTTTTTAAAGGAAAGCATTATTTAATAAATAGTATCATGGCCCCAAAAGATGCATTATGACAAGGTATGAAAGTTGATGGGGGAAAAACTACAGTTCAGTTCATTTTTGTATGTGCTGAGTCATCATTCTAACTTATTTAATAATTATGATTCTTATTGCTGTTGTTATAAGTTTTGATTAGTTTTAATGTTAAAATTAGGTTGTTAAAATATAAAAAATTATTATTTTTAATTAATTTATTTATTTTAATTGGAGACTAATTACTTTACAATATTGTAGTGGTTTTTGCCATACATTGACATGAATCAGCCATGGGTGTACATGTGTCCCCCATCCTGAACCCCCCTCCCACCTCCCTCCCCATCCCATTCCTCAGGGTCGTCCTAGTGCACTGGCCCTGAGCACCCTGTCTCATGCACTGAACCTGGACTGGCGATCTCTTTCACATATGGTAATATACATGTTTCAATGCTATTCTCTCAAATCATCCCACCCTCGCCTTCTCCCACAGAGTCCAAAAGTCTGTTCTTTACATCTGTGTCTCTTTTGCTGTCTTGCAAGTAGAGTCATCATTACCATCTTTCTAAATTCCATATATGTGTGTTAATATACTGTATTGGTGTTTTTCTTTCTGACTTACTTCACTCTGTATAATAGGCTCCAGTTTCATCCACCTCATTAGAACTGATTCAAATGCATTCTTTTTAATGGCTGAGTAATACTCCATTGTGTATATGTACCACAGCTTTCTTATCCATTCATCTGATGATGGACATCTAGGTTTCTTCCATGTCCTGGCTATTGTAAACAGTGCTGCGATGAACATTGGGGTACACGTGTCTCTTTCAATTCTGGTTTCCTCGTTGTGTATGCCCAGTAGTGGGATTGCTGGGTTGTATGGCAGTTCTATTTCCAGTTTTTTAAGGAATCTCCATACTGTTCTCCACAGTGGCTGTACTAGTTTGCATTCCCACCAACAGTGTAAAAGAGTTCCCTTTTCTCTGCACCCTCTCCAGCATTTACTGTTTGTAGACTTTTTGATAGCACCCATTCTGACCGGCGTGAGTTGGTACCTCATTGTAGTTTTGATTTGCATTTCTCTGATATATTATTGATTATTTTCAATTTGCTCAAGATTATGAATTATAAGCGGACAAAGCTGCATTTCTAGTTGACAAATGGAACCACAAGACATATGATGTTTCTTTTTTTTTGGCTGTGCTGCGTTTTTCGGCTGTGCAGGGTCTTTGTTGTGGTGTGCAGTCTTTTTTTTTGTCTAACTGTGTTGCTCAGGCTTCTCTTAATGTGGAGCACAGGTTCTAGAGTGTTCAGGCTCAGTAGCTGCGGCTCGGGGCTTAGCTGACCCTCATGTGGGATCTCAGTTCTGTCACCAGGGATTGAACCCACACCCCCTGCATTGGGAGGCCAATTTTTAACCACTAGACCACCAGGGAAGCCCAAAATGATGTCCCTTAAGTTAAGCTTGTGACAATTAAACCAATCCACTGTAGCTCTAAGAAAACTATTGACAAAGTAGAACCAAAGAATGTTCCTCTTCAAATATGCTAGGGACTGTACTTTCAGTAAAAGGATGACTACTTGAAGTAGCACTGATGGTTACCAGGTACCAAGAAAACAGATAATGAGTTTGGACAAGAGTATTTTTTAGAGCTCTCATTATAATTGGAATGGGATAAAAAGGGAAGAGAAGATCGTCTCATGCATACAGGAAGTTACCCTAAATAGCCTATAAAAGGATCATGACTTCTGACCCGAGGTTATGTCATAAATAAAATCGTCACTATGGAAAATGACAGGCAGTAGCCCTAAATGCTGAAATCAAAAGAACATTGATAAGACTAAACACACTGTGTCTTCAGGTTTTAGTAGATAGTTGGAGCTCTCAAAACATAAGCAAGGACTGAAATTCAAATTAAATTAAATTCAAATTAAATTAAAACGAAGTGTTGACATAAACAGAAACTTGATGACTTTAGAGAAATTTGGGTAATAATCTATACATGCTATCAGGAAAATTGGAGAGATTCCATGATGATCCAGTGGCTAAGACTCCATTCTCCCAATGCTGGGGGCTGGGGTTCAGTCCCTAGTCAGGGAACTAGATCCCACTTGCTGCAGCTGAAGATTCTGCATGCCACAACTCAGAGTTCACATGCTGCTGCTAAGATCTGCCACAGCCAAGGAAATAAATTCATGAGTAAATAAATAAATAAAAAAGAAAACTGGAGAACTCGTGGCTGCAAAAAGCTGTAAGTCAAGGAAATAATTTGGATAAATAGGCAGACATAGTACTCAGTAAATCTAATGCCTTAAAGTACTAAATTCCTGAAATATGATACAACAGAAATGTTTACAGAAGAAAAAGATCCATGAAGACCAGTGAAAAGCAAAATACTCCATACAGTTTTGGTGGGTATTTTTTCCCTTCTTATTCCAAGTGTGAGGCTATTTAATATTTTTCCAAGTATAATCAGGAAAAGCAGACAGTTAACCTCAAGGGGCTGATTTATTTCATGTAATTGGAACTGAATAGAGCAGCTCTCTAAAGAAAGAGCAGGTTTTTTGTTTCTTTGTTTTTGTTTTGTAGAGCAGTCACTTGTTAGTTAAATTTCAGGTGGCCTGGTAAAATATAAAACCTTGCTTCACTCTGTTTTTCACCACCTACTTTCTCCAGTGGGCTGATGATCTTTCCATTTATTTTAGCTTTACTGCCTCTAATGATCTCTTTCTTTTCTACCATTTCATTTCGTTATACCAAAATGCCCCATGAGTAAGCTCAGAGTCATGTGCCAAGTATGGGACTGTGTGAGCGCAGTGCCTCTAAGCTGCACCTTCCTCGGAGGGCGGTGGGTCCCTCCTGTGGCCTCGGGGATGTGAGGGTGGGAGTCGTGCTTTTCAGTCACCATTTCCGGCCACTCGATGGAGCTCAGTGTCCCTGAGTCTGAGTTATTCCTAAAACTTTTTTGAGAGGTGTAAAGGAAGACAGAAAAACTGAAAGTCATAGTATGCTCATGGCTGGAAAAGTGACTGCAAAGAGAGGAATTTTTTCCATATTAATTTTTAGTTTTCACAAAATTTGATATGAGAATTTCATTGTGATAGTTTATTAGTAAAAAAAATTTCTAAATTGTTATCTTCAGTATTTAGTCAGAGAAGCCAATGGCACCCCACTCCCGTACTCTTGCCTGGAAAATCCCATGGATGGAGGGGCCTGGTGGGCTTCAGTCCATGGGGTCGCTAGGAGTCGGACACGACTGAGAGACTTCACTTTCACCTTTCACTTTCATGCATTGGAGAAGGAAATGGCAACCCACTCCAGTGTTCTTGCCTGGAGAATCCCAGGGACAGGGGACCCTGGTGGGCTGCCGTCTATGGGGTCGCACAGAGTCGGACGTGACTGAAGCGACTTAGCAGCAGCAGCAGTATTTAGTATTAACACAGTGGCAAAGAATCCGCTTGCCAGTGCAGGACATGCAAGAGACTCGGGTTTGACCCCTAGGTCAGGAAGATCCCTTGGGGTAGGAAATGGCAACCCACTCCAGTATTCTTGGCTGGGAAATTCCATGGAGAGAGGAGCCTGGCGGGCTACAGGCCATGGGGTCGCTAAGAGTTGAACGCAACTATGCACACACACACACACACACACACACACACACACACGCACAATATACTTTATACATGCTTTTGGAAAATAAAGTATTAAAGCATATAAAATATTTTAAAGATACTTTTTCTTGTTTTTCAAAGTATACTTTTAAAGTAAAGTACTATCAGAGAAAAATCTGAAAAGAAAGTTGCCGTAGTTAAACCACGTGGTGTTAAATAGAACACTAGATATTCAGACCAGTGGGACAGAAGAAATAGCTCAGAATTTGATTTTATTAAAGGTAACTTGATATATGATAAAAGAATAAATTCAAATCGGCAGAAAATCAGGGAAACCAGGGAAAATATACCATCAACAATTTAAATTAAGTGAACATATCATTTTGTAAAGAATAAAATTTGATTCCTGCATATCTTACTAAAATAAAGTTCCAGAGAATTAAAATAATACCACATTAAAAAACTAGGTAACAAAAAAAAAACTAGGTAACAGCAAAAATTTGAAAAAAAATTTTTTTAGATAAAGGCAATAATGACATGACAACTTTCTAAACTGAAAAAACAAGTCATAAAGAAAAGATGTGTTTGACTATAGAAAATGAAACCTTTCTAAGCAAAAGAAAAACATCACCAGCAGTTAAAGGTAAGCTATGAAGTGACAAAGCATTCGGAGTATTTTGTTTTATTTTTTTTTAATGTTTACTATTGCTTTTTTTAATCCCCTCTCCTCCCCCAAGTGGAGTAGTTTAATCATACCATTAATATACTTATGACATAAAGAATCCTTAGAAATTTAAAAAGAAAGTAGTAGAGTCTAATAGATAATGGGCAAGGGCCAAAATCAAAATAAGAAAGATAATTCCCCCAAATAAAAAGTTTAAAAAATATATGTAGATATGTATTTATTTGGCTGCCTCTGGTCTCAGTTGCAGGAACTGCATTGCATCATGTGAGATCTTTTGTTGTTATGCTGGGACTCTCTAGTTGTGTTTGGGAGGGCTTAGCTGCTCAGTGGCTTGTGCAATCCCAGTTCCCTGACCAGGGATCGAACACAGATTCCTTGCATTGTGAGGTAGGTTCTTAACCACCGGACCACTAGGAAAGTCCTCCTCCCCAAATGCATTTGACAGTAAATAAATATTTGGGAAAATATTAAACAATTTGTGGTCCTAAGTGGAGATTAAAAGTACTTACTATTTCTACTCATTACATTTGCAGATGAAAGACTATGATAATATCTAACGCTGGTGAAAGTACAGCAAACTTGTAGGTAATGGCAGTGTAAACTGATAGAATACTTTTGGAAAGTATTTGATAATGTTCATTGTTGCTGTTGTTTAGTTGCTAAGTTGTGTCCAAACTTTCGAGACCCCATGGACTGTAGCCCACCAGTTTCCTCCGTCCGTGGGATTTCCCAGGCAAGAATATAGGAGTGGGTTGCCATTTTCCTCTCCAGGGGATCTTCCCGAACCAGGAGTTGAACCTGTATCTCCTGCACTGGCAGGCCAATTCTTTACCACTGAGTCACCAGGGAATCCCTAATGTTCATTAGGAACCATGAGATTGTAACTTAAGCATTTTTGGATACTCGTTTTGTTGGGACGTGATTACATATAGTGAAATGCATAAATCTTAAGTGTAGAGACTGATGAGATTTGATAGATGCATGTACCCATGAGATTCACACCCCAGTCAGGATGGAGAACACTTTCATCACCTGAGAGAGCCCCTTTGTGTACTTTCCCCAAAACTCCCACATCCTCTTCTCCCCTCCTATCATTTTTCTGCTCTTTTTCACCAGATGTGAATTTTGCCTGTTCTAGAATTTCATATCAATGGGATCATGCAGAGTGTAGTTTTTTTGTGTTTCGTATCTTTTTGCTCAGTGTTTGGCATTCATCTATTTTGTTGCATGTATTAGCATTTTATTTCTTTTTTATCACCAAGTAGTATTGCATTGTATGGCTAAACTTTATTTATCCATTTACCTGTTGGTGGGCATTTGGGTTATTTCTGATGTTTGGCTTTTGTGGGAAAGTTTCTAAGAGCATTATCTCTCTCTCTCTCTTTTTTTTGTTATTGTTGTGGTAAAATACATATAACACAAACTTGCCATTGTAGCCATTTCAAAATGTACAATTCAGTGGCACTAATTAAATATTCTGCACTATTTCCAAAATTTATTTTTATGACCTTAAATAGAAACTCAGTAACCAGTAGCAATAATTCCGTCTTTTCCCCTCCCCTCAGTCTCTGGTAATCCTTGATCTATTTTCTATCCCTATGAATTTGCCTTTTATAGATATTTCATGTATATAGATATACATATTCACATAGATATTTCATGTATTATTTTGTATCTGGCTTACTTCACTTAGCTTAATTCTTTCAAGGTTCATCCATGTTGTTACCTGTATCAGAACTTTATTCCTTCTCATGGTTGAATAATATTCCATTGTATGTATACACCATATGTTGTTGATCCATTCATCTATCAATGGACACTTGGGTCATTCCCACTTTTGGTTATTTTGAAAAATGTTATGAACATTGATGACAAGTGTCCCTTTGAATCTCTGTTTTCAGTTTTTTGGAGTATATATCTAGGAGTGTAGGTGCTGGGTCATGTTTCTGTGAACATTTTTGTAATAGTCTTTATATGTGCATATGTTTTCATTAGTGTGGGTAGACATGTAGAGGTTATATGGCATGTGTATACTTAACTCTGTGAAACAATGTCAATCTACGTTTAAAAAGTTCATTTTATATTCTCACCAACAACTTTTGAAGTACCCATTGCTCCACATCCTTCTTAACACTTAGTATTGTCTTTTCTTCCCCACATATGACAAATATTTAATATGATTTTTAATATCTCAGTAATCTTTGCAAAATAGATATTATTATTCATTTAAAAAATTTGAGATGTAATTGACATATGACATATGATATGTTTCAGGTTTACAACGTAATGCTTTGATATAATATAGATTGCAAAAAGACTATGACCAGATGTCTAGTTGTCATTCATCACCACATTACGATTTTTTTCTTGTGATGGGCACTTTTAAGATTTGTCTCAGCAGCTTTCAAATATACATAAAGTATTACTAACTATAGTCACTGTGCTCTAGGTTACACACCCAGGACTTGCTCTACACCTGGAAGCCTGTGCTTTTTTACCACCTTCACCTATTTTGCCCTCTGCCCACATCGGGCCCCACGCCCAGAAAAGGGCTCTGTTTCTACGAGTTCTGTTTTTTTGTTTTCTTTTGTTTGTTTCATTTTCAGATACCACACGTAAGCGAGATCTTGTTTTAATTGTAGTCATTTTGGTGCCATCATTTCATGGTAGTTTTAACATAGAATTCCCTCATGAGTTATGGTATTTAACACTTTTTCAAATATTTATTCGCTATTCTTCCTTTATGAAGTGACTGTTCAAATATTGTGCCCATTTAAAAGAATCAGAGTGTTTTGCTATTATTATTAATGCAGTACTTGCTGTGATAAAGAACCTACGAACAGACCCACCTTTATACAGTCATTTGATTTCTGACCCAGATGTCAAAGCAATTCAATGGGAAAATGAAAATCTTTTCAACAAATTGATCTGAAGCAACAGAATTTCAACCCAGCGTATTTGAGGTGAATCGCAGACCTACATGTAAAAACTACAAAACTGCTAGAAGAAACAAGAGGATATCTTCATGACACTGGGGAAAGCAAAGATTTCTTGAAGAAGATTGACTTGCAATGGGCTGGTCCATGGGACCCCACGACCGCAAACGGATAGGACTTGTGGACTTGTGCTAGGTTCTTGTCACGTGGGACCCCAGGGCCCCTTGTCCATACCCCTTAGCACCCCAGAAAAGGGCTTGCTGGAATATGAATTCCCCAAAGATATTTGTATATGTGTGTATTTACTGATATGTGTATTTACTGAATACGGTAAAGAAAGACATGAGTCACCTTCTTGGGCTTTTTCCTCTTCACTAATGTGGTCTCCACATGTAGACCATGGTATCTTCACGTGGTTAGGAAAGAGGAGGCTTGTGGAGGGGAGCGGGGACAGCGCCTGACCTGGCGGCCAGACGGCAAGCAACTTTGGCCTAGAAACCTAGAGATAGGGCCAATGTGGAGTGGGGACGAACTTGGATTTTGGAGTCTGAGTTCAAATCCCCAGACATATGTGGTTTGAGCTGTGTGTCCTTGGAGCATTCACTGGACCTCTCTGAGTCCTGGTTTCCTTACAGGAGGCGAACCCTTAGCTGACTATCTGGTCTCAGGACAGTTCTAGTAATCAAGGGCGGATGTGACAGCAGAGGCAGCCCTGCCCTCAAGCAGACCACACAAATGCAACACCTCAAACTCAGCTTTCACACACAAGCTCCATTTCCTAATTTTCCTGCTTCACCACTGGCCCCTCAGCCTTCAAATACTATAAAACTTTTGCCTCCTGTCTCCTCTGTCTCTTGTATCTGATTAGTTACAAAATGCCATCAATTTTTCCTTCAAAACACTGTTTAGCAAGAAGTTCTTCTGTAGCTGATACTGCTGTTGCCTACCTGATCCCGTGACTTCTCATCTGTCCTTCCCGGCAGAATCTCAGTTTGGTTCAAAGTCCAGCCAAAGGCTTCCTTCTGTATAGCCCTTCACAGTTGCGAGTACCCCCTGGGCGTACTGATGAGACAAGCTGAAGGTCTCTGGGAAATATTTGCTTTTTAAAAATATATATAAGTACCTCCCTTTCCTGCTTCACTCTTCTCAGTTTTCCACCTGGGGCGGGGCCCTAGGGCCTGGAGGGCCTCAGTAGTCATCTTGGGATTATGAGGCAACCAGTCTCATGAAGGCATTCGTGTCACTCACCCAGACTACTGCACAAGCTGTTGCTGGGCTCTCCCGACCTCTGCCCTGCAAGTAGAAGCCTCATGAGTCCCAGAATTGAGGACTCCGGTTAGAGTTCACCCCTCAAATAGAATATGAGGAAACCAATGGAAATGATGAAGGAAATCTAAATTTATTGACTGGGATGATGTTCATGACATCTTGTTAAATTTAAAAAGCTGTTCCAAAACATTTTTTATGATATATAACTTTATATAAACATATACTTGTTTATAAATATATTCATTGAAAGGCATAAATGGATATTTATGTAAATTTTTTTTATAATTAATTAATTTCCAAAGTATTGAGATATCAGACATGCAGCATTATATAATTTTAAGGTGTACAACTTAATGATTTGACTTACATTCATCATGAAATGATGATCACAGTGGATTTAGTGAATATCCATCATCTCATAGAGATCAACATTAAATAGACAAAAAGTTTTCCTTGTAATGAGAGCTCTTAGGATTTACTTTCTTTACAATTTTCATTTATAATCTACAGCAGTGTTCATTATCTTTATCATATTATACATTACATCCCTAGTAGTTACTTATCTTATAACTGGAAGTTTATACCTTCTGACCACCACCTTCATCCAATCCTACCTCTTACCCTTCCACCCCAGCCTCTGGTAACCATTAATCCAATCTCTTTTTTCCAAGAGTTTGTTTTTAAAGTATAATTGACCGACAACACTATGTAATTTCCTGGTACACACCATAGAGAATCAATATTTCTATAAATTTAAAAATGATGACCACTATGAGTCTAGTTGTCTTCCGTTAATATTTCTATAAATCTGTTTGGTGAACTTATAAGTGGTTTCATTTATTGTTTCTTACTTATCTAATTAAAATTTATTTCAATAAAAATAAGAGAGCCAAAGTGCTTAAAAATGCTTCAATTCCTTGCTCCTTAGTGTGGCATTCACTGACTTCCACAATGGGCAAGAATAAAGGTGGTGTGTTTATGTGTGAATTTATGAGTATATGAAAGTATGTGGTTGTGAATTAATGTGTGAGTATGTGTGTGTGGGTATCTGGAAGTGTGAGTGGCTATGAGTGTGTGTGAATTTGTCAGTGCTTTGGAGAGTGTATGTCCCTGAGTTCATGTAACCGTGTGTAAGTGTGTGATGTGAGTTAGTGTGAGTGTGTCTGCTACCCTGGGATTTGGGTAATAAACCAGAAAGGATTCAAGGGGCCAGACAAACTATGGAATGCTCAGTTTAATTTGAATTTCAGGTAAACAACAAATACTTTCCAGTGTAAGTATATCCCACGCAATATTTGGGACATATGGATACTAAGAAATTATTTGTATCTACTATTCAATTTTTCTGACAGATGAAGGCCAATGACCTTTATGACACAGATGACTATTCAGACACCCAGAAGTTGGGACCAGACCCTGGCTGGGGCTCCTGTCCTTCCCACCGGCTCTCTCTGCCCATCGGCCAGGTCACTGCCAGGCTGGGCTGAACCCAGCTCTGAGGGAAAGGCCCGGCCTCCTTGATGATGGTGAGAAGGCTGGTGTGGGTCTAGGGGACCCAGGGTGCCCATAGAGCTCATGATCAGGGTCCATGAAGCTGGAGAATCCAGGACTGGGAGGAGGAGTTTCAGGATGTACCCTGAGGGCACCTTTTTCTACATCTGAATCAGGTAGTGCTACACTGGCTTAAATGGCTGGAAGGAGACCCAAGAGATGAGGAGAAGGATGACTTAGTGACACCAGCCCAGACCTCTGGGGTGGGAGGAAGAGATGAGGCAGGGGGCATGGATGCTCACCTGGACAAGGGCCCTACCTGACCCCTCAGTAGTGGGGACTTCTCTTCCCATTACCACATCAGGGCAGGATGGGCATCATGGCGGCCAATGCTCTCCGTCAACACCTGGCTCAGCTCAGAAAGTTCTAGTGCTGGGCAGGGGGTGTGGAGAGGGGTGTGTGGAAGCTCTCATGTACACTCCTCCTCCCACTTCTCCACAGACCAGTACCGGTGTTTGTGGTAATCTCAGAGACACGGGAGGTGGCCAAAAAGAGGAAGAGGACCCTGCCAGGTTCGCAGCCTCTATAAAACAGGCTGTGGAGGGAGCCTGGGCAGCTGCCTCAACATGACCTCCTGGGCTGTCCTGATCATCGCCTCGGTGCTCCTGGTTGCCCCAGGTGAGGACATTCCCCTTGGGGTAGATCCTGATGGCTCCTCCTCCCAGCCCTGCTTTCTCAGTTTGAGGGACCTGAGCATGAGCTCCAAGGGCACCCGGCATGGGTCAGAGCAGCCCCAGGGCAGAGCAGGGCAGGAGGCACCCGGGACGCCTCACAAGGCCGCCTCCCCGTCCTGAGTGCCAGCTGCCTCCTGGGCTCTCCCCAGCCAGAAGCACGGACTTCTCCTCTCCCTTTGTCTGTGGAGAGCTGTTCATGCTGTTTCTTCCATAGGGCTGGCCTTTTCTGGTCTGACTCCTGAGAGCCACGACCAGGCGACGACCCATCAGTGTGATGGAGATGAGTTGTGCCAGGGCCTGGACCCAGAGGATCCCCAGGTACACTGGATACCTCCGCACCTGCTACCCACCCCCCCCCCCCCCACCATCCTTCTCCTTCCTCTCCTCCCTGGGCAGTGCCAGGGGCAAGGGTCTGGAGACTGAACTGGTCAGGGGGTGGGGAGGCAGGGCTGGGAGCTGAAGATGCTGGTTTTGTTCACACTAGTACCTGACTGTGGGGTGGGGGCTACCCTGGTGGCTGGGCCCTCCCCAAGACCCTCCTCCTTGTCTGACGGTAGAACAGCAGAGGGGCAGATGCTGGGCTGGGGCCGGTGCTGTGGGTGTGGGGGCAGGTCGTGGGGTCTCTCAGCCCCTCTAAAACAGGCAGAGAGATGGGTAAGGGCCAGCCAGTCTGGCTCAGGTCCTCATATGGACAGACAGATAATGGATCATCCTACTGGCTTGAAAGCCCCCAGGGGACCCTTCCTGGAGCCCTTATGAAGTTGGGGTGTCTGAGAGACCACCCTAATGGGCTTCCTTTCCTGATAGGGTGACCTGCTGCTCCAAGGAGAAGAGCTGGGCCTACTCTGTGGTTCTTGTCAGAGGATAATACAACATCTGATGGACAAGTTGGGAGATCAGCCCGATGAGGTGAGACGGGAGGCTTGTGAGACCTGGAGGGTGGAGAGGTGCCCCCAAGTGGAGTGGGGAGGGCTGGGAATCCTTACCAGGGCTTTTTAAATGAGCTGGAAAGTGGGATGTACTTAGCTCTGAGTGAATACTTAACAAGTGGAGGCATCATCACCAGAACCATAGTTTCACTTTCCCTCTCTCCCTCTCCGTGGCTCCCCCACCCTGCTCAGCATCACTACCTTCACCCTGGGGTACTCAGATTTATCCCCTTCCATGGGAGATGTCAGAAGAAGATATTTCAAAAGCAATGGACCAAAGCTCCAAGCTTGGATCCCCCCTTTAACCCGCCACACCTCCCCAGCAGATGGAGCCCCCAGTCTGGCCCTGGACCAGAAGCTATATAGACAGAGCCTTTAAAGTGGGTCTGGGCACCACTCTCCACCCAGAAGACAGGGCCTGGGTATACAGAGGCTAAGACTCGGCAGGGTCAATTGTCCTTTCCAGAGCCCCTGCTGGCCAGGCTTGAGATGGGGAGGGGGGCTGAGCCCTGTCTCTCCAGTCCCTGTTCCCACTACCACCTGGTACCAACTCCCGGGACCCAGCACTCCCACTGCCAGACCCGCTGAGAGCCCAAGGCTGCCGGGGCCTGCAGAGAGACAGTGCCCAGCAGGGCTCACCTGAGGCCCGTTTCCCACCACGGTGCTGCCGCTGCAGAATACCGTCATCGAGGCGGCCTCCAAGGTGTGCGGCAAGATGGGGCCGCTGAAAGGTCTGTGCAAGTCAATCACGAAGAGATTTCTCCGTCGCATCGCTGCAGACATCACAGCTGGAAAAACCTCTCGGGTTGTCTGTGAGGACATCAAGATGTGCAAAAGCAAGCCAGGTATGTGCATAGGCAACAGCGGGGACTCATTCCCTGACAGCCTCCCCGTGAAAGGCAAACTCCTAACAGCCTGAGGCAGCCTCCCCCTGCCCCTCCCCACACTCCTGCAAACAATCCTGGAGTAAAATCAGGTCTCCATTTCTCCTCAGAGGTGTGACCTTGGGCAAGTAACCTAACCTCTTTGAGCTTCAGTTTCCTTACCTGTGAAAGGGCAATAATTATTTCTATTTCTGAGGCTGAAATGAGGATTGAATGAGACCATCACGTAAGATGAGGTTGACACCAAGGAAATGGCCCGAGACTGAGAAATCAGAGCCCGGATCAACCTGTCTCTTCTCTCCACAGTAGGTTTCATTTGATTCCCTGGGTCCTCTTACCCCATCCTGGGGAAAAAGCACAGAAACTCCAGTATCCTCGGCCGGCTCCCTCCTTCCTGAATCCAGGAGTCTTCTCTCCAGTTTCTCTCACCAAACTCCCTCCACTGCCTTTCCCTCTCAGAATAAAATATCATGCAAGACTTTTGCTTCAGCTTCTTTTCCTTTGTTGGGTTTCAGAAGAGGGGCACGCTCATCTGACTCTTAAGTTCAATCAATAAACAGGTTGTATGTCATGTGGTTCTAGATGCTAGGGGTTTAGTGGTGAACAAGACAACTTAGCAGCTCTCACACATATGGTCATGAAATAATTATTGTACTGCTTGTCACTCCAAGACCCTGGGGTACATCACAAACATACCCCCAGGAGCCCTCAGACCAGCTGAGAAGACCATTCGGGTTTTGTTGTTGTTGCTCAGTTGCTCAGACTTGTACGACTTTTTGTGACCCTATGGACTGTAGCCCACCAGGCTCCTCTATCCATGGGATTCTCCAGGCAAGAGTACTGGAGTGGCTTGTCATTCCCTCCTTCAAGGGATCTTCCCGACCCAGGGATGGAACCCGAATTATCTGTGTTTCCTGCATTGCAGTTGGATTCTTTACCAATTAAACTACCGAGGAAGCTATATACATACATATATATATATATGAATAGATAAAGATGTGGGCTATTATAAATAGTGCTATTGAACATTGGGGTACATGTTATATTTTCAAATTATAGTTTTTGTCTTTTCTGGGTATATACTCAGAAGCAGGGCTGCTGGTTTATATGGTTACTCTATTTTTAGTTTTTTAAGTAACCTCCTTACTGTTCAGCACAGTGGGTGTACCAATTTACATTCCCACTGACAGTGCAGGAGGGTTCCTTTTTCTCTATACCCTCTCTGGATTTATTACTTGTAGACTTTTTGATGATGGCCATTCTGACCAGAGTGAGGTCAGATGGCCATCATCAAAACTACCTGAATGTAGTTTTGATATGCATTTCTCTAATAATTAGTGAAGAAAGCTGAGCGCTGAATAATTGATGCTTTTGAACTGTGGTGTTGGAGAAGACTCTTGAGAGTCCCTTGGACTGCAAGGAGATCCAACCAGTCCATTCTGAAGGAGATCAGCCCTGGGATTTCTTTGGAAGGAATGATGCTAAAGCTGAAACTCCAGTACTTTGGCCACCTCATGCAAAGAGTTGACTCATTGGAAAAGACCCTGATGCTGGGAGGGATTGGGGGCAGGAGGAGAAGGGGACGACAGAGGATGAGATGGCTGGATGGCATCACTGACTTGATGGAAGTGAGTCTCAGTGAACTCCGGGAGTTGGTGATGGACAGGGAGGCCTGGTGTGCTGATTCATGGGGTCGCAAAGAGTCAGACACGACTGAGCGACTGATCTGAAACTGTTTTTATGTCTTGGAAATTCAGCTCTTGCTGTTGGTATGATTTACAAATATTTTCTCCCATTCCATAGGTTATCTTTGCATTTTATGGTTTCTCTTGCTGTGCAAACAATTTAGAGTTTAATAGGTCCCATTTGTTTATTTTTGCTTTTGTTTCCATTACCCTAAGAGATGGATCCAAAAAACTACTGCTGCAAGTTTTGTCAAGAGTGTTTGGCCTACATTTTCCTCTAGGAGTTTTATAGTATTTGATTTTGCATTTAGGTTTTGAATCCATTTAAGCTTATATATGGGAGAAGGCAATGGCACCCCACTCCAGTACTCTTGCCTGGAAAATTCCATGGAAGGAGGAGCCTGGTAGGCTACAGTCCGTGGGGTCACTAAGAGTTGGACACGACTGAGCGACTTCACTTTCACTTTTCACTTTCCTGCATTGGAGAAGGAAATGGCAATCCACTCCAGTGTTCTTGCCTGGAGAATCCCAGGAACGGGTCAGCCTGGTAGGCTACCGTCTGTGGGGTCACACAGAGTCAGACAGGACTGAAGTGACTTAGCGTAGTGTAAGCTTATATATGACAAAATGAAAATGTTCATTCTTTTACATGTAGCTGTCCAGTTTCCCTGGCACCACTTGTCAAAGAGATTGTCTTTTCTTCGTTGTGTATTTTGTATACTTTGTTGTAGATTAATTGGCCATAAGTGTGGGGGTTCTCTATTCTTGATGCAATCTATTTCCACATAATCTTTATTTATTTGTTTTTCCTAAAGTCTACAGTTTATTCAGATTTCCTATTTATTTATTTTTGGCTGCACTGGGTCTTCATTGTGGTGTTTGGGGTTTCTCTAGTCACAGCACGCAGGCTTTGTTGCCTCTTGGCATGTGGGATCTAAGTTTCCTGACCAGGGATTGAACCTACAATGTGAAAGGGCCAAGTTCTAACCACTGGAGCACCAGGGAATTCCCTATTCTTTCCTATTTCTTTATGTCTTGTAATTTTTTGTTGGAAACTGGTTATCTTAGATAATATCTTATAGCAAATATGGCTACTGGTCACACTCCGCTCCCCAGGTATATTATTGCCTTTTCGAGATGAACTGCTTGTTTTCATGTTTAGTAACTGACTGGGTAATTTTAGTGAGGTCCCTCCACCCTTCATAGTGTGATGCCTCAGATGTTGCACCTCGAGCATGACCACAACTATCCTGTGATGACAGAGGTTTGGGAAGGGTTCTCTTTGTCTCAAAACACCGCGTTGTGAATCTCCAAAATTTCTGGCTCACTGCTCTATTGTTTTCAACAATGTCCCAGGGGATAAATGGCTTTATGAGGTCCAATCAAACCTAAGTCCTGTATGGATCACTGTTAGAGACTTTTTTCTGACTCAGGGAGGCCTCTTCACAGGTTTTTCTTTCTTTGCTTTCTCTCCAGCAAATTAGCCAGCTTACAGTTTAGCCTTATGTCTCCAAGGCAGCTATCACTCTCCTTCCAAGTGTCTTTCACCACAACTTCCACTGTGCAATTCTGTTCCCAGGACAAATCTGAGGACTGCTGCAATAGTGAGTAGGTAATCTCTAGACTTTCCCTGTGAGTTGAGTAAACACTAGAAATTCCACTCCTCCCTTCATCCAGTAGCCTAACTTTGTCAAGTGAACTTGAAATGGAGCAAGACCTTATGGTCCTTGCCCCATCCTCACCACGTCTTCTCCCTGCCTTTTGTCTGTGGAAAACTTTAGTCAAAGAATAAGTTCAATCAGAGGAGTGAGAAATGCTGAAACAAAGGAAAACAGTCAAAGGAGACTAAATAATAATGCAGTCATTAAGCATAGTCAAGGACTTTTAGTTTCTTTTAAAGGGCTATAGATAATTTGGGGGCCTCCCTAGTAGCTCAGATGGTAAGGAATCACCTGCAATGAGGGAGACCGCAGTTCGATTCCTGGGATAGGAAGATCCCCTGCAGAAAGGATAGGTTACCAACTCCAGTATTCTTGGGCTTCCCTGGTGGTTCAGACAGTAAAGAATCCACCTGCAACGCAGGAGACCTGGGTTCCATTCCTGGGTCAGGAAGATCCCTGAAGAAGGGAATGGCAACCCACTACAGTATTCTTGCCTGGAGAATCCCATGGTCAGAGGAGCCTGGTGGGCTACAGTCCATGGGGTGGCAAAGAGTAGGACACAACCGAGTGACTAACCTCAGCACAGCACAACACATAGGTAATATTCTGAGCCATATCCTGTGAGTGGTCTTATAAATACCAAAACACCAAGTGGAGAAGTTAACATGATGAGCAAAGTGTACCCATGAGCTGCCACAATTCTGAGAATTGACCTCAAAGAAATGGAAACAAATGAACCCTGGAACTGAAGATTAACTGTACCTAAAACAATCAAGATGATGCTGGTCAGACCACTGGTGACCAGTTTAAAGATGACTGTTAGAGATGACTGTGCTCTTTCTGCATGTAGACCCACGCTGCCCACCCCTGTCTATGAAAGCTCTCACCCCCTGCTTATTGGGGAGGGGTGGAGTTGGCCCTTGAGCAGATGTCCACCACCCTCGCCTCCTCCCAAACTCCACCCCTCCAGTTGCCAGTATCTGAAATAAAGCAAACTTCCTTTCGACCAACCTGGCTTGTTTATTGGCTTTTGAGTAGCTAGCAGCCAGACCCACCATACCCTTTCAGTAACAAACTAAGGCTTTCTGTGTTCTGACTGGAAGTTGCCACCTGGCAGATGGTTAGGGGTAGCAAATTTTATAGTCTTCTTTTCTTTTTTGGTTAAGAATCTAGGGCAGGACTTCCCTGGTGGTGCAGTGGATAAGAATCTCCCTGCCAATGCAGGGAATGTGGGTTCAGTCCTTGGTCAGGGAAGATTCCACATTGCTGCTACTGCTGCTAAGTCGCTTCAGTCGTGTCCGACTCTGTGAGACCCCACAGACAGAAGCCCACCAGGCTCAGCCGTCCCTGGGATTCTCCAGGCAAGAACACTGAAGTGGGTTGCCATTTCCTTCTCCAGTGCATGAAAATGAAAAGTGAAAGTGAAGTCGCTCAGTCGTGCCCGACTCTTCGTGATCACATGGACTGCAGCCTACCAGGCTCCTCCATCCCTGGGATTTTCCAGGCAAGAGTACTGGAGTGGGGTGCCATTGCCTTCTCCGTTCCACATTCCATGAGACCAACATTCCACGAGGCCAGCTAAGCCTGTGAGCCACAACTACTGAGCTTGTATGCTGCAACTACTGAAACCCACAAGCCTAGAGCCTAGGCTCCACAACAAGAAAGGCACTACAATGAGAAACCCACACACTTTAATGAAGAGTAGCCCTGCTTGCCACAACTAGAGAAAACCTGCAAGCAGCAACAAAGACCCAGTGCGGCCAAAAATAAAACAAAATGAAAAAGAATCTTGGCGAGTTCACGCTTGGTCTTTGAATCCCTCGTGTGGAAGGGAAATGGGGAATTCTTTCTTCCTTAGCATGAGCTGGTGTATTTTAGCCAGATTCATTGATGGCAAGCAACAGAAACTGACTCAAGCTAAATTAAGAAAAGGGAAGTGATTGGGTGGCCATGGATGCCTCAGGCTGGAAGGCAGGACCTAGAACAGAAGTTGGACAGGAGCTGGGCAGCTCAAAGGGTCCTTTGAGGCAGGGAGAGCACTTCAGTCTCACCCAGGTGCAGTCACTGGGGTGAATGAAGTTCCACAATGAGCTCACTCTGTCTTTGTGTCTCCTGCTCCAAAGCCAAATTCCTAGGAAAGAGAGCATTCAGCCAGCCAACCTCAGATCAGATACTTGGCTTTGATTGTTCTAAGGTGATGAAAAGGAAGTCAGGCTCTAGGAGATCTGGGTGACTGTTTTGGCTTATGAAGTGGAGGATAGATTGCTAGATGAGTTACTGTCCACCGAGACAGTACACAGTAGCTGTCAGATAATTCCCCAAAGGAAATTAGAGTGACTATTAGGAAGGAAGAGTAGATGCTGTGTGGCCAAAGCGGCAAATGTCCAGTCCCGCTTGTAATGATGGTGAGTGTTGTCTCTGCGTGTGTGTGGGTTGTTTCAGTCGTGTCTGACTCTTTGTGACCCCATGGACTGTAGCCTTCCAGGTCCTCTGTCCATGGGATTCTCCAGGCAAAGATACTGGAGTGAGTTGCCAAGACCTCCTCCAGGGGATCGTCCCACCCCAGGGATCAAACCTGCCTCACTTTATGTCTCCTGCATTGGCAGGCAGGTTCTTTACCACTAGTGCCACCTGGGAAGCCAGTATTGTCTCTGAGGCACTTCCGGATAGGAAGACATTTCTCTGGAGGGAATCAGGAACTGTGGATTCCTGGTATTAGGGGCTTGCCTATCTCTAAGTAAGACGTGCTTTCCCATATACTCAGGTTGAGAATCTTGGAGTTTACTCAACAGGCTTCAAGAGTACTGCCTGTGGGCACAGACCAGGGCCCCAGACAGGTCTTGGTTTCATTCAGATGATGTTGATCTTGGCCTCTTTGCCTCTTTGGTTTCCTTATCTGACATAGAACCTGCAATACTTGCAAGACTCCTACATTGCTCTGCTTAGATAACTCATGTGTGTGCCTAGCATGGTGTAAGCTGTGCTAAGAGGTTACCTGGAAGATGGGCATTACCTAGAAGGTGCTGGGAGTACAGAATTTTAGGCAGATGATGAGGTGGTGAGAATCGCAGTTGTCCACGGTGAATGAGACAGTTTCCTGCAGGCTGTATCACAGAGAGAAGCTGGAGTCATCACCTTGCCTTGCTGCAGATTCAGCCCCAGTTCCAGCAGTTGCCAGAAACCCAGAGCCTGGAGATGGGTTCCTGTCCTGAGGCACAAGACTCATCTGACATGCCTGCCTTATGTTTCTCTCTTAGATGCTACCATCCCTCCCTAATGTCCTCCAGAGGACCAGAGAATCACTGTATCTTCAGAATAGATGCTGGATGCCCCTCCCCTACCACCCAGTTCATTCCTACCCAAGGAGATGTTTTTTCTGGAGAGTGGGGATGATGCTCAGGAGAGCACTTATAGGTACGTCTAATAATCACAGCACCCAGACACTGCAGGCTGCATGCTCACAGGCAGAGACTAAGAGTCTGGAGGGGTATGCATCCTAGGCCAATAGACCCTGGAGCCTCTGTGCCAGGGAAGGGTGCCGGGGAGGAGAGTGGACTGGTCCAGAGATTTAAGGCTCAGTCAGCTACTTTAAAGGTGGACCAGAAGCAGCCCAGTGTAGTGTTGAGGGCTTATATACCAAATATTTGAGGATGGATGAAGACTGTTTTTACAATCAAGACATTTAATAAAGACCAACATGGTAAAGACCATCACTTCATGGGAAATAGGTAGGGAAACAATGGAAACAGTGAGAGACTTAACTTTGGGGGGCTCCAAATTCACTGCAGATGGTGACTGCAGCCATGGAATTAAGATACCTGCTCCTTGGAAGAAAAGCTGTGACCAACCTTGACAGCATATTAAAAAGCAGAGACATTACTTTGCTGACAAGGGCTTCCCTGGTGGATTAGAGGGTAAAGCGTCTGCCTGCAATGTGGGAGACCCGGGTTCAATGCCTGGGTGTGGAAGATTCCCTGGAGAAGGAAATGGCAACCCACTCCAGTACACTTGCCTGGAAAATTCCACGGACAGAGGAGCCTGGTAGGCTGCAGTCCATGGGGTCACAAAGAGTCGGACACGACTGAGTGACCCATTTGTTTGTACTTTGCTGACAAAGGTCCGTCTAGTCAAAGCTATGGTTTTTCCAGTAGTCATGTATGGATGTGAGAGTTGGACTGTAAAGAAAGCTGAACACTGAAGAATTGATGCTTTTGAACTGTGGTGCTGGAGAAGACTCTTGAGAGTCCCTTGAACTGCAAGGAGATCAAACCAGTCAATCCTAAAGGAAATCAGTCCTGAATATTCATTGGAAGGACTGATATTGAAGCTGAAGCTCCCATACTTTGGCGACCTGATGTGAAGAACTGACTCATTGGAAGAGACCCTGATGCTGGGGAAGATTGAAGGCGGGAGGAGAAGGGGATGACAGAAAATGAGATGGTTGTATGGCATCACTGATTCAGCAGACATGAGTTTGAGCAAGCTTTGGGAGTTGGTTATGGACAGGGAAGCCTGGCATGCTGCAGTCCATGGGGTCTGCAGCAAAGAGTTGGACACTACTGAGCAATTGAACTGAAATGAACATGGTAAAATTTGCACCTTAAGTTGCATTGGGAAAGTGAATGATGATCATTTATATTTACTGATATAAATATTAATATAATAATATATGAATATATTATTGATAACAGGAATAATTAAGAAAAGTACTGTGGCTCAATGACACCTTTAAATACATTCATATTTTAGCCCCAAGCTTCCCTAGTAGCTCGGTTGGTAAAGAATCCGCCTGCATGCAGGAGACCACAGTTCCATTCCTGGGTTGGGAAGATACACCGGAGAAGGGATAGGCTCCCCACTCCAGTATTCTTGGGCTTCGCTTGTGGTTCAGCTGGTAAAGAATCCACCTGCAATGCGGGAGACCAGGGTTCAATCCCTGGGTTGGGAAGATCCCCTGGAGAAGTGAAAAGCTACCCACTCCAGTATTCTGGCCTGGAGAATTCCGTTGACTGTATAGCCTTTGGGGTCACAAAGAGTCCGACACGACTGAACCACTTTCACTTTTATTTTATTCACAACAGCACGTACATATCTTTGAAAAATGTTTTATGCGTATGTTGACTTTACTGGTCTATTCCTGGCTGTCCACCTTTTGGAAGAAAACTCTCCGTGGTTGGGTGCCCTCAGTGACCTTGCGACCTGGGACGCCCATATGCGTGGAGCCTGGTCTGTGGCCCAGGCTTACAGCGATGTGCTGGGCCAATCAGAGCCCTTGATCTAGAATTAGAAGTAACACGCCTGGAGGTGAGAGGCTGTTTAAAGTCTTGGGGCTGGGCAGCAATAGCCACTGCAAGCTGAAACCGTTGGGGATCAGGAACCATAATGAAGCAGTGCATGAAAATGAAATAACAGTAGTATTTGTGGTAACGAAAATGAAAGCTAAGCTTTGTTGGGCCTTTTCTTTGTGCCCTGCTCAGTTCTAAGAACTTTACAGTGTAATCTCATGCAGTCCTCATAAACACCCCAAATCCCTACGAAATTTGCAGATAAGGAGAATAAAGCACAGAGAGGGTAAGGAACTTGGTCAAGGCCCACAGCTAGGAGGTGGCACATCTGGGATTGGAGCCCAGGCTACCTCTTGTCCTCTCCTGCCACTCCAGGAAGCAGGACTGGCAGCCCTCGGGCCGTGAAGGGAGACAGCGACTCTGTGTAGCCACCTTGATTTCCTGAGTCTGAATGTCTTGATCTGTGGTTTCCCTTGCCACAGGATTCCCTGGCAGTGCCCCACCCTCCTCCAGGTAGACTGGGTCTCTGCTTCTTGCTTCAGATGGAAACTCTAAGCGGTTAGTGCACACAAGGGTTCATGTCCCTTTGTGTCTCTTGGGACCCCAGAGTATGAAGGGGCAGGACCCTCAGACCTTCAATAAGTCCGGTCCATCTTGCCCCCCACCTCCAGCCCCACCTAGGGATGATGATCTGAGGCTGGGGGGCTGGAGCTGTCCTCACTGAGGGGAACAGCTGCCCTGAGGCTTGGGCAGAGTTTGGACAGACTTGCTTGAATTCCCTTCGCAGACTTCCTTAGATGTGGGCTTTCCCCCCCCTTTTTTAAAGCTGTGGTTCGGGTGAGGCTATTAACCCTGAAGTTGCTTCTGTCTCCAACTGACTTGGGTGAACTGCCCTGATGACTTTATCACCAAAATGCAGCAGGAATCCACTCAAAAGTGATGGTACAAGTGCTGCCACCTACTGGAGGAAAATTAACAGTGTCAAAAAGAAGAGAGCACTTTGCCAACAAAGGTCTGCATAGTCAAAGCTATGGTTTTTCTAGTAGTCATGCATGGCTGTGAGAGTTGGACCATAAAGAAGGTTAATTGCTGAAGAACTGATGCTTTTGAACTGTGGTGCTGGAAAAGACTCTTGAGAGTCCCTTGGACAGCAAGGAGATCAAACCAGTCAGTCCTAAAGGAAATCAACCCTGAATATTCATTGGAAGGAATGATGCTGAAGCTGAAGCTCCAATACTTTGGCCACCTGATGCGAAGAGCTGACTCATTGGAAAAGACCCTGATACTGGGAAAGACTGAGGGCAGGAGGAGAAGGGGGTGGCAGAGGATGAGATGGTTAAATAGCATCAGCGATTCAATAGACATGAGTTTGAGCAAACCCCAGGAGATGGTGGAGGACAGAGGAGCCTGTCATGCTCCTCTGTCATGGGGTCCTAAGTCCATGGGGTTGCAAAGAGTCAGACATGACTTAGCGACTGAACAACAACATTGTTTTATATACGTGGATGATTGGATATAGAAATAAAAATAGATATAGGTGTATATGTATATGTGTGTGCATACAGATGTATATTCCCTAGCTTCATCCTTTGTAAGGGACTGGAAATAATGACGGTAGCTATGAGTATACTAGTCTCTGGATTTTGGTTTCTAAGTACCATTTCCCAGTGAAAAACAATTAGGGCTCCTTGGAGAACTGGCTGATTCTAGGGCTGGAGCAGTGAAAATATAAATGAATACAGAAGATTTTGCAGTGCTAGAAAAACTGCTCAGAAATGGTGTGTGCGTATGTTTGTGTGTGTTAGTCACTCAGTCGTGTCTAACGTTTTGCGACCCCATGGACTGTAGCCCATAAGGTCCTCTGTCCATGGAATTCTCCAGGCAAGAATTCTGGAGTCACTTGCCATTTCCTTCTCCATGGGATCTTCCCAACCCAGGAATGATGAGGATATTATTAAAAAAACAGGATTCACATTGAAGGGGTTCCCAGTGGCCAGATCTGAGACAATTTTAGTAACAAAATAAATAGTAATAAATAATAACTCATGGAATAAAGAATATATCCATGACTCCATATACATATAAATAAATAATTTCATAAATAAATAAATGAAGTGAAGCCTCGTACAATAGAATTCCAATGAATAAATATAGAAGGAATGATGGAAATAGGAAATTGCTGTTTGGCTAACCCCACAGTGGCTTCCCTGGTAGCTCAGATGGTATAGACCACCTATAATACAGGAGACCTGGATTCAATCCCTGGATTGGAAAAATCCTCTGGAGAAGCGAATGGCTCCCCACTCCAGTGTTCTTGTCCGAAGAAGTCCATGGACAGAGAAGCCTGGGTGGGCTACAGGCCATGTTGTCACAGAGTTGGACACGACTGAGCGACTAACACTAACCTCACCATAATTGTTGCAGGCAAGAACCACTGATGTGTGCTAGAATTAGTGGGTAAAAGTATAATGAAAAAAAAAAAAGGTTTCTGTTTATAGTCTCAAGATATCTCCACACAAAATACTTATTAATTACAAAGGGGAAAAAGGTAACTTTGCCATGGATAAATCTGATAGATACCACCGTATCCAAGGGGTAAAAGTTCCTATCAGCAGAAATGAGATTTATGGGCATCACGTTCCTTCTGGTGCGATGTGCTGAGAAGACAACATTCCTTCTGGGGGCTTCCCCGGTGGTCCAGTGGTTAAGACTCCACAGTCCCAATGGAGGGGGCACGGGTTCAGTTCCTGGTCAGGGAAGTAACATCTTGCAAATAAATAAAGTTAAAAAAAAATCACTTCTTTTTTTCACCATTGAGGATAATGTTTGCAGTGGGTTTGTCATATATAGCTTTTATTATGTTGAGGTATGTTCCTTCTATTCCTGCTTTCTGGAGAGTTTTTATCATAAATGGATGTTGAATTTTGTCAAAGGCTTTCTCTGCATCTATTGAGATAATCATATGGTTTTTATTTTTCAATTTGTTAATGTGGTGTATTACATTGATTGATTTGCGGATATTGAAGAATCCTTGCATCCCTGGGATAAAGCCCACTTGATCGTGGTGTATGATCTTTTTAATGTGTTGTTGGATTCTGATTGCTAGAATTTTGTTAAGGATTTTTGCATCTATGTTCATCAGTGATATTGGCCTGTAGTTTTCTTTTTTTGTGGGATCTTTGTCAGGTTTTGGTATTAGGGTGATGGTGGCCTCATAGAATGAGTTTGGAAGTTTACCTTCCTCTGCAATTTTCTGGAAGAGTTTGAGCAGGATAGGTGTTAGCTCTTCTCTAAATTTTTGGTAGAATTCAGCTGTGAATCCGTCTGGACCGGGGCTTTTGTTTGCTGGAAGATTTTTGATTACAGTTTCAATTTCCATGCTTGTGATGGGTCTGTTAAGATTTTCTATTTCTTCCTGGTCCAGTTTTGGAAAGTTGTACTTTTCTAAGAATTTGTCCATTTCTTCCACGTTGTCCATTTTATTGGCATATAATTGTTGATAGTAGTCTCTTATGATCCTTTGTATTTCTGTGTTGTCTGTTGTGATCTCTCCATTTTCGTTTCTAATTTTGTTGATTTGATTTTTCTCCCTTTGTTTCTTGATGAGTCTGGCTAAAGGTTTGTCAATTTTATTTATCCTTTCAAAGAACCAGCTTTTGGTTTTGTTGATTTTTGCTATGGTCTCTTTTGTTTCTTTTGCATTTATTTCTGCTCTAATTTTTAAGATTTCTTTCCTTCTACTAACCCTGGGGTTCTTCATTTCTTCCTTTTCTAGTTGCTTTAGGTGTAGAGTTAGGTTATTTATTTGACTTTTTTCTTGTTTCTTGAGGTGTGCCTGTATTGCTATGAACTTTCCCCTTAGGACTGCTTTTACCGTGTCCCACAGGTTTTGGGTTGTTGTGTTTTCGTTTTCATTCGTTTCTATGCAAATTTTGATTTCTTTTTTGATTTCTTCTGTGATTTGTTGGTTATTCAGCAGCGTGTTGTTCAGCCTCCATATGTTGGAATTCTTAATAGTTTTTCTCCTGTAATTGAGATCTAATCTTACTGCATTGTGGTCAGAAAAAATGCTTGGAATGATTTCTATCTTTTTGAATTTACCAAGGCTAGCTTTATGGCCCAGGATGTGATCTATCCTGGAGAAGGTTCCATGTGCGCTTGAGAAAAAGGTGAAATTCATTGTTTTGGGATGAAATGACCTATAGATATCAATTAGGTCTAACTGGTCTATTGTATCGTTTAAAGTTTGTGTTTCCTTGTTAATTTTCTGTTTAGTTGATCTATCCATAGGTGTGAGTGGGGTATTAAAGTCTCCCACTATTATTGTGTTATTGTTAATTTCTCCTTTCATACTTGTTAGCATTTGTCTTACGTACTGTGGTGCTCCCGTGTTGGGTGCATATATATTTATAATTGTTATATCTTCTTCTTGGATTGATCCTTTGATCATTATGTAGTGACCTTCTTTGTCTCTTTTCACAGCCTTTGTTTTAAAGTCTATTTTATCTGATATGAGTATTGCTACTCCTGCTTTCTTTTGGTCCCTATTTGCATGGAAAATCTTTTTCCAGCCCTTCACTTTCAGTCTGTATGTGTCCCCTGTTTTGAGGTGGGTCTCTTGTAGACAACATATGTAGGGGTCTTGTTTTTGTATCCATTCAGCCAGTCTTTGTCTTTTGGTTGGGGCATTCAACCCATTTACGTTTAAGGTAATTACTGATAAGTATGTTCCCGTTGCCATTTACTTTATTGTTTTGGGTTCGAGTTTATACACCGTTTTTGTGTTTCCTGTCTAGAGAATATCCTTTAGTATTTGTTGGAGAGCTGGTTTGGTGGTGCAGAATTCTCTCAGCTTTTGCTTGTCTGAAAAGCTTTTGATTTCTCCTTCATACTTGAATGAGATCCTTGCTGGGTACAATAATCTGGGCTGTAGGTTATTTTCCTCTAAAGTCAGGAACAAGACAAGGGTGCCCACTTTCACCATTACTATTCAACATAGTTTTGGAAGTTTTGGCCACAGCAATCAGAGCAGAAAAAGAAATAAAAGGAATCCAAATTGGAAAAGAAGAAGTAAAACTCTCACTATTTGCAGATGACATGATCCTCTACATAGAAAACCCTAAAGAGTCCACCAGAAAATTACTAGAAATAATCAATGACTATAGTAAAGTTGCAGGATATAAAATCAACACACAGAAATCCCTTGCATTCCTATACACTAATAATGAGAAAACAGAAAGAGAAATTAAGGAAACAATTCCATTCACCATTGCAACAGAAAGAATAAAATACTTAGGAATATATCTACCTAAAGAAACTAAAGACCTATATATAGAAAACTATAAAACACTGGTGAAAGAAATCAAAGAGGACACTAATAGATGGAGAAATATACCATGTTCATGGATTGGAAGAATCAATATAGTGAAAATGAGTATACTACCCAAAGCAATTTATAGATTCAACGCAATCCCTATCAAGCTACCAACAGTATTCTTCACAGAGCTAGAACAAATAATTTCACAATTTGTATGGAAATACAAAAAACCTCGAATAGCCAAAGCGATCTTGAGAAAGAAGAATGGAACTGGAGGAATCAACCTACCTGACTTCAGGCTCTACTACAAAGCCACAGTTATCAAGACAGTATGGTACTGGCACAAAGACAGAAATATTGATCAATGGAATAAAATAGAAAGCCCAGAGATAAATCCACGCACATATGGACACCTTATCTTCGACAAAGGAGGCAAGAATATACAATGGATTAAAGACAATCTCTTTAACAAGTGGTGCTGGGAAATCTGGTCAACCACTTGTAAAAGAATGAAACTGGACCACTTTCTAACACCATACACAAAAATAAACTCAAAATGGATTAAAGATCTCAACGTAAGACCAGAAACTATAAAACTCCTAGAGGAGAACATAGGCAAAACACTCTCCGACATACATCACAGCAGGATCCTCTATGACCCACCTCCCAGAATATTGGAAATAAAAGCAAAAATAAACAAATGGGACCTAATTAACCTTAAAAGCTTCTGCACATCAAAGGAAACTATTAGCAAGGTGAAAAGACAGCCTTCAGAATGGGAGAAAATAATAGCAAATGAAGCAACCGACAAACAACTAATCTCAAAAATATACAAGCAACTCCTACAGCTCAACTCCAGAAAAATAAACGACCCAATCAAAAAATGGGCCAAAGAACTAAATAGACATTTCTCCAAAAAAGACATACAGATGGCTAACAAACACATGAAAAGATGCTCAACATCACTCATTATCAGAGAAATGCAAATCAAAACCACTATGAGGTACCATTTCACACCAGTCAGAATGGCTGCGATCCAAAAGTCTACAAATAATAAATGCTGGAGAGGGTGTGGAGAAAAGGGAACCCTCTTACACTGTTGGTGGGAATGCAAACTAGTACAGCCACTATGGAGAACAGTGTGGAGATTCCTTAAAAAACTGGAAATAGAACTGCCTTATGATCCAGCAACCCCACTGCTGGGCATACACACTGAGGAAACCAGAAGGGAAAGAGACACGTGTACCCCAATGTTCATCGCAGCACTGTTTATAATAGCCAAGACATGGAAGCAACCTAGATGTCCATCAGCAGATGAATGGATAAGAAAGCTGTGGTACATATACACAATGGAGTATTACTCAGCCATTAAAAAGAATACATTTGAATCAGTTCTAATGAGGTGGATGAAACTGGAGCCTATTATACAGAGTGAAGTAAGCCAGAAGGAAAAACATAAATACAGTATTCTAACGCATATATATGGAATTTAGAAAGATGGTAACAATAACCCTGTGTACGAGACAGCAAAAGAGACACTGATGTATAGAACAGTCTTATGGACTCTGTGGGAGAGGGAGAGGGTGGGAAGATTTGGGAGAATGACATTGTAACATGTAAAATATCATGTAAGAAACGAGTTGCCAGTCCAGGTTCGATGCACGATACTGGATGCTTGGGGCTAGTGCACTGGGACGACCCAGAGGGATGGTATGGGGAGGGAGGAGGGAGGAGGGTTCAGGATGGGGAACACATGTATACCTGTGGTGGATTCATTTTGATATTTGGCAAAACTAATACAATTATGTAAAGTTTAAAAATAAAATAAAATTAAAAAAAAAAAAAAAAAAAAACCCAACATTCAGAAAACGAAGAAAAAAAAAAAAAAAAAAAAATCACTTCTGTAGGCATTTGTGCCAAAAATGAAAAACCTCAGTCTAATTCTGGAAAAGCACCAGACACACCCAAAATGAGGAACATTCTGCAGAGCAACTGGCCACTGCTCTTCAAACGTGCTGTGATCAGGAAAGACAAAGCTTGAGGGAACTGTCCCAGACTGGAGGAGGCTAAGGAGACATGATAACTCAGCGCCCTGTGAGACTGCATGGGATCCTGGGGAGAAGAAGAATCCAGGGGCAGTGGACAAAGTTTGAATACCAGCTGAAGATAAGTTAGTAGTGCTGTATCAGTGTTCATATCCTGCATGCGTGCTAAGTCACTTCAGTCACATCCCACTCTGGGACCCTATGGACTGTGACCCCTCAGGCTCCTCTGTCCATGGGATTCTCCAGGCAAAATACTGCAGTGGGTTGCCATGTCCTCCCCCTGGGGCTCTTCCCACCTGGGGACTGAACTCACATCTCACTGTGTCTCCTGCATTTCAGGCGGTTCTTTACCACTACCTGGGAATCCCTGTTCATATTCTGGTCTTGATAATTATGCTCTGGTTATAGAAGATGTTAACATTTGGAAGAGCTGTGTGAAGTGTATTTAGGCATTTTTCCTACTATTTTCGCAAAGTTTCTCAAGTCTAAAATTATCTCAAAATGAAAAATAAAATTAAAAACAAGATCGTGTGAAATATACATACATAATGCTTTTTAAAAGGCATTGCACAAAGTATTATATAGAGAATGAATAAACAACAAGGTGCTACTGTATAGCACAGGAAACTATATTCAATGTCCTGTGATAAACCATAATGGAAAAGAATATAAAAAAATATGTGTTGCTCGCTCAGTCATGTCTGACTCTTGGTGATCCTATGGACTGTAACGCAGTAGGCTCCTCTGTCCTCGGGATTTTCCATGCAAGAGAACTGGAATGAATAGCCATTCCCTTCTCCAGGAGATTTTCCCAACCCAGGGATCAAACTCGGGTCTCCTGCATTGCAAACAGATTCTTTACCATCTAAGCCACTAGGGAAGCCTTGTACTAGTGGTAAAAAAGAAAATATATATATATGTATAACCTAATCACATTGCTGTACAGCAGAAATGAACACAAGACTGTAAATCAAGTGTACTTATAATTTTTTTTAAAAAGGCACTACAATGTGTATCAGGTTTCTGATTATCCCAAGTTTGAAACCTCCCTTAAGCCAGAGCCCAATCTGTGAGATGAAAACCTCTACTTTTATCACAACACAGAAGTAGAAAGAAGGGAAGTATTGGGGCACATATTGAGCAAGACACACGTAGATATTCATACAACGTTTTAGTGGAATTGTAGAACACACTGTGGGGCTTCCGTGGTGGCCCAGATGATAAAGAATCCACCTGAAATGCAGGAGACCGAGTTTGATCTGTGTGTTGGGAAGATCCCCTGGAGAAGGGAATGGCTACCCACTCCAGTATTCTTGCCTGAAGAATTTCACGAACAGAGAAGCCTGGCGGGCTGCAGTCCATGGGGTTGCAAAGAGTTGGACACGACAGAGTGACTAACATTTTCACTTTCAGAACACACCACAGACTGACCAAACCCTCCACTCCTGTTCTGGAATGTTCTGACCATTGCTCTGGCTTATGTTCCCACATTCCACAGACATCCCCAGAACTGCACGTAGCGTGGTCCTGAGGATCACAGGACTTAATATTTCCCGATTTCATAATGCTGGCCTTTGGGTGGCACAGGTAATGGGATAAAGGAAGCAGATCATATCTGCTGAGGCATGAGATAATAGCAATGAAATGATGATGGTAGCTGAGTGATCACCTGCCAATGCTCTGATGCTTAATCCGACCCCTAGAGGAAGGGTCTCTTACTATACACAGTTTACGAAGAGGGTGGCAGACTTGTCCAGGGTCTTCTGCTCTGACGTGCACAGCTAGTAACTTGTGGGGCTAGGATCTGAGCCCAGGCAGGCCACCTCCAGAGTCCACATGCTGATGAGTTAGAAGGTGCAGGGGGTGCGGCTGAATGCAAGGTAAGTGGGGGTTAGTCCTCCAACCCATCTTGGGTTTTGTTGGTGGTGGTGGTTTTTTGGCTGCTCCTGGTCTTTTTAATTGTGGCACATGGGCTTAGTTGCCCCACAGCCTGTGGGATCTTAGTTCCCTGTCCAGGAATCAAACCCAAGCTCTCTGCAGTGGAAGCGCTGAGTCTTAACCACTGGACAGCCAGGGAGTTCCCTCCTGTTACTTCTTGCAACACTGGATACCTGGGATTCTCCGCATTTTAAAAAATAAATGTACTTGTTTATTTATTTGCTGTGCTAGGTCTTCGTTGCTGTGAGAGCATTTCTCTAGTTGTGGTGTGTGGGTTTCTCACTGCCATGGCTATTCTGGCTGTGAAGCACTGGCCCTAGGGTGCACGGGCTTCAGTAGTTGTGACATGGGCATAGTTGCTCCATGGCATGTGGGATCTTCCCAGACCAGGTATTGAACCCGTGTCTCCTGCATTGACAGGTGAATTCTTTACCACTGAGCCACCAGGGAAGCCTGCTTCATGGCATCTTAAATATTGTTTCTTCTGTTCACACTTCCATGTATGGTTGTTGTCTTCTTTCCCAGTAGAATGTAAACTCCATGAAGGCAGGCCCAGGTTCGACTTTACTCACTTTCCTATCCTCAGTGCCTGGTGGGACATGTGGAAAGGAGTAGACATTCATTAGTATTTTCTGGAAAAATGGATGTGGAAATCAGCCCTGAATACTCATTGGTAGGACTGATGCTGAAGCTGAAGCTCCAATACTTTGGCTAGCTGATGGGAAGAGATGACTGACTCATTGGAAAAGACCCTGATTCTGGGAAAGGTTGAAGATGGGAGGAGAAGGGGGTGACAGAAGATGAGATGGTTGGATGGCATCACCGATTCAAAGGACATGAACTTGGGCAAACTCCAGGAGACAATGAGGGACAGGGAGGCCTGGCGTGCTGCAGTCCATGGGGTCACAAAGAGTCAGACAAGGCTTAATGACTAGACAATAGCAACAACATGGATGGGGATTGAGGCAGGGCTTCTCGTTCAGGGTGTGTCCTACTGACTGGTTGGGGGGAACTATCCAGAGGCTACCTGAGCAGCCGCTGGGAGAGTCCACCTTCTCAGGGAAGAAGGAAGCAGCTGGAAACTCTAGTCTGTAGCAGAGCTCCAGCGTGCCAGGCTGGGACAAATCTGAAAACAGCCAGGTCTGCCCCCAGCCCCGCCCCCCAGGGACCCTTGTCCAAGTCCCAGTGACAGGATGTCTGTGAGTAAACACTGAAAGAGATGCTTCAGCTAAACCCCCTGGCACAGGGACTTCCCTAGTGGTCTAATGGTTAAGAATCCACCTCCCAGTGCAGGGGACACTGGATTGATCCCTGGTTAGGGAACTAAGATCCCGCATGCCTCAGAGCAGCTAAGCCCATGCACCATGACTGCTGAACTCCCCGCACTCTGGAGCCCCTGTGCCACAACTGAAGAGCACGATCACTGTAACGAAAGGTCCCACACGATGCAATGAAGATCCCGCATGCCACAACTAAGACCTGATGCAGCCAAATGAATTAAAACATAAAAGACCTGGGGCATGCTGGTTCATGTCTCCTAAAAGACGGAGAAGCCATAGTGGTACAAGAGCTTTTCTTCACTTTTGGATAGAACTCTTGGTGCTTTGGGATCTCAGGGGCCCAGCTTTGAACCCCTGGCAGAGATGGCAGCCAGCAGGCCCTGGTGGCAGTGCAGAACAAACAGCTGTGCTGTGTGAAATTACCTTAGCCATGTCCCGCTCTTTGAAACCCCATGGACTGTAGCCCACCAGGCTCCTCTGTCCATGGGATTCTCCAGGCAAGAATACTGGAGTGGGTTGCCATGACCTTCTCCAGGGTATCTTCAGAACCTAGGGATCAAACTAGCATCTCTTAAGTCTCCTGCTTTGGCAGGTGGGTTCTTTACAACAAGTGCCACCTGGAACTCCCAGAAGGAACAGTACCCATCACTAAGTACCCTCGGGAAAAGGTGATACTCAGCGTGGCCACACACACTGCAGTTGGCCTGACTTGTAAGTGATCGAGTCACAGAAATAGCTGGAGGGCAATTTGTAGGAGTCCTGTGATGCAGAAATATCACCCTCTCAAATTTACTCACAGTGAGTAATAATTTTTTAAAAATCTAAAGACAAGTAGTGTATCGACTGGCTGATGGTACTGGCTGAAGCTATTTCTTGGTAGAATTATGTTTGCTTATCACCCATTGTCTCTATACTTAAAAAACACTGACACAAAAGAAAGGAAAGCTTCCTTCACTCCTCAGGTATACTAGCAAATAAGAAGCTATTTGAGAACGATTGAAGTTACTGTAAATTTTATCTTATTTTAGTTGTGTGGTGAGGCAGGACTGGTGTGAGTCAATGGTAAAAAGACTGAATGCCAAAACCTGGAAGGTTGGGCTGGGGAATAAAATTCCAGAAGAATGACAGCAGTGTCCCCTGTCCTGCCACATGCGGTGGATGTGGCAAGGGTCAGGTACCAGGTCACCCAGTGGCAGAGGTCACTGTTTAAGTGAGCTTCAGGGGAAGCTGGAGTCACTGGGTGATTCTGGGGTGGAGCTCGTACATGTGAGGATGGGGAAGGGGTCCAGGTGAGGGCTCAGAGTGGACTGTGAGAACCCCATTTAGATGGTTTCTGGATCCAAGGTCTCATCAATCTTAGAAGCCAGAGATGGAAGTTGCCAGTGAGTGTGAAGTGATGTGAAGATGAGTGAAAGGTGGCTACAAGGGAGAAAGGGTGATGATAAGAAAATGAATTTCTGAGAGAGAGGCCTCAGTGAAGACTGGGCCCCTCTTGTGGCCTGGGAGCTTGAGAAACTGGTTATGGGCAATCCAGATGAGGTCTGCTGAGTCCGTGAGAGATTGCTAACCTCTCTTTTGTATCACACTCTGAAGTGTGACTCAGATGGTGGTGGCTGTGTGGTTACGAGTGTGTCCTGAGCTCTGATCAGCAACAAGCAGGAGAGGTTCCAGAGTCTGTCCTCTCCATCTGGTCTCTTTCATTGGCCAGAGCAGTGTGTTCAGGAGCTCCTGTCTGAGACACAAAGCAAGGCAGGCTTGTAATTTATCAAGCACCAGTCAATCTTCCAGTGTCAACAGGCTTCCCAGGCACCAGGGTGGGTCCACAGAGTCAGCTTATGCATGAACTGTCACTATAACGTCCATTTTTAGAAGATATTGAGGGAAGTACATCCAAAATGTGTGTGTGTTAGTTGCTCAGCTGTGTCCGATCCTGTGTGACCTCATGGGCTGTAGTCTGTGCTCCTCTGTTCATGGAATTCTCCAGGCAAGAATACTGGAGTGGAAAGCCATTCCCTTCTCCAGGGGATCTTCCTGACCCAGTGTTCAAACCCATATCGCCTGCATTGCAGGTGGATTCCTTACTGTCTGAGCCACGAGGGAAGCCAACATTCAAAATAGTAAAAGGAAACTATGCCATGTGAGGCTCCTTCCAGTCTGTCTGCCATTCGTCCATCTATCCATTCATCCCTCTCTCCCCCATCCCTCCTCTCCATCCATCCATTCATCTACCCAAAAGGACACAAGGTGGTGATGAACACATTCACTTTCTCAACTGCCGTGGTATTTTCACACATATATACACCTGTCAAAAGTGGTAGAAGGTGTGCACTTCAGATGTATGCTGGTGAGTATACTTTACTTAAATCTCAGTAAAGTTGGGAAAAAGGAAGGAACTCAGTGTATATCTGTAGGTCAGAACTGATGACAACTCACGCAACCATCAATGGAGAATGGATGAAGTATGGCATATTCATGCAAGGGAATGGTACTCAGCAATGGAAAGGAACAAACTCTTCATACACACAACGTGGGTAAATCTCACATACCTTAATGCTAATTAAAATGAGTCAGACATGGGCCTTCCCTGGTGTTCCTATGGCTCCCCATGCTTCCAATGCATGTTGATCCCTGGTTGGGGAACTAGGATGCCATGTAGTGTGCTCCCCCAAACAGTCACACCAGAGGATCCATTGTTTGTGATTTATTTATACACGTTTCAAAACCAGAGAAGAGAGAACTATCATGTTTAAGAGTATGTGCTCAGATGGTAAAACTATAGAGAAACAAGGATAGGATTATGATTAAGGTTAGGGTAGTATTAGTATTAGCATTGGAGAAGGAAATGGCAACCCACTCCAGCGTTCTTGCCTGGAGAATCCCAGGGACAGCGGAGCCTGGTAGACTGTGGTCTACGGGGTCGCACAGAGTCAGACACGACTGCAGTGACTTAGCAGCAACTTAGTAGCAGCAGTATTAGCTTAGGAGGAGAAGTTAAGATGCTTCTGGGCTCAGGCATCATTTTGTGATTATGCACCTATTTGCTTCCTAATAAACAATAGTCCATTTTGTTTTGTGCACATTTCTGAATATACTTTACATTTCATAACTGAGAATGGAGCAATGTGTATGTGCTATGCTTGTAGGAAAGAGAAAAAAGAGTTTTAGCAGTAGTTTACTCTGAGGAGAGAGTCTATGTGAAGGTAGGACAGTGGAAGCTTTTATTTGCTTTCCTAATATATTTCATTAAAAAAATGTAAATTCCCTCATGCAGTTCATAAATAAAATTAAAATGCATAATCATAAACTCATGGATAATAAAGCAAAGGAGGGACTGCCGACTGTAAGTGCTGAAATGGGGACCCAAGGAGAGCAAAAGAAAGAACAGGCAGGATAGCCTGTGTATTTATGTCAGTAAGTGTATGTCAAGTGAAAGACAGGAAGATGAGGCAGAGAGCCTCAGAGCGATTCAAAGCATGAGAAAGGCTTGATCTGGACAGAGAGGGCCATGAGTCAGGAAATGCCAGTAGCCTCTAGAAGCTGAGAATGAACTTCAGATGACAGCCAGCAAGGAAAAGGAAACTTCAGTTCTACAACCACGGGGAACTGAATTCTGCCAACAACCTGAGTGACTTTGGAAGTGGATTCTTCCCAGAAAAGAGTCCACCCAGCCAACACCTTGATTTTGGCCTCATGAGACCCACAGCTGCTGCTGCTGCTAAGTCGCTTCAATCATGTCCAACTCTGTGTGACCCCAGAGACGGCAGCCCACCAGGCTCCCCCGTCCCTGGGATTCTCCAGGCAAGAACACTGGAGTGGGTTGCCAATTCCAAGTGAAAGTGAAGTCTCTCACTCGTGTCCAACTCCTAGCCACCCCATGGACTGCAGCCTACCAGGCTCCTCCGTCCATGGGAGTTTCCTAGCAAGAGTACTGGAGTGGGGTGCCATTGCCTTCTCCAAGACCCATAGCAGAGGAACCAACTGAACCGACTCAGACTTCTGACCTACACAGTTGTCGGATCATTAGATGGGTGTTTTTTGCTTGCTTGCTTGTTTGTGAGTTTGGAGCAGAGAGAGGTTTATTAAAGGGCCATGCAAGGAGATGGGTGGCTCATAGCCTAGAAGCCCTGAGCTACCTGGAGGGTCTATATGGGCGTGGTCTTAAGGCACTATGTCTGTGGTAACTGTCACAGCAACGAGAGAAAACTAATATAGCCATGGGTTGACTTGGAAAATAGAAGTGATTCTGTAGCCTATTGTATAGGGTGTCCTTGAAGACAATGCTCCATGGGTCAGGGGCTTCTGGGAGCAAAATGGAGACACATTAATAAAGGACACGGAGAGGTTGCATCTATTAATAGATAGGGGAGGCGGTGGGAAGGACGAGCATTCATGCCTCTAAGGTAGTGTGTCACCTCTAAGACTGATCTACTCTTCAAAGCTTCAGCCACATCCTTGTTAACCACTGACCCGGCAGTTTAAATCATGGGGTTAAGAGGAAAAAACTACTGTGTGTGTGTGGGGGGGGGGTGTGTACCACACTCTCAGGGTTCCCCGAAGATATAGAGGACACAGTGCAGGTACAGGTACAGAGAAGCCCCTCTTTGGCAGAATAAATTAGATCCCACCCACTCCTACTTTCTTTTCCGGGAGGATTTTACACAGGGAATTAGGTCCTTAAAAATCGTATGTAGGACTAAAGAAGTAGGTTCTGAATTGGGCCTTGAAAAATTCAGAAGTGATTCTCAATAGTTGATGCTACAGGCAACTTGAAGCTGGTTCTGAAGCTCAGAGTTCAAGAACACACATCCAGGAATTAGATTAGAAAGCCAAATTCAAGAAGACATTTGATACTGGAAATGCTCCTGCCCCCAAATGTCACCCTTCCATGACCTTGCTTGCCAGCAGCCAAAATAGTCAAAAGAGAATAGAAAGATGGTATTGGGGTCAGCCTCCCGAATCCCATATCAGTGCATCGAACTGTAGACACGGTTTCACATCCAGACGCAAGCTGCAATGAATTCTGGGAAGTGCTGCTGTAACTTTCCAACCTCTCCATATAGAAGGAGGGGGAGAAAAGAAGGTGAGAGAGTCTAGGCATAATAGCCACCCAAGGCGGCTTTGTCTTGTTTTCCTCTCTCACATTTATATTTTGAGTGGTAAGCTGCTGCTGAGAGGTTTAACAAAGATTTTTTAAATTGACATATAGTTGATATACAATGTTGCATATATACAGCAAAGTGATTCAGTTATAAATATACATACAACCTATTCTTTTTCAGATTCTTTTCTATAATAGGTTATTATAAGATATTGAATACAGTTCCTTGTGCTATACAGTAGATCCATAATAAAAATTTAGATTAAAATATTTTAAAGGCTCATTTCCAAAGTTTGCACAAATTTCATATTTACAGAACAGTTTGCATCCAAGTTTTTTGGGTAGTACAAACATCAGTATAGCCAGAAATCAACTCATTTAGCTTCAGCAAAGTTAAAAGTTAACAGAGGTTAACTCATTTTGCTTTTGTGTTAACAACAAATTGGCATTTGTAATGTACAATATTCCTGAACAGATATAAACACTTTCTTGGAATTATTTTGTTTTTAAAGGAAAGCATTATTTAATAAATAGTATCATGGCCCCAAAAGATGCATTATGAAAAGTTATGAAAGTTGATGGGGGAAAAACTACAGTTCAGTTCATTTTTGTATGTGCTGAGTCATCATTCTAACTCATTTAATAATTATGATTCTTATTGTTGTTGTTATAAGTTTTGATTAGCTCTAATGTTAAAATTAGGTTGTTAAAATATAAAAAATTATTATTTTTAATTAATTAATTTATTTTAATTGGAGGCTAATTACTTTACAATATTGTAGTGGTTTTTGCCATACATTGACATGAATCAGCCATGGGTGTACATGTGTCCCCCATCCTGAACCCCCCTCCCACCTCCCTCCCCATCCCATCCCTCAGGGTCATCCCAGTGCACTGGCCCTGAGCACCCTGTCTCATGCACTGAACCTGGACTGGTGATCTCTTTCACATATGGTAATATACATGTTTCAATGCTATTCTCTCAAATCATCCCACCCTCGCCTTCTCCCACAGAGTCCAAAAGTCTGTTCTTTACATCTGTGTCTCTTTTGCTGTCTTGCAAGTAGAGTCATCGTTACCATCTTTCTAAATTCCATATATATGTGTTAATATACTGTATTGGTGTTTTTCTTTCTGACTTACTTCACTTTGTATTATAGGCTCCAGTTTCATCCACCTCATTAGAACTGATTCAAATGCATTCTTTTTAATAGCTGAGTAGTGCTCCATTGTATATATGTACCACAGCTTTCTTATCCATTCATCTGCTAATGGACATCTAGGTTTCTTCCATGTCCTGGCTATTGTAAACAGTGCTGCGATGAACATTGGGGTACACGTGTCTCTTTCAATTCTGGTTTCTTCGTTGTGTATGCCCAGTAGTGGGATTGCTGGGTTGTATGGCAGTTCTATTTCCAGTTTTGTTTTTTTTTCCAGTTTTTTAAGGAATCTCCACACTTTTCTCCACAGTGGCTGTACTCGTTTGCATTCCCACCAACAGTGTAAAAGAGTTCCCTTTTCTCTGCACTTTCTCCAGCATTTATTGTTTGTAGACTTTTTGATAGCAGCCATTGTGACTGGCGTGAGATGCTACCTCATTGTAGTTTTGATTTGCATTTCTCTGATATATTATTGATTATTTTCAATTTGCTCAAGATTATGAATTATAAGCAGACAAAGCTGCATTTCTAGTTGACAAAAGGAACCACAAGTCATGTGATGTTTCTTTTTTATGGCTGTGCAGGGTCTTTGTTGTGGTGTGCAGTCTTTTTTTTTTTTTTTGTCTAAGTGTGTTGCTCAGGCTTCTTACTGCGGAGCACAGGTTCTAGAGTGTTCAGGCTCAGTAGCTGCGGCTCGGGGCTTAGCTGACCCTCATGTGGGATCTCAGTTCTGTCACCAGGGATTGAACCCACACCCCCTGCATTGGGAGGCCAATTTTTAACCACTAGACCACCAGGGAAGCCCAAAATGATGTCCCTTAAGTTAAGCTTGTGACAATTAAACCAATCCACTGTAGCTCTAAGAAAACTATTGACAAAGTAGAACCAAAGAATGTTCCTCTTCAAATATGTTAGGGACTGTACTTTCAGTAAAAGGGTGACTATTTGAAGTAGCACTGATGGTTACCAGGTACCAAGAAAACAGATAATGAGCTTGGACAAGAGTATTTTTTAGAGCTCTCATTATAATTGGAATGGGATAAAAAGGGAAGAGAAGATCGTCTCATGTATACAGGAAGTTACCCTAAATAGCCTATAAAAGGATCATGACTTCTGACCCGAGGTTATGTCATAAATAAAATCGTCACTATGGAAAATGACAGGCAGTAGCCCTAAATGCTGAAATCAAAAGAACATTGATAAGACTAAACACACTGTGTCTTCAGGTTTTAGTAGATAGTTGGAGCTCTCAAAACATAAGCAAGGACTGAAATTCAAATTAAATACTGTAGATAAAAATAAAACGAAGTGTTGACATAAACAGAAACTTGATGACTTTAGAGAAATTTGGGTAATAATCTATACATGCCATCAGGAAAATTGGAGAGACTTCCATGATGGTCCAGTGGCTAAGACTCCATTCTCTCAATGCTGGGGGCTGGGGTTCAATCCCTAGTCAGGGAACTAGATCCCACTTGCTGCAGCTGAAGATTCTGCATGCCACAACTCAGAGTTCACATGCTGCCGCTAAGATCTGCCACAGCCAAGGAAATAAATTCATGAGTAAATAAATAAATAAAAAAGAAAACTGGAGAACTCGTGGCTGCAAAAAGCTGTAAGTCAAGGAAATAATTTGGATAAATAGGCAGACATAGTACTCAGTAAATCTAATGCCTTAAAGTACTAAATTCCTGAAATATGATACAACAGATATGTTTACAGAAGAAAAAGATCCATGAAGACCAGTGAAAAGCAAAATACTCCATACAGTTTTGGTGGGTATTTTTTCCCTTCTTATTCCAAGTGTGAGGCTATTTAATATTTTTCCAAGTATAATCAGGAAAAGCAGACAGTTAACCTCAAGGGGCTGATTTATTTCATGTAATTGGAACTGAATAGAGCAGCTCTCTAAAGAAAGAGCAGGTTTTTTGTTTCTTTGTTTTTGTTTTGTAGAGCAGTCACTTGTTAGTTAAATTTCAGGTGGCCTGGGAAATACAAAACCTTGCTTCACTCTGTTTTTCACCATCTACTTTCTCCAGTGGGCTGATGATCTTTCCACTTATTTCAGCTTTACTGCCTCTAATGATCACTTTCTTTTCTACCATTTCATTTCGTTATACGAAAATGCCCCGTGAGTAAGCTCAGAGTCATGTGCCAAGCGTGGGACTGTGCGAGCGCAGTGCCTCTAAGCTGCACCTTCCTCGGAGGGCGGTGGGTCCCTCCTGTGGCCTCGGGGATGTGAGGGTGGGGGTCGTGCTTTTCAGTCACCATTTCCGGCCACTCGATGGAGCTCAGTGTCCCTGAGTCTGAGTTATTCCTAAAACTTTTTTGAGAGGTGTAAAGGAAGACAGAAAAACTGAAAGTCATAGTATGCTCATGGCTGGAAAAGTGACTGTAAAGATATGAATTTTTCCATATTAATTTTTAGTTTTCACAAAATTTGGTATGAGAATTTCATTGTGATAGTTTATTAGTAAAAAAAATTTCTAAATTGTTATCTTCAGTATTTAGTCAGAGAAGCCAATGGCACCCCACTCCCGTACTCTTGCCTGGAAAATCCCATGGATGGAGGCGCCTGGTGGGCTTCAGTCCATGGGGTTGCTAGGAGTCGGACACGACTGAGCGACTTCACTTTCACTTTTCACTTTCATGCATTGGAGAAGGAAATGGCAACCCACTCAAGTGTTCTTGCCTGGAGAATCCCAGGGACGGGGGAGCCTGGTGGGCTGCCGACTATGGGGTCGCACAGAGTCGGACACGACTGAAGTAACTTAGCAGCAGCAGCAGTATTTAGTATTAACACAGTGGCAAAGAATCCGCCTGCCAGCGCAAGAGATGCAAGAGACTTGGGTTTGACCCCTGGGTCAGGAAGATCCCTTGGGGTAGGAAATGGCAACCCACTCCAGTATTCTTGGCTGGGAAATTCCATGGAGAGAGGAGCCTGGCGGGCTACAGGCCATGGGGTCGCTAAGAGTTGAACGCAACTATGCACACACACACACACACACACACACACGCACAATATACTTTATACATGCTTTTGGAAAATAAAGTATTAAAGCATATAAAATATTTTAAAGATACTTTTTCTTGTTTTTTGAAGTATACTTTTAAAGTAAAGTACTAAGATGGTGATGGCCTTGAGCGAGGAGGAGCTGGACAATAAAGACTATTACTCGTTGCTGAACGTGCGCAGGGAGGCCTCTTGCGAAGAGCCAAAAGCGGCCTACCGGCGGCTGTGCATGCTTTACCACCCCGACAAGCACAGAGACCCAGGGCTCAAATCGCAGGCCGAGCGGCTGTTTAACCTCATTCACCAGGCTTATGAAGTGTTCAGTGACCCCCAGACCAGGGCCATCTATGACATCTATGGCAAGAGAGGACTGGAGATGGAAGGCTGGGAGGTTGTGGAAAGGAGGAGAACGCCAGCTGAGATCAGAGAAGAGTTTGAGCAGCTGCAGCGCGAGAGGGAGGAGAGCAGGCTGCAGCAGCGCACCAACCCCAAGGGGACCATCAGTGTTGGCATTGACGCCACTGACCTTTTTGATCGCTATGAGGAGGAGTACGAGGATGTGTCCGGAAGTGGCTTTCCACAGATTGAAATTAACAAGATGCACATATCACAGTCCATTGTGGCACCCCAACAGCTTCAGACACAGCCATCCTCTCTGGAAGCCTCTCAACCCAGAATGGGAATGGAGGGGGTTCCATTAACTTTGCGCTCAGACGAGTCACTTCTGTGAAGGGCTGGGGAGAGTTAGAATTTGGAGCTGGGGATCTGCAGGGGCCTTTATTTGGCCTGAAGCTGTTCCGTAATCTCACACCAAGATGCTTTGTGATGACACACTGTGCCCTGCAGTTTTCATCCCACGGCATCCAGCCGGGCCTCACCACTGTCCTGGCCTGGAACCTGGACAAGAATACGGTGGGCTACCTGCAGTGGCGCTGGGGCGTCCAGTCAGCCATGAACACCAGCATCGTCCGGGACACCAAGACCAGCCACTTCACTGTGGCCCTGCAGCTTGGAATCCCTCACTCCTTCGCACTCATCAGCTATCAGCACAAATTCCAGGATGACGACCAGACCCGAGTGAAGGGGTCCCTGAAGGCCAGCTTCTTCGGGACGGTGATGGAAGCAGAGAGGAAGATCTCCAGGCACAGTGTCCTCGGGGCGGCTGTCAGCGTTGGAGTCCCACAGGCCGTTTCCCTCAAAATCAAGTTAAATAGGGCCAGTCAGACCTACTTCTTCCCTATCTACCTGACAGACCAGCTGCTGCCCAGCGCCGTGTTCTACGCCACCGTGGGGCCGCTCCTGCTGTACTTCGCTCTGCACCGCCTGGTCATCAGACCCTACCTCAGGGCTCAGAAGGAGAAGGAACTGGAGAAGCAAAGGGAAAGCACAGCCACCGACATCCTGCAGAAGAAACCAGAGGCAGAAGCTGCCGTTTGGTTGATGCAGGAATCTGTCCGAAGAATAATCGAGGTCGAAGAGTCCAGAATGGGGCTCATCATCGTCAATGCCTGGTATGGAAAATTTGTCAATGACAAGAGCAAGAAGAGCGAGAAGGTGAAGGTGATCGATGTGACCGTGCCCCTGCAGTGTCTGATGAAGGACTCCAAGCTCATCCTCACCGAGGCCTCCAAGGCTGGGCTGCCCAGCTTCTACGACCCGTGTGTGGGTGAAGAGAACCTGAAAGTGCTTTACCAGTTCCGCGGGGTCCTTCATCAGGTGATGGCGCTCGACAGCGAGGCACTCAGGATACCAAAGCAGTCTCACAGAATTGATACTGATGGATAAACTACTTGAGAAGCCAGATTCAAAAGGGGCTGCAAAAGAATTTCCCCAGGAGTCAACAAATTTTGGAAAGAAGCAGGGAAAAAAACCCAGAATCAGATGTTTATTTTGTATTTGCATAGAAAGTGGTACTGGCTCAATTATGTGAAGGGACACACAGATGCCCCAAGGCAACCCCACCAGGACCGGAACCGCAGCTGGGCCCGAGTCTGTTTCCAAGGATCATGTCCCCGCAGGGAAGGCCCGGCCCCCGGGGCCTCAGGGTCCCTCAGCCCGCTGAGCCACCCAGTAGCTCTCTGTCTGCCGTGAGGTATTTATGAACACCTCGCCCTCATGCCCGTGACCGTGAGCTACCTTTCCTAAAATCCACACTGAACACAGAAAACAAAGCGGAAGGAGGGAAGCCGTTCCCAGGAGCAGAGTCTCTGGATCAAGGGAACGCCTGTTGCGTCACCTTCCTGCTGAAATGTGACTGCGTGAATCTGGACAGGATGGTGTGGGTTTATAAATCTACTTTTTACCTGAGGAAAAAAAAAAATAAAGTAAAGTACTATCAAAGAAAAATCTGAAAAGAAAGTTGCAGTAGTTAAACCTTGTGGTGTTAAATAGAACACTAAATATTCAGACCAGTGGGACAGAAGAAATAGCTCAGAATTTGATTTTATTAAAGGTAACTTGATATATGATAAAAGAATAAATTCAAATCAGCAGAAAATCAGGGAAATCAGGGAAAATATACCATCAACAATTTAAATTAACTGAACGTATCATTTTGTAAAGAATAAAATTTGATTCCTGCATATCTTACTAAAATAAAGTTCCAGAGAATTAAAATAATACCACATTAAAAAACTAGGTAACAGCAAAAATTTGAAAAAAAAATTTTTAGATAAAAGGCAGTAATGACATGACAACTTTCTAAACTGAAAAAACATGTCATAAAGAAAAGATGTGTTTGACTATAGAAAATGAAACCTTTCTAAACAAAAGAAAAACGTCACCAGCATTTAAAGGTAAGCTATGAAGTGACAAAGCATTCGGAGTATTTTGTTTTATTTTTTATTTTTTTTAATGTTTACTCTTGCTTTTTTTAATCCCCTCTCTTCCCCCAAGTGGAGTAGTTTAATCACCATTAATATACTTATGACATAAAGAATCCTTAGAAATTAAAAAAAAAATAGTAGAGTCTAATAGATAATGGGCAAGGGACAAAAATCAAAATAAGAAAGATAATTCCCCCAAATAAAAAGTTTAAAAAATATATGTAGATATGTATTTATTTGGCTGCCTCTGGTCTCAGTTGCAGGAACTGCATTGCATCATGTGAGATCTTTTGTTGTTATGCTGGGACTCTCTAGTTGTGTTTGGGAGGGCTTAGCTGCTCAGTGGCTTGTGCAATCCCAGTTCCCTGACCAGGGATCGAACACAGATTCCTTGCATTGTGAGGTAGGTTCTTAACCACCGGACCACTAGGAAAGTCCTCCTCCCCAAATGCATTTGACAGTAAATAAATATTTGGGAAAGTATTAAACAATTTGTGGTCATAAGTGGAGATTAAAAGTACTTACTATTTCTACTCATTACATTTGCAGATGAAAGACTATGATAATATCTAACGCTGGTGAAAGTACAGCAAACTTGTAGGTAATGGCAGTGTAAACTGATATAATACTTTTGGAAAGTATTTGATAATGTTCATTGTTGCTGTTGTTTAGTTGCTAAGTTGTATCCAAACTTTCGAGACCCCATGGACTGTAGCCCACCAGTTTCCTCTGTCTGTGGGATTTCCCAGGCAAGAATATAGGAGTGGGTTGCCATTTTCCTCTCCAGGGTATCTTCCCAAACCAGGAGTTGAACCTGTATCTCCTGCACTGGCAGGCCAATTCTTTACCACTGAGTCACCAGGGAATCCCTAATGTTCATTAGGAACCATGAGATTGTAACTTAAGCATTTTTGGATACTCGTTTTGTTGGGACGTGATTACATATAGTGAAATGCATAAATCTTAAGTGTAGACAGTGATGAGATTTGATAGATGCATGTACCCATGAGATTCACACCCCAGTCAGGATGGAGAACATTTTCATCACCTGAGAGAGCCCCTTTGTGTACTTTCCCCAAAACTCACACATCCTCTTCTCCCCTCCTATCATTTTTCTGCTCTTTTTCACCAGATGTGAATTTTGCCTGTTCTAGAATTTCATATCAATGGGATCATGCAGAGTGTAGTTTTTTTGTGTTTCGTATCTTTTTGCTCAGTGTTTGGCATTCATCTATTTTGTTGCATGTATTAGCATTTTATTTCTTTTTTATCACCAAGTAGTATTGCATTGTATGGCTAAACTTTATTTATCCATTTACCTGTTGGTGGGCATTTGGGTTATTTCTGATGTTTGGCTTTTGTGGGAAAGTTTCTAAGAGCATTATCTCTCTCTCTCTCTTTTTTTGTTATTGTTGTGGTAAAATACATATAACACAAACTTGCCATTGTAGCCATTTCAAAATGTACAATTCAGTGGCACTAATTAAATATTCTGCAAATATCATCACTATTTCCAAAATTTATTTTAATGACCTTAAATAGAAACTCAGTAACCAATAGCAATAATCCCCTCTTTTCCCCTCCCCTCAGGCTCTGGTAATCCTTGATCTATTTTCTATCCCTATGAATTTGCCTTTTATAGATATTTCATGTAAGTGGTATCATATGTATTATTTTGTATCTGGCTTACTTCACTTAGCTTAATTCTTTCATGGTTCATCCATGTTGTTACCTGTATCAGAACTTTATTCCGTTTCATGGTTGAATAATATTCCATTGTATGTGTATACCATATTTTGTTGATCCATTCATCTATCAAGGGACACTTGGGTCATTCCCACTTTTGGTTATTTTGAAAAATGTTATGAACATTGATGAACAAGTGTCCCTTTGAATCTCTGTTTTCAGTTTTTTGGAGTATATATCTAGGAGTGTAGGTGCTGGGTCATGTTTCTGTGAACATTTTTGTAATCGTCTTTGTATGTGCATATGTTTTCATTAGTGTATACTTAACTCTGTGAAACAATGTCAATCTATGTTTAAAAAGTTCATTTTGTATTCTCACCAACAACTTTTGAAGTACCCATTGCTCCACATCCTTCTTAACACTTAGTATTGTTTGTCTTTTCTCCCCCCACATATGACAAATATTTAATATGATTTTTAATATCTCAGTACATCCTTGCACGATAGATATTATTATTCATTTAAAAAATTTGAGATGTAATTGACATATGACATATGATATGTTTTAGGTTTACAACATAATGCTTTGATATAATATAGATTGCAAAAAGACTATGACCAGAAGTCTAGTTGTCATTCATCACCACGGTACGATTTTTTTCTTGTGATGGGCACTTTTAAGATTTGTCTCAGCAGCTTTCAAATATACATAAAGTATTACTAACTATAGTCACTGTGCTCTAGGTTACACACCCAGGACTTGCTCTACACCTGGAAGCCTGTGCTTTTTTACCACCTTCACCTATTTTGCCCTCTTCCCACATCGGGCCCCACGCCCAGAAAAGGGCTCTGTTTCTACGAGTTCTGTTTTTTTGTTTTCTTTTGTTTGTTTCATTTTCAGATTCCACACGTAAGCGAGATCTTGTTTTAATTGTAGTCATTTTGGTGCCATCATTTCATGGTAGCTTTAATATAGAATTCCCTCATGAGTTATGGTATTTAACACTTTTTCAAATATTTATTCGCTATTCTTCCTTTATGAAGTGACTATTCAAATATTGTGCCCGTTTAAAAGAATCAGAGTGTTTTGCTATTATTATTAATGCAGTACTTGCTGTGATAAAGAACCTACGAACAGACCCACATTTGATTTCTGACCCAGATGTCAAAGCAATTCAATGGGAAAATGAAAATCTTTTCAACAAATTGATCTGAAGCAACAGAATTTCAACCCAGCATATTTGAGGTGAATCGCAGACCTACATGTAGAAAACTATAAAACTGCTAGAAGAAACAAGAGGATATCTTCACGACACTGGGGAAAGCAAAGATTTCTTGAAGAAGATTGACTTGCAATGGGCTGGTCCATGGGACCCCACGACCACAAACGGATAGGACTTGTGGACTTGTGCTAGGTTCTTGTCACGTGGGACCCCAGGGCCCCTTGTCCATACCCCTTAGCACCCCAGAAAAGGGCTTGCTGGAATATGAATTCCCCAAAGATATTTGTATATGTGTGTATTTACTGATATGTGTATTTACTGAATACGGTAAAGAAAGACATGAGTCACCTTCTTGGGCTTTTTCCTCTTCACTAATGTGGTCTCCACATGTAGACCATGGTATCTTCACGTGGTTAGGAAAGAGGAGGCTTGTGGAGGGGAGCGGGGACAGCGCCTGACCTGGTGGCCAGATGGCAAGCAACTTTGGCCTAGAAACCTAGAGATAGGGCCAATGTGGAGTGGGGACGAACTTGGATTTTGGAGTCTGAGTTCAAATCCCCAGACATATGTGGTTTGAGCTGTGTGTCCTTGGAGCATTCACTGGACCTCTCTGAGTCCTGGTTTCCTTACAGGAGGCGAACCCTTAGCTGACTATCTGGTCTCAGGATAGTTCTAGTAATCAAGGGCGGATGTGACAGCAGAGGCAGCCCTGCCCTCAAGCAGACCACACAAATGCAACACCTCAAACTCAGCTTTCACACACAAGCTCCATTTCCTAATTTTCCCGCTTCACCACTGGCCCCTCAGCCTTCAAATACTATAAAACTCTTGCCTCCTGTCTCCTCTGTCTCTTGTATCTGATTAGTTACAAAATCCCATCAATTTTCCTTCAAAACACTGTTTAGCGAGAAGTTCTGTAGCTGATACTGCTGTTGCCTACCTGTTCCCCCTGACTTCTCATCTGTCCTTCCCGGCAGAATCTCAGTTTGGTTCAAAGTCCAGCCAAAGGCTTCCTTCTGTATAGCCCTTCACAGTTGCGAGTACCCCCTGGGCGTACTGATGAGACAAGCTGAAGGTCTCTGGGAAATATTTGCTTTTTAAAAATATATATAAGTACCTCCCTTTCCTGCTTCACTCTTCTCAGTTTTCCACCTGGGGCGGGGCCCTAGGGCCTGGAGGGCCTCAGTAGTCATCTTGGGATTATGAGGCAACCAGTCTCAAGAAGGCATTCGTGTCACTCACCCAGACTACTGCACAAGCTGTTGCTGGGCTCTCCGACCTCTGCCCTGCAAGTAGAAGCCTCATGAGTCCCAGAATTGAGGACTCCGGTTAGAGTTCACCCCTCAAATAGAATATGAGGAAACCAATGGAAATGATGAAGGAAATCTAAATTTATTGACTGGGATGATGTTCATGACATCTTGTTAAATTTAAAAAGCTGTTCCAAAACATTTTTTATGATATATAACTTTATATAAACATATACTTGTTTATAAATATATTCATTGAAAGGCATAAATGGATATTTATGTAAATTTTTAATAATTAATTAATTTCCAATGTATTGAGATATCAGACATGCTGCATTATATACTTTTAAGGTGTACAACATAATGATTTGACTTACATTCATCATGAAATGATGATTACAGTGGATTTAGTGAACAATTATCATCTCATAGAAATCAACATTAAGTAGACAAAAAGTTTTCCTTGTAATGAGAGCTCTTAGGATTTACTTTCTTTACAATTTTCATTTATAATGTAATAAATGTAATGTAAAAATAAATATAATAGCAGTGTTCATTATCTTTTTCATGTTATACATTACATCCGTAGTATTTACTTATCTTATAACTGGAAGTTTGTACCTTGTGACCACCACCTTCATCCAATCCTACCCCTTAACCTTCCACCCCAGCCTCTGATAACCATTAATCCAATCTCTTTTTTCCAAGAGTTTGTTTTTAAGTATAATTGACCGACAACACTACGTACACACCATAGAGAATCAATATTTCTATAAATTTAAAAATGATGACCACTATGAGTCTAGTTGTCATCTGTCAATATTTCTGTAAATCTGTTTGGTGAACTTATAAGTGGTTTAATTTATTGTTTCTTACTTATCTAATTAAAATTTATTTCAATAAAAATAAAAGAGCCAAAGTGCTTAAAAATGCTTCAATTCCTTGCTCCTTAGTGTGGCATTCACTGACTTCCACAATGGGCAAGAATAAAGGTGGTGTGTTTATGTGTGAATTTATGAGTATATGAAAGTATGTGGTTGTGAATTAATGTGTGAGTATGTGTGTGTGGGTATCTGGAAGTGTGAGTGGCTATGAGTGTGTGTGAATTTGTCAGTGCTTTGGAGAGTGTATGTCCCTGAGTTCATGTAACCGTGTGTAAGTGTGTGACATGAGTTAGTGTGAGTGTGTCTGCTACCCTGGGATTTGGGTAATAAACCAGAAAGGATTCAAGGGGCCAGACAAACTATGGAATGCTGTTTATTTGGAATTTCAGGTAAACAACAAATACTTTCCAGTGTAAGTATATCCCACGCAATATTTGGGACATATGGATACTAAGAAATTATTTTTATCTACTATTCAATTTTTCTGACAGATGAAGGCCAATGACCTTTATGACACAGATGACTATTCAGACACCCAGAAGTTGGGACCAGACCCTGGCTGGGGCTCCTGTCCTTCCCACCGGCTCTCTCTGCCCATCGGCCAGGTCACTGCCAGGCTGGGCTGAACCCAGCTCTGAGGGAAAGGCCTAGCCTCCTTGATGATGGTGAGAAGGCTGGTGTGGGTCTAGGGGACCCAGGGTGCGCATAGAGCTCATGATCAGGGTCCATGAAGCTGGAGAATCCAGGGCTGGGAGGAGGAGCTTCAGGATCTACCCTGAGGGCACCTTTTTCTTCATCTGAATCAGGTAGTGCTACACTGGCTTAAATGGCTGGAAGGAGACCCAAGAGATGAGGAGAAGGATGACATAGTGACACCAGCCCAGACCTCTGGGGTGGGAGGAAGAGATGAGGCAGGGGGCATGGATGCTCACTTGGCCAAGGGCCCTACCCAACCCCTCGGTAGTGGGGACTTCTCTTCCCGTTACCACATCAGGGCAGGATGGGCATCATGGCGGCCAATGCTCTCCATCAACACCCAGCTCAGTTCAGAAAGTTCTAGTGCTGGGCAGGGCGGGGTGGAGAGCGGTGTGTGGAAGCTCTGAGGTGCACTCCTCCTCCCACTTCTCCACAGACCAGTACCGGTGTTTGTGGTAAACTCAGAGACACGGGAGGTCGCCAAAAATAGGAAGAGGACCCTGCCAGGTTCGCAGCCTCTATAAAACAGGCTGTGGGGGGAGCCTGGGCAGCTGCCTCAACATGACCTCCTGGGCTGTCCTGCTCATTGCCTCGGTGCTCCTGGTCGCCCCGGGTGAGGACATTCCCCTTGGGATAGATCCCAATGGCTCCTCCTCCCAGCCCTGCTTTCTCAGATTTGATGGACCCGAGCATGAGCTCCAAGGGCACCTGGCATGGGTCAGAGCAGCCCCAGGGCAGAGCAGGGCAGGAGGCACCCAGGACCCCTCACAAGGCCACCTCCCCGTCCTGGGTGCCAGCTGCCTCCTGGGCTCTCCCCAGCCAGAAGCACTGACTTCTCCTCTCCATCTTTCTGTGGAGGGCTGCTCATGCTGTTTCTTCCCCAGGACTGGCTTTTTCCGGTCTGACTCCTGAGAGCCATGACCAGGCGACGGCCCATCTGTGTGATGGAGATGAGTTGTGCCAGGGCCTGGACCCGGAGGGATCCCCAGGTACACGGGGATACCCCCCACCTGCTACCCGCCCCCCCCCCCCCCCCATCATCCCTCTCCTTCCTCTCCTCCCTGGGCAGTGCCAGGTGTGAGGGTCTGGAGACTGAACTGGTCAGGGGGTGGGAGGCAGGGCTGGGAGCTGAAGATGCTGGTTTTGTTCACACTGGTACCTGACAGTGGGGTGGGGGCTACCCTGGTGGCTGGGCCCTCCCCAAGAGCCTCCTCCTTGTCTGATGGTAGAACAGCAGAGGGGCAGATGCTGGGCTGGGGCCGGTGCTGTGGGTGTGGGGGCAGGTCGTGGGGTCTCTCAGCCCCTCTAAAACAGGCAGAGAGATGGGCAGGGGCCAGCCAGTCTGGCTCAGGTCCTCATATGGACAGACAGATCATGGATCATCCTACTGGCTTGAAAGCACCCAGGGGACCCTTCCTGGAGCCCTTATGAAGTTGGGGTGTCTGAGAGACCACCCTAATGGGCTTCCTTTCCTGATAGGGTGACCTGCTGCTCCAAGGAGAAGAGCTGGGCCTACTCTGTGGTCCTTGTCGGATGATAATGCAACATCTGATGGACAAGTTGGGAGATCAGCCCGATGAGGTGAGACGGGAGGCTTGTGGGACCTGGAGGGTGGAGAGGTGCCCCCAAGTGGAGTGGGGAGGGCTGGGAATCCTTACCAGGGCTTTTTAAATGAGCTGGAAAGTGGGATGTACTTAGCTCTGTGTGAATACTTAACAAGTGGAGGCATCATCACCAGAACCATAGTTTCACTTTCCCTCCCTCCCTCTCCTTGGCTCCCCCACCCTGCTCAGCATCACTACCTTCACCCTGGGGTACTCAGATTTATCCCCTTCCATGGGAGATGTCAGAAGAAGATATTTCAAAAGCAATGGACCAAAGCTCCAAGCTTGGATACCCTCCTAACCCGCCACAGCCGCACCCCCCCCCCCCCCGCCCCAGCAGATGGAGCCCCCAGTCTGGCCCTGGACCAGAAGCTATATAGACAGAGCCTTTAAAGTGGGTCTGGGCACCACTCTCCACCCAGAAGACAGGGCCTGGGTATACAGAGGCTAAGACTCGGCAGGGTCAATTGTCCTTTCCAGAGCCCCTGCTGGCCAGGCTTGAGATGGGGAGGGGGGCTGAGCCCTGTCTCTCCAGTCCCTGTTCCCACTACCACCTGGCACCAACTCCCGGGACCCAGCACTCCCACTGCCAGACCCGCTGAGAGCCCAAGGCTGCCGGGGCCTGCAGAGAGACAGTGCCCAGCAGGGCTCACCTGAGGCCCGTTTCCCACCACGGTGCTGCCGCTGCAGAATACCGTCATCGAGGCGGCCTCCAAGGTGTGCGGCAAGATGGGGCCGCTGAAAGGTCTGTGCAAGTCAATCACGAAGAGATTTCTCCGTCGCATCGCTGCAGACATCACAGCTGGAAAAACCTCTCGGGTTGTCTGTGAGGACATCAAGATGTGCAAAAGCAAGCCAGGTATGTGCATAGGCAACAGCAGGGACTCATTCCCTGACAGCCTCCCCGTGAAAGGCAAACTCCTAACAGCCTGAGGCAGCCTCCCCCTGCCCCTCCCCACACTCCTGCAAACAATCCTGGAGTAAAATCAGGTCTCCATTTCTCCTCAGAGGTGTGACCTTGGGCAAGTAACCTAACCTCTTTGAGCTTCCGTTTCCTTACCTGTGAAAGGGCAATAATTATTTCTATTTCTGAGGCTGAAATGAGGATTGAATGAGACCATCACGTAAGATGAGGTTGACACCAAGGAAATGGCCCGAGACTGAGAAATCAGAGCCCGGATCAACCTGTCTCTTCTCTCCACAGTAGGTTTCATTTGATTCCCTGGGTCCTCTTACCCCATCCTGGGGAAAAAGCACAGAAACTCCAGCATCCTCGGCCGGCTCCTTCCTTCCTGAATCCAGGAGTCTTCTCTCCAGTTTCTCTCACCAAACTCCCTCCACTGCCTTTCCCTCTCAGAATAAAATATCATGCAAGACTTTTGCTTCAGCTTCTTTTCCTTTGTTGGGTTTCAGAAGAGGGGCACGCTCATCTGACTCATAAGTTCAATCAATAAACAGGTTGTATGTCATGTGGTTCTAGATGCTAGGGGTTTAGTGGTGAACAAGACAACTTAGCAGCTCTCACACATATGGTCATGAAATAATTATTGTACTGCTTGTCACTCCAAGACCCTGGGGTACATCACAAACATACCCCCAGGAGCTCTCAGACCAGCTGAGGAGACCATTCGGGTTTTGTTGTTGTTGCTCAGTTGCTCAGACTTGTACGACTTTTTGTGACCCTATGGACTGTAGCCCACCAGGCTCCTCTATCCATGGGATTCTCCAGGCAAGAGTACTGGAGTGGCTTGTCATTCCCTCCTTCAGGGGATCTTCCCGACCCAGGGATGGAACCCGAATTATCTGTGTTTCCTGCATTGCAGTTGGATTCTTTACCAATTAAACTACCGAGGAAGCTATATATATATATATATATATATATATGAATAGATAAAGATGAGGTCTATTATAAATAGTACTATTGAACAGTGGGGTACATGTTATATTTTCAAATTATAGTTTTTGTCTTTTCTGGGTATATACTCAGAAGCAGGGCTACTGGATTATATGGTTACTCTATTTTTAGTTTTTTAAGTAACCTCCTTACTGTTCAGCACAGTGGGTGTTCCAATTTACATTCCCACTGACAGTGCAGGAGGGTTCCTTTTTCTCTATACCCTCTCTGGATTTATTACTTGTAGACTTTTTGATGATGGCCATTCTGACCAGAGTGAGGTCAGATGGCCATCATCAAAACTACCTGAATGTAGTTTTAATTTGCATTTCTCTAATAATTAGTGAAGAAAGCTGAGCACTGAATAATTGATGCTTTTGAACCGTGGTGTTGGAGAAGACTCTTGAGAGTCCCTTGGACTGCAAGGAGATCCAACCAGTCCATTCTAAAGGAGATCAGTCCTGGGTGTTCATTGGGAGGACTGATGCCAAAGCTGAAACTCCAATACTTTGGCCACTTCATGCAAAGAGTTGACTCATTGGAAAAGACTCTGATGATGGGAGGGATTGGGGGCAGGAGGAGAAGGGGATGACAGAGAATGAGATGGCTGGATGGCATCAGCAACTTGATGGACATGAGTTTGAGTGAACTCTAGGAGTTGGTGATGGACAGGGAGACCTGGCGTGCTGCGATTCATGGGGTGGCAAAGAGTCGGCGACACGACTTAGCGACTGAACTGAACGGAATAATCAGTGATGTTGAGCATCTTTTCATGTTTCTGTTGGCCATCTGTCTGTCTTCTTTGGAGAAATGTCTACTTAGGTCTTCTGCTCATTTTTGGTTGTTTTTTAAATTTTTTTTATTAAACTGTGTAAACTGTTTTTATGTCTTGGAAATTCAGCTCTTGCTGTTGGTATGATTTACAAATATTTTCTCCCATTCCATAGGTTATCTTTGCATTTTATGGTTTCTCTTGCTGTGCAAACAATTTAGAGTTTAATAGGTCCCATTTGTTATTTTTGCTTTTGTTTCCATTACCCTAAGAGATGGATCCAAAAAACTACTGCTGCAAGTTCTGTCAAAGACTGTTTGGCCTACATTTTCCTCTAGGAGTTTTATAGTATCTGACTTTGCATTTAGGTTTTGAACCCACTTAAGCTTATATATGACAAAATGAAAATGTTCATTCTTTTACATGTAGCTGTCCAGTTTTCCTGGCACCACTTGTCGAAGAGATTGTCTTTTCTTCACCGTGTATTTTGCATACTTTGTTGTAGATTAATTGGCCATAAGTGTGTGGGTTCTCTATTCTTGATGCAATCTATTTCCACATAATCTTTATTTATTTGTCTTTCCTAAAGTCTACAGTTTATTCAGATTTTCTATTTATTTATTTTTGGCTGCACTGGGTCTTCATTGTGGTGTTTGGGGTTTCTCTAGTCATAGCACGCAGGCTTTGTTGCCTCTTGGCATGTGGGATTTAAGTTTCCTGACCAGGGATTGAACCTACAGTGTGAAAGGGCCAAGTTCTAACCACTGGAGCACCAGGGAATTCCCTATTCTTTCCTATTTCTTTATGTCTTATAATTTTTTGTTGGAAACTGGTTATCTTAGATAATATCTTATAGCAAATATGGCTACTGGTCACACTCCACTCCCCAGGTATATTATTGCCTTTTCGAGATGAATTGCTTGTTTTCATGTTTAGTAACTGACTGGGTAATTTTAGTGAGGTCCCTCCACCCTTCATAGTGTGATGCCTCAGATGTTGCACCTCAAGGGCTACAGCCTTGAGCATGACCACAACTATCCTGTGATGACAGAGGTTTGGGAAGGGTTCTCTTTGTCTCAAAACACCGCGTTGTGAATCTCCAAAATTTCTGGCTCACTGCTCTATTGTTTTCAACAATGTCCCAGGGGATAAATGGCTTTATGAAGTCCAATCAAACCTAAGTCCTGTATGGGTCACTGTTAGAGACTTTTTTCTGACTCAGGGAGGCCTCTTCACAGGTTTTTCTTTCTTTGCTTTCTCTCCAGCAAATTAGCCAGCTTACAGGTTAGCCTTATGTCTCCAAGGCAGCTATCACTCTCCTTCCAAGTGTCTTTCACCACAACTTCTACTGTGCAATTCTGTTCCCAGGACAAATCTGAGGACTGCTGCAATAGTGAGTAGGTAATCTCTAGACTTTCCCTGTGAGTTGAGTAAACACTAGAAATTCCACTCCTCCCTTCATCCAGTAGCCTAACTTTGTCAAGTGAACTTGAAATGGAGCAAGACCTTATGGTCCTTGCCCCATCCCCACCATGTCTTCTCTCTGCCTTTTGTCTGTGGAAAACTTTAGTCAAAGAATAAGTTTAATCAGAGGAGTGAGAAATGCTGAAACAAAGGAAAACAGTCAAAGGAGACTAAATAATAATGCAGTCATTAAGCATAGTCAAGGACTTTTAGTTTCTTCTTAAGGGCTATAGATAATTTGGGGGCCTCCCTAGTAGCTCAGATGGTAAGGAATCACCTGCAATGAGGGAGACCGCAGTTCGATTCCTGGGATAGGAAGATCCCCTGCAGAAAGGATAGGTTACCAACTCCAGTATTCTTGGGCTTCCCTGGTGGTTCAGACAGTAAAGAATCCACCTGCAATGCAGGAGACCTGGGTTCCATTCCTGGGTCAGGAAGATCCCCTGAAGAAGGGAATGGCAACCCACTACAGTATTCTTGCCTGGAGAATCCCATGGTCAGAGGAGCCTGGTGGGCTACAGTCCATGGGGTGGCAAAGAGTAGGACACAACCGAGTGACTAACCTCAGCACAGCACAACACATAGGTAATATTCTGAGCAATATCCTGTGAGTGGTCTTATAAATACCAAAACACTAGGTGGAGAAGTTAACATCATGAGCAAAGTGTACCCATGAGCTGCCACAATTCTGAGAATTGACCTCAAAGAAATGGAAACAAATGAACCCTGGAACTGAAGATTAACTGTACCTAAAACAATCAAGATGATGCTGGTCAGACCACTGGTGACCAGTTTAAAGATGACTGTTAGAGATGACTGTGCTGTTTCTACAGTTAGACCCATCCCGCCCACCCCTATGAAAGTTCTCTGCTACTGCTGCTGCTGCTAAGTCGTTTCAGTTGTGTCAGACTCTGTGTGACCCTGTGGACTGCAGCCTACCAGGCTCCTCCATCCATGGGATTTTCCAGGCAAGAGTACTGGAGTGGGGTGCCATTGCCTTATCCGTTCCACATTCCATGAGGCCAACATTCCATAAGGCCAGCTAAGCCTGTGAGCCACAACTACTGAGCTTGTATGCTGCAACTACTGAAACCCGCAAGCCTAGAGCCTGTGCTCCACAACAAGAAAGGCACTACAATGAGAAACCAACACACTTGAATGAAGAGTAGCCCTGCTTGCCACAACTAGAGAAAACCTGCACGCAGCAACAAAGACCCAGTGCGGCCAAAAATAAAACAAAATAAAATAAAATAAAAAAGAATCTTGGCGAGTTCACACTTGGTCTTTGAATCCCTCATGTGGAAGGGAAATGGGGAATTCTTTCTTCCTTAGCATGAGCTGGTGTATTTTAGCCAGATTCATTGATGGCAAGCAACAGAAACTGACTCAGGCTAAATTAAGAAAAGGGAAGTGATTGGGTGGCCATGGATGCCTCAGGCTGGAAGGCAAGACCTAGAACAGAAGTTGGACAGGAGCTGGGCAGCTCAAAGGGTCCTTTGAAGCAGGGAGAGCACTTCAGTCTCACCCAGGTGCAGTCATTGGGGTGAATGAAGTTCCACAATGAGCTCACTCTGTCTTTGTGTCTCCTGCTCCAAAGCCAAATTCCTAGGAAAGAGAGCATTCAACCAGCCAAGCTTAGATCAGATACTTGGCTTTGATTGTTCTAAGGTGATGAAAAGGAAGTCAGGCTCTAGGCGATCTGGGTGACTGTTTCGGCTTATGAAGTGGAGGATAGATTGCTAGATGAGTTACTGTCCACCGAGACAGTACACAGTAGCTGTCAGATAATTCCCCACAGGAAATTAGAGTGATTATTAGGAAGGAAGAGTAGATGCTGTGTGGCCAAAGCAGCAAATGTCCAGTCCCGCTTGTAATGATGGTGAGTGTTGTCTCTGAGTGTGTGTGGGTTGTTTCAGTCATATCTGATTCTTTGTGACCCCAAGGACTGTAGCCTTCCAGGTCCTCTGTCCATGGGATTCTCCAGGCAAAGATACTGGAGTGAGTTGCCAAGACCTCCTCCAGGGGATCGTCCCACCCCAGGGTCAAACCTGCCTCACTTTATGTCTCCTGCATTGGCAGGCAGGTTCTTTACCACTAGTGCCACCTGGGAAGCCAGTATTGTCTCTGAGGCACTTCCGAATAGGAAGACATTTCTCTGGAGGGAATCAGGAACTGTGGGTTCCTGGTATTAGGGGCTTGCCTGTCTCTAAGTAAGATGTGCTTTCCCATATACTCAGGTTGAGAATCTTGGAGTTTACTCAACAGGCTTCAAGAGTACTGCCTGTGGGCACAGACCAGGGCCCCAGACAGGTCTTGGTTTCATTCAGATGATGTTGATCTTGGCCTCTTTGCCTCTTTGGTTTCCTTATCTGACATAGAACCTACAATACTTGCAAGACTCCTACGTTGCTCTGCTTAGATAACTCATGTGTGTGCCTAGCATGATGTAAGCTGTGCTAAGAGGTTACCTGGAAGATGGGTGATTACCTAGAAGGTGCTGGGAGTACAGAATTTTAGGCAGATGATGAGGTGGTGAGAATCGCAGTTGTCCACGGTGAATGAGACAGTTTCCTGCAGGCTGTATCACAGAGAGAAGCTGGAGTCATCACCTTGCCTTGCTGCAGATTCAGCCCCGGTTCCAGCAGTTGCCAGAAACCCAGAGCCTGGAGATGGGTTCCTGTCCTGAGGCACAAGACTCATCTGACATGCCTGCCTTATGTTTCTCTCTTAGATGCTACCATCCCTCCCTAATGTCCTCCAGAGGACCAGAGAATCACTGTATCTTCAGAATAAATGCTGGATGCCCCTCCCGTACCACTCAGTTCACTCCCACCCAAGGAGATGTTTTTTGGGGAGTGGGGATGATGCTCAGGAGAGCACTTATAGGTACATCTCATAATCACAGCACCCAGACACTGCAGGCTGTATGCTCACAGGCAGAGACTAAGAGTCGGGAGGGGTATGCATCCTAGGGCAATAGAACCCTGGAGCCTCTGTGCCAGGGGAGGGTGCCAGGGAGGAGAGTGGACTGGTCCAGAGATTTAAGGCTCAGTCAGCTACTTTAAAGGTGGACCAGAAGCAGCCCAGTGTAGTGTTGAGGGCTTATATACCAAATATTTGAGGATGGATGAAGACTGTTTTTACAATCAAGACATTTAATAAAGACCAACATGGTAAAGACCATCACTTCATGGGAAATAGGTAGGGAAACAATGGAAACAGTGAGAGACTTAATTTTGGGGGGCTCCAAATTCACTGCAGATGGTGACTGCAGCCATGGAATTAAGATACCTGCTCCTTGGAAGAAAAGCTGTGACCAACCTAGACAGCATATTAAAAAGCAGAGACATTACTTTGCTGACAAGGGCTTCCCTGGTGGATTAGAGGGTAAAGCGTCTGCCTGCAATTTCGGAGACCTGGGTTCAATGCCTGGGTGTGGAAGATTCCCTGGAGAAGGAAATGGCAACCCACTCCAGTACACTTGCCTGGAAAATTCCACGGACAGAGGAGCCAGGTAGGCTACAGTCCATGGGGTCGCAAAGAGTCGGACACGACTGAGTGACCCATTTGTTTGTACTTTGCAGACAAAGGTCCGTCTAGTCAAAGCTATGGTTTTTCCAGTAGTCATGTATGGATGTGAGAGTTGGACTGTAAAGAAAGCTGAACACTGAAGAATTGATGCTTTTGAACTGTGGTGCTGGAGAAGACTCTTGAGAGTCCCTTGAACTGCAAGGAGATCAAACCAGTCAATCCTAAAGGAAATCAGTCCTGAATATTCATTGGAAGGACTGATATTGAAGCTGAATCTCCCATACTTTAGCCACCTGATGTGAAGAACTGACTCATTGGAAAAGACCCTGATGCTGGGGAAGATTGGAGGCGAGAGGAGAAGGGGAAGACAGAGAATGAGATGGTTGTATGGCATCACTGATTCAGCAGACATGAGTTTGAGCAAGCTTTGGGAGTTGGTTATGGACAGGGAAGCCTGGCATGCTGCAGTCCATGGGGTCTGCAGGAAAGAGTTGGACACTACTGAGCAATTGAACTGAACTGAACATGGTAAAATTTGCACCTTAAGTTGCATTGAGAAAGTGAATGATGATCATTTATATTTACTGATATAAAATATTAATATAATAATATATGAATATATTATTGATAACAGGAATAATTAAGAAAAGTACTGTGGCTCAATTGACACCTTTAAATACATTCATATTTTATCCACAAGCTTCCCTAGCAGCTCAGTTGGTAAAGAATCCACCTGCTTGCAGGAGACCGCGGTTCCATTCCTGGGTTGGGAAGATACCCCGGAGAAGGGATAGGCTCCCCACTCCAGTATTCTTGGGCTTCGCTTGTGGTTCAGCTGGTAAAGAATCCACCTGCAATGCGGGAGACCAGGGTTCAATCCCTGGGTTGGGAAGATCCCCTAGAGAAGCGAAAAGCTACCCACTCCAATATTCTAGCCTGGAGAATTCCATTGATTGTATAGTCCATGGAGTCACAAAGAGTCCGACACGACTGAACCACTTTCACTTTTATTTTATTCACAACAGCACGTACATACTTTGAAAAATGTTTTATGCGTGTGTTGACTTTACTGGTCTATTCCTGGCTGTCCACCTTTTGGAAGAAAACTCTCCGTGTTTGGCTGCCTTCAGTGACCTTGCGACCTGGGACGCCCATATGGGTGGAGCCTGGTCTGTGGCCCAGGCTTACAGCGATGTGCTGGGCCAATCAGAGCCCTTGATCTAGAATTAGAAGTAACACGCCTGGAGGTGAGAGGCTGTTTAAAGCCTTAGGGCTGGGCAGCAATACCCACTGCAAGCTGAAACCGTTGGGGATCAAGAACCATAATGAAGCAGTGCATGAAAATGAAACAACAGGAGTATTTGTGGTAACAAAAATGAAAGCTAAGCTTTGTTGAGCCTTTTCTTTGTGCCCTGCTCAGTTCTAAGAACTTTACAGTGTAATCTCACGCAGTCCTCATAAACACCCCAAATCCCTACGAAATTTGCAGATAAGAATAAAGCACAGAGAGGGTAAGGAACTTGGTCAAGGCCCACAGCTAGGAGGTGGCACATCTGGGATTGGAGCCCAGGCTACCTCTTGTCCTCTCCTGCCACTCCAGGAAGCAGGACTGGCAGCCCTCGGGCCGTGAAGGGAGACAGCGACTCTGTGTAGCCACCTTGATTTCCTGAGTCTGAATGTCTTGATCTGTGGTTTCCCTTGCCACAGGATTCCCTGGCAGTGCCCCACCCTCCTCCAGGTAGACTGGGTCTCTGCTTCTTGCTTCAGATGGAAACTCTAAGCGGAGACAGTTAAGGTGCACACAAGGGTTCATGTCCCTTTGTGTCTCTTGGGACCCCAGAGTATGAAGCGGCAGGGCCCTGAGACCTTCAGTAAGTCCGGTCCATCTTGCCCCCCACCTCCAGCCCCACCTAGGGATGATGATCTGAGGCTGGGGGCTGGAGCTGTCCCCACTTAGGGGAACAGCTGCCCCGTGGCCTGGGCAGGGTTTGGACAGACTTGCTTGAATTCCCTTCACAGACTTCCTTAGATGTGGACTTTTTTTACCCTTTTTTAAAGCTGTGGGTCGAGTGAGGCTATTAACCCTGAAGTTGCGTTCTGTTTCCAACTGACTTGGGTGAACTGCCCTGATGACTTTATTACCAAAATGCAGCAGGAATCCGCTCAAAAGTGATGGTACAAGTGCTGCCACCTACTGGAGGAAAATTAACAGTGTCAAAAAGAAGAGAGCACTTTGCCAACAAAGGTCTGTATAGTCAAAGCTATGGTTTTTCTAGTAGTCATGTATGGCTGTGAGAGTTGGACCATAAAGAAGGTTAATTGCTGAAGAACTGATGCTTTTGAACTGTGGTGCTGGAGAAGACTCTTGAGAGTCCCTTGGACAGCAAGGAAATCAAAACAGTCAGTCCTAAAGGAAATCAACCCTGAATATTCATTGGAAGGAATGATACTGAAGCTGAAGCTCCAATACTTTGGCCACCTGATGCGAAGAGCTGACTCATTGGAAAAGACCCTGATACTGGGAAAGACTGAGGGCAGGAGGAGAAGGGGGTGGCAGAGGATGAGATGGTTAAATAGCATCAGCGATTCAATAGACATGAGTTTGAGCAAACCCCAGGAGATGGTGGAGGACAGAGGAGCCTGTCATGCTGCAGTCCATGGGGTTGCAAAGAGTCAGACATGACTTAGCGACTGAACAACAACTTTGTTTTATATACGTGGATGATTGGATATAGAAATAAAAATAGATATAGGTGTATATGTATGTGTGTGTGCATACAGATGTATACTCCCTAGCTTCATCCTTTGTAAGGGACTGGAAATAATGATGGTAGCTATGAGTATACTAGTCTCTGGATCTTGGTTTCTAAGTACCATTTCCAAGTGAAAAACAATTAGGGCTCCTTGGAGAACTGGCTGATTCTAGGGCTGGAGCAGTGAAAATATAAATGAATACAGAAGATTTTGCAGTGCTAGAAAAAGTGCTCAGAAATGGTGTGTGCGTATGTTTGTGTGTGTTAGTCACTCAGTCGTGTCTAACGTTTTGCGACCCCATGGACTGCAGCCCATAAGGTCCTCTGTCCATGGAATTCTCCAGGCAAGAATTCTGGAGTCACTTGCCATTTCCTTCTCCATGGGATCTTCCCAACCCAGGAATGATGAGGATATTATTAAAAAAACATAGGATTCACATTGAAGGGGTTCCCAATGGCCAGATCTGAGACAATTTTAGTAACAAAATAAATAATAATAGTAATAAATAATAACTCATGGAATAAAGAATATATCCATGACTCTATATACATATAAATAAATAATTTCATAAATAAATAAATGAAGTGAAGCCTCGTACAATAGAATTCCAATGAATAAATATAGAAGGAATGATGGAAATAGGAAATTGCTGTTTGGCTAACCCCACAGTGGCTTCCCTGGTAGCTCAGATGGTATAGACCACCTATAATACAGGAGACCTGGATTCAATCCCTGGGTTGGAAAAATCCTCTGGAGAAGCGAATGGCTCCCCACTCCAGTGTTTTTGTCCGAAGAAGTCCATGGACAGAGAAGCCTGGGTGGGCTATAGGCCATGTTGTCACAGAGTCAGACACGACTGAGCGACTAACACTAACCTCACCATAATTGTTGCAGGCAAGAACCACTGATGTGTGCTAGAATTAGTGGGTAAAAGTATAATGAAAAAAAAAAAAGTTTCTCTTTATAGTCTCAAGATATCTCCACACAAAATACTTATTAATTACAAAGGGGAAAAAGGTAACTTTGCCATGGATAAATCTGATAGACACCACCGTATCCAAGGGGTAAAAGTTCCTATCAGCAGAAATGAGATTTATGGGCATCACGTTCCTTCTGGTGCGATGTGCTGAGAAGACAACATTCCTTCTGGGGGCTTCCCCGGTGGTCCAGTGGTTAAGACTCCACAGTCCCAATGGAGGGGGCACGGGTTCAGTTCCTGGTCAGGGAAGTAACATCTTGCAAATAAGTGAAGTTAAAAAAAAATCACTTCTGTAGGCATTTGTGCCAAAAATGAAAAACCTCAGTCTAATTCTGGAAAAGCACCAGACACACCCAAAATGAGGAACATTCTGCAGAGCAACTGGCCACTGCTCTTCAAAAGTGCTGTGATCAGGAAAGACAAAGTTTGAGGGAACTGTCCCAGACTGGAGGAGGCTAAGGAGACATGGTAACTCAGCGACCTGTGTGAGACTGCATGGGATCCTGGGGAGAAGAAGAATCCAGGGGCAGTGGACAAAGTTGGAATACCAGCTGAAGATAAGTTAGTAGTGCTGTATCAGTGTTCATATCCTGCATGCGTGCTAAGTCACTTCAGTCACATCCCACTCTGGGACCCTATGGACTGTGACCCCTCAGGCTCCTCTGTCCAGGGCATTCTCCAGGCAAAATACTGCAGTGGGTTGCCATGTCCTCCTCCTGGGGCTCTTCCCACCTGGGGACTGAACTCACATCTCACTGTGTCTCCTGCACTGCAGGCGGTTCTTTACCACTACCTGGGAATTCCTGTTCATATTCTGGTCTTGATAATTATGCTCGGTTATAGAAGATGTTAACATTTGGAAGAGCTTTGTGAAGTGTATTTAGGCATTTTTCTTACTATTTTTGCAAAGTTTCTCAAGTCTAAAATTATCTCAAAATGAAAAATAAAATTAAAAACAAGATTGTGTGAAATATACATACATAATGATTTTTAAAAGGCGTTGCACAAAGTATTATATAGAGAATGAGTAAACAACAAGGTGCTACTGTATAGCACAGGAAACTATATTCAATGTCCTGTGATAAACCATAATGGAAAAAAATATAAAGAAAAATATGTTTTGCTCGCTCAGTCATGTCTGACTCTTGGTGATCCTATGGACTGTAACCCACTAGGCTCCTCTGTCCATGGGATTTTCCATGCAAGAGAACTGGAATGAATAGCCATTCCCTTCTCCAGGAGATTTTCCCAACCCAGGGATCAAACTCGGGTCTCCTGCATTGCAAATAAATTCTTTACCATCTAAGCCTGGTACTAGTGGTAAAAAAGAAAAAAAAAAATGTATAACTGAATCACATTGCTGTACAGCAGAAATGAACACAAGACTGTAAATCAACTGTACTTATAATTTTTTTTTAAAAAGGCATTACAATGTGTATCAGGTTTCTGATTATCCCAAGTTTGAAACCTCCCTTAAGCCAGAGCCCAATCTGTGAGATGAAAACCTCTACTTTTATCACAACACAGAAGTAGAAAGAAGGGAAGTATTGGGGCACATATTGAGCAAGACACACGTAGATATTCACACGACGTTTTAGTGGAATTGTAGAACACACTGTGGGGCTTCCGTGGTGGCCCAGATGATAAAGAAACCACCTGAAATGCAGGAGACCAGGTTTGATCTGTGTGTTGGGAAGATCCCCTGGAGAAGGGAATGGCTACCCACTCCAGTATTCTTGCCTGAAGAATTTCACGAACCGAGGAGCCTGGCGGGCTGCAGTTCATGGGGTTGCAAAGAGTCGGACACGACTGAGTAACTAACATTTTCACTTTCAGAACACACCACAGACTGACCAAACCCTCCACTCCTGTTCTGGAATGTTCTGACCATTGCTCTGGCTTATGTTCCCACATTCCACAGACATCCCCAGAACTGCATGTAGCATGGTCCTGAGGATCACAGGACTTAATATTTCCCGCTTTCATAATGCTGGCCCTGGGGTGGCACAGGTAATGGGATAAAGGAAGCAGATCATGTCTGCTGAGGCATGAGATAATAGCAATGAAATGATGATGGTAGCTGAGTGATCACCTGCCAATGCTCTGATGCTTAATCCGACCCCTAGAGGAAGGGTCTCTTACTATACACAGTTTACAAAGAGGGTGGCAGACTTGCCCAGGGTCTTCTCCTCTGACGTGCACAGCTAGTAACTTGTGGGGCTAGGATCTGAGCCCAGGAAGGCCACCTCCAGAGCCCACATGCTGATGAGTTAGAAGGTGCAGGGGGTGCGGCTGAATGCAAGGTAAGTGGGGGTTAGTCCTCCAACCCATCTTGGGTTTTTGTTGTTGGTGGTGGTTTTTTGGCTGCTCTGGGTCTTTTTAATTGTGGGACATGGGCTTAGTTGCCCCACAGCATGTGGGATCTTAGTTCCCTGGCAACCGCTGTGTTGGAAGTAGTAGTAGCAGTCGCTCAGTCGTGTCCAACTCTTTGCAGCTCCATGGACTGTTACCTGCCGAGCTCCTCTGTCCATGGGATTCTCCAGGCAAGAATACTGAAGTAGGTTGTCATTCCCTTCTCCAGGGGATCTTTTCAACCTGGGGAGTGAACCTGGGTCTCCTGCATTGCAGGCAGATTCTTTACTATCTGAGCCATTGGAAGGTGGATTCTTAACCACTGGACCACCAGGGAAATCCCTTCTCCTGGGTTTGGTAGAACTCCTCTCTGAGTTTCAGAATGGAACAGGATCAGAGCTACTCAAGCACTGGCAGGAGCTCTGGCAGCCACTCTGCAGGAGTGTGGGCTTAGCTGCAAGGGCTGGTGCCTGGACTTCCCCATGACAGCAACTCTTTTTATTATTAACCATTTACCTAGTCAGACCAGTCAATCCTAAGGGAAATCAACCCTGAATATTCATTGGAAGGACTAATGCTGAAGCTGAAGCTCCGATAGTTTGGCCACCTGATGCAAAGAGCCGACTCATTAGAAAAGACCCTGATGCTGGGAAAGATTGAGGGCAGGAGGAGAAGGGGACAAGAGAGGGCAGGAATAGTTGGATGGCATCACTGAAAGCAAGCTCTGGGACATGGTGAAGGAGAGGGAAGCCTGGTGTGCTGCAGTCCATGTAGTTGCAAAGAGTTGGACACAACTGAGCAACTGAACAACAATCCGGCCACTTAGCAGTTTCTTCTGTTAAGTACCACAGTCAGGACACTTGGAGGCTCTGATTCATGGGGGTTTCTGATACTCTCCCTTCTGGGAAAAGTCCCTCCGCATACTAGGATTGCCTAAGCCTGTTCCTACTGCTGAAAGAAGCCCCAGTGCTGACCCTGGAAGTGGAACAAGCACCCCTTCTGGGCCAGTCAGTGTAGGGTGGAGAACTGTATGTGTGCTCAGTCGCTATCATGTCTGACTCATGTCACTAAGATTTGGCTTCTCTCCCTGCCTGTCCTCTGCTTTCTGGGTGTCACAGTCTCAGCACACACTGTCCAGGCAGGGGCTCTGCTGGAAGGGTGGTGGTCAGAGGAGGCTTTCTTCCCTGAAACCTCAGCAAATATCTCACGTTGTGCATGCATGCTTAGTCGCTAAATCGCATCCAACTCTTTGCTACCTCGTGGACTTAGCCCACCAGGCTCCTCTGTCTGTGGAATTTTCCAGGCAAGAATACTGGAGTGGATTGCTATTTCCTACTCCAGGGCTTTCCAAGGGATCTTCCTGACCCAGAAATCAAACCTGCATCTCTCACATCTCCTGCATTTGCAGGCAGATGCTTTACCACTGAGCCTCACCTGGAAAGCGCAGGATGGAGGCTTAAATAGGAAGAAATTTGAACAGCCACAAACTGCCCCCTCCCCAGTTTTTCTCCCTTCTCCTCATGTTCTCTGAGAAGTAACATACATAGAAAGCAAGGGTCTGGACCAGGACTCCTGACCTTGCTGTGTGACCTTGAGCAACACCCTGCCCTCTCCGGGCTTTAGTGAACTCAGCTATGAAGGACAGGGTGAGACCCGGTGATTTCTAGGGTCCCTTCCGGCTCCTGCACTTTGCGGCGCCAGGAGCTGGTGACAAGGCAGAAGGAAGCCAGGCCCATTCCGGATGGACTTGAAGGTGTTTGCTCTGTGCTCTTGCGGAAGAGCTTGACCGAGGTGTGAGTTAGGGAGGGACTGTGGCTGCTCTGGCTGCACACAATCGGGACTGAGGTGACTCAGAAGAGAACACGCCATGTGTTAAAATAAGAGTTGGCATTTCTGAGAAGGGAAGTCCAGGAGCCGGCCAGGATGGGATTAGCTGTTGATAAGGGCCCAGCATTGTTCTTAAGTCTCCCCTGAGGTCCACACCACATCCTAGAAGAGGAGAAGCCAGGTCCTTGGACCCTGATGGGGTTGGGACAAAGTCAAGGCGTTGCTGAGAATGAGGCCCAAGGGGCGCCTGGGGCTGTGACAGGAGGAGGCAGGGGAGTGCTGTGGTGAGGAGTCAAGGCCGTCTGATCCTGAGCGCCGAGTGCCCTGACCTGTCACTTGTCCTGGGCCAGAGGAGGGTTTGAGAGGGGACGATGAACATGGACTCTGAAGGCCTAAAAATGGACAACCTGAAACAGCTGTCCAAGCCCAGCGACCCTGAGCACCCCCACCCTTTCCCCGCAAAAGTTCAGGCAAGAGCCATGAACACAGTGGGGGCAGTGGGGAGGGGAGTGCCCTCAGGTTCAAGACTCTTCAGTCTGTGAAAAACAAATGCTGACAGGAATGTGAGGAAACCACTGTTTACTTTGTTCAAGTGTTCTAGCAAATGTGTTCTAAAGTGTCTCTGCGGCAGGATGGTGAGGGAGGTGAGGCCTGGGCTATGGGAAGTGGAGACAGGAGTGAGGACCCTGCAGAGGCCACAGCGAGGAGGTCATCTCCCCCTGACTCCTGGGGAACAGACCCACAGGGAGCGGGTGCAGGCCCTCTCTAGAGTTGAAAGTGAGCGCAAAAGACGGGGCTCAGGGCGTCTTGTTGGTGCAGGAAAGGCTCAGATTTAGGGTCCCAAGAAGGGGCCTGTGTGTGTTGGGGTGGGTGGGCAGTGGGCACTGGTGACTCTCGGGGGTTGGTGAGTGGCAAGTGACAGAAACGTATAAAGCTGGCTAAGCTAAAGAGGAGTTAGAACAAGGGTCCCGCAGGACCTGAAGTTACCAAGAGGATGAGAATGGGGGCCAGGAAGTTTCTGGAACAGAGTGGGCTCAGAGTCACTGTCTCTGTCTCCTTCACCCAGGCTGCCTGGTCACCTGTCTCCATTGTCCATCCACTGACCTGGCCTCCTAGTTTGATCACTGTTGCTCAAGGACCTCAAAAAGTTCCTTCCCCACATGGTAACCACAGGCCCTGAGACTCACAAACTTTTAGATACAGAACACGAAGCAGGCTCACCAGAGGCCCTAAGGCTGAGCCCGGGATTTTAGAGACAGAGAATGTGTTCTATCCAGGCTGGCCAGGATTCCCACCCCTCCCCCACCCCCCCGCCCGCATCCCCCAACCCTCCATCTAATGGGCTCGCCAGGTGAGGCAGGTCCATAGCGACCATGTGGGATCCTCCACTTTGGCTGAGCTGTGGGTGGGGGAATTTCTTTTTTTTTTTTTAATTTTATAAAAAAAAGTTCTTTAACATCAAAACATTTTGTACTGGGGTATAGCCGATTAACAATGTTGTGATAGTTTCAGGGGAACAGTGAAGGGACTCAGTCATACGTATACATGTATCCATTCTCTCCCAACCCCCATCTGAGGGTGGGGGAAGTTCTGGATCCCAGAAATGACAGAAACAAGAGAAGATGGGGCCAAGAGGAAGAGCCAAGGAAATCTCCTGAAGCTGGGGATCCAGGTGAGGAGAAGCCCAGGAGAGAGCCGGGAGGGAAGAGAATCCAGGACATACATCCACACCCATGAATGAACTCTGTGTATTCACAGATGGTGAAGAGTGGTTTGAACTTTTTTTTTAGTTGGAGTATAGTTGATTTATAATATTGTGCCAATCTCAATTGTACAGCAAAGTGATTCAGGTATACACATATAGACATTTAAAAAATATTCTTTTCCATTATGGTTTATCACAGGATATTAAAAAAAATTTTTTTTAATTGGAGGCTAATTACTTTACAATATTGTGGGTTTTGCCATACATTCACTTGAATCAGCCATGGGTGTACATGTGTTCCCCATCCTGACCTTCCCTCCCACCTCCCTCCTCATCTCATCCTTTTGCTTTAGAACCTCCCGTAAAAAGAATCTATAACCTGACTGCCACTGATAAGCAAAAAGGTCTGATTCATCAAAGTCATCTTTCTTTTTTGTCTTTTTCTGGCTGCACCAGGTGCCATGCGGGATCTTAGTTCCCCAACCATGGATTGAACCCCTGCCGCCTGCACTGGAAGTATGGAGTCCTAACCACTGGACCACCAGGAAATTCCCCATCAAAGTCATTTTTTGCTCAAGGTAACCTCAGAGAAAGAAGTAGAGAAGTTTACGTGTGACAAATTTTTTTTTTACAGTCAGGGAGAAATTTCCTGCCTAGAAATGGGAAAGATCAAGAAATGTATACCTGCATGCATGCTCAATCTTGTCCAACTCTTTGCTACCTCATGGACTGGAGGCCGCCAGGCTCTTCTGTCCATGGAATTTCCCAGGTGAGAATAGGGAATGGGTTGCCATTTCCTATTCCAAAGAAATGTACATGTGTGTGCAAATCCCCAGACCCAAGCAATCAGAAACCTCCCATGTGTGTGCAGGGCTGTCACTCACAAGTCTCAGGACAGACAACAGGCCACACCCCCTTTCTCCATGATAGGCACCCCAATGTTTGGAGCCGGCTGATAGAAGGTAGCTTGCTCCATTTCTTAGGCCTTGGGCTCTGCCACTGGCATCTAAAAGCCTCGTGGTGCAGAGGGGTGCTTTCAATATCCCTGTTTCTGTGAGTGAAGCACCCTGCCTGGCTCCACCCTGCCTCTTACACTGGTAGGAGGTAAGATTCCTTCCCCGATAACGTGTTCAGGCAGTCAGCAGGCATTTACCATGCTCAGGAGTCTGTAAAGCACCTTGCCCGAAAGAAACTTCTAGAACTATTAAAAGACAGAGAAAGTGCTAGAAGTTCCCAACACTTGTAGGAGGTTGACTGTCTTAATTTTCTGGAACTTTCCCAATTTTAACACTGAAAAGTCTTGCATCCCAGGAAACCCCTCAGGCCTGGGCAAACTGAGCCAATGACTTACTGATGTGGCGGGCACATGGGGAAAGATGCTAAGTCACGATCAAAAAGCCCAGCTGACTGTTTCTAGCATCACACCCAAGCCTCACACCCACAGCCTTCCAGAGGCATTTCTTCCCAGAGTGCTCCTAGCTTGCATCGTTCTCAGCACTGGGCTCTACCCTCTTGGAGATGGTTGATTTTTCTCACACCCACACATGCACATACACAAGCAAAAAAAAAAAACCCCAAAAGACAGGCATTGTTTAAACTTATAGCAGGTTATATTCTAGGAAAAGGTGGTGTAAGTCAAAAAGATAAAAATTGGGTCAATTTTCCCACAGAAACAATACCATGATGAGAAAGCCTGAGCAGGAAAACTTCTATAAAAAGTTCTATCCTGGCCTTGAACAATTTCTGCAAACTTCTCTAACTTGCTAAACTTTTCTAAGTATTTCTCTGAGGTAACAAGGAGCAAAGTGTTCTCTTAGAAAAATCAGATGCCAGGAATGATTAACTGGACATTGAATACCTGTACTTTGATGTACATATACTTCAAAGGAAAAAGACAAATCAGTAATTTATCCTTGGACAGCAAGGAGATCAAACCAGTCAATTCTAAAGGAAATCAACCTTGTATATTCATTAGAAGGATTGATGCTGAAGCTGAAGCTCTAATACTTTGGCCCCCTGAGGTGAAGAGAAGACTCATTGGAAAAGACTCTGATGCTGGGAAAGATTTGAAGGCAAATGGAGAAGAGGTGGGCAGAGGATGAGATGGTTAGATAGCATCACTGACTCAATGGACATGAATCGTAGCAAATCCCAGGAGATAGTGAAGGACAGGGAAGCCTGGTGTACTGCAGTCCATGAGGTTCAAAGAGTCAGACATGACTTATCAACTCAACAATAACAACAACAACTGTTATTTTATTTGTTGAAAGGATCTCTCTGCTCAGGGTTCCCACTGAGCAGTTAGAGGAGTGGTCTTCAACCATGTCCTCAACCACCAGGGAGCCATAAAACCTGCTGATGCCTGGGTACCATCCAGAGATGCTGATGAACTAGGTTTGGGTTCCAGTGGGTGGTGGATGCACCTGGGGCCAAGAGCTTGCAGCAAGAGAAGGGGAGGAAAAGGAGGGGTGCCTGAGGTCTGGGGTCAAGTCCTAGGATCTTGAGTGCTGTAGCTGGAACACTGAGACACCTACTAACTGGAAACAAAGCCCTAGTGGTCACTGAAGTCAATCTTCTTATCTTGGGGAAATAGATCTAGAGGGATGAGGGGATGTCCCTCAGCATTTAGATGTAAAATTAGAACACAGTTTTGAAAAAAATTTTTTTAATTTAACTTTAAATAAAAATTTTTTTTTAATTTAATTAAAATTTTTTTTATTTTAAAATTTTTAATTAGAGGATGGTTGCTTTACAGTGTTGTGTTGGTTTCTCCAGACAACAACGTGAATCAGCCAATACATATATTCCCTCCCTCTTAAGCCTCCTTCTCACCCCCAGACCCTCCCCATCTCACACCTCTCAACTGTCACAAAGCCCGGGCTGAGCTCCGTGTGTTATCACATAAAGCAGCTTCCACTAGCTATCTGTTTTACACATGGTAGTGTGCATGTGTCAGCGCAACCCCCGCAGTTCGTCCCACTCCCTCCTTCTCTCTGTGTCCGCACGTCTGTTCTTACGTCTGCTGCTCCATTCCCGCCCTGTAACTAAGTTCATCAGTACCATTTTTCTAGATTCCATATATATGCGTTAATATACTTTGTTTTCTTTCTGAGTTACTTCACTCTATATAACAGGCTCTAGAGAACACAGGTACTTTGATGCTTTATCTTTTTTTTTTTGTTTTGTTTCTTTTCTTCTATTTATTTATCTTTATTTGGAGGCTAACTGCTTTACAATAGTGTGTTGGTTTCTGCCGTACATCAACATGAATCAGCAATAAGTATATATGTATGTCCCCTCTCTCTTGAACCTTCCTCCCACCCTATCGCGCCCCTCTAGGTTGTCACAGAGCACCAGTTTGAGCTCCCTGCATCAAACAGCAAATTCCCACTGGCTATCTATTTTACGTATGGTAATGTATATGTTTTCCTGCTGCTCTCTCAGTTCATCGATCGCATCCTCTCCTTCTCTTACGGTGTCCACAAGTCTTTTCTCTACATCTGCTGCTCTATCCCTGCCCTGAAAATAGGTTCAGCAGTACCGTTTTTCTAGATTCTATACTACGTGTTAATAAACAGTATTTGTTTTTCTCTTTCTGGCTTCACTCTGTAACAGACTCTAGAGAACATAGGTATTTTGACATCTTATCTTTATTCTGCTTTCACACTTTGGTGGCTTTAAAATATGCCTACATATTCCTTGAAATGCTTCCCTTTAAAAAGTGAAGTTTAATTCCTTTCCCCTTGAGTGTGGGTGGACTTCATGGCTCATTTCAAATGCGTACAGTCTGGAGGAACTGATGGCTTGTGACTTTTGAGGCCAGATCATGGGTGCTCTGTTTCTTGTATCACTCACTCTGGGGAAGTTAGCTGGCATGCCCATGAGGATACCCCTGCAGCCTGAAGGAAAGGCCGTGTGCTGACAGCAGCTCTGTGGGGGTGGCATCTTGGAAACTTCCCTGGTGGTTCAGATGGTAAAGAATCTGCTTTTCACTTTCATCTTGGAAGCAGACCCTCTGGCTCCAAGCAAGCGATCAGGTGACTGGAGTCTTGGCTCACATCTTGTCCACCCGCTGCTGGGAATCCCTGAGCCAGTACCATTCAACTAAGTCAGTCCTTAACTCCTGACCCACAGAAATGGTGAGATAGTAATGGTGAGTTTTAAGCAGCTAAGCTTTGAGGTGACTTGTTACACAGTAATTGATGACAAGTGCATGCACCACCCTAAAATAAAATCATTCAGAGTTAGTAATATCCAATTTGAGGACAAACTCTAGTGCAGGAGGAGAAAATGAATGAGAGGAATAGAAAGTATAGCAGCATTTTCCTTCTAAGGGAGGAAGGGGTTAGGGTGGTGGAGAAATCTCTGTGTATGCTATTCCCCTCTGTTGGTGGAAGCTGGATAAAGGAAAGGTGCAAACTTCAAGGTGTCTAGAAGCTCTTCAGTCTGTTGAAGCTTACAACCTAGAGTGGGTGGCTTTTGTTTTATCAGGGCTCACGAAGCAGGCCTGAAACTGAGTTGCTGTTGTTCAGTGGCTAAGTAGTGTCCAACTTTTTGCAACCCCATGAACTGCAGCACGCCAGGCTTCCCTGTCCTTCACTGTTTCCCAGAGTTTGCTCAGATTCATGTCCAATGACCTGGTAATGCTATCTAACCATCTCATCCTTTACCACCCTTTTCTCCTTTTGCCTTCAATCTTTTCCAGCATCAGTGTCTTTTCCAATGAACTGACTCTTTTCATCAGGTGGCCAAACTGAGTACAGGTGGAGAAAATGGATGGAGCAACTTTTAAGAATCATGGTGTATGACATTTCTTCATGTCATTGGTGCTAACCTCTAGGCATCCTGTGAGGTCTGTTGCATACACAGAGCCTCGAGGAAGGGGGCTGAGCTCTCCATGTGGGTCAGTGCTGAGCATGGGTGGGAATGGAGTCATGAGAGGCCCTGTGTAAGGCTGAGGGTTAAATCAGAGAGCAGAGAGAACTTGAGGGCCTCAGCATCTATCAGGTGGTCAGAAAAACAGAAGCTGTTCTGTGACCTGGGGACCCAGTCTGCAACCAGAAGTGTGAGGGGAGAAAGTGGGAGCCCTTAGAGTTCTGTGATACTCTTGCACCTGACCAAGCTTCTGGGAAAAATGGCTTCTGCTTCCCTCCTGCCGTCTAAGTCCAGGACATGATTCTCTCACTGACAAAGTCTAACCTGGGAGCACACGAGGGAGGGGACTGTGGGAAGCAGCTTCCAGCCCAGGTGGCAGGGTGATACGTCAGGGTTAGCACTGGACTTCCCAATATACAAGCCTGGGGAAGCTGCCACTGAGGGCTGGGTTACGCGGGGATGTTCCCTTTTACTTGGTATAAAGGCAGCAAACAGTCCTAGTTGCTATTTACTTGCCAAATATATCTTCAAGAAATTTCCAGAGAGAGGTCTTCATGTTGACCAGAAACTGTTGCCCAGGAAGTGAGTGGTCATGTGGTTGGTAACACAAGGCTCCCAGGTGACAGCCTGTGGACACCTAGCCTCTACCCACAATTCTAAACTTTCCTCAGCCACTCCTTCACTGAATGCTTTAATGTCTGGCCTATGTGGAAAACATTTCTTCAGCTCATTGGAGACCCTTATCTTTATTAGGGAAACTTTGCCTGCTAGGTCTGCTTTTGGTGATTCTCAGAGAGTGAGTGTATTCATGATTCTGAGAATACTCATTTCAGAGTCTGTCTGTTAAGGATCTGTGGTGTTAGAAGTGAATGGTTTCTGGGATTTCCCTGGTGGTCCAGTGGCTAAACTTCTGCACTCTGAAAGCAGGGGGCCTGGGTTTGATCCCTGGTCAGGGAACTAGATCCCACATGCCACAGTTAAGAGTTCACAAGCTGCAACTAGACGATTCTGCATGCCTCTACTAAGACCTGGTGCAGCCAAATAAATTTAAAAAGAAAAAAGAAGTGAATGGGTTCTGAGCAGTCAGTGCTTCATTTAACCAAAGATATAGGGTTGCTGGTTTGGAATGTGTGGGAACAAAGATTGGGAACAAAGAGTCACATGGGTAGCCAGTGAAGAAAATAATTCCAGAAAAGTTTGTAAGCACTCTCTATGTAAAGGCATAGAGAGAATCATATAATACCCAAATTCAAATATTGCTTAAAATAAGGCCTAGGAATTATTGGTGCTTTTGACAGCATTGAGTTCTCGAATACCCTTCCCTCCACCCTACCTCCCACAATCCCAAAGCGTGTAAGAAAAAAATCTGTCTTCTTGAATTTGGGGCTCTGTAATTAAGAATGGATGCTAATTAGTCTCCACCTTTGCATACTTCAGGAAGAAAGGGCTGTCATGCAAATGAGTATGAGTAGCACATTTATGCTAGAGAGATTTTAATTTTTGAAGTTTAATTTCAAGCTTGCCAGAAGTACCTACTTGAAGCCCTACCACTAGCCCAAAAGAAAGATGCCCTTCTTTCCTTCCTTAAGACACCTGGCTGTCACCCGCCAGAAATCTGTGATAAGTATTCGAGTTCACAATCTGTGCAATGTGAAGGGGGCCCTAGAGTTGTGCAGTGCACTTGCTGGGCTTCTGCACATGGAATCCTGGTGTGCACACAGATACGGGTCATTCAAATTCCAAAGGTTGTCTACTACAGGACATTCTACCAGCTTTCATTTGGACCTATTGAAAGTCCTTTAAAAACAAATGCTGTATTTATTTAAAAAAAAAAAAAAATCCCACCTTTCATTCTCTCCTACTTCCTGAATCAGCTCTGCCTACTGTAATCTGATTAGCAGAAATCTACCAGGTGCCCACCCTGTCCTGTTCTTTTCAAAGGGCCAGTCACCCCCTGTGTGGACTCCTCCCATCCTCCCCCGTCTCCGGCCCTGCTGGCCATCCCCGGGCAGCGCCCCTTCCTGCGTCTGTTCCAGACCATCCAGCTGGTCTCCCTGAGGTACCTCCCCGCTCCCTCCTCCCAGGCCTGTGGGAACCTTCAAGAAAAGTGAGTCTGGAGCCCTGCTTGCCACAAGGGACTGATGAAGCTTGTGGCTGGATGCCCCAGTTTTGTGGGTGTGAGGACAGTGGGTTTGTGTGGTCGGGCCAGCTGTGAGGTCTGGTGAATGAGCTGGACCAGCAGGCAGTGTATTCAGCACCCAAGGTGCAAGTGGCCGGAAACAGCGAGGTCCCAGTAGCTGACAGCAGCAGCTGACGAGGCTACACTGCTCTCAGTGCCAATGAACAGGGTCAGAGTCCACAGGACAAAGGGTCCCTGAGAGCAGGTGACAGGTAGATGTGATCAATCCCAGGGCAGAGGCTGTGGACTCTGCTAGGCATGTCCCCTCCATGAGGAAGGTCCCACCAGGGTAAGGCACTGAGTCTAGAATGGGGCTCTGCACTGCCATCCAGTTTGTCGGTCAACTCACGTGCTAAGTTGGAAGACACCCTTGACCTTCTGAGCTTTGACATGGGATAAGGCCCACCTGGTCCATCTCAGGGGTATGTTGGGAGGCAGAGGGGGTAGGAAGTGAAGCCTGAGTGTTCATTGAAAGCAGAGATGAGTGCAGGGGTCTATGGGAAGGTGGCTGGAAATCAGGGAGCTCCAGACCAAGGTCAGGGATCCCGGTAGTGGGGTAGAAGGAAATCCGGGACTGGCCTCCTCTCAGATTTCTCCATCTGTGGTGGACGGAAGCACCCCACCTTGACCTTGGGCTATTTCTAGAGAGCTGGCCAGGCCACACTCTCCATGACGGCAGCAGCTGGCCACCTCCCCCTGGGGACTGGCTGCTCACTCTTCGGCTCCAGTTGGACCTGCTCCAGGCTGGGCTGTCACTGGGTGAGCTGTGGTAGCTGAGGGGGAGGACAGAGCCCAAGCTGGGCCCTCTGGAGAGGCCTTGTGTCTCAGGGGCACTTTAGCTCCCAAGGAGAGTAAACGATCTTGTGGGGCTGGGCCCGTAGTCACCTTAAAGAATCCCCTCTCGAGGGCAGGCTGAATAGGCCTGTGATATTCACTAGCCCCATGAGCACTACGGCCTTACGTTTACTTAGGGCATTGTTGTTGTTGTTTAGTCACTAAGTCGTGTCTGACTCTTTGCGACCCCATGGACTGTAGCCTGCCAGGTTCCTCTGTCCATGGACTTTTCCAGGTAAGAATAAAGAACAGATTTTTGGACTCAGTGAGAGAAGGAGAGGGTGGGATGATTTGAGAGAATAGTATTGAAGCATATACATTACCATATGTAAAACAGATGGCCAGTGGAAGTTTGATGTATAACACAGGGAACATAAACGCAGTGCTCTGTGATGACCTGGAAGGATGGGATGGGGAGGGAGGTGGGGGGTTCAGGGTGGAGGGGACACATGTATGTCTATGGCCAATTCATACTGATGTGTGGCAAAAACCATCACAATATTGTAAAGTAATTATTCTCCAATTAAATAAATCTAAAAAGAATAATGGAGTGGGTTGTCATTTCCTTCTCCAAGGGATCTTCCTGACCCAGGGATTGAACCCTCATCTCCTGCATTGCAGGTGGATTCTTTACCACTGAGCCTTTGCAATTCCTTCTCACTCAGTCATTCCTCCACCCAACAAATATGTATTGAGGGCCAACAGGGCCGCCCATAGAGCTTACTTGTGAATAAACAAGTAAATAATTGTGAAGAGCAAATGCAATTCCAACTTCTAGTAAAAGCTAAGAAGGAAATGAACAAACAGGGAATAGCGGTAGGGGCCTTCCGGCAGAGGTGTCATTTAAGTTGAGGCTTGAAAGATGGGAAAGGGCTAGCTATGTGAATAATGTGGGAAAGGGTTCCAGGTAGAGGGAACAGCATCTGTGAAAGCCCTGAAGCAGAAAAGAGCTCCGTGCCTCAGAGACAGCAAGGAGTCCTGGGGGACTGGATGTGTAATGAGTGAGAAAAAAGGGGTGGGAAACCCAGTCAGAGAGACAGGCAGGGATCAGATCCTGTGACCCTAAGAAAGAGTGTGGATTTTCTTTACGGATAAGAGAAACTGCCAAAAGGTTTTAAGGAAGGTGTGATAAGATCTGACTTAAGTTGCAAAGAAGGTGAAGGGAAACTAAAGAGCTTCTTGATGAGAGTGAAAGAGGAGAGTGAAAAAGCTGGCTTAAAACTCAACATTCAAAAAACTAAGATCATGGCATCTGATCCTATCACTTCATGGCAAATAGATGGGAAATAAGTGGAAACAGTGACAGATTTTATTTTCTTGGGCTCCAAAATCACTGTGGATGGTGACCTTAGCCATGAAATTAAAAGACACTTGCTCCTTGGAAGAAAATCTATGACAAATCTAGACAGCGTGTTAAAAGGCAGAGACATTTTTTGCCGACAAAGGTCTGTATAGTCAAAGCTATGGTTTTTCCAGTAGTCATATACGGATGTGAGAGTTGGACCATAAGGAAGGCTGAGCGCTGAAAAATTGATGCTTTCAAACTATGGTGCTGGAGAAGACTATTGAGAGTCCCTTGGACTGCAAGGAGGTCAAACCAACAAATTCTAAAGGAAATGAGCCCTAAATATTCATTGGAAGGACTGATACTGAAGCTCCAATTCTTTGGCCACCTGATGCAAAGATCTAACTCATTGGAAAAGACCCTGATCCTGGGAAAGATTGAAGGCAGGAGGAGAAGAGGGCAACAGAGGATGAGATAGTTGAATGGCATCACTGACTCAATGGACATGAGTTTGCAAACTCCAGGAGATAGTGAAGGACCGGAAAGCCTGTTTTGCTGCAGTTCATGGGGTCGAAAAGAGTCGAACATGACTTAGTGATTAAACAACAACAATAAAGCTGTAAAGAGGTTACTCTGCTGTGTGGTAGGAGAGAGGAGTACAAGTAGGAGGCTGCTGCAGGAGCTTGGGTGACTTGGACCAGATAGTTTATCAGACAGGATAGGCTATGTTGTGCTACAGTAACAAACAGACCTTAACCTCAGTGGCTTAACAACAAATATTTATTTTCAGGTGTTTTTTTTTTTTTGCCAGTGAGCAGGACAGCTATGCTTGTATTAATTACTCAGGGATTCAGGTTGTCAGGGTCCTCACCTCAATATGATTTCCATAATGCCCATGGCAGGAGGAAGGGATGTGTACTGGTTCTTGAAATTCCCCACCAGAAGTGACAGATGCTTCGTCTTCTCACATGTAAGAAGTAAGTCACACAGGCATGCCTAACTTCAAATAGGCTGGAAAAGTGCTATCATCCCATGTCCCCAGGAGAAGAAAACCCGGACCACACTGATGACCCATCCAAACTGTGAGAGTGAAGTTGGAGAAAGTGAATAAATTCAAGATATGTTTGGAAGGAAAAGTAACAGGTCTTACTGATGAGTGATGTATAGAGAGATGGGGAGCAGAGGGCAGAGTCTAGATGATATTCCAGGTTCCTGGTTGAAATGTTCCTGGTTTAACATCTGTGTATGTTTGCACTTGCTAAGGCATATAATGGCTTTGAGTGGGGACCAGAATACAAATGTTGGACACGTCAAGGATGGTAACTGAATTATGCAAGCTTTCTGGAGCTCAGAAAAGAGGTTTAGGCTGGATACAAATTTGGGTGTCATCAAAAAAGTAGTGAAGAACACCTTGGGAGTGGATGGGCTCACTTCAGGGAAAGGTGCAGGCAAGTGAGAGGGTGCAGGATTGAGCCCTGGGACCCCATCACCATGAGGTTGAGGGGAGGATGAGCAGCCAGCCAAGCAGAAGACGAGAAGCCCAAGGAGTATGCACCATAGTCAGAAGACAGCTCAGGGATTTTAGAAGCGGGAGAGGCTGCTAAAAAGTGTCGTCTGAAGGAGTAGGAAAGTGACCTTGGATGTGACACAAGCAGTTTTTGCTCCACTGGTGGAAGCGAAAGCCCCTTTAGTGTGGGTTAAGACATGAAGTGGGTAGACCAGGAAGTGGGTACGCCAATCCAGGGGAGGAGTGTAGCCTGACTCAGCCTGGATGATGTTTCTTCCCTGTCCCATGTCTCTCTTCAGACAAGCCTTTCCCAAGATGGTGGCCTCAGCTTGAGCCCCACTTCCTTTGTGCAGGAAAGAGTATGTGTTTCTTGCCCAGGAATCTCGGCAGGATTGTCACTGCTTGTGCTGGATCCTTTTTTTTGACCTTTGCCTGAACTAATCCCAGAGCCAGGGAATTCAGGGCCCTGAATGTTCCACCCTGGACTGTGCTGCTCATGCCCTCTCACTCTCCCCCACCTCAGCTAAGGGTGGGGTCCATGACCCCAGAAATTCCATTAAAACACAAATTCCAGAAGATGAGTTGATACTGGGCAGCAAAAATAAAGTTGTATCTGAATGTTGCATGTCTAAGTTAATGTTTTACTGTACTATTTTTAAAAAGTTTTTCTTTCTTTCTTTCTTTCTTTCTTTACGGCTGTGCTGGGTTTTCATTGCTATGTGCAGGCTTTCTCTAGCTGTGGCGAGTCGGGGCTACTCTCTAGTTGCGGTGTGTGGGTTTCTCATTGTAGTGGCTTCTCCTGTTGCAGAGCACAGGATCTAGGGTACTGGGGGTTAAGTAGCTGCGGCCAGTCTGATTCTGATCCTTTCTCACATGTCTGTTTCTCCTCTCTGAAGCCTGTCTGATCTCCCGTTGGTTCCCCAGTGCTCTCCAGTGTCACAACACTACACTTTGGTGTAGCTCCATTTTAATTTGTCTGGCTATATACCAGCCCCTTTAATCCAGAAATGTATATCCTTTATTTAGTTCTGAGTTATTTTCTTAATTTGTTTATTTACTGGTTCCTTCCTTTTGTTTTTTTTTTTCCCCTGATCTCTCTTTCTAGAAGTCAGAGTGATTTGGATGTTGGACTTCCTATTCTGATTTCTCCAATTTTCTCTTTTTGTCTTTTTGTTCTACTTCTGGGAAATTTCCTCAGTGTTTTTTTCTTTTTGTTGAATTTTTCAATGCTACTATCATTTTCCCATCTTTGTAATCTTAAAAATATTCTCTTAATGAAAATGCAGAGATCACAACAGACAACACAGAATACAAAGGATCATAAGAGACTACTATCAGCAATTATATGCCAATAAAATGGACAACGTGGAAGAAATGGACAAATTCTTAGAAAAGTACAACTTTCCAAAACTGGACCAGGAAGAAATAGAAAATCTTAACAGACCCATCACAAGCACGGAAATTGAAACTGTAATCAGAAATCTTCCAGCAAACAAAAGCCCAGGTCCAGATGGCTTCACAGCTGAATTCTACCAAAAATTTAGAGAAGAGCTAACACCTATCCTACTCAAACTCTTCCAGAAAGTTGCAGAGGAAGGTAAACTTCCAAACTCATTCTATGAGGCCACCATCACCCTAATACCAAAACCTGACAAAGATGCCACAAAAAAAAGAAAACTATGGGCCAATATCACTGATGAACATAGATGCAAAAATCCTTAACAAAATTCTAGCAATCAGAATCCAACAACACATTAAAAAGGTCATACACCATGACCAAGTGGGCTTTATCCCAGGGATGCAAGGATTCTTCAATATCCACAAATCAATCAATGTAATACACCACATTAACAAATTGAAAAATAAAAACCATATGATTATCTCAATAGATGCAGAGAAAGCCTTTGACAAAATTCAACATCCATTTATGATAAAAACTCTCCAGAAAGCAGGAATAGAAGGAACATACCTCAACATAATAAAAGCTATATATGACAAACCCACAGCAAACATTATCCTCAATGGTGAAAAATTGAAAGAATTTCCTCTAAAGTCAGGAACAAGACAAGGGTGCCCACTTTCACCATTACTATTCAACATAGTTTTGGAAGTTTTGGCCACAGCAATAAGAGCAGAAAAAGAAATAAAAGGAATCCAAATTGGAAAAGAAGAAGTAAAACTCTCACTGTTTGCAGATGACATGATCCTCTACATAGAAAACCCTAAAGACTCCACCAGAAAATTACTAGAACTAATCAATGAATATAGTAAAGTTGCAGGATATAAAATCAACACACAGAAATCCCTTGCATTCCTATACACTAATAATGAGAAAACAGAAAGAGAAATTAAGGAAATAATTCCATTCACCATTGCAATGAAAAGAATAAAATACTTAGGAATATATCTACCTAAAGAAACTAAAGACCTATATATAGAAAACTATAAAACACTGGTGAAAGAAATCAAAGAGGACACTAATAGATGGAGAAATATACCATGTTCATGGGTTGGAAGAATCAATATAGTGAAAATAAGTATACTACCCAAAGCAATCTATAGATTCAATGCAATCCCTATCAAGCTACCAACGGTATTCTTCACAGAGCTAGAACAAATAATTTCACAATTTGTATGGAAATACAAAAAACCTCGAATAGCCAAAGCTATCTTGAGAAAGAAGAATGGAACTGGATGAATCAACCTGCCTGACTTCAGGCTCTACTACAAAGCCACAGTCATCAAGACAGTATGGTACTGGCACAAAGGCAGAAATATTGATCAATGGAACAAAATAGAAAGCCCAGAGATAAATCCACGCACATATGGACCCCTTATCTTTGACAAAGGAGGCAAGAATACACAATGGATTAAAGACAATCTCTTTAACAAGTGGTGCTGGGAAAACTGGTCAACCACTTGTAAAAGAATGAAACTAGAGCACTTTCTAACACCATATACAAAAATAAACTCAAAATGGATTAAAGATCTAAATGTAAGACCAGAAATTATAAAACTCCTAGAGGACAACATAGGCAAAACACTCTCTGACATACATCACAGCAGGATCCTATATGACCCACCTCCCAGAATATTGGAAATAAAAGCAAAAATAAATGGGACCTAATTAAACTTAAAAGCTTCTGCACACAAAGGAAACTATAAGCAAGGTGAAAAGGCAGCCTTCAGAATGGGAGAAAATAATAGCAAATGAAGCAACAGACAAACAACTAATCTCAAAAATATACAAGCAACTCCTGCAGCTCAATTCCAGATAAATAAATGACCCAATCAAAAAATGGGCCAAAGAACTAAATAGACATTTCTCCAAAGAAGACATACAGATGGCTAACAAACACATGAAGAGATGCTCAACATCACTCATTATCAGAGAAATGCAAATCAAAACCACTATGAGGTACCATTTCATGCCAGTCAGAATGGCTGCGAACCAAAAGTCTACAAGCAATAAATGCTGGAGAAGGTGTGGAGAAAAGGGAACCCTCTTACACTGTTTGTGGGAATGCAAACTAGTACAGCCACTATGGAGAACAGTGTGGAGATTCCTTAAAAAACTGGAAATAGAACTGCCTTATGATCCAGCAATCCCACTGCTGGGCATACACACCGAGGAAACCAGAATTGAAAGAGACACGTGTACCCCAATGTTCATCACAGCACTGTTTATAATAGCCAGGACATGGAAGCAACCTAGATGTCCATCATCAGATGAATGGATAAGAAAGCTGTGGTACATATACACAATGGAGTATTACTCAGCCATTAAAAAGAATACATTTGAATCAGTTCTAATGAGGTGGATGAAACTGGAGCCTATTATACAGAGTGAAGTAAGCCAGAAAGAAAAACACCAATATAGTATACTAACGCATATATATGGAATTTAGAAAGATGGTAACCTTAACCCTGTATACGAGACAGCAAAAGAGACACTGATGTATAGAACAGTCTTTTGGACTCTGTGGGAGAGGGAGAGGGTGGGATGATTTGGGAGAATGGCATTGAAATATGTATAATATCATATATGAAACGAGTCGCCAGTCCAGGTTCGATGCATGATACTGGATGCTTGGGGCTGGTGCACTGGGACGACCCAGAGGGATGGTATGGGGAGGGAGAAGGGAGGAGGGTTCAGGATGGGGAACACATGTATACCTGTGGCAGATTCATTTTGATATATGGCAAAACCAATAAAATATTGTAAAGTTAAATAAAATTAAATTTAAAAAATTATTCTCTTAATACACTTTGGAAAAAATCAGTAAATCAGTAATTTATCCTTGGACAGAAAGGAGATTAAACCAGTCAATCCTAAAGGAAATCAACCCTGAATATCCACTGGAAGGACTGATGCTGAATTTGACACTCCAGTACTTTGGCCACCTGATGCAAAGAACCGACTTATTAGAAAAGATCCTGATGCTGGGAAAGATTGAGGGCAGGAGGAGAAAGGGATGACAGAGGATGAGAATAGTTGGATGGCAGCACCGACTCGATGGACATGAGTTTGAGCAAGCTTCAGGAGATGGTAAAGGACAAGGCGAGCCTGGTGGGCTGCAGTCCATGGGGTTGCAAAGAGTCAGACGTGACTTAGCGACTGAACAACAAACCTCTCGCATCAGCTCCTCCTGCACTGTGTCGTATCAACCCCTCCTCACTGTATGCTTTCCAGCATCTAAAGTTTGGCTGCTGTGGTTCCCCCTCTTGCTTTCTCTGCCCTTTGGTTTCTCTCTCTTCCCCTGCTCCCCACACTTAATCTCTTTACTATAATATTGGTGAGGGTACAGGAGGGAGAAACATAGTGTGTGTGTTCTCAGCCTGGACTCTTAACCTGGAAACTTCCGATCAGTTTTTTAATATCACCCTCTTATATATAAACAACCAAAGATCAGCTAGTAATTGAGAAAAGGCTCTGTGAATAATAGAGAAAAACCAAGGCAGAAGAACAAGCTTACAAAGAGAAATAAAGTCACTGTAGGAAAAAAGAGGAAAACTTCAAGAAATATAGTATCCACAATATATTTATGGGATAGTTAGTATATATATATATATATTTTTTTTTTAATTTCTTGAAACAGATAACTAGAGAACTTTAGGGATAAGTGTGCGTGGCATTTGCTCAGTGGTGTCTGACTCTTTGTGACACCATGGACTATAGCCTGCCGGGCTCCTCTGTCCATGGAATTCTCGAGGCAAAAATACTGGAGAGGGTTGCCATTTCCTTCTCCAGGGGATCTTTCCGACCACCCGCATTGCAGGCAGATTCTTTTCCATTTGAGCCACCAGGGAAGCCCAAGGGCAAGTGGTCTTAAAATCTTAAAAACTGAGAATTCCCTGATGTTCCAGTGGTTAGGATTCCATGCTTCCACTGTGGGGGGCAGAGGTCTGAACCCTGGTTGGGGAACTAAGATCTTGTATGCTGCACAGCAAGGCCAAAAATAAAATAAAATCTTAAAAATGCATAAAGATGCCCATATAAGAATATTTATCACAATATGATTTCTAACAGCAGAAAATTTATATAACCTAGATGTCTAAAAATAGAAGAGTAATTTAATAAAACATAGTATACAACTATAGTGAAATATCATGCAACTGTTAAAAATGATGTGGTAGAAATGTATTTATGTAAATGAAAAGTAACTCACAGTGTATCATCAACAGATTAGAATAAAAATATTTACAGTAAAATCCTATTTTGGAAAAAATATTGTATATATGTGCAAAGAAAAATGTACTACTCGAGTTACCAGATGAATTCTGTCAGTGGGTTTAAAACCTTTATGTGCAGATACAAATCTGGAAATATAGGTCTCAAGATTATTAGCAGTGATTACCTGGAGGTAATAGAATTATAGGTGAACATTATTTTCTTCTTTGTACTTTTCTATATTTGGTCAATTATTTTTCAAAATGCATGCATTACTTTATAACCAAAATTCAGTATTGTTTTTGTTTGTTTCTAATGTTTATTCCATTTGATCCAATGATTCCTTTCCTACAAAAATACCCTAGGTAAATAGTCAGAGCAGATCATAAAAATTATCTAAAAGAATTTTTTGCATAATGTTATTTAGAACTGCCAAGAAAATTGGAAACAATAATAACTGACAAACTGGGATTGGTTAGATTATATTGCACTTATATGCTGGAGTACTCAGCTATTAATCCACGCCAGAATTTTTGGATGGATAGCAGTTTTACTTCCCAGGGGGCACTAGTGGTAATGAACCTGCCTGCCAATGCAGGAGATGTAAGAGACAGGGTTCGATCCCTGGGTTGGGAGGATCCTCTGGAGGAGGGCATGGCAATCCACTGCAGTATTCTTGCCTGGAGAATCCCATGGACGAAGGAGCCTGATGGGTTATAGTCCATAGGGTTGCACAGAGTCAGACACTACTGAAGTGACTTAGCACACACACGGCATGGATATAGACAATGTGACCTCAGTGCTGTTTGAAATCACTAGATATAGATTTAGATCTATTTAGGAAAAAGACTTGAAGGAAGCACGTCAGACTATTATAAGTGGCTGGTTGTCCCAGGAGGATGCAATCCCCTTACCTGAGTGTGACTCTGGGAGGATTAAGATGGGGTCTCTCATTTACTTTTCCATTCCCAGGATCTTGTTGTTTGCAAGTATCTGTTGAACATGTAAGTATTATAAGTTGTTCTTATTTTCTTCTCTATACTTTCTGTATATTCCGAAGTTTCTACAATAACCTGTTTAATTGCATCATCACGATAAGTTAACATTTTTTATGAGGAAAAGAAAAGGGAAAACAATGGGGGAGGTGGTGCAGAAAAATTTCTTTTCCTAAATGGACTCCACTTACCTTCCCAGGGTGTTGGTAGCAATAACTCCTTCCTCTGCACACCTCACCCCCACCTCCCCAAATTGGCGAAGTTCTGGGCCTCCAGACCACCCAAGGGGCACAAAACACTGGCACAAGGCCTGCTTTCCCTAAGCAGGCAGTCCTGGGTGGGCCAGGAGGAGTGTAGCAATTCTGTTCAGTTTCTCCAGCCAAGCTTCTCCAAGAGTCCCTGGGCCAGGCCTGGTGCATTTCACTTGTCATCAGATTTTGATCTTGTAGATGTCTAGGCCACCATGGGCACCATAATTATTTCCTCGGGTGCAGATTCTTTGCCAGCACTGGGAGGTGGTAGCAGGCAAGTGGTGGGCTGGGGGAGACAGATCACTGGAGAGAGGGTCTCATGGAGAAAGGTGACAGAGAGAGGAGGCAGAATGAAACAGAGGGTCGTCAAGACTCCCACTGTTACAATAATAGCAATGCTTACCGCTTGGATCTTTACTGTGCATCAGGCACTGTGCTAATCGATTTTCATGCATTATTTTCTTTATTTTTAAATTTATTTAATTATTTTTTAAAGTTTTTTTTTTAATGGGGACTATTTTTTAAGTTTTTATTGAATTTGTTACAATATTGTTTCTGTTTTTTGTTTGGGTTTTTTTTTTTTTTTTTGGCTGAAAGGCATATGGGATCCTAGCTCCTCTGCCAGGGATCAAACCAGCATGCCCTGGAAAGTGAAGTCTCAACCACTGGACCACCAGGGAAGTCTTGCATTATTTTCTTTAATCTTCACACAACCCACATGAGTAAGGATCCATATTATCATTCCCATTTTATGGATGAGAAAACAGCCTTTGATAAGTGAAGGAGGCCACTGAAGATCATACCATGAGTTTAACTGCAAAGTACTGAGTTGAAAAGATACCTAAGGCTCTGTTCTTAGCTATTCCTGGCGCCATATTGCAAGGAGGCCCTGAACGGCTGTGAAGTGGGGGCTCCAATGGAAAATCTCAAGATTTCTGTCTGAAAGACAGAAGTCTCCTGTCTTCAGGATTGGGGTTGAGTAGTTTCCCAGAGATCAGACACTGGGGGCCTTGGAGACGCTGCCTAGCAGAGGCCCTGGGGGCCACCAGGGGGCAGCAGAGGCCTGCATTGGCTGGGGCGGCCCTGTCCCCAGTTGACTGCAGGCTTGGGGCAGCTGTCCTGACTGAGCTGCTGGTGGCCAAGAATAGCCAGGGGCTGTAGTTCACGTGGGTACTCCTTCCCAGGGTTTCGAAAGCCCCTCACGTCATCCCTATCATTTCACAATCCTCCTCCCAGAGCACTTTTTCCATCTTCCACAAAACAGGTCCTATCTTGGCTGGTGAGGAGACAGCTCAGGGACACACACTTCCTGCAGACAGCATGTGAGATGCTGGCCTGGGCACTGGGATTAAGAAAAAAACAAACAAACCACCAAACAGGTCTTACTCCCAAGCGACTTTGTCACAGAAATAAGTAACCAAGGTACACAGTGTAAACTTCAATAATATATACAGGTGTGAGATTTAGTGGCAGGACAAAGTGGAGAAAGAGGGGCAGAATTATGTCTTAGGGGCTTAGACAGAATTAGTATTTTAGGGACTTAGCTTAGAAGTGACCCAAAGGAGTGTGTCTGTCTGCAGAAGTCATTTGTCCTGTGAGCTGAAGCAAAGAGGCTGAAAATTCTGGCCTAGAAGGGTAAAGGGCCCTTGTTTGAAAAGTATGAGAATGGGCTTCCCTAGTGGATCAGTGGTAAAGAATCTTCTTGCAATGCAAGAGATGTGGGTTTGAATCCTGCATTGGGAAGGTCACTTGGAGAAGGAAATGGCAGCCCATTCCAGTATTCTTGCCTGGGAAATCCCATGGACAGAGGAGCCTGGAGGGCCACACTCCCTAGGTTTGCAAAAGAGTCGAACTCGACTTAGTGACTAAACAACAATGAAAATGTCAAGTGTTCTAGAAATCGTAAAGTTTGCATCTCTTAAATCTTGCATCAGGGTGAGGGTTGGGATAGTTGAAGCAGACCTAACCTGGGCTCAGTAAGCTGGTAAGGGAGGGTGGAGGAGGGTAGTTGGGAGGTGATTATAGGGTCCAGTGTCAAGGTCAATGGGCTCCAGTAAATCTAATGGAGAGAAGACCCAGCCTCATCTCCCACTCCTTACAATGGCGGTCACAGTCCTTCATCCCCAGGGCTGGCAGGACAGCTTGGACCAGTTCAGTTCTGTCACTCAGTTGTGTCCAACTTTTTGCGACCCCATGGGCTGCAGCACACCAGGCTTCCCTGTCCATCACCAACTCCTGGAGTTTGCTCAAATTCATGTCCATCGAGTTGGTGATGCAGATGCTCACTTTCCTAAGCCAGGGACTCAGGCTCTCAGGATTATCCCAGTGAGGATTATCTCAGTGGGATTCCAGGTCTCCACCCAGCCAAACCCTCTCCCTTACAAAAGACTGAAATGGGCTTGTCTGGGTAATTCTGACAACCTGGACTCATTCTTGGCTGATAGCCTGCATGGTCCCTGAAGCTGTCCTCTCCCAAGAAGGTCGCGGAAATGGAGTGGGGTTGATGGGGGCCCTAGAGATGCTGTCACAGGTCTATCTTCCCCCTGCAGTCCAGCAGGCTTCTGTGGCACCCACTCCACGGCACTGTGGACACAGGTGTGCTATATCTTGGCCCTGAGAATGCCTGGGTCATGTGGGGCTCCTTACCAGTCGTTCACTTTATTCCCAGATAACTTTTTTTCTGGGCCAACTAAGCCCTGATGATGCTTTTAGGCAATGGTCCTCAGCACGGCCAAGGGCAGAAGGTGGCGGTGGCGGGGGGGGTGCGGGTAGGGCACCAGGATCTGGGGGCTTGGCGTGTGTGGCTCCACCCAGGATGCCCAGAGGCTAGTGTTCAGGTAACCAAGCTTTTCTGGTTAAATAAGGGCCACCCTCAATACCTTTAAAATTTTAGGCTTTTGGAGTTAGGAATCATTCTAAAATATAATCTCATCAATAAACCTTTAATGAATTCTTAATATGGATCAGTCTTTCTACCTTTTTATTGTCTTTTTTTTGGCTGCACAGTTTATGGGATCTTAGCTCCTTGATTAGGGATTGAACCCGGGCACTCGACAGTGGAAGCACAGAGTCCCAGCCACTAGACAGGCAGGAAATCCCCTGTATTGTCTTCTCTAGGACATCTGTTGCTGTTCAGTCTCTCAGCACTGTCCAACTCTTTGCAGCCCCACAAACTGCAGCACACCAGGCTGCCCTGTTCTTCACTGTCTTCCAGTTTGCTTAAACTCAAGTCCTTTGAGTTGGTGATGCCATCCAACCATCTCATCCCCTGTCCTCCCCTTCTCCTCCTGCCCTCAGTCTTTTCTGGCATCTAGGACATTAATGGATTCCTATTCCACCAGTTTTCTAGAACTAGAAATTAAAGAATTGGGACAAGGGACGTTCCCTGGAGGTCTGGTGGAAAGACTCTGCACTTCCACTGCAGGGGGTGTGGGTCAGGGAACTAAGATCCCACATGTATGCAACCAAAAGATAAATGAATAAATATAAAAGTGGGAGGTGGGGCTGAATGACACTTTATGGCATTAGTGTCTCACATTTTTTGATTGCATGTTATCTCACTTGTTTCTTGTAACAACACTGGGAATGTTATTACCATAGACATTTTCACTGGACCAAGGAAGAAACTGACGGTCTGACTGAGGCTTACCCATGTGGGCTAATGGGGCTTCCATCAGGTTCTCTGGTGTTTAGCCCCCAGGCCTCTCTCTGCTTTCTGGGGCTTCTGTGGTGTCAGAAACACCTGGGCAGCTTTGACTTTGTTTTTTCCAACAAAACTGAACTGCTTTCATGGCACCTTTTCCGCACACTGAGGGCCAACCTCCAAGTAACTCCAAGACATTGAAGAGAAAGAGAGACCTGTGAGTCATGTGTGGGTCTCAGACAAAGGCCTATTTAAATGCATTCATGAGTCTGTTCTCTATGTAAGTCTGTTCTCTATGTAAGACTGTTCTTAGCGAGGAAAGGAGGGGGTGGGAGAGGGAGTAGCATTGAAATACATACATTACCATGTGTAAAGCTGTAGACTGTGGCCCTCCAGGCTCCTCTGTCCATGGATTTCCCAGGCAAGAATACTGGAGTGGCTGGCCATTCCCTTCTCCAAGGGATCTTCCTGACCCAGGGCTTGAACCTGGGTCTCCTGCATTGCAGGCAGATTCTTTACTGTCTGAGCTACCAGGGAGACCCATAATATAGCTAATGGGAAGTTGTATCTGGTGTTCTGTGACAACCTGGAAGAGTGGAATCGGGGGAGATGGGAGGGAGGTTCAAGCGGGAGAGAAATTATGTATACCTATGGCTGATTCTTGTTGATCTATGGCAGAAAACAACATAACATTGTAAAGCAATTATCTCCAATTAAAAATGTGTGTGTGTGCTCAGTTGCCTCAGTCACATCTGACTATTTGTGACCCACTGGACTGTAGCCTGCCAGGCTCCTGTGTCCATGGGATTCTCCAGGCTAGAATACTGGAGTGGGTTGCCATGCCCTTCTCCAGGGTATTTTCCAGACCCAGAGATCGAACCCACATCTCCTGGATCTCTTGAACTGCAGGTGGATTCTTAACCATTGAGCCACCAGGGAAGCCCCCAATTAAAAATAAATAAATTTTGAAAATGCATTCAATCAGTAACTCTTTGTTTGATCCCCATGTACTCAGCATGGGGCAATGGAGTGATCCACTAGCATGTCCTCATGCCTGTGTGTAAACCCCCTCCAAGGGCAGGCCCTGGGACTGTCTATGGAGGACCAAGTCACACCTGAGCTCTTTCAGGCTGCCTTGGCGTCCCCCTGGGGTGCCCCTCGTCAGCGGCGGAGGTGGGCAGGTGGGCAGTGAACTGTCTGTCAACACCACCAGATGGTTGAGGAGCTCAGAGACGGACTCTTGAGAACCTATTCGTGGAGGAGGGGCAGAGTGGGGTCAGTGTAGGGGGCTGTGTCACTGAGGAGGTGACATTCGAGCTGCCCTCTGAAGGATGACAGAAATTCACCAGGAGAAGCGAGAGCTCTCTTGGCAGGAAAACTATGTGAACAAAGCTCAAAGACTTTTGAGTGGTGTCTCAACAAAGGGTGGTAGGGAGATTAAGGTGCATGTGTGTGTGAGAGAGACAAGGGGGAAGGAGACAGAGACTGAGAAAGAGGCTTTATGTAAGTTTCCCTAACATTCTTTGGCCTCTGGCTTCCCCCCTGAGCCCCTGCCTGGGGGCTCTCGGCCCAGCCTTGACCTCTATGGGCCTCTGCCTACTCCCCACAGGCTCAGAGCTTCTGCACTTGAGCCCCACAAGGGCTTCCCTGTTCCCCCAGCAGCCCCCGCCTTGACTTTGTTCTTCCTAAGCCTGTCCTAAGCTTGGCTTCCACCAGGACACTCGATCCCATCCCATGGCTGGCAGTGGGGCGCGGCCCTCACAGCAGCTGCAGGGATGGTTGACTCCAGATGGAAAGTGTTTCGAGAATTCTGACGTGACATCATGCTGTCAGGACATCGTGCTGACGGTCAGTAACCGATCTGGGAGTGGCCAGGTGGACTCGTCGCCAGCTTTGCCCCTTGCCCAGGGCTGGCTCAGGTCAAGGAGTTTGGCTGGGTTGGGGGGTTGTGATTGGGGACACAGGGTGGGGCCTTCTGGTGGTCTAGGACCTCACCAGCAGCAGCCCAGAGGCCAACGGATGTCCATCTTCTTCCTATGAGCTGAGCCCAGCAGAGGCCCTGCACCCACATCCAGCACCATGGGCAGGGCCCAGTTTGGCTGCTCTCTCGCGGCTCTCCTACCTGCCCTGGGGCCTCGGCCACCTCTCCTCCCACACAGGCCAGACCGCCACCCCTAAAAGGCCACTAACACTCTGCCTGTGGCTTCTTTGGGCTCAGCTCTGCTAGCCCCGCCAAGCCTGCTGAGCCAGGTGATGACTGGGGGCTGCCCTGGCTGCAGGGCCGTAGAGTGAAAGGGGAGTCCCGCCACAGCTGACATCCGCACCCGGGCCAGGACCCAGGGCTTGTCTTCAAGGCACCATCTGTTGCCTGTGAGGGCTGAGCAGGGACAGGCGGCTGGCACCAGGGCTCAGAAGGCAGGGCTGGGAGCAGGGAGGTCATGGTGGTTTGTGGGTGGTTTGCTGCCCTTGGGGAGACAGCACCCTTGCTGTCCTCTCTTCTTCTGCCACCCTCACTCACTTGTGCAGAGTTCAGACCTGGAGCTGAAGAGTAAGAGTTAGAAGTGGTCAGCCCCACCCCCGGCTCAGGCTGGCTTCCCCGACATCAAGAGCATTTCCTTCTGGGGAAGCCAGAGGGCATAGCCAGATGGGCTCTAGCCCAGGCAAGCCTCCAGTGCTGGGCATCACAGCGGTCACCGCGGAATCATGAGACAGGAGTTGGACACTGGGCATGCAGCCACAGGATGGCCTGCCTGGGGTTGGTGCCCTGGCTGGCTCTCTGCACCTCCCCAGAGCAGACTGGTCTGACCACAGAGCTGGACATGATGGGAGACGCCTCAGAGTGGGAACAAGCCCCCAGTTGGTCATGACCCTCAGGACAGGATGGTGTTCACAGGAACTGGGCAGCAAGAGAGCCATCTGGGCTCTTGGCTTCCTGCTGTCACCATCTGCCACTTTGCAAGGGGCCAGTGGGTTTGCGGGGCTTCCCAGGTGGCTCAGAAGTAAAGAATCTGCATGCTGATGCAAGAGACACAGGTTCAATCCCTGGGTCGGGGATATCCCCTGGAGAAGGGCATGGCAACCCACTCCAGTATTCTTGCCTAGAGAATCCCGTGGACAGAGGAGCCTGGCAGGCTACAGTAACAAAGAGTTGGACACGACTGATTGTGCATGCACACACACACACACACACACACTGGATTGGAGAGAAGAGAGGAAAGGAAGGTGAGGGGGTCTGAAGATCAGGAGGGAAACAGAGAAGGAAGAGAAGGACAGTAGAGGGAAGAGGAGAGAGAGAGAGGGCAGAGAGGTGAGAGAAAGGGCTACAGGTAATAAACCTCAACATAACAGAGGCTTAAACGAGATGGCGATTTCTCCCACATACAGCTATAGGTAGGGGGTCCAGGGCTAAAGTTTGAACCCAGGTTCGCATTCTTTTTCCACCATTCCTAGCAGTTCCAAGCTGCAGCATGGAGGAAGGGGTGGGGGATGGGCATGCCCAAGACAGACCCAAGAGGGCATTGAGCACATGACTTCTCCTGCCAGCTCCCTGCATCTACATCTTGCAGTTACATCTAGCTGCAAGGGAGGCTGGGGAATGTAGTTGTTTGGAGCATCCCTGTATCCATATTAGAAAGAATGAGAAAGAAGGAGACTGGTTATTGGGACAGGAAAATAAAGAGGAAGGGAAACTCTTGGAAGGAGGAGCAGACAGGACAGGAAGGGAAGGAGGGTTAAAACCCTTTGGAGCAGCTTGTACTCATGGCCAGACCCGACCTCCCAGCACACCTGGCTCCCCCCCCGCCCCAGGATGACTGGGTCTAAGGGTCTGCCTTAGGCAAGTTCCTTGGGGGTCAGGAGTCCTCTCTCTTCTCAAAGACTGATTAGCCTGCTTCTGGGGCCCAGACCGGAAGTGGGCCATAGATACTTCGGTGAGGTCTCTGGAGAAGGCCTGCATCTAAAAAAAGGAAAGAAAATCAAGTGCAGGGTTTTATCAACACTCTCCCACTTAGTCAAGAAGAGGCTCCGGAGTGTACCTGGAGGTTGTGAAGATGGATGTGATGTCATACTGAGCCAGGATGTAAGGAAGGAACTTGTCTAGTTTCCCTCAAGGTACATGAAGGTACATAAGATACAGGACCATCTCACACGTCAGCTAGGTTGCTTTGGGCCATCCGTGACAATAAACCCAATCAGAATGCTCAGTAAGAGCATCTGTTATCTTCAAAAATGAGAGGTCCAGAGGAGGGCAGTTCCAGGATTGGTTAACTCAATAGCTGTGTGATATCTGTGCTCTGATTCTATTTTTCAGACATTCTCATAGCTTTTCTGTTTGGTTGTAAGATGGCAGCTGGACCTCAAATTGCTTTCAAAGGAAGTATTTTCCTCATCAGTGTCATTTTGACTGAGAGGATAACCTTTCCCAGAAATTCTCCATCAGAATTCCCCTTCTCTTGGCTAGACTGTTGCTATTGTTCAGTTGCTCAGTTGTGTCTGACCCTTTGCGACCCCCTGGACTACAGCATGCCAGGCTTCCCTGTCCTTCACTATCTCCTGGAGTTTGCTCAGATTCACATCCATTGAGTCAGGGGTGCCATCCAGCCATCTCATCCTCTGCCTCCCTCTCCTCCTTTTGCCTTTGATCTTTCCCAGCATCAGGGCCTTTTCCAGTGAGTCGGCTCTTTGCATCAGGTGGCCGAAGTATTGGAGTTTCAGGTTCAGCATCAAACCTTCCAATGAATATTCAGAGTTGATTTCCTTTAGGATGGACTGATTTGTTCTTCTTGCACTCAAGGGACTCTCAAGAGTCTTCTCCAGCATCACAATTCAAATTTGGCTAGGCTGAGTTACATCTGTGTCCCCCAATGAAATTCTGGCAAGGGAGAATGGCATTGCCCATTCCCATGGGATGGTTGGTTTAGGCCAATCCTGATTCATTATCTGGGGCCCACCTTCTCTGAGCAACTGGATTCTGAATAGATGAATTTCTTTTATCAAAGAAATAGGCCCCCTTGTTATAAGGAGCCATAGCTGTTGGTTAGGCTTAGGGCAAACATTACTAATCAGTTACAGATCTCCTTTTCTGACTGCTATTACCAAAGTTGGCATAGGAGATAAAGCATGTGTCCTCTTGGCCTTAGATAATGTGACATAAAGAAACAATTATACAGGGTGTCTTTAGTAACCCAGTCATCTTATTGCCTCACATGGTATCTTTTTAAAAATTTAAAAATTTTTTATTGAGGTATAATTACTTTACAATGTTGTGTTAGTTTCTGTTGTACAATAGAGTGAGTCAGCTACATGTATACATATATCCCTTCGTCTTGAGCCTCCCTCCCATCCGCCCTCACATGACATCTTTAAATATGTCTACAAATTCTTTGGCAATCTTTCCTTCAAAGGTGGAAGCATATTCTCCTCCCCTTGAGTAGGGGATTGGATTTAGTGATTTATTTCTAATGAACAGAAAATGACATGAGTGATGGTGTGTGAATTGTGAGACTAGGTATAGAAGACAGTGGAGGTTCCTCCTTGCTCTCTCTTGGACCACTTTCTCCGGGGAGCCCAGCTACCAGGCCAAGAAGGCACTCCAGCAGCTCTACAAAGAAATCCTCAAGGGGGAAGAACTCAAGCTTCTACAATCAGCTGAGTGAAGAAGCCATTCTGGAAGTGGATTTTCTAGCCCCAGGCAAGTCTTCAGATAAATGCAGTCTCAGCCAACATCTTGACTGCCACCTTATGAGAAAGCTCCAAGCCAGAAACCCCCAGTTAAGCCACTCTCAAATTGCTGACTTGCTCACAGAAACCATGAGATAATAAATGTTTCTTGTTTGAAACCACCAAGTGAAAGTGATAGTCGCTCAGTCCTGTCTGACTCTTTGCCATCCCATGGACTATAGCCCGCCAGACTCCTCTGTCCATGGAATACTCCAGGCAAGAATAGTAGTCATGCCCTTCTCCAGGGGATCTTTCCAACCCAAGGACCAGACCTGGTCTCCTGCATTGCGGGCAGACTCTTTGCATCTGAGCCGCAAGGGAAGCCACCAAAGGTTTGGAGTAATTTGTTGTGCAGCAGAGCTGGGACTAGGGTAAAGCAAGTGAGGAACCCAACCCTGAAAACGAATGCCTCCTTAACTCTGAGCCCTGGCTTCCTCACTTGCCTCACTTTAGTCCCAGTTCTCTGTGTGTGTTTAGTTGCTAAGTCGTACCTGACTCTTGGCAACCCCGTGGACTGTAGCCTGCCAGGCTTCTCGGTCCATGGGGTTTCCCAGGCAAGAATACTGGAGTGGGTTGCCAGAGAATCTTCCCAACCCAGGATTTGAACCCTCATCTCCTGCACTGGCAGGCAGATTTGTTACAGCTGAGTCATTATATCTAGCAGGATGTAAAGTTTCATGCTCCTTTTACCTACCTAACATTTCCCAGCTTGTACTTGGAGGTCCTTGGGGTTCTGAAGAAGCTTGCTCCTTCTCCAGCTCCAAAGGTGGAGCATGTGACTAAGTACATCAGCCCATTCCAGAACCCTTAGGTCATAGTGAAGGGACTGGTTATAGTACATGACCCCATTCTGTCCAATCAGAGTAGATGTCAAGCCTTTTGCTAGGGATGCTGAGACAGATACAATTCCATGCTTGTGACTGAACGAGGTAAATGCAACCAGGGGGACTTCTGATAGCCTTTGGGAATCCTCTGAGGGGAGTCAGTCTGGGGATAAAGCCGTTAGCAGGATACAAAGAAACTGGGTCCTTGGTAATATTGTTCATTGCTAGATTAACACCTACCTAAAGCCAGCCTCTTCTCTAGACTTTTCAGCCCAGGGAGCTAAGAATTTCCCTTTAAAACTTTTAAACCCAGTTTGAGCCTGGTTTTCTGTTACAGGCAGAGGAAAGCCCAAATGTGATGTTAAACACACAGAGGAGACCCCACATGGGTTACTCACACAGATGCTGCCAAAGGTCCTGCTGTTTCACACTGTGCAGAGTAAGTATCCAGATGTTCCATCGAAGTGTTGTTTCAGCCAGATGTTGACTAGACTGTAGATCCAAGGTTAAGCTGGTTTAATGCTTAAAAGCAAACACCCCTGTTCCCCTGCCCCCATCTGGTGCCTTCCCACTTCTAGTCCCTTCCAGGTAGTCATGTCCTACCCAAATCCTCAGGCAGGTGTTGTGATTTGTATCATGTGATACCACCTACCCCACTTGTCTCCCTACCCTACAGTTATGTGGACCAGGAATTGGTATCTAGCCCACAGAGCCAGTCTATAAGCTGGGCAACAACTCACATGTGGCTGGTATGAAGAGATGAGCTGGGGAAATCAGTCTTCCTTTGTCTCTCTGAACTGAGACATCCTGAAGAAGGAAGCGGTTACAGGCAGAGACAGGGCCACAGGAGAATGTTGAGCAAGCAAAAGTTATGCAGAAGAGAGAGGGGGAGTGAGCCCCTGAAAAAGAGGTGGAGAACAATTAGTCAGGATAGGTTAGGTTCTGCTGTGGAAACAAACATATCCCCGATCTCAGTGGCTTAACCCAATAAGAATTTATTCCTGACCCCACATGACTTACCTGTTACCTGTGAGCAGGAAAGACTCTGTGTACTGTGGCCACATGAGAACTCAGAGCAACAGAGACTCCCTTTTGACCCAGGCTTCCACAATTGCAGAGGTAGGGGAAGGAAATTCAGCCAGTTGCATGTCAGCTGTTAAAACTTCTGTCCAGAGGTGACACATGCCCCTTCTGCTTACAATTCATTGGCTAAAGCAAACCTCATGGCTGTGCCTAATTTGAATATTTGTGACCAGCCTTATTGATTCCACAGAGAGGGAAGCTGGTCCCCAGAGCAGCCTCAGACCCCACAGGTCCAGATTTCCTGAGGCCCTGCCATGCTGTGGTTTGTACTCACACAAGATCCCCATCACCCTTATTATCCCACACCTGTCTTGCAATGCCCATCATCTCCACACACACATTTGCTTATTTCTTGCAACTTAGGATCTCCCTTGGTGACTTTCCTGGTGGCCCAGTGGCTAAGATTCCACGCTTGCAATGCAAGTGGCCCGGGGTCCATCCCTGATCAGAGAACTAGATCCCACATGTGTATGTGTGTTTAATCACTCAGTTGTGTCTGACCCTTTGGACTGTAGCCCACCAGGCTCCTCTGTCTGTGGGATTTTTCAGGCAAGAATACTAGAGTGGGTTGCCATTTCCTTCTTCAGGGTATTTTCCTGACCCAGTGATCGAATCTGTGTCTCCTGCATTGCAGGCAGATTCTTTACCTGCTGAGCCATCAGGGAAGCCCCATATATTGCAGCTACAGTTTCCTCTGGCCACAGTTAAAGATCCCTCTGGCCACAGTTAAAGATCCCACATGCTGCAGTGAATATCAAAGATCCTGAGTGCTATAACTAAGACCCAGGGCAGCCAAATAAATAAATATTAAAAAAAAAAAAATCTCCCTCTAGGGACGCTAGGGACTTGTTTCCTTTGAATGCTCCTTTCCTCTGGGGACTCCCTTTCTCAAAAGTCTAAAGCCAGGAACTCACTAATAGTCCAGTGGTTAGGACTCCACATGCTCTCACTGCTGAGGCCCAGGTTCAATCTCCAGTCAGGGAACTAAAATCCCACAAGACATGTGGTGCGGCCAAAAACAAGCAAACAAAACAAACCTAAACCAGCACAAATCATCTTTGTGTCTCTGATTTGTAGCATAGTGAGGATCTACAGGCCCTCCCGCTTTGGGAATGTCAGGGAAGGATCCAGAGAAACTCCATTTGCACACGAAGACTGTGGGATCCTCTGGTAGGAGTGCTCCACACCTATGAAGTTTTCTAGTGCTTACTATTTGCCAAGCACTGTGCTAAGAACTTTGCCTGAATTGTCTCATTTAAAATACTTTTTGACCTCCCTTTGCAGGTGAATAGACTATGGCATAAAACTATGGCAACTCCCTTGAGGTAGGATTTTCTTAGCTATGTTCCTCATACTATGGTATGCATCGAAGAAAGATGGTGAAGAGGGCTTTGAGGCTAATGGGCAGCCTGGGGGACTGAGGTTCATTTTTGAGGAGAGGATAGAGGGTATGTGTGGGTGGGTATGTGTATGTGGGGCGGGATAGAGTGTATGTGGGGTGAAGCTGCCTCAGGTGGGTAGAAAGCTTACCTCCAAGAAGAAGAGACATACTTAATGGGGTAGGGCTTGGTATCTTTCAGATGCCCTTGGGCCCAAACTCAAGCTCTACTTGGAGAAGATTGAGAAACTGAAACAAGCTGTCTTTGACTGAGTACCTATAGTGACCAAACTGTGGTCTCTAATCACCTTTTGGCTGCTTTCCTGGTGGCTCAGCAGTAAAGAATCTGCGTGCAGTGCAGGAGATCCAGGTCTGATCCCTGGGTCAGGAAGATCCCCTGGAGGAAGGCATGGCAACCCATTCCAGTATTCTTGCCTAGAGAATTCCCATGGACAGAGGAGCCTGGTGGCTACAGTCCATAGGATCGCCAAGAGTCTGACAAGATTGAAGAGACTGAGAACATATGCAAGCATCTTTTCTCACTGAAAGGAATCAAGTCTTCTTGGAGAATTGGCTGTTTCCAGGTACAGAGCAACAATTATACAAGGTAAACGCAGAGCATCTTTTATCAGAAGTTAAGAAAGCTGCCAAACCTCACTGGGCTCATGTCAAAAGGGCTCAGATGCCAACCTGAAGGAGCATCAAATACCAAACCAACCAAATAAAAACCTTGCAATGAATTGAAACACATCAAATATTTTTAAAATCCATAAATTCAAAATGATAATAATAAAAGACATTTGGAGAATGCTTAGAGAAAAATAACTCACTATTCTAAGAACTGATAAATAAAGGGAAAAGAAGTTTTTTAAAAGCTACCTGTGGGGCCTCTCAATGACACAGTAAAGTTGAGGGTTAGTTGGAAGGTTTCTCACGTACTCCCCAAACTCTCCCTCTCGCTCTTTCCAGGTCTGAATTTCCACCATTAGAGACTCATTTCTTTCAGGTTAGAGGTGTCCTTAATTTGAGTCAAGGTAAGTCTAGTCAAGGCTATGGTTTTTCCAGTGGTCAGGTATGGATGGGAAAGTTGGACTGTGAAGAAAGCTGAGTGTCAAAGAATTGATGCCTTTGAACTGTGGTGTTGGAGAAGACTCTTGAGAGTCCCTTGGACTGCAAGGAGATCCAACCAGTCCATTCTAAAGGAGATCAGTCCTGGGTGTTCATTGGAAGGAATGATGCTGAAGCTGAAACTCCAGTACTTCGGCCACCTCATGCAGAGTTGACTCATTGGAAAAGACTCTACTGCTGGGAGGGATTGGGGGCAGGAGGAGAAGGGGACGACAGAGGATGAGATGGCTGGATGGCATCACTGATTCGATGGGCATGAGTTTGAATGAACTCCAGGAGTTGGTGATGGACAGGGAGGCCTGGAGTGCTGTGATTCATAGGGTCGCAAAGAGTCAGACACAACTGAGCGACTGAACTGAACTGAACTGAACACTTGGGAGAGATTTGTTAATTACGTCCCACACAGATTGTGATAGAGGGAAAGTGGGAGTCCTGTGGTTCCTGGGGTCTGGACAGGTAGGGGTACAGCCAGAGAAGAAGGGCTGGAGGGGAAAGATCATGGCACCATTATGGAGGTCAGGAGAACCCCCTGGGCTGGCCTTCCATAGTACAGCTCCAACCCAATCAGATGAGTCGGATCCAGCAGGTTGAAAGCATGCCAGGGATGTACATTTATTACACATTCTGGGTGATTCAAACTCAGGTTGTCCTGCTACCATCTTCGGGGAACACTGGACCGGGGCCCCTGAATCTCTCCTCCTGGTCTCTGTGACTTCCTGCTCCAGCAGTGTGGACTGTCACAGCTGAGCACATACATCTTCTGCAAACCTCACCAGTCCCCATCACTCTGGGACCTCATCACTGCTCCCAGCTCCCTTTAAGATGCCAGGCCCTTTCCTATGTGGGAAGTGGGTACCATAGAGGAAGGACACGGTCACATGGGTCCCAGTATGAGTCTGGGCTGCCTGCCCTTATCCTCTCTCTCACAGCCTCCCCAGCTGTCCCGCCCAGCTCCTCATGTGACAGCCCACTCCCTTGGGGCCCCTGATGCTTGACAACTCCTCTCTGGCTCTGCTGGGCTGGGACTCTACATCCCAGCCCAGGCCTTGACATGCCCTTGGGCCTGTGTCTGACTCTTTGCCACTCCATGGACTATCGCCTGCCAGGCTCCTCTGTTCATGGAATACTCCAGGCAAGGATACTGGAGTGGCTTGCCATTCCCTTCTTCAGGAGATCTTCCTGATCCAGGGACCGAATCTGGGTCTCCTGCATTGCAGGCAGATTCTTTACCATCTGAGCAGCCAGGATCCCTCTATCCCCGCCAGTGCCCTCATGGGGCCCTTGTCCCTGGGCAGGAGGTTCTTTGTAGACCTGCTGACCAGTTCTGTGGTTGAGCCAGGTTTGTGGCCAGCTACCTTCACTTTAGAGTCTGCAAAGCATCCTTTTTATCCCCTTTCCCACCCCATAACCCCACCTAGCCCCTTCCCATTCTGTGGGCTTCTCCCATCTCTCCCTCCCTGTTGAGATGAGCACCCATCTTTCAGGTCAGAGTCCATCCTCCCCTAGTAACACTCCTCAGCCCATCTTTCCCCCAGGGACCAACCGCCCCATCGGGGGCTGACCTTCTGAGTCTGGTCCCCACAGGCTCGACCCTGACAAATGGGTCCTGGCTGAGCACCCCTGCCCTGACACCCGGCCTTTGCCTGACCCCATGGGGAGGCTTGGGCGCCAGCCTGAGCCCTTCCTGACTGGCCTGTCCCCCAGCGCCTGAGCCTGGGTTGTGACATCTTTCCACTGAGCGGCTCTTATTTTGAGAAGGCAAAACACGCCCCCCTCCTCGTGCTGACGCCGCATGCGCTGGCGTGAAAACCCGGCTGGCCATGTTTATTTTTCTTCCTTTAATTTCCCCTTTAGAACAAACACCAGTCCTGTAACACCGACCACCCTCTCCTTTCAGATCCACAGCCTCCCCACCACCTCCCCCGCCATCCCTGGTCCTCCCGGCGGCGCAGCTGTGAATGAGAACAGAGTAAGTCCTTTAGCAGGAGGCAGTGGCCTGAATGAAATGATCCCAGCTTCCCAGCCAGCAGGGAAGGAGGGCTTGTGAGCATGTGTGTTTGCTTTTTAGAAACTCTTTGCACATCCCGAGGCTCCTATTTTCCCCTGGGCCTTGGAGCCAACGCCTCTCCACCTCACCCCCCTTCCCCTGACTCCTTTCACATTTGATTTGAATTCCTTTTTGGTCCCATGCATTTTGTTTTCTGTTTTCTACAAGGGAGCCTGAATTGGGGCCTCAGAAAAACAAGACCGGGCTGCCAACTGGAAATGTTTGCTCTGGGGGCGAGTTCGGAGGCTGGCGTCAGGCGGGGCAAGATCCGTGCCAGTGGAATGCGATTTAGGGGGGAAGCTGCAGGTCACTCAATCGCTGGCAGCCCGCCCGGGAGCAACTGAATGCTTTCTGAGCTTTGTGTGTGTGTGTGTGTGTGTGTGTGTAGACTTTTTCCCTCATGCAAACAGAGCCCTGGAGACATGGAGACAGAAGCATTAGGAAGAAGCTAGACAGGGGTTTGGAAAAATCAGAGGAACCAGAGAGATTAGGTGGATGGGGGTGGGAAGATGGTGCCAGGATCTGTGTGGCCACTTTATCCAGCACCCCTTGTATCCTCTGCTTAAAGCTCAGGGTGGGGGTGCTCTGGAGCAAGGAGAGATGCAGTCCCCTGCCCCAGCCCCCAGTGACTCATAGGCTCTTAGAGAAACAAGGGTCTCAGCACAGAACAGTCAGGCTAGCTTGGAAGTTCCCTGGCTGGAATCAGGAGACCAGTGGTGCCAGTGAGGTCAAGTGAGTCCCTGATGCTCCCTGAGCTGTCCTGCAGACTGCATGAATGGCTGAGGTTTTTCAGGGAAGGCTTCCCAGAGGAGGTGTGGTAGGGTCCCATCCCTGAGTATGAAGTACAAGTCTTTCTCTGCTTATGATGGGATTATATCCTAATACACCCATCAGTAGTTGAAAGTACTTTTAAGTCAAAAAATGTATGTAATACAGCCAATCTACTAAAGATAACAACTTAACCTACCCTACCTTAAACGTGCTTGGGACACTCCATTAACCTACACAAGCCCATTTTAACAAATACAAAATCTATCTTGTAACAGACTTTCTTGGGCTTCCCAGGTGGCAGAGTGGTAAAGAATCTACGTGCCAATGCAGGAGATGCAAAAGACGCAGGTTCGATCTTTGGGTCAGAAAGATACCCTGGAGAAGGGAATGGCAATCCACTCTAGTATTCTTGCCTGGAAAATCCCATGGACAGAGGAGCCTGGCGGGCAACAGTCCATGGGGTCGTAAAGAGTCGGACACGCGGCACAGAGCGCACACATGGCATGGACTTTCTTATGTAATTTATGGCACACTGGACGGAAAGTGAAAAACAGAAGTTGTCTGGGGACAGAATGTTTGTGGGTTGGTGTGATCACATGGTTGTCTGCGAGTGGCGGCTGCCCCTGCAGAGCATCTCAAGAGAGTATCGCTTCGAGTGGGGGTGGTTTATTCGCTCAGTCATGTCTGACCCTTGGGACCCCATGGACTGTAGCTCAGAGCTTGGTCCATGGGATTTCCCAGGCAAGAATACTGGAGTGGGTTGCCATTTCTTCCTCCAGGGGATCTTCCCAACCCAGGTCTCCTGCATTGCAGGTGGAATCCTTACCCACTGAACCACCAGGGATGCACCGCGTGTGCAGGAAAAGAACAAAATTTCAGGCACAGTTTCTACTGAATGTGTATCACTTTCACACCACCATAAAAATAAAAAAAATCTTCAGTCAAACCATTGAAAGTCAGGGATCATATGTGTTGCATAGAAAAGAAAAGAGGTGTTCAGGAGATTGTTAGCTACCCCAGGCTGAGACTGTGCTGAGCCCTTTCATTGATGACCATTTATCGTCCCAGCAACCCTTGAGGGTCAGTGGTCTTTCTATCCTACATTGCAAATGAGGAAACTGAGGACCAGAGCTTTTAGGGAACTTGGCCAAGCTCCTAGCTGGTACGTGGCCAGCCTAGTTCAGCTCAGAGTTGTCCCATAATAAAGCTTGACTTCTCCTGACCACTGAGGGTCTTTTCCCACTTAGCCAAGTTCTCTGGGTAAGGGCCTGTCTTTTTTTCCCCCCAGAAAAAGAGCAGTTAAGTTTAAGTTGGGGATGAAAGATGCCAAGGTAGACCTCCCAGAGGGCAGTGTGACAAGTGCTGAGAGATCCGAACAAAATTTGCCCCATCTCATCATCCCCAGGAAGTGGTGGCTGGGCCCCTGGGCAGTCCTGCCAGAGTTCCTACCAAGCCAGGCCTCTCTGACAGCCAGGCTCACCTTATCAATGACCTGGGTCCCTTTCTGTACTCCTCAGCACACCGCATTACATGCCAAGTTCTTTCCCATCCCAAATGTTCACTGTGGGACTGCCCCCTTCAGGGGTCCTCAGTAGTAATCTGCCACTGTGAGAGGTTCATGAATACCCAGCTGGACCAGACAGAATGGATGTATCCAGGGCACCCGGCATGACCTGAGAGGTAGTCGGGGGACCCAGCGGGGCCAGTATTTCCCAGTGATGTCAAGTGAGTCTGTACCCCAAGGAATGGTCTGGATGGTCCCTGAGCTGTCATACAGATGGAAGGAGGGAATCTAAAATGGAAGAGCTGATATGCAGGTATTGGTTGTGGGGGGACTGTCTGACCCACCACAGAAGGATTCTTGGTTAGAGAAAGCAAGGTCTATTTCAGGGTCTCTCTCAGGCTCAGTAGAGGAGAAGGAAACAAGCCAGGCTTGGCAGGGAGGAAAAGATGGGGGTGAGGGAAGGGAGTATGGACAGGATGGTTAGATCCAAGCTTGTCAGGTAGAGACCAGAAGGATAGCTGTCCATTTGATTAGAATGATTCCATTGGTCATTTGAGGATTTTATTGTCCTGAGGCCAAATGGTTAGCCTCACTCGTAGATTTTTAAAAATTTTATTTTCATTATTTATTTATTTTGGGTTGCATTAGGTCTTTGTTGCTGCACAGGCTTTTCTCTAGTTGTGGTGAGCTGGCTTCTCATTGTGGGGGCTTCTCTTGTTGTGGAGCACGGGCTCTAGGGCATGCAGCCTTCCGTAGTTGCAGCACATGGGCTCAGTAGTTGAGGCTCCCAGGCTCTAGAGCACAGGTGAAATAGTTGTGGCACACAGGCTTAGTTGCTCCGAGGCACGTGAGATCTTCCTGCATCAGGGATCAAACCCGTGTCTCCTGCATTGGCAGGCGTACTCCTTACCACTGAGCCACCAGGGAAGCCTCGTGGACTCTTTGACTGTCTAACCATTAATGTTAGGTAAATACTGTGTAGGGGTCACCTTGGTCTGCCAGGTCATCTACATAGGTTGAACTCACTTGTCAATCCTACAAGACAACTGATCTTACCAATTATTTCCAGGAATAAGCCATTGACTGAATTGACCCAACCCAGTCATTCTTTTGCTTTTTCAGAGACAGTCTTTGGACACATCTTTGGACCTCACAAATATTTAAGTCCCCCCCGCCCCCACACATACCCCATTGACAGGGCTTCCCAGGTGGCTCAGTGAGTAAAGAATCCATCTACAATGCAAGAGATGAGGGTTTGACCCCTTGGTTGGGAAGATCCCCTCGAGGAGGGCATGGCAACCCACTCCAGTATTCTTGCCTGGATAATTCCACGGACAGAGGAGCCTGGCGGGCTACAGTCCATGGGGTTGCACAGTCGAATATGACTGAAGGGACTGAGCATGTATGTACTCACATAGGCACACCACTGACAACAGCCCAGCCCCCCCAAAAGGCTGGGAAAGACCCTACAGACAATGGGCTTTGGGACTCAGTCTCTCCCATCAATAAAATGGGAAGGCTGGACTAGACCAGGAGTGGCCAACACATGGCATGAATCTGCCCTCTGCGTGGCAGACATTGCTAATCAATTACAGTGTTCATTCCCATGGGACCTGGATGCAGCCTCAGAATCCTTTTCAACACAGGGCTTCAGGCAGCCCCTACCAATCAATTAGATTTGGCATGCATGATGAAAAGCGTTTGTCCTCGGTGCCCTAGATGATCTCCAAGCCTCCCTCCGGCTGTGCCGATCTAGGATTGCAACTGATTAAGTGTGTCTGAGGACTCAGCCCAGAGACCACCAGATCGACAGCTGTCCCCAGGGCTTCCCAGGTCTGTGGGGCGGCTGTGGTAGAGCGGTACCTTTTAAATTTTCCTCACTGCTAATAAACGTGCATTGCGTCAGCTCCGCTACGCCCCCCATGGGCTCCGGCTGCCGCCATCAGAGAGGACTTTTTCAGAGAGTTGTAAAAATAGTTTTTCAAGGAGCCTGTACAGAAGAAGCAGCCAAGCCCCTTTTTTTTTTTTTTTAATTTCCTTTCTTTTCTGAGGGAATGGGGGAGATGGGTAGGGAATACTTCACAATGAAGGAATGTGCTCCTTGGGGAATTGAAAGTTGTTCTCCTAAAAAAAAAAGTTATCACACACTGGTTTCTCATCTAGCCACAGAGCATGCCTATGAGTCTTGGTAACAGCTCTCGGGAGATCACTGGCTTAAGCCAGTTCTTGTTAGGCTGTTGACAACTAGGTCCTGATGAGGGAAGCACTAATGGGCCCCTGGCTCGCTCTCTGCCCGCCCCCTGACTGATCAGGCTTTGGGTTCCAGTGGGCTTGATGGCTCCATGACAGAGCTTTTCTTGCCTGCGATAGGGGTTAGGCCTGCAAGAGAGTTTTCTTTACAGCCAGTGAACTTTTCACTTCTCCCCATTGTGCTCTGGATTTGGAAGACGCTTAAGACAGACGCTGAAATGTTAAAGGTGGGAGTATCTCCAGGTAGGTAGGAGCCATCACCTTCTTACTCTTTCCATTTTACAGATGAAGAAACTGAGGTTTGCAAGGGCAGGGGGACAGAGGAAGCAGATACCCAAGGGAAGAGTACATAGCTGGTCCTGGGATGAGAATGCATTTTTCGATGCCCAGATCAGCAAGTCAGAACTTAGGACAACTCTGATAACATCCAGCCTGGAATTTCTCAAACCCTGAGTAATGTATGCTCCTGTCTTGAAAGGTGACACCTTGTCACAGAGCCCTAGGACATCGCTATGCTCTTAGGCTTTATACTTTTAATTTTTATATAACTATAAAAAGAAATAAATTAGTAAACAAAACTACAAAGGTGATGTGCTTCCCCAGTGGCTCAGTGGTAAAGAATCCACCTGCAATGCAGGAGTCACAGTTCACCAAGTTTAATCCCTGGGTTGGAAAGATCCCCTGGAGGAGGGTATGGAAACCCACTCCAGTATTCTTGCCTGGAGAATCCCATGCTCCTCTGTCCATGGGGTTGCACAGAGTTGGACACAACTGAAGCAACTCAGCACATACGCACAAGGGTGATACAATTCAAATGGACAACATGGGGTAAAGATGGATAACACTGTTTTACTGAATCAGAGCACATAGAGGGCAGAGGAGGAGCATAGGAGAAGCCACTGAAGACCCTGGACTTTCCCATCAGAGCTCACTGGAATGAAGGAATCTGGGGGACAGTGTGATGTTGGGGGAGGGAAGAGGACCAGATAGGGCAGGGCCAAGTCAGATGCTGGTCAAGGAAAGCACAGAGCCTGAGCCCTCATGTCCTCTTGGCGGTGTGCTCTCCCAAGTCTCCTTGAGGCTTGGCTGTCCCCTCACTTCTTAGCAAATCCCCGATGTCAAGGCGGGGCCCCGTTACCATCCCCTCTCTGCTCTGCCATCTTACCCACCACAGGGAGGAACCTTCACTAGGCTCCATGAGGGAGTGGGTGCCACTGCTCCCTGCTGCTTCCTGTCTACTTCAGGTGGGAACGCAGGCCAAATGGATCCCATAGATGTGTAAGTGGATCATAGAGTGTGTGTGAAGGAGAAAAGGGGTACGGTTCCAGTTGTAAGTGGGTGGTGAAGGGAGGCCTTAGCGAAAGGTGACATAACAGGAGGCTGAGACAAGGCTAGGGAGTAAGCTATGGATATTTGTCAGGGAGGAGGTCTGCCTGGCCAAAAATCCCATTGTCCTTCCAGCCTGGTTCAAATGCCTCTTCTTCAGGCGTCCCTGGTGGTCCAGTGGTTTAAGTATCCACCTTGCAATGTAAGGGACACCAGTTCAATTCCTGATCTGGGAGGATCCCACAGGCCATGGAGCATCTAATCCCCTGCGCTGCAACTACTGAAGGCTGAGCTCCTAGAGCCTGTGCTCCGCAATGAGAAGCCACCGCAGTGAGAAACCACACGTGACAAGGGAGGAGCCACCACTCGCTGCAACCAGAGGAAGCCCACGTGCAGCAACAAAGTCCCAACCCAACCAAAAAATAAAACAAATAAATATAGTGAAAGTGTTAGTCACTTAGTCATGTCTGACTCTTTGCGACCCCATGCACTGTAGCCTGCCAGGCTCTCCTTTGTCCGTGGAATTCTCCAGGCAACAAGACTGGAGTAGGTTGCCATTCCCTTCTCCAGGGGATCCTCCTAACCCAGGGATCAAACCCAGATCTCCTGCATTAAAAGCAGATTCTTTACCGTCTGAGCTGCCAGGGATCTTCCCAAATGAATATTCAAACAAACAAAACCCCAAATGCCTCTTCTTCCAGGAAGTCTCCCAGAATGGTTCTGCCACACTTGGAATTCCCAGAGTTTTCCCTGCAGTGTGTGTCACTTCAAACTGTGTCTAACAGCTCTTGGATTTGTATCATCTTTCTACTGGACCCGGAGCTCCTTGGGGTGGTCACCTCATGCCCTCTCGCCAAACGTCAGCTCCCCGAAGCAGGGGTTTTTGCTTTGTTCACTGCTGTTTCCCTAGCCTCAGCAGGTGTCTACAAATGCGCACTGAATCACCACAGGTGGACCAAGTCAAAGGTGGGACTTACTCGAGCTCCTGACGACAGACACCTCATGTCTCTGTCCCAGTCCCATCACGGGGCCTGGCCAGGTGCCAGGTTTGTCAAGTGACTGGATGATGGTTGATTTGCACCCATTGTCCCCCATGTTGTTTATCAGGCCAGGAGACACGAAGCCAGAGAGAAAGAAAGTGAATTCGACAAACCACCAGTTCTCGGTGGTCACAGCAATTGTTTCTAAGACACGATCAACTCTGGATCCACTGGCTTCTTCTATCAAAGCAGCTGATTGAATAGTTGAGTAAGACCTGGTCCAAACTGAGCAGTGAACCTCCCTGGTGGCTCAGATGGTAAAGAATATGCCCCGAAGGCAGGAGACCCAGATTTGATCCCTGGGTCAGGAAGATCCCCTGGAAGAGGAAAAGGCAACTCACTCCAGTATTCTTGCCTGGAGAAACCCATGGACAGAGGAGCCTGGTAGGCTACAGTCCACAGGGTCGCAAAGAGTCAGGCACGACTGAAGTGACTTAAGTACACATGCATGCGTGCACACACGTGTACCAGGATTGTTCTAGATGCTGGGATATAGCAGTGAACAAGGCAGGTAAAAATCCCTGCCCACATGGAGCTGACATTCTAGTCCAGGATACAAAGAAACAAAAACCCCAGCAATATACATGCATATATGTCAGATGATGGCAAGTGCTTGAAAAATTAAAGCAGGAAAGAGGCAGAAGATTCTGAAGGGGTGGGGATACAAATTCTACGGGATGCCCAGGGACAGTCTCATTGAGAAGGTGACATAGAGGCACCAGAGGAGGATGAGGGAGTGAGTCACAGGCTACCTGAGAGAGAATATTCCAGAATGAGGGAATAGCCAGTGCAAAGGCCCTGAGGCAGAAGGGAGCCTTCTGGCTAAGTTCAAAGTATAGAAGAAGCCCAGTGTGGTGAGAGCAGAAGGATGGGGTGGGTTATGGGGAGAACTGAGGGATGAGATCAGAGAGGAAATGGGAGAAACGGGGGACTAGATGCCAACCTTGGTTCCTACTGGAATGTTTCAGTTCTCTATTGCTTGCATAACAAATCACCCCAAAATGCAGTGGCTTAACACGACAATTCAGGATACGTTTCCATGGTTCTGGAGGTTTACTGGGCTCAACTGGGCAGTTCTCACTCAGGTTCTCCATGTGGTTACAGAGAGAGAGAGGCTGAGGCTAGAAGCATCTGAAGGCAGGTGTTTGGGTCCCTTCCTCCATCACAGATCTGGCAGGCACCATGGGGCTTCCCATGAGGCCTCGCCCTGCAACACAGTAGCCTGGACCCCTCACATGGTGACTCAGGGCTCCCACTGGCAGGAAGCTGAAACAGCCAGTGCCCTTAAAAGCGCAGCATCACTTCTACTCCAGCAGGCCTCCATTAGCCAAGGCAGTCCAGGTTCCTGGGATGGAGGAACATACCCATGCCTGCATGCTTGCAGGTGGAGAGGATTGCTGGCAGCCCCTAACACATGTGAGGAAAAAAGGAAGTCACCCAAAGGAATGACAGGCTGTGTCCCAGGTTTCAAAGGACTTCTGGTCAACTGTGTGAGAACCTGGCACCCACCTGCCTGTTGTACCAGGCTCCCCCTCATGCTTGTTGAACCCCTTCTCTCCGGACCCGACCCTCCCATTTCCTTCCTGACCACAGGAGTCAGGACCAAGTGTGCCCTATGGACTTTGCCTTGTGCAGGGGAGTCTGCTGCATTAGCCACAGAGCATGTGCTTGGGCCTGAGAAGGGATACCCAAGCTTATGCCAGAGACAGAACCCCAGAGAGGGAGTCCTAGAGAGGGTGTACTAAAGGCCTCCCCGCTTCCCTCCTGTCATGTCCTTATCCAGGCCCTGTCCCAGCCCCAAAGTCTCTCAATTTTCCACAATTTAGATGGTCACTTAGATAGAGGGAGCTAGAAGGAAAGCTGGAGAGGGAGTTTGAGAGCTTTCTGCCTGGATATCTCCTTTCTGTCCTCTGGATCCAGTGTCTTGCTGGTTAATGGCGGCAGTTCAGGCATTCTGACTGAAAGGTAGGGAGGGGACTTGGGGGCCACCAGGCTGGCTGTATCCTACTCTCTGCTCACTCCCTTGGGTGGTCCTATCCAGTGTGGATATGAGCACAACTCCAGAAGGCAGTGATCATATGCGTTCTGTAGCCTTCTGGCAGTCTAATTCCATTCTTCCTTGCTCGAATTGAAGACACACCCTCTTTGGAACAATCTGGACAGTCGGAAATGGGAACTCTAGACTCAGGAATGCAGCATTCCAAGTAGCAAGGATCCAAGGATCCATCTCATTTGCCAAGGAGATGGCAATCATGGGGTGCCACCTGGCAGAGTTCTCCTGTCCTCCCCCATGGGTGGTGTGTATGCACTAAGGAACTGCTGGGTAGGTTCCACCCAGCAATGCCAGGAGGTACCAGTGCCTGGATAAGATCTGGGATCCATATGCCTGAGATCATCAAATGTCCAGAGGAAGTACCCCTGACATCTGACCCTGACCTGGAGGATCACTGAGCTGGTCCAAGGGAGGCCAGAGGCTTCCCTTGAGAAGAGGACAGCAAGAAGCTCACCCAGCCTGGTGGCACATGCAGGGAGGCCAGCATGGCCAGCCAGAGAGGCCAGCCCTGTACGTGGCCCAGTGACTCGCCTGGTCAGATGCTGGTCACTGAGGTCTCAGGAGGCCACAAAACACAGTGGTTCAAAGCTTGAGTTTTGGGGTCAGTTGGCCAGGGTTCAAATCCCACTTCTGTTAACTTTTCCATTGGCAAGTTTTTTCTTTTTTTTTCTTTTTGGTCTAGGAACCTCAGTTTCCTTATCTGTACAATGGGTTTACTTCCCTGGGTTGTTACAAGGAAATTGAGCCTATGTAGAAATAGAGCCTATATTCACTGCCACTGTGGTGGTATTACTGCCTGGCTTTTGAGCATTTGTTCCCAGTGACCCAAGCCCTAAGCTCTTGCCTTCACTTCTCTTTCTAGCTTCATTCCTATTCCTGGATCAGCCACACAGAGGATGTGGAACCGCCCAGTGGCTGTTTTTAATGTAGGACTTCCCAGGTGGCTCAGAGGGAAACACTCCGAGTGCTAAGGCAGGAGATGCAAGAGACGTGGGTTTGATCCCTCGGTCGGGAAGACCCCCTGGAGGAGGAAATGACAACCCGCTCCGGTATTCTTGCCTGGAAAATTCCATCGACAGAGGAGCTTGGCAGGCTACAGCCTAATGGGTTCGCAAAGAGTCAGACACAACTGAGAGATTGAGCATGCGCGCACATAGGTTTTCTAGGGGTGTGTGTCTTGTCCCATTCCAAGCAGGGTGTGAGACCACTTGGAGCCCTGAAAGCCTTTTTACTCTGGCATTTCTATGAATTCACAAAATCCATGTTACTCTCATTTCAGGGCTACCAGTCCTGGTAGCTCCGGAGAAGGCGATGGCACCCGACTCCAGTACTCTTACCTGGAAAATCCCATGGATGGAGAAGCCTGGTGGGCTGCAGTCCATGGGGGTCGCGAAGAGTCGGACACGACTGAGCGACTTCACTTTCACTTTTCACTTTCATGCATTGGAGAAGGAAATGGCGACCCACTCCAGTGTTCTTGCCTGGAGAATCCCAGGGATGGGGGAGCCTGGTGGGCTGCCCTCTATGGGGTCGCACAGAGTCAGACAGGACTGAAGCGACTTAGCAGCAGCAGCAGCAGCAGTCCTGGTGGCTCAGACGGTAAAGCGTCTGCCTACAATGCAGGAGATCCGGGTTCAATCCCTGGGTCGGGAAGATCTCCTGGAGAAGGAAATGGCAACCCACTCCAGTATTCTTGCCTGGAAAATCCCATGGACAGAGGAACCATGGGGTCGCAAAGAGTTGGATATACTGAGCGACTTCACTCTAGTCCTGCGCTCTAAATTCTTGTGAGGAGTCAGCTATGCTGTGTGTAGTTCATACTGTATCATACCACCAGAGGGCGCCAGCAGGCTGGTCTGCCTCCACTTTTCCAGGAGACTAAGGGAAGTGAGCCCTGGGTGGCAGGTTTGCCCTTAAGCTGGGGGACCTTGGGCAGTTAGCCTGGACTTTGAAGGTCTGCCACTTGGAGGGCTGAGAATCACAATAACAGGGACCCTTCACATCACTTGGCCTCTCCAGTTCTGGTGCATGGCACTCCATCTTATGACTAAGGAAGTAATGCCCAGATAACAAACTACAGCTCAGAGAGGTAAAGGGGCTGCTCAAGGCCACACAGCTGGTAAGTGGCAAAGCAGATACCTCCTAGGCTAGCCTGATGCCAACCCCTGGGCCCACAGGTGAGGCAGCATGGCGGGGGGAGGAGCGTGTCCTGGAAGACCTGCTGGGTCTGAGTCCCATTCCACCTCCGCCCAGCGCAGCTGACCACTCCTATCCACTCCCTTCTCCTCCCCTGTTCCCATGGGATCTCAGTGATCTTCTCCACTGTTTTGAGAGAGTTGGTGACAGGCTCAGGATCAGTATGAGTGGAGCTCTCGATACTCAACAAAGACAGGTGATTTTCCTGGAGCCCATGCTGGCCTCTTTAGGGACAGTTTTCAGTCCTGCTACAAGACTTCCACATGCTCCAACTAGCTGTGGACACCTCCAGCCTGCAAGCGCACTCCGAGACCGGAGGCAGATGCTGCGATGCAAGGAGTCTGGGCAGCTGTGCCAACCCAGAGGCCTGAGGCCACTGTCACTCCAGCTTAGTGTTGTACATGCAGTCTCACCCCAACCTCATGCCAGTTCTGGGAGACGATACTATGATCCCCATTTTACAGAGGAGGAAACTGAGGTTCAGAGAGGAACTCAGCAGTTCTGGGGAGGAGGACTTGGCTTTCCCCCCATCTCTGCTACTGACTGGCTAGATGTGTGAGGAGTGGGCTAGCTGGGGTCTCAGACTCTGTTTGGGAGCTGGCAAATATAAAGGGCATGAAAGTGAAAGATAGTGTTAGTCATTCAATCAGGTCCAACTCTTTGCGACCCCATGGACTGTAACCCTCCAGGCTCCTCTGTCCATGAGATTCTCCAGACAAGAATACTGAAGTGAGGGCTTCAGCAAAGGTTTCCTGGGAGACAGGGAGGAAGGAAAGAGCAGCTTGTGGATCTTAGTTCCCTGATCAGGGATGGAACTCAGGCCCCCCTGCAGTGAAAGCACAGGGTCCTAACCACTGGACCATCAGAGAAGTCCCAGAAACAGCAGTGTTTCAGGACCTCACAAACCTAGGGGTTCAGACAGGACCTCAGTGAAGGACAAGCTGAAGCAATTCTTGGGAGTGAGCAGAGGCCAGCAAGAGTGACAGGGCGCTGTGATGACCAGCCAAGGCTTACAGAGAGAGGAGACTGAAGCCAATCATCCAAGAGCGAGAAGAATGTTCTCTTCAAAGGGCCTGGGGCTGGTGGGGAAAAAGCAGGAGAATAGGGGCTCCTGTCTGGGGTTTACCCTTGGTCTTCAGGAGAGAGGTAAGGTATGGGAAGATGCTGGGTGTCCAGGGAAGTGGGTGCCTCAGGAAGCAATCACTGTATCATGCTGGGACCGATTCCCCCCGTGGGAAAAAAATGAGGTTTTGCATTTACTATTGCCAGGTGGCGCTAGTGGTAAAGAACCCACCTGCCAATGCAGGAGACAGAAGAGACAAGGGGTTCGATCCCTGGGGTTCGGAAGACATCCTTGAGGAGGAAATGGCAACCCACTCTGGTATTCCTGCCTGGAGAATCCCATGGACAGAGGAGCCTGGCAGTCTACAGTCCATGGGGTGGCAAAGAGTCGGACACGACTAAGCACATAGTCAGAAAATTGCATGCTTTCGTGTGTGTGTTCCTATGTGTATGCAGACATATGAGGGTATGTTTGATGTCAAAGTCCTCTTAAATCTGTGATCTCTTTTTATTTCCCTAACCACCTTGAGAGGTTGGCTGCACAGAAATGTCACCCTCAAGGACAGATTCAGAACTCCAGTGGGATGAACTGTCTTGTCCAGGGTCACAGGCCTTGAGAATTGAAAAGCCAAGCACAATCTATGCTCCTGCCCCTGAACTTTCTGCCTGGACCCCTCTCCTACCTTCCAGGACACTGCAAGGCACAGGCTACTGAGTTATCTACCTCCTCAAACCCTTAGGTCATTCTCCCCTAGACAAGAGGAGACAGAGAGAGAGAAAGAAGGCACTCCAGATGAACCCTGAAGAAAACCCCCACTGGGTTTGGTGGGTGTAGGGGGTGGGAGTGAAGGACTGAAACCAGAAAGATAAGGATTCCAGTGGTTGCAGAGGTCAGAGCCCCAGGCCAAGGTCGATCTTTTCCCAAACTACTTAAAGCACCCATCACCACCTTAAGGAGAAACTGCTACAGAGAAAGGCCTTTGAGGAGTAAGTGCAGGTCCTTGGGGCAGCCTCTGGGGTGGGGGAGTGGGGGGGCTGGGGAGGGCTTAGTGAGGGCCAACTAGCTTGACCTTCCCACTCCCCTCCCCAGAATCTCCAGTAGGATGGCACTGAGGATCAAGGGTCTGGGAAGTCACTCTCTGCCCCCTGCCAGTAACGGCAGGCACCTGCAAAGCTCTCACTTTGCACCAGGTTGCTCTGAACGCTTTGTACATACAGGGTCAGTTAACCCTCGCAACAGTCCTGGAGATACAACTGTTACTTCCATTTTACAGACGAGGAAAGGGAAGCACAGGGAGGTTCAGTGACTTGCCCAGTGTTACTCAGTCTGTAAGTGGCAGAGCCGGCCAGGAAATCTGCCTCTAGGAGCTATTCTGCCTCTGTTATTAATAGTAATAATAACCAAAGCTTCCATTGGACTGGTCCCTCCCATGTGCCTGGGGCTTAATTTCTCACAGCCACGCTGTGATTTAGGCGTTGATGTTCTCCGAATTTCTCATTTCATAGATGAGTAAATCCGGGCTTAACGGGCAGCCTGGGGTGAGGTGACTTCAGACTCTCACAGATGCTGCGTCGAAATCCGAAGCTTCCACCATGATGGGCCTCTTTAAACTCGCTGCGTGACCGTGGGAAAAGCCCATTCCTTTTTGGAGCCTCAGTTTCCCTGTCGCTTAGGCTTTCTGCTCCTAGTTCCCCTTTGCTCCAGCGAGTGACCCAGCGAATGGGACTGCGGTGCAGGGGTCCTGAGGGTCCTGGGCAACCCCAGAGCCTTCCTCCTCCCCTCAGCCCCCAATGACCTCACCCTCTTCCAGGAGAAGTCGCCGTACAGTTTCTTTCTCGCCTGGCAAGCTGGGGTAGGGTTGGGGGGAGGGCTGGACGTGGAGGTGCTGGGTGCGGAAGGTCACCGAGAGAAGGCCTAGCTCCGATTTGGGGAAGGGCCCAAGGGCCCAGAAGCCATGTGCTCGGGAGCAGACTGTCCTGCGGGAAAAGAGAAGCGCCCGGGACTCGAGGAGGGGGCGAGGAGGGAGAATCGGAGGAGGCAGGTTCTGGGCAGAAGGGCTGGGGGTGGGGGGAGGCAGAGAGGACGCGGACAAAGGAGGCGGCCGGCAGCCCAGCTGTTTTGAAAAATGCTTCCTGTTTCTTTAAAGGCGCTCGCGGCTCGGGCGGCCGGGGCTGGGGAGGCGGCGGCGCTGACTGATCTGGGGAACCGGGCTTCTGTGTAAACTGAGGCTAAACAAACACAGATGGAGCGCAGCGGGCGTTCTCCAGAAACGCTGGCACGGCGGCAGCGACTTCAGATGACACTCTGAGCGCTCCGGGAACGGACAGCCCGGCGGCGCAGCTGCCCCGGGGCGAGGGGGAGAAAGGGAGGGAGGGAGGGAGCGAGCGAGCGAGCAGGGGGAGAGCTGGCGACTCCGAGGCGCTGAGCGCGGCGGCCGCCCGGGCAGAGCGAGCGCGGTGGGCGCGCTTCCCGGGCAGCCCCACGCCCCTGCCTCGCGCGCTACCCGCGCCATGAAGCACATCCCGGTTCTCCAGGATGGGCCCTGGAAGACCGTGTGCGTGAAGGAGCTGAACGGCCTCAAGAAGCTCAAGAGGAAAGGCAAGGAGCCGGCGCGGCGCGCGAACGGCTATAAAACTTTCCGATTGGACTTGGAAGCGCCCGAGCACGGCGCCACCGCCACCAACGGGCTGCGGGACAGAACCCAGCGGCTGCAGCCAGTCCCGACCCCGGTGCCAGCCCGGGTGGCGCCGGCCGTTCCCTCAGGTGGGGGCGCGGACACGGCCGGGGAGCGCGGGGGCGCCCGGGCGCCGGAGGTCTTGGACCCGCGGAAACGCGGCTTCGCCCTGGGCGCAGTGGGGCCGGGACTCCCCACGCCGCCTCCGCCGCCGCCGCCTCCTGCGCCCCAGGGCCAGGTACCTGGGGGTCCCGAGACACAGCCTTTCCGGGAGCCGGGCCTGCGTCCCCGCATCTTGCTGTGCGCACCGCCAGCACGCCCCACGCCGTCGGCGCCCCCGGCGCCCCCAGAGCCCTCGGTGCGCCCCGCGCCCCCCACGCGCCCTGGGGAAAGTTCTTACTCGTCAATTTCACACGTAATTTACAATAACCACCCGGATTCCTCCGCGTCGCCTAGGAAACGGCCGGGCGAAGCCACCGCCGCCTCCTCGGAGATCAAAGCCCTGCAGCAGACCCGGAGGCTCCTGGCGAACGCCAGGGAGCGGACGCGAGTGCACACCATCAGCGCAGCCTTCGAGGCGCTCAGGAAGCAGGTACCGGCTCCCAGCCACACACCCTCACTGCGCTTGGGGATGGCTGCGGGAGTGGGTGGGCCAGAGGCTGGGTGGGCAAGTGGTAGGGCGGGCGGGGTGGGGTGACTTTAAGGAGGATGAGGGTGTGGATAAAAGGGCAAGTAATCCCCGCCTGGTCGGTCCCAGCGCCGAGACAGGTATGGGACCGCCTGGGGCAGCGACCTTTGCCACACTTTGGTATGGGTCTTAGTTTGCAAAGTGAGGATGAAGGTTAGAGATCTCTGGCCCTCTTTACTGCCACTTCCATCCCCTTTGGGGTGACCCTGTCTGCGAGTCTGACTTCAGCCCTCATAGTTCACTTTTATGGCAGCGAATATTTGTCTCCCGGAGTCCCTTGGGCGCAGTGAGGAGTGGAGAGGGGAAATGTGGGAATCTGTCTCCGGTGGGTAAGGGCGAAGACCCTTACCCTTCTGGCAGACCCGGAATGCTGCTGAGGGGTGGTCCTGGTTTTGCCAGAATATAAGTGTTCCGTCTTCCGGGGGAGCCTGTCGACCCCTTCTCAGCCCCCGCCTCCCAGCAGGGTTGTCCCTGCCCTCAGGTTGCTTACACACTCTGCACCCTCCCTCCCCCACTCGGTGCCCTTAAGGACCCTGGCTATAACCCTTCCCCAGGAATTGGCTGGAGAGAGTCTTTCCTGGAGATTCCCCTTACTGCTGACCTTCAGCGCACATGGAAGAGGCAGGTCTGCTGAGCAGGAACTGGTTGATAGGGGATCTTCAGAAACTAGTTCTGGAATGGGTTAGGAGCTTCTTAGTTTAGGGCAGGTGGCAGCTGTCCTCACCAGACACTGTCTTCTTGGGAGGATGGGGAGGAATAGTTGTCCAAGAATTCCCTGTAGTGGGGAGTGGCAGTTTTACAATTCCACTTAGACAAGATTGAGACTGCTCAGGAGTTCTAGGCTGTTCATTTTCATAGAGCAAACAGAGATCTAAGAAGTGTGTGGTAAGTGCCATCTGCCTCCACTCCACACAGGGCATGGGGAAGGTTGAGGGGATGGGTGGATGTGACTGTTTTGAATGGTCAGGATTTCTGCCTGCTCTGCAGCTGACTTCCTGTGTGACTTCAGGAAAGTTATTCACCCTCTCTAGGCTTTAGCCAGTAACAAAGGATTTCAGAAAATATGATATTTTTTTATCACACTCTCTCTGCCTCCTCCCGTGAGTGGGTCGGGCAGTGCCTGTGTTCATCCCTGGGAGAGAAATTGAACTCCTGGGGAAAAGAGGCTCTATGACTTTTGAGCCAAAGTGTCTCACTTGGGAATGGGTGAGCTGATTGGTCAGTGAAGTAGAGTGGCGTGGACGGGTCAGATAGCAGTCACAGACAGTTGGGACCCTGGGCAGTGGGCCAAGTGGAGAATTCAGTCTCACTTTCAGGTAGCAGCCTGCTACCTGCCCCTCAGGATGGAAGGCTGAGATGACAAAGAGATGCCTGTCCACCTGCTCACCTGGAAGCTAGGAAAACCCCCTCAGATTGGGGAGGTCACATGCCCAGAGCATCACAGCTGGTGAGCAGCAGGCCAGGGCTGGCACCCAGGTCCTCTGACTGTCAGTTCCAGGTTCTTTTTACTCCTCCAGCTGCCTCTTTCGATGCTGAGAAAATATTCATAGTCTCTGTGTGCTCAACTGCATCTTATTTGTCCAGTGGCTTTAACTTCTTTTAGTAATAAATTCCATCTTACCTGATCTTAACATCCCTGTCAGTTGAATTAGCTTTCCACTTCAGTTCAGTTCAGTTCAGTCGCTCAGCCGTGTCTGACTCTTTGCGACCCCATGAATCCCAGCACGCCAGGCCTCCCTGTCCATCACCAACTCCTGGAGTACACTCAGACTCACGTCCATCGAGTCAGTGATGCCATCCAGCCATCTCATCCTCTGTCGTCCCCTTCTCCTCCTGCCCCCCAGTCCCTCCCAGCATCAGAGTCTTTTCCAGTGAGTCAACTCTTTGCATAAGGTGGCCAAAGTACTGGAGTTTCAGCTTTAGCATCATTCCTTCCAAAGAAATCCCAGGGCTGATCTCTTTTAGAATGGACTGGTTGGATCTCCTTGCAGTCCAAGGGACTCTCAAGAGTCTTCTCCAACACCACAGTTCAAAAGCATCAATTCTTCGGCGCTCAGCCTTCTTCACAGTCCAACTCTCACATCCATACATGACCACAGGAAAAACCATAGCCTTGACTAGACAGACCTTTGTTGGAAAAGTAATGTCTCTGCTTTTGAATATGTTATCTAGGTTGGACATAACTTTCCTTCCAAGGAGTAAGCGACTTAATGGAATGTAAAACTGGGGCCCAGAGAAAGAAGGAAGGGTACTCTTCCCAAATCACCTAGTGGGTTAAGAAAGATGATAGAAGTTTCTAGAATGCCCGCCTGGCCAAATGCTTCTCACAGTGTTAGCTGTATCCGTGTCATGGGCCCCCCACCCGGACTTACAGTGTCATTTATATTTGGAAGGTGGGCAGACACAAGCCTGACTCTCTGAGACAGGATTGTTAATCCTGGTTTCATTTCACTTCTGTCCTTCTTGCGGGAAAGTTCTGTATAAAAGGGACAAATTCAGGGAGAGAGTGCATGCACACACACAAGTACACACAGCTGTGTGTATACACACAATCAGTACCTGTGCTCTTAAGCGCACGCCAAGTGCTTGGACAGAAACATCTGCTCCTGTTTGTTGCCCTCCTGGCCCAAAGCATTTGTCCTTTCCCCAGAAAGGCTGCTGGTGGGCACCTGTCTGTTATCTGGGAGCAAAAGAAATTGCTAGGGCACTTCTGGTCCCCAGAGCCCAGGGCCCAGGCCACACTCACCACATCCACAGCCCCTGTCCGATGGAGAAAGTCCTGTGTCCTGGAGGCACTCCCTCCTCTGGACCTCAGTTTCCCTCCTGTAGAAGGTGTGCATGTGTATACACACACCACCCCCCCCACGTGCGTACCCCTGTCCAGACAGGCTGTGCCTCTGGATTTAGACTTGATGGTGGTGGTTTAGTCACTAAGTCGTGCCCGACTGTTGCGACCCCATTGGCAGTACCCCTCCAGGCTCCTCTGTCCATGGGATTCTCCAGGCAAGAATATTGGAGTGGCTTGCCATTTCCTTCTCCAGGGAATCTTCCCAACCCAGGGATCAAACCCAGGTCTCCTGCAGTGCAGGCAGATTCTTTACCAACTGAGCTACCAGGGAAGCCCTTGGATCTAGGCTCAGGCTTGACTATCTGAAATGGGCTCCTGCAAAAGATGCAAAAGGTAAGAGTCTGGTTCTGCCTGAAATGAGACCTTGGCCATTGCGGCGCTGAGGTTTGTGGTGGGACTGTAACTCTGGTCTGGAGTTCTGTTTCCCCGGGCAACTTCCTGGTACAGTGAAAAGAATATGAGCAGGGAGCCTGGAGGCCAGCATTTGAGGCCCGTCTCTGCTGTATGCCTCTTGTGTGACCTTGGACAAGTCATTTTCTCTCTGAGCCTCAGTTAATGAAACTGGAAAATGGTGATAAAGCTTACCTCATACACAGCTTCTTTGCAAACATCGAGTGAAGAAAGGAAGGGAGGGCGTAGGAGGAATGAACCTTTCTTGAACATCCACAATATCCTCAATGCTGGGCAAAGGCCGTGACAAATGTAGAAATACGAACTCTATAATCATTTTTCTTAACAATCATAGAAACTGCCATCAATCTGTGGCAGCAATCAAAGCAACTGGGTTCAGTCACTCAGTCATGTCCGACTCTTTGTGACCCCATGAACTGTAGCATGCCAGGCTTCCCTGTCCTTTACTATCTCTGGGAGTAAAATATTAGAGCTTCAGCTTCAGCATCAGTCTTTCCAATGAATACTTAAGGTTGATTTCCTTTAAGATTGACTGGTTTGATCTCCTTGCTATCCTTTGTACTGGGTCCTGGGCTAAGTGTGTTATGTATATTAGTTTATTTAATGAAATAGGTGTTGTCCCAACCCACTCCTGTTCCACCCCCATTTAACAGATGGTGAGACTGAGGTTCAGAGAGCTTCTGTAAATTGGTGGCAGTCTCCCAGCCTTTGGCTGCCGCACCAGGCCTCATGGGTTTTGCACTGCTCATCTCCCTGACTTGCCATTCACTAGGCTCCAGGGTGCACGTGCCACTCTCATTGCAGAATCTGGATTCAAATCAGTCAGTGAGTCGCTCCAAGGCTCAGATTCCTAACAGCCTGGTGATCACCCAGGAGCTGTCCACCCCCAGCACAGGGAAGCTCGACAGTCTCCTGTTTTGTCCAACCCACCATATTCTCAACCAGGCAAGGAATGGGGTAGGAGGCTGCCTGGCCATAGAAGTGCAGGTGGGGGAGAGAGAGGCCCCCTGGCAGGAGGGTGGGGGGTGGGTATGCAGGGCAGATGGTCAGGCCACATGCCACCAGCCCAGCTGCGTGGGGCCTTCCCCGCCGCCTCATGTGAAGGCCATGTGTGTACAGCTGGGGCCGGCCCATGTGCGGGGCTGCTCCGGGCCAGGTGGGAGGGGGTTCAAGGAAAGCCTGGTGTTGCTGGGTGGGGGGAAGGGAGGGGCCTGAGCCCATGGGCCACGGCCTTCCCTGACAGAACCTTCTGGCTCACAGGCTGTGCTTGCCCACAGGGCATCTGGTGTGCTTGCAAGATTTCCTCTCTCCCAGAGGAGTGTTAAGCCCCTCAGCACTGGAAGAATGGCAGTCTGGCTAGGCAGACACCTGGATCAGCAGGGCAAAGCCCGCAGGACCTGCTGAAGTACATCTTCATAAGTGAAAGTGTTAGTCCCTCAGTCGTGTCCGACTCTCTTCGACCCCATGGACTGTAACCTGCCAGGTTCCTCTGTCCATGGGATTCTCCAGGCAAGAGTCCTGGAGTGGGCTGCCATTCCCCTTTCCAGGGGAACCTTCCTGACCCAGGGATCGAACCCAGGTCTCCTACATTGCAGGTAGAGTCTTTACTGTCTGAGCCACCAGGGAAGGTGCCATGGTCTCCCGGGGAATCCTCCACAAGTAAACTCAGGGTGGCCCAGAATGGGGCATGAGAATGGCGCCCCCAGGCCCGCACCTTCCTCAACCTCAGACCCCATAGGATGCCAGGGGGCCGTGGCAGCCTGTGCCCCACTCCTCAGGGAATGAGGGACAGGCCTGCTTGGGTCCAGAGGGGACAGGAATGACAGAAGCCTCTCTCCGGCCCCTCTCATCCAGTCACCAGCACGGCTGCCTTTTGAACTTCTTTGCAGGGGGTGAAGTACCTTACCTGGCCCTGTGGTCACGCATATGTAGCCCACCTTCCCACTTCACAGGTGAGGACACTTACAGAGGTGGAACTAGTGACCAGGCTTTGTCCCGTCTGGCTCTGGGCCAGGGCTCATAAAGACTTAAGCCCAGGTTTTCAGGGTTCAGCCTCATTGCTGGGAGTCAGGTTGGGATTTTGTTTAGACAGAACTTGACAAGGACCTCGAATGACTCTGTATGGAGAGACTTCACCCCAGGAAGTCAGCACTCCCTGATGTGAGACGATCAGGGAATAATTTCAAATGAATCAGGTGCTCGACTGTCGAGGACACAGTGATGCTGGAGCTCTGTGGATCTAGAAGCCCTGGTGGGCATCTGAGGATGGGTCTGAGGAGTGGGTAGGAGCTGGCACAGAGGCAAGAGGGCTTCCAGGCCTCCCCTGCATTGGCTGGTTGGTTCCTGGCTGTGCTTCTCTGTTGCCCCTCCGAAGGAAATGGCAGCCCACTCCAGTATGATTGCCTGGGAAATCCCATGGTCAGAGGAGCCTGGTGGGCTGCAGTCCATGGGGTCTCAAAGAGTCGGGCATGATTAAGAGACTAACACTCACTTACAGCCGCAGCCCCTCCCTACATGTGTCCATGGTGATTCCATTCTGAGGCAGCAGGTGTTCTCACGTCCATTTATCGGTGAGGAAACTGAGTCCCCTAAGCTTGTGGCCCTGCCTAAGGTCATGTGGATGGCCCGGAGTAGAGTTAGGTCCTCAGCATCTCAGGCCAGGATCCTTCCTGCTTTCTCCCCCTTGTTGGAGCCAGAAGAGGGTCTGGTAAGTAAGTAGGATGGAATCTCTTAGAGGCATATGGGACCTTGAGAAAATCCCCACACGTGCTGCTCTGAAGCTTAACAATCTTTTTATTTTTCATTTTTCGCTGTGCGGGGTCTTCGTTGCTGTGCATGGACTTTCTCTGGTTGCGGTGAGTCAGGGCTACTGTCTAGTTGTGGTGCTCTGGCTTCTCATTGCGGTGGCTTCTCTTGTTGTGGAGCACAGGCTCTAAAACACAGGCTCAATAATCGCGGCCCGTGGGCTTAGTTGCCCTGAGGCATGTGGGATCTTCCCGGACCAGGGATCGAACCCTTGTCCCCTGCGTTGGCGGGTGGATTCTTAATCACTGGACCACCAGGGAAGTCCTGAAGCTTAACAGTTCTTGTGCGTTGAGCATCAGGCAGGTACTTTTACTTTCTTGGAAGTTTTGCTGCCTCAGGAGTTGGAGCCAACTGACCCTGCTGCCTCCTTTGGCCTCTGTCCTCTGAGCAAGCTGAACGGATGACCACTGTGGGCTTTCCTGCAGGTGGTGTGGTGGCTGGGCTCTGGGCCTTATGTGGATGCTCAGAGAGGTATTCACTAAGGCCGGGGTCCCACGAAGTCCAGAACTCTCCAGCCCTTACTCAGAAGGGTGGGCTGCCCACCTCCACACCATATAGATACATCCACTTTAAAAAAGCACAGACACCACTTTGCCAACAAAGGTCCATCTTGTCAAAGCTGTGGTTTTTCCAGTAGTCATGTATGGATGTGAGAGTTGGACCATAAAGAAGGCTGAGCGCCAAAGAATTGATGCTTTCCAACTGTGGTGCTGGAGAAGCCTTTTAAGAGTCCCTTGGACAGCAAGATCAAACCAGTCAATCCTAAAGGAAATCAACCCCGAATATTCATTGGAAAGACTGATGCTGAAGCTCCAATATTTTGGCCACGTAATGGTGCAGAGCTAACTCATTGGAATAGACCTTGATGCTGGGAAAGATTGAAGGCAAGAGGAGAAGGGGGCGAAAGAGGATGAGATGGTTGGATGACATCACTGACACAGTGGACATAAGTTTGAGCAAACTGGAAAATAGTGAAGGACAGGGAAGCCTGGCGTGCTGCCATCCATGGGGTTCCAGAGTCAGACATGACTTAGTGACTGAACAACAACAAGATACATCCACTGGAGAAGGGCATGGGAACCCACTGCAGTATTCTTGCCTTGAGAATCCTATGGACAGAGGAGCCTGGCAGGCTACAGCCCATAGTGTCACAGAGAGTCGCACGTGACTAAAGCGACTTAGCATGCACACATGCAGATACATCCACATCCCCAAGCAGTTGCTTCTGGCTAATTGGAAAGAGCTCAGCTAAGGTGTGAGTTCAAAACCCAGCTCGTCTTTCATCAGCTGAGAGATACTGGAAGTGCTTAAACTCCCGGGCCATTAAATACCTCTCACAACAGCCATCCTTTGCCTGGCCTTAGTAGATTGCAAGAAACAGCAGGGGGTGACCTGGTTCCAACAGCCATGGAGGGTACACAGATGTTATTCCCACCTTCCAGATAAGAAAACTGAGGCTCGGAGTAGTGAAGGTACCTGTTCAAAGTCACATCCTACTGTTTGGGATTCAGATCAACTCTTTCTGCCTTACCTTGACCTCCTAGAATCAGATCTGCATTAGGCCAGGGTGCTCTGAGCTGGGTTTTTGCGGTGGCCTGGTTGCTGCATCCTGGGGCATGGGTATGAGAAGGACCTGGAATTAACCAGGTGAGCTGAGGAACACCCGCCCTGGAGAGCAGGAGGAGTCAGAGTGAGCTGCCAAAAGGGATTCTTGGTGTGCCATATACGGCCACCTCGGGCAGCAGGAGCTCAGAGAGCCTGGTGGCCATGTGCTTTCCTTGAGTGACAGACACACAAGCTTGTAGCTGCAATCAGGTCTTAGATGAGTGACCTGGGGCCCAATATGTCTCCTCTCTGTTTCCTTGTGTGCAGATGGGGTAATGGTCTTTATTTGGGGGAATGTTTCAATGGGCTAAAACTACCTATGAATAGTGACCACAGGGCCAGGTAAACAATCAGAGCTCAATAAATGGTTTTCTTGTTAGACCTGGACTTTGAGAGAAGCAGTGGGGCAGAGTGACAAATCTGGGACGAAACTGGCTCAGAACTTGGCACAGGAGCTCCTAGGTTGGCCTTGACCTCATCTGTTGCTCTGTGGTCCCACAATGACCCCGGATCCCCAGGAGCAGATCCCTTCTGAGAGCCCTGCTCCCGACTGGCAGATGTGCGTACATGCTAAGTTGCTTCAGTCATGTCCAACTCCTTGCAACCCTATGGACTGGAGCCTGCCAGGCAACTCCTGGAGTGGCCCCTGGGTGACAGCGCCCTAGAGCCTTGTGTCACATAGCTGTGCCTGCTGTCCAGAGCCTCCACAGACAGGCCCTCCCTTCCCGGGTGCAGAGGAGGGGGGCGCTGGGCTGCTCCTGAGACCCCTGCCGCTGTCCTAGGACCCCCAGGACACTTTTTGTTCCACGGACCTTGTTTATTTGTTCAGGCTGATAAGCAGGATTCTCTGGGCTCTGGTTGAGAACAGGCAAAGTGCATTGTTCTACAGGCTTTTTTTTCAGATGGATTTGGATTTGGTGGTGTGGTCAGAGCTTGTGGGTGGGGGGCAATGTACGGGAGTTGGGGGAGTTGGCAGTCCCTCTGTTTCCTCCCTGCCCCTCCCTGGGTTTCCTAGCCTGGTGAGGGGTGAGTCCTTGGTTGCTGGAGGATGTTGAAAGGTGACTGCAAACCTTGTCTGGGCCCTGGGCTGTGGTCTCAGGACCCCGGGGCGGGGGTGGGGGGGGTGCAGGTAAGGGATGAGCAGATGCTACTTCCTGGCTCCAGATCTCCTGCTTCTCATCCTCTCTGGAGCCCTTCTTAGGAGACACTGTGCCACACCCATGGACATAATGCCCCTGACGGGCAGTGTAGCGCATGCGCCATCTCCTTTAGTCCTTCCCACCCTGTGCGGCCAGGCCCAGAATGATCATGTCTCTTGCCTGGGGTTTGTGGCTAGACCAGGAGTTAGCCCAGGTGACCAAAGGATGTACAAGCTTCACTCCACACCAAACACCTAAATTGTCGTCCTCAGAGAACAGTTTTGGAGAATTCCCTGGTGGTCCAGTGGTTAGGACTCTGAGCTTGTACTGCCAAGAGCATGGGTTTGATCTCTGGGTGGGGAACTAAATTCCCTTAAGCCACAAATTTGCCCTCCTCACAAAAAACAGATGAGAGCATTCATTTGTTCATTGACTCCCTCATTCGACAGATCCTTTGGAGGCCAGTGATGGGCAGGATCTGTGTTAGGCTCTGCATACAGACTTTCCCCCAACAGCTCACAAGGAGACTGACCATTAAATGAGTCACAGTCATTAGGCGTTAAGAACAGATGGGGTGATTAGAGCACCATCAAGGGCAGGCACCCATAGCCTCTGGTGTAGGGCTGGGGGCCAGGTCATGGAAAGCTCCTGGACACAGTAAGCTTTAACATGGGCTCCATTTGTGGATGCATTTAAAGTTCTCACCTGAAGCAACTCTGTCTTTTAAAAAATTAATTAATTAGGTTGTGTCAGGTCTTAGTTTCGTCCTGCAGGATCTTTTGTTGTGGTGCATGGACTCTCTAGCTGCAGCATGAGGGCTCACTCGCTCCAAGGCAAGAGGGATCTTCATTCCCCAACCAGGGATCGAACCCATGTCCCCCGCATCACAAGGTGAATTCTTAACCACTGGATCACCAGGGAAGTCCCTGAAGCAGCTCTCTTGTTTATGCTGTCTTGATCACAGCACTGTCGACATTGGGGCCAGGTCATTCTTTGTTGTGGCCGCATTGTAGGATTCTGAGCACTGTAGGACATTCAGCAGCATGCCTGGTCTCTACCCACTAGTGATGATCAAGAGTGTCTGCAGGGCTTCCCTGGTGGCTCAGTAGTAAAGAATCCACCTGCTGATGCAGCATACACAGGTTTGATCCCTGGTCCAAGATGATTCCACATGCCATTGGAGCCACTAAGCCCAAGTGCCACAACTACGGAGCCTGTGCTCTAGAGCCCGGGAGCTGTAATTACTGAGCCCACATGCTGCAACTAATGAACCCCGTGTGCCCTAGAGCCCATGCTCCTCTGCAAGAGAAGCCACTGCAATGAGAAGCCCGTGCACAGCAACTAGAGTAGCCCCTGCTCACTGCATCTAGAGAAAAAGCCCAGGCAGCAATGAAGACCCAGCACAGCCAAAAATAGATAAATAAAACTAAAAAACATCTGCAGACATTGCCAACTGCTGCTGAGGGATGATATTATCGAGAACCACTGGTCCAGAACAGTGCCTCGTGTGTGTTGAGTGATCCTGCCATGGGGGCCCCACTCACTGTGCGATAAGGGTTAGTCAGTACCAGGTATCGTGTTGGGGATGGATGTTGCATATAGCTCCTGGAGAGCCATAGGGAGGAGGACGCCCAGCCTTGGTTGCTGGGTATGCACAATTAGCCATTTAGGTGAACAACGCATCAGAGCAGCTCTATCGGTTAGCCCGTGTCTAACTGACAGGTGGACTTTGCAGTGATGTCCCCACTTTACGGGGGCTTCCCACATGCCACTAGTGGTAAAGAACCTGCCTGCCAATGCAGGAGATGAAAGAGACTCAGTTTCGATCCCTGGGTTGGGAAGATCCCCTGGAGGAGGGCATGGCAACCCACTCCAGTATTCTTGCCTGGAGAATCGTATGGATGGAGGAGCCTGGTGGGCTACAGTACATGGGGTGGAAAAGAGTTTGATGTGACTGAAACAATGTAGCATGCATGCTCCATGTTTGGACACAGATCTGTGCTGCAGTCCATGTAGCTTTTTGCTCAAGCAGTGGAGACAAGGGTGGATGATGTTAGAGACTCCATCTCTTTACCTGATACAAATCGCTGTGCCATTTGTGACTGTCCACTCACCACCTGATGTGAAGAGCTGACTCACTGGAAAAGACCTTCATGCTGGGAAACATTGAGGGCAGGAGGAGAAGGGGGAGACAGAGGATGAGATGGTTGGGTGGCATCACCAACTCAAAGGACATGAGTTCGAGCAAACTCCCAGAGATAGTGAAGGACAGGGAAGCCTGGCACGCTGCAGTCCATGAGGTCGAAAGAGTCAGACACGACTGAACTGAGTGACTGAACAACAAGTCAGTGATGAATGTCAAGGATGTCAAGTCTGGTTGGAGCTGTACTTATTAGGCACCTGTTGTATGCCCAGCAGCTTCCCAGGTCCTGAGGTCAGAAAGAAAAAGAGAAAAGCATAATCCAATCATGTGTGGGCCTCCCAGCTGAGCATTGTCACTTTCCTCTGATCTGTTCTGAGAGTCTGGGTGCTTAGCTCTGCTTTGATGTTAAAGCACCACTCTTTTAAAAAATTAATTAGTTAGTTAATTTTTGGCTGTCTAGGTCTTTGTTGCTGTGAGCTGGCTTTCTCTAGTTGCAGCGAGCAGGGGCTACTCTCTAGTTGCAGTACATGGGCTTCTCATTGCGGTGGCTTCTCTTGTTGCAGAGCACAGACTCTCGGCACTCAGGCTTCAGTGGTTGTGGCTCACCGGCCCTAGAGCTGAGGCTCGGTAGTTGCGGTACACGGGCTTATTTGCTCCATGGCATGTGGGATCTTCCCTGACCAAAGATGAAACCCACATTCCCTGCTTTGGCAGGTGGATTCTTAGCCACTGCACCACCCCCGAGGTCCATAACCTCAGTCTTGAGTGTAAGTCCTCTGACGGTAGAATCCAGTTATTGTCTGTTGTCAGACCCCAAGTGTCCAGCAAGACAGGTGTCACGAATGAGAGAACAGACTCTCAGAGCAAAAAACATCTGTCCAAGATTCCTTCTCAGGAACACAGGGGATGGAGCTCTGTCCCAGGGGGAAGCGCACTGTGCTCCATGATTACTGACATTCGGGCAAGAGCCAAGCCTGGCTTTCCTCCTGTACAGCCTGGGAACGTGGATGCCCCCCAGGGGTTGTGTGTGGGTGTAAACAGCAGGTGATTAGAACAGGGAATAAAATCCAGGTGGAGAGATCAGACAAACCACCTCTGCTGCCCGACCATTCCCTCCCCAGCAGCGGCATGAATGGCCCCACACCTTCCTGGCCAAGGTGCCCCCTGGGCCGGTTCTCAGCAGAGACCGGGCAGCCCCTGCTGACGCCTTCTCCCCCACCAGGTGCCGTGTTACTCATACGGGCAGAAGCTGTCCAAGCTGGCCATCCTGAGGATCGCCTGCAACTACATCCTGTCCCTGGCGCGGCTGGCCGACCTCGACTACAGCGCCGACCACAGCAACCTCAGCTTCTCTGAGTGCGTGCAGCGTTGCACCCGCACCCTGCAGGCCGAGGGCCGCGCCAAGAAGCGCAAGGTACGCGCCAGCTATGCGGGCAGCAGCCTCTGGGGAGGATGGGGAGGTAATGATCGGAATCCAGGGCGCCTCTTACTCGCATCCAGAGGCTTCCAAAGGGACCAGCGAGACCAGCCTCTTGGAGGCTTTCTGGGATTCACTTCAGTTTCAGGGCTCCTCAGGCCCCTGGGATTGTGTGTGACTCTATTCCTGGGGCTTACCAGGTGGTGCTGGTGGTAAAGAACCCGCCTACCAATGCAGGAGATGTGAGAGACATGGGTTCGATCCCTGGGTTGGGAAGATCCCTAGAGGAGGGCATGACAACCCACTCCAGTATTCCTGCCTGGAGAATCCCAAGAACAGAAGAGGCTGGTGGGCTACAGTCCATGGGGTGGGAAAGAGTCAGGCACAACTGAGAAACTTAGCACACAGCACACTGGTAACGGGGCTCCTGGGTACCGGGGACAGTCCCCTTGGGCCTGTGTTTGCTCATCACTTAAATGAGGACAGCTTATCTCTGAAGCTCTTTCTGGTCTTACACATTCTGGTGCTGAGTTCCCCACTCAGCCCTTGATTAACATCATATTAGGGGGAGATCTCATGGGCTGGTAACTGCCCAAGAGAGCCCTTTGGTATGTTTTGGGACTATGACTTGGCCTGTGGGTTACCTGAGGCCATGCATTAAGGCAAATCATGTTCATTCATTCATTCATTCTGAAGAGATTCATAGAGCCCCAGCCGTTTGCTGAACCTGCTGGGCAGGAGTATAAAAATGATAAACATGTGGTCCTAGCACCTCCACAGCTCACAGGATGCTCAGAGACCCTCTTGTATCTGGATAAGGGCAGGAGAATATAGACAGGAGGTCCCAGAGGCCTTTGCTGGGGTATGGGAAGGCCAGGCAGGCAGAGGAGGGACAGGGTGCCTTTCCTGCCCAAAGGAGTTAGAAAGATCACCTTTGTGTAAGTGGTGTTTGAGCTGGGACCAGCAGGACAACCAGGAGGTCACTGAGCAGATGAAGCAGGAACAGCATTGGAAACAGAGGGAACAGTGTGTACAAAGCCTAATGTGTTTGGAGAAATATGGGCAGGAGGAAAGGCGTTGGTCACAGCTTTGCTTCCCACGTGGCTTGGCTTCCAGCATTTCCAGTTGAGGGTCATTGCCAGGAATGAAGAGCAGGGCTTGTGATGCAGCCCTCTGGATCTCTGTACACACGAAGCTACAGGGAGAGAGACAGGCTGGGACCCAGTCCGTACCCATAAGAAGGGTGGAGGTGGTTAGAGATGCCTGACTCCCCTGGGCATGCAGGGATGGGGAGAGCGGCGGGGTTGGGGGCAGGTGACTCTATCACCCTCCATCTGTTCCTTCCTTCCACCTCCTCCTTCCTTCCTGGCCCGCCCTCTCCCCATCCCTGAGCCCCAACCCCCCTTACAAGGAGGCCCTTCTCTGGGTTCTCCAGGCCTTCCAAAGGCCCCTTCAAGAGGCTTCCAGGCAGAGAGACCCTTGTGGACTCTCCTGCCCACAGCAGGGAGGAGCCCAGCACATCCGCACCACCAGCCACTGCTGTGTTGATGGCACATTGCAATCCTGGGAGTGATTTAACGTGGACCAATTAGGTGAAATCTTCATCTAGTGGGTGAGAAAGGAAGTACCACTGGCTGCTCGCAGGGCAGCTTTCCTCTGGAAAGTGACACGGATAAATTAAGGGCGTGATTGATGGCTCCATGCAGTGCTCTGTGACAAAGGAGGGTTGTAAACTCTGGGTGAACTTCCCCTGGCATTTGGGCGGTCGGAGGTGTGGATGGGCAGGGTGGGCAGGCCCCATTTCCCCCATTTATGCCTCTCGTCCCCACCCCCACCCCAAGTCCTCCCCTCACCCACCAAAGGCCAGAGTGCTGCCCCTCCTTCCCTGTTCTGTGGAGCAGAGTGTCCTGGGCTGGGGAAGAGGAGAGACGCTTGGAAGGTGAGAGGAGAAGAAAGGGGAGTGGGGTGACGATGGCCAGCAGAGATGAGTTTTTGGCTTCCCCTGAAATCAGCCCAAATCTAAGACACCTTAGAGCCCATCTGGTCCAGCCTCCGCATTGTCCAGATTGGGAAACAGGTGTTAGATGGTGGGTTAGAGCATCGAACAGGCTTCTCTAGTGGCTTAGACAGTAAAAGAATCTGCCTGCAATGCAGGAGACCTGGATTCAATCCCTGGGTTGGGAAGATCCCCCAGAGAAGGAAATGGCAACCCACTCCAGTATTCTTGCCTAGAGAATCCTATGGACAGAGAAGCCTGGCAGGTTACTGTCCATGGGGTTGCAAAGAGTCAGACATGACTGAGTGACTAACACTTCACTTTTAAGAGCATAAAACAGCCCTGAGTTCAAGGCCTGGTTCACCACCTACTAGCTGTGTCATTTTGGACCCATTTTTTAACTGCTTCTTGCCTCAGTTTTCTCCTCAGTCAATGGGGATGTGGAAGCATCGGTGATTTCCAAGGCTGTTTGCAGTCTGATTTCCAAGTAGAGATCCTGCCTCACCTCTGAAGGGTAAGGGGACCCTGGCATCCTGTAGCCCCTCCTGCCAGTGGGGTGTCCTGAGGCTGCCATCTCCAGAGGACCATGCCTGGACAACCACCATTACCAAGAGGACTTAGAGGGAGGCATGGGACAGGGTCCTGGAGCTGTTGGGACATCTTCAGGCCCCACTGCTGTGCTGGTAGATTGGCTGATCACAGCATCACCCCATTCCTGCTGTGTGTGCCTTCCTGCATCTCTGTCACCAGGCAGGTAGGTAAGTTTCAAGGTGTCCTCAGGATGGTCTTCAGTGACCGCCAAGTGACCCTGAGTGGCTTGAATTGGCTACTGTTTTGTTAATCAGAACCCCTGGAAATACATCCCTTTATTTGTTCATCCATTTATTGATTCATTCAATGTTTATCAAGCACTGGCAGTGAGTTGTTTGTTGGGAAATCCCAACCTGAGCACATGGGTGCCATGATGGGTGTTAGCAAAGAGATTTGAGCCTCCCAAGTCTCTGTAGATGGGCTTCCCCCATGGCCCAGCAGTAAAGAATCTGCTTGCAATGCAGAAAATGCAGGAGACGCTGGTTCTATCCCTGGGTTGAGAAGATCCCCTGGAGGAGGGCAGGGTGACTTACTCCAGTATTCTTGCCTGGAGAATCCCCATGGACAGAAGAGTTACAGTCCATAGGGTCGCAAAGAGTCAGACACGACTGAAGTGACTTAGCATACACACACACACACACACACACACACACACACACACACAATCTCTGTGGACAGAGTATGTGGATGCAGCGGGGCGTCAGAGGGTGGGGGTTTCAGATGAAACCCCTGTTACCCATCCCCTGCAGCCACTCAGGGTGACCTGAGGGTTTGGGGATGCAAGTGAGTCAGGCTTACATTCTAATGAAGGATAAAGAAAGGAAGAAACTAAAAAACATTCTGATGTAAGTGACCAACTGAAAGGAAGTCCTCCATAAATAATCACCAACAATCCTGTCGATGGCACCCTGAGCTGTCCCACTCAAGGGTGGCTCCCTCACAGTTCATGTGCCCCAGGGGCTGGGTGACCCTTTTCCAGGACTCCTCCTTGAGAGATTATGCTCTGTGTCCACTGATAAGCTGCCTCCAGGCCTGTGTTAAGAACGGGATTTAAAGTGAACTTGACTTACCCTCTGGGCCCCAAGCTCATCCTTTTGCCCATCCCAGCCTTGCCTTGCTGGGGGTGGGCACCTATATCCCTTGACTGGTGAGTCCTCCATCTCTGGGCCTCACAGGATGTGACTCTGAGGATCCAGGGTCCATCTGGAAGCCCCAGTCATGCAGAGAGGCCCATCGGAGGCTGCCCAGCTGAGAGACAGGTGCGAGGAGTGGAAGGGCTCCGCAGAGCTCAGCTCCGACTCTGGCCGCAGCCAGAGATAACGCGCCTTAAGCACCTGGCTCTGGGCCATGTTTCCGCAGCTCCTGTTTTAAAAGCAGCGACTCCTGGGAGCTTCTTTGGAGGAGGGGAAGAAAGAGCAGCAGAGCTGTTCCACACCTGGGCTGGATCGGCATTGCTGGACCTCAGAATAGGAGAGGACCAGTTTCCCACGATCTAGGGCACTGCCTTCCAGTGATCTGAAGCTATTGAATAAAATAATAGCAACAATAACAACAACAATAATAGCAACAACAAAAGCAATAGCAGCAGCAGCAGCTACTAACGTTGATGGTATAGTTTAAGCCCTGGTGATAAATGGCCAGTAAGTTCTTATCCCCCACCAAGTTGCTCACAGGCCTCGGGGCTGTTCCCCAGTGACTCAGTGGTAAAGAATCTGCCTACTAATGCAGGAGACTTAGGTTTGACCCCTGAATTGGGAGAATCACCCAGAGAAGGAAATGGCAACCCACTCCAGTATTCTTGCCTGGAGAATCCCCATGGACACACACAGAGAGAAAAGTTAGTCATGGTGTGCTGAGCTCGGGGCAATGATTGGTGACCCCAGGCTGAGACTGTAGCCATCAGTGCCAGCCGGACCGGAAAGGTGGGCTCTGCAATTCTAGAGGCTGCTCCTCACCTGTGGGCGGTCTTCAGCCAGAGGAGGCGCCAAAGGCTGGTGTGGCTCCATCAGATCCTCGTTGTCCCCCTTCTGCTGCTGCTTTCTGGGCAGGGGGTGCTTTTGGTGGTGATGGCAGGTTGGAGGGTAGTTGCACTCCTCTTTGGAAGGACATCTCAAGCGCAGACTTCTGTGTTTTGGTGCTGGGGGCAAGCTGAGTTGGCACATTGGTTTTGGGGTTAGAAGGTCAGTGGGAGCCGAGAGTGTTCTCTGTCTGGTGTCTGAGCCCAGGCCTCAGACCTGGAGGGACCTGCTGTTTCTGTGGACTGTTCCTGAGCCTTGAAGTGTGGGAGACAGCAACTCCACAATTTCTGTGCCTCCTGTGTCCCCAGAGTGCCCACTGAGCGGTGTTGTCCGAGCTCTGTCCCCCCATCGCATATACGGTCACCCTCACTGGGGCTTTGGCTTCTACTTCTCCAAGGTGAGTTGACCCCGGAAGTGATTGCTATGGTCCTTTCTGGTCAGACTTGCCGAGCTGAGGTCGCTTCAGCCCCTTGACTATCTAAATGACTAAATGTGTTTTGCTCCCATCCCCTCTGCCCATCACAGGCATTTCACACAGATTTGAAAATCACTCACAGAGACTGTTGGGACCCCAGTGCACCACAAGAATACTGACAATACCTGACATTCTTAGAGCCTGTTTCACACGCTAAGCGTAGTGCTGGGTGTTTAGTACTTCCGACGGATCACCCCATTGACTCCTCCCTCCCCCCATCCCTTCAAGGTGGAGACTGGTGTTGTCCCCTGCGCGTGAATGCTGTCGCTTCAGTCATGTCCAACTCTTTGCAACCCTGTGGACTGTAGCCCACCAGGCTCCTCTGTCTATGGGATTCTCCAGGCAAGAATATTGGAATGGGTTGCCATGCCCTCCTCCAAGGCATCTTCCCAGCCCAGGGATCGAACCCACATCTCTTATGTCTCCTGCATCGGCAGTCAGGTTCTTTACCATTAGTGCTATCTGGGAAGCCTGGTGTTGTCCCAGGAACAATGAATCCGAGGCTCAGAGGCCTAAGGAACTGGCCAGTAAGAGGTGCCCGGGGGGGCCCCCTGCCCCTTCCCTGTCCTGCCCCCTGCATGGAAATGGGGTGGTGAGAGGAGGTTCTATTTCTACATCCTCTGGGCCATGTTACTGAGTTAAATACCATGTGCTTTGAAAGTCCATGGAGCCCCTCTCTGCTGAGAAAGAAGGGGGGTGGGTGGGAAACCACCATCAAATTCCCTTCTTGTCATAAAAATGGATGCAATTTATTTTTTCTGGCATTCCAATTACATAGACGTTTGTCGCCAGCTGTTTGTTCTAACGTGGAGCATTCTCTCAGCTGCTGTTTCCCCTCTCACATTTGACACCGTGAGTCTACAGGGCTGGCAGGCACTGGGCTGGAGGGCTCGTTTGGGCAGGGAGCCTCCCAGGTTAGGCTGGAGCTGGCTGCCCTGGAACGCAGGACGTGGCCGTCTGATGTTCCCTGGGTGGTCCCGAGGTAGGGGAGAGGCTGGGGCGCTGCTTTCCCCTCTCCTTTCACACTCCCTTCACTTCCTCCCCTCCTCTCCCCTCACTCACAGACCCCTACCCTCCTCCCCACTACACTGTGTGCGAATGAAAACTCAGGGTCTCTGACGGTGAGAAAGAAGCAAAGTCTCCCACTCAGAAAATCACAGAGACCGCGGAAAGTCCCCTCTGATGCTTAAGCCACTACCTCTCAGAGAAGCCCCTGGAGCACCGCTTTGATCCAGGGTACACCCTGGAAACCCCTTGAAAGACTTGGTGGTCCCCCGTTCAGGATGCTATAGGTGGGGGTTCAGTTGAGAGAACCCTACAGTTCTTTTAAGTTTCTGTGCTGCTGTCATTAACCTTAAGGCACATACAACAGGGAGATCCTTGGCAAGACCACGAAGTAAGCGAAGAGTAGGCTTTGGCTCTGCAGACCTGGGTTCGAGTCCTGCCGCTGGTACTTTCTACCTGTGTGACCTTGGGTGTGTTACCTAACTTCTCTGAGCCCCCGTTCTCACATGTGTAAAGAGAGAGCTTCCATACCTTCCTTGCCGCCTTGCTGGAAGGCTTCAACAACATCCCATGGGAGAAAGGGCTGGCCTTTTCTCAGTGCCAGGAAGGAAATCTCATGAATTTACAGCTCCAAGGTAACAGCTTCATATGGAACCCCAGGAAGGATCATCTCAGGAACAGGCAGTGCCGAGAATGGATGAATGACCAGCCCAAGGTAGCCGAGGGCAAATCGTTTTAAATGGGGGATTCCTGTTTGTCCAGCGCTCAGGGCAGAGCTCTGGCCCTGCGTCCTTAAAAGGGGTGAGCATCTCACCAGCCCAGAAACTCATGGGCTTTCAAAGTTCATGGGTTCATACCAAAGAACAAGCAATAATGGAGAAGGCAATGGCACCCCACTCCAGTACTCTTGCCTGGAAAATCCCATGGACGGAGGAGCCTGGTAGGCTGCAGTCCATGGGGTCGCTAAGAGTTGGACACGACTGAGCGACTACACTTTCACTTTTCACTTTCATGCATTGGAGGAGGAAATGGCAACCCACTCCAGTGTTCTTGCCTGGAGAATCCCATGGACAGAGGAGCCTGGTGGGCTGCTGTCTATGGAGTCTCACAGAGTCGGACATGACTGAAGCAACTTAGCAGCAGCAATGCTATTAAACAGACTCACTCTGGTGGCTCAGCAGTAAAAGTACCCGCCTGCCAAGCAGGAGATGTAGGTTCGATCCCTGAGTCGGGAAGATCCCCTGGAGAAGGAAATGGCAACCCACTCCAGTATTCTTGTCTGGGAATTTCCACGGACAGAGGAGCCTGGTGGGCTACAGAATATGGGGGTCACAAAAGAGTTGGACATGACTGAGTGACTGAACAACACCACCATCAATACCAAAGACCACACTGACTGCGTGGAGAGTTCCCATTGGGTGCCAAGCACCTCCCATACTTTATCTCTACCCCTTTTGCTAACCTTGCACTTTGGCACCACTTCCCCCGTTGCACGGAGGGGAAACTGAGGCCCCGAGAAGTGCGGTAACTTGCCCAAGGTCTTGCGCTAGAAGCAGTGGAGCCGCTTTGTTTCTTTGATTCCAATCTCCTAGGGTTTCATTCAGCTCCTGCGGACAGCAGGGCCCTAAAGTCCACGTACTGCCCAGCAGGGTGGCCCATGCCCCGGGAGACCCCCAGCAAATGGGGGTACAGGACCTTGTGGTGTGGGTGAGGGGAGCAAGAGCTCTTATGTAAGCAGCCCGGCTGCAACTGCAGCGCGTGTAAACTCCATTTAGCCTCAGGGAGCCAATAGCCCTCCGCCGCTGGGGGTGAAGGGGGGTGGGTTGGTCTGGGGGTGGGGGTGTCAGCAGCCCCGATCCACCCCCACCCTCCCCGCGCCCCCCAGCGCCGCCGCCGCCAGCGAGGCCTGACACCGGGTTAAGTCGCCCGGCGGCCTCTGGCTGCAGCTGGGAGCGCGCCTGGTTCCCATTCGGGCGCTGTGGTTTTGATTAGCTGTTCCGCGAGGCAGGCCTGGTGGCGAAGCCCTGGGAGCTCCGCTGGAACACAGGGTCCCCCGCCCGGCCGCCGCGGCCCCCCCTCCTGGCAGCCCCAGACTCCAGATGTTCCGAGCGCTCGCTGGGAAGGCCTGCTGGCGCCACGGAGGGCAGAGGGCAGGGAAAGCACGCGAGCTGGAAGCCCAAGCACTCAGTCACCGCAGGGCTTGGCAGCCCGCCCAGCCCTCTGCTGGCACATTCCCCAGCTCTCCCCTGGCCATCTGTTCCCAAAAAACCCTTTCAGAGCCTCATCATCACTCACGATACAACAGCGCGAGCAGCTGGTTTGGAGGCAGCAGGGAAAACCGTGCAAAAGGTCCTTTGTGAGAGAGGAAACTCGCTTATGAATAACAGGGCTGGACGCCGTAAAAGTTGGCGGCTGGAATCCCTGTTTCTCAGGCGCCGCTGTTTTCTCCCGACTCTTTATCTCTGCTTTTTATTTCGTTTCCCCTTGTTTGCTTTTAATGTTGTTTCTTCCTCTTCTTGCACCAGTTGTGACTTTTCTTGCTCCTCGGAGGTGCCTGAAGGCCACCTCATTAAGTCTCCTGGACGATGCCCGACTGTTTTTTTTTTTTTTTCCCTGTTCTCTAAGCTGTTAAAATTAGGGATGGTTAGAAGTGACTGTTTTTGTAAAACCTTGGCTGGAGGAGACAGGGCAGGAAGAAGGTGCCCTGGAGGGCATGGTGCAGGGGAAAATCGTAAACTGGAGGAAGGGTGGAGGGCAGAGAGGGTGCAGAGACCCCCACCAGCTCATCAGAAGGAGACGCTTAGGGAGAAGCGTGGCGTTAATGAAACGCCCAGTGCTGGGCTCCTTGGCTGATTGCAGTATGACATGAAGCCTTTTTTAAGAACTGCTGCCGCTGCCAGAAACTTCTGGGAGATGTCTGCCTGGAATTTGGGCGCCTCCTGGGAGGGTCATCAGGGGCCCTTGGGGTGCTGGGGGAGTACTGGCCACTGGGAGGCCAGCACTGGGGAGGAGAGGAGAGGGCAAGGCCTGTCTGCCTCCCTCAGACCCCTCTGGACCCTTGAGGAGTAGCTGAGAGTCAGGCCCAGGGTTCCAGGTGGAGGTGGGGACAGGGACCCCTCCCCAGGTGTCAGATGCTGGTGATGGCATGGGGGTGTCACAGGTCAGGGGCAGGGAACTGGGGGCTTCCTCTTTCCTCTCTCAAGTCCTACCAACCTTTATTCCTTGCCTGCCCCCCACCCTATTCCGCGAGACCCAGAAACTCAGCCACCCCTCACCCCAGCAGTGGAAAAAACCTGTCTTCCATACTGCTATGGGTTGTCGGCTCTTCCTACAACAGCTGAGGCTCTGGCTCTGGAGGGCATTTCATCTGCACTTGGGCTAAGACAGTAAAAGAACCCGCCTGCCAATGCAGGAGACACAGGTTCAATCTCTGGCTCAGGAAGATCTGGAGAAGGGAATGGTTCCTCACTCCAGGATTCTTGGTGGAGAATCCCATGGACAGCAAAGCCTGGCAGGCTACAGTCTATGGGGTAGCAAAGAGTCGGACCCGACCGAGTGACCACACTTTCACTTTTCTCTCATCTGCACTTTCCTCAGGTCGGTACTTCACACCTTTCTCCTCTCTGCCCATTTTCACTTGGAGAGATGGCAGCTCTGCAGGACAAAATATTGAGATTTATCACAATGTCAGGGCAGTTGATCTCCTGATCCGAAGGGCTAGGTGTGGGCTGATTTCCCCCATCTCTGCTGAGGCCTGAGGTGTGTGGTCTGGACGCTGAGGCTGGTCTCAGCTTTGCGCTGGGGGCTGTGCGACTGGTGGCTTAGCTCCATTGTCTTATCCGGGAGATGCCAGCCTGCCTCCCTATCTTTCCAGGGATCAGTGGCACAAAGGATGTGAAATTATTTTGTGAACTCTGCCTTTCCTCCTGTGTCTCCTGGTCTTTGTGGGGCCGAAGTTGAGGAGGGACGAGGGAAGGACTGGTGGCCATTGGCCCCAGGCCTCTGGTGATGATGTGGGGTCTGTCCAGTGACCAGAGCCTGCTTTCTAGCCCAGGGGCTTCGAGAGGACCAGGGACAGGCAGGGGGCAGGGGGGCAAGACTGCCCTCCCACTGGAGTGACCAGGCCTGTCCTGCCCACTGCCCAGCCTTGAGCCCCTGCCCCTGATATGATGGACAGCCAGGCACAGGGAGTGCCAGCAGGCCCTGGTTCCCCACCTGTCCTCAAGCTGGTCATTCTTTTTCTTCCTGCCCCCACAGACCGGAGGCAGACCTGTTCTAGGGCAAAGTATAGATCGCTGCCTTCCTTGACCTCCTGGTGTAAATGTTTCTAGAGGGTGAAGTAGGGAGCCTCTCACACCTTCAAGGTGTTCATTCTCTGCCCAGACTTCACGGCTACCTGGGGCCCCACTGCCCAGCTCCTCCCTGGCTCGATTCATTCCCACCTGAGCCCCTCCCTGCAGCTCTGCTGAGAGCCAGGTGTGTTCCGCTTGGGAGAGAGCCTCCCTGTTCCACTTGAGACCCTTCGGGGGCTTCCCACAGGCACCTGCCCCTCCCCCCAAGTGACCTGGCTCCAGCCGGTCACTCTGGGTATCCCAATTTACACTCTAGCCACATGGAACTCCTCACCCAGAGGGGCTATTTTTGGCCTCTGTGCTCATACTGTCCCTTCTGCCTGGAATGCCCTTCTCTGCTGTCTGTCTGGCTACCTCCTGCTCGTGCTGGAAGGCTCAGCTCCTCCTGGAAGCCCTCTCTGACCCCCACCACAGCCTCCTCAGGGCCCCAAAGCAGCACGGCCACTTCCATGCCCTTACATAGGGGTGAGTAGAGTCTAATTCAGGCAAGCATCCTGTGATACACTATGAAGTTATGATAGAACATATTATATTATGTGATCCTCTATTATGTAATATTTTAGAGCTCATTTTTTGTCATTATATTGTATTTTACATAATTTGTTACCTGATAAATTATGTGATATTAAAGCTCTATACTGTGGATTGACATATAGACACTACCATGTGTAAAGTAGACAGCTAATGGGAAGCTGCTATATAACAGGGAGCTCAGCTCGGTACTCCGTGACGACCTAGAGGGGTGGGATAGGGGTGGTGTGGAAGGGAAGTTCAAGAGGGAGAGGATATATGTATACATATAGCTGGCTCACTTCATTGTATAGCAGAAACTGACACAACATTGTAAAGCGATTTTACCCCAATTAAAAAAAAAAACAAAAACTCTGTACTACATTACATTACACAGTGTATGTTTAATGTACCTCTCTAGCTAGACTGTGAGCCCTTTCATCTTTGTGTCCCAGCTCCTGGCACATATGTGTGTGTGTGTTAGTCGCTCAGTCATGTCTGATTTTTTGCAACCCCATGGACTGTAGCCTGCTAAGCTCCTCTGTCCATGGAATTCTCCATGCAAGAATATGGGGTGGGTTGCCATTCCCTTCTCCAGGAGATCTTCCCAACCCAGGGATCAAACCCAGATTTCCCATATTAAAGGCAGGTTCTTTAACATCTGAGCCACCAGGGAAGCCCCATAGGAAGCCACTAAATAATGCACAGCATTCCTTCCATGAAAATCCACACATCTGGGCCTGAATGTTCCTGGGCTGAAGGCTAAGACTCTAGGAAGAATGAACTAGGGGTTTCAAGACACAGACACAGAAGTGCCCCTGGGCTCCTCCCAGGCTCCTGTTTGGAGAATTCTGGCTCTTGTTGGCTTGAATCAGTAAGAAAAGCTTTGTATTTTAGATCACAAAAACTCCTCAAGCAGCAGTTTAAACTAACAGGGCTCCTGTTTCTCACACTTAGGAAAGGTGAAGGGATGTAACTATTCCCTGGATCCCAGGATCCAGTGATGCTAAGACCTCAGGCTTCATTTTTGGTCTGTACCTCATGGCTACACAATGGCTGCCACAGCACTGAGTACTTCATCCACACACTACATCCAAGGCAGGGCAGGACCTTGCCAGTAAGAGCTTTTGCCTCCTCACCAGTTCAGTCAATCCTTCCCGGACATCCCTTACCCAGGCTGAAACAGGGAGTGCTCTCCCTGAAACAGAGGAGGACATCAGGTCCTCTCAGTTGGGAGGGCAGCCAGGTCAACAGCCACGTGGCTAATTTCTCAAAAGTTGATCCTGGAGTTCTGACAGAGTGATTTTCTTCCCAGTGAGGCTAAACAGTGTCATAACCTTAACCACAGTACCAGAACCTCATCTCTATGAATTTACCATTCCTCACTGCAGCTCCCCAAATTGAGGGCCGGTAGCCCAGGTGGTGCTAGTGGTAAAGAACCTGCCTGCCAATGCAGGAGATGCAGGTTCAATCCCTGGACCGGGAAGATCCCCTGGAGAAGGAAATGGCAACCCATTCCAGTATTCTTGTCTGGAGAATACTGTGGACAGAGGAGCCTGGCTGGCTACACTGCATGGGGTCGCAAAGAGCTGGGCATGACTGAAGCGACTGAGCATGGAAGCAGCCCCATTTCCACTGCGCAGCACTGAGGCCCAGAGAGCCCAGGTGGCTGGGCCAGGCCACTGGTGGCCTCATCAGTCTGCAAGTGCTTTTCATTGTGCAGAGCCTCTCACACTCCTTTTCCTCTTTAGTCCTGCGGTGACCTCCTGAAACCCACATTTCTAACGGAGCTAGATGAGGAGGCTGGGACTTAGGGGGGTGAAGTCACCAAGGGCTATCCAGCTGGGTGGCCGGGCAAGACTTAGGAAGGCTCATCCACTTCTGTGAAACAGGCACTCCTGAGTCTAGACCATCAGTGGCCCCTATTCTCCCAAGGTGAGAGGTCTGGCAGTGCAGGGCCCCATGCTGGGGGGCTGGGGTCTGAGTCTCAGCCCAGCCACTTGGGAGCTCTGTCGCCTCGGGCTCTCCAAGCTTCGCTTTCTTTGTAAGACATGGCTAGAGATGTCCACGGGTGAGGAGGGTTCAAGGTAATGATGGCCATGAGAGGGCCTCTCAGCTGGATGAGCTTGTTAGTCACTGGTGTTCCTAGAGGTCACTGCTGTCCATTACAGAGGTGGGCAGAGGGAGCCCACATGTCCCCTCCCCATCCGGTGACTTACCCTGGGTTGCTAGGCAGTGGACACCAGGTCTGCCCCTCTGCTGTGTGTGCACACATGCACAGGTTTGCTGGGCATAAGTAGTCACTATCTGCCAGAATCAGATGGAGGGCCTCACACGTGGTAGGCTGAGTTCCGGCACTGGGGAGATGCCTGGAACTTATAGGTTTCAAATCTCCCCCTTTTCCCGAGGGATCAGGAGCCTTAGAGGGGGTTCCATTGTAGCAGGCAGGGTAGAGCCAGGCAGCTGGGCGCACAGGGGCAGCCCAGTGACCCCACCCACAGCCCGGGGAGCACTGACAAGGTGTTACTGAGAACTACTCTGCTTCCGCCCTCAGGACAGCGAGGCATTCCTGACATCCTTCCCCACCAGCACCACACCACACCACACACACAGAGGCTGTGGGTGGCAGCCAGTGTGCTTATTTGCAAAGGTTTAGCCCTGTGCACCCAGGGGCAGAACCCTCCTCCTCTGCAATCATTGGGTTGACCAAAAAGTTCAGCAGTTTTCCTGTAAGATCGTGGAGAAAAACCTGAGCAAACTTTTTGGCCAACCCACTACATGCAGTAGTTCTTTTATTTTTCTTCAAACTTTAACCTTTTTATTTTGTATTGGGGTATAGCCCATTAACAGCATTGTGAGAGTTTGTGGTCAACAGAGAAGGGACTCAGCTATACACATACATTTGTGGTGTCCATTTGTGGTTCGTCATTTATTGTATCTGTATATGGGGACAAAAAGATGAAGCAAGCTTGAAGGACCCTTTACATTCATTTAAAAATAAATAGTTTTTAAAATTTTATTTATTTAAATTGGAAGATAATTACTTCACGATATTGTGATGGTTTTTGCCATACATTAACTTGAATTGACTACAGATATGCATGTGTCCCCCCAATCCTGAACACCCCTCCCGCCTCCCTCCCCACCCCATCCCTCTAGGTTGTCCCAGAGCACTGGCTTTGGGTGCCCTGCTTCATACATCAAACTCACACTGGTCATCTATTTTGCATATGGTACTTATATGTTTCAATGCTATTCTTTCAAATCATCCCTCTTTCTCCTTCAAGAACAAATGAATTCCTACTATGTGCTAGGAATTGTCCTAGGTACTGGGTTACTTTGGGGGACAAAACTGACAAAGACCCCACCCTTTGGAGCTCGGGGTAAGTGACACAGAGGCCAGACAGGAAAGTTCACAGGGGAGCCCTGCTTCTAAGCCCACTGTGCTGTCTGCGCACAGCTCTTATAAGCATGACTCCCTGGTGTCCCAGGTCAGAGCAGCTGGGCAGAAACGGCTGGGAGGCCAGCTCTGGAGCAGGTGCAGTGAGAGCCCCCAGAACCACAGCCAGTGGTCTGATGGCGTGGGAAGAAACAGAAGAACAAAAAGAGCAACACCAGAGGCTCAGAAGAGCCAGGAGGCATGGAGCCATTCAGTGTCAGGGTAAAGAGCCCAGAAGCCTCCGGGACCTGGAGGGTCTTCTGTAGGCTGATGTTCCCCGGGCTTGACCTTGAGTTGTCAAGAGGAAGCCAAAGTACATCCAGTAGCATCGGACGGAGAATGCAGGGAAGTGCATCAATTATCAAGAACTGGGACCTGTCCAAGCCATTCGGGCACAGAAAACACGCGCTTCCTTTCTCTAGGGAAACTCACTTCAGCTCGGGGGCTGCTTCTCCTGGGTGGGTGAGGGGGGTGGTCCTTGTCTGTTTTGCTCACTGCGGGACACTCACGTGCTCTGAATGGAGCCTGGCATGGTCTGAACACTCAATAAGTGTTCCCCAAATGAATAGAAGTGTGGAAGTCCAAGCAAGTGAGCTGTTTCCAGCAGTCCTCCACGATGTCCCATGGGCATCTCCTTGGTGCCCCCAGTGGAGCCCTGGTCACCTGATGGGGAGACACAGTTCCTGTTGTGGTCAACTGGCGTGCAAATGGGGGAGACACATGCATACACACATGTGCGCACTGACACGTGGCTGCCTGGCGCTAAGGGCTTGGCTTCCCAGCCATTGTGTTCTTTTTTTAAAAGTAATTAATTTTTGGCTGTGCTGGGTGAGTCTTCATTGCTGCACACTGGCTTTCTCTAGCTGCAGCAAGCGGGGCTACTCTTTGCCGTGGTCCACGGGCTTCTCACTGCAGTGGCTTCTCTTGTTTCGGAGCACAGGCTCTAGGCACACGGGCTTCAGTAATTGTGCCGCATGGGCTTAGTTGCCCCAAGGCACATGGGATCTTCCTGGACCAGGGATTGAACCTGTGTGCCCTGCACTGGGAGGCAGATTCTTAACTGCTGGATCACCAAGGAAGTCCAGCCATTGTGTTCTTTAATCCTCTCTTCAACCTCAGACTGTAGACTACTATTATTACCCTTTTATAGGTGGAGAAACAGAGGCACAGAGAGGTTAAGTAACTGCTCAGATTCACACAGCTGGTAGAATGGGGAAGTAAGGCTTCACACAGGGTCCGTCTGATGCCATAGCCGGAACATTTAACCGCCGTGCTGCCTTGCCTCTCAATGGGGGTGGGTGTGCGTTCGGGAGTGTCGCTGTGTGCATTTAAGTGTGTGTGTGTACATGTGTGGGTGAAACATTCATTTTTCTTCCTGGAACCTCTGTGGTGTCACTGATAGTCAAGGTGGTGGTGAGTAAAGGGCCCTGATCAGAGCTGCCCCAACACTCCCTGGATCCCATGGTAGCTTCAGAGTCTAGATATAAGGGGCTTAGGGACAATGGGAAAGGCCAGAGGATGGGTTTGGACACTGTTTTTACAGAAATCATTTGGTTATTTGGGTTGTCCGGGGCCTCATGGCTTCTCCCAGCCACCCCATTATTGCCTTCACGCATCCTGAAACAGCTAGACTCTTACCGAGGGTCTCCTGAAGACATGCTGTGGGCTTTGCAAAGGCTTGCAGGCTGTGGGCTTTGCAAAGGTTTGCAGGCTGGCACTTTGGCATGCATTGGCTTGTCTGGCTGGTGCCCTATCACTCCTGCTGTCAATTTGCTATAAGGATTGGGGAGGGGAGACCGGAGATGTGCAGAAGGGTGGTGGGGAGCGATCTTAAGCCCTGGGGATCCCTGACACTGTGGTTGGGGATGTATGTGTGTGTGTGTGTATATGTGTGTGTGTGTGTGTGTGTGTGTGTGTGTGAGTGTAGTGTTGATGGTGGATTGTGTGGGAGTCATGAGTCAGGGCCCATGGGAAGCTTCCAGGGAGCAGGACCTTCCTCACCTGGCTGGGCCACCTGTCTGCCCAGCTGTCTGCTCCCCTCCAGCCTGTCTGTGGGGCAAGGTCAGGGGCTCCTTGTGCTTCTGGGGTCTGGAAGAGCAGTGTGCAGCCAAGTGGAGTTGGCTGGACACTCTCCCAGGATGGGAAGCAGATGGGAGGCTGCAGCAGCTGGGGCTCAGGCCTCACCCAGGCCAGCTTGACCCTCGCCCTGTACTGTGGGGTGGGGTGGGATGGGGGCCAAGAAAGACAGACAGGCTGAGGGACTTGGAGAGAGAGACAGAGGGGCGGTCAAGAGAGAGTTGGCACAGAGACACACAGGCCGAGTATGGAGACAGAGGCAGAGCCTGGTCACCAGAGAGAGTGGTCTGCAGCACAAGAAGGGATTGGCATGGTGGGGCCTGGTCTCCCTGCCGGTTCCCTGAAGGACCATGGGCTCCCTCCTAGCACTGGCCTGACTCTGGGAGTGCCAGGCCTCCCACGGTCAGCCACCTTCACTTAGGCCCCAGTAAATGAAGGCTGAGATTTCCTTAGAACCAGGGAGGTAGCAGCTGGGTGGATGGCTTGGGGACTTTCTAGTCCTTTTTGCTGGTGAAGAAGCTGAACCTTGTAGGGGCTTAGGGCTCTGCTTTGCTCTGCTGCATCCTAGCGTGTGACCTAGGGCCTCCATTTTCCTATCTGCAAAATGGGAACAACAACAGCCACCTCCCAAGGGCCGTACAACAGCAAAGGAGTGTAGTGGGCTCCAGACGAGGCCTCTGTCAATGGATTCACTGACTTCTGTCCCTAGCTCTGAGGGGACAGGGAGCCGAGGACGACCTGGCCCCCTCTTTCAGGAGCTCATGGTGGCACTGTGTGGGGTGAGTGGGCAGGCGATGGCAGTTGCGCCAACCATAAGTTGAGCACAGAGGAGAGAGAAGAAGTCGGCATGAAGCTCTTGGAGGCTTCAAAGGGAAACACATGTCCCCAGCCTGCAGTGAGGTGGATCTGGAGCCCGCATTGTCTGAACTGGGGACACAGCGACCAGCAGAACCCCACCTTCCTGGAGTCTCTGTTTCTGTGGGCAGGAATAACTGGAAGCTAGGCTGTAACCAGAACAGGGGACTGGGGGACTGCATGGGGATGTCTCAGAGCTGGTCCTGGTACCTGCGTCCCAGTTCCACCTCTAGCATCTTAGCCCAGGAGGGATCCTCTGTACTTAGCACAGTAACCCTTGTTGTTTCTTACCACTAGGAAAGTTCTTCCGTATGTGCTTGACTGACCCTGAGGTCTGAACACATCCATTAGCCTCAATCCGAAGAGGCTTATTTATTTTTTTAAATATGTATCTATTTATTTGGCTGTGCTGGGTCTTAGTTGAGGCACCAGGATCTTTTATCTTCATCGCAGCAGGCAGGACCTTTAGTTGTGACATGTGAACTTTCAGTTGCGACATATGGAATCCAATTCCCTGACCGGGGATTGAACCCAGGGCCTCTGCATGGGAGCACTGTGTCTTAGCCACTGGACCACCAGGAAAAGTCCCAGCAGCAAGGAGTTTGGACTTCTGGACCGAGCCATGCTCCGGACCTGGCCTCCTTGTATCACAGGCAGTCACAGCATCCTACAGCCCAGGGCCCCTGACAATTGAGTTCACTCCTCTGGTGAGCAGCTTGGTGGGACAGGGGAAAGGTGCCTAGACAGCATTTACCAGCAACAGTGGTTTCAAGTGGGCTTCCCTGATAGCTCAGTTGGTAAAGAATCCACCTGCAACGCCGGAGACCTAGGTTTGATCCCTGGGTGGGGAAGATTCCCCTGGAGAAGGACATGGCAACCCATTCCAGTATTCTTGCCTGGAAAATCCCACAGACAGAGAAGCCTGGCAGGCTACAGTTTACGGGGTCTCCAAGAGTCGAACATGACTTAGCGACTAAACCAGAGGTGGTTTCAGCTTTGCCCTGGGGTTAGATTATAAGCTGCCCCAGGGCAGGGCCTCTAACTCCAGTGCCTGTCACAGAGCTGACACTCAGAAGGAACTCAATAAATCTTTGTTGAGTAAGTGGATTTCCTCCCCCAGTTCACGGTCCCTAGGTGGAGTCCTCCGGCTCACAAGGGGCTCTGGCCATCACTTTGCAGCTCTAAGACCTTGAGAGTCCTCCCAGCCAGGACACAGTGTGATCCTTGATTCACACCATGTTCCCGCCCTCAGCAAACAGCAGCCAGCTCCAACTGCTCATAAATTTCCTGCCTGTCACCCGTGGCGCCCAGGCCAGGCGAGGCAGGAGGCGCTAGGGGTGGGCTGAGCCATACCTGCTTCCAGTTCCCTGGGAAATTTGGAGGCCAGAAGCCCAGGCCTCTGCATGTGCCCAGAATAACCTCAGCAGAGCCAGGCCCCTTGGAGATGTGGAAGCAGGTCTGCCAAATGCAAAGATGAATGGGCTGGAATGTTCGAGAAAACACAAACACCCGCTTGCGGTACAGCTTGTGCAAGCTGATTTCACTCCCAAGAAATCTGATACAGGTCTGCCTAAGCACAGGAAAAGTGTGTGGATGTGTGGACCTAGAGAGTATCATACTGAGTGAAGTAAGTTAGACAGGGAAAGACAAATATCATATAATATCACTTATAGGTGGAATCCAAAAGTGATACAAGCGAAGTTATTTACAAAACAGAAACAGACTCACAGACATAGAAAGCAAGCTTATGGCCACTAACAGGGAAAACAATGGGAAGGGATAAATTGGGAGTTTGGAATTAACATATACACACTGCTGTATGCAATAAATAGTAAGGACATATAGCACAGAGAACTATATTCAATATCTTGTAATAATCTACAATGGAAAAGAATCTGAAAAAGAATATATATGTGTGTATATATATATATATATATATATATATATATGAATCACTTTGCTGTATACCTGAAATTAATACAACATTGTAAATCAACTGTGGTGGTGGTGGTTTAGTCACTAAGTCGTGACCAACTCTTTGCAACCCCACGGACTGTAGCCTGCCAGGCGCCTCTGTCCATAGGATTTCCCAGGCGGGAATACTGGAGTGGGTTGCCATTTCCTCCTCCAGGGGATTTCCTGATCCATGAATCGAACTTGTGTCTCCTGCTTGGCAGGCGGATTCTTTACCACTGAGCCACCTTAAGACTTCCCTGGTTGTCCCGTGGTTCAGAATCCACCTTGCGATGCAGGGGATATAGATTCTATTCCTGGTCTGGGAAGATTCCACCTGCCTCAGGGTGGCTAAGCCTGGGTGTCACAACCCTAAAGCTTGTGCCCCACAACAAGAGAAGCGACCATAAAGGGAAGCCCATGCAGCACAACCAGAGAGTAGCCCATGCAGCAACGAAGATCCAGGGTAGACAAAAATAAAAGAAATAAATAAAATTTAAATGGAAATAGTAAGAAAAAAAAAAAAGCCAGGAAAAGAAAAGGAAAAGCGTGTGAAAGAGCAATCACCTATAGCTAGCATGGTTTCTCTGGGTGGAGAGGGGGAGGTGATTTCAGTGGTTTTCTTCTGTTTAGTTGCCTGTGTTTTTTAAGTTTTCTACAATTAACCTGTACTATCTATGCATGTACGGAAGTTTTAATGGTTTTATTGAGATTATACTTTACCCATTTAAAGCTTACAATCCAATAGATTCTAGGATATTCACTAAAATGTGGCCATCAACACAACCGATTCAGAGCATTTTCTTTCTTGCCCCCTTTTTTCTTTTAATATTTGGTTGCACTGGCTCTTCGTTGCAGCCCGCTGGATATTTATTACCATGTGCTTTGCAGCATGTGGGATCTTTTTTCTTTTTAGTGCGGCCTCAGCATCTTTTCCCATGGACGGAGAAGCCTGGTGGGTTACAGTCCACGGGGTCTCAAAGAGTCGGACACGACTGAGCAACTTCACTTTTTCACTTTCAGCATCTTTAGTTGTGGCATGTGGGATCTAGTTCCCTGACCAGGAGTAGAACTCCCAGGGCCCCCTGCGTTGGCAGTGTGGAGTCTTAACCACTGGACCACCATCAGATCAGATCAGATCAGATCAGTCGCTCAGTCGTGTCCGACTCTTTGTGACCCCATGAATCGCAGCACGCCAGGCCTCCCTGTCCATCACCAACTCCCAGAGTTCACTCAGACTCACGTCCATCGAGTCAGTGATGCCATCCAGCCATCTCATCCTCTGTCGTCCCCTTCTCCTCCTGCCCCCAATCCCTCCCAGCAGCAGAGTCTTTTCCAATGAGTCAACTCTTCGCATGAGGTGGCCAAAGTACTGGAGTTTCAGCTTTAGCATCATTCCTTCCAAAGAACTCCCAGGGCTGATCTCCTTCAGAATGGACTGGTTGGATCTTCTTGCAGTCCAAGGGACTCTCAAGAGTCTTCTCCAACACCACAGTTCAAAAGCATCAATTCTTTGGCACTCAGCCTTCTTCACAGTCCAACTCTCACATCTGCATGGAAACCCCCAATTTAGACCATTTTTATCAGCTCCAGAAGAGACCCCATAAGCTTTGGCGGTCCCTGTCTCCTTCCCAGTTCTGGGCAACCACAGATCTATAGATTTCCCTGTTATGGACATTTCGTGTGCATGGAATCATATAATACTTGAACATCTGTGTCTGGATCCTTTCACCTAGTGTACTGTTTTCAAGGTTTACCCACGTTCTGTCACGTGTCAGTACTTCCTGCCTTTTTATGGCTGAGTAATATTCTTTTGTATGAATATACCACATTTCACTTGTTTATTCATTGTGAATGTGATCTCGGTAATTTAAAAATTGTGCTTATTGAAGCAACTTAGCACACACACCATCTTGGGATTCCTGGGTGGTGCTAGTAAGTAAAGAACCCACCTACCAATGCAGGAGACATAAGAGACGTGGGTTTGATCCCTGAATCAGGAAGATACTGTGGAGAATGGAATGGCAACCCACTCCAGAATTCTTGCCTGGAGAATCCCATGGACAGAGGAGCCTGGCAGGCTGTAGTCCATAGGGTTGCAGAGTTGGACTTGACTGAAGCGTCTAAGCATGCACGGATGGATTTATTGCTTCCTGTTCTGGATGTTTCTGGCCAAGATGGCAGTTGGTTCCTTGTGACTATTTCTGGTTACTTGTTTTGAGACTTTTCAGCCTATGATACCATTTTATGTTTTCAAACACCAGTGAGTCACCCCAAGGACCCAGCTCTTTGTAGGGAACTGGTGCTTCAGTTGTGGGTCAGACCCTGTTGGGCACATGTGGCTCCCTTGTCCCATTGATTCTTTGCAACTGACCTAAAGGTGGGTACTATTACTGTGCCCATTTTAAAGATGGGTAAACTGAGACTTTGAGAGATCAACCAGCCTGCCCATGGCCCCAGAGCCCCACTGACTTTAAGGCCAAGACGAAACCTAGCATTCAGCATTTAGAACCAAACACAAAATCCGCTTTTAGCCTACATATTGGTTTACATAAAAGTGAAAGATAGGGAATTTCCTGGCAGTCCAGTGGTTAGGACTTGGCACTTTCACTGCCAAGGGCTGGGTTCAATCCCTGGTCAGAGAACTAAGATCCCACAAGCTGTGTAGCTCAGCTTTCCCTGGCACCCCCCACCCCCACCAAAAAAAGATGAAAGTAAAATAATGCCTGATAGTGTGGGTCTTGCAAAATACATCTCTGATGCCCCTCGTTTGTCTCAATATTTTTTAGTATTTTTTAAAAATTAGTTAATAAATTTGAAAAGTTTTTGCTTGCCCTGGGTCTTTGTGGCTATGTTTGGGCTTTTTCTAGTTGTGGCAAGTGGGGGCCACTCTCTAGTCTCCGTGCCCAGGCTTCTCACTGCAGTGCCTTCCGCTGTTGCAGAGCGTGGCTCTAGAGCACAGGCTTGAGAGTTGTGCTTCATGGGCTTAGTTGCTCCACAGCATATGCAATCTTCCCAGAGCAGTGATAGAACCCATGTCTCCTACATTGGGACATTGGGAGGTGGATTCTTTACCACTGAGTCACCAGGGAAGCCTCATTCTTCTTTTTTTTTTTTCATGTTTTGGCTGCACCATGCAGCCTGTGGGATCTTAGTCCCCCAACCAGGGATTGAACCCACTCCCCCTGCGTTAGAAGCATGGACTGTCAGGGAAGTCCCTGTCTTTCATATTTTAGTGTTAAAATAACACTTGCAATCTGACTGCTCCTTTAAGGACAAACCATAAAAAAAAAAAAAAAAAACCTCAGGATTTCATTACCATTTGATGCCTTTTTCTGCTTATAAAAGGCTGTATCCACATTGCTTATCTATAGAAAAATTGTGTAATTTGAAAACAGTGAAACATGGTTAAGTAAGTAAAGTGACTGAAAATGAACTTGAAAGGTAAAACAACTTACAGGCAGAAATAATAATTTTTTTAAATGGCCTACAGTGATAAAATTACTCTGAGGAAACCAATCCACTTAAAGCCAGAGACAAACTTAGTAAGCAGAGGAGTATAATTAGAAATTTAAAAATTGGAAGTGAACAAAAGCAGAAAGATGCAATACAGTTCCTGAATTCACAACGGTTATAGGCACAGTTAGCCAAAATGTCCAGTGACACATTTGAAATAGGAAACCTACCTGTGGCACATAATCGCTACATTAAATAAAAAGGCAGTGATTGGAAATATTTACTCACGTGGTCAACAAATAGCAAATATTTATTGAGATGCTACTGTGTGTCCAGACTGTTTTAGGCCCTGAGGCTACAACCGCCAACAAAACAGACCACATCCCTGGCCCTGTGGAGCTGATGTTCCGACCACAAATGAGTGAACAATCAAAAGATGATTTCTGGAACTTCCCTGGCAGTCCAGTGGTTAGGACTCTGCACTTTCACCTCTGAGGTTGCAGGTTCTATCCTTGCTTAGAGAACTAAGATCCTACAAGCTGTGTGGTGTGGCCAAAAAAAAAAAAAAAAAGGTGATTCCTGAATGTGATAAACACAGCCACTTTGTCACACTGACCAAATCACCTCAATCGGACTCCACACATCAGACCTGCTGAAAGGGACCTGGGAGGGATCTTGTCTAGTCATTTTTAAAGTTTACGATAGTAAGACTTTTTGATGCTTTTGAACTGTAGTGTTGGAGAAGACTCTTCAGAGTCCCTTGGATAGCCAGGAGGTCAAACCAGTCAATCCTAAAGGACATAAACCCTGAATATTCATTGAAAGGACTGATGCTGAAGCTCCAATACTTTGGCCACCTGATGTGAAGAGCCAACTCATTGGAAAAGACCTTGATGCTGGGCAAGATTGAGGGCAAGAGAAGGAGTGACAGAGGATGAGATAGTTGGATGGTACCATCGACTCAATGGACATGAGTTTGAACAAACTCCAGGAGACAGTGAAAGACAGGGAGGCCTGGCGTGCTGCAGACCAGAGTTGCAAAGAGTCAAACATGACTGAGCAACTGAACAACAATGTTAGTGAGAGGCAGAACCTGTATTTAAAGGGCATCTTCCTTGTTGAGGGACCATGTAGGGGGCTCCTCAGGACCACGAAACCCTTACCCAGCCACACCCAGAGCCTTGGCTGCAGTGGAAACAACCACTCACAAAAAGTCCAGAGCTGGATGGGATGCAAGCTGTATTTCTCACCTGGAGCAGGATGTGGCCAGGGGTTACGTAAGAAGGAGTCTGTGGTGTGGTTGTCACAGTGGAGAGTAAGCCCAACCCTCTCCTATGTATTTGCAATTATGCTTGCATGTGTACATGTGTACACACACCTATACACACACCTTGCCTCTTCTGGAGGGATGGCATAGGTAGATTTGTCTTCTATCTTTCAGCCACAGCTGATGGGTCCATGGTAAGAAATCTGACTGAGGCTGGACCAATTGCCTGCCTTCACTGGGCATTTGGGGTGGGGATGTTGAGAGACTGGGTCGATGGTGAGACAGGCAGTAAAGAAGCAGGGCCTGGATGTGGCCGAATGATGTGGTTGGCAGGGCACCTGGAGGGAAGGGGCATAGATTGCCCCTTGAGGTTTGCAAGCTTTCCTGAGACTTTCCTCCAGCCTCCCTGAAATGCCCTTTCATTGTTGTTTAGCCGCTAAGTCATGTCAGACTCTTTGGGACCCAATGGACTTTAGCCCATCAGACTTCTCCATGGGATTCTTCCATGGGATTTCCCAGGCAAGAATACTAGAGTGGGTTGCCATTTCCTCCTCCAGGGGATCTTCCCAACCCAAGTATCAAACTCATGTCTCCTGCATTGGTGGGCAGATTCTTTACCACTGAACCACAGGGAAGCCCCTTGGGTAGCCTTGAATAATGGAAAGATTGGAATGAGTTTCTTCTCCTCTCAATGCAGTCACAATCACACAATCAAAAGAAAATGCTGGGTAAATAAAACCATACACATTTCTTGACTGCAGGATTTTTCAGAGCTTTTAATATGTCCATATATACTGTGACTTTCTCCAGGGGATCTTCCTGACCCAGGGATCGAACCTGGGTCTCCTGCATTGCAGGCAGACTCTTTATCAGCTGAGACACCAGGGAAGCCCATACAGTGACTTCCAAGATGGGGCCAAGGTCTGTGATGTTTCCAAGACTCATGGGATATGCCTCACCTGGCTCATTCTCTGCAGAACAACCCTTTGGGGAGTGCTTATCCACATGCATGGACTTGTACTTGCCATACAGGTGAAGGAATTAAATCATAGACAGGGAGCGTCAGCTTCCCAAGGTCACACAGCTGGTTATTTGCAGAAAAGGTCTTGGCACCTAAGACTTCCCATTGTTTCTCCCGCCACGCCCCAGTTGACATAAGGCTTCCTTGGATGGATGATGTTATGATGTGTGGGATTCCTGGTCCAAGGTGGGTGGTGGAAGGCAGGTTCAGTATAGACGCGAGGGAAAGGGTGGGGTTGAGAACTGAAGGTCAGGCCTTGGGCTGGTGGTAGCCATGGCTTCCGTGGAGTCTGAGAGCCCTACTGATGGCTTGGGGCAGAGCCCGGCTGGGCAGCCGTGCCTTGACAGAGCAGCCAGTGGGCCGGCTCCAGCTGCCCCAGCCTCGCGCGCCTTTTCTGACCGCAGGCGGACTGAGCAAGGGAGGAACTTGGGGCCAGTCCTCGGCCGGCCCGCCCAGGCAGCCAGCGCCGGGATGACGCGGCTGTAAATCACCACGTGGACCACAGACCCAGTGCCATCCCCACGGGTTTCCTTTCCGCTTCTTAATCCTCCTCTTCAGACTCAGTAACAAAAAGCAGATTCCTGCTGGGGCCAGCACACACCATGGGCTCGGAGAATGTGAGCCCGAACTCACCACATCAAGATGCTCCCTCCTCTCACTTTTCCTTTTACCCCTGTCTTAGCCTGTATTAGCCGGAGGATACTCCCTCCTCCTGGCGGAGGTCCCTCGCCCTCCCTGGACCCCTCTTCCAGCCTTGCCCCAGCCTCTACCTTGGCCGCCTGCCCATCGGCCGCCCAGGCCTGAGGCTCACCGGGGCCTGTGGTTAGCAGCCCCTCCAGCCTCGTGGTTTGGCTCCAGCCTGGCTCCCCAAGCCTCCCTTTCAGCAGGAGTTGCCTTCGTGTGTTAGGATAAACAGCACTGATCAGGGTTCAAATGCTGGTGCCGCCAACTCGTAGGTAGCACTTACCTCTGAGATGGGGGATGTGAGAAGGTTCCCTGGCACGTCGGAGGTGCCTGACAGCTGTTCTGTTCCAAAAATAAGTGCTTAGCTGTTTGTTCAGGGTTGTTGCAAGAAGCAAGAGAGAGGTATTTGGCACTGCTTTGCTAGGGGTTTGCGTGCCCAGTTAAGGGATGGTTGTTCTCCTGAGTGTTCTTAGGTGGACTTGGAGCCCCGAAGAGCCTCCCCATCAGCTCTGATCTCCCTCCAAAGCTAAAGCCCTGGCAGCCCCTATGACCTCTCCCCATCTCCTATCCCTTCCTATAGCAAATCCTACCCTTTGGTCAGTTTTCTCATGAGCAACAGCAAGTTCAGTGGCCAGAGAGAAGTTTCTGAAGGTCAGGATTGCAAGGGACTGAAAGATGGTCTAAGTTAAGGGTTTTCCAATTTGCCCCGAAGCACCCGAGTTCTCAGAGTCTTCACCAGGCTCCACGTTGGAAGCAATACTGTAGACTCTGGGTCCCCTTCTCTCTGTGTCCCGCACCCTCTCCTGATTCAAATAGACCAGAACCATGCTCATCTGTTTTCTACATTAGAATTTCAAGGTCAGAATTCACTTATTTCCACTAGATGAAGACACTGTCATTTTATAGATAAGAACACTGAGGCCTAGCTGGTGGGGGGATGGGCTGCACCTAGAGTCGGCCTCCTGGCTGCTGGTATAGTATCTTGTCTGAAGGATGTGGGGAGAAGGAGGTGAGGATGCCGTTCCTGTGGGCAGGGGCAGGGCTGACTCTAACATTCCTTGGAGGTGTGACCTGGGGATTGTAGGTCACACCTGGGTATCAGGACCAGGGGTCCCTGAGCTCCTTCTACCTGCTACACCCCCTCCAATCCCCCAAACCTACTAAATCAGCATGTGTGCTGAGTCAATTCAATCTTGTCTTACGCTCTGTGACCCCATGGACTGTAGCCCACCAAGCTCCTCTGTCCATGGCATTCTCTAGGCAAGAATACTGGAGTGGGTTGCCATGCCCTCCTCCAGGGGATCTTCCCGACCCAGGGATCAAACCTATGTCTCCTGTGTCTCCTGCATTGGCAGGTGGGTTCTTTACCACTGGCGCCACCTGGGAAGCCCAGCTCAATCAGCAGTGTTTCTAAAATGCAGTGGGGGTGGGGTGGGGAGTAAGGGGACACTGTGGGCTCTGGTGGCAGCCAGTCCTGGGTCCAAGTGGTGGCTCCATCCCTTACTGAACCCTTCAAGATGCAGCCCCTGCCTGAGCCATATGGGTCCTTCCTGGAGCAGCCGTGAGGGTAAGTAAGAGCAGGTGCCGCGGGCGCTGGCACCCGGTGCAGGCTGGCCTTCTGGAGTTAGGACCAGTGTGTGTGTGGGGGGTGCTTCTGACCATTGGTTGCTTCTTTTCTTTTTTTAAAAGTTTGTTTATTTGGCTGTGCCAGGTCTCGGTTGCAGCACGTGGGACCTTTAGTTGTGGCATGTGGTATCCAGTTCCCTGATCAGGGATGGAACCTGGGCCCCTTGCACTGGGAGCAAGGAGTCTCAGCCACTGGACCACCAGGACATCCCCGTTGGTTGTTTCTTTTTGTTTGTTGAGGTATAGTTGATTTAAAATACTATATTATTTTCAGTTGTATAATATAGTGAATCAAAAATTTTATAGATTATATTCCATTTAAAGTTATTAAAAAATATTGGCTATATTTCCTGCACCATACAATATATCCTTTTAGCTTAGCTATTTTATTTTTTGTTTGTTTCTTAGCTTTTTTTTTTTGTATTGGAGTGTGTTTGATTTGGGGGCTTCCCTGGTGGCTCAGCTGGTGAAGAATCTGCCTGCAGTGCAAGAGACTGCCTCCTGTGTTAGTTTCAGGTGTGCAGCAAAGTGATTAATTATACATATACATATACCTATTCTTTTTCAGATTCATTTTCCATATAGGTTATTACAGAGTACTGAGTAGAGTTCCCTGTGCTATACAGTAGGTCCTTGTTGATTATCTGTTTTATATATGGTGCATATATGTTAATCCTATCCTCCTAATTTATCCCTTTTCTCCCATTGGCTGATTCCTTCAGGAGTGACCAGCCATGGGCTCGCCTGAGGATGCTGCTGTGGGCCCTCTTTCCAAGTCAAGCTTGAGGAGAAGGTGAGCTTGCCAAGTCCAGCCTCGTCTTCCTCTCTAAGATGCCACCGGATGCTCAGACCACCTCCTCTCAGGACAAGAGCTAGCCTGCCTCCCTCTCACCCTCTCCCACACCCCCACCCCCAGCCACTCTACGGTGACTTTGCACTTTGCTGTCTGCCCGGTGGGGTGGGGAGAGCAAAGTCTTCGCCTTGCCCGGGCCTGAGGCCCACCGTCCTTCTGGCTGCAGAAATTCATTGCCAAAGATTCAACAGGGACACTGAACAAACTGGGGGTGAGAGGACCCCATGGTGAAAAGCCACACTGTGGCTCTGTGACCTTTGCTCCTCGTGTTGCCCGGGTCCCATCTCAGGCCAAAGACAAGTCAACATTTCCACTAGGAACTCATGGAAGAGATGGATGTTTGGTGACTTCAGACATGATCCGGAACTGTCTTTCTCCACTTGGCCCTGAGCTGGCTGGACCCAAGATACATCTTCTAGGGGCTGTGAGAGGGAGGCTGGGGTGCCTGTGGGGAGTGGGATCTGAGATCCCAGCCCCTCTCTCCCTCCCACTGGCTGCCCAGGCCTCTGACCTTGATTTTCCATGTTCCCTGGGCCCAGGCTCCTTCTTGGGCCCTCAGCATCATGAGAAGTGAGTATGTAGGGGGAGCAGCACCCATACCCCACCCCCGGGACTTGCCTCGAGGTGACCTGCCCCCAGCTGGCCTGGCCAGCCACTCCTTGCCAGGGGCCCGCCCTCCTGACAGGACACATGAGAGAGTGCCCTGCCTGGAGGCCAGTGGTCTGTGACGGTTGTGCAGGGGGGCAGAGGAGAGGAAGGGACCAGGGGAATGGGCCAGTAACGTGGGGAGGAAGGCATGTTCAAAGCCAAGGCCTGTTCTTTCCTTGTGCTCACAAGGCCAAAGCTGTTCACATCTGTGCTCAACCATCTGCTTCAAATTGAAGTAAAAGCCCCAATGTGTAAAGAAAACACTTGCTTGTGTTGATGGACTCTGTGGGTGACCAGGACTTTGGCCGGTCAGTCAGGGGGAGGAAAGAGGTTGAGAGTGCTTCAGAAATGAACAGTGTGTGAATGAATGTGTGTGTGTGTGTGTGTGTGTGTGTGTGTGTGTGTGTGTGTGTGACGGGGTGGGGTGGGACCTTCGCCATGGCCTTGGCCTAGACTAGTGACCAGGAGGCCAGGTCAGGAACACGTGAGGAGCTTTCTCTGCTTGTACCGTATTTACTCCATACCGTGAGTTTATAAGGTGGGGACTGAATTTTTTATCCTGTTGTACAGATGAGGAACCTGAATACAGAAGGAGAAGGGCAGGTCAGTGACAAAGCCAGGTCTCACACGGTGGCCTCACTCCAAAGCCTGTGCTGTTAACACCTTTCCAGCCCTATAAGCCAGTTCCGGCTCAAGGTCTTGGCATGGCTTTGTCCCATCCGTGCGCTGCAGTGGGCCTTGAATGGGACAGAATAGCCCAGCAGGGGTGGTTGGGTTGTGGTTTAGTTGCTCAGACGTTTCCAATTCTTGTGACCCCATGGGCTCTAGCTCACCAGGCTCCTCTCTCCATGGAATTGCTCCTTTCTCTCTTGCTCCTCTCTCCAGGCAAGAATACTAGAGTGGGTTGCCATTTCCTTCTCCAGGGGAACTTCCCGACCTAGGGATCAAACCCTGGTCTCCTGTGCTGCAGGTGGTCTCCTGCATTGCAGGTGGATTGGATTGTTTACAAACTGAGTCACCAGGGAAGCCCTCCTGGGGATGGGGGAGGGGTAATAAGAAAAGAACTCTGAAAGGAATGTCAGTGTGGAGGGCTGTAGGAGGGGCAGAGGTCTTGAAGGATGAATAGGAGTTTTCTGAGCAGAGGAATGGAAGAAGAACTTTCTATGCAGAGAAGTCTTCAGCCCTCAAAAGAGATTAGAATCACCTAAGGAGGTTATTAAATATTGACATAAAGTGTTAATGCCAAAGTTCCATCTTCAGAAATTCTGCTGTATTGGTCTGGGCACTTGGAACTTTTAAAAGCTCCCCAAGTGATTCCAATGTGTAGGTATGGTTGAGAGTTACTGGATTAAGTGGGGTTAGATCACTGACAAAAAAAGTGATTTAAAATCACTGATGTGAAATACAGGCTGTGCTAAAAATGTGGACGTGTGTGTGTGTGTGTAAATATACAAGCAAATAATTGTGATACCATCAGATGACTGTATGAATGTATACACACATATGAGTGACAAGAAGTTCCATGTTTTTCTTTTCTAGCTTCTCTCCCAATACAGCAGCTTTGATTCTTTTGCATGCACGCGCGCACACACACACACACACACACACACTCCTTCTTGAACGCACATGCATGCCCAGATATCCACCGTGTACATCCCCAGGGAAGAAAAATCCATTTCCCATGGATTCACATTTCATTGGCAGCCTTCTCAACAGTTTGTGTAAATAACCGTGCAAAAAGACCCTCACCAAAATAAAAGTGATAAAGAGCCGCCTTCCTGGAGCCTTGAGAGCACTTGTCCTGTTTCAGCTGAGAGTGTGGTCACAGGGCCCCTGCAGATTCGTTTACACACATACCCTCCATGCTCCGTTGTTTGCTCTGGGTCCTGGCTCCACACACTGGGGGTGGCTCAGTCACGGCGGGCGTGTACCCATGTAGGAGGCCATGTGTGTACACACCATGTCCATGTGTGTACCTCTGGTTCATGCTTGGTTCCTGCAGCACACGTGCTTCTTGCTCTCCAAAGGGCAAAACCACAAAGAAGAGCTCTGGAAGTCGGAGATCCCCCCAAGCTCAAGGCTGAGCGTCAGCAGGCTCTTCAAAAACAACATGCACACAGGCTGCATGCTCCTTCTTGGTTCCGACCTCAGATGGTCCCAGAAGAGAGGTGTAAATTCTGGGGAAGGGTTCTACAAGTCCCTGGGCCACTTTCTGGGGTCATAGCATGGCCAGGGCCCCTGTGGATTCCATCTCCCCACACCGTCCTTCCTCCCATCCCTATGGCCCACCACGTGGTCCTGGACCTCCCCAAATCCCCTCCACTTCATCATGTCCCATTTCTTTTCCTGATTAACCCTCCCACTCGTCTCCCCTTCCTCACAAGTCAGTGAGATACAAGAGCTAGTAGGTCCCAGGGGCAGGGAACTGGGTAGCAGAGCTATGAGCAGGGACTGCCTAGGGAGCAAAGGTGCAGACAGGGCTCCTTTGTGCCCAAGATACGGGGCAGAGAGTTGGGTACTACTAACTGGGCTGAGCTGGGGCTATACTGGGGCTTCCCTGGTGCCTCAGACAGTAAAGAATCTGCCTCCAATGCGAGAGACCTGGATTTGATTCCTGGGTCAGGAAGATCCCCTGGAGAATGGAATGGCAACCCACTCTGGCATTTTTGCCCAGAGAATCCCATGGACAGAGGAGCCTGGCAGGATATACTCCATGGGGTCAGAAAGAGTGACTTTGTGTCCACTTAGTCAGACACAACTGAGTGGCTAACACACAACACCACAAGGGCTGTACTGGGTGGGGGGGGGTCAGTCGGGGGGCCCACTAGGGAGCTAGAGTAGGGGTTACACTTGCCTCCCACCTTCCACTTGGCTTCCTGAGCTACAAAGTGGCTATTGCCAAGCAGCCCAAGTGACAAATAACCTAGCCCTCTCAAAGCAAGACTCTGACATCTCCAAGTGTGTCTTTCAGCAGATTCATGTAGCCTTCTGACTCTCTGCCACCTACACAGATGCTTGCTGTTTTCAGGCTCCAGGAGGACAGGGAGGCTGGAGGGGGCCCCACCTGAGCGAGGTGGGGAGGGGAGGGAGTGGCTGGCTTTGCCCTTTGCCCCAAGGATCCTACCTTCTCACAGTCTCCTCTGGTCTCCTGGACCCCAGACAAGCTGTGTCTGCCTCCCTGAAGCCAGGGACCCCAAGGAACCTGGCTTAATAAATAACGACTTTGTTTTGCAACTATTTGGGCATATGTCTAATCTCCACATGGCACTGTGAATTCCTAGAGGGCAGAGATTAGGTCAATCACGTCTCCAAATCCTTGAAAAGGCTTTGTACAATGTATATATTGGTTTCTTTGTTGAATGAATGGATAAAATATGAAAAATATGGTAATTCACGCGTTTATTTTCCTCCTTCCACAAATAACTACCAAGCAGCTAATTTGTTAAGACCCAAGAGAACAGGGCACAGGCCTTTACCAAGGACTCAAAGAAGCTCAGGAAGCTTCCCTGGTGGCTCAGATGGTAAAGAATCTGCTGCAGTAGAGGAGACCCTGGTTCAATCCCTAGGTTGGCCCTGGAGAAGGATATGGCAACACACTCCACTATTCTTGCCTGGGAAATTCCATGGACAGAGGAGGCTGGCGGGCTACAGTCCATGCAGTAGCAAAGAACAGGACTCGACTGAGCGACTAACACTTTCACTTTTAAACAGGCTCAAAGGGAGAAGCTCCAGAGCAGAGGGGAGCCCAGACTTGAGGCTTTTTACTCTTTCTGTGGCTGAGCCTTTGCACACTCCTACAAAGAGGAGAGCTTCATTGCACATGTGCCTGGCCCTCAGGAGGTGCTGAATAAATGTTTATCAAGGTGTGTGGATGAATGAATGAATGCAGCCCCACCCCCACACCCCTCCTCAGATATCACTAATCAACTGTGGCTCTTTGTCTGGTGGGGCGGTCTGAAGCTGTCCGAGTTCAAGACAGTGCTCCAGGCAGTCACTATTAACCAATTGGAGAGATGTGCTTTCTTGGTCATCCCAGTCTTAGGGCCATTCTGGAGTGAACTATGGGTGGGAACCCCTCAGGCCAGGCTCCTGGGGTACCATTGGGATGACATGATGGAGGACATGTTAGAAGGTCACCTTGGTTATGTCCACGGGGCTATGTGGCCACTCCATGACTGGCCTCCTCTCTCTGATCTGTTCTTTGCTGACCCTTACTCCACTACTGCTAACTGGAGGTGTGTTGCTAAAGTTCCTCCCCTGGTCCCGTCACCTCTAGGCAAAGTCCAGTCTCCTTAGTGGCCCATAGGACTTGTCACAGATGGTCCCATCCCCTCCTCCAGTGACTCCAGTGTCTCCCTAGACTCAGTGACACATAGTTTGGTCATCTGGGAACGTGGCTGAATCCCGTCCCCAGGTGTTAACAGCCCCTCTTTCTTAGCCATGCCTCAGTGCCCTTTCTTCTGGCTGCCCCCAAAACACGATTCTTTCTGGACGCTGCTGTTTACTGCTCTGGAAACTGTTCCTTTTTGTTTGTTTTGGCCGTACCTCGCAGCATGCAGGACCTTAGTTCCCCAACCACGGATTGAACTCATGCTTCCTGAAGTGGAAATGCAGTTTTAACCACTGAACAGCTGGGGAAGTCCCAGAGACAGTTCTTTTTTAATCTAACTTTCTTCTGTATCTAATCCATCAAGACCCCTGATTCCCCAGAAGGAAGTCTAATTCTCTCAACTCCAGAACCTGGGCAGACAGAGAGGCCCTGCTTAACCCAACAGCAATGGCCTGGGTTCGTGTCCCCCCATCCTAAGGCTCATCTTTCCTGTTCATATGTAAATCAGAACATTGCTTTGCTCCATCTATATTAAGAAGCCCATTATTGCTCCAGATCTCTGAGGATTCTCAAAGAGCTTACATCCCCATGGTTATCTCTTGAGAACTGAGAGTTATCTTTGTTACTTGCCCAGTTGTGTCTGACTCTTTGTGACCCCCATGGATTGTAGCCTGCCAGGCTCCTCTGTCTGTGGAATTCTCCAGGCAAGAATACTGGAGTGGGTAGCCATGTCCTTCTCCAGGGGATCGTCCCAGAGATCGAACCCAGGTCTCCTGCATTGCAGGCAGATTCTTCACCAACTGAGCCACTAGGGAAACCCATGTTTCTGTCTCTCCAATCTAATTATCTCTCTCTCAATCACTTCCTATGGCTGATCCCTTCTCTCTATACTGCTTCAGTTTAGGGAACTCAGGCACTTTCCCTTGATCTCCCCAAAACATCACTCACACAAGGCAGTTGTGTATAGAGGAATTATTAATATTTTTCTCTCTCCTGATGATTTTTTAAAAAATGTTTACACTCCCAGAAAACCAAACAAGACCTTGCCTATTTCTCCCCAATTTCTTTAGCTGATTGCATGTATTTTTGACAGGTTCATCATGTTTCCAGCAGTTATAAATATTTTCCCCTCTGGCTTCTCTCTCTGACACCACATTTCTGCTCTGTGACTCACTGAAGTTGTCCCACAGCTGGGGCTTGAATCCAGTCTTTTTTCTTCAATTTAACATCTCCCTACCCGACCCCAGGTCACCACCAAATCCCAGCCTGAAAACAGGAGACTATAAAATACGATGCCCAGTGGAAAGGTCATACGCAAATACGACAGCTGGCCGGGCCTCTCACCCACACTCAGCTGAGCAGGCATCCAGGTCTTGCCTCTGGGAGAAGTGATGCAGGGCCTAGACCAGCCACATTCCTCTCCCTAGGCTCTCCTATAACCGAGGCTTGTCCAGAGGCAGCTGACTGGCAGCACCATGGGGAGGAGGGGACAGGACAGAGCCTGCCCCTGCCCCAAGAGGCAAGTGGAGCCCTGAGTTTAGCCGGGTGCCAAGGCTATACCCCAAACCACCTTCAAAGACATCTGGTCCACAGACAACATGCGTTCCTCCTCTGGGATTTCATTTCCACAACCAGAAGTTTCTAGAATTTTCCTCTTGCATGCACACATATGTATGCAACTCACACCCCCCCCTTTTTTTTTTAATTTTAAGTAAAGAACTCAAAATCCTTCCAAGTCCCAGGAAATAAATCACCATTTTTGGAGAAAATAGAAGAAAGTTTGGTACACAGTGGGATAGCTATGCTGACCTTTATTTTCTAAATAAAAATCAGGGTAAGGGGTTTAACAAAAACTTTAGTGCCTCTTCCAGGTGTGAGAGGCAGCCAAGGAAGTCAAATGCTATAATTTGGGGTCAGCCCCAAGATGAACAGGACTAGGATTTTTAAGAACAAAGAGTTCAATGATCCTCTCCACTGGGAACTGTAGCTAATATTTCCCCATCATAAAGGCTCTGAAAAGTCCTGCGAGGTCCCATTAAAAAAAAAAATTTTTTTTTTTTTTTTTTTTGCTCTGCTGAGTCTTTGGTGCTGTGCAGGCTTTTGCAATGAGTAGGGGCTACTCTTCAGTTGCGCATGGGCGTCTCATTGTGGTGGCTTCTCCTGTTGGGAGCACGGGTTCTAGGGCACGCAGGCTTCAGTAGTTTCGGCATGTGGGCTCAGTAGTTGTAGCTCCCAGGCTCAGTAGTTGTGCCCCATTGGCTTAGTTGCTCTGTGGCACGTGCGATCTTCCTGGACCAATGATCAAACATGTGTCTCTGTTGGCAGGTGGATTCTTTACCACTGAGCCACCAGGGAGTCCTAAATTTATTTTTATTGAATGAAATATTCTTTAAATTCTATAGCACATTACAATTTTCAGAAGTTTTACATACATGATTTCATTAATCCCATACGAACCCTTTAAAAATAATTTAATTAAATTTTTATTTAAAAATAAATAAAAATTTAAATTTAAAAGGTTTTTAATTTAAAAATTTAATCCCACACCCCTATACTGCCCTTCTATTTATTTGTTTTTTTTTTTCTTTTTTGTCCCCTGCATTTAAATTTGAGAACTCAGTGTCTCCCAAACTTGTTTGAGCAGTACATTAAAAAAAAATTTTATTGCCATAAAATATGTATAACATAATATTTATCATTTAAATCATTTGAAGTGCCCTAAATAAGATATGATGCTGTGAAACCGTAACCACTAACTGTATTGCAGATTTTTTCATCATCTCTAAGAAAAACTCTGTACCCATTAAATAATAACTTCCCTCTTCCCACCTCCTCTGACCCCCACCCCTTGCAACCTCTATCCTACTTTCTATCTCTATAAATTTGCCTATTCCTCATTTAAGTGGAATACAATATTTGTCCTTTCTGGTTGGGCTTATTTCAATAAACATAAATTTTCAAAGTCTGTCCATATTGGGACTTCCCTAGTAGTCCAATGGCTGAGACTCTGCGCTCCCAATGCAGGGGACCCAGGTTTGATCACTGATTAAGGAATTAGATCCTGCATGCCACAATGAAGATCAAAGATCCTACATGCTACAACTAAGACCTGGTGCAGTCAAATAAATAAAAATAAATATTAAAAACCAGATCTATCCATGTTGAGCATGTTCCTATTTATGGCTATATAATGTTCCACTATACATGTATGCTACATTTCGTTTCTCCGTTCATCTGCTGATAGACTGCATTTATTCTTTATTTCATGCCCCTCTCACAGGATGAGCTTCCCCCTGCTCTGCCCCCAGTGGCTCAGTGGTAAAGAATCTGCCTGCAATGCAGGAGACACAAGAGATGCAGGTTTGATCCCTGGATCTGGAAGATCCCCTGGAAAAGGAAATGGCAACCCACTCCAGTATTCTTGCCTGGGAAATCCCATGGACAGAGGAGCCTGGCGGGCTACTGTCCATGGGTTCACAAAGCACTGGACACGACTGAGCACTCACACACGCATCTCACTGGACACCACCGGCAGGCCGAGGGCCATGGAACACAGTTTGGAGACTGCTGGTATCAGGGCCACTAGAACGTTCGGCTTTGGGATAAGCTAGGATTTGCTTACCCATGTGGTTGCCCCAGGCACTGCCAGAGGGTCTCTGACCAGCTGAGTCTCCAAACTGAAGGCAGAGGCTACAGCCATGAGAGGACTTAGGAGAGGGGGCTCAGCCGTCAGCTCTCAGGGGGTTACACACTGGAGAGCCTTGTTCTCCAGCCCTCACAGGACGGTGGAGGGGGTGCTGTGGGGACCTGCTGGGATGACTGACAGCTCCGTGCTGGTGACATCTGTCAGGGCGGCCTCCCTTGGCTTTGATGACAGGACTGGATGGGAGCCAAGCTTGAGGGGAGCAGTTGCCTGAGAGGCCCCAGCCCCCTTTTGGCAGCCTCATAGGTGCACCCTGTCCTGCTCCTCAGGGAGCTTGGACGGACTGTTCCGAACCATTGCCCCTCTCGTCAGCACTTCCCACAGGCAGACCCGCTGGGCTCAACCCCCCTTTCCAGTGGGCTTTCTCCTGTGCTCTCCTCTCCCAAGCACAGGGATGTGGGAAAAGCAAGTAAGGAACTGCCCAGAACCAAGTGCCCTATAACTGAGGGAGAACATGGCCCTCTGGGAACCCAGAGGCCTGGGGTCCAGCTTGGCCAGACCCTCAGCTCCCTGAGTGACCCGTCTTGAGTACAAGTAGACAGTGGCTCTGTGACCTCCAAGGTTGCTCGCAGCCCATTTCCAACCTGGGTCCCAAACTGCCTGCATGCCTGAATTCAAGGCTCAGATTACAGCCCACATGGGCTTTCCCACCACATGGAGCCTGAGGTCTTGCCTCCTTCTTGCTAGAAAAGCTTTATTTCTCCTCCTGAGGGATTCTTTTGAACCAGGGAATAACTGGAAGAAGCCGATAGCTTCCACAGTCATTAATCAAAACAAACACCAACAGAGCATCTTTAGAGAAATTACAAATAAATGAGTGGCTGTCCTTTTGATCTGAGTAGAGGTCACCTCCCCTGACTCTTGACCTGCCCCTCAGCGAAAGGTCCTTTCACCTTTATCCAGATTCCACATGCCTTGCCTTGGGCCTGTTGGGACACCTCCTTGTCCCCTCGTGGCTCTGTGGCTTGTCCCTCCAACCATCTTGCTGGCTCGACTGTGGGCTCCTGGAAGGCAGAGAATAGGTCTGTCTGTCACCACATTGCAGGACAGTCCTAGGCCCTGAGGCCTCAATGTACAGCCTGGGTTGGGAGGGCTCCTTGGGGTCTCTTTGCCCTGGTGAGAAGCTACCGGGTGAGCCCCAAGGGCCCTGCCCATTCCACTCCAGCCCAGGATGTCTGGCAGACCCCCACAGAGATGCAGGCCAGGGAGGAAGTCTTAACACCGTGCGAGTTCTTAGCAGGAAATGAATAATGAGCGGGAGCCGGATGGAACCCACAGGGAAGGGAAACTGAGGATCTGAGTTCAGTTCAGAGGGTTTAAGTGAAATGGTCACACCCACAGGCCAAGGTGCGGGCTTTCGTTCCTCCCAGGGCCTGTGTGCCGCTTCCTCCAGGTCCTGAGCCCACTGAGACCCACGCTCTCAGACCTCAAGGCCCCTCCTCATGATCAGGAGGAGTCTACTCTGCCAGAAGCCAGGCCTCTCTCTCCTGTGAGAGCCCACTGGCTTCTGGTGTCTCCTGCTTTCCCCTCCCCAGCCTGGTTTCCTCAGTCCGTGGATTCAGGAGGCAGCGCCGTTTCCCAGGCACCCCCTCGGCACGCACAGGTGCCAGGGGTCCTGATGCTACTTCTCAGCCCTGCTGCTCACTGGATGCTTGACCCATGGCAAACACCTCCCACTGTCTGAGCCTCAGTTCCTCCATTTATAAAATACGTGGTTCATGGACATGATGACTTAGGCCTCTTCCAGCTAGATAATTCTCTGTCCAGAAAATGTCACTCAGCCCCAGGGTGAGCTGAAAATCTGTTTCATTTCTGTTTGAAATTCACCATTTTTAGCCTGCCCTGTCCCTCCAGGCATCACCCACAGCAGGAAGGAAGAGGCATTTCATAGCATCTGCTTTTCTCACTCAGGACAGACCTCCGCTGGCCTCTCCCCAGCAACCCCCGTCCCACCCACCCCCACCACCCCGGCTCCTCACAGGGCTGTGGCCTTCCTCTGGCCTGGCCCTCGTCAGGGACTCATTTCCTCCTCCCTGCCTTAGCACTTTTCCGAGGAGCCAACACCAGTCCCAGCGTCCTGGAAGCTTCCTCAGAGGCAGGACTGAGATCAGGCCCCACCCGGCAGCTTGGCAAGCACCGACTTGCTGTTGATGGGACTTAATTAACGCAGGGATCCGCTTTCCTCCTAGCCGCCCAGCCCTGGGTGAGAGGCGGCCTCCTTGGAACTCAAGGACACAGGGCCCTCTATTGTTCTCCAGAGACAGCCAGCTGCTCCATGCAACGGCTTGTCGGGCTCATCAGCTGCTGTCCTCCGGGTTCTCTTTGCTCTTGTGGTTCTTTCCACTTCCCTGCCCGAGGGGCTTGTACGAGTGCCCACCCTCCGTGACAGAAGTCCTCGGCCAGGGTTGGGCCAACCCATCTCCTTCAGGATGTTGGTCCTTAGTTCTCATCAGACTTGACCTGTCAGCCAGCACACTGGACACAGCCCATCCGTCCCCCTGTGAAACACAGCCAAATCTCCCTGGGTTGCCCCCTACCTCTCTGGCTACTCCTCCTTAGCCTCCTTTGCTGGTTGGGATGCCCTGGGGTCTGGTCCTCAGTTCCTGTTATCTCCCTCCCTCCCACCCTCAAGACTGCATGACCCTTGTAGGTTGTTGACTTCCTAATTCTTGTTTGCATCCCCGAGATGGCAAGATCCCACTCAGAGTGAAGCCAGGTCCTTGCAGTGACCTCCAACTGGCCCACCTGCCCCATTACCTCCCTGACTTCACTCTGCTTCTCTGACACAACGGACCCTGTCTGCCCCTTGGCCTTGGCATCAGCTGTTTCCTTACCTGGAATGCTCCACTCCTAAATAGCCCCATGACTTGTTTCCTCCCCTTCTTCAGTTCTTTGATCAAATGCCACCTTCTCAGTGAGGCCTTCCCTGATTGTTCTAATTCAAAGTGAAATAGAACCCTTCCCCCACCCCCCACACACTCTACTTCCCCTGGCATTTTCTCCGTCTTTCTTCCCTGTTGTGTTTTTCTCCATGCTACGTCTTTTAAGTGTATCTGGGGGGGGGGGGTTGGTTTCCTTTGTTTTTTATTATCTCCTCCCTCTGAAAGGTAAACTCCATGGAATCAGGGATTTTTTTTGTTTTAGTCACTATATTCCTGTGTTTGGCACATAGTAGTTAATCAACAAATATTCATTGAATAAATGAGTGGGTATTTCATTAGATGTCCTTGTATGTATGTCTTCGTGTTCTGTGTTTTGTTTTTTTTTAAACTTTTATAGAGAAGGTCCTGGAAGTAGGGTTGTTCTGACAAATGTACACACAGAGTATTTTTAATTTTCATAAACAACTCTAGATTACTTTCCCAAGAGGCTATAGCAGTTTAAGCCCATTGCACTTGACTTCATGCCAGTATGCTGAGGGAGGGGAAAATCACCTCATTGTTTTAATTTTCATTTTCCTGACTGATTAGAGAAGAACATGCTTCTTAATTATTTACTTGTGACTTTTCTTGTTTATAACCTTTGCCCTTGTTTTGTTGTTGTTGTTGGAGGTGGGGGAGATTTACCTTTTCTAATGAGTTTGCAGAGGGAACTCTCATTTCTTAAAAGAAAATCCCATACAATTCTGATACTTATGGAAGTGTTGGAGCAATTGTTCTAGAGTGACCATCCTCCTGGTTTGCCACTCCCTGACACACAGCACAGTTCCCCTGTGCATTTTGGAATTAAAGATGTTTTAAAGATTTTTTTTTTTCTTGTTGATTTTTTTTTGTCTCTTCTACAATGTACTTGTGTTAGTTTAAAAAAAGATATTAACAAAGGATCATAGGAAAATCCTTGTGTTGTAATGCCAAGTGGAAAAAACATTTACAATTAGGATGTACTTTTGATGGCAGCTACAAAAAAAGGCTCTCTGTATATAGAAACTGTAGCAGTGAATCAGCCAAAGTGAAAAGGGTGGGATTATGAATAATTTTTCCCTACTATGGGAGACAGGCAAGTGAGGGGAAACGGGGTGGTAGTGAGTCCCTAGCGGAGAAGAATAAGCTGTTGAAATCATGGTACTTGGTTTACAGCACTCTCCCCTGGGCCTTGGGAGACATCACTAATCATTGCTTCAGTGGTTCCTCCCAAGCCCAGACTCAGCCTTAGAACTTTTCTCAATGCAAGAGTCCAGGGAGGGACTAGTCGTAGATCAGAGCTTGCAGGCAGATTACACCCACTTGCCCATCCTTGTCCAGTGCCGTCAGCATCAGCCCTGCAAAGGCACTCTTGCTGGGGCAGTAACATGCTCCCCCGTGTCCTCCTGGTTCCATCATGGCTGCAGTCTGGTTGGCTGTACCTCTTCAAAAATGTCCTGAATGAGGTTCCTGGGGTCTTTACAACTTGAATTGGTTTTCAACCCATCACTGATACCAAGCATCACTTTCTGAAATCTCTTTTCCCCTTGTTCCCTTGGACTCATTGGAACTGTGAACACTGTCCTCAGCATGGACACTTAGATGCTTTGCCCACATCCTGGCACATCCCCTTGGGCACCACACCTTGGCTGTTTCCACTTTTGGACTGACTCTTTGTTTTGACTTCTGTTCTAAAGGCATGCCCCCCACCCCCTACTCAGCTGCGATTTCCAGCCCTGGTACTATGACGACTGGCCCATCCTCACTGTCTAACCAGACCTCTGGCCCTGCCCTCCTGCTACCCTGTGCTTGGCTTGCCTCTGATCTGATAGATTACCCAGCAAGTCTCATTGCAGGACACCCAGGAATTTCTCACCAACATTCTTTCTAGACCAGCTTGGGGAGGTGAGTTGATTAGAAAGGATAGCAAGAAATACTGTGTATGGTTTTTTTTTTTTCCTTTTTCTGTTTGGGGAAAAACAGTAAATGATATAGAAAAATGACAGAAATGTATGAAATGACTACCAGTAATTCAATCACCTGGAGAAAACCACAATGACTGGGCTGGCAAATATCCTTTCAATCACCTCTCAGCCTCCGCGCCCATTAAGATCTGCGTCTATCAACTGTCTTGAATGAATTCATGCTGTTATTCGACCTGTGTTTTTCACTCATCCATCTGTCATGAGCATTTTCAAGGATGCCAATGATGAGAAACATGTTTTCCTTTTTCCAAGAACGTAAATTATATTCCACAGCGTTCTTTTTTCCCCCACCAGCGTATCTGCGCATTTGCTTCTTTGGAGGCAGAAACTTTACTCCTGCACCATTTCCCTCCCATAGTAACAGACCACCCATTTTTGGTTGGATGTCCAGCCACTACAACAAAAACGATACATCCCAGCTCCCCTTGACTGTGTGTGGTCATGTGACTGAGTTCTAGCCAACAGGGGGTGAGGAGAAGAGGAGTATGTGCAACTTTCTGGATGTGTCCTGTGGCAGTTTTACATGTGTTCACAAATTCTTTCACATTCATTTCATTAAGGTGAAGCCTAATTCCCACCCCTCCCTTAGATATATGCTACACTTAGGAACTTGTGTCTTTTTTTCCCTAAAAAATTTTTAATTGAATGGAAGATTGTTTGAATTCTATAGTGCTTTACAATTTTCAAAAGTTTCACACACATGATTTCATATAATCCCATAATAACCCTTTTTCCCCCTACCCCTATACTGCCCTTCCCCTCTTCTTTTCCCCACTGGTAACCACTAATTTGTTCTCTACATTTGTGAGTCTGCTTCCTTTTTGTTATATTTATCAGTTTGTCGTATTTTTTAGTTTCTACATATAAGCAATATCATATAGTATTCATGTCTTTCTGTGTCTGACTTGTTGCACTTAGCAAAAGGCCTTCCAAGTCCATCTGTGTTGCTGCAAATGGCAAAATTTCATCCTTTTTTTATGGTTGAGTGTGTGTCCTATCTGTGTGTGCATATATATATATATATATATATATATATATAACACACACATATATATTCACTGCATTTTAGATTTATTTTATTTTTTGTTATTGAAGTACAATAAAGAAATTTCTTTATTGATTTATAATGTCCCAGTCTCTGCTGTACTGCAAATTGACTCAGTTATACACTTACAGATGTTCTTTTCTTAATATTCTTTTCCATGTGGTTTATCTCCGGAGACTTTGATATAGCTCCCTGTGCTATACGGTAGGACCTGGTTGTTTATCTATTCTAAATGTAATAATAAACATCTACCAACCCCAAACTCCCAGTCCCTCCTTCTCCCTCCCCCCGCTCCCCCTTGGCAACCACAAATCTGATCTCTGTGTGTTTGTTTCTGTTTTGTAGATAGGTTCACTTGCGCCATAGTTTAGATTCCACGTATGTGTGATGTGATATAGTGTTTGTCTTGCTCTTTCTGACTTAATTCACTGAGTATGGTAATCTCTGGGTCCGTCCACATTGCTGCAAATGGCATTTGCTCTTCTTTTTTTTTTATGGCTGAGTTCCCTGGTGGCTCAAACAGAAAAGAATCCACCTACAATGCAGGAAACCTGTGTCCAATCCCTGGGTTGGGAGAATTCCCTGCAGAATGGAATGGCAACCCACCCCAATATTCTTGCCTGGAGAATCCCATGGACAGAGGAGCCTGGTGAGCTACAAAGCCTGGGTGGCAAAGAGTTGGACACGACTGAGCAACTAATAATTTCACTTTCAACAATCTATTGTACACATGTACCACATCTTCTTTATCCATTCATCTGTTGATGGACATTTGGATTGCTTCCACACCTTGGCAATTGTAAGTATTGCTTCTATGAATAATGGGGGGCAGATATCTTTTTGAATTAGTGACTTGCTTCTAAAGGGTAGAATATGGCAGAAGTTGTTGTGTGTGACATATGAGTTGAGGAGGCAGAGGGCTTCCTCCTTGTTCTCTCTTGTAATAAGTGCAATGGGGAAGCCAACTGCCAAATCGTGAGGACAATCAAGAAGCACTATGGAACTTTCCTGGTGGTCTAATAGTTAAGAATCTGCCTTCCAATGCAAGGGGCATGAGTTCCATCCCTGGTCCCCACATGCTCAGGGCAGCTAAGCCCGCACTCTAGAAAGCTCGCATTGCAACAACTGCTGAGCCTATGCACCCTACAGACCGTGCTCTGTAACAAGAGAAACCACCACAATGAGAACCCTGCGCACCGCAACTAGAGAGTGGCCCCCACTTGCTGCAACCAGAGAATGCCCATACGCAACGATGAAGACTCAGTATAGCCAAAAATCAATTTTAGAAAAAGAAGCCCTATGGAGTGGCCCATGTGGCAAGCACCAGAGGCTTCCTGCCAACAGTCATATGCCGGAACCGTTTTGGAAGTGAATCCTTAAGCCTCGGTCTAGCTGGCATTCGGAGGACCTTGGTCTTGGCCAGTGCCTCGACTGCATCCTCTGATCTGACTTGCTGAAACTGAGATAATACATGCTTGTTGCTTTAATTAATTAAGTTCTGTGGTAATTTGTTATGCAGCAACTAACACACCCTTAAGAGGATGGCCTCTGCTTCCCCTTCACCCTCTCTCTAGATGGAAGGTGGGTGTGGGGTGTGCCATCCTGGATCTTTCAGATGAGGGCAGTGTGTTAAGGATGGAGGAGCAACAATACAGATGGGGTCCAGGCCTTTGATGGCTTCATAGAGCAAGAGTCAGCATAACAACTCACTCTTCAATCTGACAGGGAAGTGAATGTCTACCTTAATAAACTCAAAGCTTCCCCATCAAAGTTGGGCCTCCCTGGTATGTGGGTACCAGGTGTGTGAAGCTACTGATGATCTCCATCCTTGGTCCAGTGGAGCTATATACTGGGCTGGCCAAAAAGTTCATTCAGATTTTTCCACACAGCTTACGGGAAAAATCCGAATGGACTTTTTCACCAACCCAATAACTGTTGTCATTTTCCCTGAGTGCCAGGATGGGAATACAATCGAGAAAGCTTTGGATCTTGATCATAACAGCTGAATTTGATCCTAAAGAAGACTCTGCAAAGTGAGCTGATACTTTGACACGTGCTTCTCTCCTTGATGGGCTCCTGGGTAGCTCAGGCGATAAAGAATCCACCAGCAATGCAGGAGACTCCGCTTTGATCCTGGGTTGGGACAATCCCCTGGAGAAGGGATAGGCTCCAGTCTTCCAGGATACTCCAGTATTCCTGGGCTTCTCTGGTGGCTCAGATGGTAAAGAATCCACCTGCAATGCAGGACACCTGGGTTCAATCCCTGGGTTGGGAAGATCCCCTGGAGAAGAGAACCCACTCCAGTATTCTTGCCTGGAGAATTCCATGGACAGAGGAGCCTGGCAGGCTAAAGTCCATGGAGTCGCAAAGAGTTGGACACAAATGAGCAACTTTCGCTTTCTCTTTGATAAGCCTCACCTCCCTGAGTGGTCATGCCCTGACGGGGTCTCTCAGACCTTGGCAGGAGAGAGCTGGCCCCACATCTGCGCAGGGGGCCGGCTCGGCAAACAGGAATGTCCTCCCTTCCCCGCCTCAGAGAACCGCTCTCAGGTGACTTGACTCCTCCCCTCTCCCCACTGAGCAGTCTCCACACCCCAACCTGACTTCTCTTCAGGCTCAGCTTTTCTCTTTCCTGCATCCTTCTTTTATTTGTCCTTTGTGTGGTGTCTGTCATCAAGTACTGACTGGCAAGGTGCTTCATCCTGTTCTCCTGGATGAGAAGGGGAGCTCCCAGGCTGGAGTCTGAACTGGGAAGATATGTCTCATGGAGTAGTGCCATGAGAAGACTCTCTCTTTGGTGACGGGTCAGAAACGCTCACTGTTACCCTCCACTCCCACATTTTGTAAGCCTGCCTAACATCATGCTTTGGTTTTTTTTTCAATATGGCTTCACATTGCTTATTTGATTTAATTCAAACTCTATGATGTAGGCTGGGTGTCAGTAACCCCTTCTCACTCCGAGGAAGCTCAGGCCCAGGGAGGTGATGAGTCTTGCCTGCCCAGGAGGTCAGTGATGTCATTGAGACTGGATGGAGGCACCAAATCCAGGAATTCTATGACCTCATCAGGTGTCTTGAAGGTATCAAAGGTTTCAGGCTCCCTTGTTGCATCGTCCTGCCTCCTCCTGCCATGAGGGGATTGGATAGAGAGATTAGGTTTAGAGAGCATGGACAAATGGGGAAGAATGAACAGCTCTTCCCATTCCTCAGCTTGTGGCAACTCCAACCTTCTTTTGAGCTACCATTAGGGTGAGTCTGGCGCCCTCAAGAGGCCAGGGTGGGAAAATAGGCTGCGTCGCCTTCTGGGCTGCTGCTGCTGCTAAGTCGCTTCAGTCGTGTCCGACTCTGTGCGACCCCGTAGACGGCAGCCCACTAGGCTCCCCCGTCCCTGGGATTCTCCAGGCAAGAACACTGAAGTGGGTTGCCATTTCCTTCTCCAATGCATGAAAGTGAAAAGTGAAAGTGAAGTCGCTTAGTCGTGTTCGACTCTTCGCGACCCCATGGACTGCAGCCTACCAGGCTCCTCCGTCCGTGGGATTTTCTGGGCAAGAGTACCGGAGTGGGGTGCCATTGCCTTCTCTGCGCCTTCTGGGAACTTAAACCTAAAGCCATGGGGCTCAGGAAATGTGCATCAAATTTTATTTTCTAGGTACTTCAGAGAGGAGCTAAAGCGAGGATATGGGGGGAAGGCCTGTTCAGGGAAGGCCCCATTGGGTCCTGCTCAAGTACATATCCAGTAGCCAGATGTGCCTAACAAGCAACTTAAACGTGGCCATCCAAATGAAGGGGCTTCCCAGGTGGTGCTAGTGGTAAAGGACCTGCCCAGAAGATGCAGGTTCAATCCTTGGGTTGGCAAGATGCCCTGGAAGAAGGAATGGCCACCCACTCCAGTATTCTTGCCTGGAGAATCACCATAGACAGAGAAGATTTAAAAGTCTTAAATCATGACTTGATTTTTGTATCTTTAAAGTAAAATATCATTAATGCATTTTTATATGTTAATATTCTTATTGTCTTTCAGTGAAAACATGCCTAATTTTAATATAGTCAAATTAGAATCTTTTTCTCTATGACTTTGTTTTTGGCATGTTGTTTAAGGAATCCTACCCTGTCTAGAAAATAGACATATTTTCCTATAGCATCTTCTATGATTTAGTTTTGGCACTTATATATATATTTTTTAAAAAAATTTTAATTGGAAGATCATTAACTCATTTTATATTGATTACATGTTGAAGTAATGATATATTGGATATCTTGGATTAAATAAAATTGAAAAAGAATAAAGCTATAGGTCTGGAATCCTTCTTCTTACCTGTGTAGCTTGCTTTCCTACAGGAAGTGCCAGTAACTGCAACCTTTTCTGAGAAGGTTTCATGCTCATGGTTGAAACATGATGTGATACAAAGAGAATGCAAGGAAAAATCTTTTCTCACTGCTGTCACCAGCAGCTGGTTCCTTTCTTAGAGGCATCAATATTTTCTACTTTTGTATATCTTTTCTGAAAATGTTTTATATATATGTGCAAATACATATATTCACATATGTGTGCATGCATACATATGTATATGTAAATATATCTTTGCTTCTTGTTTTATTTCACAAATAATAGCATATTATACATACTGCTCTGTGGCTTGCCCTTCTCCACACTCCCACAATATTTCAGAGTAATAATAATAAATATTTTTTAAGCAGTTACCATGAACTGGATACTGTCCTAAGAACTTGATATCTATTAATTGTCTTAATTTATTTAATCCTCACAAAAACCCCATGAGGTAACGTTATTATTTTTTCAACCCTACACATAATGGAAACCATGCTAACTAAAAAACACGGAGATAGTATTTTTCCTTCATCATGCTATTAAAGATCAAAAAGCTTGCTAACATACCATGTGGGAAAGGGTGTGGGGAAATTGCCAGCCCATAGATTGTTGGCAGGAAATTTAGTAATATTATTCAAAATTATAAAGGCTCATATCTTTGGCCCAGCAATTCCACTTCTAGGAATTTTCCCTGCAGATACACTTCACCAAGGCTGAATGACTTGGGCACAAATTGTTCATATAGCATTGTTTGTGAAAGTTTGGAAACAGCTTAAATGCACATCAGTAGGGACTGGCTAAATAATTATGATATATTGCCATCCATTGAGTGAAATACTAGGTTGTGATTTTAAAAGTGAGCAAACTTAGCTCCCCTGGTGGCTCAGTGGTAAAGACTCCGCCTGCTAGTGCAGGAGACAGGGGTTCCATTACTGATATAGGAAGATCCCACAAGCCGCAGAGCAGCTAAGCCTGTGCACAGCAACTCCTGAACCTGTGTTCTGGAGCCTGGCAGCCTCAGCTACTGAGTCCATGTGCTGCACCTACTGAGGCCTGCACCCTGAGAGCCTGTGCTCTGCAACAAGAGAAGCCACTGTAATGAGAAGCCCGTGCACTGCAACCAGGGAAAAGCCCTTGGAGCAATGAAGATCCAGTATAGACAAAAAAAAAAAGTGTAAAAGGCATCAAAGTGGACTCTACTTATTAAAAAAAAAAAACGAGCAAACTCTTTATGCATAGAGGTGGGTTTCTCCCCAAGAGGGAGAGTGTTTTAGTCTGTTGGGGCTGCTACAACAGGATACCACAAACTAGGTAGATTGTAAACAACAGAAATTTATTTCTCACACTGCTAGAGGCTGAAAAGTTCAAGATCAAGAAGCAGGCAGCTTCACTGTCTGGTGAGAGCCTGCTTACAGTTTGATAGGTGGCTGTTTTTCCCCTGTGTTCTCACAAGGCAGAAGGGACTAGAGAGCTCTCTGGGCCCCTTTCATAATGGCACTAATCCCACTCATGAGGGCTTCAGCATCATGACCTAATCACCTCCCAAAGGCCTCAGTTTGAAATACCTTGGCACTGGGGATTAAGTGTCAACAATTGCATTCACAGAGAGGAGGGGCACAAACATTCAGTCTGTAGCAGAGGGGCAAGGCAGTGCAACATAATGGTTAAAAATCCATCTATGAGCTAGGCTCCTAGGTTTTCATTCTGGCTCTGCTTCTTATCAACTGTTCAAACTTAGACTGTCACTTTACCTCTCTTCACCTCTGGTCTGAAAAGTGAATAACAACTTGTGAATAACAACTTGTGATACCCCCAGCCTACTCAAAGACAAATGATGAATAAGTTGTTCAGTTGCTCAGTTATGTCTGACTCTTTGTGACCCCATGGACTGCAGCACGCCAGGCTTCCCTATCCTTCACTATTTCCCAGAGTTTGCTCAAACTCACATCCATTGAGTTGGTAATGTCATCCAACAATCTCATCCTCTGTCCTCCCCTTCTCCTCCTGCCTTCAGTTTTTCCCAGTATCAGGGTCTTTTCAGCTCTTCCCTTCAGGTGGCCAAAGTATTGGAGCTTCAGCTTCAGCATCAGTCCTTCTAATGAATATTCAGGGTTGATTACCTTTAGGATTGACTGGTTTGATTTCCTTGCTGTCCAAGGGACTCTCAAGAGTCTTCTCCAGCACCATAGTTCAAAGGCATCAGTTCTTTGGTGCTTAGCCTTTTTTTTTTTTTAATTGTCCAACTCTCACATCAGTACATGACTACTGGAAAAACTATAGCTGTGACTATACGGACCTTTGTCAGCAGAGTAATGCCTCTGCTTTTTAATATGCTGTCTAGGTTTGTCATAGATGAATAAGTACTTACAGTTATATGCCACTGGGATTTTGTGGGTGTTTGTTACACAGCATGATTGCAGTAACAGCTAACTGATACAAGCACATGGTGGGTGCTCATTAAATATGCTTAGTAGGAAACCAAGCAGAGAAGGCAATGGCACCCCACTCCAGTACTCTTACCTGGAAAATCCCATGGACGGAGGAGCCTGTTGGGCTGAAGTCCATGGGGTTGCTAAGAGTTGGACACAACTGAGCGACTTCACTTTCACTTTTACTTTCATGCATTGGAGAAGGAACTGGCAACGCATTCCATTGTTCTTGCCTGGAGAATCCCAGGGACGGGAGAGTATGGTGGGCTGCTGTCTATGGGGTTGCACAGAGTCGGACACGACTGAAGCAACTTAGCAGCAGCAGGAAACCAAGCAAGCCCTTTCCTCAGAATGGGGAACTTCACAGTTTACCTGAAGAGTGGCTCCACACAAGACCCAAAGAGGAAGCTCGCAGTTAATATCCAAAGTATCACCAAAGCACTGAGGTTTTATTTATTCAACAGGCTGTGTTTTGAGTACTAGCCACTCTGGAAGCTAAGGTACATACAAATAGAGTAAGGACTGGCCCTTGTTCTCAGAGCTCACAATCTCTGGAAGGAAAGATTTGCAAACAAGTAATTATAAGGGGAAGAGCACTTGCTATAACAAAAGTGTGGACAAAGAATGCAAAAGAGAGAAAAAGCACATTAGACCAAGGTGAATGGAAGGGTGGTGGTGGCAGAGGCGGCTTAGGAGGGGGATGGTGCCTGGTAAGGAGCGAAGGGATTTAAAGCTGCAAAGGTAAACTGAATCTAGGGTGGGAAGGACCTTGAGGGCTCTGGAAGAGCATCTGAGTGCCATTCTCAGGGTCCGAGAGAAGGCGGTAGGCTCTGGGGCAGAGTAGTGCCATGCTCAGGTTTGTGTTTTGGGGACGGTAACTCTGGAGTGGGTGTGAAGGGGCACCCCTGGATGTGGGGTGCTTAAATCTTCCTGTTGCAGTCGGAACTGACTGGGGACAACTTCTGGGGACTGGATTGATCTGGGGCCATGTAACCTCAGGTGAGGAAAGGGGAGGAACGCAGGGGTTGATAACCAGAAAAAGTCCTTTCTTCCAACTCCCCTGCTAGGAACTGTACAGATAGGAAGGTACAGGGCTGCAAGGAGCAGGAACCCTGGTTATAGAGGTTTGCACACACAGGGGGTCTTTTTCTCATAATAAGAAACCAGGAGAAAGAAATCAGAAATCAGCGATAACATTGCTGTTGTAGCTCAACCATTCTGAGGTTTCTTCTGGCCTTAATTATTTGTTTAATTGATTTACAATGCTTAAGGTGTACTGTAAAGTGATTCAGTTAAATATATGGTTACGTCTTTTTCATATTCTTTTCCAATATAGGTTTTTATAAGATATTGAATATAGTTCCCTGTGCTATACAGTAGGGCCTTGCTGTTTATCTATTTTTATATATAGTAGTGTGTAACTGTTAACTCCATATTCCCAACTACCCCTCCCTGCTCCCTTTCCCCTTTGGTAACCATAAGCTTGTTCTCTAAGTCTATGAGTCCGTTTCCATTTTGTATATAAGTTCATTTGTATCCTTTTATTGAGTCCACATTTAAGTGACATCATATGATGTCTTTCTCTGTCTGAGTGACTTAGTTCACTTAGTATGTCCATCCATGTTGCTGCAAATGGCATTATTTCATTCTTTTTTTATGGTTGAGTAATATTCTCTTGAATATGTATTCTCATATATACCATATCGTCTTTATCCATTCACCTGTCGATGGACACTTAATTTGCTTCCATATCCTGGCTACTGTGAACAGTGCTGCCATGAACATTGGGGTGCATGTATCTTTCCAAGTTAGCCTTTTCATTTTTTTTCTGTATATTTGCCCAGGAATGGGATTACTGGATCATATGGTAACTCTGTTTTTAGTTTTTTTTTTTCAAGGAACCACCATACTGTTCTCCATAATGGCTGCACCAACTTACTTTCCCACCAACAGTGTACGAGAGTTTCTTCTGGCCTTTTCTTTGTGGTCTTAGATGACTGGTATAGCACCATTTCCCTCTCCAGGGAATCTTCCTGACCCAGGGATCAAACCGGGGTCTCCTCCATTGCAGGTGGATTCTTAATCTACTGAGCCACCAGGGGAGCACCCTAGGTATCATGCCCACATTCAAAACAAAACAGACAGAAAGATGAAAAGAGAGAGGTCACACCAGCGGAATCTGGCCCCTTTTATTAAGAAAGCAGAAACTCCTGGACTTGACACTGTGAAATCCACTGTGTCTTCCCACTTCTACTCCAGAGACTCGCTGCAGTGGGTCCCAGCTTGTCCCTATCTCCCCTTAGAGGGGCCCTTAGAAGTAGATCCAGCTGCTGTGTGACTTGTGCTAAGCAGCGTGGGGAGGGCTCCCTGGGTCACGTGACACAGGTGCTGAATACCCCATGGGCCTTTTCCAAGCTGAGCTGGTGCAGAGGGCCTGGGGACTGCTGCCATTCAGAGTCCAGTTTCCTAGGAGCAGAGAGTTCTAGTAGCAATATGCTCTGGGGGCTGTATTGTCCATATAAGTCTATGGCTTGTCTCCTTTCCTGGCAAGTCCATTGTGCCCTTATGCTGAAGTGAGGGGCCCTCCAAAGTCCGACTTGGTGGCTGTATCAGTCAGGAGAGGATGAGTTAGGTTGTGGTAACAAATGCCCTTAAAAGTGTAATGGCTTAGGGACTTGCCTGGAGGTCTGGGGGTTAAAATTCTCCACTGCCAATGCAGGAGGCATGGGTTCTATCCCTGGTCGGGAACTAAGACCTCACATGCTACAAGGCTCAGCCAAAAACAATTGAAAAAAAAAAAAAAAGATACATTAAAAAAAAAAGTGTAATGGCTTAAACACAAAGATTTATCTTGTTCATTCTATAAGTCCATCATGAATCCACTCAGAGCTCTGTTCTATTTCTCCCCACTCTGGGATGCAAGGAAATCCAACCAGTCCATCCTAAAGGAGATCAGTCCTGAGTGTTCATTGGAAGGACTAATGTTGAAGCTGAAACTCCAATACTTTGGCCACCTGATGCAAAGAGCTGACTCATTTGAAAAGACCCTGATGGTGGGAAAGATTGAAGGCAGGAAGAGAAGGGAAGAACAGAGGATGGGATGGTTGGATGGCATCACCAACTTGATGGACACGATTTTGAGTAAACTCCAGGAGCTGGTGATGGGCAGGGAGGCCTGGTGCATTGCAGTCCATGGGGTCGCAAAGAGTCGGACACAACTGAGCGACTGAACTGAACTGAACTGGGATGCAGGCTAATGAATGGCCACCATTTTGAACTTGCTGGTTGCTGGAACAGAGAGAGAGGAAAGATCTGGAGGGTCCTGAATTGGCATTTGAATACTTTGACTTGGAATAGACTCATATAATTTTAACTCACAACTCACTGGCTGGGACCAGTCACATAAGTCAGTTCAGTTGCTCAGTCGTGTCCGACTCTTTACGACGACCCCATGGACTGCAGCATGCCAGGCTTCCCTATCCATCACCAACTCCTTGAGTTTACTCAAACTCATGTCCATTGAGTCAGTGATGCCATCCCAACCATCTCATCCTCTGTCATCCCCTTCTCCTCCTGCCTTCAATCTTTCCCACCATCAGGGTCTTTTCCAGTGAGTCAGCTCTTTACATCAGGTGACCAAAATATTGGAGCTTCAGCTTCAGCATCAGTCCTTTCAATGAATATTCAGGATTGATTTCCTTTAGGATGGACTGGTTGGATCTCCTCTCAGTCCAAGGGACTGTCAAGAGTCTTCTCCAACACCACAGTTCAAAAGCATCAATTCTTTGGCATTCAGCTTTCTTTACAGTCCAACTCTCACATCCATACATGACTGCTGGAAAAACCATAGCTTTAACTAGATGGACCTTTGTTGGCAAAATAATGTCTCTGCTTCTTAATATGCTATGTAGGTTGGTCATAGTTTTTCTTCCAAGGAGCATCTTTTAATTTCGTGGTTGCATTCACCATCTGCAGTGATGGCCCCACCCAACTACAGAGGGACCCCTGAGGTGTGATCCTACCACATGCCTGGAAGAGAGAGTGGAAATGGCCAGTGAACAGCACTCATGATCAACATAGTAATTTGGGGAAAGCTGTCTAATTTCTCCAAGCTTTCTTTACTTCGTCTAAAAATGGAGCTCCTAAGGCAGAAACTGTGTGTGTGCTCAGTCGCTCAATCATGTCCAACTCTTTGTGACCCCATGGACCATAGCCCGCCAAGCTCCCTCTGTCCATGCGATTTTCCAGGCAAGAATAGTGGAGTGGATTGCCATTTCCTTGTCCAGGGCATCTTCCCCACCCAGGGACTGAACCCGTGTCTCCACAGACTAAGATTGTTTTTGTGTGTGTGTGTGTGTGTAATAAAGTTTTATTAAAGTATAAAGGAGATAGAGAAAGCTTCTGACATAGGCATCAGAAGGGGGTAGAAAGAGTACCCCCAGACTAAGATCGTTAAGTGTCAGTTCAAGTCACCAAATGAGTTCTGTTCAGCTCAAATGCAGCCCTGAACATCACACACGTGAGAGAGGGAACTGCAGAGCAGAGACTGTGGAGGACAAGCTGAAATCCTCCATGCACAGATACCCATGTGACCCGGGCTGTGTCCACAACAGATTGCTGTGCTCAGGGTGCGAGTGACCCCTGGAAGGCCCCTGACTATGAAGGGTCCTCAGGGATCTCTTTCTGGCCATGAGACACACTCCCCACCCCCCCAACCCCCCCGCCCAGTGTCACAGCCCCTGGGGATGGGGATCAGACCTCTCTTCCTCAGACGGGCACCCAGCCTGCAGCCCAGGCAGCTCACAATCTCCTGGGACCCTAAGATGCTGGGGCTGGGGCTGGCAGAAGCCTGAGATGGAGCCACACCAGCTCCTTTTCACAGGTGAGGGAACTGAGGCCCAGTGAGGGTGAGTGAGTTGTATAGACACACACAGCCAGTGAGGGAAAGAGACTGAATGATTTCAGACTAAGGTGGAGGTGCTTGGGGGCAGATATAAAAGCAGGGATTGGACAAGGCTCCCCGCCCCCGCCCCGGGTACAGCCTGGACCAGCCCCTCAGTCACGGGGAGCCCTCCCCACCCCCATGAAATGAGAGAGGTTTCCAGCTCATAATTTCTTCCTCCAGGCACCGTGGGAGGGGTGGGGGGCGGTGAAGCTGTGGGTCACGAAGGCAGTCGGCCCTCGCCTCCCGCCATCAGCGCCCCACACCAGGGCTGGGGAGGGGGCTGGGGGGTGCTGGGGGAGGCTCGGCGGCCCGGGCATGGGCGCCCTCTGCCCCCCAGGGACCCCCGCGGGCGCCCCAGCCCTGTGTGGGCTGCTTTGACTCTGCGCCGGGAGCCGAGCTTAGGCAAACCACGCCGCACTGGACGCCATTCAAGCTTTTACAGGCCCTCAAATTGGGGCTGGAGCCGGAGAGGAAATACTAAAATCCTGTGTACACAACTTCTGTCTGCGCGCGCCGGGCCCAGGCGCGGGACACATTAGCACTGTTTTAAGGGTTCCACGCCTTTCCCCCTGTCCTGCTTTGAACAGGGAGCGGCTGATGTGTAGCCTAAAACCTAGACTACTAGGCATGGACCTGGGGAGGGGTCTGCGGGGTGGAGGTGGGGGTGGGGCGCGGGCGGAGAGGGGCGGAAGGGAGCGGGGAACTGAACTTTTTCTCCTACTCTTGCATTCAGGCCCACAAAGCTGGGCTCAGAATCCCAGGATCTATGAGCCACAGAGACCATGGCCCAGGACCTTTCTCTGGCAGCGGAAAGAGATGGTGGCTTAGAAGGTCCCTAGAACCAGGCAGGTGGGGGAGGGATGAGGAGATATGGGCCGAGTGTTCTGGGCAGGGGTGTGGAGCCAGGCTCATTACTTTGCTGCTCTGTGACTGTGACCATCTTTCCCCATCTGTAAAATGGGTGCAGGCATGGTACGGTGATAGTACCTCTGAGGTTTCCTGTGAAGGTTAAAGCGTAGAAGATAGGGAAACAGCTCAGAGTCTGGAGCATCGTATTGCTGCCCAAATAGCTATTGCTATTATTTATATGCTGTAATAGGCATTTGCTAAGTGCTGCACACAGTTGAATTTATTTCATGCTCACAGTAGCCGTCATACTTGAACAACATTTTAGGTGAGAAACTAGAACACCAAGGAACCCGATGACTCACCCAAGGTCACACAGCTAGTGATTGGCTGGGTTGGGACTTGAACCCAGGCAGTCTGGTTCAGAGTCTTAGGTGCTCTGCTGCCCTCCTGAAGTGCTGGTCAGCTGTATGTGCCTGTGGCATCCCCAGCCTGACATGTAGCTCCCCACACTTGCCCCCTGCCCGCCTTCCCTATTTCATCCCTGACAAGCGCCTTCGAACATTCCCCACCACCACACGTTCTCCTGATTCTGAACCCGGGCCACTCCTCCCACCTCTTCGCCTGGGCTCAGCCCCTCTCCCAGCGCAAGGCTCTGTCTGCTGATCATCAGTCAAGGTGTTAGGTCCTCCCGGGCCCTCCCCGCCAGACAGGGTACCCCAACACTCTCCTCACCTTCAGGTCTCCCATCCCCTTGGCCTTGGGTCACCTTGAGCTGTGAATGTGTTCATTTCCCTCATCAAAACCCCTGCACGTCTGACCCAGTCTCTTGTGCAGACAGGGTTTCCCATTTGGGGAATTGAATTTTCACTGATGGTAAATCTGGGCTGCTGGTTGACGTCACATTGGTGACCTCCGAAAGGGAAACAGAAAAGGGCCCGAGCCAGTTTGCTCGGAGGAGATGGGGGACAAGGTGGGCGCCAACTGCCTGTTGCTGCCATCAGTTGCCAACCCAGGATCAGGACAGTGAGAGTGTGGCCTGGGCTCCCCTGCCCACCCCTGCCTTTAATTTCCCTAATTGTCCTGTCATCAGGGCCTCCCAGGAGCCCTGCTCAGCCTCAGGGAAGGACAGACACCTCACAGGGTCTGAGCTGCTTCTGACGGGGCTGCCCCAAACAAGCTGCCTACAGTGGGCATCTGATCTCCAGGCCCGTCCGTGCTCCACATGACGCCAACCTCAGCTTGAGCTATGCCAGCCTGTACCTGCACAGTGCACCTTCTAGACCTCTGCTAGGCAACTAGAACCCCCGCCATCCTGCTTCCCCCAAACAGCCCAACCCCCCAGGACCATGTTCAGGAGACTCAACTCTGTTGTGGAAATCACGTGGCCTTTGGAATCCAAAGAGGTCTGGGTTTCAGTGCAGTTCCATGAGGTCTTGGCAAGTCACTTTGCCTCTCCTGTGTCAGTTTCCCCACAGGGTGATGGTCTGTATCTCCTTTCTTTGAGATTAAGTGACATGAGGGGTCCGAGCGGGCCTGGCATACTATGGGAGTGGAATTGATGGTGGGGTTAAGAGGAGTCACACGGTTGCGGTGACCTGGATCCCCCAGAGAGTCTGGAAGCTGGCCTGAGTGGAGACCCAGTGACCCGGTCCAGGGGATGAGACAGCGCCTCTGAAAGGGGGATGGATGCTGGATAGCACATCTGCTTCCTGCAGCTGTGAGGGCTGGGGGCCTCCTAGAGGTGAGCTGCCAGTCCTGCAGGCTGAGGCAGGAACAGTCTGCACGGCATGGCAGTGCCCTCTGCTGGCCAGGCTGGGCTGGCACCGGCTGCTCCTCGGTACAGAGAGTGACTCTGTACCACCTGCAGGGCCTCCAAACCCTGGACTGGGCAGGCGGGCCAGACCCCGGCTTGGAAGGGACCCTGGTAGGTGTGAAACCCATTTCCAGGCGAAGTGAGGTAAGTTGCTGTCAAATGGCTGAGCCAGACCTGCCCTGCAGTGCTCTTGTTCTATTGGTGGTTCAGGAATAGAATTCTCAACTCCCACCCTGCAGTGCTCTTCCTCCTACTCCAGGAACAATCATTTAATGTAAATATCACAGGACTCAAATACTGGAAATAGTGCCCTTCCCTATTTCGTTAAAATCAAATTAGACCTGGGGTGGGGGAAGGATAAATTAGGAGGTTGCGATTAACATATACACATTACTATATATAAAATAGATAGCCAACAAGGACCTACTGTATAGCATAAGGAACTATACTCAATATTTTGTAATTACCTATAAGCAAAAAGAGGGACTCCCCAGGTGGCTCAGTGGTAAAGATCCGGCTGCAGTGCAGGAGGCTCAAGTTTGATCCCTTGGTCGGGAAGATCCCTTGAAGAAGGAAATGGCAACCCGCCCCAGTATTCTTGCATGGTGAATTCCACGCACAGAGGAGCCTGGTGGGCTACAATCTATCTGGTTGCAAAGAGTCGGACACGACTTAGTGACTGGACACACATGCACACATAAGCAAAAGGTCTCGGAGAAAGAATATATACATGAGAATATATATATATATATATATATATTTTTTTTTTTTTTTTTGCGACCCCATGGACTGTAGCTCCTTAGGCTCCTTTGTCCATGGGATTCTCCAAGCAAGAGTACTGGAGTCGGTGGCCATTTCCTCCTCCAGGGGATCTTCCCAAACCTAGGGATTGAACCCGGGTCTCCTCCACTGCAGGCAGATTCTTTACCATCAGAGACACCAGATTGTAAATCAGCTATACTTCAATTAAAAAAAAAAAAATTAAGTTAGATCTGACTTCACCTTGCCAGGGCTGAAGAAGCATTCACTGTTACTTGTTTTTGGAGGTGGGGTTCCTCCTTCCTAGGCCTGTGCAAGCACCCAGGAGCCTAACGGGATGCAAGAAAAAAGGGGAAGGGGAGGCAAGGGAAATATTCAGTGTGTTGGAGCCACTGTGAGAGCTTCACATGTAAGCCTTCAGGAGTTTCTGCTGCTTCCTCGCCAAGATCAGCAGCCCCAGGGCCTGGACCCACACCCACGTGCTCCCCGGACGTCCCACACAGCTTACCCTTCCAACCTGAGGCTCTGTCCCTTCTGGTGGGCACTGCTACTCTGGACCACCACTCTCCCCAAACCACCTCTTTCTCCTATCCCTAAACCCCTAGACCACTTCCCTTAAATTGTTCAAGATCCTGAAAATAAAAGCAGGAAAGGTAGGTTGAATACAGGGAGGAAAACAGATTAAGAACAAAGGGTAAATGATTATCTCGGGAAAAACTCCTGCCCCTCTAAACTCTGCCGGGCAGCAACTTGTGCCTGTGGGAAAATGCTATGTACTTGAGTGACCTTTTTGCTGCAGTTGAAGCCAACAAGACGTGGCTCCATCAGTGAGCAGGTTCTGTTGTGTTGTTAGTCCCTCAGTTGTGTCCGACACTTTGCAACCCCATGGACTGTAGCCCGCCAGGTTCCTAGGTCCATGGAATTCTCCAGGCAAGAATACTGGCTGCTGCTGCTGCTAAGTCGCTTCAGTCGTGTCCGACTCTTTGCGACCCCATGGACTGCAGCCCACCAGGCTCCTCTGTTCATGGGATTTTCCAGGCAAGAGTACTGGAGTGGGGTGCCATCGCCTTCTCCAGGGGATCTTCCTGACCCATGGTTGAACCTGGGTCTTCTGCACTGCAGAAGAAGATTTTTGAGAGTCCCTTAGACTGCAAGGAGATCAAACCAGTCAATCCTAAAGGAAATCAGTCCTGAATATTCATTGGAAGGACTGATGCTGAAGCTGAAGCTCCAATACTTGGGCCACCTGATGAGAAGAACTGACTCATTGGAAAAGACTCTGATGCTGGTGAAGATTGAAGGCAGGAGGAGAAGGGGACAGCAGAGGATGAGATGGTTGGATGGCATCACGAACACTATGGACATGAGTTTGAGCAAGCTCCAGGAGTTGGTGGACTACAGGGAAGCCTGGCATGCTGCAGTTCATGGGAATGGGGTCACAAAGAGTCAGACACAATTGAGGGACTGAACTGAACTTCTGCATTGCAGAACTTTTACATTTGAGCCACCAGGGAAGTGGGTGAGCAGGTTGATTGAATCCAACTGAAGAAGCCTGGGGGAGGGAGGGACTTCCTTGGTGGACCAGTGGGTAAGACTCCATGCTCCCAATGCAGGGAGCCCGGGTTCCATCCCTGGTTAGGGAACTAGGTCTCACATGCTGCAACTAAAGAGCCCACGTGGTACAACTCAGACCTGGCAGAGCCAAATGAATACTAAAAAAGAAGAAGAAGAAGAAGCCTGATGGAGGGGTCATGAGGAATGGAGCATGTTAACTCATGTTCCAATTAAGCCAATAAAAGTGAAAAACGAGGTTATGGAAAACTGGGTAAAGGGTTAAATGCCTAGTGAGCCTAGGTTGCAAAGCCATTTCTATCTGAAAGGGATGAACTTGGGGGCCTCTACTTGTCATCTCAGGGCTTCCCTTGTGGCTCAGGAGGTAAAGAAGCCACCTGCAATGTGGGTTTGATCCCTGGGTCAGGAAAATCCCCTGGAGAAGGAAATGGCAACCCACTCCAGTATTCTTGCCTAGAGAATTCCATAGACAGAGGAGCCTGGCGGGCTACAGTGCATGGGGTCACAAAGAGTTGGACACGACTGAGTGACAAACACTTGTCATCTCAAAATATACAAAGAGCCTGGTGGATCCAAACTGCAGCCTTTTGGACTCTGTAGCTTCTAGATCCACAATTCTGTCTTGAAGTTCTGACCAAAAAACATCCACCACTTGGCCATACACTATCAGCCATGTTACCAGTTCCCTGAGGGTGGTGCCCTTGGCCTGCTGGAAGCAGTGCATTCGATTCTTCAAGGGCCCTTTTCCAACCTGGGAAAGTTTAGGTTTAAACATGAAGATGATAAGATAAAGTAAACCCTAAGGATCAAACTATTAAGTTTAGGAGTAACCCTTGTATTTATTGTAGCCCACGAGACTCCTCTGTCCATGGGATTTCCCAGGCAAGAATACTGGAGTAGGTTGCTGTTTCCTTCTCCAGGGGATCTTCCCAACATAAGGATGAAATCCGTGTCTCCTGCATTGCAGACAGATTCCTAACCACTGAGCCACCAGGGAAGCCCAACCCTTGTATCGTGGTTTCTTTAAAGTATTATAATAGTTAAGAGATTCTAGCACATTGAAGACTGATAGATCAGCCTGATGCATTTTAAATATGTAATAGTATTTAGACTTTTGAGTTTCAGTTGGAAAGGGAAAGAAAATTTGATTCCATTTTTGTGAATATTATGAGATTTTAAAGAAAGCTGGTGCTTCACTATATTAATACATCTTATTTCTTAGGCTTATAAGAATTTGTTACTTGGAGATATTTTGCTTTGTTAGAGAACCAAAGCAGAACTGAATTCTCCAGGCAAGAATACTGGAGCAAGTAGCCATTCTCTTCTCCATGGGATCTTCCAGACCCAGGGATTGAACCTGGGTCTCCCACACTTCAAGCAGATTCTTTGTCATCTGAGCCACTAGGGAAGCACCATGATAATTTATTACTTGGAGATATTTTGCTTTGTTAGGCCACCAAAGTGTTTACAAAGAAAATACAATGTATTAAATTTATGAATGCAGTTCAAAGTGTTTAGGGGAATTTAATTAAGTTTGTAAATGAATTTTCAAAAGAGCTTAGTGTCCTCAAGTTAACAGATCATTAATCAAATAGAATTGAAAGACACTAGACTCATGTTGCCATATTTATAAACAGAATAACAAGATTTATAAACTGAACATAACAGCTTGAGGATAACTAGGTAATTTCTATGTTATGAAGGGAATATTAATTTAAAATCTAAGTAGTCCTTTGTGGTCTACTGTCAGACTTAAAAAAATAATTCACAGAGATGGCTATTAATGCTAATAGCTAATATTTATGGAGCACTTTATGCAAATGATCTCATTCCATCTTCTATTCCAGATGTTGTTGTTATCAGTCACTCAGTCCTGTCCAACTCTTTATGATCCTAAGGACTGCAGCACTCCAGGTTTCCTGTCCTTCACCATCTCCCGGAGTTTACTCAAACTCATGTCTATTGAGTTGGTGACGCTATCTGTCATCCCCTTCTCCTCCTGCCCTCAATCTTTCCTAGCATCAGGGTCTTTTCCACTGAGTTGGTTCTTCACATTGGGTGGCCTAAGTAATGGAGCTTCAGCTTCAGCATCAGTCCTTCCAATGAATATTCAGGGTTGATTTCCTTTAGGATTGACTGGTTTGATCTCCTTGCTGTCCAAGGGACTCTCTAGAGTCTTTTCCAGCTTCACAGTTCAAAAGCACGAGACCATGGGAGGTCAGGAACTTGCTCAAAGCCACACGTCTAGGAGGCTGTACAGGTTGGACTTGAGTTGTTTCTTCCAGAGGCTACACTGTTAACCACAGTGCTGGATGATCTCTGGGGCCTGGGTTTCCAGGGTCTGCACTGAGGTTCCTGGGGAATGGCTCACACTTCACTAACCTTTATATCAGTGAATGAGAGCTTGTCTGCACCCCCACCTGCCCCACTGCCTTGGTGCTCAGCACAAATAGGGAAGGGGTTTCTTTTTTTTTTTTTTAAACATCTATTATTTTTTTTATACATTTACTTCAAGTCCAATTTTCCCTTCAAATGTATGTCTTCAGGATTCTTTTTTAAAGATATTGAGATATAGTTGATGAACAGCATTCTTGCCTTGAGAACCCAGTAACAGTATGAAAAGGCAAAAGGTATGACACTGAAAGATGAATCCCCAGGTCAGTAGGTGTCCAATATACTATTGGAGAAGAGCAGAGAAATAGCTCCAGAAGGAATGAAGAGGCTAAGCCAAAGCCTAAATGATACCCAGCTGTAGATGTGTCTGGTGGTGAAAGTAAAGTCCAGTGTTGTAAAGAACAATATTGCACAGGATCCTGGAATATTAGGTCCATGAATCAAGGTACACTGGAAATGGTCAAACAGGAGATGGCAAGAGTGAACATCAACATTTTTGGAATTAGTGAACTAAAATGGATGGGAATGGGTGAATTTAATTCAGGTGATCATTGTATCTACTACTGTGGGCAAGAATCCCTTAGAAGAAATGGAGTAGCCATCATAGTCAACATAAGAGTCCAAAATGCAGTACTTGGGTGCAGCCTTAAATGTAACAGAATGATCTCAGTTCATTCCCAAGACAAAACATTCAACATCAGAGTAATCCAAGTCTATGCCCCAACCACTAATGCTAAAGAAACTGAAGTTTAATGGTTCTACGAAGACCTACAAGACCTTCTAGAACTAACACCAAAAAAAAAAAGATATCCTTTTCATCATAGGAAACTGGAATGCAAAAGTAGCAAGTCAAGAGATACATGAAGTAACAGGAAAATTTGGCCTTCAAGTACAAAATAAGCAGGGCAAAGTCTAACAGGGTTTTGGGAAGAGAACACACTGGTCATAGCAAACACCCTCCTCCAACAACACAAGAGAAGATTCTACACATGCACATCACCAGACGGTCAATACTGAAATCAGATTGATTATATTCTTTGCAGCCAAAGATGGAGAAGCTCTATATAGTCAGCAAAAACAAGACAGGGAGCTGACTGTGGCTCAGATCTTGAATTCCTTATTGCAAAATTCAGACTTAAATTGAAGAAAGTAAGGAAAACTGCTCGGTCATTCAGGTATGACCTAAATCAAATTCCTTATGATTATACAGTCAAAGTGACAAATAAATTCAAGGGATGAGACCTGATAGAGTGCCAGAAGAACTAGGGATGGAGGTTTGTAACATTGTATAGGAGGCTGTGATCAAAATCATCCCCAAGATAAAGAAAGGCAAAATGCTTATCTGAGAAGCCCTTTCAAATAGCTGAGAAAAGAAGAGAAGTGAAAGGCAAAGGAGAAAAGGAAAGATAGACCCATCTGAACACAGAGTTCCAAAGACTGGCAAAGAGAGGTAAGAAAGCCTTAAGTGATCAACGCAAAGAAATAGAGGAAAAAAATAGAATGGAAAAGACTAGAGATCACTTCAAGAAAATTAGAGATACCAAGGGAATATTTCATGCAAAGAGGGGCACAATAAAGGACAGAAATGGTATGGACCTAACAGAAGCAGAAGATATTAAGAAGTGGCAAGAATACACAGAAGAACTATATAAAAAAGGCCTTAATGACCCAGATAACCATAGTGGTGTGATCACTCACCTAAAGACACACATCCTAGAGTGTCAAGTCAAATGGGCCTTAGGAAACATTACAACGAACAAAGCTAGTGGAGGTGATGGAATTCCAGTTGAGCTATTTCAAACCCTGAAATATGATGCTGTGAAAGTGCTGCACTCAATATGCCAACAAATTTGGAAAACTCAGTAGTGGCCACAGGACTGGAAAAAGCCAGTTTTCATTCCAATCCGAAAGAAGATTAATGCCAAAGAATGTTCAGATTACTGCACAATTGCACTCATTTCACATCCTAGAAGGTTAATGCTCAAAATCCTTCAAGCTAGGCTTCAACAGTATGTGAACTGAGAAATTCCAGATGTTCAAGCTGGTTTTAGAAAAGGCAGATGAACCAGAGATCAAACTGCCAACATCCATTGGGTCACAGAAAAAGCAATAGAACTCCAGAAAAATATCTATTTCTGCTTCATTGACTATGTTAAAGACTTTGACTGTATAGATCACAACACACTATGGAAAATTCTTAAGTAGACTATTCTACTTAAGTACTATTCTTAAGTAGAATACCAGACCACTTTACCTGCCTCCTGAGAAACCAGGACAAGAAGCAACAGTTAGAACCAGACATGGAACAATGGACTGGTTCCAAATTGGGAAAGGAGTACATCAAGGCTGTATATGGTCACCCTGTTTATTTAACTTATATTCAGAGAACATCATGGGAAATGCCAGGTGAAACTCAGCTGGAATCAAGATTGCCAGGAGAAATATCAACAATCTTAGATAAGCAGATGACACCACCCCAATGGCAGAAAGCAAAGAGGAACTGAAGAGCCTCTTGATGAAGGTGAAAGAGCAGAGTGGAAAAGCTGGCTTAAAACTCAACATTCAAAAAATTAAGATCATGGCATCCAGTCCCATCGCTTCACTGCAAATAGATGGGAAAACAATGGAAATAGTGACAGACTTTATTTTCTTGGGCTCCAAATTCACTGTGGACGGTGACTGCAGCCACGAAATTAAAAGATGCTTGCTCCCTGGAAAAAAGCTATGACAAAACTTGACAGCATACTAAAACACAGAGACATCACTTGGCCGACAAAAGTCTGTATAGTCATAGCTCTGGTTTTTCCAGTAGTCATGTACAGATGTGAGAATTGGACCATAAAGAGGGCTGAGTGCTGAAGAACTGATGCTTTTGAACTGTGGTGCTAGAAGACTCTGGAGAGTCCCTTGAACAGCAAGTAGATTAAACCAGCCAATCCTAAAGGAAATCAACCCTGAATATTAATTTGAAAGATTGATGCTGAAGCTGAAGTTCCAATACTTTGGCCACCTGATGCAAAGAGGGACTCATTGGAAAAGACCCCGATGCTGGGAAAGATTGAAGGCAGGAGGAGAAAAGGAAGACAGAGGATGAGATGGTTGGATGGCATCACTGATTCAGTGGATAAGAGTTTGAGCAAACTCCAGGAGATAGTGAAGGACAGGGAAACCTGGTGTGCTGCAGTCCATAGGATAGCAAAGAGTTGGACAGGACTGACTGAACAACAACCTCAGCACTGAACCCATGCGCCTAGAGCCTGTGCTCTGCAGCAAGAAGCCTGTACACCACAACTGGAGAGGAGCCCACACACAGCAACGAAGACCCAGGGCAACCAAACAAAAAAAATTTTTTAATAAACACATTAATTTTAAAAATGTGCCTAAAATAAGAAATGATGATATCAGCATAACAGTATTGTTTCTTTTTTTCTTTATAATACAATGAGCATCCATGTACTTTAAATTTTTAAAAATTAACTAATGTATTTGACTGTGCTAGGTCGTAGCTGGGGCATGCTAGACATTCTACCTTCCTTGTGGCATGCTGGATCTTTAGTTGCAGCCTGTAAACTCTTAGTTGTGGCATGTGGGATCTAGTTTCCCAACCAGGGATTGAACCCAGGCCCCCTGCATGGGGAGTTAGCCACTAGACCACCAGGGAAGCCCCTCCAGGATTGTTTCTAGGTAACAGATAATTCAGGTCGGATTGGTGATTGAACTAGAAGAGAAATTAACGTTGCCCAGAGATGGAGGCAGTGACTAGGGGAAACTGGTTTCTAATATTTTGTGGACAGAGTGAGTGTGTCCACAAAAGTGTGATGATGGTTGCCTCCTGCTGTCAGGGTGTCATGATCACTGCCACTCAGAAGTTTAAATATGGGTTGTACTGGGCTTCCTTCATAGCTCTGTTGGTAAAGAATCTGCCTGCAATGCAGGAGATCCAGGTGTGATTTCTGGGTCAGGAAGATGCCCTAGAGAAGGAAATGGCAACCAACTCCAGTATTCTTGCCTGGGAAATTCCACAGATAGAGGAGCCTGGCAGGCTACAGTCCATGAACTCGCAAGAGTCGGACATGACTTAGCAACTAAATCAATCAATCATGGATGCTGAGGAGCAAAGAGGTGGGCTATGCTGGGTCACGTGCATTGTCTCCTGATTGCTTGTCAAGACCATCATCTCCACTGCAGGGTCTGGAAATCCAAAAACCGTAGTCCCTGACTCTCCTGCCTTTCTACCTGTGAGGTTCTGGTGATGACGGGAGGCAATGGAGGGAGACTAGAAGGGGAAGATGGGAAAAGCTTTTTGGTGGGGTGGGGGAGCTACTGGGAGCAGCTCTCCAGGGGGCAGTGGTGGTGGTTCTTGTAACACTGTTGCTCTTGCTTCCTGCAGGCATGAATCTGTAAGTAGCTTTAACCTCCACTTTGTTCCTATAGCAATCCAACCCCTTTATCACTAATGCTTTGTGTTCAAGCCCCTCTGTTTAAAATATTTCCAGTGCTTTCCATTTTGCCCATTGGATTGACAAAGGTCTCGTTCTTTGCTTTTTGTGCTCAGCTCTTTGATTTGAAGTTAGATCCATCTTGTAGCATCTACATCAGGTCTGGTTGCCTCTAACTGCTATGTGGTACTTCGTGGGGTGTACATGGACCACACTGGACCCATCTGCTCCTCCAGGGTGGACACCTAGATTGCATCCACCAACATGCTATGATACATATTTTTATACATGTTTATAAATGATATACAAATGTATAAATGATATACATTTTTATACATGTTTCCTTTTTGGACCTGTGTGAGAATTTATCAGCAATTAAATTATATACCCAGGATTGAAATTGCTTTGTCATAGATCAAAGGTCTCTGCTACTTTTGACTAAGCATTATAAGATCATGATCTTGAGTAGCACACTTCCCTATTAGATAATATTAGATAATTAGAATATTAGATAATGCTACAGATGTTGCTGTTTAGTTGCTAAGTCGCGTCTGACTCTTGTGACCCCACGGACTGTAGCCCACCAGGCTCCTCTGTGCACGGAATTTCCCAGGCAAGAATACTGGAGTGGGTTGCCATTCCCTTCTCCAGGGGATTGTCCCGATCCAGGGATTGAACCCAGGTTTCCTGCATTGGAGGCAGATTCTTTACCATCGGAGCTGCCAGGAATTTGTTACCTGTGAGATGTTGCCTATCAGTTGCCTAAACTGAGTCGTTTAGTGGAAGAGCCCTGGAATTTTCTGCATTTGGAGTCTGAGATCCAGACTAGCTGGGGAGGAGGTAATATCCAGCAGGAGACAGACATGCTAGGCTGTGGCTCTGAAGACTTGATGGGGAGGCCCCACTGCAGACCTGGGTGTGGGAGAAAAGAGAGCCAGTGTGACCTGTGAGAGAGGATGATTTCTCAGGAAGAGATTACAATCGAAGGGGAAAAGAAGAGAAGATCAAGAGCAGAGACTTGGAAGGGGGAAGGTGAACCCAAGGAGAAGTGGTCAGAGATAGTGCAGGAAGGAGGGAAGTAACCCCAGCTGAAGAAGAGGCCTGACCTGCACAGGAAGGGGGCCAACCAGGAAGGAGGGAAGTAACCCCAGCTGAAGAAGAGGCCTGACCTGCACAGGAAAGGGGCCGACTCCCTGCTCTGGAAGCCCAGTGCTCTGAGAGCTGCCATACACCATATAGACACAAGGTGGCGAGGTGGCGCTGCGGCCCATTCTACCAGCCACTCCTTTTAGTGTTGGGATTTTCTCCCTGTTGGGCTTCCAAGGTGGTGCAGTGGTAAAGAATCCGCCTGCCAAGGCAGGAGGAGACACAGGTTCAAGCCCTGGATTGAGAGGATCCCCTGGAGAAGGAAAATGGAAAGCCACTGCAGTATTCTTACCTGAAAAATTCCATGGACCGAGGAGCCTCGGAGGCTACCATCCATGGTGTCACAAAGAGTTGGACGCAACTGAGCAACCACCCACAATTTCTTCCAGGCTACAATCCGTGGAGTTGCAAAGCACTGGAAGTGACTGAGCGACTAACACTTTCAAAGGGAAATTAATGTGTGCTGCCCTCCCCACAACCCTCCCTCCCCATGCCCTCCCCACAACCCTCCCTCCCCATGCCCTCCCCACAACCCGCCCTCCCCATGCCCTCTTTTTTGTTGTTCAGTTGCTCAGTCATGTCCAACTGCAGCACGCCAGGCTTCCCTGTCCATCACTAGCTCCCGGAGCTTGCTCAAACTCGTGTCCATCAAGTCGGTGATGCCATCCAACCATCTCATCCTCTGTTGTTGCCTTCTCCTGCCTTCAATCATCCCCTGCATCAGGGTCTTTTCCAGGAGTCAGTTCTTTGCATCAGGTGACCAAAGTACTGGAGCTTCAGATTCAGCATCAGTCCTTCCAATGAATATTCAGGACTGACTTCCTTTAGGATTGACTGGTTTGATCTCCTTGCAGTCCAAGGATCTCTCAAGAGTCTCCTCCAATGCCACAGTTCAAAAGCATCCTTTCTTCGGCGCTCAGCCTTCTTTATGGTCCAACTCTCACATCCATACATGATGACTGGAAAAACCATAGGTTTGACTAGACGGACCTTTGTCAGCAATGTTTCTGCTTTTTAATATGCTGTCTAGCTTGGTCATAGCTTTTCTTCTAAGGAGCAAGCGTCTTTTGATTTCATGGCTGCAGTCACCATCTGCAGTGACTTTGGAGCCCAAGAGAATTAAGTCTGTCACTGTTTCCGTTGTTTCCCCATCTATTTGCCATGAAATGATGGGACCAGATTCCATGATTTTAGTTTTTTGAGTGTTGAGTTTTAAGCCAGATTTTTCACTCTCCTCTTTCACTCTCATCAAGAGGCTCTTCAGTTCCTCTTTGCTTTTTGCCTAAGGGTGGTGTCATCTGCATATCTGAAGTTATTGATATTTCTCCCACCAATCTTGATTCCAGCTTATGCTTCATCCAGGCTGACATTTCGCATGATGTGTACTCTGCATAATAGTTAAATAAGCAGGGTGACAAGATGCAGCCTTGACATACTCCTTTCCCAATTTGGAACCAGTCCATTGTTCCATGTCTGGTTCTAACTGTTGGTTCTTGACCTGCATACAGGTTTCTCAGGAGGCAGGTAAAGTGGTCTGGTATTCCCATCTATTTAAGAATTTTCCACAGTGTGTTGTGATCCACAGTCAAAGTCTTTAGCATAGTCAATGAAGCAGAGGTAGATGTTTTTCTGAAGTTCTCTTGCTTTTTCTATGATCCAATGGATGTTGGCAATTTGATCTCTGGCTCCTCTGCCTTTTCTAAATCCAGCCTGAACATATTTAACAGATGAGAAACCCAGAAAAGGATGTAGTTTGTCCCAAAGCATACAGGGGTGTCACGGCCAAAGTAGGGCCGAGTTACTCACCAGACCCAACTCTCCAGCACCACCTACTTTTCAGTCTTACCAGCAGTGAAATCACCTTTCTCGGTTTTTCCCATCCTTTCTGTTTCAGGGTTCCCCACCCAACCCACCTCCATTATCCTTCTACCTGCAGCCAGCCTCTAAGATATGCTTCAGTATAAACTGAAGCAGGTTGAACACACCACGAATACCCTCTGGTGGTTCCATCTCACCCTGATATTCATCCTACCCTGGCCCACAGGGCTTCCTGCCTCTGGAAGCTTGAGCCTGAGTCTATCGATGCTTGCCTTTTGGCTTTGTTCTGATAAAGCTGGTCGTGCGGTGCCACCTCCATCAGTCTGTTTGCTCTGTTTCCTGGCTCTTCCCCTCTCCCCCACCGACCCCTTTGGTCTCAGGCTGACTCCCTGGGCATCCCCTACATTCTCCACAATGCCCTCTCCTCTGCTCTACTGCCTGTGTCATCATGTTCGGGTCTTTAACGTTTCTTTCCCCTCTAGACTCAACAGTGGGGCGGGAGGCCAGGGTCCATTCTGCAGCCTGCCCGTCAGGGTCCAGTCATGGTGCTAGGAAGGCTGTTGCACTAAGGGTGACTGTGCTGGCAAAGCAGAGATGGCTGGCACCAGGTGTCACAGGACAGGATCGTCAGGGGCCAGCCCACTGAGTACTAAGATACAGCCAAGAGCATCTGTCTGGAACCATGAGCAGAGCATCAGCTGTTTTCAGCATTTGACCAAATGGTGTTCAGTACAGAACAGTCTGCCAGAGTGGTTAGCCAGAGCCACAGAATCAAGTCGGCAGAACGACCCCTCACTGTTGGTCTCACTTTTGTATTCTAGGAGCTGGTATATTTCAGTGTGTATGAAAAACAAACAAACAAACTGAAACTTGGTTTCAATCCCAAGTTTTGGAGAATTTGGGGCTGCATCTGGAGCAGGTAGGAGTCAACATGGCCTTTGTTCTGACTTGGTCAGACCCTCTCCCAGAGATGGAGACAACAGACCCTTGACCCAGACAATGACGATAATGTGAAAGCATGCCATTGCTTGTGGACACACCAACTTTGGTCTGTTGGCCCATAGGATCAACACTTCAAAATATTTCCCTCTTCTTCCTCTCATACAACAAGGCTGGGAACTTTCCTGGTGGTCCAATGGTTAAGAATCTGGCTTCCAATGCAGGGGATGCAGGTTTGATCCCTGGTCAGGGAACTAAGATCCCACATGCCTCGGCGCAATTAAGCCTGAATTGCACAGCTAGAGAAATCCCACACACTGCAACCAAGACCCAGTGCAGCATCGCCCCTCCCTCTGCCACCAAAAAATAAAAATAAAAGAGCTGTATCAATGTGTGTTAATAGAGGTTTTACATTTCCTTAGTGCATAAGCCAGACAGCTGCAGGGTTACCACAACACAAGTTTGTTATGCAAAGGTCATACACAGAGACTTCAAAAAGGCCAAGGAAATAAAAAATGATCTAAACTAGCTTTTCTTCTATTTCATATCTCAATGCTAAATGATATTTAACATTGTTTTTTTATTCTTCCAGAAGTATCCAAAATTGGACAACATAAATCAGACAGTCCTTTGTTTCTACAGGAAGTTTTGACATTTGACAAACAGAAACAAGTCTGTGGTTTTTAAATCTGGCTCCCTACTCCAGGCCAGAAACTCCTCAGTTGTCAGCCCAATTCTGCCAGCTTCCTGAAGAGGAAGGATTCTTTCTAGTTGGAGAGATGCTAAATCAATGTTCAGTACAGGATGTGAACAGGAGGTGGGGTGGGCAGAGGAAAGGGAAGACAGGAAGAAAATCAGGACGAGCTCTTTATAGAGAGAGGATTGGGGAAAATTCTGGAAAGACTTTGAAGCAGCTGCAGGCTGAGATGCAAGGGTCAGGAGAACCCTCTCTGAAAGTTACTCCAAATGTCTTGGCATCAGTACTTTGTGTGTGTGTATGCTTAGTCACTCAGTTGTATCCAACTCTTTGCAACCCATGGACTCTTGCCCACCAGGCTCCTCTGTCCATGGAATTTTCCAGGTAAGCTACTAGAGCCAGTTGCTGTTTCCTATTCCAGGGGATCTTCCCAACCCAGGGATCAAACCCAAATCTCTTGCATCTCCTACACTGGCAGGCAGACTCTTAACCACTGCACCACCGGGAAGCCCCATAAATACTTTTTAAAAAACAAAAAATAGGTCACAAGGAATAAGTATATAAAACAATGAGTATGGTGATTATACTGTTTAAAGTCAAAATCAGGATATTTGATCTGCTAATTGGACAGTGTAATTGGAACTGAGACTGACCACCCCTTCCAGATGGGGGGCTCCAGGCTGGCATGCATGCATGAACCGGAAATGTTTGGCTGTAGAGCAAAAGGTCAACCAGATGGTTTCCTGTTCCTGATTAGGCTTCCAGATCATGCATGGTGGTGGTGGTGAGAGCAGGAGAGGTTAGTAAGAGGACAGAGGGTCTGTCCTGACTTCTCCTCAGCCCACCCGTCAGGACCACAGTGCACAGTGTCCCTAAATTTAGGTCAAATTTGCTAAGAAAAGTGACAAAAATGAGCCATGGGCAAGACAGTGAGGAAAAGACCGCTGCTGGGACATTCCTCTCAATCTTTTGTTTTGGGACAAGACTTTTGGTTTACACTGGAATCTACAGTTTTGCTTGTTTGGAGTATGTGTATGCATGTGTAATCTGAATCTCACTCACTCTTTATACTGAAAGAGGAAGCAGCTCCAGAACAAGACCTGAGTTAGAAAGCAGGTTTGTTTTTCTTTTTTTTGGCTGCCCCTCATGACTTGTGGGATTTTAGTTTCCTGATCAGGGATTGAGCCTGGGCCCCAGCAGTAAAAGCGCTGAGTCCTAACCACTGGACAAACAGGGAATTCCTGTGTCCACCATTATTTTAAAGACTGCCCAGTTCAAAATGCGTCGTATCTTTCGCAATTTTCTTTTTTGTATATATTTATTCATTTGTCTGCCTCCAGTCTTACTTGTGACATGCCGGATCATCATTATGTCATGAAGGATCTTTCACTGCAGTGCAAGGACTCTCTAGTTGTGGTGTGTGGACTCAGTAATTGTTGCTTGCTGGTTTAGTTGCCCCATGGCATGTGGGATCTTAGTTCCCCAACCAGGAATCAAACCTAAGTCCCCTGCCTTCCAAGGCAGATTCTTAACCACTGGACCACCGGAAGTCACTATCATCTTTTAAAAATAATCTTTATCGAGTAAACCATATATAGTTTTTTTTTTTTTTTTTAAGAGAAATGTGTAGGTAAAATAGAGATGTATTATCTTGGTTTCCAATTTCCATACAATAAACTCATTAAGATTGCCTTGACTGCAAATCATAGAACCTTTGATTCAGAAATTCCTGTTAAGAGTCAGAAACCCCAACCCACACTGTGATACATACCTCTCAGTGGGTCTTTGAAAAGATAAGTTACACAGATTAAACTTCTATTTTAGAAACTTCTGCAATAAATTGGTTTTCAAAAACATATGGACATGATACAGCCATTAAACAGACCTAATAAGCTTTTACATGTTCTTTAAAATATCATTTAAATCGTTAGGATAATTATATAAAGAAAAAGTGATATTATAGAACTCATGTCCAGCTGTTTGATGCTCAAAAATCAATATATGAGGACTTCCCTGGTGGTCCAGTGGAAAAGAATCTGCTCACCAATGCAGGGGACACGGGTTCAATTCCTGATCTGGGAAGATTCCACATGCCACAGGACAACTAACCTGTGCTCCACAACTACTGAGCCCATGCTCCAAAACAAGAACAGCCACCACAGTGAGAAGTCTGAGCATCACAACAAAGAGCAGCCCTTGCTCACCGCAGCTAGAGAAAGTTCAAGAACAGCAACAAAGACCCAGCATAGCCAAAAATAGATATTTTAAAAAATCAATAGGCAAGACAGAGTCAAGTGTTGGTAGAAAGGAAAGTTACTTTTAGTTAGAGTGCCAGCCGTCTGGGGAGATGTTGGACTCAATTCCACCCCCCAAACCATCTCCAAATGTTATGCTCGGCCCTGGAAGTTTTTAAAGGGAAAAAGGGAAAGTAATCTCAGTTAATCACTAAGATAGGGGGTCAGAGTCCTTGCCATCCCCCACGGTGTACAACCTTGTTGACTTCTTGTGATTTTTCTTTAGGTGCTCTCTTGTTCACACAGTCTGTTCTCAAGATTTCTGCTTCTTTGATCAACAGAAAGAACCAACATGTTAGGTTGATCAAAAGAACTGAAAGGTGTGTGAGGGCTTGAGGTGAGAAGAGCATGGGTGGCGCCTGGTTTAAAGTTATTGCCAAGGCACCTCCTGCAGAGAGCTCTTTCCTGCCCAAAGCGCTTACTGTGACCACATTTATTTCATTAATCACCTGTATTTCCCTTCTTTTCAGCATAAAAGACTTCCTTAACCCAGCTTATAGACCGAAGAGTTCACCGTTAACAATCTTAAACCATCAGCTGTCTTCAAATTCCATCAAAGATATCAAATAAAATCAAACGTATTTGGACTTCTCTGTGGCCACTTGACAGTGCAGGGGACATCGGTTCAATTCCTGGTCTGGGAAGGTTCCACGTGCCTCAGAACAACTAAGCCCGTGCCCAACAACTACTGTGCCTATGCTCTAGAGCCCTCGTGTTGCAACTGCTGAAGCCCACGTGCCTAGAACTCCACAAGAGAAGCCACCGCAATGAAAAGCCTGAGCATCACAACAAAGAGTAGCCTTTGCTAGCTGTAGCTAGAGAAAGCCCGTGTGCAGCAATGAAGATCCAGTGCAGCCATAAGAAAGAAAGAAAAATCTTAAAACATCAAACATATTTAATGCCTACAATAGGCAAGGTCTTCTTATGGGTGCTACGGTTTAGTCGCTAAGTCATGTCCAACTCTTGAGACCCCATGGACTGTAACTTGCCAGGCTCTTCTGCCCATGGGATTCTCCAGGCAAGAATACTGGAGTGGGTTGCCATTTCCTTCTCCAGGGAATCTTCCCAACCCAGGAATTGAACCCGGGTCTCTTGCATTGCAGGCAGATTCTTTACTGACTGAGCTATGAGGGAAGCCCATTGAGCTATGTGGGTGCTATAGATGGAATAAAGTATAAAATTCTGTCACTAGAGAGTTTATAACTTAGTTCCAGATGTACTCTCAAATTCTCATTGCTTTAGGACTGATAGTCAATTTCTTCCCACCCCAAATGAGTCATCCTGAGAGGATATCTGGATATGTTATAGGTAACAAAATGAAACTACTTTTGAGTTTGACTTTAGTCATTAATTGCTCTTATCTGCACATTCTATCTCTGCTAATTTGTTACCATCTGGTAGTTTAGAGAGGTATTTCATATCAAGGACCTAACCAACATTTTATGGGCTTCCCAGATGGCTCAGTGATAAAAAGAATCTGCCTTCCCATGCAGGAGACTTGGGTTCCATCCCTGGGTTGGGAAGATCCCCTGGAGAAGGAAATCGCAACCCACTCCAGTATTCTTGCCTGAGAAATTCCATGGACAGAAGAACCTGGCAGGCTACAGTCCATGGGGTCGCAAAAAGAGTCAGACAGGACTTAGCAGACTAAACAACAACAAACCAATATTTTAAATGAACTCATTGTCTTTATTGTTTGTTTCGGCCATGCCTCAAGGCTTGCAGGATCTTAGTTTCCGACCAAGGATTGAACTATCACCCTTGGCAGTGAAAGTTCCGAGTCCTAACCACTGGACAGCTGGGGAATTCCCTCTTTGTCTTTAAAACCGATTTTCTTCGCTAAATATATACATTTATAAATTATATATATGTGTGTGTGTGTGTGTGTGTTTTGGTTGTAGGTAAATACAGATAAATTCCCTGTTCTGTGAACACAAAAACAGGCTAGCATGGCCTTGGGATGTAGGAAAGAAGAGAAATAGACTGAGAAATTTGGGTCAGGGTGTCTGGCCCTCCAGGGAAGGGCAAGAAGTGCATTGTGTCCTCAGTCCCTTCCCCTGGTGGTCTGTGCTTTAGTTCAAGAGCGGAGCATGTGGTCCTTCTTGAGGGTCAGCATCTGGGAAGCGGGTGTCGGTCCCACAAGCAGCTACCCAGGGACCTTCATTTGTTGTTGTTTGGTCACTAAGTCGTGTCTGACTCTTTGCGATCCCATATACTGCAGCTTGCCAGGCTTCTCTGTCCTTTACCATCACCTGGAGTTTGCTCAAACTCATGTCCATTGAGTCAGTGATGCCATCCAACAATCTCATTCTCTGTCGCCCCCTTCTCCTCCTGCCTTCAATCTTTCCCAGCATTAGGGTCTTTTCCAATGAGTCGGCTCTTTGCATCAGGTGGTCAAAGTATTGGAGCTTCAGCTTCAGCATCAGTCCTTCCAGTGAATATTCAGGGTTGATTTCCTTTAGGATTAACTGGTTTGATCTCCTAGCAGTCCAAGGGACTCTTAAGAAGTCCGTGGCTTGTCAGGAACTGGGCTGCACACAGGAGATGAGCAGCGGGTGGTTGAGTGAAGCTTCATCTATACTTATGGCTGCTCCCCATCACTTGCATCCCCCTGATCCATAGAAAAACTGCCTTCCACGAAATCAGCCCCTGGTGCCTAAACGGTTGGGGACCACTGATTTAGAGCACGTACTGCCTGCTAGAAATGAAAAGTTGAGAGGCACAGACCCAGGGCTGACATTCGCTGAAATGAAAGCTGGAAAGTGCTGGACAGACTGCTTCCCAACGCTGGTGCAAGGCAGGGGCACAGGAGATCACACACACCCATAAGGTGGTGCACACAATACTTGGAAAGCTGTCCGAGTGTTAGGCCCTAGCTGCTTCTTGTCTTCTTATATAAACATCTGGGCTGCTTTAGTTTCCCAGCTGGCTCAGAGGTAAAGAATCACTTGCCATTGCAGCAGACACAGGAGATGCGGGTTCAATCCCTGGGTTGGGAAGATTCCCTGGAGAAATGGCAACCCACTCCAGTATTCTTGCCTGGAGAATTCCATGGATAGAGGAGCCTGGTGGCTACAGTCCATGGGGTCTTCTCTAAGTAGCCCCTGAGGATGATGGGGTGGAGATGCGTGGTGCAGGCCTGGACCGATCTGAATCACAGGACAGATGCTGAGTCTCAATATTCAAAGCTAAGTCTCACCATTAAATAAATAAATAAATAAATATATATATATATATATATATATATGTATATATTTTGTGTGTGTGTGTGTGGCTGTTGCTGAGTCTTTGCAGTATCGCAGGCTTTTCTCTAGCTGAGGCGAGTGGGGGCTACCCCATAGTTGCAGTGCTCAGGCTTCTCATTGCAGTAGCTTCGCTTATGGGCTCTAGGCGTGCGGGTTTCAGTACTTGCAGTGCTCTGGGCTCTAGAGTGCAGACTCAATAGTTGTGGCACATGGGCTTAGTTGCTCCAAGGCATGTGGCATCTTCCCAGACCCGGGACCAAACCTATGTCTCTTTCATTGGCAGGTGCATTCTTAACCATGGAGCCACCAGGGAAGCACTTAAGTCTCACCATCTAAGGGGTGAGATGTGTCTTAAAGAGTAGAAAGCAAAATCCATAGAAAAATTTTAAGACACAAAATCAGAGAAATGCTATTTTGCTACTCGGGCCCTTCTGAGCTTGGCCCCAGGACCCTGGAGATCTGAGGGACTTGTTCAGGGCTATGATCCAGCTCTTTGCCTGGCCCAGGCCGAGGAGCTGGCAGATGTGGGAGCCACTGGCCTTGGCTGGGGGTCAGAGCTGCACCAGGGCTGTGGGTGACATGAGAATTGCAGGGGGAGGGGGCAGCAGTACCCAGGGAGCTGGAGAAGAGAGAGACGCAGGGGTAGCGGGAGGTCCCTTCCTCCCCTCTCCTCTGTCCCTATGGTGAGGTCCTGCCCGGCAGCAGCATCCAAGAAGGACATTTTACTACACTTATAAACTTCTTTTCTTAAAAAAAAAATTCAAATTAACTAGCTCGTAAGAGTTCCTCAAAAGCTTTTATTCTTTTTTTTGACCGGCACACTGCCTGGTACACACTGCCAAATAGGCATTCAAGAAAAAATTTTTTTTAAATAGGCAACTTATAACACTGGGAAGACTTCATTTCAGTGTTTCGGAAAACATTCCTAGAAAGAGTGTACTCCCCTATGACTCTGGAGAACAGAGGTTTTGTCCTAATTTTTATAAGCCACCTCAGAGAAGACTGTGGAATAATTTGGATGAACACTTAAGTGTTTGGAAGGGCAAGTTAAAAACTCCCAGAAATCTAAGAGTTATCTTAATTGCAGGGAAGATCGTGGCTTCTGCCACCCAAGGCAGCTTTGCAGAACTCAGAGGACACAGAGAGTGTCTCAGTGTCCCTCCCTGACCAGGGGCCTCCAGTATATTTCTCCTGCTTGCTTCCTCTAAGACTTCTGGCGGAAGGCAGATCAAGAGAGAGGGACCATGAATTCTCCAAGTGGCCCAGGCCTCACGCACTAGCTTGGCCCAACCAGTGGTTTAACTACCGAGCATGTCACCCTGAAAGTGCGTCCGACATTCGTCCCACCAAATAGACTAACAGAGAACCAGAATCAGGCATTCGGGACTGTCATCAAAGGAGTCACCTCCCTTCTTCCACTTAATGACCTGGGATTCTGTGTGCAGTAGACAGGAACAGAGCTTTTACAAATTAAATAACTTCCTTACCATACAATAAAACATCATGACATACAATTCTCTTTGGAAAGTCTTTCCCATTCTCAAAATTAACTTACAAAATTTTGTGCAAAAACACTGGCCTCAAATAAATAGGGGGAGAAAGTGGGAAAAGCAGAACTTTTGTGGTTGCTTTTGTTTTTTAAATTAAAAGTTAAAAAACACTGGCTGCACTTCAAAGTACTTGCAGGATGAGATTCATCAAGAAGGCTGTGAAAAACAGCCCTCTGGGTCAGAGCTGCATTTTTTTCTTTTTTGGCTGTGCCTCACAGTATGCGGGATCTTAGTTCCCAGAATGGGGACTGAACCCGGGCCCCCAGCATTGGAAGCACAGAGTCTTAACCACTGGATGGCCAGGGAAGTCCCCCGGAGCTGCATTTTCAAGTGAGGTTTTTTGGGTTCAAAATTCACTATGGATGCCTCCGCTGAGATCTCTCACCACGCCCTCTCGGACCAGCTTCAGAAGGAAATTGGTCTCTGTGGTCACATTGTGCATGGTCTGAAAGTTCATGGCAGCCATGCAGAGATTGTCGAAGTAGTGCAAAGGGGTTCTGGGTTGGTTGAGGGCGTAGCTGAAGCCCGCCAAACTGACTTCATCGCACAGATGTGTGGCTAAGACGACGGCAATGACACCAATCGTGGGGACATTCTGCAAAGGAGAAGAGACAAAGAAAAAAGGTCTTAGCACAAGTCATTGCTTTCCAGGTTCGCTACATGCTATGCAAAGTAATGCAAATATGTACTCAGGACTGCAACTTTATATATCACACCATTTTACAGATCACCCAATTCTAAAGTCTGACCTGCCATCCAAGTCAGGAATCTGGACTCTAAAACATGGTCTGTGATGTGAATTCTTCTTTTCTAAAGTATTTATTTATTTGGCTGCACTAGGTCTTAGTTGCAGCATGTAGGATCTAGTTCCCTGACCAGGGATTGAACCTGGGTCCCTGCATGGACTTCCATGGTGGCTTAGATGGTAAAACATCTGTCTACAATGCGGGAGACCTGGGTTCGATCCCTGGGTTGGGAAGATCCCCTGGAGAAGGAAATGGCAATCCACTCCAGTACTATTGCCTGGAAAATCCCATGGACAGAGGAGCCTGGTGGGCTACAGTCCATGGGGTCACAAAGAGTCGGACACGACTGAGCAACTTCACTTTCCCCTGCATTAGGAGCATGGAGTCTTAACCACTGGACCCCCCAAGGAAGTCCCGATGTAAATTCTTTGAACATATCAGCGAAAGGCAGCCTGGCAGGTCCTTTAAGCACCAAGCTAAAAGGTATTCTTTCTAAAACCTTCACCCACCAGCCCTACAAAGGATGACCATAATGGCGAATCAACCTCATGTCCTCTCTTACATGAGAAAAGTCCACATGGGCTGCTCTGGGATAAGTAGCCATAGCCCTTCTTGGGACATGGATTTTGGAGCCCATCCTGTCCTGACTGGCTCCTGGCTCCACACAGCCTCTGCCTGAGAACAGAGGGGACTCAGAACCTGCCCTGTGAAGACTGTGTTCACCCCTTACCTGCAGGTTAAGGCCCCCATCTGTTTTCCCGGCAAATAACGTCCCTAGGTCATTTTCACATGTCCTGTTGCTCAGTCAATTTCTGCTTACTCTCTGATCAAGCAAGTACATTTTTAACCTCAAATTATGGGCTTTCACATTTGGGTTTTTTCCCCCTCAAATGTACCCTTACTGGCTTTGGGCTAGAATGCCAAATGTCCAATTCTGAATTCTGACTGTATCGCAGTTCCCTCTTCATGTCCGACATCTTGCCGCTAGTACACCTGGAAGCGTGCTCTCTGAATTTCCAATGCAGTTTGTAGATAAAGGTAACACACAGGGTGGCAGACAGGAATACAGAGAGCCCTCCTGGAGGCTACTGCCCATCTACTATTTGATATTCTTTTGCATCTACTAACATATTCATCTGAGCGGAGTCTGTGGCTTCTACAAGCAACTGTCCTTTTCTGTCAACCAGGACAACAGGGAACCCTTCAGAGTTCACAGATGAAAGTGGGATTCGGAAACATCCAGGGAGCCCACCATTCGGTAAAAACCGCTTCCTGGTCCCCAGTGTGCCGTGTCGACCTCTCAAGTCAGCCTCCCTTATTATAAAGGAACTCAACAGTCATTTTGCAGGTTTGCAAACAGAAACCAAGGGAAATTGATCCATAGAAAGCCTGCCTCTGGCTTGGGCTTAGGACTCTCAGGTGGTGTCCTGTCCTCTCCAACTGCGGCCAGCGCACACCCAGCAGGTCAAGAATTTGTTGTTGTTCGGTCACAGTCGCTAAGTTGTGTCCAGCTCTTTCGACCCCATGGACTGCAGCACACCGTGCTCCTCTATTCACTATCTCCTGGAGTTTGCCAAATTCAAGTCTACTGAGTCAGTGATGCTATCTTAACTATCTCATTCTCTACTGTCCCCTTCTCCTCCTGTCTTCATTCTTTTCCAGCATCAGTTATCTTTTCCAATGAGTCAGCTCTTTGCCATCAGGTGGCAAAAGTATTGGAACTTCAGCGTTAGTCCTTCCAATGAATATTCAGTGTTGATTTCCTTTAGGATTGACTGGTTTGATCTCCTTGCAGTCCAAGGGACTCTCAAGAGTCCTCTCTAGCACTACAATTAGAAAGCATCAATTTCAATAGGCTATATTAATCCTTGGCTATTTGACCTTGGCTATGATGAACCACCTAGAATAGCCTTGCAGATTATCTCTAATTTCCTTATAATAAAAATTTTAGAGTCCTTCCTAATTTCCCTATTCATATTTTAAATTGATACATACATTGCCAAACTACCCTCCAGAAAAAGTGCCAACTTAAATTCTACCTACATTCCTGCCAAACAAGGACATTATCAAGCGTTTAAATCTCTGCTAAGAAAACATGCAAAAAATGTCATTGTAGCTTTAATTCCCTTTTATTTGATTACTGGTGAAATTGAACATTTTATCATCTATTCCTTGGCTAAATTAATTTCTTTTGTGAATGTCTGTTCAAATTCCTTTCCCATTTCTTTTTTGGCTCATTGTTCTCTTTTTGATTTAATAAAATCTTCCCTGGTGGCTCAGATGGTAAAGCGTCTGCCTGTAATGTGGGAGACCCAGGTTTGATTGCTGGGTCAGGAAGATCCCCTGGAGAAGGAAATGGCAACCCATTCTAGTACTCTTGCCTGGAAAATTCCATGGATGGTGGAGCCTGGTAGGCTACAGCCAATGGGGTTGCAAAGACTTGGACACGACTGAGCAACTTCACTTTCACTTAATGTTTTGAGAGTATTTATTCCATTGTTTTTATGATAAATTTCCCCCCACTAACTTTGTTTCTGATACCCCTTTCTATTAGCAATTTCATATTTTATGTAATTAAATTTTTAAAGGTTATTTTTTAAATAAAATCGACCTGAAAACCAACAAATGAGCATTTGCCTGTGCTTAAAAAATACTATGGAGTAAAATAAAGTAAAAATACTCTATTAATACTATCTAATAAAGAAACCAGGCCATTTAAAAGATACAGAAATCTAGGTATATTTATAGTGAAATCTCTTATAACTTAGTTTAAGAGTCTTGCTGCAGTATGTTATCTTTTTTTAGAATAATTGTTTTGTTAAAAGTGATGCCAACAGGTTAAAAATTATAAGCCCACATTCTGGGGGACCGCACGTGCTCTGCATAGGGGAAGCCAGCTAGAGCCAGAGACCTGACAGTCACTGGTAGGGGATGGGGCTGCTTTCCTCTGAGAGGGAAAAGGCACCACGGATCTTGACCATGTTTCTGCAATGGCAGGAATCACATGGCCCTCCTGGGCTCCCCGTGGATGGAGGGCACAGCCCCCGAGGAAAACGGCGGCCTGTGAAGGGAACCACTTCCACCACGTGAACTGTTTCACCTGAGCTGGGTACCCAAGCCCGAGGCTGGAGCCAGAGTCAGATTCAGCTCTTACTGAAGATCCCCCCGAGAAGGAAATGGCTCCCCACTCCAGTATTCTCTCCTGGGAAATCCCATGGACAAAGGGAGGCTGTAGGCTACAGTCCATGAGATCATAAAGAGTCAAACACAACTTAGCAACTAAACAACAACATTCAGATACTTACTTTCCTTAACAACCACAGAATTCTTAATTTAAAATTTACAAAGTTGTGTTAAATCATCTTTTTATTTAGAATTTGCTTCAAAGGGCAAATGGAAGCTGCTCATCTGTCTATTGGATGAGGACCCTCCGGGTCCAGTTCAGTGTTGCAAATTCCCTCATGGATCAGTCCCAGCTCCTAGGAGGTATCTCAGGCCCCTGGTGTGGGTAGCAGAACCTCACATTAAAAAATTCCTTGCTCTCCCTTATATATAAATGCTTTGCTTAAAATTCTATTTAAAAATGATTTCCACTGCTTTTACAAAAGTTTTCTTTAGAGACACAGGAGGTGGCCCTAGTGGTAAAGAACCCACCTGCCAGTACAGGAAACCTAAGAGATGCAGGTTCGATCCTTGGGTTGGGAAGATCCTCTGGACAAGGAAATGGCAACCCATGCCAGTATTCTTGCCTGGAGAATCCCATGGACAGAGGAGCCTGGTGGGCTACAGTCCCTGGGGTCGCAAAGAGTGGGACATGACTGAGGCTACTTAGGACGGATAGTTCTTTAGATTATGAAGAAACAGGTGATAAAGGCATCTCTGACCAGAGCCACACAAGCTGACTGCAGGTAAAGAATCTACTGCAGTGAACCATCTGCAGCACAAAGGTTCTCAGAGTGGGCTGCAAAACAAAACTACCCAGGGAACTTTGAAAATCCCAGTGTACAGACGACAGCACAGACAGATGAATCGGAATGTTTGGGGTGTGGGACTCAGGCAGCAATGGAAAAGCACTGCTCGAGAGCAGGGTTCCCCAAGCTTTTTGGCACCAGGGACCGGTTTTGTGGAAGACAGTTTTTCTATGAACCTGGGGGCTGGGGATGGTTTCGGGATGATTCAAGCATGTTACATTTATTGTGCACTTTATTTCTATTATTATTATACCGGCTCTACCTCAGATCATCAGGCATTAGATTCTGGAGGTTGTGGACCCCTGATCTACAGAAATTGCCTATTTGCCATCACCTATGTATGTGTGCATGTGCATGCTGTCGTGTCCAACTCTTTGTGACCCTACAGACTGCAGCCCATGAGGGTCCTCGAGAGTGATGATAAACGTCAATTTTCTCTTAAGTGGCCTGTAGTGCTAAAATGTAGACAACTTTTCTGGAGTCTTGGAGTAACTTTTTATGGATTCCTGGAATAAGAATACCTTAAATAACATCTCAGTGATCAAAGTGCTAACTATACTAAAGAGATGAACCACTGGGGGTGAAAGGATTAAACAATGGGGAGCCTCTAAGGTCAAGATGTCGAGAGGTAAACATACACGGAACACAATGAGGTGTCATTTCTGGAAGATCCTCCTGGGTCTACAGCTGAGCCTAACTGAAAGGCGTATAGGCGGCTCCTTCCCAACACAAAGAGGAACAGTTAGGTATCAGCAGTGACAAAAATACCTTATCGCGGCCCCAGAACCTCGACTGAGGCTCTGAGTATTGAAGGATATCAAAGGCAGTCTCTTTGATAATAACTGGATTCAAAATCCTGAACTGTTTCGGCTGTAGTGGGATTTTTTCCGCCACCTGCTTCCAAAAGAAGAGCCGCACCCAAAATGGCTAAGGAAAGAGAGCAAGCAATCATTAGGGGGAGTTAATCAAGTTATCAGAGGAGGGGGAGAATGTGGCCCCTGCTAATGAGGGCAAAGCTGTGGGTGTGGCCCCACATGGGTTTGTGTTCTGCATTCTGTGGCAAAATCACAGAGCCATGCAATGGTAAGGATCTGATTCAGGAAGGTGGCACTGGACAAGGAAAGGAACTGCAGAAGCAACTCATCAGTTTGGGGAAAGAAGTTCTTAAGGTAATAGCCTCAGATGGTAGGTCTTTTCAGGATCCAAAGCCATCATTTCGTCCAGGGAAGATCAAGCAAATAGATTCAGTTTGAGGCCCACTTGTGCTCAGGCCCCACCACGCCCCTGCCCCCAGCCACTTACTCCACTTCCTGTCTGGTGATATCTCTTGTCTGACTATAAATCATTTCATATGTGCTCCATCTTTCAACTAGAAAAACTACCCAGAGGAAATCCAGAGGACCCCAATAAATTTTGGAGACACAAATTCTCCATCATGTGAAGCTTCTCTAAAGAGTTTGATATGTCCTATTAATTTTACAGTCAGCCAGATTGTACAAGTGCATATAAATGCACACACACTCCTTAAAAGTTGACCTCTAAAATTTATTTCAACATAATGGAGGGGGCCTCATAAAGTAGGGTGATAAATTACTGTAAAGAAAAACAAAAGGAATACAGAGCCAGGGCCATCTCATCCACATCTGCCCTTTTGAAACGCTGTGAATTGACTCCAACAAGAGAACCACCAATCAAAGCACTTTTGGAGACTCTCTTTGAAAAGACCCCTCAGAGAATTTATGGATATTCTTCTGAGCAGCCTTGATAATAATTTATACTCATGCACATAAGTCTAATTTCTGACAACAGCCAGAAGCCATGTAAATTCAAGTCTGGTAAATCAGCTGGGTGGTCAACCTCAATCATAGCAATTTTGGTCCCATGCTTTTCATTTCCACTAAGTAATGATACCGGTTTCCATGTGTGACTTGGGTTCTGAAAGCAATTTCCCAAGGGGAGTTCTGAGGGGCTTCAACAAAAGGAGTAGCTATTTGAAAGACAACACAAAAGCATGAATGTTAACTTAAAATCATTTTAAGTTAAACAAAAAACAAAAAACCAAAAAACCCTATAATTCCAGTTAGAGAGTCCTTCACTTTTTACAAAGGCACATCCAATGGATGAATTTCTAGTGCTTACCAGGGTTTCATTTTTGACCATTGCCTGAAGCCAGTTGAAGTCAACACTCTTAAATAAAACAGTAACAAACAAGTCACTGGAATAATATTCAAGGTCAGACAGAGGTGCACCTTCTGGATAAGTCATCCTTATAGTGGTTTTATTGCCAACATGCTCTGAATATCCTTCAACTGGTGCGTTGTTTAACCTATTAAAGTAAAAAGGACAAAGATAAACTGACATTAACCGCTTAATCACGTGCAAAATTCCTGCAGCATGTTTTCCACATTTTTCAAGGACTGGGAATGAGGGTATGGCTGGGGGTAGGGTGCCTCCCCTCCAGCAGCCCCATCACAGCCCCATCATCCCTCAGCTCTACCCTTTCCAGGTGTTGATGAGCGAAGTCTTCAGTCTGTGAACTAGCAACATCTGCCCGGATCCAATCTATGAATGACAAGCAATTCCATCCAGTCCTGCCATGTTAAGCCAACCTAAACACATTACACCGTGTGTGTTCTCTGGGCACTAGTAACGTTTCCTTGAAAGCTTTCCATTGTGCTTGGATATTAGTGGTCCTTGCCAGAATTTCAAAAAGATAATCAGAAAAGAAAACCTAGAAACCGCAGCAAAGCAGACACAAACCATAGTTACACAGACAGGGCTGGGCCCAAGGAGGGCACTGGGCCCAAGTGCAAAGTGAAGTGAAAGTCGTTCCGTTGTGTCCAACTCTTTGCAACCCCATGGACTATAGCCTATCAGGCTCCTCTGTCCAGGGTATTCTCCAAGCAAGAATACTGGAGTGGGTTGCCATTCCCTTCTCCAGGGGATCTTCCTAACCGAGAGATTGAACTAGGGTCTCCTGCATGACAGGCAGATTCTTTACTGGCTAAGCTACCAGGGTGCAACCTGGTCTTAAATTAAAGCAGGAATTTGGGGTACTGACCACTGTTACATCGATGGAGGCTTTGCCAGTGTGGACGGTCTGGGGGAAACATTAAGAATTCTTTTTAAAGCAGTATCACTCACCCAGGTACATAGTTTTGAAATCTCAAGAAAAGTCTGTTTGGTCTTTTCCCTGTATTATCACATCTGTATAAAGCTTTCTTTTCCATTCTACTTCTACTTCCTCTTCTAGATCTCAGATACCTAAGTCCTGGATTATTAAAAGATATTATTAGACATGACAACTAAATGCAGAGTATGATCCTGGACCAGTTATATTCTTTTTCTTTTCCTTTATTTAAAAAAAATTTTTGGCTGTACTGTGAGGCATGTGGGATCTTAGTTCCCCAACCTGGGACTGAACCCGTGTCCCCTGCAGTGGAAGTGTAGAGTCTTAACAACTGGACTGCCAGGGAAACCCCTCCTTTCTTTTTAAATAATGGACACTACTGGAATAACTGGTGAAATCTGAATAAGGATTGTAAATAAGTCTCTCCTGCATCAGTGTTAATCTCCTTATTCTGAATATCATCTTGTAGTTCTATAACAGAATGTCCTTGTTCTCAGGAAATGCACACTGAAGTATTTAGGTGTAAAGAAGGAGCTTGAAATTTGCAACTAACTCTCAAAGGGTTCAGAAAAGAATAACAAAATATAAAGAGAGAAAATTATAAAGCCAGTGTGATCAAGTGTTATCAGCTGGGGAATCTGGGAAAAGGGGAGTTCTTTGTATGACTCTGGCAACTTTTCTGTTAATTGTAGAACTGCTTTAAACCTGAAAGTTACCCACCAAACATTTGTCAACTGATTTCCGTTACAATCGGCTAAGTCTCCATCCTTAGTCCCCAGCGCTCCATGGCTTCCCGTGCCTACGCATGACGTCCATGCCTCCCAGTCTGGCCCCACCACCACTGGTCATCGAGCCAGCCCCTGTCCCCTCTTGCACTCTCCTCCTGCCAGGCAGGGCTCCTCACCCAGATTTCCCTGCCCCCCTTTCTTCAAGGTCAAATCCCATCTTTCTTTTAGGGGCTGTGAACAATGTTGGGGTGAGAGGCGATGAAACTGCTGTTTCTAGGTGCTTCCTGTGAGCCAGACACTGTCACATGCTCTGAATATTCTCATTTTTTGTTTCTTTTTAAAATTTTTTAATTAATTAATTTTTACTTATTTATTGGGCTGCGCCAGGTCTTAGCTGCGACATGTAGGATCTAGTTCCCTGACCAGGGAGCAAACCTGGGACCCCCGGATTCGAAGTGCAGAGTCTCAGCCACTGGACCACCAGGGAAGTCCCTGAAGAGTCTCATTCTTTGCTGAAGCCGTCTCATTAGCCAAATCCCACCTTTCCTCAAGGTCAGCTCAAGGCCGCCCTTCTCTTTCACAGTATCTCTCCCCTGGCCAGAGAGTATACCCCAGTTTCTCACTTTGTCTCCTCCCATATCCCACTCGTGTACCGTTAAGATGGGCACAGGGTCCCGTCTACCTCCTCCAGTGCTGCCTGTGCACATCGCTCAGCTGCTCACACAGAGCTGGGGCTGAGGTTCTGGAAGCCTCAACACTCTGCGTTTGGAGTGTCAGGGTCTGGTCCGAACTCCATGCCCTGTGGTGCCTCCGTGTCCTCATCTCTGACACTAGCTAACAGGATGGCTTCTCCAAGGCTTGAGACACACCAGAGCCCGTGACAGCATCTGGCACACAGGAAGCCCTCACAGGAAGGAAGCAGTTACACCCTGCTTCACCTCAACAACTTCCCCACCCCTGAAGCCCTGACCCCACTCCCATACTTCATACATTTTGCCTTAAAACTTGTTCTTTGTTTCTTCTCTCTCTTGGCCCTTACAAAAAAGTCTGGTTCTTTCCTAGAAACCTCTTATACCCCCTCCCCTTTCTTCCATAGCTCCTCCTCCTTCCTATACATTTTCCAAACATCACTCCTAACAGCACTCTAGTGTTCTTGTTTGGAGAAGGAGGGGCTTCCCTGGCAGTCCAGTGGTTAAGACTCTACACTTCCACTCCATGGACAGAGTAGCCTGGCGGGCTACCGTCCATGTGGTCTCAACGAGTCGGACATGACTGTGTAACTAACACTTTCATTTTTCACTGAGCATCTACTATAAGTCTGACACTGTTCCACATGCTTTACACCTGTTAACTCATTTTGTCTTCACAGTAACCCTATGAGCTCTGTGCCATTATGGCCTCCATTTACAGATGAGGAAATCAAGGCACAGGACAGAAAGGAAACTTGCCCAAAATCACAGCTATTGGTGACAAAGGCATTATGTGGACATATCACCACTTTCAGGCTCAAAATGTCTGAGATGGATCTTGTCATCCTTCGTCACTAGCTAGAGATTTTCCTCAACTATCCCAGTGGTTCCACTAATACCTTAGACCTCAGACTGGAAATCCTGGTGTTTCCTAACATGACTGTCAAACTATCAGCAATGTAATTGCTATCACCCTGTAATTCAGGGTGACTGCCTATTGCCTGTAGTGAGCGTGATTAGTTGCTTCAGCCATAGTTGATTCTTTGCAACCCTATGGATTGTTGTCCACCAGGCTCCTCTGTCCATGGGATTCTCCAGGTAAGAATACTGGAGTGGGCTGCCAAGCCCTCCTCCAGGGGTCTGGTGTTTAAATGCTTCTGTGTGTTTTCTGGTCCCAGCCAGGGCCACCTCCCAGGTCCACCCACCCCAAGTCCCACTCCTAGAAGCCAGGTGTCCCCTGACTCAAGTATGTCCCCCTTCCCCACACCCTCCTCCGGGCCCTGCCTAGCACAGCCTTCCTCCTTTGCTGGCTTATCTGAATCTACCCATCTTTCCAACCCTCAACTCCACTGAAAAGGTTTTTACCAAAATGAGGGTCAGTACCGCACAGTTTGGAGCATCCAATCATTTCATGTCTTTGTTTCAACTTCTCAAAACATGAGTCCCCGGAAAGCAGGGACATGTGGGGTTGTTCTGGGTGCTTCCCGTTTGTGGTGCTGCCCTGACCCACGGCAGTGAGCTACAGCCTAGAGGACAGAGGCTGGTCTTCAAGCCACCGTACCGTATCACGACATCAAACTGGTTCAGGGCATGGCCCAGCTCCAGTCCGTGGAGGATCCCGCCACTTCCGATGACCACACAATGCTTGCAGCTCTTGGCTCTCAAGTGTTCAGGAAAGTCATGCTCTGGCAAGAGTTCCAAGAGGGTCTGGACTTTCCCAGAGAACTTGCGGAATCCGAAAGGAGGGTCGTACTTGTACTCGGCCTCACTCTCTGCGGGGACCTTCGTGACGAACGGTGGCAGGTCCAAGCTGTACCTGCTCCCAAAGAGCTGTGCCATCGACCTCTTGGCAAACTGGGGCCGGCACTCCTTCTGCAGGACTTGCTGGGCGTACTGCTGGGCTCTCTGGAATGAAGCACACAGACCTGCGTGTCAAAGGCTTCAGGCATTAGAAGTGCACTCTGACAGTGACACTGAGCCCCCTGCTGTTGGACATGGCTCCCTTGTGGATGACTGACTTGTAACACAAAACAACTGTATTTAAGAGTCAATTGATGGGCCTTTCCTGGTGGCCCAGTGGTTAAGAATCCTCCTGCCAATGCAGGAGATGAGGGTTTGATCCCTAGTCCAGGAAAATTTCACTTGTCAAGGGGCAATGAAGCATGTGAGCCACGACTACTGAGCCCATGCTCTAGAGCCCATGAGCTACAACTATGGAGCCTAAGCGCTGTAACTACTGAAGCCCATGTGCCTAGAGCCTGTGCTCTGTAACAAGAGAAACCACCGCAATGAGAAGCTCTCGCATGGCAACTAGAGAGAAGTCCCCACTCTCTATGGTAGAGAGAGCCCATGTGCAGCAACAAAGATCCAGCAAAGCCAAAAATAAATAAACTTTTAAAAATACTTAAAAAAGAGTCAATTTATGCTAGATGTTTGAGAGGAAAATCTAGGAGAACCACATGAAAAGGAGATAAACTCAATTAAGATGTTTCATTGCATGAGTGAAACAGGAAGGCCCTCACCTCCCACCCTTCCGGCTTAGATCATTCAAATAAATCCGGGTTTCAAAAAGGTGTTTAAGATATCATTTTAAAAAAATCTTCTCAGAAGATTTCATGGTTCATAACATCCTGACACATGCTATATAACACAGATGAAACTCAAAGATATACTCATCTAAATAAGCCAGTTACAAAAAGACAAGTACTGTAGAACTCCACTTATAGAGAGTATCTAATGTAGTCAAATTCACAGAAATACAAAGAACAGACCGGTGATTACTATGGGCTGGGGGGGTGGATAGTTTCAGTTTAGCAAGATGGAAATGTTCCAGTGTGAATATATTTAACAGGACTAAACTACATTTAAAAATAATAAATACGGTAAATTTTAAATTAAATTTAAATTTTATGGTGTTTTTTTAAACCACAGTTTAAAAGAAAAAAGATTCCCAGGGACTTCTCTGGTGGTCCAGTGGTTAAGACTCCACGCTCCCAGTGCAGGGGGCCCGGGTTTAGTTTCTGGTTGGGGAACTAAGATCCCACATGCTGTATAGCATAGCCAAAAGAGAGAGAGAGAGAAAAAAAAAAAAAGATTTCCTGTTTCAGGTTCCTGTCTAGTGGGATGAAAACAGGATTATCAGTTAGGGTAACGATCTTCACAGCCTGGAATGGAAACTAGGTGTAACCTGCAACTTTGTCCTGTCAACAAAAAACTGCCTTGGTTTTGTATACAATTTTCACTGCAATGTTAATGTTTTGCATCAACAAGAAATGACTGCTGAAGGCCAAGTTCACTAGCCTGGCTGAAGGCAGCGGGACACAGACAAACATGGAATAAATGGCCACTCATCCCACAGTCTGCCCTTTGGCTCAGTCTGGCCAAATGCTGCCTTGGGACCGTCTGGCAGGAAGTTCTCCTTCATTGCTGTGCTCTACGTCCTCATCACTACATACCACAGCCTTGGCCTTGCCTTATCCCTCCTTCCATCAAACTGTATGTGCGTGTGTGTGTGTATGTGTGTGTGTGTGTGGGTGTGTGGTCCTCTATTTGCTGGGATATTTATTTTTAGTATTGAACATGTCTTTTGAACCGTGTCAGTACTATTACGAGGATTATTATTGCTGTATACAGTTCTAACGGAGAAGGCAATGGCACCCCACTCCAGTACTCTTACCTGGAAAATCCCATGGACGGAGGAGCCTGGTAGGCTGCAGTCTATGGGCTCGCTAAGAGTTGGACACGACTGAGCGACTTCACTTTCACTTTTCACTTTCATGCATTGGAGAAGGAAATGGCAACCCACTCCAGTGTTCTTGCCTGGAGAATCCTAGGGATGGGGGAGCCTGGTGGGCTGCCGTCTATGGGGTCGCACAGAGTCAGACACGACTAAAGTGACTTAGCAGCAGCAGCAGCATACAGTTCTAAATGTTTGCCTCAATTATGTTTTTTCCTCAAAGTCCTGTCTGATTTTTACATGATAAAATTTTTGTAGAAACAACAATTCTCTGAATATAGCAGAACCCCCTCCCTATTTTTAAAATCACAGTTTCAAAAAGTTATTAGTACTGGAAAGAGCACATCATTTATATCTTTTATGTCTTGAGGATCTGGCCCCACGCCTGGAGAAGGGAAGTGATGTTCTTGGAGCCTCGGACAACGCTGCAGATATGGTCACAGTCTCAGGTCACCAGCATGACATCTAGGACAGCTGGCAAGACTGTCCTATCTTCACTTTGTGGGCTCAGGGTGGTTCACCCAGAAGGACACAACTGAGCTGGCAGGTCACCTAGTCTGATCGCCTCCCAGGCTCCTATGATCCTAGCCTCTGCCCACAGAGAGCAGCTGACAATCACCATTGAGAGCAAGAGTTTGAACTGGCATCTTTGCAAGGAATCAGTGAGAAAGCCAAGCAAGAAGCCAGCTGTGACCCAAGAAGACCCTGAATGGAGGCTTCACCATGACCAGGCCTCCAAGTTCAGTGACACTCTGCAACCACTGGCACTTAACACCGGACTGCACGGGCAGGGCACGCACAGGGACCACATGTGCTGTACACACTTGTCTCTAGACCCCAGGCCTGAGGGTTATTAATAACAGTTTTTAGAGGACAAAAGGTCTAACTCCTCACTACGGAAGCATATCCCGAGCATCTTGTTTTACAAATCTCCTGGGATAAAAAAGAACATCGGAAAAGTACTAGGAGACGGAAGCCTCATGACTGACTCAGGACCGGAAAGAGAGGTTAGGTGATGGAGTCGGAGACCGGAGCATGACTCTTCTGGCCGCCGGATTTTCTCTTTAATTTGAAAGGAGTGAAATTTCCATTCTGGCAGAGAGTCCCATCTCAGGCTTCAAAGTGAATTTTCTAGACCTTGAGGAGAGCACCTTCTGATGGTGACCCCTCCTGTTCCTCATTCATAGCAGGTGCAATAAATCCATCCCAGTGACAGTGTTCTCAGTGCCACTGGAAATAGCCAAACAACAGCAATCCCTTTTCCTTTTTTGTTTCAATTTGTTGAAACATGTTGTAAAATACCCCATGTTACACGTGTCATTGAACTGTGTCAGTACTATTTCGAGGATTATTATTGCTGTATACAGTTCTAAATGTTTGCCTCAACTATGTTTTTTTCTCAAAGTCCTGTCTCGTTTCTGCATGATAATACTTTTGTAGAAACAACAATTCTCTGAATATAGCAGAACCCCCTCCCTATTTTTAAAATCACAGTTTCAAAAAGTTATTAGTACTGGAAAGAGCACATCATTTATATCTTTTATATCTTATGATGGTGACGCTTCCTGTCCCTCATTCATAGCAGGTGCAATGAATCCATCCCAGTGACACGGTCAGCCTCCCTCCTTCCTCTTCCCGGCTTCAAACCTCAGAAGAAAAATGCCCGGGGAGGACAGCTCGCCTTGCAGAGCTGTAGTCCAGACAGGAAGCATCACAACCTTCCTCTTCTCTGCTGCAGACAGTGCCAAAGCTGGGAGCCAGAGCAGGCTGGTGAGGAAGGACACGGTGAGTCTGGCTGACATCCATTCTGAGTGAGGACCACCGCCAAACAGAGGACTATGGACTCTCTCAAAGACAGAGGAAGCCCCTTTGCTCCTGAATCGACACAGGGACACAGGAGATTCAGTTTCTGAAAGACTTCCAGGCTGAGTTTGATGACTGCCCATGACTGAGAATAAATAGACATCAGGCAGCTTCAGTTGTCAATGACATAGCCATTTGCCATGGAAAACCACAAAGTGAGAATCCACAGAGGGGTATTAAAAAATGAATTTTCTTCAGTAGAATCTCCATGTTCAGTTCTACCCCATAATTTTTAGGACAGTCCTTCTCAGAGATATAGGTAAGTGGCATAATTCTGAGTAAAAGGCAATGTTTTATTTATCGATTTAAACCCAGGACAGGGAACAGCATTTGGGTTGGAGGGGGGTCTGAGGTCTGGAGCTGACCGGAAATGTGTAGGAACCCAACTCGGCCACAGACCACATGAACCAAAGGTATGGGTTACGTTATGAAACTTTCACTTCCATGTTTGTAAACTCTGGCTTAACTCCCATGGGTTAGCTGTCTATAGCTTTTACCTGGTTAAAGGCAGAAAAATCTGAATAACCAAGTCACAGAGAGAGTAGCATGATAAAATCTCAACCACCCAGTGGTTGCCTGGGGCTGGTAGTTGAGGGTAGGGACTGGCCACAGAAGGGGTGAGAGGCAATTAACATGTGATGAAATGTTCTCAATGGGATTGTGGTGATGGAGGTATAACTATAAACTTACTAGATGCTCCTTCTAGAACTAACACTCAGAAAAGATGCCCTTTTCATCATATGGACTGGAATGCAAAAGTAGGAAGTCAAGAGACACCTGGAGTAACAGGCAAATTTGGCCTTGGAGTACAAAATGAAGCAGGGCAAAGGCTAATAGAGTTTTGCCAAGAGAATGCACTGGTCATAGCAAACACCCTCTTCCAACAAAACAAGAGAAGACTCTACACATGGACATCACCAGATGGTCAATACTGGAATCAGATTACATTCTTTGTAGCCAAAGATGGAGAAGCTCTACACAGTCAGCAAAAACAAGACTGGGAGCTGACTGTGGCTCAGATCATGAACTCCTTATTGCAAAATTCAGACTTAAATTGAAGAAAATAGGGAAAATCACTAGACCATTCAGGTATGACCTAAATCAAATCCCTTACAATCATACAGTGACAGTGACAAATAGATTCAAGGGATTAGGTCTGACAGACAGAGTGCCTGAAGAACTATGGATAGAGGTTCGTGGCATTGTACAGGACCATTCCCAAGAAAAAGAAATGCAAAAAGGCAAAATGGTTGTGTGAGGAGGCCTTACAAATAGCTGAGAAAAGAAGAGAAGTGAAAAGCAAAGGAGAAAAGAAAAAATAGACCCATTTGAATGCAGAGTTCCAAAAAATAACAAGGAGAGATAAGAAAGCCTTCCTCAGCGATCAATGCAAACAAATATAGAAAAACAACAGAATGGGAAAGACTAGAGATCTCTTCAAAAAAATTAGAGATACCAAGGGAACATTTCATGCAAAGATGGGTACAATAAAGGACAGAAATGGTACGGACCTAACAGAAGCAGAAGATATTAACGAATCACCAGTCCAGGTTCGATGCAGGATACAGGATGCTTGGCGCTGGTGCACTGGGATGACCCAGAGGGATGGTACGGGGAGGGGGGTGGGAGGGGGGTTCAGGATTGGGACACGTGTACACCTGTGGCGGATTCATGTTGATGTATGGCAAAACCAATACAATATTGTAAAGTAATTAGCCTCCAATTAAAATAAATAAATTTAAATTAAAAAAAAAAAGAAGAGGTGGCAAGAATACACAGAAGAACTATACAAAAAAGACCTTCAGTTCAGTTCAGTTGCTCAGTCGTGTCTGATTCTTTGTGACTCCATGAATCGCAGCACGCCAGGCCTCCCTGTCCATCACCAACTCCCGGAGTTTACCCAAACTCATGTCCATCGAGTCGGTGATACCATCCAGCCATCTCAGCCTCTGTCATCCCCTTCTCCTCCTGCCTCCAATCCCTCCCGGCATCAGGGAGTCAACTTTAATGACTCAGATTACCACGATGGTGTGATCACTTACCTAGAGCCAGACATCCTGGAATGTGAAGTCAGGTGGGCCTTAGCATCACTACGAATAAAGCTAGCGGAGGTGATGGAATTCCAGTTGAGCTATTTCAAATCCTAAGAGATGATGCTGTGAAAGTGCTACACTCAATATGCCAGCAAATTTGGAAAACTCAGCAGTGGCCACAGGACTGGAAAAGGTCAGTTTTCATTCCAATGTTAAAGAACATTCAAACTACCACACAAGTGCACTCATTTCACATGCTAGCAAAGTAATGCTCAAAATTCTCCAAGCTAGGCTTCAACAGTACATAAACTGTGAACTTCCAGATGTTCAAGCTGGATTTAGAAAAGGCAGAGGAACCAGAGATCAAATTGCCAACATCCACTGGATCATTGAAAAAGCACAGAATTCCATAAAAATATCTACTTCTGCTTTATTGACTATGTCAAAGCCTTTGTATGGGTCACAACAAACTGTGGAAAATTCTTCAAGAGATGGGAATACCAGACCTGCCTCCTAAGAAATCTGTACACAGGTCAAGAAGCAACAGTTAGAACCAGACATGGAACAATGAACTGGTTCCAAATTGGGAAAGGAGTACGTGAAGGCTGTATATTGTCACCCTGCTTATTTAACTTATATGCAGAGTACATCATGAGAAATGCTGGGCTGAATGAAGCACAAGCTGGAATCAAGACTGCCGGGAGAAATATCCAATATCAGTAACACTCTTCCAACTGGGTGCTTAAAAGGAGAAGGAGTAAGTCTTATGGCATGTATACTTTACCAAAAGACACTGTTAGGAAGAAAACAATCAGACAATCTGGATCTAGACCCAGTTCCAGATCTCTTTATCACAGTGTTGTTGCTTAGTTGCTGAGTTGTGTTCGACTCTTTGAAGCATGCCAGGCTTCCCTGTCCTTTACCATCTCCCTGAATTTGCTCAAACTCATGTAAGTGATGCCATCCAATCATCTCATCCTCTGTCGCCCCCTTCTCTTGATCTCAGTCTTCCCCAGCATCAGGGTCTTTTCCAGTGAGTTAGCTCTTCACATCAGGTGGCCAAAGAATTGGAGCTTCAGCTTCAGCATCAGTCCTTCCAATGAATATTCAGGACTGATTTCCTTTAGGATTGACTGGTTGGATCTCCCTGCTATCGTAGTGTAAACTTGGTTAAAGCATTAGCCCAAGGTCTAGGCTTCAGTTTCCTCACCTCTATGAGACTACTGAAGGATGGTCAAGGGAAAAATAAGGACACCAGGGAGAGAAGGATCAGTTTGGAGGTGTGAATGCCTGGACTGATTCAAAACTCAGCCCAGGGTTACTCTGCTTACTTCATTTTTTATTTATTTTTTGGCTGCACTGTGTGGCATTTAAGATCTTAGTTTCCTGTCAAGGGATCAAACCCAGGCCCTCTGCAGTGGAATCATGGAGTCCTAACCACTGGACCACCAGGGAATACTCTGCTTACTTTAGATATGTGAGTGTGGGTCTATGGAGTCAGAGCAAAGATATAAACTTGGCCTTGATGAACAGCCCAGAATGCAGCCCTCAGGGTGATGATGTGTGGTCTTTAGTTCCCAAGAGAAGGCCAAGCTCAAAATGGTGCTACCATGTGGCCCCAACCTAAATTGATGTGACTATGACCTTGTCTCTCTTCAAATATCTCTTAAGTGCGACTTGGCACCTGCACTACACTCAAACTGTCGTAGCAACCCTGCAGAGACCACCGTCAGTCTTTTTGCACAAGCTGCATATTAAGGGACATCTTTAAATAGAAAATACAAAACCCACAGCAAACACTTGGCCAGATGTTTTTACACACTTCTGCTGTACTCACACTGGCAGAATGTAACCGGATGTTCAGAGTCCAACAGGGCTGCTGGCCTTGCAAGCTGCTGAATGTCGTCAACAAAGCTAACAGGGCCCCACCCACATGACTCTGAGATCTTCTGCTGATATACAACCATAATCATCAGATTCTTCCAAGGGCTCTTGGTAGGATGGGTCAGTCTCCACCAAAGCCTGGACACAGAGATTTCTCTGTAGGGAGCTCATACTGAATACTACCTCCCAGCCGTTCACACCACCTCCCAGCCATTCACAACACCTCCCAGCCATTCACACCAGCCAGTTTCCCATCCACTTCCTCTGTAATGGGGACTTAGAGGGTTTCTCTTCCTGCTTAGTGATGTGGGACCAGATATTAAATTTAGGAGCTGCTCAGAGTCTAGTCAAAGCTATGGTTTTTCCCATAGTCATGCATGGATGTGAGAGTTGGACCATAAAGAAGGCTGAGGGCTGAAGAATGGGTGTTTTCGAACTGTGGTGCTGGAGAAGACTCGTGAGAGTCCCTTGGACAGCAAGGAGATCAAACCAATCAATCCTAAAGGAAATCAACCTGAATATTCATTGGAAAGACTGATGGCTGAAGCTGAAGCTCTAATACTTTGGCCACCTGAGGTGAAGAGCCAGCTCACTGGAAAAGACCCTGATGTTGGGAAAGATTGAGGGCAGGAGAAGAAGGGGGCAACAGAGGATGAGATAGTTGGCTGGCATCATCAACGCAATGGACATGAGTTTGAGCAAACACTGGGAAATACTGACGGTCAGGGAAGCCTGGCACACTGAAGTCCATGGGGTCACAAAGAGTCAGACAGGACTGAGAGACTGAACAACAAGAATGGAATTCAAGGTTTTTCATGCTCTGGTCCTGTCTCCTTTCAGTCTCATATTCTGCTATTCCCCACCCGACATCCTTAGCAGCATGTAACTCTTGCTATTTCTCTCCTTGGCCATACTCACTGAGACACATGCTTTGTGGTACAGTCATGACCACTGTGAGAAGTAGGGCATTTTGACAGAGTCAACAGCGCTAACGTTTTTAAAAGTGTCAAGTAATAGAATAAAAGACACCCCTCATCTCACCATGATTAGAGCAGGTTTTCACTTTCTTACTTTATTAATTTCCAAACTGAGACTTGAACAAACCCATTTGACTTACACAACCACATCCCCATTCCTTCTCCTTTCCACACAATTATGGGGCACTTTCTAATTGGAAAAGATAATGATCTTTTAGAAGTCTTTCAGAACTGGGTTGATGTGGCTGGCCCCTTGGGCTGCCTCCTGCGTCTCCATTTCCTGTCCCTTCTTCATCGGTGTCATCATCCCTTCTCCAGCAGGCAGTGGGGCTTGGGAAGCTGACCCTGCCCATTAGGTACCCCGCCCCCTCCACCTCTGCTCAAGGACTAGTCAGGAATCCTTACTGAAGCCAACTGGGGCAGGGCATTAGCAACCATGAGAGGCTGTTACTGGTTCAACAGTGAACTTCAGTTTAAAACTGGCCCCACCAGCCTAAAGGGGGAATTCATGTTGCATGGCTTAGAGGGAAGAGGAGGGAGAGCTTTTTTCCTGTCTACTGGGAATTATGAAGTCAAAGAGGAGGCATCTGTCTTATTCCTCAAAGGAATATTAAATATAATGTATATTACTGTAGGGGCTTCCTAGGTGGCGATAGTGGTAAATGACCTGCCCACCAATGCCTGAGACGTTAAAGATGCGATTTCTGGGTTGGGAAGATCCCCTGGAGGAGAACATGGCAATCCATTCCAGTATCCTTGCCTGGATAATCCCATGGACAGAGGAACCTGGCAGGATACAGTCCATAGGGTCGTAGAGTCGGACACGACTGAAGAGACTTGGCACACACACACACGCATATTACTGTTAAGTCCTCAAAGAATTGCCTGTTAAAACTTAATCATGGATTTTCTGTACAATCTGGAGTTCAAAGAGGAGACGCTGCACTGCGGTTCATGTAACCTCTCTCCTTCCTCTGGAATTTAATACAGCTCAGTAATAAAAAGACAAATAACCCAGATAAAAATCGGGTGGGGAATTTGAATAGGCTTTTCTCCTTAGAAGATCTACAACTTAATTGTGGATTAAAGGGTTTTTTTGTGCCTGATACAGGCAGGGCTGACACAGGGGCTGAAGAGACTGGCAGGAACCAAGTCATGCTGCCGGGATGAATGGAGTCGGCAAATGTCTGAGGACAGAAACAGCAGGAAAGAAAGGCCCCGTGATTAGCAAGACTCCTGAGACACAAGGGTTCTCCACAAGCCATGTGTGCATTTATTAACTACGCTCTTTTCACGTATGTGTTTATACCTGTTTGTCCCACAAAAAAATATGAGGCATTTCCAAGCATATACAGATTAGAAACACATGAGTAAAAACCAGAACTGGAAAAGGGGCTCTGTGCCTGTTATCTTACTAGACTCTGATTACTCCATTTCACAGATGATGTTATCAGTGCCCCACAGCTGAGAAAATGGGGACTCTGGGGTTCAATCTCTGGGTTGGGAAGATCCCCTGGAGGAGGGCATGGCAGCCGATTCCCGTATTCTTGCCTGGAGAATCCCATGGACAGAGAAGCCTGGCGGGCTGCAATGGTCCAAGGGGTCACAAAGAGTTGGACATGACTGAAGCAACTTAGCAGGCATGCACACCAAACAATTAAGTCACTTGCCCAAGGTCTACTGTAATTGAGTAGCATTTAGATTTGAAACCAGGTCAAAGTTGAAGCTCTCTGCTCTCTGCATCACACTACCTATAACTTCTGGCTTCTTCTTTGTGGACACTCTACCCGGGCAAGGAGCAGAGTCATCAGGAGTCTGCACTCTGAAAACACACTGCTGGGTCCAAGCCCTGACTTGAGCACTCAGGTAACCTTAGACTTCATCTGTAAGATGCAAAGAACACTGCATGACAATTAAATATAATTTAATTTATAAAGATAATATATGTAAAGCACCCATATGTGTCAGTCATCATTAATACCATGCTACTTTACTTAAAATCATCTCATCTTTTGTCCAGGGCTGAACATTATCAGATAATTTGCAACTCAATCAGTGGAATTACCATTTAATATGACAATTGATTAAAAAATTAAATACACATTGAAGGAAAAATCCTGAAATACAATGTGAAATCATTAAAACAAAAAAATTAAACACAGAAATGACAAACAATAGGAAAAGAATTTCTTTCTGATCTGCTTTAAGAACATTTATGTTGATAGGATCACAGCATATTAACTTCACGAACCCCCAGGCCATAGGCCAATACCAGTCCATGATCTGTTAGAACTGGGCCACACTGCCAGAGGTAAGCAGCTGGCAAGCAAACAAAGCTTCATTTCTATTTACAGACGCTTCCCACTGCTCGCCTTACTGCTTGAGCTCCGCCTCTGTCAGATCAGCAGTGATATTATCAATGTAATATGCTTGAATCATCCCAAAACTATCCCCATTCCCACCCCAGGCCATGGAAAAACTGTCTTCCACAAAACCCATCCCTGGTGCTCAAAACCTCACCCCATGACTTCAGTGAATGAAGGAAGAACAATGAGGGCAAGGTGGGTGCTTTGAAGTGCAAAGGTTAAATGATTTCCCTTCTGCTTATAACTTTCATGAACATTTACTTATAACACTTTAGAGACGATATTACTATTTCAGTATACACTTGGAAATATTCTAATTTAAACCACACTGATAGAATAGCTAACCTTTATGCGATCGGGATCCATGTAAGGCATTCTTTTCATGTCACATTCTTCAGTAGTATGATTTAGCTTGAGGATATAAAAAAGGATCCACACTCCAAAAAGAAGCAGGGTACACCTAGAAAAAAGATTAATGAGGCACAATGATGCTGTCATGGAATAATCAAGAGAGAACATGTGAAATAACTGAAAACCTAATCCAAATTGAGTTTGTCTGACGCGTGGCAAGAAAGTACAGCCTTTATGATGACCTCGTAGGGCGGCATTTCTTATTTTCCTAACAAGATAAATGAGTCACTTATGACTGTCTTTGTTATAAACAAGTAAAAAATTTTCTTCTGCAAAGGCACCACAGTAAAATCTGAATCACAATAAAGATTATTGGACTTCAAAGAAAATACTGAATTTTGAGCTACAGAATCTCAGCTTTGTTTGCTACTCTAAAATAGCCCTTCAAATTCTGTAAGATTCCACTTACATGAGATGCACCTAGTCAAAATTACAGAAACAGAACCTAAAATGTTGGTTGCCAGGGGCTAGAGGAAGCGGAGGAGGGGGTAGTGTTTAATGGGTACAAAGGATCCAGAGTTGTGGAGGTGGACAGTGCGATGTCTAACAGTGTGAATGTGTACAATGCCGATGAAACTGTACACTTAGAAATGGTTAGGACCGTAATTCTAAGATATTTTACCATAATAAAAAAAACTGGGAGAAAATACTGTGAGCTCTTCCATACAAAAAGAAAACAAAATAAATAATCTACTTATTATTCTTCTAAAAAATTATACCCAGAAACGAGACAGAATGAACTAAGGCAGTATCACCAGTCACCTTGAAGACCACCTGTGAAAACAATTTTTAAAACTCTGATAAATTTTTTTTTAAAGACTGATAAATTAAAACTATTCCACAGTTTAAAACACACACACACACACACACACACACACACACACACACACACACACACACACACACACTGGGAGAAAAGAACTGAGTTTAGTCCTGGTTCTAGAAATCTCATTCTTTTTGGCCAGGCCATGAGGCTTATGAGATTTTAGTTCCCCAGCCAGGGACTGAACTTGGGGCCAGGCCGTGAAATGACGAGTCCTAACTGCTGGACTGCCAGGGAAGTCCTAAGAAATCTCGTTTTACTAAGCTCCCCAAGGGTTACTGACAAAGTAAAGGTTAAAAAAATTTAAATCAAGTTTAAGAAACACTCCTTTAAATAATTTGTGCTATTGAAAAAACAAAGTGAAGGAATAACCTTAAGGGGAAAATAATCTATTTTTTAAAGAAAGGGACAGTTTAAAAAATACAGCATCTAGCATAGTATACTGTACACAATAGTGTGAAATATTTCCTAGTATCTGAGGATTATGATGCAAGAAAGTATCACTAGGAAGTGGGAGGTGATATACGTATAATTATGGCTGATTTGCACTATTGTATGGCAGAAACCAACACGACATTGTAAAGCAATTTTCCTCCAATTTAAAAACAAATTAAAAAAAAGACTTCTTGATTCTCATTTCAACAGAGTCCACCATGAAACCTGAACAAGTATCTTAATTCTTCTGTGGGATCAAATACAGAAGTGAGTGGGATGCAACCATTTGTGTAAAAGTGAGCGGGGTGACTCATTTGTGTAAAAATGAGTGAGTGGGATGCACCCATTTGTGTAAAAAGGGGTAAGTGAGTGGGATGCAACCATTTGTGTAAAAAACTGAAGGTGTGGGGAGGGAAATACACACACAGAGTATCTGTTACACACACAAGACTGGTGATAGCAGTCATCCTCAAGTGGAAAGAGGAAGCGTGGGCAGCAGAGATTCAGATCGGTTTCGAATCTTGTGAAGGCAGTTATTACCTATTCCTTTCTTCAGCCCTCAGTAAAGATATTATATTGAGTGCATTAATAATTCCCTTATTTTGATTAGAAAAGAAAAAAAGGGGGGAATTTCCTAGCAGTCCAGTGGTTAGGACTTGAAGCTTCCAATGCAGGGGATCAGGGGAACTAAGATCCCGTAAGTCATGCAGCATGGACAAAAAAAAAAAAAGGAAAGAAGAAAAGGTTAATAGCAGGTTCAGTGTCTACAGCACTGATTTTGCTGCACTGTAATTCCTGGCTGTGAGTCTGTCCCATCCACATTGTATGGGGTTCTGGTCCTAGGTCTATCTCCCACTTGGCCAGTACCCAGCACAGGGCCAGGCATGTGGAAGCCTTGATAATCATGGTGACTGCAGCCATGAAATTAAAAGATGCTTACTCCTTGGAAGGAAAGTTATGACCAACCTAGATAGCATATTCAAAAGCAGAGACATTACTTTGCCAACAAAGGTCCGTCTAGTCAAGGCTATGGTTTTTCCTGTGGTCATGTATGGATGTGAAAGTTGGAATGTGAAGAAAGCTGAGTGCCAAAGAATTGATGCTTTTGAACTGTGGTGTTGGAGAAGACTTTTGAGAGTCCCTTGGACTACAAGGAGATCCAACCAGTCCATTCTGAAGGAGATTAGCCCTGGGATTTCTTTGGAAGGACTGATGCTAAAGCTGAAACTCCAGTACTTTGGCCACCTCATGCGAAGAGTTGACTCATTGGAAAAGACTCTGATGCTGGGAGGGATTGGGGGCAGGAGGAGAAGGGGACGACAGAGGATGAGATGGCTGGATGGCATCACGGACTCGATGGACGTGAGTCTGAGTGAACTCCAGGAGTTGGTGATGGACAGGGAGGCCTGGCGTGCTGCGATTCATGGGGTCGCAAAGAGTCGGACACGACTGAGCGACTGAACAGAACTGATGATAAAAGGAGATGTTTATTGATATACACTTTCTTTTCTACCCATCTCCTTCCCAAATTAGTAAAATGAGGTGAGAGACTAGATTTCAGGGTTGGATTTCTACCCAGAGACATGAAAAAAAAAGGGTAATTTACCACCTGGTTTCGCTGGTATCAAATAAAACCAACAAGATCCCCCCTTTAACAATTCTTTCTCTTATTAATGACTTCCCAGGTGCCTCAGTGGTAAAGAATCTTCCTGCAGGCAGGAGCCCTGGGTTCAATTCCTGGGTTGGGAAGATCCCCTGGAAGAGGGAATGGCAACCCACTCCAGTACTCTTGCCAAGAAAATCCCAAGGACAGAGGAGCCTGAAGGGCTACAGTCCATGGGTTTGCAAAGAGTCAGTCACATGACTGAATGCGCATGCTCACACTCACATCTCTTATTAGGATGGAAGGGTAACCTGGCTGGAACATACTTCTCATGCTTTTTAGTGTTTAATGTTAAATGTTATTCAAATGCCTGTAGGGAATTTTAATTAACCGCATTTTTAGACTCACTGGAAATGGCGAAGGGGAAGCCCTCTTTTGTTGGACAGCAGTGGGAAGGGCTGTGACCTGGAAGCTGCAGGGCCTGGAGACCCCTAGGCCAGCACTGCACTGCCACCAAGGACGACCTGATGCAGGCACCTGGGGCACATGTGCTCTGAACCCTGACTCAGACATGCCTTTAAACGACCGTGACCAAGTGTGGCCAAGGGGCTCTCACTGAATTTTTCTCCCAGTTCTGCCCAAATCAGAGGCATCTTGTGGCCCGAGGCCCCAGTCTTACTTGAGGATGTCTTTTAGCAACAAGTTGGGTCTTCGCATCTTGTTCTGAGCTCTGGTGTACCATTGCAGGGAGGGCCGTGAGCAATCCCTTCTCAGTTTCATGCGGCTGTGGTCACTTGGCATTGCTGTGAAGAGAGGAGAGGGAGGAGGAGGGGAAGAGGCAAGTAAGTTTGGTAGATGATGCTTTTAAAGAAACTTTTTTCGCAGGGGTGGGGTTGGGAGGCACATTGTGTGGCTTGCAGAATTTTAGTTCCCTGACCAGGGATTGAACCTGGGGCCTCAGCAGTGAAAGCACAGAGTCCTAACCACTGGACCACCAGGAATTCCCTAAGGAGCCTTGATGTTGTACGGCCGTACCATGTAATACTACTCAGCCAGAAAGAGGAGTGACGGATTGATAGACACAGTAACTGGACGAATCTCGAGCTGAGCCAACACTAAAAGGTACGCACTATAGGATTCGATTTACATAATGTTCTTGAAATGACAAAATTACAGAAATGTAAACGGATCAGTAGTGGTCAGGAGTACGGGAAGGAAAGGTGGAAGTGGCTGTGGGAAGGCAACATGAGGGGTCCATGTGGGGATAGAAATATTCTGTTTCTTGACTATATGCCTGCCAATATCCCAGCTTCAATAGCCTACAGTTTTGCTGCCATTAGGGGGAAGGGCTTCCCAGGTGGCTCTCTGGTAAAGAATATGCCTGCCAACGCAGGGGATGTAGGAGACGTGGGTCTGATTCCTGGATTGGGAAGATCTCCAGGAGCAGCAAGTGGCAACACGCTCCAATCCATTCTTGCTTGGGAAATCCCATGGACAGAGGAGCCTGGAGGGCTACCGTCCATAGGGTCAGAAAGAGTTGGACACGACTGAGCACACACAGACACACACCACTACGGGGGAAAGGAGTAATCTGAGTTATATCTTACAACTGCATGTGACTCTACAACTATCCCCAAATTAGGTCTAATTTTTTTTTTTTTGAGCCTTTACCTTTTAGAGATACATATGGAACTATTTACAGACAAACAGGAGACCTGAAAACCGCTTCAAAAAACAGGAAGGGGATAAGTGTGTGTGGGAATAGCTGAAACAAGATGAACCTTAAATTGCTATTGAATCTAGGCAATGGGTACACAGGGTTCACTGTACAATTCTCAATGATATTTGAAATTTTCTACCATAAAAATTTAAAAAGAAAGTGTACATAAAAAAGAAAAGGAATGTACACAGAGGAAGAGGGTTACACTAAGGAAAAAAGAAAACATGCTAATTTTAAAAGAAGTTTTTCTTTAAAAAATATATATGTTCTCAGGCACATAATTTTTTGAATTAATTTTATTCTCAGATTCTCAATTTTTAAGTAATATTCTAATGGGTATTGTAGTAGACATCAAAACATCTCCCCCATATCAGTTTTCCCCCTCCTCTCAGTTGAACAGAACTCTGGATTTTTAGCTGGGCACATGGCCTCCCAGAATAAAGACTACATTTCCCAGCCTCCCTAGGGGCTCAGTACAGTCTCATGGCTAAGTTCTAGTCAGTGGGAAACAAGCAGAAGTGACTTGTACAACTTGAGGGTGCATCTCTTGGTGTACTCCCCTCTCTCTTTTATCCCTCTTCCTGATGGCTGAAATACTGACACCTGATGAGCCGCTCTGGACCACACAGCACACCACCCAAGAGATGGAGGAGCAATGAGAGAGAAGAGACCTGGGTCTTTGGACCACCCCTACGGACAGAGCCACCAATCCACCTTGGACCACCTGTCTCTGGACTCTTGCATGACAGAAATAAACTTCTGTCTCATTTAAGCAACTGTTACTTAAATCTCAACTAGTACAGGCACCTATAGCATTATGGTATGTTTATATATTAATTTAGGAAATCATATCTTTACTATACTTAGTCTTGTAGCAGGAAGAAGTAACATCTCATTATTCATTTCCCCCATTAGTGTTGTGACATTTTCTTTGAAAAAAACTTCTGAAACTGACATTCAAGTACTGATGTTTTGCTACCATTAATACTCTCCCCAATTCTAACCGTGCAGCACTAGAATGTAAGAATTTTCATAGACCTGCTTCACTCCATTTGAATATTAAAAAAAAAAAAAACATGCCAAGGGCTTCATGAGCAAACTTCTGCTGAAGAATCTATTGAATTCTTTTTAAAGGAGAAATGAGATCAACTGAGACCGTGAAAGGTTTTCAACCACCATAACTCTGTGATCACTTGGACACACAGTCAGCCAAGCAGAGGGTCCCAAGGGGCTGCTTATGATCAAGACATTTATAAAGTGGAAGTTTCTATGATGCCTGTGTTTTTATGACCAGAATGACACTTCACGCCTGAGTGGACCCCTCGAGAACAAAGCAGACAGCGCTATTAGAATCTGGATTCTGCCCTTGCCTTTGGCTGGCACCCTGGACAGGGCTGTGGGCTCTGGCCTCTACTCTCCCACTCCTCTTTCTCATCCTCTCTGCAACTGAGACTGAAACCTGCAAACTGCATTCCCAGACTCTCCACTGTGCCACCCGGCTTCCTGCTGAGTCGTGACTGTGGACCATCTAGGTGGAAGCTTGGAAGGCAAGGACAGGGGGCGGCAGCCCTTTCTTTTCCCTGACTCCATGACATAGGAGCAGAAGAGATGGAGTTGCCCAAAGGTAACTCCAGCAGCAGCTGGGGCTGCCAGCATCCTAGGTTTCTACCCAACAGAGGGGATGGCACCTCTAGTTCTGTGACAAGTACAAGCTTCGGCACAGGGTGACAGTGGCCCCCTGGTCGCTGGCCCCTGCCCTTGCCTTCCAGGCTTCCACCCCAATGGTTGAGGGTTTAGGTAACCTGCATCCTTTAGGCACTCTGGTTTCTGGCCACAGCTTTCCAATCCAACCCCATCAGAAGCCTTTCTTAAATCCTGTCCATGTTCCTTCCTGGGGTCTCTGGACAGGCAGCATCTTCTGGAAGCCCCTTCTGTGCTTGCCCTGTCAGTTTCTGGTCAGGCTCTCTCTCCTGAAAGTGAAAGTGAAGTCGCTCAGTCGTGTCCTACTCTTTGCGACCCCATGGACTGTAGGCTCCTCTGTCCATGGGATTCTCCAGGTAAGAATACTGGAGTGAGTTGCCATTTCCTTCTCCAGGGGATCTTCCCAACCCAGGGTTCGAACCCAGGTCTCCTGCATTGCAGGCAGACGCTTTATCCTCTGAGCCAAATGCCCAGCTTCCTTCACAGGTCTCTCCTCCCCACCGTGACGGCCCAGCTACTCCTTCACTCAGTCTGCAGACCACATTGGGTGCCTTGGAATCACACCTCCATTCCCACCTCTGCAATCATCAACTCCCCCATGCAAGGCACAGGACTCCAGGGTCCCGGTCCCCATTCTCTGCACCATTTTCTCCTTGCAAAAGTGGAAGTGCTACTCACTCAGTCATGTCCGACTCTGCAACCCTGTGGACTGCTGCCCACCAGGCACTTCTGTCCATGGGATTCTCCAGGCAAGAATACTGGAGTGGGTTGCCATTCCCTTCTTCAGTGGATCTTCCCGAATCAGGGATCGAACCTGGATCTTCCACATTGCAGGCAGATTCTTTATTGTCTGAGCCACCAGGGAAGCTCCTTCATCCTTAAACCCTCTCCTTCTCTGTGAAGCTCGTTTTAAATACCATAATCACCCCTGGGCACTCCCCTATCTCTGTTTACCATTATGAACTGAAATTTCCTGTGTACATTTTAGGTTTCCTCTACCCTTTTGCCTGGATGACTGAGGTGCAGGGGTAGGACCTGGCACAGAATAGGACCTTAAGAAACATTCCAGGGATATCCCTGGAGGTCCAGTGGTCAAGAATCTGGCTTCCAACAGAGGGGATGCGGGTTTGATCCTTGGTTTGGGAAGTGATACCCCACATGACGTGGAGCAACTAGGCCCATGTGCCACAACTAGAAAACCTGAATGCTGAAATTTGAAAAGCCTGCATGCCACAACAAAGATCCAGCACAGCCAAAAAAGAAAGAAAGAAACATTCCACATGGAATGAATGTGTTATATGCCTATAGTCTGTCATCAAACATGATAAATTCCCCACCACCAAAATGTACTTTCCCAATGATATTTAAGATTCAAACTAAAACTGAATGTGAACAGGAATTATAAGAGCAAAGAGTAAATTGTAATTTCTACTGAACTATCTAACATGCCTGCATGCATCCATCCAAGTCACTTCAGTAGTGTCCAACTCTTTGTGACCCCATGGACTGTAGCCCACCAGTCTCCTCTGTCCATGGGATTCTTCAGGCAAGAATATTGAAGTGAGTTGCCATTTCCTTCTCCAGGGGATCTTCCAACCCAGGGATCGAATCTGTGTCTTTTAGGTCTCCTGCATTGGCAAACAGGTTCTTTACCTTTTAGTAAAGCACCACCTGGGAAGCCCTTCTAACATGCCTCAGTTCAGTTCAATTCAGTTCAGTCGCTCAGTCATGTCCAACTCTTTGCGACCCCATGAATCGCAGCACGCCAGGCCTCCCTGTCCATCTCCAACTCCCGGAGTTCACTCAGACTCACGTCCATTGAGTCAGTGATGCCATCCAGCCATCTCATCCTCTGTCGTCTCCTTCTCCTCCTGCCCCCAATCCCTCCCAGCATCAGGGTCTTTTCCAATGAGTCGTTCTTTGCATGAGGTGGCCAAAGTACTGGAGTTTCAGCTTTAGCATCAGTCCTTCCAAAGAAATCCCAGGGCTAATCTCATTCAGAATGGACTGGTTGGATCTCCTTGCAGTCCAAGGGATTCTCAAGAGTCTTCTCCAACACCACAGTTCAGAAGCATCACTTCTTTGGCACTCAGCTTTCTTCACAGTCCAGCTCTCGCATCCATACATGACCACTGGAAAAACCATAGCCTTGACTAGATGGACCTTTGTTGGCAAAGTAATGTCTCTGCTTTTGAATATGCTATCTAGGTTGGTCATAACTTTCCTTCCAAGGAGTAAGCGTCTTTTAATTTCATGGCCTAGCAACAGGTAATTTGTTGGTAACTTGTGGTATAAATCATATGGAACATTCCCCGTGGCTGTTAAAGCCTTGATATATGAAGCAGAATCTGTGACCACAGCCTCTGCTGAGAAGAAGTTAGACACGTGAAATCTCGGAACTCCTCACCACCCCACACTCCTGTTAAAGCCTTGATATATGAAGCAGAATCTGTGACCACAGCCTCTGCTGAGAAGAGGTTAGACATGTGAAATCTCGGAACTGCTCACCACCCCACACTCCTGCTGAATCATGGGATTCATATAAACATTTAGTTTGAGAAGCTCTCGCTTAAAGTATTCAGTGCCTACATTTATTGACACAGAAAGATATTGTAAGAAAAAAAGCTGGTTTGTAAAATCATATGTATATATACGTGTAGTCATGTTCTGGGGTATATGCATTCAAACCAGGAGAATTTGATTTCCCATATGAAGTTTCACTTGGGCTGGAATATCTTCTTTCAACTTAGAAGGGACCATTTGGATTCCATGTTCCGCCACACAACAAAAGGAGGGCCAACCTACCTGAGTTGTCTTCACACACTTACAGCTGACATACAGCTAAGTGGGGCTAAGGTGCTCCTTTGGAGAACCCAGGAGTTTATAGTCATGCTCATCTCTATACCATCTGCACTGTGTCCACTCAATTCCTTTGTCTTTAATGTTCTATTTGGGACTTCCCCATGATCCAGTGGGTTAATAATTCCACATGTTGTGAGGCAACTAAGTTGTGTGCACCACAACTACTGAGCCCACGTGCCACAACTACTGAAGCCTGTGCACCCTAGAGTGTGTGCAACCAGAAAAGCCACTGCAATGAGAAGCTCATGAACTGCAAGTAGAGAGGAGCCTCTGCTCTCTGCAACTAGAGAAAAGCCTGCGCGTGGCAACAAAGACATATAAATGAATTTCTAAAAATGTTCTCTTTGGCGGAAGATGGCAAGCAATTGAAGGTTCCATTAGAACACTTACCATGAGACAAGTTACTCATAATTTTTTCTTTTGAATAGACATGTCTCTCTTGTCTTCCCCACTAGAATACAGACTCCAAGAAAGTGTGTGTCTTTGCTCACCACTGAGTTCACAGTGCCTAGGATGGTAAGAGGCACATAATAGGCAACTAATACCTATTTACTGAATAAATATTCCATTTCTTACGAGGTTTCAGAGGTGATGGTAGGTTTAGGCATTCCTCCAAGGACGTAGGTTGGCAGGCCACCACCATCTGCCCTGTGGCACTTTCCTGGTTCCCAACTTGTCCATCTCCTTCACGGGCAGCTTCTCCCACTCCTTCCAAGTGCTAAGACCCCAGGACTGATGAATATCTCCCTTCTTTCATTCAGACTGCCAGGGTAAGAGCCTCCACTAATCCCTTCTATGCAGAAAAGACCTGGCTTTCAAAATTACATATTTCCAGTCACATATAAAAATATAATAGCTGCTTCTCAAATGTTTATATATTTGATGAGCAAATCACTCTTATTAAGGCCCCAATGAAGAAACATTAGGGCAAGGTCCAGGCTTTCAGTCCACTTGTAGATCTGGCACTAACGGTTTCAAATTAAGAATTAACCAACCAAAAGATAAGAGTACAACATATGCTGCAAAGCAGTATGTGAAAAATTGTTGATAAACTATACAGGCAATTGCTGTATAGGGCAATTTAGTGCCCTAAAAGAATAGGGCACTAATTTTATTGGGGGGAATAATCCTACACAAGATATCACTAAATCCTAAATCACTAAAACACCTACTTCATTGAACTGCTATCTGCATTTAACCTGATAAATTTAATCTGCTGAAAGTCACACATGGAGAAGTAGGGGGCTGAGAATTCCAACCGTCTTTATCCATGCCCTTCCACGTGGGGGTTGCTTAGGGAGGGGAGGTATCGGAATAGGTGGGTAGACCTGTATGTGAAGGGTTTTTTGGGTTTTTGTTTATTTTTTAACAATAAAGGCAGGCTTTCTGGGTGGCTCAGTGGTAAAGAATCTGCCTGCAAGTAGGACATCCAGAAGACACCAGTTTGACCCATGGGTTGGGAAGATCTCCTGGAGAAGGGCATGGCAACCCACTCCAGTATTCTGGCCTGGAGAATCCCTTGAACAGAGGAGCCTGGCAAGCTATAGCCCATGGGGTCGCAAGGGGTAGGACATGACTGGAGCGACTGACCACGCACACACAAGCAAGATTATTAAAAACAAAAACTCGAAGCAGTAAATAAAAAGGACACGGTTGGTCTGGGAAGATGAGCAGGTACAGCTTAGATATTAACATGGCAGCCAAAAGAGCATGCCCTTCTAGGTGGGAGGTGTCTGAGAAGGACTGTACAGCAGGACAGAAGGAAGCCTCACCAGGCTGCCGGTGGACAGCAGGGCAGGATGCTGGGTGCTTGAGGGGAAAGGTAGCCTGAGGCACATCCGGGTGAGAAAGAAGACAGGACGAAGACAGACATGGATCAAGAAATCACGAAGACCCGCACCGAAAAGACGCAGGCCAAGACCAATTTGGGTCCCAGTTACGGAAAGAAACAGGAATGGAAGTCAACTTTAGTAGTTTAGTGATGATGGCCACAGGACTGGAAAAGGTCAGTTTTCATTTCAATCCCAAAGAAAGTCAATGCCAAAGAATACTCAAACTATTGCACAAGTGCACTCATCTCACACGCTAGTAAAGTAATGCTCAAACTTCTTCAAGCCAGGCTTCAACAGTACGTGAACCGTGAACTTTCAGATGTTCAAGCTGGATTTAGAAAAGGCAGAGGAACCAGAGATCAAATTGCCAACATCCTTTGGATCACTGATAAAGCAAGAGAGTTCCAGAAAAACATCTGTTTCTGCTTTATTGACTATGTCAAAGCCTTTGAATGTGTGGATCACAATAAACTGTGGAAAATTCTTAAAGAGATGGGAATACCAGACCACCTGACCTGACTCCTGAGAAATCGGTATGCAGGTCAGGAAGCAACAATTAGAACTAGACATACAACAACAGACTGGTTCCAAATCGGGAAAGGACTATGTCAAGGCTGTATACTGTCAGCCTGCTTATTTAACTTATATCCAGAATACATCATGAGAAACGCTGGACTGGATGAAGCACAAGCTGGAATCAAGATTTCCAGGAGAAATATCAATAACCTCAGATATGCAGATGACACCACCCTTATGGCAGAAAGCAAAGAACAACTAAAGAGCCTCTTGATGAAAGTGAAAGACGAGAGTGAAAAAGTTGGCTTAAAACTCAACATTCAGAAAACTAAGATCACGGCATCTGGTCCCATCACTTCATGGCAAATAGATGGGGAAACAGTGGAAACAGTGACAGATTTTATTTTGGGGGGCTCCAAAATCACTACAGATGGTGACTGCAGCCATGAAATTAAAAAACACTTGCTCCTTGGAAGAAAAGTTATGACCAACCTAGACAGCATATAAAAAGCAGAGACATTACTTTGCTAAAAAGGTCCGTCTAGTTAAAGCTATGGCTTTTCCAGTAGTCATGCATGGATGTGAGAGTTAGACTATAAAGAAAGCTGAGTGCCATAGAATTGATGTTTTTGAACTGTGGTGTTAAAGAAGACTCTTGAGAGTCCCTTGGACTGCAAGGAGATCCAACCAGTCCATTCTAAAGGAAATCAGTCCTGAATATTCATTGGAAGGACGGATGCTGAAGCTGAAACTCCAATACTTTGGCCACCTGATTTGAAGAACTGACTCATTTCAAAAGACGCTGATGCTGGGAAAGATTGAAGGTGGGAAGAAGAGACAACAGAGGATAAGACGGTTGGATAGCATCACTGACTCAATGGTCATGAGTTTGAGTGAACTCCTGGAGTTTTTGATGGACAGGGAGGCCTGGCGTGCTGCAGTCCATGGGATTGCAAAGAGTCGGACACAACCGAGCGACTGAACTGAACTGAACTCATGATGATATGAGGAACTTGAGATGATAAATAACTAGAGCAAGACATCCCAGAGGCAGCTGGAAATGCCCACACACCCCGCCCCGCCCGGTGCCCCCAGGCTCCACAGAATACCCACCCTTCCAGCCAGCCTTTCTCAGCAGGTCTGAGAGTGACACCCTGAGCCACTTCATCAACAAGATGAAGTCAATTCACGTCTTTCCTGTGAACCTCAACTGGTACAAGTCACCCCCATCCACAGGAAAGCAGAGAAGATAATTACTTGAATTGTGCTTGGGGTTTGTGTTTTAGATACTTGATAAAAGAGGACAGGAGGCAAGATACAAAGCCTGCCCCAGGAGGACACGGCTGCTCTGAAGTGTGAAGAGATTAAACATCCCCTGGTGCCAAGGACAACAAACCCAGCTATAGCAGGAGCAGGGGCAGCTGGCTGAGGAGGGGAGACCCACCCTGTGGGCAGAAAGAGCAAAGCAGAAGTCTGGGGAGCTTGGGGAGCAAGTAAGCTAGGTGCAGCTGAGAAAGTATGGCCTGGGTACGGGCACAGGCAGGAGTTAAGGGCAATACTGTGGGTTTGCTGGACATCCCAGGGCTGGCGCCACATCTCAGCTGCAAGTATTGACACAGAGCACAACCACCGGCTTCTCCACGGATGTGCGCTCTGTCCCCAGGCAATGACTAACGGAGTACAAAAGGCCTGGGATCACTCTGAGCAAGCAATTCAAGCTCCTTGGGGGGACAGCAGAGACCATGATTCCTATTTCAGGCTCTGTTTCTAGGGAACCATGACTCATACAGTAAAGAATCTGCCTGCAGCACAGGATACCAGGGTTTGATCCCTGGGTGAAGATCCCCTTGGAGGAAGACATGGCAACCCACTCCAGTATTCCTGCCTGGAGAATCCCCATGTACAGAGAAGCCTGGAGGGCTATACAGTCCATGAGGTTGCAGAGTCAGACACGACTGAGCAACTAACAGTTTCACTTTCTAGAGAACCTGACCTAAGATAGGCCATTATGTCTGCAGGGTCAATGTATGGATGATGGCAGATGGTCATGGATGATCACGAGAAGAAACCTTGAAGATTTTATTCGGGTGTGGTGGTAGGGGGTCATGATATGTGCACGAGCATCACTGGGGAGGCAGCAGGGATGTGATGGAGGTGGCGAGCCTGAGGCAGGGCTGGCCTCAGCAGCAGACCTTGTGCCCTGGCCGCCATGCTGGTGGCCAGATGGTCAGGAAGGGCTTCCAGCTGCAGAAGAGATGGGCTTGAGGTAGGTCAGATGCGGTGAGCAGGCAGGATGGAAGAGAACTCGAGTGTCAGGGACATCACAAGAAGGACATGTGAGTCCCCAGGGCCTGTGGGCCATCAGGCTGATGGACTCCATGCTTGGAGCCCTGGGGAGGGATCTGAGCTGGAGTTTCAGCCAAGGCTTTCAGCTAAAAGAGTATATCTTTTTTCTTTTGTTTTTTAGTTGCACCTTGAGGCGTATGGGATCTTAGTTCCCTGACTAGGGATCGAACCTGTGCCCCTGCAGTGGAAGCCCACAACCCTAACCACTGAACCCCCAGGGAAGTCCCCGGGGGTGTCTTCTTCTCACAGAATGGGAAGTCCAGGGGCTTCCCAAACAGAGCGGGGCTGGAGCATGGCCTCTCAAAGCCGTTGGTGTTCCTGGCTCCCACCAGTATCTGCTCCAAACTCCAGGCTGGAGGGAGATGAGGGATGAACCAGAGAGGAAGGGAAGGCACCTCCATCAGGGGAGGAAAAACTTCCCTGGAAATCCCTGACAGGCTGCCAGTTCTGTCCCTTTAGCCAGAACTGCCTCATGTGACCACCCCCAGCTGCCAGGAAGGTTTCACATGCTGCTCAGGCTGCTTCCTGCATGGAATGAGAATCCTGCCCGTGAGGAGGGTGGAGACAAGGAATATTTCCGAGTCAGCAGTAGGGCCATCGATGCCTTGATAAGGGCACGGAACTGTTTGGATAAAGGGACAATTAAGGCTGCTCTAAAGAGATTAGATCCCCAAGAGGAAGAACAAAGGGCAGAGCCTTCCAGGGATTGGAGAGAAGAGGAAAATGCTGCTGGAAATCAGATAAGGACACCTTCAGTAAAATCTGTGACTCTGTATGACAATTTCAAGTCCATAACACTCCAGAAAGTCAACCATTTAAGAAAGGAGTACAACAGTTCCTAAACAAAATGCATTTTGAATTGCTTTAACCCTGCCGGAGGAGCTTGGTAGGCTGCAGTCCATGGGGTTGCTAAGAGTCGGACACGACTGAGTGACTTCTCTTTCACTTTTCATTTTCATGCATTGGAGAAGGAAATGGCAACCCACTCCAGTGTTCTTGCCTGGAGAATCCCAGGGACTGTGGAGCCTGGTGGGCTGCCATCTATGGGGTTGCACAGAGTCGAACATGACTGAAGCGACTTAGCAGCAGTAGCAGCAACCTAAAAAAGTAATACAAGTGTCCCCACTAAGCTGACTTAAAACTCAACATTCAAAAAACGAACATCATGGCATCCAGTCCCATCACTTCATCGCAAATAGATGGGGAAAAAATGGAAACAGTGACAGACTTTATTTTCTTGGGCTCCAAAATCATTTCAGATGGTGACTGCAGCCATGAAATTAAAAGACCCTTGCTCCATAGAAGAAAAGTTATGACAAATCTAGACAGCATATTTAAAAGCAGGGACATTGCTTTGCTGTCAAAGTTCCATATAGTCAAACCTATAGTTTTTCCAGTAGTCATGTATGGATGTGAGAGCTGGACCATAAAGAAGGCTGAGTGCTGAAGAATTGATGCTTTCGAACTGTAGTGTTGGAGAAGACTCTGGAGAGTCCCTTGGATAGCAAGGAGATCAAACCAGTCAATCTTAAAAGGAAATCAACCCTGAATATTCATTGTAAGGACTGCTGCTGAAGTTGAAGCTCCAATACTTTGGCACCTGATGTGAAGAGTCGACTCATTGGAAAATATCACGATGCTGAGAAACATTGAAGGCAGGAGAAGGGGCTGATAGAGGATGAGACAGTTGGATGGCATCACCAACTCAATGGATATGAGTTTGAGTAAGCTCTGGGAGATGGTGAAGGACAAAGGAAGCCTGGCGTGCTGCAGTCCATGGGGTCACAAAGAGTCGGATGTGACTGAGTGACTGAACAATGACAACCACCACTGTACACACAAAAAGGATGACTTCTAATTTCATCAATGCCTCCAATGTGCTCTGGGGGGAGACTGAGATGAAATGAAGGATTGAGGGACTTCCCTGGTGGTCCGGTGGTTAAGACTCTGCTTTCCACTGCAGGGTGCACAGCCTCCATCTCTAACCTGAGAACTAAGATCCCATATTCTGTGCAGTTTTGCCAAAAAAAAAAAAAATGAGAGAGAAATGAAGGATTGAGACCCCACTTTGCAGAAACCCAAGGTCCAGGGAAATGACAAGAATGTGACTAAATGGTGTGGGGAAAGTAGTGGGAAGGAGGCTGTTGAGAGGTGTGGTGCCTGACACACAGCACAGACACAGACATGGTGTGGTCTTACCCAAGCCCACCCACGGGCACTGTCACAAAAGCCACGGGGCTGGGATCCAGAAGCTGAGAAGCAGTAGGTGAGAATGAAGCTCTAAACTAAACTTCCTTCTATCCTGACCCGACTGGGAGGGGAAGCTGTGGGAGGAGGGGTAGGTTAAGTTGGAAAAGCTCAAGAGCACACCAGCCAGTGTCTTCGCTGGGGCTCATGGAGTCTTGGTGACTTGTGCCCCTTGTCCAACCAAGCAGAATGCCATCTTCATACAAGCTAGGAGGCTAATTCCAAACAAGTTTCAGCTGTGGAATTTTTTTTTTTTTTTTAAACAGGAATGCTCATTTTGAACCCTAACATATAACACAGATAAGACACTGAGTTGATCTTTTGCAGAGTTTCTCTGGCTCAGCACTGCTGACACTTGAGGCCGGGTAATTCTTTGCTGTCGGCTTCCCTGGTGGCTCAGTCAGTAAAGAATCTGCCGGCAATGTAGGAGACACGGATTTGATCCTTGGATTGGGAAGATCCCCTGGAAAAGGAAATGGTAACCCACTCCAGTATTCTTGCCTGGGAAATTATGGACAGAGGACAGAGAAGCCTGGTGGGACAGTGCATGGGGTCGAAAGAATCGGACACGACTTAACAACTAAACCACCAATTCTTGCTTTAGGTGGCAGGAGGTTGTCTTGTGCACTGTGGGCTGTTTCATAGCATCCCTGGCCTCTACCCACTAGAAGCTGCTAGCATCTCTGGTCCTCCCCTCTCTCCCAGCTGTGACAATCAAAAGTGTTTCCATTGTCTGCTGACTACCCATTGGGATAAAGTCTCTCTATATATTAAAACCTCAACACTGCTGTATTTGTTATTGTTGTTGTTTGTACTTATTTGTTTTTCGGCTGCTCTGGGTCTTCAGTGCTGCACTCAGGCTTTAGCTAGTTGTGTTGAGTGGGGGCTACTCTCCATTGCCCTGCTCGAGCTTTTCATTGCGGTGGCTTCTCTCGTTGTGGAGCACAGGCTCTAGGCACATGGGCTCCAGTAGTTTCAACATGAGGACTCAGAAGTTGCAGCCCGCAGACTCTAGAGCATGGGCCCAGTAGTTGTGGAGCATGGGCTTAGATGCTCCACATGCATGTGGGATCTTCCTGGACCAGGGATTGAAACCGTGTCCCCTGCACTGGCAGGCAGATTCCTATCCACTGTGCCACCAGGGAAGTCCCAAAACTGCTGTATTTTTGAAGTATTTCAGGTAATGAAGCAATGCAAAATCTGAAGATCAGTATCTAATCATTTTCTAGATTTGGTTTGGGTTGCATAATCTCAAGAAATCTTAACTCATCAAGGTATGGGGTGCTGTTCTCAGCTGTTTCATGGGACAGGAACCAACTGGCAGGCACAGACAGGCCTGTATTCAGATACCAGCCTGCAGAAGTGGGGTTCACAGGTGTGCGTGGGTTGGTGGGGAGAAGGACTGCTTTCACTCCTGGATCCATGCAACTTAATCATCTCACTGCACTCCCACCAGCAAAGGTGGGAATGGGAAACCTCTGTTTTATGGGACTTTCCTATTTCTGTTGGGTAGGCAGTGGCTCAGTTCTATTTTAGGAATGTGAAACTTAACTCATGAGGTCAAAACCACAACAAACCTGCTGGTGAGAGCATGGATGCTGCAATCATGCTCAATCATCATCCCATATCTTCTAGTCTTCGTTCAATTTAAATGTTCAGTGCCTCCACCCATCTCAGCCTGTGATCCTCCAACCGACCAGTGCAGGAGAACCACTCACTGCTATAACACACACAGATTCCCAGACCTCATCCCCAGACCTTCCTGCCTGGCAGGACCAGGTGAGAATACCAAATGTGCTTTTTAAGCAAGATCCCTCCAGGGTATGAGGATGGGTGCGGCTGTTTGGGAAACTGCTCACCAGCAAGTCTGCACAGCTGTGAATAACAATAGAGTTTAGCCTAAAGAATTTCCAATCTGCCTGCAAACTGTGTAAAAATTATGAGGACCTGTCTTCTAAATAGAAAATAAAAGTGTTGCTCTGTGAATAAGTAGTCTGCATGCGTGTGTGCTCATTCGCTTCAGTCATGTCCAACTCTTTGCAACTCTTTGCAATCCACAGGATTCTCCGGGCAAGAATACTGGAGTGGGTTGCCATGCCATCCTCCAGGGGATCTTCCAGACCCAAAGATCAAACCTGAGTCTCTTATGTCTGCTGCATTGGCAGGTGGGTTCTTTATCACTAGCGCCACCTGGGAAGCCCGAATATGTAGTCTATACACTCTAATTTTGACCACCTACCAAGATGTAAACACTCGCAAGACGATTGAGGTATGCTTTGTAATCTACTTCTAATTAACTGGTATACTTCAATGATGAGAATACATGACGACTATCATTTAATTGCCTGCTTTCTATAGGTTTAAAAGCATTAAAGGAAGTTAAGTCTGAGCCCTTGGACTACATAAACATTTTCCAAAATGAGAACATGCCTGGAAACTTCAGATGTTGTTCCTTCAAGGTTTCACTGAAGTGACAAAGATGTTAAGAAGACAGCAACTCTTGCAGGGACAAATCCATGGCCCTCCTGCACCATCTTTATCCTGGTTTTTATTCAAAAGTTGCCTCCTTGATCACCCTCTGTAGCATTGCATTCCCATCCTAAGCCCATTGATTCACTTTTCTGCTTCATAAACTCATCACAACTCATCCATATTTGCCTACTTTCTGCTTTCCCCACTAAAACATAAGATTCCTAGAGAAGGGACTGTCAATGTTGTTCATTGCTGTAACCTCAGATTCTAAAACAGTGCCTAGCATCACTTTTCACTTTCATGCATTGGAGAAGGAAATGGCAACCCACTCCAGTGTTCTTGCCTGGAGAATCCCAGGGATGGGGGAGCCTGGTAGGTTGCTGTCTATGGGGTCGCACAGAGTCAGACATGACTGAAATGACTTAGCAGCAGCATGTAAAAGGCACTTACTCACTGAATTGATGAATACTTCATACACTTATCAGGATTCATCCGTGTTCGCCTACTTTCTGCTTTCCCCACTGAAGCACAAAATTCCAAGGGACTGTCAATGTTGTTCACTGCAGTCACCTCAAATCCTGAAACAGTACCTAGCATGTAAAAGGCCCTTAAATATTTGTTGAACCAATGAGCCACTGAATACCTGAATGTGCTGATCAGCGGCCTGCAGCCAGATCTACACAGAAAAACTAACCCAAACTCAGCAAGATCCTAACAAGAGGCAGACATGAAGATCAGATTCTTCCATGAGGTTGGCTGTGCAGTGTCCAGAGCACATGGAGAACACTGATGGGAATTCTTTTTCCATCAAGAATCTCTGTGTGTGTATGGTGAGGAAGAGGGATACACATAACCCAATGACTGTCCCACCCACCAACACGGAAATAAAAGAGCAACTGGAATCCCACATACAGGTGAACTCTAAAAAAGCAGGATTCACAGAAACAGAGAGTAGAGCGGATGTTACCGGGGCTGGGGAGTGGCAGCAATGTGGAGGTGTCAGTCCCCAGTTGTAAGTTCTGGGGATCTATTGCACAGCATGATAGTTATAGTTAATAACAGTGTATTGCACACTTGAAAGTTGCTAAGAGAATAAATTTTAAGTGTTTTAACCCCCGCCCCCCCCACACACACAAAAGATGATAATTATGTGATGTAATGGAGGTTTAAGCTAAGGCTATGGTGGTAATTATTTTGCAGCAAATAACTGTATCAAGTCAATATGTACACCTTCGATTTATACATGTTACATGTCAATTCTATCCCAATAAAGCTGAGGGGGAAAAACAACTTAAAAAAAAAAAAAAAAGCAACTGGTTCTGTTTTTCAAGAAAAAAGAGAGAAAATACCTAACTGTTTGGCTGTTGCCTGTTACATGGTGGCCAAGTCACCTTTCTGAAGATGTTTGCTAGTATGTTCAAAGCAGGTTGGGTGATAAAGTGAAGTTACACTCTGCCTAGGAAGTCTCCTTGGCAGGAACAGCTGTAGGTCTAGTCTCAACCAGGCAAATGTGTGGATTGGAGCTGGCTGACCAGATACGCAGGGGAGAACAGCAGGCATGATGCCTTCTGGGACAGCAGTGGTGATGACAGCAACAGGAAGTGAGGGAAAGAACTTCCTGTCAGGTGAAGCCACACTGAGTGGTCTCCAACCCATCTTCTACAAAACCAGTTCTGAAGAGAGCTCAGTGTTGCTGGAAATGGTTTCAGCAGTGACCCTGGAAAGGACAGCCACCAAGAGCCCTGGCCTCTGATGCTACAGTGGCTGCAACACCACGACCCGGAGGTTTTCAAGCTTTTAAACTTTATTTTTTGACATAACCTCAAACACACAAACAGACTGCAAAAAGAGTACAAAGAATTTGCCTCGCTCAGACAACCTGCTTGTTACCATTCTACCACATTGGTTTGGTGATTCTATTTTATGATATCCATACTACATTTTTTAACCACTTGAAAGTAAGCTGAGGACACAGTGACATGCACCCCTAAATATTTTAGTATTTCCTAAAAAGGACACTCCCAGACACACCGAAGTATGATGATAAAAATCAGGAAATTATTATTGTTTTAATACTATTCTCTACTCTGAAGACGTCAGCCAAATCTCTAGCAGTCCCAATAATGGCTTCAGAGCAAAAACAGGAACACACGTCCAGAACCGCATGTGACATTCAGCTGTCATATCTTTTTAGCCTCCTTTAATCAGAAACAGTTCCTTTATCTTTCGTGACCTTGGCATTTTTTGAAAAGTACAGCCTTGTTGTTTTGAAGAATGTCCCTCAGTGGAGATCTGTCCATTTCTTCATGATTAGATTCAAGGTACACATTTCAGGCAGGAATTTCCCAGAAGTGGTGCTGGTCCGTCCAGGTGTGTTTCCTCAGGAGACCCCTGACATTGCTTTGTCCCAATACCACTGATGTTAAATCAGTTGGTCAAAGTTGTGTAAGGCAAGTTTATCCACTATCAAGTTACTATTTTCCCTTTGTAGTTAATAAGTAACTTGATGGGAGATACTTAGAGACTAATTAATTACCCTGTTCCTCATCCCATCTACTGATTTCAGCACCCAGCATATGGATAAAATTCTGTGTGAGGTCAAGTAAGGTCAAACTTCAGAGAGAGAAAAAAAAAAAAAAACAAAACAGAGCTGGTTGAAGCAACAGCTGATGAGCCAGAACAAGCATTGAGACTCTTGTCTCAGACTTAATTTGAATAACGCCAGGGTATGTTCAGTCCTAAAGGAAATCAATCCTGAATATTCACTGGAAGGACTGAAGCTGAAGCTCCAATACTTTGGCCATCTGATTTGAAGAGATGACTCATCGAGTCATCGAAAAAGACCCTGATGATGGGAAAGACTGAAGGCAAAAGGAGAAAGGGGTGGTAAAGGATAAGATGGTTAGATAGCATCACCAACTCAATGGACATGAATCTGAACAAATTTCGGAAAGTACTGAAGGACAGAAGAGCCTGGGGTGCTATAGTCCATGAGGTCATGAAGAGTCAGACACAATTTAGTGACTGAACAGCAACTAATGTTCACTCTTAGCTGTTAAGAAAAATTAGCTCTAGATTTGCTTTTGAAAGTATTCTATAAGTACCCATTACTATGCTAGTTTCTCTTACGGCGAATCATGCCTGCTTGACACGGCCCTTCATTTACAAAGTGCATAGTGGCAACACCCAAGTTCAGAGGTCTGACAGCTAGTCACCCTCACTCAGAGGCCTGGCTCTCCAGGGACATGGCTAAAGGGTCAGTTCAGGGATCCACTATTGGTGGATTGGTTCACTACTGGTGCGTGTGTGCTAAGTCGCTTCAGTTGTGTCTGACTCTGTGCAACGCTATGGACTGTAGTCCACCAGGCTCCTCTGTCCATGGGGATTCTCCAGGCAAGAATACTGGAATGGACTGTGAATAAGCCAAACTGGAGCTCCTAAACCTGGCCGTGCCTTACTACAAGGCAAGGCAAACTCGGGATTTTGTTTTTAAATGTAGTTCCCATGGTAGACCTATATTTAAAAACAAAGCCCTAACTCTCCATTAAGCTGAAGCTCTAATACTTTGACCACCTGATGCGAAGAACTGACTCATTGGAATAGATGCTGGGAAAGACTAAAGGCAGGAGAAGGGGACAACAGAGGATGAGATGGTTGGATGGCACCACCGACTCAATGGACATGAGTTTGAGTAAGCTCCAGGAGTTGGTGATAGACAGGGAAGCCTGGTGTGCTACAGCCCATGGGGTCCAAAAGAGTGGGGCATAACTGAGCGACTGAACTGAACTCTCCATTGCCTTATAGTAAGGCACAGCCAGGTTTAGGACCTCCAATTTGGCTTATTCAAAAACCTTTTTTAAACTCTGTTACCGTAAAGTTAAACACTTCAGAAAGAACATATTGAAATCACACACTGGTTGTTACACTACAACACAGTGATGTCCACCTCTAACACTATGCTCTATATTGCATCTGCCTTTCCTCTTGGCATATGTCTATTTTATCAGGATTGGGATCATATTACTTATACTAGACATCTTCAGGCTGGGTTCCACTAGAGATTAAGCCCTACAGAAAAGGATTTATGTGTCTATTTTCCTTTTTAAAAAAATTTTAATTTTATATTGGAGTATAGCCAATTAACAATGTTTCGATAGTTTCAGGTGAACAGCAAAGGGCCTCAGTCACACATACACATGTATTCATTTTCCCTTAAACTCCTCTCCCATTCAGCTGCCACACAACATTGAGCAGAGTTCTCCATGCTATACAATAGGATTGAGTGTCTATTTTAATTTTCTCAAGGATGGTCTATAATTCAAATCACTCCAGAAGCATGGGAGAGAAGTTAATTCATAATATATTGGGGTTGGCCAAAAAGTTTGTTTGGGCTTTTCTGTAAGATATAATTGGAAATCCCAATTGAACTTTTTGGTCAACCCAATATCATGGTGGCCTTAGAGCATTCGGGCTTAATCCTCTTGTAGAGCCCCAGCTGAGGAGGGCTGGTCTGTACTGTTGTATAATTTGCTTTGTTCACCTAATGATCTTTAAAACAGACATGTAATAAGCATATATCAGGCACTGGGAATATAAAGAAAACTAAGACATAGCCTTTCTCTTGAAACGAAAAATCCAGCCAGGGAAAACAAAAATACCTAAATATTCAAAATGCCAAAAAGCAGAGGCGTGGCAGTGACATTAGATGAAATGTCACTGCCTGGGGTGTCCCAGGCAACAGAACACTAGTGACATTAGATGAAATCAGGGAAGCCTCCTTGAGGAGACAAAGTGTAAATGGGTCCTTTAAGGATAGACTGGACCTCAGAGACACAAAGGAGAGAGACAGCAGGTATTCCGGATGGGAGGACGGGCATGCCAAGATGCCCAGGGATGGCTGCTCCAGCCAGGTCACAGGGGATCTGGGGGAAAGTGGGAGAAGATGTAGCAAAGAAGGAATCATTAGACTTCCATGGTGGTCCAGGGGCTAAGACTCTGTGCTCCCAATGCAGGAGGCCCAGGGTCAATCCCTGGTCAGGGAACTAGATCCCACGTGCTGCAACTAAGAGTTCACATGCCAGCTAAATATCCTTCGTGCTGCACCTGAGACCTGGCACAGTCAAATAAATAAATAAATAAACATCAACAATTTTAGAAAAGAAGGAATGAGGGCCTCCAAACTGGCCCCAGAGGAGGAGGTGACCCTAAGTGGTCCTTAGGCAGGAGGGATGTAAGAGGCCACCGGAGGGATGGCCAAGGGGCTCTGATGACCACCGCAGCCAGGGCTGACGGAGCAGGGGAGACGGAGAGGGACAGAGACACGGGGGCCGACAAGAGTGGTGAAGGAAGAGGCCACAGAACTTGGTGACTGAGCTGGCAGCGGCTGTTCTTTTAGCACCCAGCCTGCTGAGATCCAACCTGCATAACAAATTCAGGCTGCTAATAGGAAAAAAAAAAAAGCAAAGCATGCAAGAAGGCCCCACCAGCTGCCACCGTTCCACTATGCACTGAGATGATTTCACGGCCGAGGTAGGGGTAACAAAGGGGGATAAGAGGAGGAGGCCAGAAGGGATAAGACAGGACACTGGAGTAAACTGAGGTAACTGCCTGGAGAACTGCCCAGGTTCCCTCCAAGCTCTAACAAAACATCTTATGTAATATCTCTTGGGCAGTGGGCCCCCATGTGACAGCAAATTAGACATGCAGAAGATGCTACAGCAGAACACATCTGTGGCACTCTCCTGAATGCCACAAATAAAGCAAAATCTAAAAGCTTCCTTTTCAGTGGAGGATCTCCCTCTTCATCTAAAGGGAATACAAGTAGTCAGGCTGCATAAATAATACTTAATAGGAAAAAGTGAAAGTCAGTAGAATGAACAGTTAACAACAGCAACTCTGGGACTCAATATGAACAAGCTCCAACATGGGGATCTTTCCCTAAACTGGAGTATAATGGGCGAGTGAGTGTGCAAATTCTAAAATAACCAAGATCCCACCTCCCAAAGGAAGAGTCAGGGTATGGGTTCTTATGCTTTGAGATTATGAACAGACGTCACCAAATAGGACCTTAGCAATATTCCTCAGGGAGCAGATAGCTGCTAAGTGGGGAAGGGAAGGTGGAGGATTCGGTAAGCAGTTTATGTAGTAATCTGGTATAGTGGTCCCTTGATATCTACAGGAAATTGGTTCCAGGACCACCACCACTTCTTGGATACCAAAATCCATGGATGCTCAAGTCTTGTATATTAAATGATGCAGTATTTGCATATAATCTACGTACATCTTCCCATATACATTTTAAATCAGCTCTAGATTACTTTTAATACCTAATACAACATAAATGCTATGTACATAGCTGCTGGCACGCAGAAAACTCAAGTTTTGTTTTCTGGAACTTTCAGGAAATGTTCCTTTTTGAATATTTTTGATCTGCAGTTGGTCAACATGGAGGGCTGACTATATTCAATAACACTTTTTGTCCTTAGGAACAGAAGAACCAAAATAGTCATATAAAATGACAAATCAGAAAGTGATAACGACCCCAGAAAAGGAACTGGAGGAAAAGTGACTGGGAAAAACCCAAAGGTTGACAGGCCCTGGCTGTTGAGAGCCTGAAAGAGAGGGAAAAACCATAGGAGACAAAGGAAAGTTTTGTTTGAGTCGTTTTAAGCTCAGAACAAGTTACACGTGTTTGAAAACCGACAACATGTATTCAGGTCTGTGAGAGGCATCACTAAAACATACAATTTCCTTTTATGCCTAAATCACACGTCCCTTTTACTCTCTGCTCCAAAAATTTGGAAAACCAGCTCCTGGGCAGAATCCCAAACAGGCATACTGTCATTCACATAACCTCATTTTTAATTAGGCAGGGAGTATGTGCCTGGGGGTACAGCAAGAAGCAACACAGATATAGCCTCTTCTTCAAAGAGCTCTCATCTCATTTTTAAAATTAGACGAGTAGATCCATCACCAATGTTAATATTTTCCTCATTTTTCTTGTTAACTTATTCTACATTGGATATGAGGGCAGTGTTAGGAGATATTTTACATTTGGGGGACATGGGTGTACTGTGTGTTTGGGAAGGAGCTTAGAAAAGCCTCCCCCCACTTCTGGAAGGAATAATGGATAGGACTTGGTGGGGGTTGGGGAAGCAGGTGCCCCTGAGCAGGGACACTTGGCACTGAAGTGAGTGTTTGAAGGTCCAGCCCTGGAGGGAACAACATACCAAGAGGCTGCAAAAGGAAGCAGACCATGCCATGGTGGGTTGGCATTTCATCCTAAGACAAAAGAAGCCAACTGTGGGAGGGAGATTTAAACTGGAACTGGATTTTGGAGAGACCTCTCTTGAGGTAGGACTGGAGATGGGGAAGTCCTATTGTGAGGCAGGACCAGTGAGGAAGTTGCCATGGAGACCCGGCAGAGTGAGGATACTGTGCCTAGAAATGCAGGAACTTGGACCAGGGACCACCTCAGATCATTCTCTCAGGAATTTTGATGGGAGCTCTTCTGATGGGTGGGGTGTGAACGTGCAGAGTGCTACAAAGACAGAGATGCATTTGTCTCATCCACCACCTCCAGGTCAGTTTGCCTGAGTCTGAATCCCTGCTCTGTCCCCTACAGTTTCTTGACCTCCCTGAGCCTCAATGTCCTAAAAACATATTTGAAAAGTTAAATTTGAAAGTATTTAGATTTGAATGATCAACAAGTAAGAGCAATGAAAAAAGATATGTCAAAATTTGTAGAATGAATTGTACACCTGAAGCTTGCGGGTTGCAACTAAATTAGGTAAGGGAAATATGTGGTCTTAAGAGCTTCACGACCCAGATAATCATGATGGTGTGATCACTCACCTAGAGCCAGACATCCTGGAATGTGAAGTCAAGTGGGCCTTAGAAAGCATCACTACAAACAAAGCTAGTGGAGGTGATGGAATTCCAGTGGAGCTATTTCAAATCCTGAAAGATGATGCTGTTAAAGTGCTGCACTCAATATGCCAGCAAATTTGGAAAACTCAGCAGTGGCCACAGGACTGGAAAAGGTCAGTTTTCATTCCAATCCCAAAGAAAGGCAATGCCAAAGAATGCTCAAACTACCACACAATTGCACTCATCTCACACGCCAGTAAAGTAATGCTCAAAATTCTCCAAGCCAGGCTTCAGCAATATGTGAACCATGAACTTCCTGATGTTCAAGCTGGTTTTAGAAAAGGCAGAGGAACCAGAGATCAAATTGCCAACATCCGCTGGATCATGGAAAAAGCAAGAGAGTTCCAGAAAAACATCTATTTCTGCTTTATTGACTATGCCAAAGCCTTTGACTGTGTGGATCACAAGAAACTGTGGAAAATTCTGAAAGAGATGGGAATACCAGACCACCTGATCTGCCTCTTGAGAAATTTGTATGCAGGTCAGGAAGCAACAGTTAGAACTGGACATGGAACAACAGACTGGTTCCAAATAGGAAAAGGAGTACGTCGAGGCTGTATATTGTCACCCTGCTTATTTAACTTATATGCAGAGGACATCATGAGAAATGCTGGACTGGAAGAAACACAAGCTGGAATCAAGATTTCCGGGAGAAATATCAATCACCTCAGATATGCAGATGACACCATCCTTATGGCAGAAAGTGAAGAGGAACTAAAAAGCCTCTTGATGAAAGTGAAAGTGGAGAGTGAAAAAGTTGGCTTAAAGCTCAACATTCAGAAAACGAAGATCATGGCATCCGGTCCCATCACTTCATGGGAAATAGATGGGGAAACAGTGGAAACAGTGTCAGACTTTATTTTTCTGGGCTCCAAAATCACTACAGATGGTGACTGCAGCCATGAAATTAAAAGACGCTTACTCCTTGGAAGGAAAGTTATGACCAACCTAGATAGCATATTCAAAAGCAGAGACATTACTTTGCCAACAAAGGTCCGTCTAGTCAAGGCTATGGTTTTTCCTGTGGTCATGTATGGATGTGAAAGTTGGACTGTGAAAAAGGCTGAGCGCCAAAAAATTGATGCTTTTGAACTGTGGTGTTGGAGAAGACTCTTGAGAGTCCCTTGGACTGCAAGGAGATCCAACCAGTCCATTCTGAAGGAGATCAGCCCTGGGATTTCTTTGGAAGGAATGATGCTAGAGCTGAAACTCCAGTACTTTGGCCACCTCATGCGAAGAGTTGACTCATTGGAAAAGACTCTGATGCTGGGAGGGATTGGGGGCAGGAGGAGAAGGGGACGACAGAGGATGAGATGGCTGGATGGCATCACGGACTCGATGGACGTGAGTCCGAGATAAACTCATATGGGTCTGTGAACATTAAAAGACATACATACATATATGTCGATATACACATAATATAACATGTATGTGCCTGGGGGCATAGAAAGCAGCAACTCATGACCTATACTTATACATATATAACATGTATATAACATGGTCTATACATATATATATATAATATGTCTAAAACAGGTAAGGATATAGTGAGTCAGTACATCATTTATCTTTATTTCTGTCCTATATTTTATAGTATGTGGGTTTGTTATAGAGAGTAGTATATAAGATTTTCAAAAAGAGTCACCCTCTGCAAACCACAAAACACTCTTAGATTCTCATGAATCTCGATTCACTTGGCAGATAATTGAACCCCTTTACTGTTAGCTCTGAATGCCCTCTTTATCACCATAAATACCTTCAATGTTTATAGGAGGCAAAGATACCATGAGCCACATGTGGCTGCTGAGTAATTCAAATATGGCCCGTCCAAACTGAGATATGTTCTCATGTAAGATACACACAAGGCTTTGAAGAATTAAGTTTGACCAGAAGAATGTAAAATAGCTCAAAAACAACTTTTATATTAATTTAATAATATTTTATACATATTGGTTTAATGAAAATAAATTATTAAAATTAATTCACCTGTCTAAAAAAAAAATCCTTCTAATCTCTTGGGTTTAATTGCTAAGTTCCTAACTTCTTAATTTAGTTGACTGGGTTATTAATTTTTGCCTGTTTTCTTGCAAATATGAGTCATTAAGACCACATATTTCCCCTACCTTATTTAGTTGCAACCCACAAGCTTTAGGTGTACAATTCATTCTACAAATTTTGACATATCTTTTTTCATTGCTATTACTTCTTGATCATTCAAATCTAAATACTTTCAAATTTAACTTTTTAAATATGCTTTTAAATTATATTTTAAAACTGATACATAATTTAGCTTCACTGCATTCAGAGAACTTGGTCAATATGATACTCGTTATTTTAAATATGTTAGAACTTACTTTATGACCTGGTGTATGTTCAATTTTTGTAAAAGTATACTCTTTACTTGCTGGAACTATGTATTCTATTTAATTGGTTTGATCAAGCTTATTAATTGCTTTGCTTCTTAATCCCTTACTGGTTTTTTGTTAGCTTGTTCCATCAGTTACTGAAATAGATATGCTAAAATCTCTCATTATGTTGTCACATTTGTCAACTTATTTTTGTCATTCTGTCACTTTTTACTTTGTATAGTTTGGAGCTGTATTTTTAGGTGCATACAAGTTTAGTTTAGTCCTGTTTTGTTTTGTTTTAATTTTCCTGGGAAACCAAAACTTTGATATTATATATATATGGCTTGGGTTATAGTTCTACTGGACTGAGCCACTCCAAAGGAAGAATAAACAAGAAAACCAGATACCAAATCCTGGGTGACTAAGGACTTGATTGCAGAAAATGACAAGCAAAGCACAGAGAGTATTGGTAGCCCTATTTGAAAAAAAAATAAGTACCACTACTCTGGCTTCCTCTTTTGCTGCTGGAGTCTAGATTGGAAATGAAAACAAGATGTTTGTGAAAAGCAGAAATGATATAGAGAACAAGATAGAAGAGAATATAAAAGTAGAAGCTGAGGGGAGAGAAAGGACTAGAGAAGAAGGAACACTACATGAATAACAGAAAAACTGCTTCTGCTTTGAACTCAACACATGTAAGCCTTTAATTATGAAAATGACACCTCGTCTTAAAGGCAGACTTCATGTTCAAAAGACAACGTCCTATTCCATCAAAACAGACTTTTCAAATGTGTTATTTGTATCAATTTTTTCCTCTTTAATCATATCACATCACATGAAACAGAACCATTAATTCCAGATATTTAAAACTTGAAAAGGGGAAGAATTCATGGGTATAAGGAGGTGATGAACCATCCAATATTACTTAATTCTGTATATTTTTCCACACGCTAAAGGGGAACAAAAATGTCTTGCATGGCCTCTAAAGATCAAACAAGAAATAAGCTTTTCCTCTAGGACGTGGGGGAATTCTTCAGTAGAAACCCAGAGGTACAGGGAACACAAGTCACATAACTAAAAACAAAGCAGAGAAAGTGCAGTGTTAGAAAAGGTAAGGAGACGTTCCCAGGGGTGTCTGTGGCAGTCTGGAAGAGACAACCACTCCCTGACCACAGAGGCTCATGGAGCTGAAGTGCTCCTCAGGGTCAGCCTGTCCTGCTGCCTGACCTGGGGCGGCCGTGGCCTAGAGGTGACCGCACTAGCTGAGAATCTATAGCGCACAGCCACGTGGTAACTCATCGTGGCTCCTGGCACAAGTCCTTCCTCGGTCTCCCCGGTTCAAAGCCATTGTTGAGCTAATCAGTTAGTAGTAAGGAACTACCCATGCAAAGCTGAACATACACATACCCATGACCCAGCAATCTCACCCCTACCTAGACTGTCATCAGAAATGCACATACAGGGGCTTCCCAGGTGGCATTAGTGGTAAAGAATCTGTATGCCAACATAGGGGATACAAGAGACACAGGTTCGATCTCTGGGTCTGAAGATACCCTGGAGTAGGAAGTGGCAACCCACTCTAGAATTCTTTCCTGGAGAATTCTATGGATAGAGGAGCCTGGTGGGCTACAGTCTATAGGGCCATAAAGAGTTGGACACGACTGAGTGACTGAGCGACTGAGCACACAGATGGTCCAGTGGTCAAGACTCCATGCTCCCAATGCAGGGGCCCTGGATTCAATCCCTGGCCAGGGAACCAGAACCCAAATGCCATAATAAATTAAAAAATTAAATAAATATAATATTTTAAAAAGCTGTTAAAAAGAGAAATATGCGTGCACCCACACACACACACACAAGCCAGGTATGAAAACAGTCATGGCATCACTAACTGTAATAGCCAAACCTGCCACCTGCCCAAGTGTCCATCAACAGTGCACAGACAAAGATATAGTATATTTTTCACCCACAGGCCCAATCAGCAATGAGTGAGCACCCTACAGCGAGAGGCAGCATCTGGAGTGAGTCTCAGAAACCCAAGTCCGAAGGAAAGAAGACAGACACTGCAGAATTCCAGTGATACAAGCTCGAGAGTCAGCAGGGGTTCTCTTCCAGGATGCAGTGACTCAAAGGGGACCCACGGGTGCTCCTGCTTCTTGATCTGAGAGCATGGTATGCTGAATTTGTAAAATCTGTTGGACAGTAATCCACTTATGCCTACTTTCCTAGCATGTATGCTATACTTAGAAAAACAAGATAACGCTCTTCTAAGTAAGACAAGCCTGGTCATGTCCTTGTACCTCTCTAACCTCATTTTTCTTCTGCTCGCTACATCTTCCTTGCTCCCCCTCTGCACATGTGCTCAAGCTGGGTCTCTCTTCCTGCTGCTGCTGCTGCTAAGTCGCTTCAGTCGTGTCCGACTCTGTGCGACCCCATAGACAGCAGCCCACTAGGCTCCTCTGTCCCTGGGATTCTCCAGGCAAGAATACCGGAGTGGGTTGCCATTTCCTTCTCCAATGTATGAAAGGGAAAAGTGAAAGTGAAGTCGCTCAGTCGTGCCCGACTCTTAGCAACCCCATGGACTGCAGCCTACCAGGCTCCTCTGTCCATGGGATTTTCCAAGCAAGAGTACTGGAGTGGGGTACCATTGCCTTCTCCAGGGTCTCTCTCCCTAATGGCCTGCATGTCACCATCCACAGTGATGGTTTCCTCCCACAATAAGCCAGTGATTCACCCACTTCTGGATGCCTTTGCTAACACCCCTCATACTGATCCAGCACCTTGCTGCTGCTTCTCGGCAGTTAGGGAGTGCGTACCATTGTTAATGTGTGTATACTTCCAGTTGCTTTAATTCTGCCAAGGCTTCCCAGATGAACCAAAAACACAGAGCATGCCCTCTGGGAGCGTCTCCACAGGCAATTCAGATTAAATTGATTAAACCGCTTCTCAGGAACTAGAAGAGTGTGCAAAGGGAGCCGTGACCCTTCTTCCAAGACTCTCCCTTCTGCCCCCAGCACCTGGATGAACTCCCATAGAGGACTTGAAACCTCTTCTATTGTCTCTTTCACCTCCCAAGAGCCAACCTGCTAGACAAACTCCTGCCAAACAGACCAGCAGGGCAAATAGGGGAGGACTGGAGGAGACACATCAAAGAACAAAGGGTTTTTTCTTATCCTGCCTTGAACATAGTCTTAAAATTCAACACTATTACTCAGCCAGAAAAAACCAAAATAATGCCATTTACAGCAACATAAATGGACCTAGAGATTGTAATACTGAGTGAAGCAAGTCAAAGACAAATATCATAGGATATCGCTTTTATGTGGAATCTAAAAAAATAGTACAAATGAACTTATTTACAAAACAGAAATAGAATCACAGATGTAGAAAATAAACTTATGGTTACCAAGGGGGAAAGAAGAGGGAAGGGTTACTTGGGAGACTGGGATTGACATAGACACACTACTATATATAAAACAGATAAACAAGAAGAACTACTGTATAGCACAGGGAACTCTGTTCAGTACTGTATAATGAATGGCCTATATGGAAAAAGAATCTAAAAAAAAATAAAATAAAATATATATATATATATATATATATGGCTTCCCCAGTGGCTCCACGGTAAAGAATCTGCCTGCAATGCAGGAGATGTAAGTTCAGTCCCTCGGTTGGGAAGATCCCTTGGAGAAGGAAATGGCAACCCACTCCAGTATTCTTGCCTGGGAAATCCCATGGACAGAGGACCCTGGCAGTCTACAGTCTAGCATGTATGCAAAAGAGTCGAACACGACTTAGTGACTAAACAACAACAAATACATATTTATATATAACTGATTCACTTGGCTGTACAGCAGAAACTAACACGACATTGTAAACCAACTGTATTCAAATAAAAACTAATAAATTAATTCCAAAAAATTCAATACTAACCTATCATGGTAATATGAAACAATCTGGCAGTTTAAGCCAAAATTATAAGCATTTTCAAAATAGGCAGTCATTAATGTGCATGTTTATCATTGATGCCTGTCAGCCCTCTCCCTCTCTCTTCCACAAACACCTTCATGCCTTCCCACCTCACCCATTTTTTTTCTCACCTAGAGAAAGACCCAACAACTAATCATAACCAAGATTCATTTTATCTCACAGAAATAGCGGCCCTCAGACAACAGACAGACCTATGAAGAGGTTCACTATACTCTGGTCACAGGGCTCTGCCAGTTTACATCAGTCTCTCCTCGTCCAAGCCCTGGCTGGAATTCAGGTGATTCCTGGCTCTACGACCAGAAATGTAAGACATTCTGCTAACCTGTCAAGCTTTCAGAATTAGGTGAATGAAACCACAACCCATCCTGACAGTTTCTGCCTCTGTGCCCCTTCACTCAGCAGACAGGATTCCTCCCCAAGGTTCCTCTCTTCTGTGGAAGCAGATTACCAACAGCAGGGCTCAGCTTAACACCAGAGGGCAGGAGCCACATCTCCTTCCTCTTTGTAATCCCAAAGTCAGATCCATGCTTGGCCTGATGAGCAGGTAAACCAAAGGGGCTGGCAGGTAAAAACCATTTTCCCTTTTAAACAGACTGATACTTAATGAAGCAAAGGCCACAGACATGAACTAAGATATGAGGACATAAAATGTCTTTCCAGTGAGTTAGTGATTCTGCAGGACCCTCTTCATTGGTGAACACATTTGCCATCAGAACCACAGAACCAGGGGCCTGAAAGGGATCTTGGCCATCTGCAGGTCAAGCCTCCCACTACAGATCAGGAGATGGAGTCTTACAGGGGGATCAGCGTTGGCCAAGGTCACCCACCTCTTGTGGGGTTGGGCAGGACCTAGCTTCTTTCTATTCGAAGATGCTCTCAGAAAATCTTGTATTACTTAACACACTAAAGGAGCATATAAAATCCATGCCCATGTCAAGCCACTCCTTACAACTCAGGAAACACCAAAGGTCACCACAAAACGTGTCTCTTCCGCAGGGCTGGCCGCACAGAGTGGGCACGAAAGGTCACTGGCGAATTTCTACCTGCAGACACTGCACATCACGCCTTCCCGATGGATGCGAAAGACAGCCGCCGGAGCTGCTAGTCACCGAGGGTCCTTCCATCCTGTCCCGGGGAAATGAGTTAACTGGGCTCTTCTGGCTCGGAAGCTTCGAGCAATGAATTAAACCCCAAGTCGCTGCGGAACACATAAGGGAAAGGGACACCGCGCCTGGAGCGCACATCCCGGCCGTTCACCCCTCCGTCTCCACCGCGTCCACACTTGCGCGGGCCGCGGCGTACCCAGCCGGTCCGCTGCGCGCGAGGCCACGACTCCCAGCCCGCGCCCCCGCCAGGCGCATCTGGGGGAGCCGTGCCCTGGGCGCTGCCCGTAGGAAGCTGGGGCGGAGCCGCCGGGCCCAGCCACGCGGGGGCAGGGACCGATCGCCGCCGCCGCCCCCGGCCAGCGGCCCCGTTACGCCGAGGAGGGGGCTGCGCCACGTACCTCGGCCGGCAGGTGCCGCCGCCACCGCCTCGGTTCGCGGCTTCAGGGGACGCCGCTCCGCGCCACCCGCCGCCTTCTTTCGCATATTAGGGAGCGGGCGCCAGCCTGCCTCTAGTCCCGGGCCCCGCGCCCCGGCCCGCCCCCAGCGCTGCGCTAGCGCCCATTCAGTCCCGGACCGAGCGCTCCCCGGCTCGGATGCGGAGGAGGGGCGTGGGGCGGGGCCTGGAGTCACGAGGACACGAGAACCAATCAGAGCGCGCGAGGGCTCCCGAGGCTGCCTCGCTCCCTGGACTCGCAACCCTCCCCACCCAGCGGGCCTAGGGGAGCCGGGCGCCCCCAGCTGGACGCGCGTCGTACTGTGTGCTGGCGCTGGCGGGGTCTGGGGCACTCACAGCCCTCTAGATCCCTGCGCGCGGTTAGATGGTGAAGGAACAAAAGGTGTTTGGACTGAGTATAGGACTTTACTGCGCAGAGGACTCGTAGACGCGGAGCTGCTGAATGAAGGGGCTTTATGGAGTCACGTGCTTTATTCTCTAGGATGGACCCGCAGACAACACTGGATTGGAGTTCCTGGGGCCCTGGAGACAACAACGAGAGCTGCCTGAGTGTATCTGGAAATTTGCTGAACAGTTTTATGTTGTTCCAAGTATTGGAGAAAAGTGAGAGAGCACTAATTTCGCGGATGGGTTATTGAGACTCAGCAGAAGTGAGTTACACTAAATCTTTTAGTGGCAGAGTATGAATGCGAACCTGCGTTTGGAGCGCTCATTTCCGTATCTCTGGAGTCCCCCTTGAATCTGGAGAGGAAATGGCATACAGTTTTTAAAAGCGTGAATATTCGTGAATCCCCAAGTTCAGGAATTAAAAGACTTGAAAGCACGGATATGTTGTTTCTTTAATACAGCCAGGTGTGCGGTAGGACTTGTTGACTCTTCAGTAAGGTCGGTGAAGTTGTTCTGGTTTCAGAATATCCTTTGGGGTTGGCGAACACAGGGCATCGCAGTCATGTTCCTGTGATGTAGGTTTCGGTTCCACTTTGAAAAGCAGGATCCTAGACAGGGAGCCAAATATATTTGCCTAAACGGAAAATCTTGTCACTTTTTTTTGTTTGTTTTTTGCAACAGTTTGCACACGGTTTGCACAGTTACAAACAAGACTTGGAGTTTTCTGTCCTCTTCCCCAGCTGGGGGCAAGGGGACTGGGGGGAAAATGTGGGGTCTTGGGTAACAAAGATCAAGAGGGAAAACTTGGAAAGGAAAGCGTGGAAAGACTGCCTTCACACCTTTCAAAAGGATTTTGTCCTAAAAGTGTTTCTCGATTATTTAAAGTTGAGGACATGTAAGCATTTTTAAAATATTGGAGGAAAAGTTATCACTGCTGCTACTGCTGCTAAGTCGCTTCAGTAGTGTCCTACTCTCTGCGACCCCATAGACCGCAGCCCACCAGGCTCCCCCGTCCCTGGGATTCTCCAGGCAAGAACAGTGGAGTGGGTTGCCATTTCCTCCTCCAATGCATGAAAGTGAAAAGTGAAAGTGAAGTCGCTCAGTCCCCACGGACTGCAGCCTACCAGGCTATTCTGTCCGGAGATCTGAATCCTGAGTGGTGGCCAAGGCTGGCTAGCAGAGCCGAGGCCTAGCTCTCTGGGGTCAGTGACAGCTGCAAGGAGAATACTAAGTACCTCAGCCCCTCTCTCTTGGAGATAAGCAGAGGCCTGCCTTATCAGACACTCTACTTTCATCTGCCTCAGCTGCTCTTCCACTTTTCTCCCAGATATTCTTTATTCATAAAGCCAGACCTCATTTAAAAGTATTTTTTAAAACGGGTACAGCTGGTCTTCCAGTCAGTCCACCACTAGCATTATCATTGTTGTTGTTTAGTCATTCAGTCACTCAGTTGTATCAGACCGTGACCCCATGGGCTGTAGACATCCAGGCTCCTGTGTCCATGGGATTTCCCAGGCAAGAATACTGGAGTGGGTTGCCATTCCTGTATCCTGCATTGGTTGGCAGATTCTCTATCACTGAGTCACCAGGGAGCCCAGCAGAACCATGGTGAGGCCTTATCACCCCCATTCTCCTCTCCTGTGCAGGGACCTCATCCACCCACCTCCACATTTCAGCTGCCCCGAGGCAGGCAAGAACCAGATACCCTTTATGGCTGGCATGAGGCTCAGCAGTACCCTGGCTTGGAAGGCTGTGAGAGAGACTGACTTTCTGTGCAACAATACAAGCCGTGCTCTTAGTACTCCTTCCACTAAGCTGCAGGGCCACCTTTAGTTACTTTTGGCCACAATGCAGAGCACGCAAAATCTTAGTTCCCCAAGGAAATCAACACCAAGTACTCTAAAGTGGAAGCGTAGAGTCTTAAACACTGAATGGCCAGGGAAGTCCCCACCACCATTAGTTACTGTTCAGGGTTATGACAGAGATCCCCAAACAATAGATGAAAATCAGCCACTGGATCTCAAAGCCTCATAGGTACGTGTGTGTGCTCAATCACGTCTGACTCTTTGCAACCCAATGGACTATGGCCCACCAGGCTCCTCTGTCCCATGGGATTTCCCCAGGCAAGAATACCAGAGCAGGTTGCCGTATCCTACTGAAGGGGATCTTCCAGGCCTAGGCATCAAACTTATGTCTATGGAGTCTCCTGCATTGGCAGGTGGTCTGTTTACCTTTGCTCCACCTGGAAAGACCTCAAGGCAGATACTGGTCTCAGAAAAGCCTTTGGACCTTGGCTAGCAAAATGGTGGGGCTGTTTGTGAATCTGGGACAGCATCCACGATTTTGTAATTTGTTCATTACTTTATGCTCATTACTTTGGTCATTCTCATAGCACATACTGTGATTGCTTCCAACAGTCACTTCATCTTCCCCCTTCTGTGATGCAACATACAGTTAAGGTAAGCCTGCCCCACTCTTAGCTCTATGACTGGGCTCTGATTGGTCCAAGTCAGTGGTTCTCAAAGTATGGTCCACAGACCCCTGGTCAGGGGTGTCCCTTTCAGACGACCTTTCAGGGGTGGCCTTTCAGAGAATCTCTGAAGTCAAAATTATTTCATTATCATCTAAGACATTATTTTCCTTGTTACTGATGGTGCGAAAGCAAAGGTGTGCAAAAGGTGTTCTGGTGCTTTCCCAGAGGAAGGGCAGCCAACTGTAGTAGTGTTTTCATCACTACACACTCATGGTGGGAAAAAAGAAATTACATTTGAGAATTTTCTGGATGGAGCAACAAAAAGGTGATTAACTCATTAAAAGCTCAGTCTCTCTTGTAAATATTTTACATGGAAATGGCACATAAAACACTTGCTGCAAACTGACATGTGATGGTTGTGCAAGAAGAAGCACTCGTGCAATCGTTTGAGTTGCAAGCTGAAATAGCTGGTGGGTTTTTTGTTTTGTTTTTTCATGGAACTCCATTCGTACTTGAGAAAACAACCGACAGATTATGGTTATCTCAACTTGGGTGTTTGGTAGACTTTTTCTTGCAAACGAACTAAGCAAGCCTGTCTCTTCAAGGAAAATAATTGACTACTTGTTGCCAGTCTTGAAAAACTTCTGGATTTCAAAAGAAATTTGGAATTTTGGAAAACTTGTGTTGCCATCAACTTGACAGCTTTTCAGTATTTATATAAATAAAGAAATAACCTCCTGTAGAGTTTTGGTGTACTATCAAAGAAGAATATCCATAATATTCCTGAAAGACTATTAGAGTACTTTTTGCTTTTCCAATTTTGTATCAATGTGAAGCAGGTTTTCTTCACATAATTTAACCAAAACAACTTGTAACAGATTGAATGCAAAAGCAGATATGAAAATCCAGCTGTATTCTATTAAGCCATACTTAAAGAGACTTGCAAATATATATTTTTTTAAAAAAAGCATTCTTCTCACCATCTTTTTGTTTTTGAAAACATTGGCCTTTTTGTCAACATGTTAACATGCAATTTTATTATTATTATTATTATTTTTTTTTACAGAAGAGGTTGTTTTCAGTTTATTACATAAAAACCTTTTTAGGATCATATGAGAAGTCATAAATACATTAATGTATCCTGCTACGGACAGTTTTCAGTGTCTTGTGTCGAGTCTGTCCACGTATTTTACTCACTATAATTTTACACGCTGTAATTAGGAGGTTTCTGTATCTCTGGAACTTGTCCTTTTCAGGCAGTAAGTTTCCTACTCCATCACTTTCTTCCTGAGCTTTTTCACTGATTTTTTTTTTTTTTTGTAAATGAAAGATTTTCTCTGTTTGCTTTGAGATTCCAGTAGCCATTAGAAATATTCAGCCCTTTCTGGGTCACATGGCTATAATTTATTGTTAAGTGGCTTTTCCATTTTGCTGGAGCTGTTGCTGCATTTGTAAGTTGTTTGCCTCAAACGAAGCATAGTGCACTAGGATGACTTGGATTATCAACATGTGTAAAATCCATTGTGGGGTAGTTTTCATTGTAAAGAGGAGTTGTTGTTTTTTTTTTTCCTTAAGCCGTTTTTTTTGCAATGGTGCAGTGGAATGACTCAGAAGATTGTAATTCTTCATCATTTATCAGAATTGCCCATAGGGCTCAGCCTAGAACTCTCCTCTTCCATCTCACACCTTATCTTCAAAAATTGCCAGTAACATACAAATGCTAGTAAAGTGTAAAACAGAATGAGAGAATTGCAAGAGACAGAAAAATCCACAGTACAATTCAGTTCTTTTTTTTTTTTTTTTTAATGTTTATTTGGCTGCACTGAGTTTTAGATGTGGAATGCGGGATCTAGTTCCCTCACCAGCGATTGAACCCAGGCCCCCTGCATTGGGAGTGTGAAGTTTTAGCCAATGGACCACCAGAGAAGCCCCCTCAACCCCAGTTTTCTTTAATATATATAGGTACAATTCACTTTCAGGCTACATAATCCAAGTTTTGTGACATTTGTAACAGCAAACCTCTTGTAGGGCAGCTGGGGGACATGAAAACTTCTTCTGATTTTTTGTTAACCCTGTAGAGCTCCTTGCAATTTTATTATTTTTATGAATTATTTTATTATTTTTAAAGAATTTAGTTTTTTCTTTCAGTTTTATTGAGATATAATTGACATACAGCACTGTATAAATTTGAGAGGTACAGCATGATTTGACGTACATACATCATGAAATGATTATAAGTTTAGTAAACACCCATCATTTCATCTAGATACAAAATTAAAGAAATAGAAAAAAGTTATTCCCTCATGTTCACGTGTAATACACAGTAGTGTTGACTATTCTTATGTTGTACATTACATTCCTCATACTTATTTATTTCATAACCAGAAGTTTGTACTTTTTGACTGCCCTCATCTAATTCTCCTCCTGCCATTCTCTGCCTTTGGTAACACAAATCTGATCTCTCTTTCTGTGCACCTGCTTGTTTTTTGTTTGCTTGTTTTTAAAGTCTAATTGACCTACAACACTATGTTAGTTCCTGTTACACAATATAGTGGCTCAATATTTTATACATTTCAAAATGATCGCCATGATGAGTCCAGTTACAATCTGTCACCAAAGGTATTACATAATTACTGACTTTAAACTCAACATGCAAAAAACTAAGATCATGGTATCTGGTCCCATCACTTCATGGTAAAAAAATAGGGAAACAATGGAAGCAGTGACAGACTATTTTCTTGGGCTCCAAAATCACTGCAGATGGTGATGGTAGTCATGAAATTAAAGGACCCTTGCTCCTTGGAAAAAAAGCTATGACCAACCTAGACAGCATATTAAAAAGCAGAGACATTACTTTGCCAACAAAGATCCATATAGTCAAAGCTATGGTTTTTCCTGTAGTTATGTATAGATGTAGAGTTGGACTATAAGGAAGGCTGAGCGCTGAAGAATTAATTGATGCTTTCAAACTGTGGTGCTGGAGAAGATTCTTGAGAGTCCCTTGGACTGCAAGGAGATCCAACCAGTCAATCCTAAATGAAATCAACCCTGAATATTCATTGGAAGGACTGATGCTGAAGCTGAAGCACCAATACCTTGGCCACCTGATGCTAACAGCCAACCCACTGGAAAAGACCCTGATTCTGAGAAAGACTGAAGACAGGAAGAAAAGGGGGAGACAGAGGATGAGATGGTTGGGTGGCATCATTGACTCAATAGACATGAGTTTGAGCAAACTCAGGGAGATTGTGAAGGATAGGGAAGCCTGGTGTGCTGCAGTCCATGGGGTCACAAAGAATTGGACAGGACTGAGTGACTGAACAACAATATTCCCCACACTGTACCTTACATAATGATCGCTCATTTATTTTGCAAATGAAAATTTGTATCTCTTAATCATCCTCACCTATTTCTTTCCCCCTTCACTTCTCTCCCCTCTGGCAAAAACTTGTTTGCTCCCTGTATCCATAACTCTGTTTCTGTTTTGTTATGTTTATTTGTTTTGTTTTTTAGATACCACATCTAGGTTAAAGGTTAAATCATACAGTATTTGTCTTTTTCTATCTGACTTATTTCACTTAGCATAGTACCCTCTAAGTCCATATATGCTGTTACAAATGGCAAACTTCCATTCTTCTTTACAGTTAAGCAGTATTCCATTGTCTATATGTACATATATATGTATATATAAAACATCTTTACCAATTTATCTATTGATGGAGACTAAGGTTGCTTCCATATCTTGGCTATTATAAGTAATGCTGCAGTGAACATAGGGGTGCATCTATCTTTTTGAGTTAGTATTTTTATTTTCTTTAGACGAGTACTCAGGAGTGGAATTGCTAGATCATATGGTGGGTCTATTTTTAATTTTTGGAGGAATCACCATACTATTTTCCATAGTGGCCACCACAGTGCACAAGGGTTCCCTTTTTTTCAACATCCTTGCCAACACTTGTTATTTGTTGTCTTTTGATGATTCTAGCAGGGTTGAGGTGATATCTGTTTGTGGTTTTGATTTGCATTTCCCTGATGATTATTAATGTGGAACTTCTTTTCATGTGCCTGTTGGCTACCTGTATGTCTTCTTTGGAAAAATGTCTATTCAGATTCTCTGCCCATTTTTTAATATATTGTTTGTTTTCTGGTTGTTGAGTTGTATGAGTTCTTTGTATATTTTGGGTTTTGAACCCTTACTGAATATATTGTGAACAAATGGGAGAAGAAATATCTTCTCCCATTCAGTAGGTGGCCTATTCATTTTGTAGGTAGTTTCATTTGCCACGCAAAAGCTTTAGTTCGATGTAGTTCCCTTTGTTAATTTTTGCTTTCAATCTCCTTGCCTAAGGAGACATATCCCAAAAATATTACTTATGAGGCCAAAGAGCATACTACCTGTACTTTCAGGTCTTACATTTAAGTCTTTAATCCATTTTTACTTTACTTTTGTGCATGTTGTGAGAGAATAGTTCAGTATGGCTCTTGTGCATGTAGCTGTCCAGTTTTCCCAACATCATTTACTGAAGAGCTTCTTTCCCCCATTGTATATGCTTGCCTCCTTTGTCGTCGATTAATTTCTCATGTAAATATGAGCTCATTTCCGAGCTCTCTGTTCTGTTTCATTGATCTACGTGTCTGTTTTTTTGCCAGTACAATACTGGTTTGACTACTGAAGGTTTGTAGTTTGGAATCCTCCAGCTTTGTTTTTCTTTTTCAAGATTGTTTTGGATACTTAGGGTCTTTTGTGTTTCCATATAAATTTTGTAATTATTTGTTCTAGTTCTGTGAAAAATGCCATTGGCATTTTGTTAGAGATTGTGTTGAATCTGCAGATTGCTCTGCATAGCATGGAGACTTTAACAATATTAGTTCTAGGCCGTGAGTATATCTTTCCATATTCAAAAGAATCTTAAGAGTTTTCCAAGTACAGGTCTTTAATCTCTTTTGTTAGATTTATTCCTAGGTATTTTATTCTTTTTAATGTGACTGTAAATGGGATTGTTTCCTAATTTCTCTTTCTGATAATTCACCATTAGTGTAAAGAAATGAAATAGATTTCTGTGTATTAATTTTGTATCCTATAATTTTACTGAATTCATTGATGAGTTCTAGTATCTTTGGGCGGCATCTTTAGGACTTTCTGGGTATAGTATCATGTCATCTGCAAACTTCTTCCTTTCCAATTTGGATTCTGTTTCTTTCTAAAATATATATATATATATATATATTTTATTGACATATAGTTGACTTAAAATGTTTCAGGTGCACAGAAAGATGATTCAGTTATACAAATATACATATATTATTTTTAAAATTATTTTCCATCATAGGTTATTGACTGTAGTTCTGTATGCTACAAAGTAAGCCTTTGTTGCTTGTTGCATATCTATTTTATAATTAGAAATATAGAATTCTATTCATACTAAGTCAAACAAGTGGAATCAAAGTGTCATAAAATTTTAGTTAGGCAAAAATTCATGTTTTCTAAAATATATATATTATATATATTTATATATACAAGTATATAAAAGCTTTTCTATTACACTTGATAAAGACTTGAGAAAGAACATAAAAATAAGAAGAGATGGAGAAACTAGAGAACATAAACTAGATGAAATGGGAACACTGAATATGAAATAGAAAAAGTGAAACAAACTAAATAAAAGTAAAAGATCATCATATAGTCCAGTTGTTTTTAAACATGACTGCTCATTAGAAACATATTTGGAGCTCTGGAGAAAAAAAGCAATACCTGAACATTTGTATTTTTCAAAAAATTTCAAGATAATTCTGATATGCATCTGGATTTTAAAAAGTGATTGCAGATTTTTCTATTAGATCCTAGTTTTGGTGATATAGAGTTCTATTATTTTTCTGTTGACCGATCATGATACAATGGTATTGAGTAATAGTTACATAATCACAATAGTAAAAGATGTTTATCAATTTCATAATCAATAGCCAGACAAAAAAGATATTTACAGTTACAAGCCATAATAGGAACATGATTAACTTAACAATATAAAATAATTACACACAATTTTGGAGGGTGTCGAGTAGAGTGATGTTGTAAGTGGAAGTACATATATGCATATATTTTCATCCACCCAGCCAGTCTATGTCTTTGGTTGGTGCATTAAATCTATTTACACTTAATATAATTATTGATATGTATGATCCTATTTGGAGAAGTAAATGGCAACCCACTCCAGTATTCTTGCCTGGAGAATCCCATGGACAGAGGAGCCTGGCAGGCCACAGTCTGTAGGGTCGCCAAGAGTCAGACACAACTGAAGTGACTTAGCACACGCACATGATCCTATTACCATTTTCTTAATTGTTTTGGGTTTATTTTCTGTAGGTCTTTTCCTTGTGTTTCTTGCCTAGAGAAGTTCCTTTAGCATTCATGGTAAAGCTGGTTTGGTGGTGCTTAATTCTCTTAACTTTTGCTTGTTTGGATAGCTTTTGATTTCTCCATCAAATCTGAAGGAGAGTCTTGCTGGGGTAGAGTATTCTTGGTTGTAGTTTTCTTCTCTTTTATCACTTTAAATATATCATGCCATTCCCTTCTGGCTTGTAAAGTTTCTGTTGAGAAATCAGCTGATATCCTGATGGGAGTTCCCGTGTATGTTATTTGTTGTTTTTAATATTTTATCTCTGTCTTTAATTTTTGTCAGTTTGGGGACTATATGTCTCCATGTGTTCCTTCTTGGGTTTATCCTTCCAGGGACTCTGTGCTTCCTGGACTTGACTGACTATTTCCTTTCCCATGTTCAGAAAGTTTTCAGCTATTATCTCTTCAAATATTTTCTCAGGTCCTTTGTCTCTCTTCTTCTGGGACCCCTATAATTCAAGTGTTGGTGCATTTAACGTTGTCCCAGAGGTCTCCTAGGCTGTCTTCATTTCTTTTCATTCTTTTTCTATATTCTGCTCTGTGGCAGTGATTCCCACCTTTATGTCCTCCAGGTCATTTAACTGTCCTTCTGCCCCAGTTATTCTGCTATTAATTCCTTGTATTGTATTATTCATCTCTGTTTGCTTGTTCTCTAGTTCTTCTAGGCCATTGCTAAATATTTCGTGCATCTTCTCAATCTTTGCCTCCAATCTTTTCCTGAGATCCTGGATCATCTTCACTATCTTATTCTGAATTCTTTTTCTGGGACATTGCCTATCTCCATTTCATTTAGCTGTTTTTCTGGGACTTTATCTTGTCCCTTCATCTGGGACATAACTTTCTGCTTTTTCATCATGATTAACTTTCTGTAATATGTTTTTTGTATTAACTGCTGTGAGACTGTTCTTTTTGCTTCTTCTGTCTGCCCTCTGATGGATGAGGCTAAGAGACTTACGTAAGCTTCTTGATGGGAAGGACTGGCAATGGGAAAAACTGGGTCTTGCTCTGGTGGGAAGGGCCTTTCTCAGTAAAACTTTAATCCAATTATCTGCTGATGGATGCGGTTGCACTCCCTCCCTGGTAGTTGTTTGGCCTGAGGCAACCCAGCCCTAGGCTCTATGGTAGGGTTAATGGCGAACTCCAAGAGGGTTTACACCAAGGAGGATCTTCCAGTGCTGCCGTCCCTGTGGTGAGGCCCTGCCAACCCACACCTCCACAGGAGGCCCTCCAACACTAGCAGGTGTTTTGGTTCAGTCTCCTGTGGGGTCACTGCTCCTCTTCTCTAGGTCTTGGTGCATGCGAAATTTTGTTTGTGCCCTCCAAGACTGGAGTTTCTGTTCCCTCAGTCCTCTGGAAGGCCTATAATCAAATCCCACTGGCCCTTAAGTCCAGATTCCCTGGGGACTCCCGGTCCCTTTGTTGGATCCCCAGGCTGGGAAGCCTGATGTGGGGTTTAGAACCTTCACAATAGTGGGAGAACTTCTCTGTATTATTGTTCTCCCACCCAGCAGGTATGGGATTTGATTTTATCATGATTGCATCCCTCCTACCATTTCGCCGCAGCTTCTTCTTTGTCTTGGAATGTGGGGTATCTTTTTTTTGGTGGGTTCCAGCATGCTCCGGTTGATGGTTATTCAACAGCTAGTTTCAATTTTGGTGTTCTCACAGGAGGAGATAAGCACATGTCCTTCCACTTTGCTATCTTGAACTGGAAGCCTGGATTCTGTTTATTTCTTTTTCTTATGTGATTGCCATGGCTAGGACTCCTAATACTATATTGAATAAAAATTGTTAGAATGAACATCCTTGTTTTACTCCTCATCTTAGGGGAAATGCTTTTAGCTTTCACCAGTGAGTGTAGTGTTAGCTGTGGGCTTGTCATACATGGTTTTTATTATGTTCAAGTATGGTCCCCCTATCCTGGAGAAGGAAATGACAACCCACTCCAGTATTCTTGCCTGGAGAATCCCATGGACGGAGGAGCCTGGTGGGCTACAGTCCACAGGGTCACAAAGAGTCGGACACGACTGAGTGACTTCACTTTCACTTTCATGGTCCCCCTATACCATCTTTGTCGACAGTTTTATCATAAATCAATGTTGAATATTATCAAAAGATTGTTCTGCATCTATTGACATGATTGTATGATTTTTATTTTTCAATTTGTAAATGTGGTGTATCACACTGATTGATTTGTGGATATTGAACCATCCTTGCATCTTTAGGATAAATCTCACCTCACCATAATATATGATCCTTTTAATATATATTACTGAATTCAGTTTGCTAATGTTGGCCTCATAGAATGAGTTTGGAAATATTCCTTCTCTGTAATTTTTTTGCATAATTTGAGAAGGATAGGTGTTAACTCTTCTCTAAATGTTTGGTAGAAATCATACATGAAGTTTTTTCTGGTCCTAGACTTTTGCTTGTTGGTAGCTTTTGATTACTGATTCAGTTTTATTGCTGGGAATTGGGCTGTTCATATTTTCTGTTTCTTCCTGGTTTGGGCTTGGGAGATTGTACATTTCTAGGAATTTGTCTATTCCTTCTAGGTTATCTGTTTTATTGGCATAAAATTATTTGTTGTAATCGCTCATGATCCTTTGTATTTCTTCTGTGTTGATGAATTTACTTTCTAATTTGGTGAGTATTGATAGATAAAATCTCCATTTAAAGGATTCTTTGGGCTCCTCATTAATTTCTGTGAGTGTAAAGGAGTCCTGAGACTAGAGTTTAAGACTTACTGTTTTCAACCATGCATATTTTTCTCATCCTCCTTGCCAGTAGGATTGGTTCATGGATTGGCCATAGGAACCAGACTGTTCCAATCACAGGAGACTGTGGGAATTTATCAAATCATATGAGAGAGATGTTCTCATACCCTGCTAGACAAGGACCAGACAATGTGTAGTCCTAGAGGTTACTGATAAGGCCTCCAAGTAAGAAGAACTTACCTTAGGAAGACAATAATGTTGTGGAGAAAATACAGAGAGAGATTAGAAAGAAACCATTCTTTTTTGACATTTTTGAGCCACTTGATCAAACCAGACCTGCAGTCCATCCTGCCCCTACATATTGCAGTTTTATAAGCCAATGAATTCCACTGTGATTAAACTAGCCAAACTTAGGTGCCCCCAGTTAGTGCATTATGTACCTTTTTGTGTTTTGGTTTTTTTTTTCCTCAACAGCTGCCTAAGGCCTCAGGATAATACGCTTTCTAGGGTTTACTCATTCAGTTGTAATCACTACAACACAAATTAGCTTCTAAGGTGAATTTGGAAGGCATAGGAGGTTCTGGGAGGTAAAAAACCTAACACAGATGAGTGGCATCAAAAGTGCCAACAACATTTTTGAGAGGAACAAAGAATCGTGGCATCTGATCTTGACTAGCAAGATTACAACAGATTTTTACTTTCTTTTGTTTTCATGTATTCTCAAATTGGATGACATGAGCATGTATCACTTTTATGTTGAGAAAAAGTAGAACTAGGTTCTTATTTTTCTTAATAGCTCGCTGAATGGGGGCACAGACTCAGAGCAGGTTGGAAATGGAGTGCAGATTGCTCCCTTGGTGAGAGAACTCAGGCTAAAATTGCTAGCAGGGAAGAAAGAAGATCTGTAAGGCATGCAGATGGGCTTAGAAAACAAACTTCCTTTCATTTCCAGTGTTGCCCAGAGCCAGCTTCAAAGATTCAAGGGAACGAATAACGTCCTGAAGGGGTAAAAAATCATTAATTACGCTTCAATCAAATTGGCTGGAATAGTTTCAGTTAAAAAACAGAGAGAGAGATCAATGTGAAGATTATTCCAACACTGAAAAAGGTTTAAGACATAACATTAAATGGAAACAAACAAAATTTGTATGCAAATTTTTCCATGTGGCCCAAAACGGGAAGATAACTTGGAAAAAGAAACCAGTTATGGGATAAGGGTGATGGTGAGTAATCTTCCTTCCTTTTTTAAGAAATGTACTTCAATGTTACTAAATGTTATTTTTTACAATAAATAAAAACAAGGAAGTCATTGGTTCAAATTACGGAGGTCTCAGGGGTATGGTTTTTCCAGTAGTTATGTATGGATGTGAGAGCTGGACCATAACGAAGTCTGAATTGATGCTTTCGAATTGTGGTTTGGAAAAGACTCTTGAGAGTTCCTTGGACTGCAAGGAGATCAAACTAGTCAATCCTAAAGGAAATCAACCCTGAATATTCATGGGAAGGACTGATGCTGAAGCTGAAGCTCCAATACTTTGGCTACCTTATGCCAAAGACCTGACCCACTGGAAAAGACCCTGATGCTGGGGATGATTGAAGGCAGGAGCAGAAGGGGGCAAAAGAGGATAAGATGATTAGATAGCATCACTGTCTCAATAGACATGAATCTGAAAAAACTCCTGGAGATAGTGGAGGACAAAGGAGCCTGGTGTGCTATAGTCTGTTAAGCTGCAAAGAGTCAGACACGACTTAGTGACTGAACAACAACAATAACAGAGGCCTCTCCAGACGCTCTATTTTCACCTGCCAAATGACTATCATCTAACACCAAGACAGAAGCTGCACCTTCCCCAGGGACTGGCATCCTTGAAGCTGCTAGGGATGATGCTGATGTGACTATTTTGTAAGCAGCCAGAAAGAAAGGAAGGAAGGAAGCTGTAGCAACCAAGACTGAGGATGTATGTGAGTTGGGGGCTCAGGAATCCCTCCCCTTCCACCACTGCCTCGTGGGGGTTCTGGCCCAGGGATTGTCTTCACCTTTTACCCCTGGTGGGTTTCACCTTGTGTTAGACTCCCATTCAAGTCCTCTGGGGACTCTCTGCTTCCCTCAGTCCCCAGAGGCTGGAGCACAGCTGCAGCCAACAGAACACAGACTGTGTCTGCTGCCCTGAAGCACAAAGGAAGTTGGTCCCTTGAGGTTTTTCTAGGAATGTTTCCTGTGAACAATCAAGGGAGACGAGGGAGTAAAACAAACAAGGGAGGGAAAGAGACAGTACAAAAGCATCAGGGGAGACTGTTGGCAGAGGGCAGTTTATTGAGGAAAGAGTTCTGCAGAGACTGAATCCTTTTGGAAGCTATGGGACGTGCCTTCACACCCTGAGATTCAAGCAGGCCCTCATTCCATCCATCATTCCAATATTCATTGCACAAACATTTGCCAAGTGCCTGTTATGTGCCATAAGTATTATTAGCATATGGTATTATGCTAATCAAGATGTTGAGCTGCATTTTATTTTCACAGCTTTCCTTTGAGGGAAGAGATATCTTGTCTAAGGAAAAACTTAGGGAAAGAAACTACCCAAGATCATATGGAAAAGAAAGAACCCATCAAGATCACATGGCTAAGAAGTAGCAGAATCAGGGTTTGAACCCAGGCCATCAGACTCCAGAGTCCACCTAAGACACTGGTCCTTGCTTCAGGACCTTTAAGACCTTCTGGACCAAATGGTCTAGCTGAAGAGAAAGACACTTGAGAATACATAAACAAACACAGTCGGTCACACAGTGAGATATAAGAGAAAGACAGTGAACAAAGCACCAAGGGAGCCCCAAGGAGACATGTCTGGATCTGCCTGAGGGCTCAAGAACATCTCTTAGAGGGGTGAAACTTGAATGTGGCATTGAAAACAAAGGTAAATATACTGGTAGCTACATTAATTTGGGGCTGTATTAGCTTACTGTTACTGTATGACAAATTACCATAAACCAGATTAAAACAACACAAATTTACTATCTCACAGATTTTGGGGCAGGGTGGGGAGAATACATTATGCACCATATGGCATGCAGAATCTTTGTTGACCAACAGGGATCCACCCCGTGTCCCCTGCGTTGGCAGCACAGAGGCTTAACCACTGGATCACCAGGGAAGTTCGTACTATCTCCCAGTTTAAGTTCAGGCACAGCGTGACTGGATTCTCTGCTTAGGATCTCATGTGATTGAAATCAACGTGTTGGCCTTGGCTGCAGTCCTCATGTGGGCTTGGGATCCTCACTTGAGCTCATTGGTTTTGGGGCACAATTTATTTCCTCATAGTTATGGGCTTGCAGTCCTTGTGTTGTTTGCTCACTGTTGGCCAAGGAACCAACCCCAGCTCCTAGGGGCTGCCCATAGTTCCTTGCTTTGTGGCCCTCTAGGAGGTCCCATGGACAGCAGAGCCTTGGTAGGCTAAGAGTCAGACATGACTGAGCGACTTCCCTTTCACTTTTCACTTTCATGCATTGGAGAAGGAAATGCCAACCCACTCCAGTGTTCTTCCTGGAGAATCCCAGGGATGGGGGAGCCTGGTGGGCTTCCGTCTATGGGGTCGCACAGAGTCGGACATGACTGAAGCGACTTAGCAGCAGCAGCAGCAGCAGGAAGTTCACAACACAGATGTTTGCTTTCTTCCAGGCCAGCCAGAGCAGAGCTCCATGACTTTCTCTTTTGTTACCAGTCGAACGAAACTTTGTGCTTTTAAAAACCTCATATGATTAATTCAAGTCTACCCAGAATAATCTCCTTATTTTAAGATCAACTGACTTGTGACATCAATTACATTTGGAAAACCTGTTCACAGTAACCTAGATTAGTGTTTGATTGAAGAACCAGGAGAAAGTGTGTGTCCACCAGAGGCTTGGGATTTGGGAGCTGTTTTAGAATTTTCTGCCCACCACAACTGTTGTTCTTATTCAGTTGCTCAGTCCTGTCTGACTCTTTGCAGCCTCATGGACTTCAGCTCGAAAGGCTTCCCTGTCCTTCACTATCTCCCAGAGATTGCTCAAACTCATGTTCACTGAGTCGATGATGCCATCCAACCATCTCATCCTCTGTGGCCCCTTTCTCCTCCTGCCCTCAATCCTTCCCAGCATTGGGGTCTTTTCCAATGAATTGGCTCTTTACATCAGTTGGCAAAATATTGGAGCTTCAGCTTCAGCATTAGTCTCTCCAATGAATATTAAGGGTTGATTTCCTTTAGGATTGACTGGTTTGGTCTCCTTGCTCTCCAGTAGGACTTAGCAAATGGAGAAAATGAAGAAGATCAATCCAGGAAGAGAAAATAGGATGAGCAAAGGATTCTAAGAGACTGTTGGGAAATGAAGATAAAAAAATGAATGCCGCACTCCAGCAATATGGCAGGCTAGCTGCTGGAGAAATCTGCCAAAAATCGCAAGCTGCTGAGGAAACTATCAAAAGCGTATTTCTACAGGAAGGCTGAGTTGCCCCTCTGAGGCAGAAACAATGAAAAAATGTGACTACAGAGAGATGAGCAGGAGTCAGAATTGCCTTGGATCCATCTGTTAATTCTGGCCAGGTAGATCAGAGATGGAGACAAAACTGTTAGATTAAATGAGAGATCCTTCAGATCAGATCAGATCAGTCGCTCAGTCACGTCCTACTCTTTGCGACCCCATGAATCGCAGCACACCAGGCCTCCCTGTCCATCACCAACTCCTGGAGTTCATTCAAACTCATGCCCATCAAGTCAGTGATGCCATCCAGCCATCTCATCCTCTGTCGTCCCCTTCTCCTCTTGCCCCCAATCCCTCCCAGCATCAGAGTCTTTTCCAGTGAGTTAACTCTTTGCATCAGGTGGCCAAAGTACTGGAGTTTCAGCTTTAGCATCATTCCTTCCAAAGAAATCCCAGGGCTGATCTCCTTCAGAATGGACTGGTTGGATCTCCTTACAGACCAAGGGACTCTCAAGAGTCTTCTCCAACACCACAGTTCAAAAGCATCAATTTTTTGGCGCTCAGCCTTCTTCACAGTCCAACTCTCACATCCATACATGACCACAGGAAAAATCATAGCCTTGACTAGACGAACCTTTGTTGGCAAAGTAATGTCTCTGCTTTTCAATATGCTATCTAGGTTATAACTTTCCTTCCAAGGAGTAAGCGTCTTTTAATTTCATGGCTGCAGTCACCATCTGTAGTGATTTTGGAGCCCAGAAAAATAAAGTCTGACACTGTTTCCACTGTTTCCCCATCTATTCCTTATGGGTACACAAAACCCTCAAAGGGGGGAAATTTCAACAGATGGAGTCAGATCTCACTTCCCAAGGGAAACAGTGGGATACTCACCATAGATAATTACTAGCCTTAAGATACCTTCTTTTGAGCTTCCCTGTGGCTCAGCGTAAGTCCAGCAATAAAAGAATCTGCCTGCGATGCAGGAGCCACAGGAGATCCGGGTCTGATCTCTGAGTCAGGAAGATCCCCTGCAGGAGGGCGTGGCAACCTACTTCAGTATTCTTGCCTGGAGAATCCCCATGGACAGAGGAGCCTGGCGAGCTACAGTCCACCGGGTTGCAAAGAGTCAGACATGACTGAAGTGACTGAACACACACACACCTACTTTTATTTCAGAGTGGAACCAAAATAAAGAGAAAGTTTCCTTAGAGAATTCCAACCAAAAGCCAACACTCATGCAGGTTTGGGGCTGGAAATCATATCCTTTTTGGAACCAAAATCCTTTTTTAATTTATCTTTAAATATTTATTTATTCATTTAGCTGCGATTGGTGTTGGTTGCAGCACAGATCTTTTTGTTTTAGTGGCATCATGTGAGATCTAGTTCCCTGACCAGGGATGAGGCTTGGGGATCCCCTGTATGGATACCACTGAGTCTTAGCCACTGGACCACAGGGAAGTTCCCCTAAAACCTTTGAAAATGGTCGAAGGTTGGTGGTTTTCTCAGATGCTTGTAAGAAGCAGATCACCTCTAGGGACATGGTTCATAGACCCAAGCCAAAGACCATTCCCACAAAGTTCCTTTGATCATCAGGGGCACACCACCCAAAGAGACAATTCATCCTTCGTGGCCATTTTACTAGGATCAACGAGGGAAACATCACAACTTTTCCATTTTCTATACATATAAATTAAAATTTTTTACTAGGAGACCAATCAAGAAGATCAAAAATCACAAATGTACAGCTCAATGAATTCTGTCTCAGTGAAGACACCATGTCAAGAAAGAGAGTTGGAGAAAGAAATGGCAGCCCACTCCAGTTTTCTTGCCTGGGAAATCCCATAGACAGAGGAGCCTGTGGGCTGCAGTCTATGATGTCACAAAGATTCAGACGTGACCTAGAGCCTAAACAACAACAATAGTGTGTACACAGCCTGGTACATAGTACATGCTCAATAAACAGTAGTCTTTGTGATGGTGGAACACGGACATGAACGTGCTGACCCTGGCAGATAGTAACTCTGCCTCCATGTCCTCGTTAATGGAACAGAAATCAAATGTCAGCTCTGTAGGCTTGTTGGAGGGTTGTAATGTGTTGGAGAAGACTCTTGACAGTCCCTTAGACTGCAAGGAGATCCAACCAGTCCATTCTAAAGGAGATCAGTCCTGGGTGTTCTTTGGAAGGAATGATGCTAAAGCTGAAACTCCAGACTTGGCCACCTCATGCGAAGAGTTGACTCATTGGAAAAGACTGATGCTGGGAGGGATTGGGGGCGGGAGGAGAAGGGGACAACAGAGGATGCAATGGGATGGCATCACTGACTCGATGGACGTGAGTTTGAGTGAACTCCGTAAGTTGGTGATGGACCGGGAGGCCTGGCGTGCTGCAATTCATGGGGTCTCAAAGAGTCGGACACGACTGAGCGACTGAACTGAACTGAATGTGTAAGAGCCTGGTACATAGAAAGTGCTCAATAAACAGTAGTCATTGTGGGGGGTGGAGAGGTAGGCAGGGGGAGGAGTGTTGCCTGCATTCCCAAAGCAAGCCTCGTGCTCCTTGTGGTCACCACCCTCACTCACCCTCCTCCCTGCAATGGTAGCCACTCTTCTGATTTCTACCTCAAAGATTTGTCTAGCCTGTTTTTGAGCTGTTTACAGAAGAAATCCCACTGTATGGACTCTGTGTCTGGTTCCTTTCATTCAGTGTTGGGTTGGTGGGTTTCATCTGTATAGCCACATGCAGCTTAAATGTGTTCATTTTCATTGCTGCCTAGTATGGATATATAACAATTTTTTTTATCCCCTTGATTGATATTTGGATTGCTTCCAGTTGGAGACTATAACAAGTAATGATGCTGTAAATGTTCTTGTTCATGTGTTTTGGTTTGTGGTTTTTTCTTTATTTTTTCCTCCTGATTCCTTTATAATTATTTCTGAAGCAATCGGGCAATACTCTTAAAATATGCTTGTGGGCACATAAATAGACACAACTTTTTTTTGAAGGCATTCTAATTACAACAATAATAGCAATTTAAAAAATAATAGTAACAATTTAAAAAACAGTAATGGGAAATGTTATGATTCTCATGACAACCCTAGTCAGTGAGTACTGTTATTATCCCCATTTTATTTTTTTTATTGATTTTTACTGGTGTATAATTGCTTTACAACGTTGTATTAGCTTCTGCTGTGCAGCAAAGTGAATCAGCTATATCTTTACACGTACCTGCTCTTTTTTGGATTTCTTTCCCAGAGCACCAAGTAGAGTTCCCTGTGCTACACAGTAGGTTCTCATTAGTTATCTACTTTATATGTAGTATCAATAGTGCATATATGTCAGTCCCAATCTCCCAATTCATCCCACCCCTTACCTTTCCTCTTTGGTATTCATAGTGTGTTCTCTGCCTCTGTGTCTTATGCTTTTCTAACCTTCAAGAAGAGGAAGAATGGACTTCCCTGGTGGTCTGGTGGTTCAGAGTCTGTCTTCCAGTGCAGGGGACACAGGTTTAAACCCTTGTCTGGAAAGGTCCCACATGCCACTGGGCAACTAAGCCCATGGACCACCACTCAGTCCACCCTCTGGAGCCTGGGAGACTCAACTACTGAAGCCCTTACCTCATAGAGCCCATGCTCTGCAGTAAGAGAAGCCACAGTAATGAGAAACTCTTGCAGTGAGAAGCCTGTGTGCCACAGGGAAGAGTAGCCCCGCTTGCCACAACTAGGGAAAGCCCATGAGCAACAAAAACCAGCGCAGCCAAAAACAAATAAATAAAAATTTTTAAAAAATCTTCCAACTTAAAAAAAGAGAAGAAGAGCAAGAACAGTCTTAAAAGAGTATTGAAGTCACTAGAAGCCCAGTGTCATCCCACCTTGTTAAATGATCATAACATTTAACTGAACCTAGCCCTGGGATTTCTTTGGAAGGAATGATGCTACAGCTGAAACTCCAGTACTTTGGCCACCTCATGCGAAGAGTTGACTCATTGGAAAAGACTCTGATGCTGGGAGGGGACGACAGAGGATGAGATGGCTGGATGGCATCACTGACTCGATGGACGTGAGTCTGAGTGAACTCCGGGAGTTGGAGATGGACAGGGAGGCCTGGTGTGCTGCGATTCATGGGGTCGCAAAGAGTCGGACACGACTGAGCGACTGATCTGATCTGATCTGAGATTACCTGAGATAGTTCTTGCACTCAGTTATGGGTACATGGAGACACTTAGAAACTCAGAGTCAGAGATAGAAGAAATCTTATATATCATCCAGCCCAGAATTTCCCAAACTTCAGTTGTAGAAATGCCACCTCTGTGATTTTTGGCATATTTTTGTACTACCTTACCATCACTTAATATTTTCTCTCAACCATCTAATGTTTTATCCCTGAAAGATCTGCTCCAGCTTTTCCCTGCTCAATGACAGCTGTGAATGGATGGATGGTTTTGATGTGCTAGCTATATTCTCTCTATTACACGTGAAAATAAACACATAGCTATTTCATTTGTCAGCCTGCTACCTGTGTGAGACATTTTCCACACCTCCTTCAGGCCCGTCTCCACCTTGCTCTGAGAAGCTGAGACCTGAAGACCACCTCCAGCTGCTCCCTTGCTCTCTGGCTTTTGCGTGTATTCAGCTGAGAGGCACGGAGCTGCAGGTCAGGGTGCTCACGCCTCTGGCCTCTGACCTATTCTTCCCCAGTTGTCAGTGGCCATATTCTCTATCGAAGGCTACAGGTTTGGTCCTGCTGACCCTCTCTCACAGCTAATAGTTTCATGTTGTCAGAAAAGCAATTTTTGTTTTCTTCTGAGTTGCTGCCTGGGTAGTTTACAGTATGATAATCTTGCTCACACTCAGAGTCTGGACATTTTAGTTCAGCCGCTCAGTCGTGTCTGACTCTTTGCCACCCCATGGACTGCAGTGTGCCAGGCTTTCCTGTCCTTCACATCTCCCGGAGTTTGCTCAGATTCATGTCCATTGAGTCAATGATGTCATCCAACCATCTCATCCTTTATCAACCCCTTCTCCTGCCTTCAATCTTTCCCAGCATCAGGGTCTTTTCCAATGAATTGGCTCTTGGCCTCAGGTGGCCAAAGTATTGGAGCTTCAGCTTCAGCAGCAGTCCTTCCAATGAATATTCAGGGTTAATTTCCTTTAGGCTTGACTGGTTTGATCTCCTTGAAGTCCAAGGGATTCTCAAGAGTCTTCTCCAGCACCCTGGTTTGAAAGGATCAATTCTTCAGCACTCAGCCATCTTTATGGTCCAACTCTTACATAGACTTGAGTTTAGGATTCCTGCCCTCGGGATTCCTGCTTTATGAGGTAGCTTTATTTATTTATTTACTTGTGTGCTTACTAATTTTGTCTGCATGGCATGCAGGATCAAACTCAGACCCATAGCAGTGGAAGTGCGGAGTCCTAACCACTGCACCGCCAGGGATTCCCAGGGGCAGCTTTAAAATGACCATTTAGGACTTCCCTGGTGGTCCAGTGATCAGAATTCACTTGCCAGTGTAAGAGACACGGGTTTGATCCTTGGTATGGAAAGTTCACACTTGCCACAGAGCAACTAAGCCCCTGCCCCATAAGTTCTAAAGCTGTCGCACCCTAGAGCCAGTTGTGTGCCAACAAGAGAATCACCGCAATGAGAAGCTTGGTGCACAGAAACTAGAGAGTAGCCCCTGCTTGCTGCAACTAGAGAAAAGCCTGCATGCAGCACAGCCAAAAATAAATAAATAAATATTTTAAAAAATAACCACTGAGAGTTCAGTGCTAGAAAACTTAGTAACCTCCACATGCACTATCGTATAAGTATCAGGTGCTTGCTGCCCTGCTCTGTCTGTCCTGCTCACTCATGACCTTTCGTTGGATGACTGGCCTTCCCCCAGCTCACTGTGCCCCACCCTCTTCCCCCAGCTCTTAGAATCTTGACAGTAATAAATTTTATGACTCTACTTACTTTGTGTAGGTGTATTGAAAAAAGGTGCCTTCAATCAACATGACCCCATGGGTTTCATTTCCTCAAAGTGGAAGTTCGGATGCTGAGGGAGCTCTGTCCTGTGCACCGCCCCCCACCCACCCCCACGTAAGTGGCTCTGCCTCTGCACTCTGCAGGTCATAATCAGCACATTATTAATTAAGAACACCAGCTTCCAGTTTCTCAACATATCCCTTCAGGTCAAGGAGTGATAATGGCTTCCAGATGTTGCAAGTCTCTGGCATTTTACCGTCTCCTTTTGGCTCCCTTAATTGGGCTTCTGAGGTGGTACTAGTGGTAAAGAACCTACCTGCCAACACCCAAGACTTAAGAGACGTGGATTTGATCCCTGGGTCAGGAAGATCCCTTGGAGGAGGGCATGGCAATCCACTCCAGTATTCTTGCCCAGAGAATCCCATGGACAGAAGAGCCTGGTGGACTACAGTCCATAGCGTCGCACCGAGTGCAACATGACTGAAATGACTTAGCATGCATGCACCTGGTCAACAACTCCTTCACTGAGCTGTCCTCAGCTTCCCCCTTTCATGAGCCATCTGCTTTCTTCTAGGAGGGATGTGATGTCAAGCATCACCAATGGAAAGCATTCTTTTCTTCCACCTATACAGGAGCTAGCTGATACCCAGGAGGGAACCCACTCATCCAAGGTCCCTTGGCTATGAGTGCCAGAGTTAGGAATGGTCTTCTTGGTTCAATGCACTTCTTCTTTTTAAATCTTTCTTTCTTTTGCTGCACCGGGTCTTACAGCATTTGGAATCTTTGGTCTTCATTATGGCATTTAGTTGCAGCATTGCGGTATGTGGGATTTAGCTCCCCAACCAGGGATCAAACCCAGGCCCCCAGCACTGGGAGCCCAGAGTCTTAGCTGCTGGACCATCAAGGAAGTCCCTGGTTCAATGCCCTTCTCACCATAGATGTTATTTCTCAGGGGAGAAACCGGTCTGTTCTGATAACAGTGCCCAAGTGTTCCTTGTTGCTTACTAATCTCTCTCTTACACTCCCTTCCCTGTCCTGCTCCACTTGTTGCTGGGCTACCTGGCCCAAGGTAGATGGCTCATTCCTTCTCTCCCCTAACTCAACACTCACATCTGTCCTATATCGCCCTTCCAGAGTGCTCGCCTTTTCTCAAACACACAAGTACATTACCTCTCTGCTTTGATCACAAGCCCTTCCCAGCAGAGGCCCAAAAGTCTAACCAAATACCTCTTCCTCTCTCAGCCCGGTGCCCAACTTTTCTCCTCTATCCAGAAAGAATGGTTGCCTCCCCTGTTCTTCCAAAACTTTAACTTAACACTGGCCTGAATGGCCACTAGTGGGTATGTGTTTTCCTGATGATGCTGCGATTGCTGCTTTGAATGCTCATGCAGTATTCCTCTTTCTGACTCAAATAGTCCCTTCACTGTGCTATGTTGAATTAAATTGCATTCATTGGGCCATCAAGAGCATTCAGATGTGAAAGATACTCTGATGAGTCACAGATGAATGCCTATCATGGTCATTTTAAGCAATTCTTTATGTATTCATTTATTCATTCATTCATTTATATTTGGCTGTGCTGGGTCTTCATTGCTGTGTGTGTGCTTTCTCTAGTTTGTAGCAAGCAGGGGCTACTCTTTGTTGCAGTGCACAGGCTTTTCAGTGCGGTGGCTTTTGTGGTGCACATGGATTCTAGGGCTTCAGGAATTGTGGGTCCCAGGCTCTAGAGCACAGGCTCAACAGTTGTGGCACATGGGCTTAGTTTTACCTTGGCATGTGGGATCTTCCCAGATCAGGGATTGAACCTGCATCTCCGGGATTGGCGGGCTGACTCTTTACCACTGAGCCACCAGAGAAGCCCTATTCTAGACATTTTTAATGATTATTTATTTCCAAATGATATATTGATGAGATGGTCTGAGTCAAGGGTGGAGTCCAGGTGGGGGATGGGGCTCTTGCCAGTCTCTAATTTTTCCCCTGAGGTCTGAGGTAAAGGGGTGAGGAAGCAATCATCCAGTTTTATTATGGGTCCTGGGTCCTCTAACCAAGGTCCTTAGATGGGCAGCATTGGCCCTATAAACCCCAGTGATCCCTTGCAAACTGTCGAGTGAGGGTGTACCTTGGGGGAGTGGGGATGAGGGGAGGGACAGGGAGGAGCCTAAGAGCTCTCCTTGAATTCCCAGAGGGACTCAGCTCCAAAGAACACTTTGGCCTCCTTCATTCCTTCCTTCCTGTGGCCTTGACAATGAGTGCAGCCTTGCTGAGCTCCACATTGGATTGGGTCAAAGCTTCTGCAAGTTATCTGCTGTTCTTGCTGGGTTTTTCCTCTCTGAAAGGATCTGCCATGGGGATCCTGAGGAAGGGTAGCACTGGCTTCATTGCTGTTGTTCAGTTGTTAAATCGTGACTGACTCTTTGCGACTCTATGGACTGCAGCACACCAGGCTTCCCTGTCCTTCATTATCTCCAGAGTTTGCTCAAACTGATGTCCACTGAGTCAATGATGCCATCTAATCATCTCATACTCTGTCGCCCCCTTCTCCTCTTGCCCTCAGTCGTTCCCAGCACCAGGGTCTTTCCCAATGAATTGGTTCTTTGAATCAAGTAGCCAAAGTATTGGAGCTTCAGCTTCAACAACAGTCCTTCCAAAGAATATTCAGGGTTGATTTCCTTTAGGATTGACTGGTTTGATCTCCTTGAAGTCCAAGGGACTCTCAAGAGTCTTCTCCAGCATCACTGTTCAAAACTATCAATTCTTTGGCACTCAGCCCTCTTTGTGGTCCTGTTCTCACATCCCTACGTGACTACTGGAAAAACCATAGCTTTGACTAGACGGACCTTTGTCGGCAAAGTGTTGTCTCTGCTTTTCACTATGCTGTCTAGGTTTGTCATGTGTGTGTGGCCTAAGTCCTTTCAATCACGTCCAACTCTTTGTGACACTACGGACTATAGCCCACCAGTCTCCTCTGTCCATGGAATTCTCCAGGCAAGAATACTGGATTGGGTTGCCATGCCTTCCTCCAAGAGATCTTCTAGACCCAGGGATCAAACGCATGTCTTTTACATCTCCTGCATTGGCAGGCGGGTTCTTTACCACTAGTGCCACTTGGGAAGCCTGGGAAGGTTTGTTATAGCGGCAGCTTATTTGGGATTATTTGAATCCAGAGTCATGGCCGTGTTTTTGCCTCCTTCAGATGTAGTTCCTATGAATGTCCATCCAGGACCTGAGCTTGGGAGGCAAAGTCCTTTCTGGAGAATGTCTGGAGCCACCTCCGTGTTTATCCATCTTGGTGGGCTGTTCTACTGGCAGTCAACTCCCACCTCTGAGCACCTCAGGGACCTTGGACTGTGAACTAAAGTGATCACATGTCAGGAGGACAGAATTCCCAGAAAGGGCCATGTTTTCAGGCAGAAATCTTGGCTCTTGGAGGGAAATCTGGAGCGGGTAGTGACTGTAGGGCTGGCTCTCCAGAACCTTCTCCCACAGAGGAACAAAGAACTGGAATGGAGATGTGGGTTTCAGGATTGATGGGTGGTCTGGGTTTTACTGCCCATGATTCTCTTCTTCCCTTTTTTCTATCTCACTCAGAAGGAAGAGGCCTTGGCAGTGAGTGAAATTTATGGGAGCCTAATGTGGCTTCAGGGCTTCCCTGGTGGCTCAGTGGTAAAGAACCCACCTGCTAATGCAGGAGACACAGGTTCAATCCCTGGATCAGGACGATCCCCTGGAGAAGGAAATGGCAATCCACTCCAGTATTGTTGCCTGGGAAATCTCATGGACAGAGCAGACTGGAGGGCTGCAGTCCATGGAGTCACAAAGAGTCAGACATGAATTAGGGACTAAACAAACAATATGGCTTCAACCCTAGAAGGTGGTGTTGTGCCCAAGGTCCTCTGGATGTCCTGCCACCTCACAGAACCCTGGAAGGGTGCCCCAGACTGTCCACCTCCACACCTGCTCTGCCAGTGCCAGCTCCCTGTGTGTTCTTGGGCAAGTCACTGAACTTCTCTGAGTCTTGACTCCCTCAGCTGTCAGAGGGAGATGATACTCCTACAAGGCCCTCAGTGTTACTCTGAGGATCAAGATGATGACTGTGCATGTCTTTAATTTACTCTCAAGTGTGATCAGTATGAATTATTATTTATCCTGGGACGCCTTCCTTCCTTTGGGCCCTGCTACATGAACCAAGGTGTAAATGGTTAGTAATGAACATTTTGTTTCCCTTTTCGAACCACTATTTGCCCTTGTAACCAAGACCGCCATGCCTTTATTCAGAGAAAAAAGAAGGTGATCAATTTCAAGTTTGCAGGCAGGTGGGGAAATACAACTTCTGAGTTGGAGGGGAGGATCCTGTTTCCTTCATGGGCTACTTTGCTGGCACTGCCACCTCTCGTCACAGAAGGATGGACCTAGTAATCACCTACGTTGTCAGGGAAGTCCCATGCAGAACGCTGAGGGGAAAAGAATCTCCAAGGACAAAACACTTGCTGGGAAAGTCAACTTCCCAAACTTCCTCTATTTGTAAGCTGCTTCAAACAAGTTAATGCTTCCACGAGGCTGTTTTCAGTTGGAAAGCTGAAAAGAGACCACATCAGTGGAAAAGGGAAATGAGTCTTTCCTGGCATTCCTTGTTAGGCTGGTTAAAGGAGAGACAACTGCCAAAAAAGTTTAGTAACATTTGAAGTCTCCTGTCGAGTTCAAGGTGTTTGTTTTCATCCGATGTGCTGGCAGCTGCTTTCTCTCTCTCTTGCTCAACCCTTTCTCCTGCATTCCATCAGAGTTCTTGTTTCCTGTCCAAGGGGCTCAATTCCTTTTTGAGCAATTTCTGTTTTGTACTCTGATCTCTTCTTCATCCTCTAAATATGGACACTGATTCATCCAAGAGTTTCCCAGTTAACCTTGGTGTAGCCCCACATCGCCTTCCTCAGCATCTGGCTCATAAATTAATTCGTCTTTCAAGTCTAACTCAATTCTGTACGTCACTTTCCTGTTTGCAAACTTTTCATCAGGCTCCTTATTATCTACTAAAATAGCTTTCATCTCCTAAGCTTGGTCTTAAGGGCCTTCTTCCATCTGGTCCCCAGGGCAACAACCAGCACAGACTTGCAGATGAACCCGGTTGCTCCTGCTCACTCATCCCTTTGTCAGACACCTGTTGATCCCAGACACCCTTTCCAACCTCATCTCCCATTTCTCCCTACTCCTGCCCTGCTCCCTGGCCCAGTTCCATTCACCCCCTTTCTCCAAGGCCTCACCTTTCCTGTGTCTGCATATTTGTTATACTATTCCTTCTACCCCAGCTCTTTAACTTCCCTCTTAAAACCTCCCAAGAGCTATCTCAGATGGCACTTCCTCATCAGTCCAGCCTGTGTGGATGGAGCCTGACCATATTGTAGGAGATCTGGGTGGGCAGTTTCCCACATAGCCCAGAGCTGCCCAGACTCCTAGAGGAAAATCTTCCAGGTTCCTTCCTGAAAGGTGGGTCAGGCTGCCAGCATGTTCTGAACCTTGAGTGGCAAGAAGAGTTGAAAGTCCTTGAATTTATAAATTAATGGCATGAGTCCTCCATCATTCTGTTCTACAATCCACATATTCAGTCTTTTGGCCCTCAATCCAGAGACCCACTCTGTTACCCTCTGCAGAGAGTGAAAGAAACTCCAGATTTCTACTGCAAGAGAGGGATATGTGCCTAGTGGAATCAAAAGGGTCTTAAGGGACCTAGAAAAGACATTAACAGTAGATACTCATAGATTGTTTACCAAGCGCAAACATTGCTTTTGGTGAGCGCAAGGTAATTTACATAATCCTAGCTTGGTTTGCATCTATAAACATATATTTACATTTATTGTTGTTGTTTGTTCTTGTTGTTCTAGTCACTAGGTTATGACCTACTCTTCGCGACCCCATGGACTGTAGCCGGCCAGGCTCCTCTGTGGGATTTCCCAGGCAAGAATTCTGGAGTGGGTTGCCATTTCCTTCTCCAGGGGATCGTCCCGATCCAAGATCAAAACTGTGTCTCCTGCATTGGCAGGCGGGTTCTTTACCACTGAGCCACCTGGGAAGCCCACTTACATATTCTGACTACTCCTCAGACAGTGCTTCTCGTAGTCCTCACCCAATTAACCACACAACTCCTGCTTGCTGGACCCAGAAGTTCCTGCAGCTCCAGTTTCCTCCCTCTGAGGAGTCTGTGGAGTGAAACATTTGCTCTATCTGTTTCCAAGTCATACTTGGGATTGGGTTCGAAAGGCTGTTCAGCCAGTTATTCTACCTTGGTTTGCTTTCCTGCTTCCAAAATGTTATTGCTATTATTTCTTCCTCAGATTCTTCCACACAAAGCATCTCTGTAATTACGCTAGTGGGCCAAGAGATGTTTATCTCTATGGAGAGAGTTTCCCACACCTCTGACTTGCCACTGCCAACTCCCCACACCTGCATCCTGCCGGAGGCCACATCATGAATCAAGCGCAAGGGACAGGCCTGTGTGCATTCAGGGCACCTACTTGGCCGTGCTCTTGAAACAGCAAATAAGCCATGCAAAAGGTGATGATAAGTGGATGGACTCACCTCTCCCTTGTACCTCACATGGGCAGACACAAAACTCAGCGGTCTCAGCCACCTGAGTGGAGGAGCCGAGAGCATCAGGCGCTCTGCCTTGGATACCCCCAGCCACGTCAGCAGCCTGAAGTCATTTATACTCTTATATGTGACCGTAGCTCTGCCATTCAGGAAGGAACACTGCTCAGCTCCACGTGTGCGCTCTGAGCCTTGTCCTTGTGGCTGAACTGGGCCATCTCTCCTCCTTTGCAATTGGGTGACCCGGCTTTAGAGTTTCCATGTATGTCCGTTTCTGGGCTTCCCATAAACAGGTCTCCCCACGACCTGCCACTCCTTAGGACTCTGAAGAAAGGTAAATGAGGAAAGGGCTTTTTTTTGCTTGCTGTAGTTGTTTTTAATTTTCGATTATTTATTTTTGGTGGTGCTGGGTTTTCCTTGGCGCGTGTAGACTTCCTCTAGCGTCGGCCAGAGCGGGCTACGCTCTAGTTGTGGTGCGCTGGCTTCTCGTCACTGTGGCTCCTCTTGTTGTGGAGCACAGGCTTTAGAGCACAGACTCAGTAGTTGTGGCACACAGGCCCAGTTGCCTGGGGCATGTGGAATCTTCTCAGACCAGGGATCAAACCCACATCCCCTGCACTGGCAGGCAAATTCTTAACCACTGTACTACCAGGGAAGTCCAGGGTTCATTCTTTGTGCTGTATAGTCTATGGGCTTTGACAAATGTATGATAACACGGATTCACCATTAGAGTAACATATAAAATATTTTCACTGCCCTAAAAAAAAAATCCTCTGGCTATGTTTAGTTTTGGCGGGGGGCTTCCCAGGTAGCGCTAGTGGTAAAGAGCCAATGCTTGCCAAGGCAGGAGATTTAAGTGACACAGCTTTGATCCCTGGGTTGGGAAGATCCCCTGGAAGAGGAAATGGCAACTCACTCCAGTATTCTTGCCTGGAGAATCCCATGGACAGAGGAGCCTGGCAAGTATAGTCCATAAAGTCACAAAGAGTTGAACACGACTGAAGCAACTTAACATGTTTAATTTTTAAATCTTGAACACTCTACTTAAAAGTTGATGTACCCATCATATCCACCTCTGTGCTCTTCTTCACTGGGATGGAGTGGGGAGGGGGTGAAGGGGTTGGGAGCTTCCAGAGGAGGCTGCATTTCTCAGCGCTTTGTTCTTTTCTTCTGCTCACACAATACCTCACACAATACCAGATAACTCAATGGGATTTGGTGCAGAAAGAAAGATCCGTCAAGCTGGTGTGATTGACTAACCACATCCACAAAGCACATCATTAATCCACTATGATCAAGTTGGGGGAATTCTGGTGAAGGGTTCTGAATATCTTCCTCTTCATCCCTCCCAAAATCTGGAATACTTATTCTATTGAGCTATTACACCAGTTTTAACACCTTCCTCGTGTTATGTTTAAAAAAATAAATAAATTTAAGAAAACCATTTTAAAATTATGCACAGTTGCAGCCTGGAAAACTTAAGGTGGCGCCTTATAGTATCAATTTTAGGAGCTTTATTTGGTGCATTTAACGCAACTGGTAATTGCAAAATCCACTTCGCCTGTGTAAGAGAAAAATATAGACTGTTAACTTGTTGGCCCTATGAAATTCTGCACTTGATGTTTAGTATATACTCTACCTTCATTACTTCTGGCAAGATTTCTGCCTTAGCACTCAGTTGCATTCTTTTTCCTTTTCTGTTTATTATGCTTTAATTCTGAGGACCATATGAGGGTAGAATATATTAAAAATTACCAAAATTTGTATAGGCAAACCATTTCCTTAAGTTGATGGCCAAATGTTAAAATGTTATTTTTCATATCATTTATAATCTTGTCACAGTCCACTTAATGAAGTTTGGTTAGATTTCAGTGAAAAGTATCTTCCAGAGTAGTTTTTTTTTTTTTTTTTCCTGGCGTGGGGGGTGGGTAACTTTACTACAATTAGTATGTATGGTGCAGAATTTCATGCAAATGAGGTGTGCCAGCAGTGTGATAATTTAAACGTATTTAAACAAAAACAAAAAGACGAATGCACAAACTTGCTGCTGCTTAGATCACTGCAGCTTATAGGACCCAGTTTCTTTTACTGATTTCAAAACAAAACAAAAGAAAAAATAATAAAAAAGTTGTGCCTGAAATGAATCTTGTTTCTTTTATAAGTAGCCGCCTGGTTCCTGTGTCCTGTAAAAACAGGCACTTGACCCTTGGTGTAGCTTCTGTTCGACTTTTTATCACGGGAACGGATTGGTCTGATTTCTTGGCCCTCATCTTGAATTGGCCATATACAAGGTCCCTGGCCAGTGGACTGAAGGCTTTGTCTAAGATGACATGGGTCAGCTCAGGGGATGTTGGGGAGGGTGTTTTATATTCCCCGTTGTCGTTTGAGGTTTTGATCTTCTCTGGGTAAAGAGGCCATTTATCTTTGTAAACACATAACATTTTGCTTTCTCCAGTTTTCTGTTAATGGCGAAAGAATGGAAGCGAATAAAGTTTTAATGATTTTTGAGACACTAAAAAAAAAAAAAGAAAGCCATCTAATGAAAACATAAGTCCTTTTATTTTTGTGGTGACCTATTATGATGAGTTTATAAATGTACATTTTACTCTTTTGTCAGAACATTGATACAAAGCACCTGCCTTGGTTTTCTGGAAAAGTTCACATGCTAAAAATAGCATTGGGTGATATAGTTGTGCCCTGTGTAATTTGGAGTTTCTGATAATAGAGTCAAGTCATGTTCCTTCAAGGAAAACAAGCAGGCTTGTCCTGTTTGGGCATCAAGGAGACACCCACATGGGCAGGATGACTGTCAAAATATGTAAGACTTTATAGAATATCGATACATATTGGTCTTCCCAGGTGGCTCAGTGGTACAGAATCTGCCTGCCAATGCAGGAAACACATGAAACTCAGGTTTGATCCCTGAGTTGGGAATTTCACAGAGGAGCCTGGTGAGCCACAGTCCATATGGTTGCAAAGAGTTGGACATGATTAGACTGAACATCCAGCATTGGTATGTATTTGTCAGGATGCACCAGGTTGCGGGCTTCCCTGGTGGTCCAGTGGTTAAGAATTCATCTTGCAATACATGGGACGCCGTTTCGATCCCTGGTCGAGGAAGATCCCACATGCCTTGGGGCAACTGAGCCCCTGCTCCACAACTACTGAGCCCTTGCTCTACAGAACAGTAACTACTGAGCTCATGTCTGCAACTACAGAAGCCCACACACCCTGGGGCCCATGCTCCACAAGAGGAGATGCCCTAATGAGAAGCCCACGCACTGCAACTAGAGAGTAGCCTCCCTCTCCACAACTAGGAAAAGCCTGTGCAGCAATGAAGACCCAGCACAGCCAGAATTAAAAAAAAAAAAAGATGCACCATTTTATGTTGTAGTAACAATCAACCTTCCATCAGTATCTTAAAACAGATTTATTTCTTGCTCACACTCCCTGCTCCTCCTGCATTGGTGGCAAGGCGGGAGGCAGGAGACGTATTCTGCCAACTACAGTTCATCAGAAGGATGCTGGCTGTGGAGCTGGACAAGATCCTGGAGGTGCCAGATGTGCCAGGATCAGTTCTTTCCTGAGATTGTGAGGCAGTGTGGAGGGGTCCCAGACAGGGCTGGTTTCGTGGTCATGTGACTTGTGCAGCCTCATAGACTGGCGTGTGCTCAGAAGAGTCCTATGCTTGCTTTAATACTCAGGTGACTCTGTCTTCAAACCTTCAATAATTTTTAAACAAGGAGCCTTGCATTTTTACTTTGCACAGGGCTCTGGAAATTATTGTAGGTAGCCTTCCTGGTCTAGTGGAAGGGCTATAAAATAATAGTAGAAGCACATTCTAGAAATAGGAAGCAGCAATTTTTTAACCAACCTGTAAGAAATGTTTGGGGCTTTTCCCAGATGGTGCTAATGGTAAAGAACCCACTTGCCAGTGCAGTAGATGGATGTAAGAGACACAGGTTTGATCCCAGGGTCGGGAAGATCCCATGGAGGAGGAAATGGCAACCCAATCTGGTATTCTTGACTGGAGAATCCCATGGACATAGGAGCCTAGAGGGCTATGGTCCATAGAGTCACAAGGAGTCAGACAGAACTGAAGTGATTTAGTACTAGTACTATGAAGTGTTTGATTCACTTAACAATTTATATGGCAACTAGTGCATATCAGCCCAGAGTAGGTTGATATGATATTCCTTAAGAGGACCCACATCCACTAGGAGAGCTGTTTGGGTGTAGAAGTGATTCCTTAGCTTGGAAACCAGAATGTGGTGGGAAGGAGAGGCACTTCCATCTCTCTCTGAGTCTCTCTCTCATAAGGCTACATTTTAAGGAGGAGAAATTAAAAGATATGACCTCCTGGGTGGTACAAGTTAAACATGGTACCCGCTACTTGGCCTTAGGATGGGAGCCAAAGTGGGATTGGATTTGTGTGTTCTAACAAGCAGTCTTTGCAAACAGTATTATCATTTTTATTACTCTGAGGTTATTCCCTATTGGGGCTTTTGGGTTGCAAAGAGTTGGACACGACTGAGCGACTTCAGTTTCACTATTCCCTTTTAAAATTTTTATCCCTTTATCCCTAGCAAGTACCTGTATGATCTCGCCTTCCCCTTTCAATCCTCTTCTATGCCAAAGTTGGCATGCATGCATGCGTGCTCAGTCACTAAGTTGACTCTTTGTGACCCCATGGACCATAGCCTGCCAGGCTCCTCTGTCCGTGGGATTTCCCAGGCAAGAATACTGGAGTGGGTTGCCATTTCCTCCTCCAGAGGATCTTCCACGATGCAGGGATCAAACCCGGGTCTCCTGCATCTCCTGCACTGGCAGGAGGATCTTTACCACTGAGCCACCTGGGAATTCCACACGACTTGTGTGGAATCATACCACTTAATCGTATCACTCCTTCCAGTTGATCCTGGATGTGGCCTCAGAATATCCTCCCCAAACCATGCATAGCACTCTATGTCGTCACTGAAATCATGGTAGGTAGGGACCCAAGGAAAATCCTAACCATCTCACTGCTCGCCTTTAGTCAGGCCCAAAGTAAATGTTTCAGCCTGTGACAACCATGTTATAGGATATCATTGTATAATAATTTATCTGGTCTTTGTCCTGGACTCCTGGAATGCTGTTTCTAAACTCTTGGCATTTCCTGACTGATTGGAGTATCTTTGTTATTTGCAGGGGGCACTGGGGCCACACCTGAGTTCATGCTGATGAGGTGACTTCTGATTGGCCCTATAGAGCTTCAGGCTGGCCAAGAGCTTCAGCTTCTGGCCAAGCCAGAGAGACCAACTGTGTGATTACAGAGCTGGGGCTTGAGTCAGGTGATATTGGTTCAGAGGGGTTGGGGGGGCTGAAAGATTGAGTTAATTATGTGGCTTGTGATTCCATTTATCAAGCCTGTGTAATGAAACCCCAAGAAAAACTCAGGACACTGAGGCTCGAGTGAAGTCCTGTCTAGTGAACACATACATGTGCTGGGTGGGCGATGTACTCTGGAAAGGAAACAGGAGCTCCTAGTGTGGGACCCTCCTGGACTTTTCCCTATGTGCCTTTTCAGTTGGCTGGTCCTGATTTTTGTGTGTGTGCACGCTAAGTCACTTCAGTCCTGTCTAACTCTTTGCAACCCCATGGACTGTAGCCGGTCAGGCTCCTCTGTCCATGGGATTCTCCAGGCAAGAATACTGGAGTGGGTTGCCATGCCCTCCTCCAAGGAATATTCCAAACCCAGGAATTGAACCTGCATCTCTTATATGTCTCCTACATTGGCAGGCAGGTTCTTTACCACTAATGCCGCCTGATTTGTATCCTTTATAATAAAATTGAAATCGTTAAGTCTAGTACTTGCCTGAGTTCTGAGTCACTCTAGTGAATTATCAACCTGAGCGGGTAATGGGATCCCCCAAATACCTAGCTGGTTATTCAGAAATCTGGGTGGCTTGAGGACCGCCTCCACCCCCATCCCAATGCAAATCTGTGGCTTGCTTGTGGTACAAAGGCAGTCTCATCGGAGACTGTGCCCCTAGCCTGCAGAGTCTGAGCTAACCCAGATCCCATATTCTGGGATGGGAGTTACATTGCAGGAATGCAGATGTGAAAAGCAAAGAGGAAGCCACACTCCCCTGAGGCTGCCATGGTAGCAAGCGCTGGAGATGAGGAAATCTCCAAGGGCAAAATGCACCTTTACAGACCTCACCTGATCTTGCAAGCAGGACATGTTCCTCTACTGCCAACGTGAGAGGAGCTGGGCTTCAGCTCAAATTCGCATAATGAAGTATGCAAATTTCCTCAGGCCCTGTAGGTACAAATGAGGTCACATTCATGACCTTGTTTCTCAAGTTCTTGCCAGCATCCTCCCCTGCAAAGTGCCTGTGCCCCATGAGAATTTCTGGGAGCGCCTGGGGGGTGTACTCATGAACACGCAAAGGTCTACTGGATGCTGTGCTTCCACCGGACCACACTGTGGTAGATGTCTTCCACTTGCCCCTCCAGACCACCTCCCCACCCTCCGGCCATGCCCAGTGTCCTGCAATGCTGACCTTTGTGAATGGGCTCATCCAAGGCTACTTTGCCCTGCCTTCTGGTCAGGTTCAGCCAATGGAAGGCACTGGGAGCAGGAAGTTATTGCTTCCTCGAACTTGCAGTGAGTTGTCTAATTCTCCTAACAAAGGCTGCAGCTCTGACCAGGTGGCCGTATTCTAACCACTTCAGCACTTGTGCCTTCAGGTCTAGGAGAGATGAAGCCTGCTCACCCTGGGATTCCTCACCACTTGTAAGTTTCCCTTCATACTGCCCATGTGCGCTTAGTTGCTCAGTCGTGTCTGACTTTTTTGCGACCCCATGGACGGTGGCCTCCCAGACTCCTCCTTCCAGGGAATTTCCCAGGCAAGAATACTGAAGTGGATTGCCATTTCCTCCTCCAGGGGATCTTCCCAACCCAGGGATCAAACCCATGTCTCCTGCATTGGCAGGCAGATTCCTTACCACTGTGCCACTTGGGAAGCCCCTCACACTGCCCACATCTTTGTATGTGGTCCTTCTTCAAACTCTCCTCAGTTTGAGATGCATTTGCTTCCTGTTAGAACCCTGACCACTGCTGTTTCCACTGGATATACGTCCTCAGAACCACCCCACCTCCCTATGGGCATCACCAACAATTCTACCCAGTCCTGCCCAGTCTAGTGCCTACAGCAGCACGGGAGAGAGGCTGTGCCCTACTCTGTCCCTCTGTTAAAGTGGGTCTGAGCAATGTACCTCTTGCACTCCAATGTCTTCTAGAATTTTAAGTTGAAATAGCTCTTTTTTGACCTGCATGAGGCTGGAGGAGGAGTCCTGAGAGGTCTGAGTCTGGGAGCTGGGTCTGCTACTAAATGGCTCTGTGTCCTTACGAATGTCACTCTCATATTTAGCTCTCAGTTTCCTCATCTGTAATACAAGAGTTGGACTTAGTGTTCTTTTTTTTTTTTTTTGCATTGCTCATTTTCTCTCTTTTTAAAAAATTTTATTTATTAATTTTAAAATTTATTTTTGGCTGTGTTGGGTTTTTGTTGCTGTGTAGAGGCTTTCTCTAGTTGCAGAGCACGGGCTGTAGAGCACAAGGGCTTAAGTAGTTTCAGGACGCAGGCTCTGTAGTTGTGGCACATGGTCTCAGTTGCTTTGAGGCATGTGGGATCTTAATTTGATCTCACATGATCTTGAGCAGGGATCAAACCTGTGCCCCTTGCATTGGTAGGCAGATTCTTAACTACAGGACCACCAGGGAAGCCCCTGGTCATGGTCATTTTCATTTATTCATTTTTTGGTTTTTAATTGCAATGAAGCTGTGTTCGTATCTGATGTATGGCAAAGTAATTCATATATGAATATGAACATACATATTTTTTCATTATAGGTTATTATAAGATATTGAATATAGTTCCCTGTGCTATACAGTAGGAACTTGTTGCTTATCTGTTTTATATATATAATAGTTTATATCTGATGAAATTAAAAGATGCTTGCTCCTTGGAAGAAAAGCTATGACCAACCTAGACAATGTATTAAAAAGCAGAAACATTACTTTGCCAACAAAGGTCCATCTAGTCAAAGCTCTGGTTTTTCCAGTAACCATGTATGGATGTGAGAGTTGGACCATGAAGAAAGCTGAGCTCTGAAGAACTGATGCTTTTGAACTGTGGTGTTGGAGAAGACTCTTAAGAGTCCCTTGGACTGTAAGGGGATCAAACCAGTCAATCCTAATGGAAATCAATCGTGAATGTTCATTGGAAGGACTGATGCTGAAGCTGAAGCTCCAATACTTTGGCCACCTGATGGGAAGAAGTGACTCATTGGAAAAGACCCTGACGCTGGGAAAGATTGAAGGCAGGAGGAAAGGAGACGACAAAGGATGAGACAGTTGGATGGCATCACCGACTCAACAGAAATGAGTTTTAGCAGGTTCCAGGAGTTGGTGATGGACAGGGAAGCCTGGTGTGCTGCAGTCCATGGGATTGCAAAGAGTTGGACCTGACTGAGCAACTGAATTGACTGATATCTGATGATCCCAAACTGTTGATTTATTCCCTACCCTAACTGTTTTCCTCTTTGGTAATCACATATTTGTTTTCTGTGTCTATGTGGACTCAGTGATTCTTTAGCTGCCTTGGGCCTTCAATATCACTTTAGCCAGAGTGTTTCCTGTTTGATCTATTTTTAGAATTTGGGCTTTCATGAAGATTTCCTTTAAAGCAGGGGTCCCCAACCTCCAGGCCTCGGACTGCTACATCCACTCAGATCAGCGGCAGCTTTAGATTAGAAATAAAGTACACAATAAATGTAACATGGTTGAATCATCCCAAAACCATCCCCCTACCCAGCCCTGGTCCATGGAAAAATTGTCTTTCACGAAATCTGTCCCTGGTGCCAAAAAGGCTGGGGACCACCATTTTAAAGCGTGAATTCCAAGGCTTTAAAAATGCTTGACAAAAAAAGTGGGCTAGATAACTCTAAGATTCCTTCCAGTCTCAACATTTTTTTTTCAGTCATGTCATGCAGCTTGTGGGATCTTAGTTTTCCAACCAGGGATTGAATCCTTCCCTCAGTAGTGAAAGCAGAGTTCTAACCACTGGACTGCCAGGGAATTCCCAGTCCCAACATTTTTGAGCATAAAAATCAACCTTTCCTTCCTCACCACTGTGCCACAGAGGGTCTGGTTCCAAGAATTAATGGAAAACTGATGGTTAAAGGCCCATCTCCTGCCAGGCTGTGTCATGGCAAATCGACCATGACCCTGTAAATGGCTTGCTCCCATCCCATCCATCTTTGGCATCTTCTCACTTACTTCTTGTTTACTTCTGCCAATATTCCTAGGCAAAGGGGGAAAAAACTGATTTAAAACCAATTGCATAAAATGCAAACCAGCCCAGCAAACGCAAATGTGGAAAAGATGGCAGCTTTAAATGAACTGGCTGCCGAGGTTTGCAAAGGCATGGTCCACAGCAGTGGAAGCTGGCACTCCCTCGGTGGTTTGTCCCAGACATGTGGTGCTGGAGAGGATTATAGTGCGGTGATTAATAGTTCGTGTAGCATCTGAGCCTGCTTCCTGATTATGGGGAATCTGCTCTTGCATGAGGGTCTGGCTCTGGAGCCCAAAGGGGTGAAAAAGCTCCCCTTGAACTCTGGTAGGGGGAGCAAAGACACATGAACTAAGAACAACCCATCAGAACCTCACTTGATATTTTCAATCCAGGCTGAACGATGTAATGGAAATTCCTTCTGATGGGACTGATGGCTAAGGCATTCAGTGTCTGGTGGCATTGGTAGTACCCGGGCTAGCAGCGGCCACAGTGCAAGCAGAGGGTCTAGCATCCAGTTACCTACAGTCCGTTTTGAAAGAGGCCAGATGTTACAGATGATGTGAAGGGATGTTAGTTTTTCCAGAGTTTCTGCATCTTGCCAGCCTGTGCCTTTTCCAACATTCCCCTTCTTTCTGTGGTTTCTGAGTTTCCTTGACATTCAATCTCCTTCAAACTCTCCCAAGGGATTCCCCTCTCAGGCTCTTCTCTCCATCTTCTCAGCAGATGTTTAGGCAGCTCTTGTTGCCTCTCAGAAGAGCAAGCAACACCTCTTGTGCCTTTCTCCCCACCTGCATCTTTCTACTGCCCATTTTATGCCCCCAACTGTGCCCATACAGAGCAGTGGGTACTCTTATCTTGCAAATGAATCTCCCAGAGTGAGCCTTCTTGTCACACATGTGTGTGCTGGTGGTGAAGACTGATTCATCTTACATGAAGAAAAAAGGCGTGGGACCTCCCTGGTGGTCCAGTGGTTAAAAATCTGCCTGGCAATGTAGGGGACATGGGTTCGATCCCTGGTCCGGGAAGATTCCACATGCTGCAGGACAACAAAGCCCTCGTGCCACAACTACTGAGCCTGTGCTCTAGAGCCCAGGAGCCTCAACTACTGAAGCTCGCACACTTTTGAGCCCGTGCTCCACAACAAGAGAAGCCACTGCAATGAGAAGCCCGAGTTCTACAACTGGAGAGTAGCCCCCGTTCACCACAATGAGAGAAAACCCTGATGCAGCTATGAAGAGCCCCGTGTGCTGCAACGAAGACCCAGCACAACCACAAGTAAATTAAATAAATAAACGAGAAAGTGGAAAAAAATTTTTAAAGAAAAAAAGACCTCTGAGTGACCTGGCAAAGATAAGCTTTCATTCATTTCCTTTTCACCCCCTTTCTGAACATCGCTGCTCCAGGTCTGCGGTAGACCCCATGGGGATACTGAGAAATAAATGGGTGTGTAAAATAAGGAAAAGGATGTGGGACTTTGAATTGGGAGACCTGGGCTGGGACCCTGGCCCCAGGGTCACTCACACTCTATAAGAATTGGGTAGGTTTCCTAACCTCACTGAGCTTCAGTTTCCTTATCTATAAAGTGGGCTCATTAATGCACATATTCTATGGATTGTGGGGAAATTTGTTAGATGCATCTAAGCATTCATCAAATTTACCAGTTTGTAGGAAAACACCCATACATGTGTGTTGCTGCCAACTGAAAACCCCGCAGATGATGGAGGGGCTTTCCACCTTAGTGGTGGGGGAGGCACACTTGGGAGTTGGCTACCTGGCAATGTGGGGAAAACTATTTGCAATTATGTCATATGTTAATTTATATCAGCCAAATATCTTCTTATATTTCTTGACAAGAATGCTTGTAAAATAGAGTGGGCAGGGATGCTGAACAACTAGGACAGTTGACAGAAGAGAGGGTGGCCAGAGGGAAGAAAGTGCCAGAGGAGAAAGGATATGGTCTTATTCCTCAGGATCCAAAATATCAGCTGGAGCTCCAGCCATTATATCCTTGTTCCAGAGAGCAGGATGCAGAAAGGGATAACCATTGCATGCCGTTGGCCTTCAAAGAAAAGTCTCAGAAGCTACCACACAACACTTCTACTAGCATCTCATCGACCATAACTCAATTACATGACCATATCTAGTTGCAAGGAAGGCTGGGGTATTTAGCTTTATTCCAAAGAGCCAGTGAAAACTTTGTGACCCCACAGATTGTAGCCTGTCAGGCTCGTCTGTCCATGGGATTCCCCAGACAAGAATACTGGAGTGGATAGCCATTTCCTTCTCTTGGGAATCTTCCCAACTCAGGAATCAAACCTAGGTCTCCTGCATCACAGGCATTTTCTTTACAGTGTGAGCCATCAGGGAAGCCCAAATGAAAACTGGGATTTGCCTTACTGTGAAAGAAGAGGAGAGCAATATTAGTGTTATGCATCAGTCGGCAAATGCTATAATAATTCTGCATAACAAATCACACAAAACTCAATGGCATACAACAACAAACATTGATTTTTTTCTCTCAGATCTGTAGTTTGGCTGGGAAAGCTCTGCTTGAAGCCACAAACCTCCCTGGCGCGGATTAAGCCTTCAAATTGGCTTACATCCACCTTCCTCATTTTCCTTGGACTAGCCCTGCCAGGGCACGTTCCTTTCATGGCAAGTGGCAGGAGCCCAGGAAGTTGAGCAGAGACCCTTGATGCCTCCTGAGGCCTCGTGAGTACCTCTTGCCCACACTTCATTGATTAAAACTGGTCACGTGGCTATGCCAACATCAAAGGCAGAAGTATATTTCCTTCATGCTAATGTGTACCACCGCAGAGTCACGAGTTAGGATGCAAGTATAAAACTCTAATACGTGAAGGGTCTGAAACACAGTAAACAATGATTCATCCCATGACAGAGAACAACTAACATTGCCAGGAAAGGCAGTATCCGTGGTTTTGGTCCCCTGAGACCTCCCAGGAGCCTACTGATGCTGCGGTTTCTCTAACTGTGGTTTCATGCTCTACTTTCCTACTTCTGACGGCCCCGCTTTGCAGGTGGGAGAACAAGTCCAGCCTCTCGTATAAGCTTTTCTGGCCACACTTCCTGGCTCCCCACCTCACCAGCTACCCTGTAGTTGTTTGCTTGGAGGTCTTGCAAGAGAAGCAGGGTCTCCACGGGGTTCAGGACTCCCCTGTGTGGGATGCCATCATTTTCCCTTACTCCAGTTCCCAAGGGGCCAGCCAACGTCAGATCCATTTCTCCTGTTTAGTCCCCCAAATGCAAAAGCTTCCTAGAGCTGCTGTCTCATAGAATAAGGGTTGACAGTACATCTGGCAGACAGTGAAGGCCCAGTTATCCAAACCCTCAAATCACAGAAAAGCTTGTTTATCTTTCCTGGAGTAAGACGGAATCTACAGAAGTGAAAATTTAGAACTCAGATGAGCTTTTCAAAGTGTGACCTTTCCAGAGTTTACATTCTCAATAAATCAACCTGCTAAATTGTAATTGGTTGGGCTTAAGGCAAAATTCTGAAAGGTTTGGTCAACATTTTGGCACAAATAACCTTCTGTGTATCTCAGTATTGCCACTCTACTTAGTCCATTTCCATTAGTAATGTGAACAGCATTTTCTTGAGTACAGCCCAAAGTTAGTGCATATTCGGGAGTTGGTTAAAACAGCCATTTTCCATAAAGGCTGTGACCTCTCTCTTACCACCTTCTCCTTGTAGAGACTTTTTTGATGTGGTTTTTGCAAGCTGATTTCTAAACGTCCCTTCACAAAAGTTATCTAAAAAACAAGCCATATTTTTATTGTAAAGTTAAATATCCACCTGCTTTATGGCCCAGTAGTTCTACTCCTAGATACTTTTACCTTAGATAAACAAAACTTATATCCAGCCCACACAAAGAAATCTGTGTAAATGTTTATAGCAACTTTATTCTTGGTAGCCAAATGCTGGAAAAACCCAATGATTCATCAATGGATGAATGGATAAACAAATTGCGGACTATACACACAATGGGAAACTCTTCTGCAATATAAAGAAAAGGATTACCAATATATTAAACAACATAGATGAATCTCATAGACATTATGCTGAGTGAAGGAAACAAGACACAGAAGATTAGGTACTGTTTGATTTCACTTATATGACAATCTTGATTCGTCTGGGCTGCTATAACAGAATACCACAGACTGGGTGACTTAAAAACAGCAGAACTTTATCTCTTATAGTTTGGAGGCTGGGAAGTCCAAGGTCAAAACACCAGCAGTTTTGGTGTCTGGTGAGGGCTTTCTTCCTGGTTCATAGAGTTCCCATGCTCTCACTGTCTTACATAGTAGGATGGGTGAGGGAATTTCTCCAGGATCCCTTCTATACGGGCACGACCATTCATGAGGGCTCTACCCTCATGACCTGATCATTTCCCAAAGACCTCATCTCCTAATACCATCAACAGATTAATTTTGGAGGGACATAAACATTCAGTCTGTAATAGACACTAGAAAAAAGAAAAAAACAGTTTATGGTGATAGAAGTTAGAAGAATTGGATTGACTGGAAAAGAACAAGAAGGAATTTTCCAGGAAATAGAAATGTTTTATGTCTTCATTGGTGTAATGGTTCCACTCTGTAAATATACGTCAAAACTCATCAAACTCTATAGGTTAGATCTGAGCATTTCACTGTGTGTAAATTATATCTTGATAAAAAAGATTTTTTTAAAAAATCAGGCTATTCCTCAAATGGTCTAAGAGTGAACTTGGGAGAACTGTGTCCTGAACATTTACGGAGACATCAAAGACCTTTGAGCTGGAGAGATGGTTGAGAACGTGGTCGGCAACCAGCTGGAAACATTTTCATTTTATATCATCAGTTAATCATTTAGGAAAGGGTTTTCCAAAAATGGAGAATGAGGCCCATTCAATTAGTTTCTTAAAATAATTCTACAAGTGAAAGTGTTAGTTACTCAGTTGTGTCCAACTCTTTGTGACCCCATGGACTGCAGCCTGCCAGCCTCCTCTGTCCATGGAATTCTCCAGGCAAGAAGAGTAATGGAGTGGGTAGCCATTCCCTTCTCCATGGGGTCTTCCCAACCCAGGGATTGCACCCAGGTTTCTTGAATTGTGGGCAGATCCTTTACCGTCTGAGCCACCAGGGAAGCCCCTAATTTTACAAGTGGACCTCAGTAAGCTCAAATGTCATTACTGGTGACTTTTATGTCAAGGCCCCATGGTGCTCCCTTGCTGAGGACCAAGACAGTCCAAGCCCTCACACCTGGGGCTCGGAGAGACCATGACAATTGGGTCACAGCCCCACATGATCCATGAGATTCTAAAGGTGCCAGAGAATTAGAGGATCCTGTTAGCTGGGGGTCAGGGAGCCCGGAGTGAGACTCTGCTCTTCCAACAATCTACCTTGGATTCTCCCGGCGAGAATACTGGAGTAGGTTGTCATTTCTTCCTCTATGGGATCGTCCCCACCCTGGGATCTAACTGATGTCTCTTGTATCTCCTGATTTCGCAGGCAGGTTCTTTACCACTAGGGCCACCTGGGAAGCTCCCAATCATCTATGCTGACCAGTAATTCCACCCCAGCCCTGCCAATACTCAATCAGAGAGAAGCTGTGCAGTGACCTTGGACAAGGTGTTTGTTGCCTCTCCTCGGATCTATCAGAGTCCTCAGGCTCCTAGAACAGGTTGTTCATTATGATACTCCCATGACCAAAATCCTTTTTAATCCCTGTGCTACTGTCACTGCTGGGAAAGGAGAAAATCTCCTCTGGGCTGAAGGCTTTGCTTTGTCTGATGTGGTCTGAGACTGACTAAGGCCTTAAGTTTTCCTCATAAGCTCTCTAGGGCAAGTTCTTTTGGCAAAAAGCTATACTGAAAAAAAAAAAAAACAAACAAACAGCATACTAACAAGAAACAGTAGAGAAGCTACAAAGGAAACTGGGATGTCCTTTCTCTCCTTTTTTGTCAAAATGTTCTTGCAGAGGTAGGGAGCCCACCCAAGCAGGAGGACCATCACTGAGTGCTGTCAGTTGCTAGGTGGTCCCAGCCAGACTCCTGTTCAATCGGCCTCCTGGGATGATGGTGTACAACTCACTCTAAGCACTTGGCTAAGAGATGGCTCCCTCCATTCTTTTCTTCCCACAGACTCCATCTTCGCAGTCCCATCCAGAATGCAGGACCATGTACACACAACCACACCTTCATACCACAACCATGGCAGTTTAGAAACTTTTATATTACTCCCCACATCACACACACAGAGACCACACATCACACACATACAAACACACACACTCTAGACACATATCTAGACACATATCTCTAGACACATATCTAGACAAACACACACACTCAGTTCTTGTCAACTCTTGTTCTGGGCAGAAGCTGAGTCGGTACTAGCTTTTGTATTCCCACAGTGTGTTTCTCAATCCCCAAGTCACAGGGAAACATCACCAGAGTGGATTGTTCATTTCCCCATCTGAACCACAAATAATTTGCTGAGGCACACGGATGATGCTATTTTAGACAATAGTAGACAAGCTGTCCTTTCAATCATTCAACCCAATCACTACAGTTCTGTATCATCCTGCTGATGACCACGGTCACTGGTAGAAGAAACATACATTCAGCTAGAACACACCAAGGTGCTATTATGGGTTGTGAAGTTATTGAAATTATTCTATACTGGTTGCCATACACCTGCTGTCCTGTTCCACTTTAAGACCACACTCGCTCAGCTCTGGCCCCTCTCCTGGGCTCCCCACACTCAGCAACTAAAGGGTTATAGCTTTGCCTAACAAGAGAGCCCCAAACTCTGGTCCTGGGTTGTGTTCAGCTGGGAGTTCACAATGTATCGGTTATTCGTATTTCCGTTATTTGTCATTCCCGTTCTCAAAGAATGGGTGAAAAGTAGCTTTGCCCTCTTTTCAGTCTCTTGTGATTGTCAAATATAGATTGTTTATGTATGGATTAAGTCCATCTCTGTGAATGGTGCCATAGGTGGATACTCAGTCGGATACCGCCCAGAGTCCCAGGAGGGACTTTTACCTGCCAGACCTACTCTCCAGGTGGGGCAGACGCGGGGCACAGAAAGCGCATCCAGTCCAGCAGACAAACGATGGGTCTGAGGGCGGGGGTGGCTGGACAGCAGCAGGCAGGCTCTGGGTCAGCAGTCAGCACCAAACAACAGTGGGCCCCATTGCCATGTTGAGCAATGAACATTGCTCATCCTCATCGCGCGGGAACCCAGAGAGCCTGCAGGTGGTCGAAGGTGAAGGGAGGCAGGGCCAGGCCGTCATCGGTTATTTCCTTCTCCAGCAAGTACCTATGGGATGCCTATGTGCCAGGCACTGTACTAACCACTCAGTATACTTAGAGAGCAAGACTAACCCCTGGGGGAAATGTAGGCAGCACTCATGCTAACTGCAGGGTAGACAGAAATGTAACAAGGCAATTCCAGGGACTTCCCTGGCTGTCCAGTGGTTAACATTCCATGCTTCCAATGCAGGGGGCCTGGTTCCACCCCCTGGCTGGCGAACTAAGATGCCTTATGCTGCCCGGTATGGCCTAAGGGAAAAAAAGGCAATTCCAGTCCAAAGCAATGAGCCCCACAATAGGGGAAGTGCTGCAGAGCCCAGAGTAGGTAAACTAAGTCAGACCCAGAGTGTTCAAGAAGTGCTTCTCCAGAGGGCATATGGTCTAAGCTGAGACCCTGACAATTGGGAAAGTTGTTCAAACAAATTCTTTTCTTACATATAACTTTATTTATTTATGGCTGTGCTGAGTCTGTTGCTATGAGAGCTCTTCTCTAGTTTCAGAGAGCGGGGGCTACTCTCTGTTTGCTGTACACGGGCTTCTCATTGTGGTGGCTTCTCACTGCAGACCACAGGCTCTAGAGCACACAGGCTTCAGTAATTGTAGCTCCCAGGCTCAAGCACAGGCTCGATAGTTGTGGCCCACGCATGGGCTCAGCTGCTCCATGGTATGTGAGATCCCCCCGATCAGTGATCAAACCTGTGTCTCCTGCACTGGCAGGCAGATTTTTTACCACTGAGCCACCAGAGAAGCCCCTCAGGTGAACTCTTAATGAAGAGGAAGGAACAGTATGTGCAAAGACCTGGAGGCAAGAGACAAATGGGTTTATTCAGAGAGTGGAAAGGAATTTCTCAAATCTGAATGCTTGGAGCACATGACAGCCGTGGTAGCCCACGAGGCAGTCGTGGATCAGGAGGGAAGCACATGGGCAGGCAGGTTTCCCAAGGCAACAGAGTGAGTGAGTCAAGTGCAAGGACTGAGGGATAAGCCTCCTAGCTGTGTGACGTTTGGAAGGTCATTTGACCTCCTCTACCTTAGTAGAATGGGTGTAATGCTGACTTCTGCAGGATGGAGACAGATAATGCATGTAGCACATCTAGAACTTAATGGCATGTGATGTGTCCATTCATATCAGCCATTACTGGGCCCCTAAATCCCAGGTCAGGAGTGGTTCCAGAAAGGGGGAACAGGCTGGGCCTGTAGGCCTGGACTTGCAGCTAGTCAACAGGCTTCTACCTTCAAGGAAGCACTTGAAACAAATAAAACAAATAACACAAATGAAAAATACTGGCAGTCCAGTGGTTAGGATTTCTGGGGGCCTGGGTTCGATCCCTGGCTCAGGAATTAAGATCCCACAAGCTGTGCAGCCAGTCCAAACATAAATAAATAAATTAAGACTACATTCAACACAATCACCAGGATAGGTACAATGCTCTTTCAAGTAGCATTTTGAGAGCGGCAAATTAATTTCCACAGTTTGGCTTGCCAAAGTCTTAAAACTTTTCCTGTGAAGGAAGCACAATGTCCTCCTTTTTAGAGAAAAAAGACTTCACCTGGAGAGTCCATGGCCCAGAGTGGGTCAGTTTCTCTGTTTCCTCCATCCTACCTGGGCCCGTAAGCTTGATGCCCCCTGTCACTGTGCCCGGCCAAGTACGAGAATAATAACTCCTCCCTTTCAAAGGACAGTTTTTTGAGCAACCTGACTGTAGGCACACCTACTGGCCCTTAGGGCTGCTCCCCAGAGGGCTCATCAACCTCCTGGGAGGTCCCCAAGTCACCAGGACGCGGCTGGGTATTGGGTGGATGCACGAAGGATGGTCTCTCCAGCTACAACCTGACGTCTCCTTGTTAGGGCTGCCCTGACCTAACAGCTTCCCCAGCATAGTGCTAGACACTTGAGGTTACTCAGTAACCCCTTAGTAATCATACACCTATGATGAGCAAACATACCTAGGTAGGTGTGTATTCCTATGTCATGATGTCAAGGGCAGTTCTCAGAAGGTTGTTTGAGTACTGTGAAAAATGAGCAAAAAGAGCTGGACTTGGGCAGTTGTTTCATAGTCTTGGTCAGGATGGGTCCATACAAAGAGGATTTATTGTAAGGCTTCCTTGGTGGTTCAGTGGTAAAGAATTTGCCTTCATTGTACGGGACCTGGGTTCAATCCCTGGATTGGGAAGATCCCCTGGAGAAGGGAATAGCCACCCACTCCAGTATTCTTGGCTGGAGAATCCCATGGACAGTGGAGCCTGGTGGGCTACAGTCCATGGGGTTACAGAGAGTCCACAGGACTGACTAACACTTTCACTTTCACAGTAACCTCAGGGAGCACACCTGCTGGAGTCAGAATTCAAATCTGGTGACTCGAATCCCATCCCCCACCCCTCCACAACCCATCTCTCCCTGAGTTCTTTCGTCTCTGCTTCAAAGTTAAGAATTTTTTCTGCAGGCTTTGGATATCTCCTGCTTTGCAATAACTCATTGTTTTGGGGTTACCATGCTACCCCGAACCGCTTCAACCCTGGATGATCTTACAACTCCTGTGGCCCACAATATAACACAATAGATTGTTTCTGTGTCTCTTACTGTGAATGCCTGAGAATCTAATTGGCTCAGCTTGGATCAGCTCTTCCTTGTGATCTAATTGGTTATGGCCAAAGGTGGGTCTCCCAGGAAAATATGGTCACTCAGGCTGCCCCCACCTTTCTGGAAGGGTGCAGAGTACCTCCCAATTAAAAGGTCTTTGGGGGTTACACATCCCAAATCTGCTGAACACACCGAATTCCCAATCGTGCGAGAGCCAACAGTAAACTCTTCCTCCACATGTACATTGGCCCAAGGTTGTTCATTTTAAGAAGGATTTGGGGGGCTGCCCACATAGGGCTTCCCTGATAGCTCAATTGGTAAAGAATCTGCCTGCAATGCAGAAGACCTTGGTTCAGTTCCTGGGTCAGGAAGATCCGCTGGAGAAGGGAAAGGCTACCCACTCCAGTATTCTTGGGCTTCCCTTGTGGCTCAGCTGGCATGAAATCCACCTGCAATGTGGGGGACCTGGGTTTGATCCCTGGGTTGGGAAGCTCCCCTGGAGAAGGGAATGGGCTACCCACTCTAGTATTCTGGCCTGGAGAATTCCATGGACTGTATAGTCCATGGGGTCGCCAAGAGTCGGACATGACTGAACAACTCTCACTTTCACTTTCCTCTACCCCCCACAAAATATTTAAGGCCCTGGAAGAAGAGAGAAAATTTTGAAGTAGAAGAGTCCTGATCTCTGAGATCAGTTTCTAGTGATAGAGACTCAATCAGTCAATTACACAGTGATTGAGTCAAACGTTTACCTTTGACTAGGTAAAAGTTAGACTATGGAGTAATTTTAGGGGCAGGACCGTGGGAACACAAGCTTGGAAAGTGAGCCAACAAGACTGGATCAAAATCAGCAGCTATCTTCAACCATCAAATTGACAAAAATATTAAAAAAAAGTGACAACACCCAAGTTTGACAGGTTGTGAGTGAACAAGCACAGTCATCTACTGCTGATGGGAGTAAAAATCAAATGGAGTGATACTGCTGTAGGCTATCTGGCAGTCTCTACCAAGAACATAAATATGAATCCCACCAATTCTAGGTCCAGGAAAGATGAAAGCCACCAAGTGTTATAAGACAATGAGGACGTGTGGATGACTTTGATGACATGAGCCAGCACTCAGAAGCATTTATACCCTTTCTACTGTGTAATGACTCCTCTCCTAACCCCATATCAATAGCATAACGGAGACCATCAATAACTTTTCCTGATTAATTGTGCCTTTCTCAAACGAAAGCAGGACATGAGAGCAGACAAAGCAAATAAGACATAAACCAACTATCCTGAGTTAGTAACTGTACTCTTTCTCAGAATCATTCTCAGTATAACCTACACAGTCCTTCCTAATCAAGATACAACTTTTATTCCATTTTTTATTCATACCTGCTTGCTCCATCCCTGTCCCCTGCCCTGCTCTCTGGACAACCCTGTGGGATTCCTCAAGTCAAATGGCACTATATTTGTGAGGATATTTATTCTCTTTTTTCTTTTTTAAAAAAGATTATTTATTTTTGGCTACACTGGGTCTTCTTTGCTGTTTGCACTGGGTTTTCTCTAGTTGTGGCGAACAGGGGCTGCTTTCTAATTGTAGTGTTCAGGCTTCTCATTGTGGTGGCTTCTCTTGCTGTAGAGCACAGGCTTCAGTAGTTACGGCTTCAGTAGTTAGGGCTCTTGGGCTCCAGAGCATGGGCTCAGTAGTCACAGCACATGGTCTTAGTTGCTGCGGGACATGTGGGATCTTTCTGGACCAGGAATCAAACCCATGTCCCTGCATTGGCAGGCTGATTCTTTACCACTGAGCCACCAGGGAAGCCCTCTCTTATTTTCTTTCTAACCAGTCAAGTGGGCTTAATGCTGCCGATCAGATTTTCAAGTCATTATTCAATTTTCCCTTCCCCGGAAGGGAGACCCTGCAAGGACGACCTTACAGGCTGACACAGGTAGAGTCTAAGATGGAGCCCAGAGAGTGATCCTAGGAGCGTTTCTTACCCACAGCCTGACCCACAGTGCTGCAAAGTCAGGCTTGTGTTTGCATCTCTAGCTTTTCCGAAAGTCAGAAGAAAGTTATTTGGTTACATTGATCACACTCTGATACGTTGACCTTGCAAAGTTAAACTTTAAAATGCCACAAGTAGGATTTCTCTGGTGATCAATCCAGTGGTTAAGAATCCACTTGCCAGTGCAGAGGACATGGGTTTGATCCCTGGTTCGGGAAGATTCCACATGCCAAGAGGCAACTAAACCCATGTGCCACAACTACTGAAGCCTGAGCACCCTAGAGCCTGTGCTTGGGGACAAGAGAAGCCACTGCAATGAGAAGCCTGAGTACCACAATGAAGAATAGCCCCCACTCATCACAACTAGAGGAAGTCCACAAGCAGCAATGAAGACCCAGCACAGCCAAAAATAAATAAAAATTTTACAAAAGAAATGCCACATGTTTTCATACCTAGAAATTTAACTAAAGTTGTTTCTGCTTTGAGTTGCATAATTTACTTGAAAATTGCAGTCTACTTATGGTTTTATCTGAAAGTTTTATGTCAACTTTTGACCCAGAATACTGGAGAAAATGATGAAATGAATGGTACTATCTTCATCTAACACATTTAACACCATGCCTGAAGCAGAAAAGATGGTCTGTCAATGGTAGCAATGTTCATTTTCCTTCATCCTTTTTTGACAAATAAACATTTTCAAAGTTTATATCTAAGTCAGAGGAGTTAGAAGAAATAGCAGTCATATCCTGTACTTGAGATAGGAAGATTTTTAAGAGACACTATAGTTATTTTCCAAAATTTCTTTTGACATTTGGGGCCAGATCATCTTTGTTGCCTAGGAGCTGTATATCATAGGTTGTTTAGCAACAACCTTATGCCAACATAGGTTGTTTAGCAACAACTGGATGCCAACAGCACCCCCTTCTTAACTGTGACAACCAAAAATGTCTTTGGATGCTGCCAAATGTCTCCTGTAGGGAAAGAAGGTACAAAATTACCCCCCTCTGTGAGCAACTCATCATTGTCAAATCATTTGTATGAGCTGTAACAGCAGGGGAAAAAATTCTATGGTCAACCACAACTGCCTTATAAAGAAGAAAATCTGTTATGCAATAGGCCTTTTGGTTCAGCTCTGATCACCTGATAGATTTAGACATGCTCAGGTCAACTTGGAGCTGGATTTGTCATCAGGCAGCCATCAAAAGTGATCATTCCCAGGAGAAGTGCTAGAGAAATCTTGACAATTAGACCACCCAGAAATGCTGGATACAATATTTTCACAAACATCTTTTAAGATATAGAGTTAAAGTAGAGGGAAAGTAAGAGAAATCTACAGAGGTTCAAGATAAGAAAACCAAAATACAGGGCTAAGCAAATGCTAAAGTTAGAACTCATCCAGAAGACACCTGCCAATCCTTGAGGGCCTAGAGCTGTGTCATTGTCCTAGGTCTTGTGTACTGGCAGTAGGAGCAAGTTCTGGAATCTGTGTGGTCTGGACAGTAGGATTAGAGACTCTTTCGTCAAACCAGTACCTCTGAAAGGTAAAACTCTTGGTGGGTGAACTAGAAAAACAGGCAGGTTTGATTCCTGGTTGGGGAACTAAGAAGCTGTGAGGCCATTTAAAAAGAAAATTATCAAATCACAAATAAAGAGAGCAAAAGAAGAAGAAAAAAAGAATTATGAAAACACCACCAAAGCAATTAGCAAAATGGCACTACGTAAATAGCTATCAATAATTGCTTTAAATGTAAATTTCAATAATTGCTTAAATGTAAATGTTCTAATCACATAGAGAGGCTGGATGGATACAAAAACAAGACCCACATATGTGCTGTCTACAAGAGACTCACTTCAGATCTAAAGATACATAGAGAATCAAAGTTAGGGTTTGGAAAAGGGTATTTCATGTAAACAGAAATGAAAAGAAACCGGGGAGGGAGTTCCCTGATGATAGTAGTTAGGATTCTGGGCTTCCACCGCCATGGCCCAGGTTCAGTCTCTGGTCAGGGAACTAAGATCCTGCAAGCTGCATGGCCAAAAAAAAAAAGAGAAAGAAAACTGAAGGAACAATACTTACATCAGAAAAAAATAGAATTTAAAACAAGAGACAAAGAAAAACATTATATAATGATAAATGGATTAATACAAAAAGAAGATAGCACTGGAAAATATATATGCACCTTAAATAGGAACACTTAAATACACAAAGCAAATGTAACAATATAAAAAGAGAAATTGAAAACCACTAAAGAAAATCAAAGAGAACATTTTAAAAATACACAGAGACAAATGAAAATGAAAACAGAACAATACAAAATCTATGGGGTGCAGCAAAATCATTTCTACGAGAGAATTTTATAATCATACAACCCTACCTCAAGAAACAAGAAAAACCTCAATTAAATCATCTACTCTTACAGCTTAAAGAATTAGAAAAAGAAAAACAAACAACACCCAAAATGAATAGAAGAAAATAGATAATAATAAATATCAGAGCATAAATCTTAATAAATGAAATAGAGACTGAAAAACAATAGAAAGCATCAATGCAACTAAGAGCTGCTTCTTTGAAAAAAAATGCAAAACCTTTAGCCAGACTCATCAAGAATAAAACAAAAAAGTGTAAGTCACTCAGTCATGTCTAACTCTTTGTAATCCTATGGACTATCTATAACCCACCAGGCTCCCCTGTCCATGGGATTCTCCAAGGAAGAATACCGGAGTGGGTTGTCATTCCCTTCTCCAGGTTATCTTCCCAACCCAGGGATCAAACCCCGATCTCCCACATTGCAGTCAGATTCTTTACCACCTGAGCCACCAACAGTAGCTATCAAGGGAAAAAAAAGAAAAGGTAGCTATCAAGAAAAAAGAGAGGGCCCAAATAAATAAAATCTGGAATGAGAACAAAGACTGCTACCTCTGTCTGTTGCACACGGTAGGGTGTCACTCCAGGGCCTTGTGTCAGATGTGTAAGTTCCCCTGTCCATTAACCCATTTATGTCTCTGGAGAATAAAAATAAAGAAGCAAAAGAGGAGAAGTTAAAACTGACAGTATAGAAATACAAAATATAGTGAGATGACTATAAACAATTATATGCCAATAAATGAACAAACTATAAGAAATGGATAAATTCTTGGAAATATGCAGTCTCCTAAGACTGAGTCTGGAAGAAATAGAAAATATAAACAGACAGGTTCAGTTCAGTTCAGTTCAGTTGCTCAGTCGTGTCTGACTCTTTGTGACCCCATGAATTGTAGCACGCCAGGCCTCCCTGTCCATCACCAACTCCTGGAGTTCACTCAAACTCATGTCCATCGAGTTGGTGATGCCATCCAGCCATCTCATCCTCTGTCGTCCCCTTCTCTGCCTGCCCCCAATCCCTCCCAGCATCAGGGTCTTTTCCAATGAGTCAACTCTTCGCATGAGGTGGCCAAAGTACTGGAGTTTCAGCTTTAGTATCAGTTCTTCCACCAGTAATTAAATTGAGTCAGCAATTTAAAAATCTCTAAGCAAACAAAAGTCCAAGACCAGATGACCTCACAGGTGAATTCTACAAAACATTGTGATTCTTCTTAAGAAGAATTAACCTCTATCCTTCTACAACTATTTCAGAAAATTGTAGAGGAAGGAATTCGTCCAAACTCATTCCATGAGGACCACATCACCCTGATACCAAAACCAGAAAAGACACACAAAAGGAAAATTACTAGCCAATATACTGGTGAATATAGATGCAAAAATCCTCAGTAAAATAATAGACAACTGAATTCAACAAAACATTAAAGGTTCCATACACCGTGATCACCCTGGAGGAGGGAATGGCAACCCACTCCAGTATTCTAGCCTGGAGAATCCCATGGACAGAGGAGCCTGGCTGGCTACAGTCCACAGGTCACGAACAGTCAGACACGACTAAAGCAACTTAGTGTGGCACAGCACACCATGATCAAGTGGAATTTATCCCAGGGATGCAAGGATGCTTTCAACTTTTCATTATTAACATTATGTTGGCTGTGGATTTGTTAAATATGGCCTTTATGTGTAGGTAGGTTCCCTCTATACCCACTTTGTTGAAAGTTTTTTTTATCATAAATGAATGTTGAATTCTGTAAAAAGCCACAGAGCATGGCCACAAAAATAGAATAAAATAAAATCAGACTGTCACGCAGCAATAGATAACTGAAACAACACCCAACACAAACATGTACATAAATTCATTAAAAGATAAATATGAGAATAGAAACACTATTTGTACTAGCTCCAAGCTGGTGACCCTCAAAATGCCCATCAACAGTGGAATACATAATTTGCAGTATATTCACACAGAGGAATGCTATATGACAAGAAGAATAAACAAATCATGGCCACAGACAACAACATACATGATATCCACAAACATTTAGGGCTTTGAACAACAGAACCCAGACACAAAAAGAATGTACATGGATTATTCTATTTATACATAATCTTATATAATTTTAAAATAGGCAAAACAAACAAATCTATGATGTTAGAAGTCAGCATAGTGGTTGCCCTTGAGGGGCGTACTGACTGGAAGATTTATACTATGGATAATGTTCTGTTTCTTGAGTTGAGTATCAGTCACACAGGTGTGATCAGTTTGTGAAAATTTGTCAAAATGTTTACTCTAACTTGTATGCTTTTATATACATATATTACCTTCCAGTGAAAAGTTCAAGAAAGTTGTTCCTGGGAGGCAATGAAATGGAGTCTTTCAAGGGGAGAAATATGGAGAGAACAGAGACAGTAACTGAAAGATGATGGTCTTGAGGTTTAAAAGAAACAATCTTGGTTCCTAGAGAAAGCTAAAAGAGCCTGGAAGCCTACTAATTTTTCAAGGGAATTTTATTGCAAAAAAAAAAAAAAAATCCCAAGACTGGCCTGGTACAACCTCTGAGAGTTAATCCACTCCCTTCCAAAGTACACTTTAAACCTCAAGTCTGTACCAGCAGAAGCAAACCGTGAAGGCAATGAAGCTCCAAGAAGCAGACCTTCCAGTGCCCACCCAGATGTGGACATGGAGGATGAGAGACAGGGAAGAAGCTGAGAAGGCAGAGCTGTGAACACAAAGGATCTTTATGTGATATAGAGTCTCTCCCTCCCTTACACCATCCAACTGACTGGAATAGAGATGTGAGGGCTGGAGCTCCAGAAGCCAACTTGGACCTTGAGTAAGGGAACCATGGGTTATAAAGCAGTGGAGTGATGAGATAAAAGGAGGGTTTTCAGGACAGTGAAACAATCCTGTATGAGACTCTAATGGTGGATACATAGCATACATTAGTCCAAACTCATAGAATATATGACACCAAGCTGCACTAATGTAAACTATGGACTTTGCATGATGATGCATCAATGTAAATTTATCAGTTGTAACAAATGTACCACCCTGGTGGGATATATTGATGGTGGGGAGACTGTGCATGTGTGCAGACAGTGGCTATATGGGAAATCTCTATAAATTGCCTTCTGCTCAATTTAGCTGTGAACTTAAAACTGCTCTTAAAAAGTAGTTGTTTTTAAAAAATGGAAAGCAAGGGACTTCCTGGATGATCCAGGTGACTAAAACTTTGTGCTATCAATGCAGGGAGTGCAAGTTCAATCCGTGGTTGGAGAACTAAGATCCCACATGCCTTGAGGAGTGGCCAAAAAAAAAAAAAAGATTAAAAAATGAAAAGCAAAAATTAGAATAATAAGAAGAAATTGACTTATCTGTCATTATAGTAGGAGATTTTAATACATTTCTCTGTAATTTACAGGCCAAGTAGATAAAAATTAAAAATCAGTAGGACTATTGATGATTTGCACAATGCAAAAATGCTTGACTTGCATAGTATTCTGCACTAACTGATATAGTGTTCACTCCATTAGGTGAAAAGAAGGCAAAACCATGCAGAGCAGCTCCTAGAATGCTCCATGTTCTAAAGGGCAGAAGCAGGGACAGCCCAGGCAAAGCAGTCAGCATCTAGGCCAGCCAACCCAACTGCCCCCCTTCCTACTAACTGTAAGGACACCCCTTGTCTAGGGATTTTTCCAAGGCCATTGCTGAGTACAGTGTAGGGGAGGATTCCCCATCAGAAGCTGCTTTAGATGCTTCTCAGCGTCCTTGCAGGGCTTGGACTGCCCTGGGGTTTGAGCAATCACAGATCACTGTTCGCCAAACTTGGGGATTTTCTGGAAATACATCCCTGCAGTCCTAGTGGGCATGTATTCTATTTGAGTTCACAAACTCTGTTAACTAATAACTAACTCCAGAGGTCTATCCAGACCATAGATCTGGAACTGGACTTGCCCTTATGGTTTCTGACTCAGAGATAAGCATTGCCCCTTTGGTCTCATGCTCTAACTGAGGGCTGTCTCGGGAACTTGAAAGAAGAAACAGAGCTACTCTGACTTTTACCTCCAGTCTGAATCCCAGTGCATGTTGGGGAAAGAGACAATTTATTAACTCCAATTACAGGTAGATTCAGGGATAGACCTGGCTGTGTATGAGTGTGTGCTAAGTTGTTTCAGTCATGTCCGACTCTTTGAAACCCTATGGACTGTAGACAGCCAGGCTCCTCTGTCCATGGGATTCTCCAGGCAAGAATACTGGACTGTGTTTCCATGCACTCCTCCAAGGGATATTTCCAACCAGGGATCAAACCCATGTCTCTTATTCCTCCTGCATTGGCAGGGGGGGTTCTTTACCACTAGCACCACCTGAGAAGCCCCAGACCTGATTATAAGCCGAGCTAGATCCTGAAGCTCAAATGATGTCCAGACTCTTATCTTCCATCTCTCAGTTCTGCTTGCTTCTTCTTGGCCTGACGCTAAATCAGTCTGTGTCCAGATGGTGGGGAAAATAGTTCCCAGAAGCCTGAGATTCCTACCCTTTCAAATTAGCCAATAGCTAAGAGAACATCTGTCTCCCTATATCCATTTCAGGTAATTCTCTGATTGGTTTATCTTGAGTCACATGACCATCCTGGTGACCATATGACTAGGGCACTTGGGTCAGCATGTAACGAGGGTAGGAAAGGGGCCCTGAAACTATGATTGACAGCTCTGTAGGGACTATATGAAGGTGAGTAAAGTGCTGTCAAGGAAGGGGTGCTGAATAGACAAAGACAATAAAAGTTCACAATAGAGGGGCAAGAGAAAACCAAGGCCAAAGGGTAGGATGAGGCTTGGGGAGTAATCCCGCATGAGTTCCTGAACATTTCTTATAAGGGACCTCCAATACAACTCTGAGTTTCCTGACAATGAAAACCAGAAGGAAAGATGATCAGTGATACAAACAGATACTAGTCCAGGTCTCCAGGCCCTAGGAAGTCCACAGCGTGTCCCAAGTTTCCTTCTGTTTCCCTGGAGCCTCCTTTCTCATGGCTCTTGATCCCACAAGCTCTACCTCCCCTCCACATGGCCCCAGACACAAGGCTTACCTTTTATTTGACTTCTACAAAAGATTCCACTCACACAAAGTAGCTAGTGAAGATTTTCACAGGAAGACAAGGTTGGGAGGATGCAGGGTGGTGTTCAAATATCCTTTGGCTCTGATTATGGATTGAACTTTGCTAAACCCCCCTGCCCAAATTCATATGTTGACGTCCTAAGCCCAGTGCCTCAGAATGTGACTCTGTTTAGAGATAGTGTCTTTAAAGATGAAGTAAGGGGTGGTGGTGGTGGGATGAACTGGGAGATTGGGATGGACATCTATACACTATTGATGGGTGGTGGTTTAGGTTTAGTCACTAAGTTATGTCCAACTCTTGAGACCCCATGGATTGTAGCCTGCCAGGCTCCTCTGTCCATGGAATTATCCAGGCAAGAATACTGGAGTGGGTTGCCATTTCCTTCTCCAGGGATCTCCCCAACCCAGGGATAGAACCCTGGTCTCCTGTGTTGAAGGCGGATTCTCATTCTAACCAACTAAGCTACCAGGGATGCCCTATACACTATTGACATCAAGCTTCCCTGGTGGCTCAGGGAATAAAGAATCTGCTTGCAATGCAGGAGACCCCGGGTTTATCCCTAGGTTGGCCCTAGAGAAGGAAATGGCAGCCCACTCCAGTATTCTTGCCTGGGAAATCCCATGGATAGAGGAGCCTGGTGGGCTACATTCCATGGGGTGGCAAAGAATTGACTAAACTAAACTAAAATTTTCACTTTCATAGATTATTGATACTATGTATAAAACAGATAACTAATGAGAACCTACCATATAACTTTGGGAACTCTACTCAGTGCTCTGTGGTGACCTGAGTGGAAAGGAAATCCAATGAAGGAGGGATATGGGTGTATCTATATAGCTGGTTCACTTTGCTGTATAGCAGAATCTAATACAATATTGCAAAGCAACTATACTCCAATAAAAATTAATTTTAAATAAAATAATTTTTATAAACAATAAAAAATAAATACACAGTGATGAAGTTTAAAATGAGGTCTCTAGAAGGGGCCCTGCTCCAGGATGACTGGTGTCCTTACGAGGAGATTAGGACACAGGCATATACCAAGGGAAGATCATGTGAGGGCGCAGGGAGAGGGCAGCCACCTGCAAGCCAAGGAAAGAGGACCTAGAAGAAATCAACCCTGTGGCCACCTTGATCTCAGACTGTCAGTCTCCAGAACTGTGAGAAAATTAAATTTATTTTAAGCCACCCAGCCCACAGTACTTTGTTGTGACAGCCCTAGCAAATTAATATAGGCCCCCAGCCATTGGCCTTCACCTCACCCACTACCTTACAGACATCCCTCCCCATACCTCCTCTGGCTTTGCTGAATTTCCTCTTCTCTTTCTCAGAGGTCAAAGTCCTCTCTTTATCTCAGGCAAAACAGCCTGTGCCATATCTTAAGTTACTTGGCCGTATATTTGGTAACTCACAAATCTTGGACTCCTACCCCATGTCTCACAGTTTATCAAAATATTTTCCCAAACAAGGATTATTTTCAGCCTAAGCAATACCAGCAACTGAAGCTCAAAACAGTTGCCCTCCTTTTAGCATTGTGCCTTTGATGAAGACAACACTTGTGTTAGAGAAGTGTCCCTGTGACTCTCACATAAAGGACACTGAGTCATGTTCAGGGCGTCCACCACCGATGCCCACAAGAAACCCAGTCATCTCAGGTACACAGTGTGGACCCTGAACCCAAGGGCAACAGTCGTGGAAGCAGGTGGGAGACTTGTAGGGAAAGTCAGTATCCAAAAAAAGGAGTTCAAGTGCATAGCCTTGAACTAAAGTGCACAGTCTGGCTCCATCAAATCTGAAGGATACATACCTTGAGTGTTTTCAAGAAAATTCTCTGTGAGGGTTGAGATTAGAGCTGGCAGCAGTAGCTCAAATCTAAAAGCCTCACAAGGCCACCACACTCTGGCATTGCAGCTGTAGAGTAGAGCAGATTTGCAGTTTTAAAATCACCCTGATGGCTCAAACAGTAAAGAATCTGCCTGCAAAGCAGGAGACCCAGTTCTATCCCTGGGCTGAGAAGATCTCCTGGAGAAGGGAATGGCTACCTTGCCAATAGTATTCTTGCCCGAAAGAGTCCACGGACAGAGGAGCCTGGCAGACTATAGTCCATGGGGTCATGAAGAGTCAGACACAACTGAGCACCTAAAACTTTAAAACTTTTTAAAAATTTGAGTAAAATACTATTACTGTGCTCATTTTTAAAAGATTTTTAAAAACTATTTTATTTTATTGGCTGTGCTGGGTCTTCTTTGGTGCTTGAGGGCTATTCTTAGCTGTGGTGGGAGGGCTGTTGATTGTGGTGGCTTCTCTTGCGCAGCACGGGCTCTCGGCATGTGGGCTATTGACAAACAGGGGCTATTCTTAGCTGTGGTGGGAGGGCTGTTCATTGTGGTGGCTTCTCTTGCGCAGCACGGGCTCTAGGCATGTGGGCTTCATGCCTAGAATTGTGTTGCATGGGCTTGGTTCCTTCAAGGCAAGTGGGATCTTTCCAGACCAGGGATTGAACCTGTGTGCCCTGCGTTGGCAGACAGATTCTTAACCACTGGAACACCGGGGAAGTCCCTAAAGGTTTTTTAAAATATTTATTTATCTAATCTATTTCTTTATTGGCTGTGCCAGGTCTTAGTGGTGGCATGCACAATCTTTAGTTGTAGCATATGGGATCTAGTTCCCTGACCAGGGATTGAACCCGGGCTCCCTTCATTGGAAGCTTGCAGTCTAAGCCACTGGACCACCAGAGAAATCCCTGTGCTCCTTTTACATTTGAGGAAATTGAGGTTTAGTCTGGTTGAGTAAGGTCAAGATCAGAACCAAAATTTTTACTCTCGTCCATTTGCTGCTGAGAGCTCTAAACTTCTAAAATCGAGTTCTTGACCATTCTTAGTGTGAAAAGCCTTATATGTGAGTGGTTAAGAGTGGAAACTGTGGGTTCAAATCCTGGCTTTATTATTTAGTAGCTGAGAGATTCAGTGTGTTATGTACCCAGTCCTTGCTTCTTTAACTGTAAAATAAGGAGTGGAATGGTACTTGTTTCATGGGGTTGTTCTGAGAATTAACTGAGCGCAGAATAATGCCTAGCATATAGTAGGTACTTACTGCACTTAAAAGAACGTCTTTATTTATTCACTTATTTTTTGTTGTGCTGGGTCTTCACTGCTGTGTGTGGGCTTTCCCTAGTTGTGACAAGCTTGGGCTACTCTTCCTTGCAGGGCACAGGCTTCTCATTATGGTGGCTTCTCTTGTTGCAAGCACAGGCTCTAGGGCGTGAGGCCTTTTGTAGCTTCCAGGCTCTAGAACACAGGCTCTGTAGTTGTGGTGCACCGAGGCCTGTGGACTCTCCAGACCAGAGATTGAGCCCATAAGCCCTGCACTGGCAGGCATATTCTTATCCAGTGCACCACCAGGGAAGTCCCCAATTTTTTGCACTGGGTCTTCGTTGTGGTGCAAGGACTTTCTCTAGTTGTGGCACTTGGGCTTCTCTTGTTCTGGAGTATGGGCTCTAGAGCACGTGGGCTCAGTAATTGTTAGCGGGTGGACCTAGTTGCCCCTCGGCATGTGGGATCTTAGTTCCTTCACCAGGGATTGAACCCATATCTCCTGCATTGGAAGGCAGATTCTTAACCACTGGACCACCAGGGAAGATCCCTTGATGCACTGTTATCTTCTTCTCTAAATAGAGCTTCTTAGTATCTGTCTTACAAAAAAGATCTTAATGACCCAGATAGCCATGATGGTGTGATCACTCACCTAGAGCCAGATGTGTTGGAGTTCCAAGTCAAGTGGTACTTAGGAAATATCACTATGAACAAAGATAGTGGAGGTGATGGAACTCCAGCTGAGCTATTTCAAATCCTAAAAGATGATGCTGTGAAAGTGCTGCACTCAATATGCCAGCAAATTTGGAAAACTCAGCAGTGGCCACAGGACTGGAAAAGTCAGTTTTCATTCCAATCCCAAAGAAAGGCAATGCCAAAGAATGCTCAAACTACTGCACAATTGCACTCATCTTACACACTAGCAAAGTAATGCTCAAAATTCCCCAAGCTAGGCTTCAACAGTACGTGAACCAAAAACACAGAGGTATTCAAGGCGGATTTAGAAAAGGCAGAGAAACCATAGCTCAAACTGCCAACATTCGCTAGATCATAGAAAAAGCAAGAGAATTCCAGAAAAACACTTACTTTTGCTTCATTGAGTATGCTGAAGCCTTTGACTGTATGGATCACAACAAACTGAAAAATCCTGAAAAAGATGGGAATACCAGACCACCTGACCTGCCTCCTGAGAAACCTGTATGCAGGTCAGGAAGCAATAGTTAGAACTGGACATGGAACAATGGACTGGTTCCAAATTGGGAAAAGAGTACGTCAAGGCTGCATATTGTCACCCTGCTTATTTAACTTATATGCAGAGTACATCATGCAAAATGCTGGGCTGGATGAAGCACAAGCTGGAATCAAGATTTCCAGGAAAAAAATCAATAACCTCAGATATGCAGATGACACCACCCTTATGGCAGAAAGCAAAGAGAAACTAAAGACCCTCTTGATAAAGAGAAGAGTGGAAAAGCTGGCTTAAAACTCAACATTCAAAAAACAAAGATCAAGGCATCCCATCCCATCACCTCATGGCAAATAGATGGGGAAACAATGGAAACAGTGAGAGACTTTATGTTCTTGAGCTCCAAAATCACTGCAAATGGTGACTGTGGCCTTGAAATTAAAAGATGCTTGCTCCTTGAAAGAAAAGCTATGACCAACCTAGAGAGCATATTAAAAAGCAGAGACATTACTTTATTGACAAAGGTCTGTATTATCAAAGCTATGATTTTTCAGTAGTCATGTACCGATGTGAGAGTTGGACCATAAAGAAGGCTGAGAGCCGAAGAATTGATACTTTCGACCTGTGATGTTGAAGAAGACTCTTTAGAGTCCCTTGGATAGCAAGGAGGTCAAACTAGTCCATCCTCAAGGAAATCAGTCCTGAATATTCATTGGAAGGACTGCTGCTGAAGTTGAAGCTCCAATACTTTGGCCCCTGATGGGAAGAACTGACTCATTGAAAATGAGAAAGATTGAAGGCAGGAGGAAAAGGGAATGACAGAAGATGAGAAGGTTGGATAGCATCACCGGCTTGATGGACATGAGTTTGAGGAAGCTCCAGGAGTTGGTGATGGACAGGGAAGCCTGGTGTGCTGTAGTCCATGGTGTCGCAAAGAGTTGGACATGATTGAGCAACTGAACTGAACTCAACTGAGCCTTGTCTTATCTGTAGTAATAGGTAAGTAACAAGCACCTACAAGGTGCGAAGCTCAGCCCCTGCCTTCAGGCTGCCCTGGAAGAGGGCATGGGGGGCAGACACTATAGAGCTGAGGCACTGAGGCCCCATGTGGAAGTCACAGCAAGCTTCTGAGAACAGAGTGGCAAGCATGCTCATGGAAAGAGAAGGTGCAACCACTTCTGCTTTGGATCTAGGAGGATAGGGACCAATTTTCCAGGAGAGGCACGGTTTGTGCACACAGGATGTCATTAGGAACCAGTGCTGGGTGTGCAGTGCGTGCTGGCAGGAGGGAAGGTAGAGTCATTCTGAGCAGTTTGTTGGGGCAGAATAAAGGGCAATTGAGATGCAGATGTAACAGTGAAGATCAGATATGCTTATCGACTGGACAAATGGCTCAGATGGGCATTTTAAGTAGTTCTGACCAGCCTGGGGGTGGTCGAGTACATAAGGGAGGCTAATAATGTGTCTGTGGTCTAGAAAGACTCCATTCAGGTCTCGACACAGCAGGGCATGAGTTCCACAGGAACTATATGGGCTGAGTGTGCCCAGCCATGGTGAGAAGGCTGGTTCCACTCCAAGCAGCTAAGCTTCAGGCAAATATCACCCTGTGAGAATGTGATGACCCAAGGAAGAGCCTAGAGGCAAACAGAGTTCTGATGCCTGTATATGTGAGGGATGAATCAATCCACGTAGTCCAGAGTGTCACAGCAACACTCCAGGGAGTTGGATAAAGTTTGTGACCTTCCAAGGAAACAATCCACCTTAGAGATGGCTGCATGCTACTGATGAGACCTGGGGTTTCCTGTGGCAGGACATGTCCTTCCAAAGTCTCCCCCAACCCTGGGGTAGGAGTCAACTGACATAAGATCAATAGAAGCCTGAGAGGCACAGCTGCTCATTCACCTCAGAAAAAAATGATTTTGAACAACCAAGGAGTATTGAAGAACTGGAACCATTGGGGTGGCTTTATTTGTTTGGGAAATAACCGAGTCAAAAGCTGCTAGACTGGGTCTAGCAGCTAAGACTGCACTGCCAATGCAGGGACCCAGGTTCAATCCCTGGTAGGGGAACTAGATCCTATGTGCCACAATTAAGATCCAGGGCAGCCAAATAAATATATAAATATAAATAAATATTATTTTTAAAATAACTGTTTAAAAAAAAAAAGCTGCTGAATCAAAGGAAAAAAAGAAAAAGGGGAAGAGGAAGCATGAGGGGAGGGAAGGAAGAGGGTTTGATCCTCAGGAGCCATAAGCAAGCAGGGGCCCTGCCCCTTGTCAACTGCCTGCCCCTCATATTCCTGATGGAGCCTTTGTCACCCTTTGGTGGCCCAGGCTTCCTTCTGCTGGGTCTGCCCTGTCCTGATCTGGTGTTTTCCCTCAAGCTAACTAATCTGTCTCAACCTCCAGAGGACCTCTTCCATGTTGGCTGGGGGCTCAGGCCATCCCTCTGGTCACGACACCAGCGATGGGCCTGGAGGTGAGCGTGCACGTGCGTGCATGCCAAGTTGCTTCAGTCGTGTCTGACTCTTTGCAATCCCATGGACTGTAGCCCATAAGACTCCTCTGTCCATGGGGTTCTCCAGGCAGAATACTGCAGTGGGTTGCCCCGCCCTCCTCCAGGGGATCTTCCCAACGCAGGGATCGAATCCATGTCCCTTATGTCTCCTGTATTGGCAGATAGGTTCTTTACCACTAGCGCCACCTGGGAAGCCTGGCGGTGAGCCTAGTGGCACCTATGTTACTTGGTGACTTAGACGTAGGGAAGCCCCTCTCCAGGGTTGGGCGTGCAAAAACAGCTGTTTGTTATGAGCAGCCTGTGGCCACAGGTCTTTCTCTTGTGTCTGTGGTTTCACAAAGCAGCAAGTACTGGGCAGGTACATAGAATTACATCCTGTGTGAGGCTTGGAATGCATTGTTAGACTACGGGCCCTACCATCTTTTGATGGAGCCCCTGCCTCAGCTCTAGGGAGAGCCCACAGCTAGATAGTAGGTGGGACCATTTGGTTCAGCTGGGGCTCTGACGCAGGGTTGGTTGTGCCTTGGACGTGTGATGAGGAGCCAAGGAAGGGAAAGAAAGTTCTCTTCAGCTTCCTTCCTTGTTTCCTCTTCTGTTCCCTGCTACTCTCCATGGGCACTCGCTTCTGAGTTGCTTCCATCCTATTCCCCAGCCAGCTCTGAGAATTCCTGGCCGCCACTTCAGTTTTCCCTCTGGACGCAGGCAAGGGACTTCTGGTGTCCATGGCAACAACACTGCTTTGGATCCCAGACAGAAAGCCAAGCCGGGCTTTCAGAAATGACTGCTGATTACCAGGCTTCGTGCCTGGTAATCTGACCCAGATGGACCACCTGTTTCTCATCCTGGGTCACAGACGGCAGCTCCGACACCCTGGAAACCCCGTGGGCCGAGGCAGGGTGGTAATAGCAGGCACCTGCTCGAGACCCTACTGTTTATGAGGCTCTGTCATCGCAGGGTTTCTTCCATTCTCCACGGCTGCCCCCTGAGAAAGCATGGCCACCACGTTCAGAGTGAAGAAGGGGGCTGGGGCTTGTCCTGTATCACACTGGTTCAAGGCTCTCTGTACACAGACTGGACCACGTCGGGGGTCAGAAGTGATGGGAGCATCTGTCCCTTTGCTCTCCTTCCCAGGGGAGTCCCCTCTCCTTCACTTCTGGACAGAGCAACACACGATGGCCACCCTGGTGGCACGTGACTCACTGGTTTTGAGCTTGACATGAAGGAAATTCAGGGCAGTCCCTGTAAGAGTGGTCCATCCTCTATCCTGAGAAAAGACATTCAAGGTGGAAGCAGAGCCCACGGTGCTCTGAGCACAGGGCAGAGTGGAGCAACAGGGTGGTGGGGTGTGGGTTCCCTATCCTTACCTCTTAGAGTTCAAGTAGCTCCTGTCCTGAAGTGTTTAATCAGCCAGCCAAACTGTGCATGAAAAATAAAAGCGTAAAAGTAAACAGTTGCTCCATTTGTACACAGCTAAGAGCTTGCAGAAGGGCAATTTCTGGTTTTTCTACATAGTTTCAGGTCACAAGTAGACTTGTAACCCTTATTACTGAGCCCAAGTTAAATTCCAGGCTCCCTTTGCTCTTGAACAAAGCCCTGCCTTTCAGACTTCCTGGGGCCACCATAATTAATGTCTTCCGTGCGAACTGTTTTTCCTTTTGTTTAAATTTGAGAGCTCCTTCTGGTCTGCCCTTCTCCTTAGATTCAAGCCACATTGTGTTAGGTGTTTCCGCTTGCACAGTCTCATGAAATTCTCCCAGGCAGCCCATGTGATTGGTTACTTCTCTCGGTTTTCCAGTTAAGAAACAGTTTTTGAGTGATTGAATCACTGAATCATCTGTTCGAGGTGACCAGGCACTGCTGGCCAATGTCACACTGGCATGTGCAGACATAACACGAGCCCATCCAAACCTTTCCTAATCCCACTCAGCATTCTCAATTGTCCTGATCGTGCTTTTCTTAAAACTGCCCCCTCCCCTGACCTCAACCACATCTTTCAAGTTATTCAGTTAGTCATGTGTCTGGATTTATCAATCCAGCTTCTTCACAAGGCTTGACCTTCCCCAATACCCCTTCTCATCCTCTCAGGACAAGGAGCTTCATCACAGACTCTAGAGACTCTCTGAGGATCTGTTAAGAATAGTATACGGACTTCCCTGGTAGTCCAATGGCCAAGACTCCATGCTCCCAATGCAGAGGGCCTGGGTTCAATCCCTGGTCAGGGAGCTAGATCCCAAATGCCACAACTAAGAGTTAGATCCCACATGCCACAGTGGAGATCAAATATCCTGCATGCCACAACTAAGACCTCGTGCAACCAAATAAATAAAAATAAATAAATTAAAAAAAACGGTATTCTGTCTACATGAAACATCTCTCTCTCTGCCCCAGTTACTCCTGCTATAGTAGTTGGAAGTACCTATAAATTTTATTTATTCAGTAATTTTTCTCATCCTCATATTCTGGTAATAGTAGTCGTCTTTTTTTTTTCCCTTTGGGGGAACTGCCCTTCTCCTAGTCCTAATCCTGTCCCTCATGGTTCTCCTCCGTCCCCTGGCAACAAAGGAGAGATGCATGACTGAGGTTCAGCCAGCCAAAGGACCTGATCCCTCTGGTTGTCATAAGGGCACATGACCCAATCCAGTGCTTACAACTTCCCCCTCTTTGAGTAATGATGCAGTGAATATACTAAACTGGCACAGACATCTTTTTTCATTTGTCCAGTCATTCCCATAGGCCTGGTTTGGAATTGTTGAGTCATGTGTATGTGCATTTTCAACACGGGTGCATTGCATGAAGTTGCCCTGTGGAAAGACTGGCCCAAATTTACACCAACCCAGCAATATGTGAGTGTTGGCTCTGCACATCCCAGCAACACCTGGTGTTGTCAGTCTTTAAATGTCTGCCAGCCTGAAAAGAGAAGACAGCTGTTGAAATCTATTCCATTCTGGGCCTCTTTATGGGTCATGCTCGTGCATGCCTGCCCCTAAAGTTACCTACCCCCAACCTTGCTTCTAAATTGCTTGTCTGGTCCTTTGTCCAACTTTATCAGTCTCTTCTGTTCTGGTCTCACTCTACTAGATTGGAACGTGAGTCTTTCTCTCTCTTTTCTCTTTAAGGTCCTTGCCAATGCTAAGAACTGAACTATCTAACATGCATGCATGCTAAGTTGCTTCAGTCATGTCTGACTCTTTGCGACCTTATGGACTGTAGCCCACCAGGATCCTCTGTCCATGGTATTTTCCAGACAAGAATACTGGAGTGGGTTGCCATTTCCTTCTCCAAGGGATCTTCCCAATCCAAAGATCAAACCTGTATCTCTTAGGTCTCCTGCACTGGCAAGCAGGTTCTTTACCACTAGCACCACCTGGAAGCCCTAGGAACAGTTTAGAACTTAATAATTATTTGTTCAATGAATGAATGAACACCCTTCTATCATCCACCCTTTCTCTGTTCAATTTTGAGTGGTACTATGTGTTTGAGTCCAGAGAAGGCAATGGCACCCCACTCCAGTACTCTTGCCTGGAAAATCCCATGGACGGAGGAGCCTGATGGGCTGCAGTCCATGGGGTCGCAAAGAGTTGGACACGACTGAGCGCCTTCACTTTCACTTTTCACTTTCATGCATTGGAGGAGGAAATGGCAACCCACTCAAGTGTTCTTGCCTGGAGAATCCCAGGGACGGGGGAGCCTGGTGGGCTGCCGTCTATGGGGTCGCACAGAGTCGGACACGACTGAAGTGACTTAGCAGCAGCAGCAGCATCAGGAACCCTGTAATATTTTTAGATACCAAGAGAAATTAGACAAACAAATCCCTGGTGGCTCAGACAGTAAAGAATCTGCCAGCAAAGCAGGAGACCTGGGTTTGATCCCTGGGTTGTGAAGACCTCTCAGAGAAAGGAATGGCTACCCACTCTAGTATTCTGGCCTGGGAAACCCCATGGACAGAGAAGCCTAGTGGGCTACAGTCCATGGAGTAGCAAAGGGTTGGACTCAACTGAGTGACTAACAACCCAGGTTAGCACTGATTCAAATACATGCTGCTGCTGCTAAGTTGCTTCAGTCGTGTCCAACTCTGTTCGACCTCATAGACGGCAGCCCACCAGGCTCCCCGGTCCCTGGGGTTCTCCAGGCAAGAACACTGGAGTGGGTTGCCATTTCCTTCTCTAATGTGCGAAAGTGAAGTCGCTCAGTCATGTCCAACTCTTAGCGACCTGATGGACTGTAGCCCACCAGGCTCCTCCATCCATGGGATTTTCCAGGCAAGAGTACTGGAGTGGGGTGCCATTGCCTTCTCCGACAGGGTTCCTAGGTGGTGCCAGTGGTAAAGAATCCACCTGCCAATGCAGGAGATGCAGGTTCAATTCCTGTATCAAGAAGATAGATCCCCTGGAGTAGGAAATGGTAACCCACTCCAATATTCTAGTCTGGAAAATTCCATGGAGAGAGGACCCTGGCAGTCTACAGTCTATGGGGTTGCAAAGAGTCAGACACGACTGGGCACGCACACACACTCAAGAACCTGGGTTGATGAATGCCCAAGAACATCACATTTCAAAGATCCTGATATCTTAACCATTATATTGGGTATTTAGAATCAGAACACAACTATCCCATTTCAGGAATGACACTCTCCATGGGATGTCCTTGACTAACACATTTTTACTGAAATCTTCATATCTTTAGTGTGGAATCAAAAGACACAGTCCCTGATCTGCAGTAACTTAATCTCTGTGAGAAGGAAAACTAACCAGAAAAGGATTTGAAGTGGGAGCTCTGTCCTGTGACATTTAGGAAAAGCAATCCCTTGGGGAAAGGGGAGCCTAATTTGAGCTGGAAACATTTGAGAATATTTTATCAAAGAGGCAGCTGTTAAAGGGACATTCATGAGGATTAGAGAGCTGCTGCAGGCACCCCACTTACCTCTGGGAGGACCTGAAGTCACAGCTCTTCTAATTTGAAGCACTAAAAAGTCTCTAGCATTTTTTTCTGTTTCTTAAGCTGAGTTATTCATCTTCTTGGTTCTTGGATTTGGCTACTTGATGGTCAAGAATTCAGTGTTTTTGTAGGAATGTCACAAATTGTCAAAAGCTCACCAGAAGAGGAAGCAAACATTTCTAAGTTAGGAGTAAGTGTTGGAGTAGCCAGGGCTTCCCAGGTGGCTCTAGTGGTAAAGAACCTGCCTGCCAATGCAGGACAGAGAAGAAACGTGGGTTCAGTCCCTGGGTCAGAGAGGTACCCTGGAGGAGGGCATGGCAGCCCACTCCAGTATTCTTGCCGGGAGAATCCCATAGACAGAGGAGTCTGGCAGGCTGCAGTCCATAGGGTCACAAAGAGTCAGACATGGTTGAAGTGACTTAGCATAACACACATGCTGGAGTGGCTGGGATTGCTCACAGGTTTCCCAGGTAATAAAAATTCTCAAGCTGAGACTTCTCTAGTGGTCCAGTGGTTAAGACTCTGAGCTTCCAATCCAGGGGTTGTGGGTTCCATCCCTGGTCAGGGAATTAAGATCCCACAAGCAGCATGGGGTGGCCAAAAAAAGAGAAAAAAAGTACAAAACAAAACAAAAAGTCCCAAACTACTTCAAAGGAATCTGGATTTTGTCTTCTCTTTACTGGTACCAGGACCCAAAGGGCTATAGCTGCTAGAATAGGGGACTCTAGCACTCTTAACAGGGAACTGGGGACTTCCCTGATCATCCAGCTAAAACTCCATGCTCCCAAAGGAGGGGGCCAAGGTTCAATCCCTGGTCAGGGAACTAGATCCCGAATGCTGAAATGAAGATCCCTTGCAGCCAAATAAATAAATGAATAATAAGTATACATACTGCCTACCATCAAACCAGTCAATCCTAAAGGAAATCAACCCTGAACATTCATTGGAAGGACTAATGCTGATGCCTTACAAATAGCTTAGGAAAGAAGAGAAATGAAAGGCAAAGGAGAAAAGGAAAAATATACCCATGGGAATGCAGAGTTCTAAAGAATAGCAAGGAGAGATAAGAAAGCCTTCCTAAGTGATCAATGCAAAGAAATAAAGGAAAACAATAGAATGGGAAAGACTAGAGATCTATTCAAGAAAATTAGAGATACCAAGGGAACATTTCATGCAAAGATGGGTACAATAAAGAACAGAAATGGTATGGACCTAACAGAAGCAGAAGATATTAAGAAGAGGTGGCAAGAATACACAAAAGAACTGTACAAAAAAGATCTTCATGACTCAGATAATTATAATGGTGTGACCACTCACCTAGAGCCAGACATCCTGGAGTTTGAAGTCAAGTGGGCCTTAGGAAGCATCACTATGAAAAAAGCTAGAGGAGGTGATGGAATTTCAGCTGAGCTATTTAAAATCCTAAGAGATGATGCTGTGAAAGTGCTACACACAATATGCCAGCAAATTTGGAAAACTCAGCAGTAGCCACAGGACTGGAAAAGGTCAGTTTTCATTCCAATCCCAAAGAAAGGCAATGCCAAAGAATGTTCAAACTACTGCACAATTGCACTCATTTCACATGCTAGCAAAGTAATGCTCAAAATTCCCCTAGCCAGGCTTCAATAGTACATGAACTGAGGACTTCCCGATGTTTAAGCTGGATTTAGAAAAGGCAGAGGAACCAGAGATAAAATTGCCAACATCTGCTGGATCATAGAAAAGGCAAGAGAATTCCAGAAAAGTATCTACTTCTGCTTCATTGACTATGCTAAAGCCTTTGACTGTGTGCATCAAAACAAACTATGGAAAATTCTGAAAGAGATGGGAATACTAGACCATCTTACCTGCCTCCTGAGAAACCTGTATGCAGGTCAAGAAGCAACAGTTAGAACTGGATATGGAACAATGGACTGGTTCCAAATTGGGAGAGGAGTACGTCAAGGCTGCATATTGTCACCCTGCTTATTTACTTATTTGCAGAGTACATCATGTGAAATGCCAGGTTGGATGAAGCACAAACTGGGATCAAGATTGCTGGGAGAAACACCAGTAATGTCAGATACGCAGATGACACTGCCTTTATGTCGGAAAGCAAAGAGGAACTAAAGAGCCTCTTGATGAAAGTGAAAGAGGAGAGTGAAAAACCTGGCTTAAAACTCAACTTTCACAAAACAAAGATCATGCCATAGATGGCAGCCCACCAGGCTCCCAGTCCCTAGGATTCTCCGGGCAAGAACACTGGAGTGGGTTGCCATTTCCTTCTCCAATGCATAAAAGTGAAAAATGAAAAGTGAAAGTGAAGTCACTCAGTCGTGTCCGACTCTTAGCGACCCCATGGACTGCAGCCTACCAGTCTCCTCCACCCATGGGATTTTCCAGTCAAGAGTACTGGAGTGTGTTGCCATTGCCTTCTCCTAACTAGACAGCATATTAAAAAGCAGAGACATTACTTTGCTGACAAAGGTTGTTCTAATCAAATCTATCGTTTTTCCAATAGTCATGCATGGATGTGAGAGTTGGACCAAAAGGAAAGCTGAGCACTGAAGAATTGATGCTTTTGAACTGTGGTGTTGGAAAAGACTCTTGAGAGTCCCATGGACTGCAAGGAGATCCAAACAGTCCATCCTAAAGGAAATCAGTCCTGAATATTCATTAGAATATTCATTAGTATATGCTGAAGCATATACTTTGGCCACCTGATGCAAAGAAATGACTCATTGAAAAAGACCCTATGAGTCTGGGAAAAGACCCAATGCTGGGAAAGACTGGAAGGTAGGAAGAGAAGGGGAAGACAGAGGATAAGATAGTTGGATGGCATCACTGACTTGATAGACATGAATTTGAGCAAGCTCTGGGAGTCAGTGATGGATAGGGAAGCCTGGCATGCTGCAGTCCAAGGGATCCCAAAGAGTTGAACAAAACTGAGCTACCGAACTGATGCTGATGCTGAGGCTCCAGTACTTTGGCCACCTGATGCAAAGAGCCAACTCACTGGAAAAGGCCCTAATGCTGAGAAAAATTGAAGGCAAAAAGAGAAGGTGGCAGCAGAGGATGATATAGTTATATAGCATCATCAACTTAATGGACATGAATGTGAGTAAACTCCAGGAGACAGTGGAGGACAGAGGAGCCTGGCATGCTGCAGTCCATGGGGTCGCAAAGAGTCAGACATGACTTAGCGACTGAACAACGTAATAACATGCTACCTAACTCCATAAAACAAACAAAAAAGGCAGGGAATTAGACCCAGCCTCTGAATGGGGGATAGAAATTGGATAAAGGCTGGGGATGAGGGGACAGTGAATTCCAGGTAGATGAACGAAGAGCATGTCCAGGGGATTTTGATGTTTATGAGCGACCTTAGCCAACAGCCTTCTGTATAACCCTGAAGTGGTTGTTATTATCATTATTATCATCACTGTTCTAGGCTAAAGAAAACCTGAGGTTCAGAAAGGTTAAAAATCTTCTTCAAGGTGTGTCAGTTACAATTCAAGAATAGCCTCAAATTTACATTCTCTGCCTGGACTTGGCATCCAAAATAATTAACAGTGAAAGTGGTGCAATTTAACCCATTTCCTCTTCTTCTTGGATGGGCAGCTAGACTAGATTTCCCAGCCTCCTTGTACATTAGAGTGGTGTGGGCCATTTCCCAGCCAACCTCCAAATCTTTCACACAAAGTCCCTTTGTGGTCTTTCTCCCTCTTCCAGCTTGGAACAGTGACTCTGGAAGACATGCATTCAGAGGGCAAAATGTAGAAGGAGGAGCCCGGGCTCCAGAGGAGACCCAATCACAAATCAGGAATAGCCACTTGGTTGTCTTCTTCTTTTTATTTTTTCGGTCAAGCCTGTGGCATGTGGGACCATAATTCCTAGTGAAAATATTAGTTGCTCAGACATGTCCAACTCTTTGCAACCTCATGGACTGTAGCCCACCAGGCTCCTTTGTCCATGAATTCTCCAGGCAAGAATATTGGAGTGAGTAGCCATTTCCTTCTCCAGGGGATCTTCCCGACCCAGGTATCAAATCCAGATCACCTGCCTTACAGGCAGATTCTTTACAGTCTGAGCCACCAGTACTTTATCCTAATTAATTCAGACCCCAATCTACTGGAACAGAGGTCAGCTGTAGCACTCTGTTAATTGTTAGGGGAAAGTAAATTCCCAGGCACGTTCAGCTCTCCATAGCCTCAGGATGGCCATCTGAGAATGAACTGCAGGTGCTGGATGTTGGGGGTGCGGTGGGGGAAGGAGAGCAAAGTGATTTAAAAAAAAGTCAAGCTGAGCACTGGCATTGTCCAGTGGGGCCAGATTACAGCTAGAGAGGAATTTGAGCTTAATGCTCCGTGCAGAGGGGACTGGAGTAGGTCACTGATTTGGGGTCTTTGGGATGGACTTGGGGGTGCTCCATGGTCTCATGATCTGCTCTCCCCACCCACACACACACTGAGTGAGTCTTGTTTCTAAACTATAATGGCTCTTTTTCTTATGAGCTCTCACCTCCAATCTCTTCCTATCTCTTACCAGGGAAGCCCAAGAATACTGGAGTGGGTAGCCTATCCCTTCTCCAGTGGATCTTCCCGACCCAGAAATCAAACCAGGGTCTCCTGCCTTGCAGGTGAATTCTTTACCAGCTGAGCTACCAGGGAAGCCCTACCTCCAGTCAGCTCCCCTCATCTCAGTGGCATATTTAGTTCAGAGAAATGTCACACTCCTTCCTGAGCATTTCTGTCAGTCCAGCCAATCCACTAACACCATTGGATCAAATTCAACTTTTGATTTCTGTGACCCTGAGTTCTAGCCATGCATGGAATCTGGAAAAATAATTAACGTCTGTTAAATGCTATTTCCCAGACTTTGTGCCAGGTGTTTAAAGTAGTTCATTAGCCACATGCTTCACGGTCCCTGTGAGGTCCAGAGGCACTTCTAAAAAGAATTCCCCTCGTAGCCATTCCTGAATGGGGGGGAGGGGCACACAGGGAAAATGCTCTACACCTCAGTTTGTTTCCAGCAGTAAAAATTGTATTGTTTTTATTTATTTTTAAAAGTTACTTTGTTATATTTTCATTTATTTATTTGACTGTGCCAGGTCTTAGCTGAGTCATGCAAGATCTAGTTCCCTGACCAGGGATTGAACCCAGACCTCCTGCATTGGGAGTCCAGAGTCTTAGCCACTAGACCACAAGGGAAGACCCATATTGTTTTTAAATTTAAGTCTTCCACATTTCTTATTGGGTCTATTCTTAGTTTTGTGTGTAGTAAATAGGATTATTTTTCTGTGTTGCTTTGAAATGGGCTGTGGTGTGGAGTGTTCAGGCATGTCCAACTCTTTGCAGCCCCATGAACTGTAGCCCATCATTCTCCTCTGTCCATGGGATTTCCCAAGCAAGAGTACTGGAGTGGGCTGCCATGTCCTTCTCCAGGGGCTCTTCCCGACCCAGGGATCCAACCTGTGTCTCCTGCATTGCAGGATGATTCTTTACCTGCTGAGCCATTGAAATTGGCTACTAGTTTTTAGGTTTGTTCTCTTTGGTTTTCTAAGTAGAGAAGTATCTTCTAAGTAGTAAAATCTTGTTGTGGAGGAGATATTGATTTTTAACAGCTTTGGGGGATATAATTCACATACCACACAATTTGCCTATTTAAGGGGTATAATTCAATGTTTCTTTAGTATATTCACAGAGTTGGGCAACCATCACCACAATCAACTTCAGAACAATGAGTGGCAATTTAAATGAAAAATTTCCCCTTATTGAATTGGGTAGTGTCACCAGTAGACTGGTAAATAGTGATGATGATCATGGTCAACTTTGTCTCCTTCCTGATTTTTCTGGAATGTCTGATTTTTCATCATCAAATAGGGTAATTACAAACAGTTTTTGGTAGTTAGGCTTTATCAAGGTAAGAAAAGTTCCTTCTACCTCAGCTTCCCAAGAATTTTATGTTCTTACTTACAAATAGGCGTCTATGTTATCTAATTCATTTATCAAAACATTTATTGTAACGGGAATACATTTGCTCCCTTTTAATCTATTCCTATAGCAAATTAATTGTTCTCTGCTTAAAACCATCTTTGGATTATTTACGTATAATCCTTTTAAAATACCACTGGATTTCCTTGACTAATGGTCTGTTGAGAATTTTTGCCTCTAAGTGTTTAGTATGATTAGTTTCCTTCTTACCTCCCTTGCTTCTATCTTCCCTTCCACCCTTCCTTCTTTCCTTCTATCTTTCCTTAATGGGATATGGTGAACCAAGGTTATGCTTGTCTCAGGGTGCTTCCAGGTAATGATTAAGCAAGACTAAAAAAGGCACAGGTGCCTGGTCATTTCTGTAGGACCCTCTAAGGCAGCAGTCCCCAACATTTTTGGCACCAGGGACTGATTTTGTGGAAGACAATCTTACTACGGACTGGGATGTGGGGGTGGGGTGGGTTTGCGGGTTAGTTTGGGGATGATTCAAGGGTATTACATTTATTATGCAGTTTATTTCTATTATCATTACATCAGCTCCACCTCAGACCACCAGGCATTAGATCCTAGAAGTTCGGGACCCCTGCTCTAATGCAGTCTTTGCTCTGGAGCTTCTTGTTAGGCTAGCAAAGACTTGGTCAGATCTACCTCTTGGTCTGACAGCTTTCCCTGCCCAGTCTGGATTCAGCCCTTTCCCTTTCACAGCTGTTACTTGCCCTAAAATTGCACACCCAATTCCAGTCAGCATCTGCTTCCCAGAGGCCCAGCTGACACACACACGCTACCTTTTCCAGCTTGGTGTGAAGTCTTGTTCATTTTTAGACTGGAAAAAGTTATGCATTGTAGAAATGATCAGATCCTTGACAATTAGATGTAATTCACCAATAAAACCATCTTAGCCTTTGAGGTTTTTTTTAAGGGAAAGAACTTTGACAACAGTTTTTATTTCCTCTGTGTTTATTGGTCTATTCAAGTTTTCTATGTCCCCTTGTATAGATTTTGGTAATTTGTGTTTTCTTAAAAAATTTTGTATTTAAATCTAGATTTTTAAATTTTTCATTAATGCAGAGGCCCCTTCTCTGCTAGCTGGAGGAGAATTACAGATATCTAAGTAGTCTTCTAAGACCTGGTTTATTGCTGGAACCCTGGAGGTTCCAGGGCAATGTGAGAAAGTTCTGGAACCCAACCTGGTTCCTAAGCCCTAAGAAAAAATTAGTAGAGTGCAGACATGTTAGCACCAAAGGGGCCTTAGACGCCAGTGTACCAGTAAAGGAACAGGTCCAGACAAGGGAAATGGCTGGTCCATGCCCGCACAGCTCTGTGAGAGCAAAGGCAGTGCGTGTGTGTGTGTGTGCATGCACGCATGCTAAGTTGCTTCAGTCATGTTCAACTCTTTGCAACCCCATGGACTGTAGCCCACCAGTCTCCTCTGTCCATGGGATTCTCCAGGCAAGAATACTGGCGTGGGTTGCCAAACCCTCTTCCAGGGGATCTTCCCAACCCACATCAAACCCACATCCCAACCCACATCAAACCCACATCTCCTATGTCTCCTGCATTGCAGGCGGATTCTTTACCACTGAGCCACCTGGAAAGCCCAGCAAACTCAGTACTGCATCCCAAGTCTCCCCTCTGCCAGCCCTATTTGGGGCTGCAGACAGTCTGACAGTTTACTAAGAGACACTGATGGCACCCCAGAGGTACCATAATAATAATAGTATCTTCCTCCTTGGGGTATTGTGAGATTTAAATGGAACAATGTCTATGGAACAGTTAGCACAATGCCTGGACCCCATAGGCGTTCACTCCATAGTAAATGGACAGCAAACAAATCTGTCTTTAGTGGCACTAACTGCAAAGGGAAAGGCATATTTCTGCTTTGAGGGGTGGTGAGCACACAGGCAGGGTTTACAGCCTCCTTAGGACCTGAGACACCACGTGGGAAGAAGTGAATCCCAAGAATTCTGGATCTTGATTCAGAAAATGTCAGGATCCTGTATTTTTGACTTGAACTTGACTTTGATGTTTAGCTTCTATTTTCTGCCACTGATAGAATTCATGAGGTGGTAACAACCTTATCATGGGCGGGACCCCTGGCTCTGAGACCATGGGCACGTTATTTAATCTCGCAGCTTGGGCTTCCGCAAAGGTGCTAGAAGACTAATATCTTCCTCCTTGGGGTAATGTGAGGTTTAAATGGAACACTGTCTGTGGAGCAGTTAGCACAGTGCCTGAACTCAGTCCATGGGAACCACTGATACTGTTGTTACTAATACATGCACTGTTCTGAGATTCTGAGAAGCCAGATTTGGGCTCTGGTGCTTCACTTAGTATTTGTGACTTTAATCCTAACAGTTAGGTAGTAGAATTTTTTGTATATTACTAATAAGGAAACTAATATGCATGTCCAACCTCAAGTCTTAAGATCTGGGTCACACACAGCTACTGTTTTCTAACAAACCTTTTTAGGTATGGTCTCAGCAAAATGATTGTTCGGCAAGTTTGTTTGAAGAAAAGAAAGGTGAAAGCAGTCTGATATTCCTGAGTGAGAGTAACATCCTAAGGAACCACATTTACCAGGAGCCCTCAAGACAATCTAGAAAATTATTCATTCTCCCAGCACTGGCAGACAAATCCAGCCAGGACGCAAGAGGGTCCACTTATAATTGACCTAAGGCCGGGCCACTCAGTAAACTTGCTGACTAAGAGCTAATGGACAGGGAGGCCTGACGTGCTGTGATTCATGGGGTCGCAAAGAGTCGGACACGACTGAACGACTGAACTGAACTAAAGAGCCAATGTGTAGATGAGGAGAAAGTCCTCAACCCTCTTAGCATCTACTCTGACTGGATCTGGAAATTAAATGGACAAAGACAGATTTATAGGAGATTAAATTCATACAAAATTTATTGAACTTTTACATGCACATGGAGCCTTCACAAGAGAATGAAAACACAAAGAAGTGACCAGAGCAAGAACTTCTATGTCCTTAGACAAAGAAATAATTTGTGAAGACTTGACAAAACAAAGAGGTTGGGGCTAGGGGTAGTAAGTGGTGAAGAATTGGCTAGGAAGATAAGGGTTGGTTTAACAGTGATTTCTTGGCCCTGGTTCCCTGTCTCTGGTGATGAGAATATACTCCTTCTTCCTGGGGACCTTTCACATAGGAGTTTCATGAATTGTTTCAGGCACGAAGTAGGCAGTGATCAGAATGACCTGCCTGTTTCTGCTATTTTCTCAGACTCAGTTTAAGATATTCAACATGTCAAAGTACCATATTTTGGGCTAGTATGTCCTAAACTGAGGTAGTTCAGTGGTAAAGAGTCCACTTGCAAAGCAGGAGATTTGGGTTCAATCCCTGGATTGGGAAGATCCCCTGGGAAAGGAAATAGCAACCCACTCCAGTATTCTTGCCTGGGAAATCCCATGAATGGAGGAGTCTGGAAGGCTACAGTCAATGGGGTGGCAAACAGTTGGACATGACTTAGCGAATGAGCATGTACACACATCCTGAACCCCATTATATACATCTGGGAGCTTGTCAGAAATGATGATTCTAGGGATTCCTTGGTGGTCCAGTGGTTAGGACTCAGCTTCCACTGCAGGGAGCACGGGTTCTATCACTGGTCACGGAACTAAGATTCCGCATGCCTCACAGTGCAGCCAAAAAAAAAAATGATGATTCTTCCCCACCCAACCCAGACCTATTGAAACTTCAGTTTGGAGGTGGGGGGCCAGCAGTGTGTTTTAGCAGCTCTGCAGGTGCCTCGTTGGCACAACAAGGTTTGAGAAGTGAACAAATAAGAGCACATATGTCTGGACAGCATCTGTAATCTTGCCTTTCCCAAGGCGAGACCACTGATCTGCGCTCAGGGTCTTTGCCAAGGAGGAAATAGGATGAAAAGAAGAAATTGCATCAAGAATGTGGTTATTTTTTTTTTTGGTTATTCTCCCAGCTTTCATCCAACATGTTGTGTTTTTTTTTTTTTTTTTTTGGCCTTCAACAGAATGCCAAAGTGAACATAATGGGTGTGGTGTGTTTGGCAGCATGGAACAAATCTGAGAGGGGTGTGAAATGAATTCACACTCCACACGTGCAAGCCAGGCAGGAAAGCAGCTGGACTGGAGGACTTGGCGGGTATGACAGGGTCTCAGAGGTGGGCCTCGGTCTGTGAAAGAAAGAAGGAAGGAAGGAAGGAAGAGAAGAAGGAAAGAAGGGAGGCAGGAAGGGAAGGAAAAAAAAAGAAGGCTTCATCTGTGGTACACACATCAGCCTGAATTCAGCCGCTGCCCTGTTATGTCACTTGCCAGGGAAACTTAGACGGGGGATGTGGCTTCTCTCAGCTGGGGGAACAATGTGTGTAAGAGTGCCTGGCACCCAGCAGGCAGTCAACAAGGTCAGAGTAACCCCAACTTGGGCTCTTGCTGTGAAGGGAGTGGTGGCCCAGGGCACAAGCCAAACCATCTTTCCACCTGGCCTCCATCATGCCACGGGCTCCCAGGATCCCTGGCTTCAGGTGTCTCCCAGAGAAGCCACAGAGTATCAGGGTTTGCTGTGACCCCTCCATCCCACTCAATGTGTCCCTATGGAAAATGTGTCCCAGGGTGGAAAACTCAGAGCACTTGATGTGGCCACAAGCATACCTTCTCATTCCTTTGGAGTCCCTACTTCTTACTCTCCCTACACCTCCAGCCCCTGGGTCCTTTTTATGTGCTTCCCACTGTGCCTGGCCTCCAGTATGGATGGCAGGTCCTTCCCAGCCATGTTTGGTTCCATGGCTGGTTAATGGGCAAGGAGAGGTAAGAGGTGGGATGGTGGGTTTGACTAGGTCTTGTAAGGATCAGCTTTGTGGTGGTACATCTATAGCATTAGATGTTCAATCTATTATACAAAGAGTAAACCTCCTGCCAGCATTTCTTCTCTACTTTTTTATGCTAAAATTGTATTTGTCTCCGCTCAGTGGTAAAGAATCTGCCTGCCAAGCAGGACACTTGGGTTTGATCCCTGGGTCAGGAAGATTCCCCTGGAGAAGGAAATGGCAACCCTCTTCAGTATTCTTGCCTGGGAAATCCCGTGGACAGAGGAGCCTGGCAGGCTACAGTCCATAGGGCCACGAAGAGCTGGACACAACTGAGTGACTAACACTTTTTTTCACTTTCAGCCTTGAGTGCATTGTGGAGGTCTCAGGAATTCCCAGACTCCAAGAAAACAGGTGTAGAGATGGGAAGAATACTTGCCTCTCCAACCCTATTATTATTGATTTTTCATTTTTATTATTTTTAAAATTTTTGGCTACGCTGGATTTTCATTGCAACATGAGTGCTTTTTGTTGCAGCATGTGGGCTTCTCCTGTTACTCCAAGGCATGTAGGATCTTGGTTCTCTGACCAGGGATTCAAACCATGTCCCCTGCATTGGAAGGCAGATTCTTAACCACTGGACCACCAGGGAAGTCCCTTCGCATCATTATTATTGATTGATGTTTCCTAGGGCATCCTCAAAAATGCTTGTAGAGCCTCACTTTGAAAGTTTCTTCTCTTCATCTTGCTGGAGAACATAAGCACTCTGGTCATCAAATGAGGATTGTATCATACACTCAAGAGCCAAAGGGATGGCTTGTGAGGACTCTTCCCCAAGCCGTAGTCCTGTGCCCTCATGGTTGAAACAGTGCTTCATGGAACCAAACAAAGCTACTCAACCCCACAGGAGGCTCCAAAATGAGCCATATATTTCCTTGATGACAACCACCTCAATATGATTTGGGGCATCCCTGGTGGCTCAGGTGGTAAAGAATCTGCCTGTGTGATGTGGGAGAGCTGGATTCAATCCTTGGGTTGGGAAGATTCCCCTGGAGAAAAGAATGGCAACCACTCCAGTATTCTTGCCTGGAGAATTCCATGGACAGAGGAGCCCGACGGGCTACAGTCCATGAGGTCACAGAGAGTTGAGCAAAAGTGAACGACTGACATTTTCACTTTCACTGTTCAGAAACTCATTGTGTATTATCAGAATGTGCAATCTCAGAACTCTCAAAGCCAACTCTACTGCAAACAATTGCTTGCTGAAATAAAATCTATATTTTTAAGGTAGGACAATAAAACAATTAAATATCAAATTTTCTGTGTGTTTGGGCCCCCTCTCCCCCTAATCTGCAGTGTGTAACTGCATTACCCATTAACCAGAACTCCTCAAAGATGGGGGCCTGATCCAACATACAAGATCCACTTTTTTTTCTTCCTTCTGATGTTAGCCATATAAATTCTTTTTTTGTTATATTTATTATTTTTTATTTTTTTTTTATTTTTATTTTTTATATTTATTTATTTTTAATTGAAAGATAGTTACACTATTGTGTTGGTTTCTGCCGTACATCAACATGCATCACCCACAGGTATGCATATGTCTCCCCTTCCTCTTGAGTCTCCCGCACACCTCCAACCCCATCCCACTCCTCTAGGTCATCACAACACTGATTTACTTCTTAAAGAGGGTTCGTTCCCAGCTCTGTAGCAGGTCATGAGCAGCAAGGTGACTTGCTGCTTGCTTTGTACCTACCTACTTGGACTATGTATCCTTGATGGACTTTATGTAAAATAGCAAAATGTCATTTTAATGTGTGATGCTTTGACTCAAAGATGTATATGATTGTGCCTTTGACTTCTAACAAGTGGAACAGTTCTCAGAGCTTTCTGAGAATCTACTTCCTAGGTTATAATCCTGAGTTTGGCTCAATTAAAGTTCTCTTTTTTTTTTGCCCCTTATATTTCGGTAACACTGTGTGTGGCACGTGGGATCTTAGTTTCCCCACAAGGGGTCGAACCTACTCCCCCTGCAATGAAAGCACAGAGTCTTAACCACTGGACTGCTGGGAAGTCTTTCTCTTTTTTCCTTCTTAACTTGATAGTTCATTGAATTTTCACTGACAGCCTTCCTGGAGAGAGAGAGGGTGTTAGGGGCATAGAAGGTTGGAGGGGCTTTTAGCAACACAGTTTATTTTCTCCTCCTCCTGTCCAGACCCAGCTTCTCTGACTGCCCTGTTATGTTTTATTGACATCTTTCTTTTTTAAAAAAATCACTTATTTATAGCTGGGTCTCTGTTGCTTTTCTCTAGTTGTAGCAAGCAGAGGCTACTCTCTAGTTGCAGCGCACAGGCTTCTCATTGTGTTGGCTTCTCTTGTTGTGAAGCATGGGCTATATGGGGTGTGGGCTCAGTAGCTGTGGCACATGGGCTTAGCTGCTCTGCCGCATGTAGGATCTTCCCGGACCAGGGTTCGAACCTGTGTCTCCTGCATTGGCAGGTGGATTCTTTACCATTGATCCACCAGAAGCCCTATTTACATCTTTCTATTATAGCTCCTGCCTCATCAAATCCCTCCCAGTTGAGATGGCTTCTAAACTCCATCACCAGCTTCCTCAATGCAGATGGAAAACATTCTGGAGTTGTTGAATCCGGCAGTGAAAATCTCACCTTTTAATCATACTTCATCACTGACGGGGAGAACTTTCTTCCAAACCTGGCCCTCTGCCCAGCGGGGTCCAGAGCCAGCGTGTGACTGGCGCAAGATGGAGTTCTGTAATGGATTAACAGGAGAGTTGCATTTAATAAAAGCCAAAGAACTTCTGAACACACATGTTGGAGGAGAAAAGAAGCAAGTTAGAGCTCAGCAACTGACAGACATAGCGCATGGGGTGGGCGTTGGGGAGAAGATGGTTCTCTCAGGACCATAGGCACAAGGTCCTAAGGGCCAAGAAGGAATCCTTGCTAGGAGGTAATATTATTGTGCTGTGTGTTCAGTTATGTCCAACTCTTGGTGACTCCATGGACTGTAGCCCACCAGGCTCCTCTGTCCGTGAAATTTTCCAGGCTAGAATACCGGAGTGGATTGCCATTTCCTTACTTCAGGGGATCTTCCTGACCCAGGGATCAAATCTGTCTCTTGCATCTCCTGCTGTGGCAGGTAGATTCTTTACCACTGCACCAATAGTAATAATTCATTCTTCAAATAGGCACTGTTCTAGACACTGAGCTGATAAAAATGAGCACCAAAGATGGATGAATATAAGGCAAGGATGTTTTTTTCTGAAAATGATTTCCCAGAAAAGACTAACTCCAAGGAGTCTTACTTTGGAGTCCTTGCTTGTATGCTGCCTTCCTTCCTTCCTACCCCTTCCTTCATTCCTTCTTCCTTCCCTCTTTTTTTTTTCTCCCTCCGTCCCTCCTTTCTTTCTTCCTTCCTCTGCTTAAGTGATGACAACTGTCTGGAGAGGCTGCTTTAGCCTGAAATGACCTCAACCAGTGTTAGTGTCTGTTTAGAAAGGTATTCTGATGACACTGGTAAAAAAAAAAAAAAAAATAGGCAAAAAAACTTTAAACACAAATAGAGTGAGTCTCCCTGGGAGACCTCACCACAAAAAGAGTGGTGTATTTTCATAAACAAGGTTTTTAAAGGTCATTTAAAAATACAAGCTCTGAAGATGACAGCTATATATATACCTACTGGGTAAATGCAGGAGAAAAACCATCCTAATGCTATGTGGAGGGGTAATTGTTGTTTGGGGTGAGATTTCCAATGTCAGCATCACATGTGTGTTCACAAAGTACCACCTCCCAAGCAATTTAGATGATGTGAAAACGAGATATAGAAAACTGAGTCAGAGGCTCAGAAAATGCTCCTTGAGAGGCTGTTAGTTTCCCGCAGCCAGTCAAGTTCTGTTCGCTTTCCAGCTCTCAGACCTCAAGTCTCAGGGGAGGGAAGGTCGATGTCATTTTAGCTCCTCAACGCTGCTTCCAAACCATTCTCCCTCCTTCCTTCCTAAAAAACTACCCAGTTAAATCTCCCTTTGAGTCTCATCAAACTTCACTACTGACCCCTTTGCTTGTTGCCAGCACGTGCTGACCCCAGGCTCCATGAGGGCTTTGAGTTCACACTCATTCACTTCAGCACTACTTTTCTTTACTTTCTTTTTTTGTTTTTGGCTGTGCCAGGTCTAAGTTGCAGCACGCAGGGTCTTCAGATGTAGCATGTGGGATCTAGTTCCCTGACCAGGGATTGAACCCCAGCCGCCTGCTTTGGGAATTTTAATCACTGGTCTGCCTGCTAAGTCGCTTCAATCATGTCCAGCTGTTTGTGATCCTATGGATTGTAACCCACCAGGCTCTTCTGTCCGTGGGATTCTCCAGGCAAGAATACTGGAGTGTGTTGCCATGACCTCCCTCCCAGGGATGTTTCTGACTCAGGGATCGTACCTGCTCTCGTAAGTCTCCTGCATTGGCAGGTGGGTTCTTTACCATGAGTGCCACCTGGAAAGCCCCCTAACCACTGGACCGCCAAGGAAATTCCATCTCCAGCATTACTTTCATTTATCTCATGATGATTTCAACACCCACATAGCAGATCCTCTCCACGTCCCAGTGACTTCGTCTGTCTGAGTTGATGTAACAGAACCACAGACTGAGTGGCTTATAAACAACAGAAATTTATTTCTCACATTTCCAGACACTGGAAAGTCAAACCGTCCAGCCACACACAGATGATAACCCACTTCCTGGTTCCTAAAACCAGGCCATCTTTCTGTTGTGTCCTCACCTCGTGGAAGGTGCAAGGGAATGCTCTGGGTCTTCTTTACAAGGACACCAAACCCATGCATGATGGCTCCACTCTCATGACCTAATCACCTCCCCAGAGCCCACCTCCTAACCCCATCACCTTGGGGACTAGGTTTCTATGTAAGGATTTAAGGGAGAGCTTCCCTGGTGGTCCAGTGGTAAAGAATCCACCTTTCAGTGTTAGGGGACTAGATAGAGCTCAATACCTGGTCCTGGAAGATTCCACATGCCTTGGGGCAACTAAACCCATGTGCCACTACTACTGAAGCCCAAGTGCCTAGAGCTCGTGCTCCACAAGAGAAGCCATCACAATAAGAAACCCAAGCACCACAGCTAGAGAGGAACCCCCACTGGCTGCAACTGCAGAAGGCCCACACGCAGCACCAAAGACCCAGTGCAGTTGTAAATAAATAAAATAAAAGTAAATAAATCTTAAAGAAAAGAATTGAGGGGGCACAAGCCTGCAGTGTCTTTCAGGTCATGACCTAATCTCCACTCCTGACCTTGACACCTCCAACCCTAGCACTCCCTCCCACCTTCATACCCTGGAACCTGTCACCACCACTGACTACAGCTCTTCCTTATCTTCATTGCTGGCGGCCCGCTCTCCAGCCACTACACCCTGTCTTTCCAGCTCACTCCTTCTCAGATTGCAATAACTCTTCTTCCAGCTGAGACCTACAATCTCTGACTCAACCATGTTTTCACTGATAACTTGCCCCTTCCTTGCCTCTTTCCCCTTCTGACCCAACCTAGAATTCACACTCATCATTACAGAATTTCCTGCCCACACCCACATCCTCTGTTGTGTGTGCCTGGCAGAATCTGAGCACAGCTGGTCTATTCATTTACAAGATGGAGAAACAAAACAACACAGAGGTCTCTCCCTTTCTCTCTTATCCCACTTGCCACTGTTTCCTTTCTCTGCTCCCCCAAGACAATTATCCATTTACTATCGCCAATTCCTCCTCTCCCCTCCTGCTGGAACTCTAATGATATGGGCTTTGCTACCTCACTCCACTGAAGAGCTTGTGTCAAGACCTCTGAGGCCCTTCTGTTGCCAAATCTAATGGGTGATCTCTGACCTCATCTAGTTTGACCTTTTGATGGAGCAGCTCACCCGACCCTCCTGACACACTCCGGGTGTGGACATGCACCCTCCCCCGCCAGATTTTCTTCAACCTCATTGGCTAATTCTTCACATCTCTCTGACCCTAAACACTGGGACGCACCAGGATTCAGGCCTTGGCCCTTCCCTCTACCACTCCTTACTGCCTCATCCAGCTCTCAGGGACTGAATGACTCCCAGAGTTAGATCTCCAGCCCAAACCTCTCCCTCAAATTCCAAACTTCTATCTCCAACTTACAACGTGACCTCTCTACTTGGATGTCGAATGGACATTCCAGACTTACCATTTCCTATCCCTCCAAAGTGTTCCTCCTGACTTTCTTCATCCTTGAAAAGGGCAATCCCAGGGGAATCAATGCTCAGGCGAAACAACCCTTGAAAGTTATCCTTGATTCCTCACTTCCTCTCATGTCCTACATATAATAATTACTAAATCATTTTGGCTTACCTTCAAAATACATCAGAACCCAATGCTTCTTTCCACTGCTTCTAACATGGTCCAAGCCACGACCATCTCTCACCCGATTTATCGCTGTAGCCTCCTACCTGGTCTCCCTGTCCCTGCCCTCATCTTTACTGCTACTGCTAAGTCACTTCAGTCGTGTCTGACTCTGTGTGACCCCATAGACGGCAGCCCACCAGGCTCCCCCGTCCCTGGGATTCTCCAGGCAAGAACACTGGAGTGGCTTGCCATTTCCTTCTCCAACGCATGAAAGTGAAAAGTGAAAGTGAAGTCGCTCAGTCGTGCCCGACTCTTCTCGACCCCATGGACTGCAGCCCACCAGGCTCCTCTATCCATGGGATTTTCCAGGCAAGAGTACTGGAGTGGGGTGCCATCGCCTTCTCCAGCCCTCATCTTTACCATCCACTCAAATAGCTAGAGAAAACCTTTTAAAGCTCAAGTCAGATCAAATTACTCCTTTGCTCAAAACCCTCCTGTGACTTCTCATCTCATATGAAACAAAAGCCCAAGTTCTGGGACTTCCCTGGTGGTCCAGAGGTTAAAACTCCTCAGCCCCAGTGGAAGGGGTGTGGGTTCAATTCCTGGTTGGGAAACTAAGGTCCCACATGCCACTCAGCATCACCCCCGAAAAAAGCCCAAGTCCCTACAATGGCCCACAGGCCTTATATTATCTGGTCTCCACCAACCCACTGACCTCATCTCTTCCTTCCTCCCTGCATCACCCTGCTTCAGCTTCACGGGCCCCTGTTGGATGCACTGAGCCTATTCTTGTCTTAGAGTTTTTTTCATTTTCCTGCTCCTTATTCCTAGGACAATTCCTCCCAGATCGTCACATGTTCCTTTACTTTTGATGTCACCTTATCGAAGAGGACTTCTCTGCTCTTTATCAAGAAGTGTCAAGCCTACCCCTGCCCCTGTCTCCCTGTCCCCTTCAAGTCTTGCTTTACTCTTTCTTCTCAGGGTGCAGCTCCCAGGCACTAGACAGAGACAGAACAGGGAAGGGCAGGGTCCTTGATGTTCCGTCAGCAATGCTGGAACAAAAGCCAAACCCTGGCACTTCTCCAGCCTCACCTCATGTCTTATGTTTCAAGCCGCCCAGCTTCCCTGCACATCTCCAGGTGACTTTCTGCTCAGGTATCCTCATCACTCTCTTCCCAAACACCTGGAGCATGGGGAAGGTCAAAAGGAGAGAAGACACCAGCTCATATGTCCTACCAGCCTCCCAGAATCCTTCTCAGTGAAATCTATCTTGGCTGAGCCATGCATTCACCACAAGGAAGGACCCTGAGTCAGAATGACTGGCCAGAGACAACCCAGAAACGAACCCCATTACTATAAAACTGAGACTGTGAGCCACATGGCAGAGTAGTCTTTCTGGGTTCCTTTACCATGCTGTTCTCAGTCTGGGCGCTTCTTCCTGATAAAGTCTCTGCTTTGTCAGCACACATGTCTCCTCAAACAATTCATTTCTGAGTGTTAGACAAGCGCCTGCTCTTGGGCCCTGGGAGAGGGTCCCGCCATCCTGCAATACCACCCTATGTTTCGCTCACCTTCTCCTAGCATTTGTTGATGGTGAGGACCTGTCTGGCTTTCTCCTCTGGTCTGTCTGCCAGCTCCTTAAAGATGCCATGGTGTCTCATCTCTTACCTGCATCTCTGATCCCCAGTCCTTCACACTAGGTTGGTCCTCAGTGTCCATTAGTTTTCCTATGAATGGTTGACTCACAGATCTCACCGTTCACATCGTTCTGGGGTTAGGTGGGACATGAGAGGCTTCTTGAGCAATTGTCAGCAACAGGGAACTAATTGCCACCACTTACTGGGCGGGACTTTCTACATGGAATATTTTACTTGCATTTCACAAGAATCCCTTGTGAGGGAATTCCCTAGCAGTCCAGTGGTTAAGGTTTGGTCTTTCAATGAAAAGTGTACAGGTTCAATCCCTGGCCAGGGAGCTAAGATCCTACATGCCTCATGGCCAAAAAACATAGAGCATAAACAGAAGAAGTACTGTAATAAATTCAATAAAGATTTTGAAAAAGGAAAAAAAAAAAGAATCCCTTGTGAGTGAAACGTAACCATCTCCATTTACAGATATGGACAGAGGTGGTGAACACATGTCACCGGCCTCGCCTTCTGGGGTAGCCCACTCCTCTGAGGGTAGGCCTCCCTGTGAAAGCTCTCCCAGGATCTCTCATTTAATTTAACCCTACATTTACTCTAGGAGGAAGAGGCTGGAGTTCTCACTTTATAGAAGAAGTAAAACCAAGACTTTCCTACAGGCAAATGTGTGAGCATGCTTAGTCATTCATGTCTGACTCTTTGCAACCCCATGGACTGTAGCCCGCCAGGCTCTTCTGTCCCTGGAATTCTCCAGGCAGGAATACTGGAGTGGGTAGTCATGCCCTTCTCCAGGGGATCTTCCCAACCTAGGGATCAGATCGGGTCTCCCGCATTGCAGGCAGATTGTTTTCTGTCTGAGCCACAAGAGAAGCCACCAACTTTGGAGTCATTTGTTGTGCAGCCAGAGCTGGGACTAGGGTAAAGCAGGTGAGGACCCCAACTCTGAAAACAAATGCCTCCTTAACTCTGAGCCCTGGCTTCCTCATTTGCCTCACCTTAGTCCAAGTTCTGTGTCTGTATTTAGTTGCTATGTCATGCCTGACTCTTTCCAATCCCATGGACTGAAGCCATCCAGGCTCCTCTGTCCATGAGATTTTTGAGGCAAGAATACTGGAGTGGGTTGCCATTTCCTACTCCAGGTGACCTTCCCAATTCAGGGATGAAACTTGCATCTCTTGCATCTCCTGCTTGTCAGGCAGGTTTCTTACCACTGTGTCACCTTAAGGCAAATCCAGGATTTTAAACACCATCATCTCGGACTAGGATTCAGATGGAAGGACTGGGTGAGAGGAAAGCAAAGCCTACAGTCATGGGGGGAACACTACCTAGAGGAATTGCCACAGCTCAGACAAGAAGGAAGTTGATATTCCTGGAGTCTAGGATCTTCCTGTCCTCAGCCCTCAGGGACACCCAGCTTGAGCCTTCTGTCACCCTTCCAAGAGGTGTTACATATGTATCTTAAATGCGGGGCATGCTGGTAAAGATGTCTTGGGCTTAAAAAGTCAACAGTTGGGTCTACAGAGAGCTGGTTTGTTGGGACGGGTCAACCAAGGAGCAGGAGGGGACACTGAGCAAAAGCTTCTGAGGTAAATTTCTGGCTTCTGGTGAGTGCCAGCAGCTTTTCCCAGAAGCCTCACCTCCCCAGGTGTGCATTCCAAACACGGGAAGCGATAGCAGAAACCGGGTTTCTTACAATCTGTGCTGAATGCAAATAAATTTCAATTGTGTGGAAATGCAGCAGCTTGACTCCTTAGTTTAAGAAATATTTTTAAAAAGAAAAACAAAATTGTAGCACTTCCCAGAAATGTTCAAGATGCAAAAAGAAAGCATGCAAATGTGCTGGTTGTACTAGAAAGAAAGTATCACTCTGTCCCCAAGGCCTAGATAGTTCCACCTTCCAAAGAAGGAGGCCCAACTCAAAGATGTAACAGAGGCCAGTGGCTCAGAAATGCCAGCAACAGTGACTGACACCCCTTAACTTAACACTACTTTTCTACAGCACCCCAGTCCCTCTGGAGGTCTGGCCCAGACACAACAATGATCAGGGTCTCCATATTAAAAAAACAAAATCATTACATGTAGTAGGACAAAAGATTTCAGATTTGTGATTAAATGTACAGAGGTATTGTTGGGCTTCCCTGGTGGCTCAGTGGTAAAGAATCCTCCAGGGGAGAGTGGGGACCACACTTCAGACTTGTCCCACCCGAGAGGAAAGGAATGGGGAAGATGTCCTCCCATACCCCTTGACTTCCGGTGAACCCCAGGACAAAGCCCTGGAATGGGGGTGGCTGCCTGCATGTGGATGTTCCTGGCAAGTGTGGGCAGGGTCCCAGCAGGGCCTCCTCCACTGGCCTTCCTCATCCAGACAACCAGCCCTAGGCAACAGAGCAAAACCCCAACAACTTGCTCCTCCAGAAACTTAGACCTGAGCCAAAGTTGACCAGGGGAGGTGGTACAGCCCGGTGGGGCAGACATGGGCTCTGGAGTCAGCCAAACCTGGGGACGACTCCCACCCGAGTTGTATGACTCCTGGCGAGTTACTGAAGTTCCCAGCATCCCCCTAGTAACCTAATGGCCACAGTTTCTGCCCACAGGGTCCTAGGGGGAATCCCCTGAGGCTTTCTCACCCAGGAATTTCTCTAACACTCAACTAAGTCAGCATCTTTTGCCCCCATATCCAACTCTTCCGTGCAGCTCTGCACACAACTCACTTTCCACACATGTAAAACACAAACTGCCTAGAAGCCCAGCCCCCTTCTACTTGAGAAGATCTGGGAGGACAGTCCTGAGCTGCCATGGGCAACATAGAGAGAGACAAGAAGTGTCTAGGTATAATATCAGGCTCCCGGGCTCCAACAGAGACAAGATAGCAGCCCACTCTGGGCTGAAAGAGGACTTTAGAACTTCTTTTTATCCTCATTTGTTGTTGGTTAGTTGCTCCGTCGTGTCCGACTCTTTCACGATCCCATGGACTATACAGTCCACCAGGCTCCTCTGTCCATGGAATGCTCCAGACAAGAATTCTCCAGACAAGAATTCTCCAGACTGGAGTAGGTTGTTATTTCCTTCTCCAGGGGATCTTCCTGACCCAGGGATCAAACCCACATTTCCTGCATTGGCTGGTGGGTTCTTTACCACTGAGCCACCAGGGAAGCCCATTCTCATTTTCAGTTATCCTTTTATTTTTAAATTTCTGGCTGCTTCACACAGCTTTTGGGATCTTAGTTCCCCAGCCAGGAATCAAACCCAGGCCCCCAGCAGTGAAAGACCAGAATCCTAACCACTAAACCGCCAGGGAATTTCCTAGTTATCCTTTTAAAAGTTGGTTTTGCTTTTGTTTCATAACAACCATAATAGAATTGTGCAAGTGCATAATTTATACATAAATAAGATACAGATCTTAGGGTGTGTACTCAAAAATATCTTATTAGTGTGTGATCCAATAAGTTTGGAGACACTTGGAATAGATCTTTCTTTCTTGGCCTGGATAACATACATCTGGCCTCTTTCCTCTCTGGACTCTCGAAACACCCCACCCTGCCTTTAGTCTCATTGTCTCTTCATAGAGTTACCTCTTGCTGCAATTCAGTTCTTAACCTCTCAGGGTTTATAAAGAAAAATGTAACTTGTGGGGACTTCCCTGGTGGTCCAGTGACTGAGACTCCACACTCTCCATGCAGGTGGCCTGGGTATGATCCCTGGTCAGGGAATTAGATCCCACCATATCCCTCACACCACAACTAAGACCTGTTAAGAAAGAAAGAAATAGACACACATTTTTTTTAAGTGTGAGACTTCCCTGGTGGTCCAGTGGTTGAGATTTGCCTGCCAGTACAGGGGATGGGGGTTTGATCCCTGATCCTGGAGGATCCCACATGCCTCAGGGCAACCAAGCCTGAGAGGTGCAGCTGCTGAGCCCACGTGCCCTGCAGCCCATGCTCGGCAACAAGAGAAACCACCACAATGAGAAGCCCGCCCACCGCAACTAGAGAGTAGCCCCCACTCACCACAGCTAGTGAAAGCCCACTCGCAGCAACAAAGACTCAGCGTAGCCAGAAATTAAAAATAATTTTTTTAATTGGAAAAAAAAGTGTAACTTGTTACTTGTATGATCAACACAGGAGGCCTGATTTCGCCCCTTCCCAGCCTTGGATCTCCTTTTCTAGGCCTTTTGCCAACCCCACCATCACATTTCACATCTGTTATCTCCCTCATCAGAAACTATCTGGGTCTTCCTGTCCGTGACCACAGACCAAGCCCAGTTCCTGGGATTAGTTTCCAGGACCCCACCCACTTCCTGAGTCATGTCCCATGGTTCCTGTTCCCTGGCTAGTGCTCCAGCCAGACCATGCCTTTGCAGTCCCTGGAGCAGACCCAGAGTTTCCACCTCTGCTCCTTATCTTGATGTTGCCTCGCCCCAGCCCTGTAGGTCTAAAATCCCATCTGACTCCGAATCCCAAAGCAGTGACTCCGTCTACCTTGATGCTTCCCTGGAGCCTCCAGCCTCCAGCAAACATCTTCCAGTGCCCGCGCAGCACCCCCCCCCGCCCACCGCCCCAGAAACTACCTGCATGGCCCCAGCAAGACGTCCCAGGCACTGCTTTGGGTCAGGACTGGCTGCATGTTTGTGGGCTCAGTGTGTGTGTGTGTGTGTGCGTGTGTGTGCGTGCGCGTGCGCAAGTACTCAGTTGTGTCCAACTCTTTGTGACACTGTTCTATAGCCCACCAGGCTCTTTTGTCCATGGGATTTCCCAGGCAACAATACTGGATTGAGTTGCTATTTCCTCCTCCAGGGGATTTTCCCAGCCCAGGTATTGAACCGGCATGTCTTGTGTTTCCTGCATTGGCAGGCAGATTCTTTACCACTGTGCCACGTGGGAAGCCCTGTGAGCTCAGTACAAAAGGAAAGCATAGCAGCCCCTGTTCAAAAAAAAAGAAAAAGTATCATTAAAGGTACTAAAATATAAAGTTTTTCTTTTCTGCTGAAAGCTCTTTCTTGACCTGTCATGGTGTTTATTTTTTTCTTTTAAAAATTGAAGTGTAATTGCTTTACAATATAGTGTTAGTTTCTGCTGTGCAGTAAAGTCAATCAGCTGTATGTTAACATATATCCCCTCTTTTGGATTTCCTTTACAATCTGGTCATCACAAATGCATTAAGTAGAGTTCCCTGTGCTATACAGTAGGTTCTCATTAGCTATCTATTTTATATATAGTATCAGTAGCGTTAGAGGATGAGATGGCTGGATGGCATCACCAATGCAATGCGCTTGATTAACTTGGGCAAACTTTGGAAGATGGCGAGGGACAGGAAGGCCTGGTGTGCTGCAGTCCATGGGGTCACAAAGGGTCGGACATGATTGGGCAACTGAGCAACAACATCAATAGTATACATACGTTGGGCTTCCCTGGTGGCTCAGTGGTAAAGAATCTACCTGACAACGCAGGAGACGAGGGTTTGATCCCTGATCCAGGAAGATCTCACATGTGTTGGAGCAACTAAGTCAGTGCACCACAGTTACTGAGCCTGTGCCCTAGGGCCTGGGAACCACAACTACTAAAGCCCATGCCTAGAGCCCATGCTCTGCAACAAGAGAAGCCACTACAGTGAGAAGCCTGTGCACCACAACCAGAGTGTAGCCCTCGCTTGCTGTAACTAGAGAAAGTCTGGCAGCCACAAAGACCCAATGTAGCAATAAATAAATACATATTTTTTTTAATCACGTATATATGTCAATCCCAATTCATCCCATCCCTGCCTCCCCCCGCCCTTGATATCCATACATTAGTTTTCTATGTCTGTGTCTCTATTTCTGCTTTGCAAATAAGATCATCTATATGCCATGATGCTTTTGTTTTCTGTTTAGTGTTATTGGTCCCTCAGGCTTGGGGATGTTGATGGCAGATGCTCACAGGCATCCAGGCAACCTGCTCTCCTCAACTGGGTGCTCACACATCACTGGTTATCTGATTCCCCTCCCACCATAGCTGCTGGATCAGCATGGAGAGCCATGCGTCTCCCTTCCTGTGGGCCTGTGCTCTGACCCCTGGCAGACAGGTGATCCTAAGGGGGATGTGCTAGGTACATGGATCAGGGGAGAGCAAGAGCCCTGCCCGAGCTGAGTGGCCCATGATACCAGCCCAGGGGAGAGATGGCTGCCCCCATCCCCTATCCCGAGACACAGCAGGGCCTAGGTGCCCAGAACCCTCCAACCAGGGCTGAAAGGGGCAGTGGTTTCTGGGCAGAGGTAAGAAAGGGAGTTGGAAGAGCTTAGGACACAGGTAGTCAGAGGAGTGGGCAGCCAGAACCACATCTTAGGGAGGTGGCAGAAGACAGCGTGGTGTGTGAGACAAGGCTCCAAGCTGCTGGGACGTGCTTCATTGTCTCATTGGACGTCACTTACAAAATGGAAACTCAAAGGGACTTCTCTGGTGGTCCAGTGGTTAAGACTGCCCACCACTGCAGGGGATGAGGGTTCGATCCCTGGTTCGGGAACAATGCCACAGGGCAACTAAGCCTGCATGCCATAATTAGAGAGAACCCCATGGGCCACAACTAAGACACTATGCAGCCAAAAACAAATATAAAAAATTTTTAAAAAGCAGGGGGGTCAGGCCCAATCCCTAGTCAGAGAACCAAGATCCCACACACCACGGGGCACGGTCAAAAATTTTTTTAAACTTAAAAAAAGAACTCAAAGATGAAATTATTAAAAACTTCATGCATCCTCATGTTCATTACAGTATTATTCACAATAGCCAAGATGTGAAAACAACCTAAGTGTCCATCAACAGATGAATAAAGAAAATGTGGTCTCTATCTACCCCTATCGATCTATAGATAGATACACAGCAGAATATTACTCAGCCATAAAAAGAATGAAATCGTGCCACTTGCAACAGCATGGATGAACCTTGAGGGCATTACGCCAAGAGAAATGAGTTAGACAGGGAAAGGCAAATACTGTATGATCTCACTAACACGTGGATTCCAAAGCAAAAACAAAAAACCCACAAAACTGAGCTCACACATACAGAGAACAGACTGGCCAGAGGTGGGACCAGTAAGGGGGTGGAGTGGGAATGTGGGTGGGAGGAATGAGTAAAATGGCCAAAAGTTAAACTTTCAGCTATAAAATAAATAAGTCATGGGAATGTATAGCATAGTCACTGTAGTTAATAATACTGTATTGCATATTTGAAAGTTGATAAAGGCCTTAAGATTCTCATCTCAAGAAAAAAAATTAGTAACAAAGAACAGTGACTGATGTTAACTAGACTTAGCGTGGTGGACATTCTGCAATATATACAAATATAGAATCATTATGAAACTAACATGCATCACCTGAAACTAACATAATGTTATATGTCAATTATATCTCAACTTAAAAAGAAATTTAAAACTTCAAGACAATGCGCTGCAGCACTAAACCCCCAATACAGGACCCTTCTGACCATGGGGCCCGTGACTGCCCTGGTCTCACACCCATGAGTTGGGCCCTGTTTTAGGATATGATTATTAATACATATTGTGCGTATCAAATTTCCTCTACAAAGTCAGTGTTTCCTCAAGTGCTGTTCACACCGTGGCTGACACATAAGATACCTTAAGGTGATATGTGAGCAGGTATTTAGAATATTTTAGGGACTTCCCTGGCTGTTCAATGGTTAAGGGGGTGCAGGTTCCATCCCAGGTTGGGGAACAAGATTCTGCATGCTGTATGGCCACTTTCTATAGTTTTCATTTATTGTAATGTATATTAGAAAAATTATGACTACCACATTCAGTCTATAATTTCACAGCGATACTGCCTTGGTTCAGGCTGCTATAGGAAAAAACCCCACCATAAACAGAGTGGCTTACCAACAACAGAAATTTATTTAAAATATTTGTTTTTACTATTTCTTTGGCTGTTCCAGGTCTTGGTTGCAGGATCTTTGATACTAGCTGTGGCATGTGGGATCTCATTCCCTGACCAAGGATTGAATCTCTGCCCCTGGCATTAGGAGGCCAGAGTCTTAGCCACTGGGCCACCAGGGAAATCCTTGGACTGTGAATTCCCTGGAGTCATACATGGCTTGTCTACAAATATCCTCCACTTGTTCCATCAGCCTCCCCCAGCCCTTCCTTTAGGGGCAGCCAATGCTAAATAAATGAATAAGCCAATCAATCAGGGGAAAGTTGGACACCCAGAGGTGAAGCCTCTCCTTTGAAATTTTCATTTGCAGAACTTCCTCTGATTAATCAACTTACATAGTATTCATCTACACATTTTAGAAAAAAATTGCCAAAGAAATTAATTCTTTTAAAATATACAGAGCTTGTTTTGGGGTAACCTGCCTGCCTCCCTTTTTTGAGTCCTCTCTATGACCACCAAATTCAAAACTTGCCTGGTGACAATCATAGCATAATGCAAAGTGCCATGGGCTCCCAGTTAGCCTGGAGGCTGTGTCCTGTGGGTGTTCGGAGATGACGTTTTGTGATGTGCATTTCCCCAGGGGGGTGGGTTAGCTTGTACAGCTCTCAGGACTAGAAATTGTTAGTTGATATCCTTGGGAGGGGGCTTCCCAAGTGGCTCAGAGGGTAAAGAATCTGCCTGCAGTGAAGAAGACAGGTTCGATCCCTAGGTTGGGAAGATCCCCTGGAGGAGGGCATGGCAACCCACCCCAGTATCCTTGCCTGGAGAATCCCATGGACAGAGGAGCCTGGCGGGCTATAGTACACAGGGTTGCAAAGAGTCAGACACAACTGAAGCAACTAGCATGCATGTACCCTTGGGAGGTCCTCAGTGAACAAATGGCCAAAGCTTTACCACCAAAAAGTTGTCAGTCCTTAGAGAAACGATCTCCAGCTTCACCTTTCAACCAAATCTCACCTTGTCAAACAGCAGAGCCACACATTTTTTAAAAGGACCAAGACTGAAATGTCACCCATGACAAATATTTTGGAAGCGAGGTTTTTGAAAATGGAGAAAAATGAGAAACACATTCTTACTGGTTACAGATCAAAGCCACAACCTACAGCTTCACTGTTTTTGCCAGGTGGCCTTTTTTTGAATTATTATTAATATATGTTTATATGGGTAATTTTCTGTTGATTTTTAATCAATGACAGAAAGGACATTTCTGGCATGACGTTTTCAATCTCCTGGAACATATCACTAATATTCTCTTTATTTTTTTGGGAAAAACTTTATTTTGAAGTTTCAAGGTAAGCATCTTGAGTGAACTGGCACATTTCAGAGCTTACTCATCACGTAAAAACAAGAGATGGATTAACAGGACTTCCCTGGTGGTCCAATGGCTAAGACCCCATGCCTCCAATGCAGGGGGCCTGGGTTTGATCCCTGGTCAGGGAACTAGATTCAAATGCAGCAACTAAAGATCCAGCATGTCTCAACTAAAAAGAACCCACATGCTGCAACTAAGACCTGGCACAGCTAGAGAAAGAAATACTTTTAAAAAGAGAGAGAGATGGATTTACATGCTCATTGTGAAAATCCAAACATTACAGATATGAGTGACTCAGAAAATGAAAGTGACCCCATAATTATGCTTTCTAGATATAATCAGTGTTTCTAGTCGTTGGTACATTGTTCCAGATTTGTCTGTGCTTGTGTATACAGATCTACCATGTGAGAGGACTTTTCGAAATGATTCCCTAGTAGTCCAGTGGTTGGAACTTCGAGCTTCCACAGCAGGGGCGTGGGTTCAATCCTGGTTAGGGAACTATTAATAGAATCCCTCATGCTGTGAGCCATGGCCAAATAAATAAATAATTAAATAAAATGATTCATCAGATTTGTATTTTTGTCAGACTCAGAAGAATGCTGTAATTCTGAAAGTCTGCTAAATCTGACATTTTCCTCATCACCACAGGACAGAAAAGTTGATTTTCACCAACTCCCAGGAAATGGCCATCTCTTTTCTGAGACCATCCCATGCTCACTGTCCACAACCCACAGCCTGTCTGCCTACCCCAGCTGTGGGCTCTGCTGTTGATCCCCACGGGCCTGACCGGGCCCACTCACCTGGCCTAAAAGGTGAGCCCCAGCATGCATGCTAAGTTGCTTCAGTCTTGTTCGACTCTCTGTGACCCTATGGACCATAGCCCACCAGGCTCCTTTGTCCATGGGATTCTCCAGGCAAGAATACTGGAGTGGGTTGCATGCCCTCCTCCAGGGGATCTTCCTGACCCAGGAATCAAACCTGCATCTCTTATGTCTCCTGCACTGGCAGGTGGGCTCTTTACTACTAGCACCACATGGGAAGCCCCTTTAAGGTGAACCCAGGCAGATCCAGTTTATCCACTGACCATTATCCTCACAGGAAAACTTTGCATTCTAGGGAAAAAAATTAATTTGCTCCAAAGTATATAAAAAAAATAAATAAAACCCTGTATAATCAAAATGAATACAAGCTTAATTAAATGCCTACAAAGTGAACCATTATGTCAGCTACATCAATCAGTAAATTTAGTATTTATAATAATTTCATTACATTTGAAAAATGAAAGTAACATTTTCTCCTCTGCAAGAGTGTGTGGAGATTACCAAGAAATAACATGTGCTGTTCATATCCTATTATTTTAAAAAGCAAAATTATTAAAGCCAGTTAAAAATACTTTGCAATAAAAAATATATACAACATATATGTGAGTATATTGTATGTATATATATATGCATACATCTATTGTAGTCACTGTGGGTTGTATTTAACATGTTTGATACATTATTTTTCAAATGTATTTTTTTTTTGGCTGTGCTGGATCTTTTTTGGTGTGAGGAGCTTTTCTCTAGTTGCCGTGCACAGGCTTCTCATTGCAGAGCATGGGTTCTAGGGTACTCTGGCTTTAGTGGTTTTTGCACAGGGGCTCAGTACTTGTGGCTCCCAGGCTCTAGAGCACAGACTCAATAGTTGTGACACACAGGCTTGGTTGCTCTGCAGCACGTGGGATCCTCCTGGATCAGGGATGCAACCCACATCTCCTTCATTGGCAGACGGATTCTTTACCACTGAGCCACCAGGGCAGCCCTTGATATGTTATTGAACAGAGTCTTTAAAAGTAAGCACAGGGCCCAGGGACCTCCCAGGTCTTCCTGAGGTGCAGACCACCCGCAAGGAGCCTTGTGCTCAGTCAGCATCCCTTTCTGCAGGCAAGAGATAGGAGGAGCCCAGAGGAAGCTCTTCTTGAATCATCTCTAAAAATAGTCCCTATCATGTGGGGCAGGATATTAATGGTCTGGGAATCAGGAAATTCAGAGGCAGAGTTTAGAAAACTGGCAAAAATGGAATCCCACAGCCTAGAAGGGGTCCTCAAATCTCTGTTGGCCATCTTGAAAAATGTCAAGTTCTTTCATTAGAGCCAGTGCCTTTATTGGCCTAGATCCCCACTGAACTTAAATGAAAATTCAGAAGAAAATTGCTCTTTTATTGTCTTTTTTTTAAATTCTAACACAACATGTGTAATCAAGAGCATATATATATATTTTTTTTTGGCCACACTAGGTCTTGGTTGTGGCACATGGAGTCTTTGTTGATGCGTGCAGGATCTTTAGTTGAGGCATGTGGGCTCTAGTTCCCTGACCAGGGATCAAACCCTGGACCCCAGCATTGGGAGCATGGCGGCTTAGCCACTGAACCACCAGGGAAGTGCTAAAAGCATGCATCAAGAGTATGGCCGAATGACTTATTACCTAGATGGTAGATAGACAGATTAGACAGATAGATAGACAGACGATAGATAGATCCCACTCCCCAGGTTAGCACCATCCAGATCACCACCAACTATTTCCATCACTTCAGAAGTCTCCCTCTGCTCCCTCCCATGTCAATCCTTCTATCCAAGGTAACCTCCACTCAGATTTCCATCATAGATTAGTTTTGCGGGTTCCTGAATTTCATATAAATGGAATCCTGCAGGATGTACACTTTGGGGATGTCTAGCTCAACATGACATCTGTGAGATTTGTCTCTCTGCCTGAGACTGAGTATAGGCCTTTCGGGTGTTCAGAGTCATGTAGCCCCACACACCTATTACCGCCTGTCCCACAGTCCCTTCCGAGACCATGCAAAAATCTCTCACCTTCCTCCTCCCTGTATAAATGGACAAACAAAAGTCGATTTTTTACAAGGTAAATGTAATTTTTTTCCTAAGTACAAAAATTACACATGCTCATTTTAAAAAGAAAGAAATTCTAGCCTTGAGAATCTTGCATGGCTTACCCAAACACAGCCAATAGATCAGCTGGCCAGTGGCCTTTGACCTGTGTAGCCTGGCTCTGAAAAAACAACTGGGTCAGTCACATTCTGCATCTCAGGAATGTGACCTCTTGAACTCAGAGGGAAGTTGCATTTGCCAGTGACGCTGGTCCCACCTGGACTGTGTGTGGTACCACTGGGACCCTCCTCCAGGACCGAGGGGCCTATTTCTCCAGGTGCCATGCTTCTTGGTCCCAACTCAGGACAGCTCTCAGAGGCCAGCCCAGGAGAATAAATCTGTCACTGCTTCCGCTTTTTCCCCTTCTATTTGCCATGAAGTGATGAGACTCGAGGCCATGATCTTAGTTTTTTGAATATTGAGTTTCAAGACAGCTTTTTCACTCTCCTTTTTCACCCTCATCAAGAGGCCCCCAGCCCCAAGATTCTCTAAACACTCCCACCTCCTCACCTTTGCTTCTACCCACTCTACCTGCTGAGGTCCAACTCTTTTACCAGCTCTTCTCCAAACCCTTCCGAGAATCCCCAGGCCACTGTCACAGTATTTTCTTTGTATAATGATAGCATTTGCCATTAGCTGCCTTGTGCTAAGGCTTAACTAGGTGAACTAGCTACAAAAATGCCTCTTTGGTTTTTTAAAAAAAAGTGAGTGGCATGTCCTCAAGGCTTGGCAACTTGTAAAATGCCTCTCATTCCTCCAACTTGGAGAAACTTATCATTCCTATAGATGAGTCAGTAGAGGGGAGAGTTAATTGATTGGCTTAGATTTGGGGAAAATGCAGAGAAGTGATTTGTGTTACCTGGCTGTCCCTCTTCTGGGATGAGCAAGCCTAAATGGAGACCCCACACAGTGTCGTCCCAGGAAAGCCCTTCAACATCCCCCCACTTTCCCAAGGTGGAGGAGGGGATAGGGGAGACAGTCCCTCTGCGCAGCGCTAGGGACCATTCACAGGGCCATTTCCCCTCCCCCACCTCCACCCCCCGGAGAGAGGCGGGAGACAAGGACTCCCACACAATGTCCCCATTGACACTTGTGGCCAAGTCGGGGCTGGGTGCCATGGAAACCTCTTGGGAGCAGAGAGGGAAAGCAATAACCCAGGCCTCCCACACTGAGCCCATTGTCCCCTGAGCCGACCTCCCTCAGTGGGCCCTTATCACTGCTCCCCCCTGCCAGGCCTCGGCTCCAGGCTCCGCACCCCACTAGAGGCACCCACTTTCCCCCTGCTGGCCCCCCAGGGGAGCCACCACCCATCCTGCTTTCCCTACACACACCCCGTGAGTGAGGCCAGGGAGCTCATTTCCCAGCCACCCTGAGCCCTGAGAGTGGAGAAGACGCCAGGCAGGGAGGCCCGGGAGGCAGGTAGGTCACGGCACTACAGGCTCTGTCCTCTGGTTGGGGCAGTTTTATGCCCAGAATGTGCCAACTGCTGTGTTCTGTTGGCCTAGAGGAGGAAGACCAGACTCCGGAACTGGCCTTGGGGCACTAGAATAAACCCATCTGGGCCACCCAGGCCTGGGCTCAGCTGAGGCCCAGCCCACAATCTTCTCCTCACCTGAGTCTTGAAAACTGCTCCCTGGTTGTTGCTGTTCCCATCACCTCCCTCCCAGGGCTCCTGGAACCTAGGCCTAGCTGCATGAATCTAAGAAGAGGCCTGAGGGGTTCCCCTGGTGGCTCAGTGGTAAAGAATCCACCTGCCAATCCACAAGTGTCAATGGGGACATTGTGTGGGAGTCCTTGTCTCCCGCCTCTCTCCGTGGGTTCTATCCCTGATCCTAGAAGATCCCACATGTGGCGGAGTGGCGCCCCTTAGCCCGAGTGCCACCACTATTGAGCCTGTGGTCTAGAGCCAGGGAGCTGCAACTACTGAGCCCATGGGCCACGACTACTGAAGCCTTAGAGCCCGTGCTCCACTACAAGAGGAGACACCGCAATGAGAAGCCCGGGTACTGCAATTAGAGAGCAGACTGCGCTCACCACAACTAGAGAAAAGTCCATGCAGCGGTCAAAAAATAAATTTTTAAAAAATAAGTAAAAAATAAAAAGAGGCCTGAGAAGGGCTTCCCTGGTGTCTCAGTGGTAAAGAATTCCCCTGCAATGCAGGAGCCGCAGGAGACGTAGGTTCAATCCCTGGGTCAGAAAGATCCCGTGGAGGAAGGCACGGCAACCCACTCTGATATTCTTGCCTGGAGAATCCCAGGGACAGAGAAGCCTGGCGGGCTACAGTCCATGGGGTCACAAGAGTTGGACATGACTTAGTGATTAAACCATGAACAACTAGATGACAGAACTTGGTGACTGCAGCACCCCTTCTCACCAGCTGTCACTTGAGTGACATAATGATGTAACCAACAAGGGCACCGCCTTCAGGCAAAACCCTTGAAGCCCTCAGGCAGGGGGTGGGGTGAGGCGTCCAGATGGGCAACAGAGGAGCCTGGGCTTCAGATTGGTGCGGGGGAGTGGGAGAGCTTCAGTCCCAGCTGGATGACCTGGGAGAAGTTAGGTAACCTCTGTGAGCCTCAGCTTTACCATCTGTAAAAAAGAGCAGTAAAAACTTTTGACAAAGGACTTCCCAAGTGGTCCAGTGGCTAAGACTCCGAGCTCCCAAAGCAGGGGGCCTGGGTTCCATCCCTGGTCAGGAAACGAGATCACACACGCTGCAACTAAGACCGGACGCAGCCGAATGAACAAACAAACGTTAACAAAACGAAAACCAAAACTTTCGGCACACTTTACTAGGACGTGGAAAGGACTTGACAGGACAGTAAAGAGTGCACGCTAAGTCGCCTCAGTCACATCTGTCTCTTTGCAACCCAATGGACTATAGCCTGCCAGGCTTCTCTGTCCCTGGGATTCTCCAGGCGAAGATACTGGAGTGGGTCGCTATGCCCTTCTCTGGGGGATATTCCCAACCCAGGGATTGAACCTGCATCTCTTGCATCTCCTGCCTTGGCAGTGGGGTTCTTTACCACTAGTGCCACCTGGGGAGCCCAGCAGGGCACAGAGAGCACACTGGAGGAATGGACCAGATGCTACTGTGATCCATTTGACAACCTTTAACCCCCACAACTCTGGGCACTGCGTCGGGTGCTTGGGACTAAAAGAGCCACAGGGAGCAAGGGACAGCCATCAAGTGACCCCCCTGAGAGGCCCAACCCCCCTGAGGCAGGAGTCCCTGAGGGAGAACAAGGCAGCAAATGATGGGGTGGCAGGGAGCATGTGGTCCCCAGCAAGAGATCCGTCCTAACATTCCCAATGGGGTTTTACATGGGGTGGCTGGTTAGTTCCTGGAATGTCTAAGAAAAACAAACTGGTTATTCTGAGTGAAATTGCAGCCTGGCTAAGGCGGGTGGGTCTGCTTTAAATTAAACACAGCGTTGCTGAGATTCTTTTCATTTCGTGGCCACTGCTGATCAGCAGAGACGTTACCTCACCTCACCTTCCTGCTCTGAGAGGGGGAGGCTCACAGGGAGTGGTTCTGGGGCCGGGAGGAGCTGGAGGAGGCTGAGAGGCCCTTCCCCTCCAGGTTCCTGGGAGCCAGAGGTAGGAAGCCCACCCTCCTCCAAAAACTCAGTCTACCTCTAGGGCTGGGGGTTCTAAAATGTGGGAGCACAGAGATGATCTTAAGTGCATTCAACTTTGTCCTTGGTATTTAGCTGAGGAATTACGGCATTTGCAAATATACTGCTTTCCCAGGAGTACTTGAAAAAAAACTTGGCGGCAGTTTTACAAGTCCAAGGTTGGTCCCTTTCAAACATTTAGGCACTGGGTGGCCCGGCCTCCTGGCTCCTCCCAGGACTCCAGCTGCTTTAGCTGGCAAGCTGATGGAGAGGCCAGTGTCCCCATGGGGTGCCTTGGTCAAGGGTGGAGTTACCTTCTGGTTTTGGAAAGTGCTTTTGACCAGCCTGCCAGCTCGTGGAGTCCTAGAAAATTCCAGAGTGTTGGAGTCAGGCAGACCTGAGTGTGTGAGTACCAGACCCCTAGATAAAGATTGCCTAATGTTAGACCTAGAATGTGTGCATGCTCAGTCACTTAGTCTTTGCAACCCCATGGACTGTAGCCCACCAGGCTCCTCTGTCAATGGGATTTCCCAGGAAAGAATACTGGAGTGGGTTGCCATTTCCTTCTCCAGGGGATCTTCCTGACCCGAGAGTTGAACTGGAGTCTTCTGCGTCTCCTGCACTGGCAGGTGGATTCTTTATCACTGCACCACTGAGAAACCCTAAACCTTGAATAGACTCATCTTTAAAATGGCGATAAGAGCAGAATTCCCTGGGGGTCCAGTGGTTAGGACTCCATGTTTTTCAGTGCCAAGGGCCCCAGTTCAGTCCCTGATTGGGGAAAAAATAAAAATAATACAATAAAATGGGGGGACTTCCCTGGTGGCCCAGTGGTTAAGACTGTGCTGCCAATGCAGGGGGTCCAGGTTCAATCTCTGGTCAGGGAACTAGATTCTACATGAGCAACTAAGAATTCACAAGCCGCAACCAAAAGATCCTGCGTGTCACAACTAAGACCTGGCACAGCCAAATAAATAATAAATCAATATTAAAAAGTAATAAAATAATATGGGAACAAGGGAACCTACTTCTCAGGGTTGTTACATGGATTAAATGCAAATGTGTGCTTAATGTTCTTTTGTTTCAAATTAAATGTATCCCTAGTTTTTTGGTTGTAAGAAATAGAAACTTCCTCAAGTTGCTGTATGTAAAAGGGAAACTTTTTCTATGGAATTCAGGGACTTTCATGAAAACAGGCCTCCAGTCCCTCTCAGAGAGCTGAAACTAGGACCTGAAAATGGATTTGCTTTGTTCCTCATCCTGCTTTGTCTCCACATGTGCTTGGGTGGCCGCTTCTTGCGGTCTCAGAGCATCTCCTCTCCCTGCAGACCACCTTTCAAAGAGAAAGACCTGTTTACTCACCAGCCTTGGCTTGACATCATTTCCTCATGCTAGATCCATAGTCAGTGCTCAGTAAAGAATAGACAGTTTCTACTGTGTTTCTTTGATTTAATAGTAATGCACTGGCACCCCACTCCAGTACTCTTGCCTGGAAAATCCCATGGGCAGAGGAGCCTGGTAGGCTACAGTCCATGGGGTCACTAAGAGTCGGGCACAACTGAGCGACTTCACTTTCACGCATTGGAGAAGGAAATGGCAACCCACTCCAGTGTTCTTGCCTGGAGAATCCCAGGGACGGGGGAGCCTGGTGGGCTGCCGTCTATGGGGTCGCACAGAGTCGGACACGACTGAACTGACTTAGCAGTAATGCACTATGTTATGGGTAACTAAGCCCCTGGGTCACAGGTACTGAGCCAACACTGTAGAGCTTTCGAGCCATGACCACTGGCCCTGTGTGCCTAGAGCCTCTGCTCCCGGGGAAGAGAAACCACTGCGGTAAGAAGCCTGTGCATAGCGACAAAGAGTAGCTCCCACTCGCTGCAACTAGAGAAAGTCCACGCACAGCAACGAAGACTCAACACAGCCAAAAATTAAAATAAATAAATACAAAATTTAAAAAACAAAACAAACACAAATAGTAATGTGCTGAATATTCCCTTCAACTCTCCAAATCCTTTCTCTCTTCTCCACTGTGCTCTGTCCTCAGGAGCTGACCTGCATCAGTTGTCACTGGATCTCCCTCCCCTTCTGGGCTCTGGCTGACTTCAGCCCACAGCAGACACCAGCAGGAAATGGAGGGGAGTTGGAAAGCACCAGCAGAGTGCTGACTATTCTAACGCCCTTACCAGTGGACGATGGCTTGGCAGCTGTAACCTGGTTCTGACACGGAAGGCCCCAGCCGCTTTTCAGCAACCCCATCCTTCAGCTACAGGCCTCTCAGGGTTCTTTTCACCACTTCCTCTCCCGGTCCCTTCAAGCTGACAGTGCTGATGGTGCTCCACGTTTCTATCCTGGAGATGCTGCATCATCCTTTTTGTTTTCCTTTCATCTCCTCCATGTGTCTAAAATTCTTCTGTTTATTATGTTCTCTCCAATAACACAGCTGTAACTCTGTTGCCATCTCTCTCTTGCTGGGACTCAGATGACACCATGAGTCAAGAAGGGGAGTTGTCTCCCTGCTCCACCTCCCACTCTGGCTCTGGCAGGAAGTGGATAAAGAACTAGAAGGTCTTTGAGATAAACATTATACACAAGGTATCCAAAATCGAGATCACCAGGATTCTTTTGGCAGGGAAAAATAATACATGTGCTGGGATGGGGTGTTTCTTCTTTTGGAAGAAACTCTCCATTTTCCTGGGAGAATGTGACCCCCATAGTTCAGTTCATTTCAGTTGCTCAGTTGTGTCCAACTCTTTGCGATCCCATGGACTACAGCACATCAGGCTTCCCTGTCCATCACCAACCCCGGAATTTACTCAAATGCATGTCCATTGAGTCAGTGATGCCATCCAATCATCTCATCCTCTGTTGTCCCCTTCTCTTCTTGCCTTCAATCTTTCCCAGCATCAGAATCTTTTCAAATGAGTCAGTTCTTCCCATCAGGTGGCCAAAGCCACCTGGGAGTTTCAGCTTCAGCGTCAGTCCTTCCAATGAATATTCAGGACTGATTTCTTTTAGGATTGACAGGTTGGATCTCCTTGCAGTCCAAGGGACTCTCAAGAGACTTCTCCAACACCACACTTCAAAAGCATCAATTCTTCTGCACTCAGCTTTCTTTATAGGCCAACTCTCACATCCATACATGACTACTGGAAAAACCATAGCTTTGACTAGGACCTTTGTTGGCAAAGTAATGTCTGCTTTTTAATATGCTGTTTACTTTGGTCATAACTTTTCTTCCAAAGAGTAAGCATCTTTTAATATCATGGCTGTAGTCACCATCTTCTGTGATCTTGGAGCTCAAGAAAATAAAGTCTGTCACTGTTTCAACTGTTTCCCCATCTATTTGCCATGAAGTGATGGGACCAGATGCCACAATCTTAGTTTTCTGAATGCTGAGTTTTAAGCCAACTTTTTAATTCTCCTCTTTCACTTTCATCAAGAGGCTCTTTAGTTCTTCTTCACTTTCTGCCATAAGGGTGGTGTCATCTGCATATTTGAGGTTATTGATATTTTTCCTGGCAATCTTGACTCCAGCCTGTGCTTCATCCAGCCCAGTGTTTCTCATGATGTACTCTGTATGTAAGTTAAATAAGCAGGGTGACAATACACAGCCTTGACATACTCCTTTTCCTATTTGGAACCAGTTTGTTGTTCCATGTCCAGTTCTAACTGTTGCTTCCTGACCTACATACAGATTTCTCAAGAGGTAGGTCAGGTAGGTCAGGTGACTATGATCCACATAGTCAAAGGCTTCAGTGTACTCAGTGAAGCAGAAGTAGATGTTTTTTTGGAATTCTCTTGTTTTTTCCATGATCTAATTTGATCTCTGGTTCCTCTTCCTTTTCTAAAACCAGCTTGAACATCTGCAAGTTCACGGTTCACGTATTGCTGAAGCCTGGCTTGGAGAATTTTGAGCATCACTTTGCTAGTGTGTGAGATGAGTGCAATTGTGCGGTAGTTTGAGCATTCTTTGGCATTGGCTTTCTTTGGGACTAGAATGAAAACTGACCTTTTCCAGTCCTGTGGCCACTGCTGAGTTTTCCAAATTTGCTGGCATATTGAGTGCAGCACTTTCATGGCATCATCTTTTAGGATTTGAAATAGCTCAACTGATTCCATCACCTCCACTAGCTTTGTTCGTAGTGATGCTTTCTAAGGCCCACTTGACTTCACATTCCAGGATGTCTGGCTCTTGGTGAGTGATCATACCATCATGAGTATCTGGGTTTGAAAATCTTTTTTGTATAGTTCTTCTGTATATTCTTACCACCTCTTCTTAATATCTTCTGTTTTCTGTTAGGTCCATACCACTTCTGTCCTGTATTGTGCCCACCTTTGCATGAAACATTCCCTTAGTATCTCTAATTTTCTTGAAGAGATCGCTAGTCTTCCCCATTCTAAAGAGTTGGAAATATACATATGCTACCAATTCAGTTAGGGCTCTCTTTCTAGAACAGAGCTACCTAAAAGCAAGCAGTCATATAGGTTGTGAACAGAGGGTTTGTTTTTTTTAAGGTGTATTTATTTCATTTTGGCTGTGTTAGATCTCTCTTCGTGCAGCTGGGCTTTCTTTAGCTGCGGTGAGTGGGGGCTACTCTTAGTTGTGATGCATGGGCATCTCATTGCAGTGGCTTCCCTTGTTGCAGAGCACCAGCTGTGGGGCACACAGGCTTCAGTAGTTGTGGCATGTGGGCTCAGTGTTTCAGTTCCTGTTCTAGAGCACTGGCTCAGTAATTGTGCCTCATAGGCCTAGTTGCTCTGAAGCCTGTGGGATCTTCCCGGAGCATGGATCAAGCCCCTGTCTCTGTCTTTCCCTTTCCTTTTCCAGTTTGGCCCACGCACATTTCACTTTGGGCTTTGACCATGACCATAGCCTAGGATAGACCTCCCTGTCTCCAGTCTTTCTTGTCCAGTCTGTTCCACAGCTCACTGTCAGATTAGTCTTGGCTTCACTCAGGCTTATAGATGTCAAGTCCCACATCAGAAGCATTCCATGGCTTCCTGGTGAAGCATCTGAAAGCTTCAGCTGAACTTCAAGGCCTCTGCAGTTCCTCCCCAACTCAACTTTATGGCCAAGCCCCCACCACCACCACTTCCAGGAACTTCCTGCTCCTGACCAATCAGATTCTCTGCTGACCTGCCAATCCTCAGTCTTCACCTCCTCCATCTTTTCGTCAATATGTAGTCCAAATCCCACCTCTCAGGACTTCCCTGCTGGTGCAGTGGATAAGCATCCTCCTGCCAATGCAGGGGACATGGATTTGATCATTGGCCTGGGAAGATCCCACATGCCACGGAGCAACTAAGCCCTTGTGCCACAACTACCGAGTCTGCGCTCTAGCGCCTGTGTTTTGCAGCAGGAGATGCTCTCGCAATGACAGGCTTACGTTCTGAAAGGAGGAGTGGTCCCCACTTGCTGCAACTAGAGAAAGCCCTCACACAACAAGAAGACCCAGCACAACCACATACAAAAAAAAGAAAACAGCAGAGATTAAAAAACAAAAGCCAACCAAACAAATCCCACCCCCAGGTAAGCGTCGCTGCCCCCTCAGCCAGAGGTGATGCCTCTCGGTGAACTCCTACGATCCGGAAAGGACTGTGCAAAGTCCAGGCGGGAGAGCTGAGGGAAGGATAACTGAGTCCCATCAATGAAAGAGCCTGTGCTTGCTCACTTGGACAGCTCTCGTGGTCACTTAGGGGAACTTGGGTGTGCCTCCCTGTGCAGAAGTTCAGCAAACTCCATCCCGGAGAAGCCAAGGGGTTAACCCTTGGTGTCGTCTCCTCTTCACTCCATTCTCTGGTTTCACTCTCTGTTTCCATCACGTGGTGATGCCAGTGGCCTCCCTCCCGCTGGCTCTCCCATCTGAGTCAAAGGGCAAAGGTTAAGTCAGCATCTCGAAGATCCTGGAGACTGGGCTGATCTCCATTCACTGGAAATCTTAAGCAAGTACCAGGAAGGGCTTCCTTTAAGAGGTGCACTCATGGCATGATCTGCTTATCTTCAGATGGGGAGTCCCAACCTGGCCCATGGAAGTCAGGACACCTCCTGCCTTCTTCCACCCATATAGAAAGCCCAAGTCTTCTCCTACCCTTGAAGTTAAGCCTCAGTTGGCTTCAACCATCTTTGGTTACACACACACACAGAGCCTTGAGTATTCATAACACTTTTGATCATCCATCCCAGACTTTGTAATTGCCTTGACTATAAACAAATGCCTTTACAACACTGTTACAATGAATATCTTGCAATTACTTTTTTGGCAATGGATTATGCATGTGTTAAGAAACCATAGATTCATAAGTTTCTTTTTATCCCTGAGAGAATGCCAAAACAATTAGCTACACATTAGACGGTCATCACTTACAATACAAATTGGAAACAAAAGGAACTTGAATATTGCCACTACTCATCTATTAGAATGGCCAGTACACTAAACAAAACAAGACTAAATGCTGATGAGGATGTAGGGTAGCCGAAGCTCTCACTCGTTGCTGGGGGGAATGTAGAATGCACCATACTTTAGAAGACGATTTGAAAGTTTCTGGATCCCTGTTCAGGGAATTGCTCCATGTGGTGCTGTACTTTCGGTGGATCCATGAGAGGAGGGAAATTCAGGAGCCTCCTATGTCCCCAGCCTGGTGACGTTGTGCATCACCTTTTTGTAAGAGCGTTATGCTCATTCATTAGTGGTCTTGTGTCATCACCAGGCATTAGCAATCCTAGATCTATGATATTCAAAATAACAGATTTAGGATAAAGATAGAAAATTAAACAGGATTCAATAATTTATGTCAAAAAAAAGGAAATTAAATTAGAATATTTTTAAGGTTTGAAAAAACAAAAAAAGAGAGAGCTTCCCTAGAGCCTCAGTGGTAAAGAATTAACTTGCCAATGCAGGAGACATGGGTTCAGTCCCTGATCCAGGAAGATCCCACATGCCACGGAACAACTAAGCCCGTGTACCACAGCTACTGAGCCTGTGCTCTAGAGCCTGGGAGCCACAATTACTGAAGCCTGCGTGCCCTAGAGCCCGTGCTCCGCAACAAGAGAATCATGTGCCCCGCAACTAGAAGTAGCCCCTGCTCTGCACAATTAGAGAAAAGTCGGTGCGGCAACAAAGATCTAGCACAGACAAAAATAGAAAGAAAGAAATAAAACTATTTTTTTTTAATAGAGAATATACCAGTCATTAGAGCCAGTGTTTTTCTGTTGTTGTTATTTTGTTTTGGAGTTTTTTTGGCTGCGCCGGGTCTTAGTTGTGACATGCAGGGCTCTCCAGTTGCAGAACACAGGATCAGTGACTGCCAACCTCAGGTTTCTCTAGTTGTGGTTCTCAGGCTTAGTTGCCCTGTGGCATGTGGAATCTTAGTTCCCCGACCAGGGATTGACCTGTGTCCCCTGCGTTAGAAGGCAGGTTCTTAACCACTGCACCAACAGGAGGTCTCAGAGCCAGTGTTAAATTTAAGTCATGCCAAACTAGCTTCATTTTCTTTCTTTATAGAGTCACCAGGTGGATAGACAGACAGTCCAAGAACCTTAGGTAAAGTGTATTGGTTTCCAGTAGCAGATCATAACGTCCCTCATAGTAGCTGGGATAGGCATTAACACTGTGCACAAAGACGCCATCTCTCCTCCTCTCACCCATGTAGTGAAGCTGAATCTGGCCTCTGAACCCCAGGACTGAACTAAATCTCGGAGGCAGAGTTTTGGGTGAAGTAGAAAAGAATAGCATTATTGCTTTGCTAGGCAAACAGGGCCACTGTGGGCTAATGCTCTTAAAACTGTGTGATCCAACTTGGAGGAGCTAGTGAGAAGTAACGGTTCAAAGAGGGCATGATCAGCTTGTGGACATTCTTCTGATTGGTTGGTGTGAGATAAGTGGGAGTCAGCATCCTCCACCTTCTGCCTCCAACTTTTCTGGTGTCTCTGTGCTTGTGGGCAGTCTACTGTCATTAACCTTTAACTTCTCCCACCTGGTGGGGGTTTCAGTATCTGCAAAACAGTTCAAAGATATTGTGTGTATCCCCTGATGGGAAACCAGAACCTTGTCCCAAGCCAGCACTATTGTTTCTTTTGGCTGTTACTTCCCTGTCTCTGTCTCTGGAATCTGCCTGCAATGCAGGAGACCCAGGTTCGATCCCTGGGTTGGGAAGAGCCCCTGGAGAAGAAAATGGCAAGCAACTCCAATATTCTTGCCAGGAGAATCCGCATTGACAGAAGAGAACCTGGTGGGCTACAGTCCATGAGGTCACAAAGAGTTGGACACAACTGAGCAACTAACACTTTCACTTTCAATCCTGTCTCTGCAACCCCTTCCTTCCCTAATTAGCAGCTATTTGAACCTGCTGTAGGAACTCAGGGAAGGTCATGGAGACTGAAGGAAGTCTATTTCCTATAATCAAAGAAATGGAGAACAGGGACTTTCCTGGTGGTCCAATGACTAAAACTCCATGCACCCAATGCAGGGGGCCAGGGTTTGATCCCTACTCAGGGAACTAGATCCCGCATGGCACAACTAAGTGTTCATTGCCTCAACTTAAGAGCCTGCATGCGGTAACAAAGATCAAAAATCCCAGGTGATGCAGCTAAGACCTGGCACAGCGAAATAAATTAATAAATATTAAAAAACAAATGCCAGGCTGGATGAAGAACAAACCAGAATCAAGATTGCTGGGAGAAATATCAATAACCTCAGATATGCAGATGACACCACCCTTTTTGCAGAAAGCAAAGAGGAACTAAAGAGCTTCTTGATGAAAGTGAAAGAGGAGAGTGAAAAATCTGGCTTAAAACTCAACATTCAAAAAACTAAGATCATGGCATCCAATCCCATCACTTCATGGCAAATAGATGGGGAAACAATGGAAATAGTGAGAGACTTAATTTTGGGGGGCTCCAAAATCACTGCAGATGATGACTGCAGCCATGAAACTAAAAGAGGCTTGCTCCTTGGAAGAAAAGCTATGACCAAGCTAGATAGCACATTAAAAAGCAGAGACATTACTTTGCTGACTCTGATTACTGGTTTTTCCAGTAATCATGTATGGATATGAGAGTTGGACCATAAAGAAAGCTGAGCGCTGAAGAATTTATGCTTTTGAACTGTGGTGTTGGAGAAGACTCTTGAGAGTCCCTTGGACTTCAAGGAGATCAAACCATTCAATCCTAAAGGAAATCAGTCCTAAATATTCATTGGAAAGACTGATGCTAAAGCTGAAACTCCAGTACTTTGGCCACCTGAGCAAAGAACTGACTCATTTGAAAAGACCCTGATGCTGGGAAAGATTGAAGGCAGGAGGAGAAGGGGATGCTGGAGGATGAGAAGGTTAGATGGCATCACCAACTCGATGAACATGAGTTTGAGCAAGCTCCAGGAGTTGGTGATGGACATGGAAGCCTGACATGCTACAGTCCACAGAGTCACAAAGAGTCAGACACAACTGAGAGACTGAACTGAAAAAAACAAACTTTCAAACTGTGGTACTGGTGAAGACTCTTGAGAGTCCCTTGGACAGCAAGGAGATGAAACCAGTCAATCCTAAAGGAAATCAACCTGGAATATTCATGGAAGGAGTGATGCTGAAGCTGAAGCGCCAATCCTTTGGCCACCTGATGTGAAGAGCTGACTCATTAGAAAAGACCCTGATGCTGGGAAAGATTGATGGCAGGAGAAGAAGGGGAAGACAGAGGTTGAGATGGTTTGATGATTTGATGACACCATTGACACAATGGACCTGAATCTGAGCAAACTCCAGGAGATGGTGAAGGACAGGAAATCCTGGTGTGCTGCAGTCCGTGGGGTCACAAAGAGTTGGACAGGACTGAGGGACTGAACAACAACAACAAAATAATAAATGGGGGACACAGAAAAGGCCTTTGTGCCCCGGAACCCCCAGGGTCCTGCTTGATATCAATAGCAGGGTTGCATTTTCTTGCCTTCTTTGAAGTTAGGTGTTATCATGTAAATAGCTTTGGCCAATGAAATGTGAGTGGGAAGACACTCCATGATGCATCCTTGGATGAGCACTCACAGACAGTGGACACCTTGACTGCAGCCTTGTGGGACCTTGAGCAACAGCCCAATTCAGTCAAGCCCAGATTCAAGGAAACTGTATTATACTTGGGTGTTCTTTTAAATAAAGTTTGTGGTTATTTGTTAGGCAACCAATACAAAGTTAATATACCCTATTGTGGATCTAAGATCTCCTGTGTCCAAGGAGAAGTTATGGGCTTCTTTAAGGATGAGACTGTCAGGATCAGATCTATCTATACATATATATATATATATATATATTTTTTTTTTTTAAGTTCACTCTGCTTTAAAGACAGAGAAGGCGATAGCACCCCACTCCAGTACTCTTGCCTGGAAAATCCCATGGATGGAGGAGCCTGGTGGGCTGCAGTCCATGGGGTCGCTGAGTCGGACACGACTGAGTGACTTCACTTTCACTTTTCACTTTCATGCATTGGAGAAGGAAATGGCAACCCACTCCAGTGTTCTTGCCTGGAGAATCCCAGGGATGGGGGAGCCTGGCAGGCTACCGTCTATGGGGTCACACAGAGTCGGACACGACTGAATCGACTTAGCAGCAGCAGCAGCTACTTGAAAGAAGGTGAGTATGGGAGCAGGGGAACCACTTGGGAGGCTACTGAGATGACAGAGCAGAGGCAAGAGATGACACATTTGCTTCGACTCCACTAGTGGCAAAGAACAGAAAAAGATGGACTAGTTCAAAATATACTTGGGAGGTAGGTTGACAGGTTGGGAGGGTTGGGGTCAGTGAAGAAAGAGTCAACAGTGTCTTCCTGCTTTGGGTGTGAGTAGCTGTGATGAGGAATCCTAGAAGGGAAATACCTCCTTGGAATCCTTCCTGAAAATTCTCTGCTATTCAGGAATGCAATTGCTGCTAGTGACAGAAAACCCAATGACTGGGGTTTAATGATAAGGATGGTTAATTACATTGCCTAACAAAGGCCTACAAAACAGGAGTACCAAGTTGGTTCAGCAATTTGTGGAAAGAGGAAACTATATGAGCCACATATTCTTCAATTCAGCCCTGGCTAGACAAGTTTAATCCAAGTTCAACACTGCAAGACTGAGGTTAATGAAGAACTTTGACAGAATGGGAGTCAATGACACAGATGATTAAGGAAAACAGGCCCTGAGCCAGCCATTATATCTTGTGAGATAAAGAAAAAGCAAATATTTACATGCCTATGGAGCCTGGTACTTTGACCACCTCATGCGAAGAGTTGACTCATTGGAAAAGACTCTGATTCTGGGAGGGTTTGGGGGCAGGAGGAGAAGGGGATGACAGAGGATGAGATGGCTGGATGGCATCACTGATTCGATGGACGTGAGTCTCAGTGAACTCCGGGAGTTGGTGATGGACAGGGAGGCCTGGCGTGCTGCGATTCATGGGGTCGCAAAGAGTTGGACACAACTGAGCGAGTGATCTGATCCGATCCGATCCGATCTGATGGAGCCTGGTAGGCTGCAGTCCATGGGGTCACTAGGAGTTGGACACAACTGAGTGACTTCACTTTCACTTTTCACTTTCATGCATTAGAGAAGGAAATGGCAACCCACTCCAGTGTTCTTCCCTGGAGAATCCCAGGGACCGGGGAGCCTGGTGGGCTGCTGTCTATGGGGTCGCACAGAGTCAGACACGACTGAAGTGACTTAGCAGCAGCAGCAACAGCAGTACTATACAATAGAAATTAAAACTATACTTTTGGGGGTATAATTTCATTATAAAATTCAGTTTCTGCTGGTTCACTTCTTAATGGAGAGGGACAAGATCTCTCCCAAAATAGGGAAAGTTTGCAATCATAGGTTTAAGAATCCTACAAAACCTTGAAATGTTGACTTACAAAACCTTGAAACCAGAATATGTTTATTCCAGCAATATTTACCAGGACACTTGTAGAAAACTGAATTTTTTCACATGCATGCTAAGTCATTTTAGTTTGACTCTTTGGGACCCTATGGACTGTAGGACTGTCAGGCTCCTCTGTCTATGGGATTCTCATTTGTTCACATAAATTTTCAAATTCCATTTGAATAGCTGCTGCTGCTGCTGCTAAGTCACTTCAGTCGTGTCCGACTCTGTGCAACCCCATAGACGGCAGCCCACCAGGCTCCCCCGTCTCTGGGATTCTCCAGGCAAGAACACTGGAGTGGGTTGCCATTTCCTTCTCCAATGCATGAAAGTGAAAAGTGAAAGTGAAGTCGCTCAGTCCTGTCCGACTCTTAGCGACCCCATGGACTGTAGCCTACCAGGCTCCTCCATCCATGGGATTTCCCAGGCAAGAGTACTGGAGTGGGGTGCCTTTGCCTTCTCTTATCCACTGGTCCAGGTGATAGTGAACTTCCCTTGACCTCACTGATCCATTCTCATTTCCTCAACTTACATATAAGAACTGTATGTAAGATACATACTGTACATACATACAAAATTTTAAGAAGATTTTCTTAAAATTAGGAAATTAGTGAAAGGCATGGTCCTTTTTGTAAAATGTAAGAGTGATGACAACAGATGAACTTTAAAATACTATGCAGAGGACTTCCCTGTTGGTTCAGTCACTGAGAGTCTGCCTGCCAATGTGGAGGTCAAGGTTCGATCCCCGGTCTGGGAAGATTCCACATGCCACAGGGCAGCCCAGCCCGTGTACCACAACTACTGAAGCACCATAACAAGAGAAGTCACTGCAATGGGAAGCCTACACATTGCAACTAGAGACTAACCCCTGCTCACTGCAAGTAGAGAAAGCCTGTACACAGCAACAAAGACCCAGCACAGACAAAAATAAATTAAATAAATGCAAAGCAGGATTGAAGTTGGTCACAATGTTACTGAACCAAACTTGGGTCTGCTTACCCACATGGAGTAAAGCCAATCTACTGATACCAGCATGGGGCAAAGTGCAATGTTTCTTGTAAGGTGCCAAGCAAAGAGACCACATGGCTCACGCTCAGAGTCCCTGAACTCCCTAAAGGATTTCAGCAAAGCATTTTAAAGGACAGGCGAGGGAGAGCGTCCCAGGGTATGTGATCAGCTCGTCACAGTTCTCTGATTGGCTGATGGTGAGGGAACACGGTGGTGTCACAGGGATTAACTTTATTCATCTTTAGGCACCAGTAGGTCTGGGGGCTATATGCTTTTAGTCATCCAGTAGTTAATTTCTTTCATTTGATTGGGGTCTTAGCATCTGTAAAACAACTCTGCAAGTGTGCATCAGATACTATTATCTAGGAACTACAGAGAGGAGCTAAAGTAGAGGATATAGGGAGAGGTCTGTCCCAGAAAGCCCCCACAGGGTCCTGCTCAGTGACAACAACAGTCTCCATCATGTCAACCGGAGGTGGCCCTCTGTGGTGATGTGGTCTTCCAGGCAGGATGTTTGCCTCAGCTCTATACCCTTGCAGGACCACACACAGCAGGAAAGGAATGATAAGAATGGCCCTTTCCCTATATAAGTGAAGAATGTATTTTCCCAGAAGTTACTTACCTGTCATCAACCAGGGTCAAGAGCAAAGGGACTGGAATTACTTTTGGCTTAGAGCAAGCAGAGTATATTGCAGCCTGGTTGAAAGTGGGGCTCTGTTAGTAAGGGATGCAGGGGGCCCAGGGTTGCTGATAGGAGCTGTACAGCCCTGGCCCCATTCTGGGAGCCCACAGTAGAAGACACATGATGGGCAGAAAATGGCTGTGAAAAGAGTCCATTTACTTTTTACTTATTTATTTTTTGGCCAAGCCATGTGGCTTGTGGGATCTTAGTTCCCTGACCATGTATTGAACCCTCACCCTGCTTCAGTAGAAGCACCTTGTCCTAACCACTGGACCACCAGTAAATTCCCCAATTCCATTCTTACAAAGCATTAAACACGAAACAACTTTCCTGGGAAGTCAGGAGCCTCATAAAGAGTGAGTCACCCTGGGTTCTTGTCACAGGACTCAGGTTTGTCCACAAGCAGGCTTTGAACAGAGTCCTGACCATTTCTCAACACACCACTGGAGGGGTCGGGTACTCAGTGGCAAGGCTGTTCCCCCAGAGCATGGGCGCCTCACCTTCTCTCTGTGACTCCACCCCAGGGGCTCCACTGCCTTCTTGGCTGGACTAGCAGGACCTGGAAGAAGATGCTGAGGAAGTGGAAAGGCCAGCGCCCTCCTTGTGGATCTTCTGAGATAACCTGGGAAGGGCTTGGGAGATGATCGCTGGCTTTATCTAGCCTTGGGAAACTCGCTGGATGCCAGACCCTGGTTGAGAGCTGGGCTCTGGACCTCCACCTTAGCACGTAGCAGAACGGGGCTCAGCTTCCTTCTCTCCCAGTAGTAACTTCATGAGACCGTGGCCATGGTAAGGAGAGAGAACTCCGAGTGAATGGGGTGCAAGAAATCCTGCTTTGTTCTTGAGGTCGCATGACCCAGAGAGCAGGCGCCTGCTCTTTGCTGCCTGGGGCTTCCCCGGTGGCTCAGACAATAAAGAATCTGAGGAGACCGGGATTCAATCCCTGGGTCAGGAAGATCCACTGAAGGAGGGCATGGCAACCCACTCCAGAATTCTTGCCTGGAGAATCCCATGGACAGAGGAGCCTGGCAGGCTATAGTAAGTACACAGGGTCACAAAGAGTCGGACACAACTGAAGTGACTTAGCACATTAGCATGTGGCTCCAATAACCACCCCCCAAATCTGGTCTCCCCTTCCCAGCCCCATGCCCCCACCATGACTGCAGGCAAACAGCAGGGTTCACTGGCCTGAAACACACCCACACACCACTGTGCCTGCTTACCTGTCCTTGCCACCCAACCAGATAGGGGCATGGTCTCTGGCCTTCCCAACACACAGCCCAAGGTGGTCCAGCTGCTGACACTGGCCACGAGCTCCTCATGGGCAGGAGCACATGTCACAGGGCTAAGCATGGCACTGCCTGAGAACTAGTGCCATGTGGGGAGAAGTCTTAGCAGGCAGACCAGGAGTGAGGCCAGGGCAGGGTGTCTATCCACAGCCCTGAAGGGGCTCAGGCACATGGCACACAGCCAGGCTGGCAGAGGCAGCATGGCTGAGCATGGGCACAGGGGTGACAGGCGGGGGAGAGGCAGCCCCATAACACACACACACACCCAGACACATGCTCACAATTACGTGAGCGGTATTGCTAACAGGTATACTGGAGACTTCAGTGCATGCTTAGTTGCTCAGTCATGTTCAACTCTGTGACCCCATGGACTGAAGCCCACCAGGCTTCTCTGTCCGTGGGATTTTCCAGGCAAGAATACTGGACTGGGTTTCCATGTCCTCCTCCAGGGGATCTTCCTGACCTGGGGATTGAACCCGAATCTCCTGCATTGGCAGGTGGATTCTTTACCACTGAGTCACCTGGAAAGCCCTGTGGTATACTGGAGACTTGAGTACATTTTCCCTTTAAATGTGACACCCTCCCTCCATCACATACACCCTCACCTGCTCTCAATTTCCTGTATCACAGCAATGGTTAGCATGTGCCCCCAACTCCCATCAGAAGGTTAGTCAATCCTCTCCCCCTTGTTCTACCAGACTTAGAGGCCACAGCATATGTTTGACTCATTTGAAGTGATTGGTAGCCAGAGGATGGGGTTGGCGGCTCTAGGATGAGTGGGGATGCAGGGGTGTCAGGGGACAGCAGGAAGGGTGAAGGCCTCAGCTGCTCTAGGAGACAGTGGCAGCAAGAGCCACCTGTAATCCGGATAGACTCTGGTCCAGGCATCCATGCAGCCTCTAGGTCAAATGCAGCAACTCCAGCATGGAGTGAGAGACAGAGAGAGGGGTGAACACCTTCAAGGAGATTTCTAAGTATCTTTAATTGTTTGGACTGACCTCTCATTCTGCTGTGTGAGATCATGGATGAGAAATGTGCTTTGAGACAACTACTCACTTGATTCATTCATCAAAAAATGTATTGAGAGCCTAGAATGTGTCAGGCATTGTGCTTGGGGCAGAAGAGAGAGTGGAAAAGATAAACACATAAAACAGACAAGAAAAATACACAGTACACGAGCCACCACAGTTCCTTCTTTCTAAGCCCCAGATGAAAGTGAAAGTATTAGTCGCTCAGTCATGTTCGACTCTTTGTGACCCCGTGAACTGTAGCCCACCAGGCTTATCTGTCCATGGGGATTTTCCAGACAAGAACACTGGAATGGGTTGTCATGCCCTCCTCCATGGGAATCTTCCTGAACCAGGGATCAAAGATGGGTCTCCTGTATTATAGGCAGATTCTTTACCATCTGAGCCACCAGGGAAGCCCCAGGTAGACATGAATAATCAACCATAGGTAGACGTGACTAATCAACCATAGCTCTTTTTACCACAGAACCTGGGAAGGACCTCAGAATTCTTTTTGACATAGTTCTCTAGGCAGCCACTCCTAATTTCTCTCTCTCTCTCTCTCTCTCTTTTGTCTTCCCACAAAGCTTGTGGGATCTTAATTCCCCAACCAGGATTGAATTTGTGCCCTTGGTAATGAAAGCGTGAAATCCTAAGCACTGGATCACCAGAGAATTCCCTGTCACGACTAATTGAATGTATGTTATGGATTGAATGTCTGTTTCCCTCCCAAATTCATACATTGAAGCCCTAACCTCCAGGGTGGCTGTAATTAGAGATGGGGCCCCTCCAGAAGTAACTATGGTCAAATGAAGTCATGAGAGTGGGGTCCTGATCTTATAGAATTAGTGTCCTTAAAAGAAGAGATGCCAGAGAACTCACTGCCTCTCTCCCCATGCTCACATATCATGTGAGCACATAGCCAGATGGCAGCCACCTACAAGCCAAGACAAGAAGCATCAGAATGAAACCTACCAAGATGCTTTAAGAGCAGAAGAAGGTGCAGAGAAGTAAGATGGGGAGATCGCCTGCCTCCTCTACCAGTATATCAAAAACTCACCAAAATATGGAACAACTCCTACAGAGCAACTTTTAAACAACAGCAGAAGACCCCAGGCCTCCAAATAGGCAAGCTAATCTCCTTGGAACAAGGTAGAACAAAAGATAAAGACATTAAAAAAAAAAAACAGAATGAAAACTACCTTGATCTTGAACTTCCAGCCTCCAAGATCATGAAAGTAAATTTCTGTTGTTTAAACCAGCCTGAACAGACCATGGTACTGAGTCAACATGAAGGATGACATTTGTCGTTGCTGAAGCAAAGACATGGAGCTATCAATAGGCAAAGCTGGTGTGAGAAACAGGGAGCAGCATGGCATGTCCCATCCATGGTATTTAGAGAAGGGAATGGACAGAGATGGGGCTGGAGAGTGAGGCAGTAGCTGTGTCACATATAGATGTGTAGGTCATGCTGCGTCCCTGGGACTTACCCTAAAGCATTGGGGAATGATCTTCAGATCTGTATTTAGAAAGATCAATCTTCTGTTTTTGTTTTTTGTTTTTTTTTTTTTTTTGGTAGCAATTCATGGCTTTCAGGATCTTAGTTCCTTGACCAGGGATTGCCCCTGGGTCCCTGGCAATGAAAGTGTAGAGTTCTAACCACTGGGCCATCAGGGAATTCCCTAGAAGGATCACTATGACATCCATCTACATGTAGGCTTGATGTGGGATGGGGAGACCAGGCAGGGAGGAAGACAGGAGGTCAGTAGATGGCTGCCCCATGGATCAAGTCTGGTATGGACTTGGACCATGGGTGGGGACAGTCCTGGTGACCAATTAGTTGCAGATGAAAAGGAGGTGAGGTGACTCCCAGGTTTCAGATGTGGATGATGGGTTGGATGGCTGTCCCTCCCTTTGACAGGAATGTGATCTCCTGTCAAAAGATCTCCTGTAGGCAAGCCCCAGGTTGAAAGCAGAAGTCCCTGAACCTCACTGCAACCACATTGTACTGGTCAGAGTTAGGCTCAGGCCAGCCCAGATCCAATGTGGGTGAGGGCTGCCTGAGGGTGTGAACACAGGAATGTATGAGTCCTGGGAGCCACTGGGTAACAATCTGCCACCGCATCGAAGTAAAAGACAGGAAGGAAGGGGAAGGACAAGGCCCAAAGCCAGAGAAACCTGCCACCTGGGCCTGTCGCCTTTGATAAGAATTCTCTGAAGCCCTACTCTGAATTCCTCTGGATCAGAAATGAACCAGATCACATGACTAGGACCAGGTCACATGACTACCCTTAGCTGCAAGGGAGTCTGGGAAACTGAGTGTTTTCACCTGAGCATATTGCCAGTCCTTCAGTGCTAGAGAAGACTCTTGAGAGTTCCTTGGACAGCAAGATCAAACAAGTCAATCCTAAAGGAAATCAATCCTGAACATACATTGGACAGACTGACGCTGAAGCTGAAGCTCCAATATTTTGGCCACCTGATGCAAAGAGCTGCACTGAAAAAGACCTGATGCTGGGAAAGACTTGGGGCAGGAGAAGGGGGCGACAGAGGATGAGATGGTTGGATGGCATCAATGACTCAATGGACATGAGTTTGAACAAGCTCCAGCAGATGGTGAAGGACAGAAAAGCCTGGTGTGTTGCAGTCCATGGATTTGCAGAGTTGGACAAGACTTAGCAACTGAACAACAACAGAAACCTGAGTTCTCAGTAGGGAGAAGGGGAAAGCAACTCTTAAGTAGGCTATTAGCAGAGTCTTCCGTAGAAACCTCAGAGGACTGGGGAGGAAATAACAGCCACTGAGCACCTTTCTGGGAGAGAAGCCATGCTTAGCGCTTTATGCAGAATCTGTTTCAGTAGGTCAAGGGTGGGGCCTGATTATTTGCATCTCTAACCAGCCCCCAGGGGATTCCAATGCTGCAAAAGCAAAACCACACTTGGAGTAGCCCTGAGCTGGGTTACACCGAGGAAACAAGCAATCTCCAAATCTCAGAGGCTTCAATGACAAAGGCTTGTTTCTTACTCATTCAGCATGTCCACTGTCAGGTGCTAGGGCTTTGCTCCCAGGAGTCAAGTGACCAGAGTGAAAGGAGAGATATCTTGGCAAAGCACCACCTGGGGTGATCCAGTGGCTAAGAATCCATGCTCTCAGGGCAAGGGGCTTGGGTTGGATCCCTGGTCAAGGAACTAAGATCCCACATGCCGCAACTAAGAGTTCTCATGCCACAGCTAAAAATTCCACATACAGTCCATGGAGTCGAAAAGAGTCGGACACAACTGAGCAACTAACACACACACACATTGCAACAAAGATCGAGGATCCTATGTGCCACAACTAAGGCCCAAGGCAGCCAAATAAATAAATACTTAAAAAAATAAACTCTTAAGAAAAAAGCACCATCTGACTCTTTCAAGTTGCATGACTGTGCCAGACACAGAGGATGAGGTGGTTTGGTGTGCGATCCTGCAGGCTACCGCAGGCTTCACAGAAAAGCTGGGATTTGAGCTGGCTGGGCTTTGAAGAATAAAACAGGAGCTTGCCCTGCTGCAGGATGAGGAAACGCCATACATAACTACTGTTGACTGAGCACTGGTTATGTGCTGCGAGCTTTCAGATCACCTCCTTTCTGGCCCTCACCAGAACCCTGAGACAGTATCTGTTCATTTCATAAAAGTAGAGACTGCAAGTTTGAAATCAGGTCACAGCGTCGGAGTATGGGAGCCCAGGAAGTCGAGCCCAATGTCCAGAACTTTCTCTCCCTTGTCACAGTGGAGTCATGTGGCTGTGTAGGGTATTTGCCAAATGATCTATATGCTTTGTTTCCCTGAAATTGATTCCAATTCCCAGGGGATTTAGGGGTGGGGGCAGTGGGACTCATTAATGGATAGCAATTTTTATTGTGGTGAAATAGATATGACATGAAATTGACCATTTTAACCATCTTTAAGTGTACAGTTTCAGGGGCATTAAGTACATTCACATTGTTGGACAATCATCAGTACCGTCCACCTCGGACTTGCAAAACTGAAATTCATCTTGCAAAACTGAAACTCCGTACCCATTAAATGCTAACTCCCCATTACTCCTCCCACCCGGCCCTGGCAATCACCCTTCTTCCTTTTGTCTCTATGAAGTTCACTACCTTATTCTGTAGAAAAGGAATCATTTAGTATTTGTCCTTGAATATGTCTGGCTTTTTTCACTTGGCATAATATCTTTCCAGTTGTACCATGTTTTTGAAAAAGGGAAAGTGGTAGTCATTCAGTCACGTCTGACTCTTTGTGATCCCATGGACTGTAACCCCCTAGGCTCCACTGTTCATGGGATTCTCCAGACAAGAATGCTAGAGTGGATTACCATTCGCTTCTCCAGGGGATCTTCCCATCCCAGGGATTGAATTCTGGTCTCCTGTACTGCAGACAGATCCTTTACTGTCTGAGCCACCAGGGAAGCCCCAAGCATGTTTTGGGCGGTAGGTGACGGGGGAAGCTTTTTTTTTTTTTTTTTTTGGCTACACTGTGCAGCATGCAGGACCTTAGTTCCCTAGACCAGGGATCAAACCCTTACTCCCTGTAGTAGAAGCATGGCGTCTTAACCACTGGACTGCCAGGGAATTCCTTGAACCATGTATTTAGAAAGAAAGTGAAAGTTGCTCGGATGTGTCCGACTCTTTTCGACCCCATGGACTATACAGTCCATGGAATTCTCCAGGCCAGGATACTGGAGTGGGTAGCGTTTCCCTTCTCCAGGAGATCTTCCCAACCCAGGGATTAGATTCAGGTCACTATGTATTTTAATGGCTCAATAATATCCCATTGCATGTATATACCCCATTTTGTACCATATTCATCCATTGATAGATATCTGGGTTATTTCCACCTTTTGGCTCTTGTGACTAATGCTGCTATGAGCATGGGTGTGCAAATACCTTTCCAAGCCCCTGATTTCAATTTTTTGTGTATATACCCAGAAGTGGAACTGCTTTGTCTGGAGGAATTTTTAACATAGAGGACTTTGCACGGGTAAGAGGTACTGGTGGGCTTTGTTGAGGTCCAGAGGAAAATTCTGCCCACCAGCACTGTAGGAGGAGGCCCAAGGCCTCCCCGTTCCTCACTGCTCCCCTTCCCCAGGATGTCCTAGTTAGGCACCCCTCACCTACTGAGGGGCTTCGCCGGTGGCTCAGCAGTAAAGAATCTGCTTTCAAAGCAGGAGATCCAGTAGACTCAGGTTCGATCCCTGGATCTGGAAGATCCTCTGGAGAAGGGAATGGCAACCCACTCCAGTATTCTTGCCAAAATAATCCTATGGACAGAGGAGCCTGGCAGGTGACAATCCATAGGGTCATGAAGAGTTGGACACAACTGAAGTGACTTAGCATGCAGGCACACACCTACTGAGGGGAGAGGTGGGGCTGTAGGAGGTCAGACCCACCACTCAAGTGCAGGAATTCTCTCCATCTGGTTATTTAAACTGCTTGTCAGGCATAGATCTTGCCCCTCAAGGAGTTGGGAACCCCTCTGAGCCTCTTTTTCTGTCTATTAAACTGAGGTGCTGTATTTGCCCTCACAGATTGTCAGTTCAGTTCAGTCACTCAGTTGGGTCTGACTCTTAGCAACCTTATGGACTGCAGCATGCCAGGCCTCCCTGTCCATCACCAACTCCCGGAGTTTATTCAAACTCATGTCCATTGAGTCAGTGGTATCATCCTCTGTCATCCCCTTCTCCTCCCACCTTCAATCTTTCCCAGCATCAGGGTCTTTTCAAACGAGTCAGTTCTTCTCATCAGGTGGCCAAAGTATCGGAGTTTCAGCCTCAACATCATCAGTCCTTCCAGTGAATATTCAGGACTGATGTCCTTTAGAATGGACTGGTTGGATCTCCTTGCAGTCCAAGGGACTCTCAAGAGTCTTCTCCAACACCACAGTTCAAAAGTATCAATTCTTCAGCGCTCAGCTTTCTTTATAGTCCAACTCTCACATCCATACATGACTACTGGAAAAATCGTAGCCTTGACTAGACGGACCTTTGTTGGCAAAGTAATGTCTCTGCTTTTAATACGCTGTCTAGGTTGGTCCTAACTTTCCTTCCAAGGAGTAAGCGTCTTTTAATTTGTCAGGTGGCTCAAATGAATTAATGGATGTGAGGGACACAGAGGTGCTGCAGCCTGCTGGAGACCCACTGCCCCGCAAAGGCTGCTCTCCAAGCGCTGCCCCGTCCCATGGGTCAAACACGGGCAGTGCGGGGGCAACTGTCTGGGAAGGCTGAGACTATTTCCTGAAGGCCAGAAGAGCCCTAGGGCTGAACTAGCTTTTTAAAAAAGGACAGTGCCGTAAGAACACTTCCTCCTGACATTTCTGGGGCAGTGATTTGCAAATTAGAGCCTGACCAAGAATCCCCCAGAGGGCTGTAAAAACAGAGCAGGGGCCCCACCCCAGAGTCTATGACTCAGGAAGGTTATGATCTGGTCCAAGGATTCGTGTTTCTACAAATGCTTGGGTGACCCTTAGGCTGCTGACCCAGGGACCGTACTTTGAGAACCACGGCTCTGCAAAACGGAGGAGAAAATGTACTTATTTTGAAGACATGACACATGAGCTCCCTGCATCGCCCTTTTCCTCTCCCCTCCCTTTCTTGTTTCTTTCCTTCCTCCGTCGGATATGTATTATTAGAGCACAGAGTCTGGGCTGGACTGACCAGATGGTCCTTGGCTGCCCAGGGCCTGAGCTGTGACCAGATGCGGAGGAGTCCAAGTGAGTCAAGCTGCTGGGGGAGGGAAAATACCCCTGATCTGGGAGAGCCCAGGGCATTGTGTAAAGCTGGGGCAGCTTTTACGCCGGGTCAGCTGGTCCCCTGGCTGCAGACTGCTGGGTGAGGAACTGGTCTTGGGAGAGGCACCTAACACAGCACCATGTTGGGTGCAGCAGCCAGGCCCCAGGGTGCTTGCCAGCTCAGGCCTTCTGACAAGGCTGGAAAGCAGGTTGGGAGGCTCAGAGAGTAGGGGCAGAGGTCCGTGGGCACTGGGAATGGCCAGCCCTTGGCCTTAGATGCCCAGCCAGGTTGTGATATTTTTCTTTGAAGGCTTCATCACCCTTGTCCTGCCCGTGACCCACAGTGAACCCTGCCGTCCAGCTTCCCGAAGACTCATCCATCAGACTTCTCTGGACCTTTCCCCCCGACCCCAGCTCCCAACTCAGTCCCTAACAGACCTGGGTCTCATTTCCCAGGGCTCCCTTTTCTATTTTCAAAGGAGATCCCAAACCCATCTGTTCAATAGAACCTAAGACTCATCCTCAGTTAGTGAGTTCAGTCAGTCAGTCATGTCCGACTCCTTGAAACCTCATGGACTGCAGCACACCAGGATTCCCTGTCCATCACCAAATCCTGGAGCTTGCTCAAACTCACGTCCATCAAGTTGGTGATGTCATCCAACCATCTCATCCTCTGTCATCCCTTTCTCCTCCTGCCTTCAGTCTTTCCTAGCATCAGAATCTTTTCAAATGAGTCAGTTCTTCCCATCAGGTGGCCAAAGTATCGGACTTTCAGCTTCAGCATCAGTCCTTCCAATGAATATTCAGATTGATTTCCTTTAGGATGGACTGGTTGGATCTCCTTGCAGTCCAAGGGACTCTCAAGAGTTTTCTCCAACACTACAGTTCAAAAACATCAATTCTTTCGTGCTCAGCTTTCTTTATAGTCCAACTCTCACATTCATATATGACTACTGGAAAACCATGTCTTTGACTAGATGGACCTTTGTTGGCAGAGTGATGTCTCTGCTTTTTAATATGCTTTCTAGGTTGGTCAGAGCTTTTCTTCCAAGGAGTAAATGTCTTTTAATTTCATGACTGCACTCACCATCTGCAGTGATTTTGGGGCTCCCCAAAATAAAATCTCTCACTGTTTCCATTGTTTCCTCATCTATTTGCCATGAAGTGATGCACTGGATGCCATGATCTTAGTTTTCTGAATGTTGAGTTTTAAAGCCTACATTTTCACTCTCAATAGTCTTCTCCAGCACCACAGTTCAAAAGCATCAATTCTTTGGTGCTCAGCCTTCTTTATGGTCCAACTGCCAGGAGATGTATGTGCAGAGGCTCAGCTCCAAGAAGGATGCCAGACCTGGGCATCTTCCCTGGAATTTGTGCTGAACCCAGAGCATTGCTCTCACTTTCTCTAGATCTATTTCCTCAGCCATGAAATGGGGTGGATAGGATGAGTGCCACTGGACTGAGGGGATCACACCAGATAATACCGCAGGAATCCTTGCTACCTGGCACTGCTCTCCTCTGCAGCCAAGGGCTCGCGCCCAGGTTTTGAGATTCTTTCCAGTAACACACATGATATATTTCTCCAACTCTTCAAAATTTACCTCCAAGGACTTCCCTGGTGGTCCAGTGTCTAAGACTCTGAGTTCCCAATGCAGGGACCCGTGTTTGATCCCTAGTCAGGGAACTAGATCCCACATGCCACAACTAAAGATCCTGCATGGTGCAACTGGATGCTTTTGAACTTCGGTGCTGGAAAAGACCCTTAAGAGTCACTTGGACTGCATGGAGATCAAACCAGTCAATGCTAAAGGAAATCAGTCCTGAATATTCATTGGAAGGACTGATGCTGAAGCTGAAGCTCCAATACTTTGGCCACCTGATGTGACGAGCTGACTCACTGGAAAAAACCCTGATGCTGGGAAAGATTGAAGGCAGGAGGAGAAGAGGAAGACAGAGGATGAGATGGTTGGATGGCATCACTAACTCAATGGACATGAGTTTGAGCAAACTCTGGGAGATGGTGAAGGACAGGGAAGGCTAGCATGCTGCAGTTCATGGGGTGGCAGAGTTGGGCACAACTTAGCAACTGAGCAACAAGGAGCAACAGATGGAAGATCCTACATGCTGCAGCTAAGGCCCAGCACAGACAAATACATGAATAAAATAAATACTAAAAAAATTTACCTCCGCTTTGATTTGGGCCATAGATTGGGGTTCTTAGTTCCTTAAGGTGGCTGCTGGCCATTTATTCATTCCAGTTTCATCTTGTGAGCTGCCAGTTCCCCAGCCAGGCAAAGCACAGGAGCCCCTCTCCAGACCTGGCTGTCCCTTCTACACGCCCAGGAGGCATACTCAGGAGGGGTGCTCCTTGGCCTGGGGAGGCATGTGGTATCCTCACATTTACCAGCTCCTCCGATGTGAGACCCTTTCCCCAGTGCCCCAGCGGAGGGGGCGGGCACAGTGTGGAGCCCGGGAGCCCGGACTCTCGAGCCGGCAGCCTGGCTCGCATCCTCGAGCTTCTGTGTGTTGACTGTGCAGCGCTGCCATGAAAGGAGCAGCATAGCCTCATCCCTCACCACCCTGGGTGAGATGCAGGGGAGAGTGGTGTCTGTACCTGGAACCCAGCTAAGAGCAGCCACTCAGGAGTGCAGGGCTCTCTACGCTCTGCTCCTGACCTCAGAAACTTTCTGCGGTTACCATGGTTTCTCCAGCATCATGGAAATGCTATCACATGTGGAGATTTCCTGTTAGTCCCTCACAAGGGAGAACTTGCTTTGTCAATCTCTGTACCTCAGAAGATGACCAGCTGTCCTAACTAGAGACAAGAAGTGAGCACAGCTCTATGCAGCCAGCAGTGAATCTCCTTAACCACATGGTGGTGAGTTCTTGGTCTGTATAATTTCATTCGGGCTTCCCTGGTGGCTCAGATGGTAAACAATCTGTCTGCAGTATATGAGACCCAATTCTTGGGTTGGGAAGATATGCTGGAGAAGAGAATGGCTACCACTCAGGTATTCTTGCCTGGAAAATTCCATGGACAGAAGAGGAGCCTGGCGGGCTACAGTCCACTGGGTGGCAAAGAGTCTACCAACACTTTCACTTTTTCTTTATCTCCTTCATTTAATTTGGGGTGTGGGGGAAGTAATGCAGCTGACAAAAGTTTATCTATTAATATAGCTGTAAGAAATCAGAGTCCTTTAAAATTGACAGTAAAGGTCAATGGAAACCAACCAATAGGAAATGGGCAAATGATACAAATAGACAGTCTCACAATGCAAATCAGACTAGCCAACACACCTGTGAAAAAATGCTCAGAATTATAACAAGGGAATTGCAAACTAAAGTAACAATGAGATGCTGTTGTTTGGCTCTCAGAGTGGCTAAAATTTAAATGATTCCATTTTGTAAAAGAAACAATGTTACCCCCTGACACCCCCACCCCCTTACATGTGTAGGAGGCAGGGTTTCTCAGCTCTTCAGTAGTTGCAGCACACGGGCTCTACTTCCGGCACAGGCTTAGTTGCCCGGCAGCATGTGGAATCTTCCTGGACCAGAAACCGAACCCATGTCCCCTCCATTGGCAGGTGGGTTTTTAACCACTGGACCACCCCGGAAGTGCAGTTTTTCCTTTTATGAATCAAGCAGTTTATTAACCCAGTATCAATTGTTGCAATGTTTCTTTTTAAGCTTTTTTTTTTTAATGTGGACTATTTTTATTTTCTTGAATTTGTTACAATATTGCTTTGGTTTTATGTTTTGGTTTTTTTTGGCCTGGAGGCTCCCTGACCAGGGATCCAACCCACACTGCCTGCATTGGAAAGCGAAGTCCCGGAGAAGGCAATGGCACCCCATTCCAGTACTCTTGCCTAGAAAATCCCATGGACGGAGGAGCCTGGTAGGCTGCAGTCCATGGGGTCGCTAAGAGTCAGACACGACCGTGCGACTTCACTTTCACTTTCATGCATTGGAGAAGGAAATGGCAACCCACTCCAGTGTTCTTGCCCAGAGAATCCCAGGGATGGGGGAGCCTGGTGGGCTGCTGTCTATGGGGTCGCACAGAGTCGGACACGACTGAAGCGGCCTAGCAGCAGCAGCAGCAGCAGCCACTGACAGCCAGGGAAGTCCCTATTGTAATGCTTCTTGTTTGTGGCTGCCACCTGGCTTCCCAGGTGGTGCTAGTGGTAAAGAACCCACCTGCCAAAGCAGGAGATGCAAGAGACCCTGGGTCAGGAAGATTCCCTGGAGGAGGGCACGGCAACCCACTCCAGTATTCTTCTCTGGCGAATTCCATGGACAGAGAGGAACCTGGTGGGCTACACAGTTCATAGGGTCACAGAGAGTCAGACACAACTGAAGCCACTCTGCACTCACGCAAGCCACCTGTCTGGCTATTCTGTTCAGATCTCTCTGTCCTAGACATGTCCATTTGCAGCTCCCGTCTTGGTCCTTTCCCACCATCTTCAGGCCCTCCAGGGCTAGGACCTGGCGAGACCTGCTCTCGGGGTTGAAGTGGTCAGGCAGCATTTCTCTAGCAATGTTGGTCATGGAACCACCTCAGCACCACCTGGGAAGTACAGGTGCCGTGCTGTGGAAGCAGCTCGTGTGTAGAACCACGGTGAATGAGCTCCTTATGCTTGGCCAGCCTGACAGCATCCACCTTTCAGCTTCCTGGACTTTGTGAGGAAGGCTGCCAGGGCTCTGATGAACTCTGGCTGGTTCACATCTTTTACGGTAACTCCAGGCATGTCCGTGCCTCTGCATGGCCACCCAGGGGAATGTGCTCATGGGCTCAGTAGTGACCCCATGGACCTTTGCGACCTCATTGACTTTTGGGATCCCATGGCCTGTAGCCCGCCAGGCTCCTCTGTCCATGGGATTCTCCTGGCAAGAATACTGGAGTGAGTTGCCATTTCCTCCTCCAGAGGATCTTCCCCACTCAGGGATTGAACCTGAGTCTCCTGCATTGGCAGGGGGGCTTCTTTACTGAGTCACCAGGAAAGCCCGCCAGCAAGCAGAATGTGGAGGGGTAATTCTTTACTGTCCTTGGATTGTAGGCGATGTAGCAGCATCTCAGGCCCCAACCCACTAGGTAACAGTAGCACCCCCTGCTCTCCAGCTGTGATGACCACAGATGACATGGCCGAATGTCCAGGGGGCAAAACTGTCCCTCACTCCCACTTAGAAAACCACTTGCTATATAGGTAAACATTTATAGCCACATGAGCTTTTATAAACAGATTTAATTTTAATCACTGTTTTACAGATAAGGAAACTAAAGCACAAAGAGGCCAGCTGAGGTCCCAAGATTCCAGGAGGAGTCCGATTTCATAGCTCAGTTTCTTGCCTGAAATGCAGCCATGCTGCTCAGCTCCATTCTTGAGGTTTGACTGGTTCAATATACCAGCACTTCAAGTTCATGTTTCCAGGCAAGAACCATGGATCAGAGAAGAAGACCCGAGGCCTGTGGTTTCTGGCTGGCTTGGCTCCCTGAGATAATAGTGCTGGGCAGCCAGTGTGGAAAGCAGTGGTCAGTGGATGCCTGACCTCTGAACAGGGTTGACTTACCACTTGCAAAGAAAGGCCTGGGGGGCTGCACCATCGAGGGAGAAAGTGGGGGAGCTGGGCTGGGAGTGGGTGCATGAGAAGGGTAGTGATGACTGGACTGCTGATTCTCATTCCCCTCCCTTCTGGCTTCTGGGCACCCGATTGCCTCCTCACTTCTCTTTCCCACTCTGGCTTCTCCCCAAAGCCAGCTGCGTGGGTGAGGGCCTCACCCCAAGTAGCAGGGGGGAGGCAGGGTGCATGTTCATGCAATGCCTCGTGACTTCCTCAGCCTCTGGCTGGGTCACACAGGCTGAATTTCACATGTGCTTGTCAGTTTGGGGCCCTAGACCCTGAGCTCAGTCAAAGCAGGGCCTGTGTACTTCCCGTATCTTTGGGAGCCTGGTGCAGTGAGCATCAAGATTGCATGTATGCAGAAATTCCCTGGCAGTCCAGTGGTTAGGACACTGAGCTTTCACTGCAAGGGGCATGGGTTTGATCCCTGAATAGGGAGCTAAGATCCTGCATGCCGGCATGCAGTCAGAAAAACAAACAACTTGTTGTGTTCAGCTGCTTTGGTTGTGTCCGACTCTTTGTAACCCTTTGGACTGTAGCTTGCCAGGCTCCTCTGTCCTTGGAATTCTCCAGGCAGGAATACTGGAGTGGGTTGCCATTTCTTCCTCCAGGGGATCTCCCTGACTCGGGGATTGAACCTAAGTCTCCTGCATCAGTAGGCAGATTCTTTACTGCTGAGTCACTGGGGAAGCTTGCCACCTCTTTCTTAAAAAAAAAAAAAAAAGATACCCATGGAAAGATAGTACATCAAAAAAAAAAAAAAAGATTGGGTGAGTGCAGGATGAGGGGAGAGGGAAAGAGGGGCAACTGCTTAAGCGCTGAGCAGCTCCAGGGACAACCAAGCCCAGCCCAGGTGAGCTGAGGTGTTCAGCCCTGTTCCCGGGTACCAGGTTCTGGCCTCTCCCTGGGGCTGCGAGCAAACCAGAGCTGTATGAACTCAACAGAGCTCTTGACTACCTCTCCAGGGAGGAGCAAGGAGCTGCTTAAAGAACTCAAGGCACGATTCTTTCAGTAATTCAAGCTTAGCTTTTTAAATAGGAACTTCTCAGAGCTGCTTCTAGAAACATTTCCTGGTCATGTCCCCTCCTCTTGCCCCTGCAGGAGCCCTGCTGCTAGGAACTTGTAAGTTGAGCAAGCAGGTGACCTGATGTGCTGGGCTGGGAGGCAGCTACAAACCTCTTGCTTTCTGGCCAGAAGCGTCACCACCTCTTTGCTGAGGCTCCAGGTAGAGCCTATCAAGGTGTCCTTTGAACCACACTGTGTTCTTGGCACCATGAAAGCTTCATCTCATACACACACACACATACTCACCTGCTTCCTGAGGGCAAGTATGCAGACCTTAAGATCTTTGTGGGGAAATCAGTTGTCTGACTCACGTGGAAGAAGTCAACTCACCAATTAGAGGGGATGCTGTCTGTGACCTGGCACAACCCAGGGCTTATTCTAATAAGTTGGCGATTCTCAACCCTGCTCATATTAGACTAATGCTTGTTGCTCAGTAGTAAAGAATCTGCCTGCCAAAGCAAGAGACTCGGGTTCGATCCCTGAATTAGGAAGCTCCCCTGGAGAAGGAAATGGCAACCCACTCCAGTATTCTTGCCTGGGAAGTCCCATGGACAGAGGAACTTGGTGGGCTACAGTCCACAGGGTTGCAAAGAGTCAGACACGACTGAGCACACACACATGTGGGGTATGCAGGATCTTAGTTCCCCAACCAGAGAATGAACCCGTGGCCCCTGCAGTGGAAGCGTATCATCCTGACCACAGTATCGTCAGGGAAATCCCAGGTGAGTCCTGTTTCTGCCAGCTTTCCCCAGGTGCCAGTGCAGGACACACAGGCTGAGTCTGGTCATCATGTGTCTGGAGGGAGTAGTGTGGTCACTTTTCTCAGACAAGGCCTCCCCTCCCAGCCCAGCCATCGCTTCTTCCCACCGGCTTCTGCTCCCCTGGCCTCAGGGATAGAAGCTGGTTGTGGATGGGGGACACGGCAGGGACTGGCTGGGGTCAGACGGGGAGGCTGCCAAGGCTGAGCTCTCCTTCCACACCCTCTGCCAAAAAAACAGGAAGAGGAACCTGAGCTGTGACTGCGCTGAGTAGTTCCAGTTGTGGGCTCTCAAATCACAACACAGAAACCATAAACCAAAGAGCCAAGAACAAAACCAAAAGCCTGAAGTCTTTTCTATGTTTCTCCTCCCGATGGCTGGTTCCAGTGATGTTTATTACTCAGCCTGAGTTGGAATAACATTAGACAAAAATAGAAACAGCCTCTGGTTCTACAAAGCCTGGGTCCAAGTCCTCTGACTTTTCTGTCCATGCCAGGGCCCCATGCTGCTGGTACCAGAGGTCAAGGGAGGCCCGGATCGGGCAGAGCCTATAGAGAGACACAGGCCTCAGTGCTGGATTGAGAGCAGAGCTAGGGAAAGACAGCCAGGCAACTCACTCCAACAGTGCAGCCCGGCTGGGGATTCAGGGTTTCAGGTGGGGGTGAGCTGCTGGGGCCCCGGAGAGGCCTGCCCCAGGCGCAGGGCTGATCTGGAGTGCGAAGCCACATGCCCCAAGCATAGAAAGTGGGTAGGGAGAGGTCTCTACCATCCTGTGCTTGGTCCAGAGAGAGCACCTCAGGAATGACTCTTACGGAACTCTGTCCCCAGCGGCTGGTGCAGCCAGCAGAAGCAGGCCAAGGGGCAGCAGTGTTCTGCCCGTTTTGAGCCCCCAGGAAGCCTGCCTGCAGTCACTGGCTGCTCACAGCACTGAGACCTCACCTCCCTACCCTGGGGGTGTCTGGCGGTTCCACCTCCGAGGCATCCTGCAGCACAGGGGGAGGTCCGGCCACTTTGAGCCGGGGTTAGGGGGTCTGGGGGGTATCTGGTAAGGACTTCATTCACATCCTGAGATGGGAAGGGGTGAGGATGAGCAACTCATCCATTTCCCAGGTGATCTCAGTCCAGCTCAAAGGCCAGCTGCTCTTTGGACCCCCAAAGTCACTGCCAGGCCCTGCGCCATCACTGTGAACTGCCCAGGACTCTGGTCTCCCGGTTCTCTCCTGTGACGGGCGGGCTGGTGCGCAGGGGGCACTATCTTAGTGGCTGCTTGAGCTCGAAGAGGCCGGTCCCACCCTTGACGACCTTCCCGACCACGAGGCAGGCTGATGGGGACCTCAGTTCGTCATGGGATCCTGGGAGACACAAGAGTGCTTGTAAGGTATAGCTGGGGGTGATGGGAGGGGAAGAGACAGGTGTTGGGGGCACTCAGCAAGAGGCTTGGTGGTTAGGGCACCTCCAGAGCCACGAGGGTGGTCCTGAAGCTTGGGGCCTGGTGGGAACGAGGCCACATTGCTTCTGCATTTTGAAGAGAGGAAGACCCTCCCCTCTCCTCCAAAAGGCAGAGGTGGCCTTCCAGTCCGGTGCCCACCCACCAGCGCTTCCTGTACCGACAGCCCAAGCTCTCCCCAACGTGCGAGGCTGTGGAAGGGTGCCTGAGGGATGAGCCTTGTCTGCCCAGAACAGATTCAGGCAGGGGTGGGGAAGGCCAAGGACGTGCCCACGACTGACCCATGAGGGTGGCCTGCTTCAGAAACTGGAAGCTGGTCTCAAACGTCATCTGCTGCAGTGGCGAGGAGTTTGACCGGATCCCAAAGCGGTTCAGTGGCTTATAAACACCCTCGAAGCACATGTAGTCAGCCACCAGCGAGAGGTGGCGGGGGTCAACGGCGATGCCTGTCACAGGGGTGGCAAGAGCAGGATGGGGGTTCAGTAGTGAAGAGGCGATGGGGAGAGGGGGGAGCAGCGTCACCTAACTCCAGGGCTCCCCCCGACCCGGCTCCATTACCTACTCACTCAGCTCTCTGACCCGACCTCAGTGGGCAGCCCTGTGTCCCCGGGCATCACAACTGCCTCTAGCAGCATGGGGAGCAGCCCTGCAGGACATGAGCCGCTACAGCACTGCGTGCCTTTGGGAACTGAAATCCTGAAGGCGAGGCGAGGAAGAGACTCTCCCTTTTCCCTCTGAGGCCAAGATCAGAAACACGTGGCGGGTGGGGAGGCCCTGGGGATGGGACTGACAGGACCGACACACAGGGACCCTTCTTCATGGGGCCTGAGGGTCCCGTGGGCTCCACCCTCGCTGCACCCATATTTCAGCTCCTTGACGGTCTAGACCGGCACCCGGGGCCTCCTGCCTGCCACCCGCATCCCCTCTCACCGTATACGGCAAACACGTCCTTGATCTCCTTTTCAATCACGCGCAGTGCGGCCTCGATGCCGTATGTGCTGGCCATGGCATGGATGTCATTGGAATAGAGACGGCGCAGATCTAGGACCTGGGGGAGGCGGGAGAGGATGTTGTGGAGGGCCTTGCCTTCTGCTCCCTCCCGCGGACATGTCCCACCCCAGGGCCTCGCTGCCGCCTTGGCTGCAGCTGATGACAAAGTGGGCGTGAGGTGGCCCAGGACTAGCCTAAGGAATGGTGTGGGCGGAGCGGCTGACAGCATGCTGGCTGGGCCCAGGGTCTCTCTCACCATCAGCCAGGGCCGGGAGATGATTCGCTATCCACTTTCAGAGTCAGGAACAAAGGTGTTTGTTTATGTAACAGAGAGACCTGGCTCTGCTGGTAGGTGAGGCAAGTTCCCTGGCAGAGATTCGATTTCCTTCGCCGGGCATGGGGTCTGCCAGGCCTCTCCAGGGACCTGAAGCTCCAATTCAGCCATCCCGGGGAGGGGCTCACAGTGGCTGTGTGCTAGGGCATGTCACCCCCACAGGAGACAGCACAGACCCCGGCGGGTCACCTGGCCTTGTTAAGACAAATCCCACGGGCATGACTTGAGTGTGCCCTGTCAGTAGCTGACGCTAGGGAGGCCTGAGCCCTTCCAGCTCTGTCCTCTGGGGAAGCAGCTGGTGAAAGGCTCTGGGCAGAGGTGGGGCGTGTGCAGGGCAGTGTGGGAGGATGTGTGTGAGGCTGGAGGACCCTGCCAGCTTAGTGCAGACAAGGGAAGAGCGGGCTGGTCCCAGCAACTCTGGAATGCAGTGGGGAAGACTTGTGCCTGGGATTGAGAGCATCTCAGAAGGTTCTGGGAGATGAAGTGAACTGGGGAGCAGCAACAGAGAGCTCAGAGGAAAGGATGGGTGTGCTTGGGAAGCAGGGGGAACAGGATACATAGGACTTTGCTGGGTGGGGCCCAGGTCCCCCTTCACCAGATAAACCAAGCAGCTCCCCAGCCAGCACTCAGTATAACTATTTCTTACAAGTCTATGTTCGGAGGTTTCAATTTCCAAGAAAAGAAACTACATGCAAATTAATTTGGGAAACTCTGGGTTCAGTAAAGTTAAGCAAGTTTCGTTCTGCGAATCTTAACCAGGCTCATGTGCACTGGAGATCCCCAAGAGGTGGCCTAGGCTGCAGACTTGGTTTGGGAACCGTGGGTTAGAAGCGTGAATAGCCCAGGAAGGGCCAGGACAGAGCGGCTGGAGCCTGAGCTGGTGTGAGGACCCATCAGCACGCGACCTTGAGGAGACACGCACCTCGGCGTACTTGAACAGCTCCGGGAGGTTGATGCCTTCTGTGTTTAAGACAAGCTCCTTCTCATTCTTACTGTTGATGGTCTCATTCAGGAGGCACCTTGTGATACCCTTGGTTGCATAGATGACGGCTCCTTGGGCCAAGGACGCTACCAGGGAGCTCATGTCAAAGTTGACTTTCATGAGAGGGAGCTTCAGCGTCACCTGCAAGAGGAAGGGGAGCTGAGCCAGGAGACAGGGCTGCCCCAGCCCCACACCACTCAGGGTCCCTGAGAGACCCCTCCAAGCCCCACTGGGGCAAGCCAGGCGGTGGACTTGGCATGTGAACGTGGGCTGACTTAATGACCACACGGCAGCCATGTCCGGTCCCACAGACTGAGGTGAAAACAGCAGAGCGCCATCCATTTTCACAGATGTCATTGGTGAAACTCACCTCCACTCAACATGAGCTCCACTCAACATCACCCTTGATATCCTTTCAATGACCACAAAGTGTAACACACATCCCTCTGTACGTGTACTTCTGGTCAATGACTCATATCTGTGCTACCATTTACGAATCACTGAACTGGATCAAAGGAAAGGACTAAAGCCAGTGTATGTGTAGATGTCTAGGCATCCAGACCAGTGAGCCTTCCAGGGACACTGCAATCCTGGAAGTGGTACCAGGCAGAAAGGTGGTGTGAGGAACACAGTGTCTGCCGGCCTCTGTGATGTGCATCAACACACGGGTTGTACTGAGGCCTGAAGTTCCCACATGAAAGTACCTTCAGGGCCTGATGCCTCAAACCCCTACAGGCTGTTACTGGAAAGTCAGAGTGAGCGGGCCCAAGAGGGGGCTGTGATCTGGGGTTGGTGACCCCCTCACAGGTACTGACCTGGCACCACAGGCTGCCCTGTGTGTCATACTGGTAGTCCTCTATGAACGGATGGCACTCACGCACCGCCTGTGCCCGGCGCTCCACCGCCTCGGCCCCCTGGGGCTCCCGGCTTCGGGCTCGCTTCTGTGGCTGCGTCAGGGGGGCACCGGGGAGCGAGCTCTCCTCGGGGGCCCAGCCGCCTTCCTCCTGCTCCTGCTGAACGCCTTCTTTGAGGCCGGTCCCTTCCTCCTGAATGTCCTCTTCCTCCTTCTCCTCTTCCTCCTTCTCCTCCTCCTCCTCGCTGTCATAGTCGACCTGGCAGGGTTGGAATGCAGGCCACGTCACTTGGGCCCGACCAGCAACCTGAACTTGACCTTGCAGAACAAGTGCCACCCCCCACCCCCAGAAGAGCTCTCATCTGCTGGCTGACCCCAGCCCCACCGGCTCTATCAGCCTGGCCTCTGCCCTGTTTGCCCCCTGGGGACACCAGCCCCTCAGTCCCAGGGCCCCCTCCTCGGAGCTGTGTGCCCCACCTCTAGCTCTCTCACCTGGGAGCCCTACTGGCCCCTCCATACCAGCAGCAATCGTGGTGGTAAAGGACTGAAAGAGGGAAGGGGAAGGACTCATTTTCTGTAAAGACAGAAGGTGGCCTGACTTTCCCTCCCGAAGGCCTTGGGGTCCCCCAATTTGATTCAGGTACAGGGACAGCCAGTCCTTAAGGGCAGCCCTGGGCCGGCTCCTGTCTATTCGTCACCCCACGAACACCACCTTCTCCATCGAATGGTTGTGTTTGGCAGACTGGTTTTGCTTCAAGGTTCCCCATGGTTCCAGCATGATGCAGAGGCATGTCCTTACACACCCAGGGAGGGCAGCCCTCAGGTGTGACAGAGGTGTCACCTCGGCCAAAGGCCCCTCACCTCCTCCTCTTGTTTTTCCTTGCGTTTGGCATCTGAGGCGTCAGCATCTCCCTCCTCAGCTTCAGCGTCCACAATGTGCCCCTCCTCTTCCTCGTCGCCCTCCTGCTCTCCCTGGGGTTCCAGGAAAAGGAAGAGAAAGATGAGCTCCAATACCACGTGCCTGGTGAAGCCATCTATCCATGCACCGTACTGGTCACCCATCCACCCGCCTGTCTCCTTACTTAGCCACCCAGCCACTCACCTGCCTCTCACCCACCTATTCATCACACAGTACCTACCACCTTCCCAATTCCATCTACATCCCTTCCACCCACCTACCCACCCCTGGATTCCATACTTCCTTCTCTTCAGCCTAAATCTTTACACATACCACTCATAAAACCTTGTATTAAGAAGAAGAAAAAAAAAAAAGTACCAAGGCTTTCCAAGTCATTAAAAGAAGATGGTGCTAATATTGTTCCAAGTATTTATGCTTTGGGTGGAGATGAAAAGAATTACCTTGGCATTTTAGAAACTAAATATTTATTCATTTTTCCTGACCCTGGCACCTAGTTCTTTATGATCTCCTCCTGGGTGAATTAAGACTGGGCAGCCTTCCAAAGACATTCCAATTGGTAGACTCCAGGGCAGGAGACCTGGAATTCTGTCTAGGCCAGATCCTCATTTTAGGGATGAGGAGACAAACCCAGAGAGAGGAGGTGTCATAGCTGAAATCACGGAGCTGGAAAAGGATGGGACCAGTCTTCATTGCACCCCCATCCAAGCAGAGAACAGCCAACTGTTGGCCCAGACAAGACCCAGGGAGCTGGCTCCACACTGCCTCTGCATCTCTGGGCAGATGTATATATGTATGTCTTAGTCGTTCAGTTGTGTCCGACTCTTTGCAACCCCATGGACTGTAGCCTGCCAGACTCTTCTGTCCATGGAATTTTACAGGCAAGAATACTGGAGTGGGTTGCCATTCCCTTCTCCAAGGGATCTTCCTGACCCAGATAAGGTATCATCATTTCTGGATTATTTTGCCTCCAATGGCTTCCCTCTGGCTCCTTCCTTTTCCATCACTGAAGCCCAACTTCCCTGCTTCAGAATGCCTCTCTGGTCCCTGCCCAGTACTCTGTGAGTCTCAGTTTATCTGGCCTAGGTAAGCCAAAGCCAGAGCCAGTGAAAACAGATAAAAAAACTTCCAAAAGTCTAGTAGGTATCATTACTTTGAGTCTATCCTCAGGATAAAAAAAAATTACCTACAGAGGAGAGGGGGCCCTGAGAGCAGACAGACGGATGAGCTGGGGCCCGCACCCAGGGCGAGGCAGGCCGCCCTGGGTGGCTGCCAGTGGCAGGTCCCTGTCGTGGCCCTCCACACCCAAGAAGGAAACACTGCTTCTCGGCTCTCAGAGCAGCAGATAAATCCTCAGGTAAGGGACTGCCCTGGTGGTCCAGTGGTTAAGACTGACTCCATGCTCCCAACGCAGGGTGCACAGGTTCAATCCCTGGTCAGGGAACTAAGACCCCACATGCTATGTGGCCACACACACACACACACAAGCCAAGGTAAGCAGAGAGAGGGGCCAACCCTAGGAAGGAGTGCAAGGAGCACTGAAAACAGTCACAGAGCCATCCCAGGAGAGCACACTCAGTGAGTCACCACCCTAAGGGGGCCCCAGCCTTGGACCTCCCTGTCATGGTCCCCAAGGGGCCCCCAGGGGACTTGCTCACCCGATTCCTCTCGGACTCGCCAGCATTGTCTAGATCCCGCTGGGTGGCTCTCCGCGTGTTCACATTTCTGAAAGCTGATGCTTTGCTGTTCTTCTTCCTGATGGCTTCCATCAGAATTTTAAAGAATCTAAAATTAGAAGAAAGCCCCGCAGCCCCGTTCAGTACCAGCATCTCCACTCTTCCTTCACTGCGGGGATAAGGTGCTCTAAGGACTTCGCCCACTTGAGGTGATGCTGGGGACTGATTCAGGAGACAGAGACCTTGCCTCTCCAGTCGGCTCACTTTTTTCCCCTCTTGCTATTTTTGGGCTGAGGGGGCACATACGGTACATCAGAAAGGCAGGGCTGAAAGTGTGCTCCACCATTCACAGGCGGCACAGCCTGGATCACCACCAATGGTCTCCTGGGCCATTCCCAGGGGGCATGGCCTCAATCACCACCGATGATCTCCTGAACTTTACTTCTCTTGTCTGGAAAGTGTGGGTGTCATGCAATCTTGCTTTAGGGATCAGAAACACCCCCACGTCCACCAAAATCTGTCATGGGGCCTGGCAGGCTGGCTGCTCAATAAGTGACAGTTGTTGGTGCCGTGTGGGGCCAGCTAACCAGTACAGCAGAGCCTTCAGTAGGAGGGGCACCCAGGCTGGGGCCAGGGCTGCCCCCAGCCCACCTACCGCATCTCCAGAAAGTGCTTGGGGCTGACAACTTCTGTCTCCTTGGTGTGGGAGCCCTGACAATTTGATGAGAGAGCTAAGATGTGGAAGAGCTTATCAGAGTCTCCAAGGCAGTGATAACGTACTTTGTGGGAGTAAAGCACGTCGACAGACTGTGGTGGTGGTTGTTTAGTTGCTCAGTCCTGCCCAACTCGTTTGAGACCCCATGGACTGTAGCGCACCAGGCTCCTCTGTCGATAGCCAGGCAAGAATACTGGAGTGGGTTGCCATTTCCTTCACCAGAGGATCTTCCCGACCCATGGGTTCGATTGGCAGCTAAAGTCTTTACCATTGAGCCAGCAGGGAAGCCCATTGACAGGTTAGAACCAAAGGAAGTTAAAAGGACTAACGCGAGGCAGAAAGAGCCCAGCAGGCCTTCCCCGGCCCCTCCTCCTGGGTTATCTATTCGTCGCCCACCTTGTCTCCTGTCCCCTGCTCCTGTCTTCATATATCCTCTTGCTGGTCTTCTGAGTCAGGCTATAACAGCACACCAAATGGACTGCTTTTAATTATACAAACTATCAGTTCCTCATCTGCCCAGCCAGCCAGCCTGTGTTCTCTGAGCATCTGTGAGGTGCCGGCCACGTGCCAGCCCAGGGGGCAAAGCCAGGATGAAACGACAGGCACTCAGCACCTTAACTGGAGGAGTGAGCCGGTCACGTGTTTACTATTTTGTTCAGTAAAAGCAACAGACTGCTACTCTGCCTCCCAATTTCCAACCCCCACCCCCGACCCAAGTTTTTAAAGCTGTACATGGTTTTGGCTGAGGTTTCTGCCTTTGGAAGGCTCCTTACCCACTGATCCAGGAAAAAGCCTGGTCAACAGGCAGGAGGAACAGGAACAAGAGGGCCAGATAGGGAGATGCCCAGCTTGACTTTAGAAAGATATAAAATCAACTGGGAAGAGAGGGAGGAAGAGATGCTTCTGAAAGGACAGGTTCAGGTCTCTGCTCTGCCAGAGTCTAGACAGAGACAGACGAGGGCCTTGACCTCATCTGCAACTGTGGGGACCACTCCCGCCACATGCCCAGAGTCAGGGCGCAGTCAGTCACCACAGGCCCACAGTGATCACTCTGTGAAGGTCGTGCCATCTGTCAGAATGTGACAACTGAGGTGGAGCCGGACGGGGGCAGCAGCGGAGAAACCTCCCTCCCACATGAATTAATTACCAAAGGGAACATGACTCTCGGCTGTTTCCGAAGGTGCCTGCCAACAGCCCCACCACCTGCCATGTGCAGGGTCAGTCTCACAGAAGCCAACCTGGTGTGACAGCTGGGGACCGGGCGTCGGAACGCACCTCCTGCCTCTGAGCTCAGTATTCTTCCCACCTCACAGCCCCAGCCTGCCTTCTGAATCATTTCCACACACACCCAAAGGGATGGGTGCCAGGAGGAATACTTAGGAGAGCTTCATGGCTTATTTGTCTCCATTAGGGAAGCACCTCATGTGTTTCTATCTTTTTTCTCTCCCATTTATGGAAAAAGAGTCTCATGAGGGAATCCCTGGCAGTCCAGTAGTTGAGACTCCATGCTTCCACTGCAGGGCCTGCAGGTTCGATCCCCGCAGTTGGGGAACTAAGATCCTATAAGCCACGCAGTGCAGTCAAGAAAGTAAAGTTTCATGATTCAAAAGAAGGGAAGAAAGGGAGGGGAAAAGGGAAGAGAGACAGAAAAGAGGTGGAGAGAGATGAGAAAGGGGAGAAGGAGAAAGAAAAAAGAAAAAGCTTCTGGGGGTGTGTGTGGGGGAGTGGTCACCCTTCTGAAGGCACATTCCCATCCCCACATGGTCTGCATGGGGCCTGCACAGCGCAGGCCTGGCAAAGGCAGCCCAACCACTCACCCCCCGATGCTGCTCTCTCGCTTGAACCCTGCCTGCCCAAGCCACAGAGTAGCTTCACCAAGGGCGAGGGCCCATAGCTTTATCACAGCTCTTTAAGTACTCTAGCCAAATGCCAAGTAGGAGCTGACTAAGGAGCCGACTAATTTCACCACTGAGAAGAGAAGTCAGGGTTCTCCCTAACAAGAAGAAATTTTTAAACAGTGATGGATTTTCAATCCCCCAAGTGAATATAAAGAGAAAGAACTCTGGGCACAGCATGGTGCACACCTCATGCGACTTTCCTGCCTACACCTGAGATGCATGGAAATAGGGCCGATCAGCCCGCTCTCGGTAATTCTCAAGAGGCCACATGATCCTAATTCCCGTTTCTCAGACAAGGGCTGCCTGGCCAGCACAAACACGTGGCACGCTGGGAGAGGTGTTCCTCCCAGTTAATTATTGAGCTGGCGTCCGGTCTCCTGCGACATGACCCAGCACCCCGAGAGCACTCCTGACAGAATGAGCCTCCTCCACCCTGGCGAGGGGTGACGCACATGCTCCCCAGAGCCCGGCAGGCTCCCCCATCCAAAGGGCTGAGCTCACATCCAAGGTCATCTAAACAACCCTGGCCATCCTATACGCCACCTGCTTAGTGGGGCCAGGCTGCAGCCAGCCCAGGTCTTCAGGTGAGAGGGAAGAAGAGGGCCTGGGCAAGACAGTCGCTCCCTCCTGGCCACACTACCCCAGGACTGCCCTGCGAGTGGGCGGCACTCAGCAAATATTTGTGGAATCACTGTGTGGATGGACATCCTGCCTCCACCCTGCCCTTGGTTCTTTGATTCAGAGTAGCATTGGAAGACCTGAGGGCTGTTCCAGACTGAAGACAGGGGCCAGGGGTCCGTGGCCAAGTCCTGTTAACATGTCTAGTTGAGCCTCAACGGGCTTTTACAAAGATATGAATTAGCTGTAAATGCTTACAAATTAGAGACTAATTTATAAAAGTAAAAGCAAACAAGGGCTTCCCAGGTGGCACTAGTGGTAAAGAATCCACCTGCAATGCAGGAGACATAATGAGTCGTGAGTTCGATCCCTGGGTTGGGAAGATCCCCTGGAGGAGGGCATGGCAACCCACTCCAGTATTCTTGCCTGGAGAATCCCCATGGACAGAGGATCCTGGTGGGCTACAGTCCATAGCGTCGCCAAGAGTCAGACATGACTGAAACGACTGAGCAAGCACACACACACACACACACACACACACAAAACAACCAAAGACAGGAAAAAAAAGAGAGGTAGTTTTGTTATTACTTTTTTTGAATCAGAAGGTCTGGCCACCCTGGCCCACATTCCTGCCCTCTCGAGGCAGATGACATGCTCTCCAGCTGGCCAGGGGCTCCCAAATGCCTCACCGGCCTTCTTACCTGCCGACCCCGCAGCCATTTGAGTCTGCGCTCCACCATCCAGGGTCGGGTGGCAAGTCAGCAGTGCTTTATTGGCTCTTGTTGGCTTGCACCAGCCCTGATATGAAACCCCTTCCAAATCCTGGGCACTCAGCACTGTGGCCCATGCTATCCAGTGTCTAACAGTGACTTGAACTTGAGAGAAAAATGGATGCTCAATCTCCCTACCAGAAAGGAACCAGATCTTTTCCATAAAAAGTTGGAGGTAGAACCTCCCTGGTGGGTCAGTGGTAAAGAATCTGCCTGCCAAGACAGGAGACGTGGTTTGATCCCTGATCCAGGAAGATACCATATGTCTCGGAGCAACTAAGCCCATGTGCCACAACTACTGAGAGCCTGTGCTCTAGAGTCCAGGAGCCACAACAACTGAGCCCATGCACTGCAGCTACTGAAGCCCGAGTGCCCTACAGCCCATGCTCCAAAACAAGCCAAGCCACCACAATAAGAAGCCTCTGCACTACATCTAGAGAGTAACCCCCATTTGGGGCAACTAGACAAAAGGCTGCGCCATGACAAGACCCAGCACAGCCAAAATAAATAAATAAAATTATTTTAAAAAGCTGGAGGTTAATCCCAATTATAGAACTATGTTTAAGAGCAGCATGTTGTTAGCACAGGGCTCCTTCCTGACAGAATATAAATGTATTAAGAACCACGTCATGTCAGAAATGAACACCACATGCTGGTCTGACATCACAGCACCATCCCTCTGATAAAGTTCTGTTCTCTTTATGGTCCATGTACTCCTACACCTTAAATCCTCCAAATATGAGTAGATGAAACTCATGGGCCAGAGAGTAGGAGGCAGGCAGGGCAATGGAGTCACACCCACAAGCCAGATGAGGCCGCAGGACCTCCTGTTTTCCTAAACACTTGCCTTGAGCGAATCATCTGGGAAAGAGCCCTCAGGCCCTGGGAGTTCTCTGGCCAGGAGCCCTCGAGGTTGATGACAAAGTCATACAATAAGAACGTGCCAAAGTCAAATGGCCTGAGTCCTGACCTGGTTTCCATGAAGTGTAAGATGTCCTCGGGCCTCGTGCACTTCTCCTGCTGGTAGTACGCATGCGGCAGGAACTGAAACCGCAGCTGGTATACCCGGAACTTGTTCTGTTTCTCCCCTATACGGAAGGACTCCTGGACATCAATTTTCTCCAACACCTAGAAGCAGACAGACAGGACCCGGTGTGCCCCATGCCTGGGACTGAGCATTATAAGTGGGAACACTGAGTTTGCAGGCACAGGGGCTGGGACCATGAGCCAAAGTTTAAAATGAGCGCTACTAATGTAGATCCCTCTCAGGGTAGGGAGAGGGACCCCCGCCCTGTAGGTCACACCTCCTGAGAAGGGCCTGAGGCTGCAGGGGGAGGGCTCCAGTAGAGCTGGTAAGTTAATCAAGAAAGTATCTTTATTTGTAAGGCACATAAGAGTGCTGCAGAACCAGTGGTTACTTTTAAAGCTTCCTGACCCACCCCTGCTCAGCACCTGGCAGAGGAAGCCTGCCTCTCTCACTGGTGAAGTCTGAGCCCAGAGTCAGAAGAGCTGACAAAGGCCCTTCTTCCTGGATGGGAGGATGGATGGAGGAGACACAGGAAAACGCCTGCAGCCGGGTCTGAGGGAGATCATTACCTCCCCGAGACACACTCTGGTGAGTTGCTTCTTCAGGCTTTTCACTTTCTTCAGTGCTTTCTTGGTATTGAACACAGGTACACTCATCATCGGCGTCTTGATGTTGGAACTGGCCACCATGAGGATCTCCCGCAACCTGTCATGGAACAAGGGCACATCTGAGCCAAAGCAGCACCTGGAGTCTCTATTTTGCAAAGTCTTTCTCATTAACATGCTGGAGTTCTTTCAGGATCTGCAAGGGACCTTAGGATCTTGAGGAGGAAATAAGCTGATCAGGGTGTCCCTGCTCTGGCCCTGTATGTGACAGCAAGGGACTCTGCAGTCAGCTTCCTCCACTGAAGCATGGGCTCCTCAAGGACAGGGCTGTGTCTTCTTGCTCCCTGTCACCTATGCCTCACTTACAGTGCTTACTAAGGGCTTACCGAACAAACGAGAGATGCAAGGAAGGGAACCAGTGTCTGCAGCGCTCCTACTAGGCACAAGGACCACAGCCAGGCCTCAGCCACGGCTCAGTGAGCCAGCCTGGCCAGACTGCCCTGCGGCCCCTGCCCTCCTCCTCCCCACAAACCCCAAGGCTGAGAAAGCTGAGGAGCCTGAGTCACTCAGCTAGAAAGCAGCCAGGCCGGGCAGGTGAGCGTGATCTCCGTTCTCTCCTCTCACCCAGCAGCCATCATCCTGCAGGGTGCACACTTTGACCTGAAGAGCCAGGGTCCCTCTGGATTCTGTTCTAGGTGAGTGGTACCCCCAGAGCCAGGCAACCAGATGGCCTGACCCCGGGAGCCTGCAGTTTCACAAGCATTCCAGGAAACTGGGATCCAGGAGTTGGTGGAGAGCTAAATGGAGATGCTGAGAAGCCTGGGCATGGATCCAAGTGCAGAAACCAGTTGGGCTCCGGAAATTCCAACCCTGACCCCCGCTTTGATGACCCTGTCTCTTTCACAAACACATACTCTCAAAACTTCATATACACACACACCCACACTCTCATATTCATACTCACACACACCCTCACCCACACACTCATACATTCATACATACATTCACATTCATACACACTCACACACACATTCATACACACACACTCTCACTCATACACACACACACACACTTTCACACTCTAATGAAATCCCCTCCTTCCCAGGAGCAGGCTTGGACAGACCCTGCCTGTGTACCCTTGAAGCCCACCTCGGAATGCCCAGGGTGACATTCATCTCGCCTCTGCCGGCAAAGTGGAAGGTGTTGAGCGTCATCTGTGTGGAGGGCTCCCCGATGCTCTGGGCGGCCAGCAGGCCCACGGCCTCACCCGGGTCGCATAGAGAGCGCTGCCACTTGAGCTGCAGCAGAGTCCTCAAACTGGAAACAGGGTGGGGGGACATCAGGGGTCAGAGACACAGACACCACCTGCCTGTCACGAGCTGACGACAGACCCTGTGAGCAGGGTGCATGCACCTGATGCCTCGTCCTCCTTCTGGGCTTGTTTTACCAGGCAAATGGTCCTTCTAAGCCTTCAGTTCCTGCCAATGACCCTGAAATGTCCTAAATGACGCAGCACAAAGCCCAGCTGGGTGGCTGAAGCGCTGGGTGTCCACGTTCAGACTGCTCACGTCTACCCAGAGAATGCCATGGAACCTGTGAACTCACTGTTCACATTTCCCTTGGCTAATTCTTTATTCCCCACTGGCTATGACAGCTTGGAGAGGGCTGAAACCTCCCTCTGTAGAAACTAGGGAGAGGTTCACGGAACAAGCAAGGGGATCTGGTCGGGGAGGCGGGAATAGGGCACTTATCTTCTTAATTAGTGCGAGTGGCTATGGGCCACTTTGGAACTATGCGTGCTATATGATTTTGTAACCTTTGTAACTTACTAATAACCCTTTTTCCTATTTTTAGAACAGCTACAGAAACACTGTGTGACCCCAGCACACAGGACAAGGAATTGACTCAGTAAATCAAGACTAAATGGACCTTATGTGTGAGTACAGAGGAAAGTAATAAAACTACATTTCTACGCAAGTTCTTTTTATTAATAAAAATCAGACTTTTCGCTAACCTGATGTGTATTCTCTCCCAACTACTTCAAACCAGTGAGGTTTGAGTGCATATCAGTATTCCTGACAGAAAAAACCTTCGAATACGTTGGGGTTGCCCCCAGAGCTTGGGGCTTGCTAACAGAGCCTCTGTGAGAGTCACGGAAGCACACTTGCCTCCCCATCTCGGCCCACCGAACCCAAGTGATGCTCCCGGGGGCTAAGCCTGCGCCACTCCTGATGCAGCACAGTTGGAGGGAGGACCCACGTGGTCCTTCTGAAAGTAAATGGCAGCATCCTGAGCGGCAGGGAGGAAGGTGAAAGGGAATCAGGGCCTTGCTTTTTCAGGGAAAACCCAGCTGGCAGCTAAACCACAACCTGCTGTGATTTAGTACTCCATCTTCATACCTCTGAGGCCTGGCTGGAGCAATCAGTTTAAGGCGTAAAAAGTGACAGCTGTCCCTCCACTCCAGGTCCTCCACCCAAGAATCTGTCTTTGCTCCTCCCCCTGTCGCAGTCCCACTCCCTGGACCCTCAGACTCCCTGTATATCTGGCAGGGTTTCATCAGGTGCAGGACATGCAGCCAAGCTACAGCAGGTGATCTCAGGCCTCCAGCTCTGCAGGCCAGGCTAAGAGAATTGAGAGGGAAGGACCCCCTGATGACTGCTCTGAGACCAGTGCCCCAGCAGACATTCCTTGGGGGTACATATCACCTTTCAACTCACTCTGCCTCAGTGCTAGTCCATGCCTGGCTTCCCACTTGTCTTGGTAAGTCACTAGTCACTAAGTCGTATCTGACTCTTTGCAACCCCATGGACTGTAGCCTCCCAGGCTCTTCTGTTCAAGGAATTTTCTAGGCAAGAATACTGGAGTCGGCTGCCATTTCCTTTTCCAGGGGATCTTCCTGATCCAGGGGTCGAATCTGTGTCTAATGCATTGGCAGGCAGGTTCTTTACCACTGCATCACCTGGGAATGGGAAGCCCAAACTCTACTTCAAATGCAGTCAAAGACAGCAATGATCAAGGAACTGTTCATTAATTCCTTAACATTCTACTTTTAATCATGATAGTTATTTATATTAGCTTTGAGCAACAATATCACATTACACCATATTAAATTTACAGCTGACAAAAGTTTTATTTTTCATATTAATTAATTTCTTTTCCCTGTTTTATTTTTCTGTGAACAAGTCCAAGCTGGGGACTCCATGTGGTCCTTCCTCCTCGAAGCTTTGAAACTTGAAGCTCAAAGGGTCAGTGGAATCATCAGACCCAGCCCCTTACAAAAGGCTAAGATGTGGTGTCAAAGGGCAAAGGATGACCTGTGCCAGGTCCCAGGGTTGGCAGCTGCTGACCAGATTCCCTGCCTCTCACTGAGCCATGCCTACCATCCCACACTCAAAAGAACGGTCACTATGTTGAGTCTCCTTCCCCACAGAGCAGTCTCCTCCATCTTGGCTCAGGTGGGGGACGCACTCCTGCCTAAGATCTCATCTGTCCCACAGCCCTCAGGGCTTGCAAGGTGCCCTCTGTTTCACTTCCCTTCCTCCTACTGGAGTCTCAGACCCAGGAGGCTGCCGGAGTGGACAGGGAAGGGCCTGAGAGAAGCAGAGTCTCCCTCTGCAGGTGCAAAAGGTCAATGTTATTACCTGTCGAGAGAAAGCCCCGATTTCTCGTAACTCCGCTCTGCCTGAGCTGCCCACTCGCAGCTGTAGTCGTCCATCTTCTTTTCAAATGTTTCTGACACGGATGCGAAGTAGATGTCTGGGCGCCAGACAGACAGACTGGGGTCGGGACAAGGAGCCGCCTTCTTCTGGTACTTCCTCCGGCTTTGTTCGTCTAACTCAGCCCACATCCTCAGCATCTGGAAGGAAGGACAGGACTCAGCTATGTGGGACAACACCAGGAATGGGCTTTTCTTCCTGGGGTGTCCAGTAGGATGAGGAGGATCAAAGGCCCTTGCTTCAAATGACAGCATGGGAAAGAGACAGAAATCTGACAGCATAGGAAAGTCATCTTGACATTGGAAGGACAGAGAACCGAATCCATCCCAGGGCGTACTGCGTGACCACGACTCTAGGAGCCATTCGTTATGGCCCTTCAAGCACAAGCAGGGCGACCATATAAGCTACTCTCCAAAATGCAATTCTTGTAGAATAAAATGCAACATTATTAATAATCATCCTGGGATGAGAGGCAAACCAGGGCTGTCTCAGGCCCATGAGGACACAGTCACCATGAGCCAGGTGATCGTGCTGATCCCTGTCTGTCCCCTGTCCAGGCTTTCACATGCCCGATGCCCTGAAGCTGTCCCATAGCAACTGCTTCAAAGTGTTCCCCTGCCTCCTGGCTCAGCTATGCTTAGAAGGTGGGACATGGCAGAAGAAGAGGGGAAAGAGGGAGGAGAGGAAGGCTGGACATCCAGTCCCAACCCTAAGGGGTCTCTGAGCCCCAGTCTCTCAACTGAGGGCTCCTGTCACGTGGTCTCTGCCCACGGCCACCTTCTCCACTCCTGATGACTGTTCACGTCCTCGGGGAGGCTGGGGAACCCAACTTACCAGCCCTAGTTAGCTGCCTGGAACTCTGCCCACACCTTAGTAAAGATGCATGAATGCGTGCTCAGTCGCTTCAGTCATGTCTGACTCTTTGTGACCCCATGGGGTATAGCCTTCCAGGCTCCTCTGTCCATTGGGATTCTCCAGGCAAGAATACTGGAGTGGGTTGCCATGCCTTCCTCCAGGGGATATTCCTGACCCAGGGATTGAACCTGAGTCTCCTGCACTACAGGTGGATACTTTACCTCTAAGCCACTGGGGAGGCCTCTTTGTACAGATTTCCCCTCCTTAAATTGATATTTGAGTGCCATTTTTCCTGGCCAACAGTGAATGAAGCTAGATTTCATGGCTGGACCTTCCACCAGGAAAACAACCCCTCATCCCCTCAACCCCACTGATCCCCCACCTCCTCCAGCATCACCTGGTAAGTCTCGGGGCTGCGGCCGTTCTGGTTTGTGCCCTCAAGGTTCAAGGCTTTCACAGCTGCCTGAATTTTCTGGGAGTAATTCAAGAAGGCGCCTTTCCTCAGGAGGGTGTTGGAATGCTTGCTGTGCCATTTTTTGATGGCTCTGAAATGACGGAGAGCTTTCTGGGGATCCGCTCTGGATAAAACTTCATGGAGATGCTTTGATTTCATTATTACCTAGACAAACAGACCACACAAGCAAGAAAGAAGAGGTGAGGGTGTAACACAAAGGCCATGGCACACAACTCACACAAGCTCACAGGAGGTGGCCCGTGTGGAGCCCTCACGATGCCCCTTGGGGGGCTGAGTACCTGCTGCTAACCAGGGGCTCACTCGGTGCCAACCAGAGTCGGGAGCTGGCAATCTCAGGAGCTGAGGTCATGGGGCAGAAACCCTGACACTCAGAGTCCTTCCAGAACATGGGTATTTCTGGGAAGAAAGGAGGAGGGGACAGGCACCAGGGTGGAAAGGAGCTGGCCCTTAACTTTCAATCTGACCACCTGCTCATGACCTTGAACAGGCCATGTTAGTTTCAGTTTCCCAATCTGCAAAACCTGGGGGACTGCTCAGCCAATGCTGATGATCCCTCTTGGGCCAGTAAGGCATGGAATGAAAACCATGGGCTTGTGAGTCAGAGGGCCTGGGTGTAGACATGAGCCCTGCTCCTCACCAGCTCGTCACTTAAACTCTGATACTCGGTTGTCTTGGCTGTAAAATGGGCAGAGGGGTGCCTGTGTGCCCAGGCAGCAGTGAGGAGGCAGGCAGACAGCAGCCACAGTGCACTCAAGTTTAGGACCGTAAATGCCCCCAACAGTGCAGGTGTTCGAAGCATCTGCCATGTCAGGCGTTCCAGGGCGTTGCTTTTAAATTCTCCCTACTCGAGTTTTCAGCGGTCACTCTGATTGGGTGGCAAAGCTCAGGGTGGGAGGTCCACCACACAGGCCCTACCCCGCCACCCCCAGGCTTCGGAAGGCGGCACACTACCTCATAGTTGCTGGTGAGGAAGGGGAACTGCTTAGGCTGCAGGAACTGTGTCTTGGGGATGTCCAGGCCGTCCTCCCCGTACAGGAACTGCACCACGCTGCCATCACTGTCGCGGACTGTCAGGTCGTATTGGACAACCAGCCCCTCCAGGTGTTTGATGATGCACCTGTACAGAGACCCTTGGCTCAGTGCCTCCTGGAGCAGCATTTGACAGGGCAGGTGGAAGGCAGAGGCAGAAAGGTGGACTGCTGTTCTACAGCCAAGCAAGCCCCGGGACAGGCTGGCTCCCGTGCCCCTGTGCGACCCTTGCTCCAACCTCCAGCCGTGGCTGCCTGCCCTGCCCAGGGAAAGGGCACAGCTGCTGACACCTGGGCCCTTCCTGTAAACCTCTGAGTTCACGCTAGACCAATCCTCTAGAACTGGCTATTTTCTGTCTCAGAACACCCATGGATTACTTTTCAGAAGTTTTTTTTTTCCCCCCAAAGGGATCTTAAGCGAATTGGCAATGAAAATGTGAAAAAGAGACAGAGCTTGAGTGGACCCGGGACGCTGAGCCACCTGAAGGTGGCAGGGCAGGTGCTTTTTACCTCTGGAGGTATCCGGAACGGCTGGTCTTCACAGCAGTGTCCACCAGACCCTCTCGGCCGGCCATGCAGTGGAAGAAGAACTCCTGTGGGAGAAGCAGGAAGGCCCAGGGGTGGCACAGTGAGGACAGCTGCTTCCTGGAGGGCGGCTCAGGCCAATGTCCCCAGCAGCTCCGATGGCTCTGATGATGCCAGAGACATCTGCGCTCCCCTGGGGTGACCTCTGTCTTATCCTGCCCGAGAGCAGAGGGACAAGTGGAGGACCAGGGCCAGTTCTCATGCTCAGGAGTCCATCCTCAGCGCCACACTCCACGTTTCAAACAGAAATGGCACTTCTGCCTCATCACATAGTGTTTTCCAAACTTCCACAATGAGACATGTGTTTGTAACAACAATCGGCAAACATGTACATACATCCACACACGTGTGTGGATAAAGATACATGATTCAAGCTAAAACTATGGAACTTTATGAAATGACCCCAGCCCTCACTCGGATGCCTTCTTTATCACCCTACTCTATTCCATCACATAAAGCCAGTTGCTATCTTTTACCATGGTTTCATGATTCACTTAGGGGTCGCAACCAGCGTTCAGAACTCTCTGGTCTACATCAGCTCTCCACTACCCTTTGCCAGAGGCCATGGACAACCACTGGAGAGTCTGTGTGAGACCAAGAGAGAAGCCCTGGGCATAGCCGATGGCCTTGACACAAAAGGTCAGTTCTCTTCACAACCTAGACTTGTTGTCTGACCACAAGAGGAGTCTTTGCAGAGATGCACTGGACTAGGCAACAGAAAGCACTAATCAAAAAACCATTTCTCAAAGTGTGAGGAGAAAACCTTTCTCTTAGGGGAGAGTTCTATCGCTGATGGAGGAAAAACTAGGCATTTGCCACAACTGGTCAGTTTCTCCAGGGTCAAGGAAGAGCCGTGAGGCTCTCTTGGGGAGCTTTGTAAAATAAATCTCTGTGATGCTCCTTTTGGCAATGGAGAGCACTCTGGGGAGGGCTTCCCCTTCCCCAGCTGCCCTCAGAGGCAGGGAAGAACCGGCTGAGAGAAGGCACGAGGCAGGAAGAGGTCGAGCTGGGACTGATCTTACTCGTCTTCCCACTCATCAGCAATCCTGCCCGAGCACCCACGATGTGCCAGGTACCACACTGGGCTCTGGCATTCTGAAGGTGAACGTGACGTGGCTCTTATGGTTCTCAGGGGCCCCCGCCATCTACAAGGTAAGCAAGGATGTAGAGGCATTTATTTCTTGACTATCTTTGCTTAAAGCTGTTGGTGAAGGTCATAGGCTTTCTACTTCTGAGCACAGAAATGAGGAGGAAAGCCAAAAGGAAAAACCAAAAAAGACATACCGGAGGCTTGATGCCAGTGAGGAACCTGCCAGTCACGAAGCCGCCAGCCCTGGGGGTGAATTCATAAGGCTCGAAGCAGGGCAACGACTTGCCAGATGCCATGAGCGGGGGTCTCCGACCTTCCAATTCGATCTGGCCCAGCAGGCACGAAATCTGGGAGAAGGGAAACCCAGATGGGACTGAAGACCTACACACGCCTTAAGTGATGCTCTGTCCCAGCAGGGGATGGAGCACCTGCTCTTCAAGAAAAACTGCATGGAAATGGAGTTCCTGGAGGTCAACCTACATTTCTTAATAAACCAGGAAAGCTGATGTTTCAGGAAAATACCTGTATCTTCCTTTCACTGACTGATTAGAATCTTCACATTTGGGGTCAGTTGAAATAGATAGTGCTTTGCAAAAGCAGCCATGTTTCAGAAGAATCTCGTGTTATACCTGAAAGGGACCTCCCTAACAGGGAAACTGAGACGAGCAGAAAATATAGTTTATTGTGATCCTGAACATTCTCAGGTTAAAAGAGAGTGAAACTGCCTAGTGATGCTCTTGGGGACAGTGTGTCTGGATTCTACTTAGTCAAAAGGGCTTCCTGGTGGCCTCGAGCCTTGTAAGCCCATTCCTACTGTTCTGTACTCACCAAACAATGAGATGGTCCTTAAGACTCTCTCAAGGTCATCAAATTTTTAAAAAAGTTGCTAAGATTTGTGAAATCATTGTGATAGCACTGCAACATGAAAATATATAACCATACAGTATCTAAATTTATAATAGGTATTTATATGAAACACTATGGAGAAGGAAATGGCAACCCACTCCAATATTCTTGCCTGGAGAATCCCATGGACAGAGAAGCCTTGTGGGTTACAGTCCATGGAGTCGTGAAGAATCAGACACGACTGAAGAGACTTAACATGTACACACACGATACACTATCTGGATATTTACCTCCGTGTGTCTACAACACTGGCGTGTTAACAGTGATTAGCTCCTGTACTGATTTCTACATATACTTCTGTATTGTGCAGTATTTGCCATGCTTTACGTGGAACATGGATTCTTTCAAAAACAGAAACAAATCTGAAAAGTGCCTCCTACAACCACCCCAGCCTTCTGCCAAGCAGCCAGCCTGCCTTTGCTCACACCTGCATGGTGTTCACTGTCGAACCTTTGGCTCCAGACTGTACCATCATCTGCAGATTGTTCTCTGGGAACTGTCTGTGTAGGCCGAAGGGCATGCATGCCTGCGGATGGAACACACACATCGGTCAGTGACTCCTCCTTAGGAATCTTAGGTTCAGAAGGTACATGCGGGAGCCCACTTAGACTATGAATCTGGAGAGCAGTGCCAGATCCCATTTGAGGTTAAGGAGAAGTCTTGTCGGCATTAAGCCTTTGGCTGGAAGCCCTGGAAAGAGGTCTAAAGAATGGCCCAGGCTGCCACGCTCTCGACACCTCTGCTGGGAAGCCGGAAGGCAGATGCAGAGGGGCCAGCATCTTTAGTTCGTGATGCTGAAATGCAGCCGATTAAAAATAAAACCTAAGGTGGTGCTCTTGGGAACTTACCCATCAGAGCATGCCCTGGCGCCGGACAAGCAGCCATGATGACCAGTGCCCGTGTCATACTTATATCTGCCAACATGCTGCCCAAGCGCCAAGCAGGCGCTTCGCCTCAGCTCCCGGGGCAAAAGAGTAGTCAAAGCCCCCAGGTGGATTGGGGAGATGCTGTGGAGAGGTGGGGGGTGGCTCTGAGTTTATCTAAGTCTCTGCCTAGGGATGCAGACACCCACCCTCACACAGGAGAGACAAGGTGGACGTGAAGAGACAGAGGAAAAGAAATAAAGTAATCCTGAGACGCTTGAGATGACGCCCCACCCACAGCATCCCCAGTGAGCCCTGGAAGCTGAGCCTCCCCGTTCTCGAGCAGTGCTGGAAGGCTGGAAGAAACCTCGCCTTGCAAGGACAGAACTGTACCAAAAAGGTCTGCTGACAGCCAATCAGAACTGAGTCAGCAAACATGACTTTGGCTAGGCTTGGTCTTCCCTCCCTTTCTCCTCCTCAGGTTGGGTGTCAAGGCCCAGGAGGCCGGGGTGAGGGCCAGTGGGTTCCTTCAAGCTGTAGGACTGGGAGCCCCAGCTCTGGGACAAGAATAGGGCCCCCTCTCCTTTCTCAGCTGCGGGGCTTTGGGGGACTGGCAGGGCGGTCAGACCTCACCCAGGACACTGTGCAGATGAGTTCCTGAATCCTGCCAGCAAATCCGTGAGGCAGGTCTCTTCCCATCCCTGCCCCAGGGGAGGACACCTCACTCAGACCGCTCACATCACACAAGGCCGGAGATCTCAGAGCAAGTCCATGGAAGAGCCAGGATTCAAACACGGGCCTTCACCCCAGCTGTCCTACACACGCAGCACTGGAGGTGCTGATCCTTTACTGTGCCCCTCCACCCTGCAGAGGCCCCTGGAAAAGACTTTCTTCAGTCCCCTTTAAGGCCGTTACCCTAAAACACAAACATTTAAAACGACAACTAGTGCAGAATTCCCTGGCGGTCCAGTGCTTAGGACTAGGCACTTTCATTGCCGAGGACCTGGGTTCAGTCCCTGGTTGGGGAACTAAGATCCCGCAAGCCAGGTAGTGTGGGAAAAAATAAATAAATAAAAGAAAGAAAGAATAATGCAATGCCTTCATGCTCAGCATTAATCAAAGGAAGACCTCTCCAGACCCTAACTGAGGGTACAAATCCCTTGGCTCTTCAAAGTGATCAATTCTACTCGCCCCATCTGGAGTCTCACCTAGTCAGCTGTTCAACAGTCAAATTGCTCCAAGAGGCCCAGAGTGAGACTCAAAATGTAATTAGAAAAAAAAACCAAAAAAAACAGCATTCAAATGGTGGTGGTAAGAGCACATGCCGCTGGACTAACCTTGTTAATTTCATTGCTGTAATGGTTCACTTCCTCCTTGAACTTCAAGTCAATCATGTTAAAATCCCTCTGATCTTTACTCAGATGGGCATCCTGCCACTTCCCTTGGACTTCATCACATGACACTGCCTCTGGCAGGTTTAACGCAGCCCTGACGGCCTAGGATTAAAAGAGGAAACATTGGAGGCTGCAGGCAAGGGAGGAAGGTGTGGGCCCCATTTGCTGGAGCCCGACCGACTCTGCTGCCGGCGGTAGCCCCCAGGCCCTCCTCACCCGGGGCCCACAGTGGGTGGAGTCTTCAATGATCCCATGTCTCCTGACATCCGCCTTCGGCTTGACCAAAATGTCTTCTACTCCTGTGAAGTGAAACAGACCAGTTTGGATGCAACCAGGCCTGACTTCTCACCAGGTTGTGAACTTGGTGAGGTCAGGGCATGGGGCACGGTAACAGGCACCCAGGAAGCACCTGAATAACGATGGGGACAGTCCCATCACCTCAAAGAGACTGCTACCATCTCTTAAGTGCTTACCATCTTACAAATGACAAAGCTAAGGCTCAAACTTGAGCCCATGGGTACGGAGGTAGAAAGCCAACCCAGGCCCAAGTCCCAAACTTGGCCACCAGATACAGGCCCTCCATTCAATAAAAACATGTTGGATGAATGGGACAGAGGTGAAGATGACATTCTGGGTGAAAAACTGGGGTTGAGGAAAACAGAAGAGGAGGGGGCAGACATCCCGTTTTGACTTCCAGAAATCACATGTCAGCAGGGACCACAATGTATAGCTTTGAGAATCCGTGGGCAAGCACAGACACATCCAAGCCTGGCTGACAGGGACAACCATTGCGGGGTCCTCTCTGTTGCTCTGGAAGGAAGAGTCCCTGGGCCACTTCAATGAAGCCTGTCCTCTGGCTTCAAAGGGCTAAGGAATTCCCCATCTTAGGCAGGAAGTCTTCCCAGTTCATTTTTCAATGAACTATTTTCTGTCTACATTTGAGAGCTACTGACCTCAACAGTCCCTCAGCCAAGGTCTCAGGAGGAAAGGAATTCAAGGCTGCAGTGTTGCAAAGCTGGGCTAAGATGTCTGGGACTCCCACATACAATGTCCTGGAAGCCTGAGTGCCTCTAAAGAACTTGAGGAGGAAAAAGAATCTGTCTCTCTGTGAGCAAGCCACACCATGACAATGGGCCCTTCCACAGGGTCGGCTCCAGGCCATCTTGCTGTGCCTTCAGTGACCTCTGGCTGCGAGGGCTGAAGGCACTTCCTCTAGGCTGGACTTCCCTCCAAGCTTGACACCCAGCTTGGCCCTGCTCCCTCTCAGTCTCGGCACCAGACAGTCTTTGCACTTTGGCCAGTTTCTCCTCGGATCATGTGCTGAGCAGAGCTGCTTGTTAGATTTGGTCCTCATCATGGTCTGGGTGTGGATTCTTCCTCCACTTTTTTTTTTTTTTACTTTTGGCTGCGCTGGGTCTTTATTGCTTTGCTCGGGCTTCTCTAGTTGTGGCGAGTGGGGGTTACTCTTTGTTGCCGTACGTGGACTTCTCACTGTGATGGCTCCTCTTGTGCAGCACAGGCTTTAGGCGTGCAGGCTTCAGTAGTCGTGGCACACAGGCTTACTTGCTCTGCAGCCTGTGGGATCTTCCTGGACCAGGGAGCGAACCCATGTCTCCGGCAATGGCAGATGGATTCTCATCCACTGTGCCACCAAGGAAGTCCATCTACTTTCCATTTTTAAAGGCATTTGTTCAAGGAAGCTCATCTGAGAAATACTGTGAGAACCAGGAACCTAATAATAGGAACTGGTAAAATTAACCATGGTACATCTACAAAAGCAGAATAGTTTATAGCCACGGACCTGAGGAAGTCAGTTTATATTTGCTTACAGAAGGACATTTATAAAACATTATCTGTAAATGGTGGAGGGGAACAGATCACAAAACACTAGGTATTACTGTAGGAACCCCTTTTTCCCAGAAAGTGTTTATACTTGGAAAGTCTAGAAAGACACATATCAAGTCAATATTGGTGTTATCTCTGGCAGTTGAATGCTGGGTGATTTTTAATTATTTTCATGTCTGTGATTATTTTGACTTTTCCACAATATAAATTTTATAATTATGATGGCCTTCTTGCAGGCCAGTGAGCAAACTCCAGCAGACCCACTGGCTCCCTGTCTGCATGTGAGCCAGTCCGTGAACTCAGTCTCATCAGCGGGATGATTCCCATGCTTGCTGGGAGTCCTGCTTAGTGCAAGGCCTGACACCCATTCCTCATGCATGGGAAACTGCAGAAGGGCTTGGACTCCACGGTGAATACCGAGAGACACACTGCTCTGAATGAGCTCGTGGCACGGAAAATATCGGCCCCCTTGTTTTCTTTATCAGAGTCAACTTCCTAAAACAGTGGGCTGTCATTTCCAGGGAGAGAGTTCCTCTTTCTGTCTTACAATCACTTGACAGGTCAGCCCCAACGTGGTGTTTCCAACAGAACCCGCTGTGTCGGGTGGTGTGGGCTGTTCTGACAACAGGGAAGACTCCAGGTGGGGCACAGAGTGCCAGAAAGATTCTGGAAGGGCACTTGCAGGAGAGAATGGAGGTATGAGTGTGAAGAAAAATCAGTCTAGGACACTGGAGACCATAAGGAAAGGTGTTGATAAAGGGACAGAATGGAAATGCAGATGGGGAAGGGCGTCACTCTGTGCTGTGTGAAGAAATGAAGAGACTAGGGTGGTATGGGTGTGTGTCGGGGGGTGCGGAAACACGGAGAAGCAGCAGGCTGTGCAGTGTCACCGGAGGCCCCATGAAGATGCCCTCGTGAAGGGAGCCCGGCTGTTCCCCTGGAACCGGGAGACACCCTGGCAGGTGGGCTGGCTGCAGAAGCGGACTGAGCAGGGTGGGGCCCCAGAGCCACCTGCCTCACTCACCCAAGGTGAAGCCTCTGTAGAGCTGCAGGTAGGCGGTGAAGAGGCGGGCCAGGCAGGTGAGAACCCTGCCGCTGGTCTCCCCACCGTAGATCTCGTAGCAGCAGTGGACCAGGCCGTAGGCGGAGCTTCCGTAGTGCGCCTTGTCCAGCACCCCGCACAGCAGTTCCCCTGCTCTGATGATCACCTGCGGACGGATGGCCACTGGCACTGGGTGGGGGGAGCCTCCCTCACTCCATGTCTTACTAACCTTATAACCCTCAACTGCCTCAAATTCTTGATGCAAAGAAGGGGATAAAGCAGGTGAGCACACAGAGAACAACATTCAGGGCTTCCCTGGTAGCTCAGTGGTAAAGAATTCATCCGCCAATGCAGGAGACGTGGGTTCAATCCCTGATCTGGGAATATCCCACATGCCTTGGAGCAACTAAGTCTGTGAGCCATAAGTACTGAGCCTGTACTCTAAAGCCCAGGAGCCACAACTGCTGAGGCCTGTGCTGCCCAAAAAAAGGAGCCACTGCAGTGAGAAGCCTGTGCACCACAGCTGGAGCGTAGCCTCCAGGCTCTCCGCAACTAGAGAAAAAAGCCCACGTAGCAACGAAGACCCAGCACAGCCAAAAATAAATAGCATAAAAAAAAGAACATTAAACAAAATTCTTTTTCGGGGACTACACCCCCTCCCCAACTACAGACAGTTCAGTGTGTTCCTACGTGCCCCACTCCCATCACCCATCCATTCTGACTTGGGGTCATGTATCCTTGATAAAAACTTTGTGACTGGAAAGGAGTGCATTTTGAGTCTAAATTTCATAACTGTGACCTTGGCCTAGGTACTTCCTCCCTGGAACCTTGGGAGTAAGAAACACAGAACCTTTCTAATACGCTTTAAGCACTGAATTTGTACTTTCTTAAAGCTTGTTTCAAGCATTAGAAGCTAATTTAAAGAATTTCTAGTTTGAATTTAAATTTAAAACTAAATTTAAATTTCTAGTTTAAAGGATTTCTAATTTAAAGAAAAGTGCTGCACACATTAAGCGTATGATCTACGAAGGGAAAGAAAAGGGGCAGCTTGGGTTCTATTATGAATGGCATGTGTGTTAGACCCTGCAACAAAGCCCTTGTGAGCAGGGGCCCTGGAGATACTTCCCCAGAAAGAGCACATGAGGCCCTGAAAATCTTCAATGTGGGGTCACAGTCTCACTCTCCTGCAACAGCGCTGTGTCCCCAGGGTTGTCCTGGAGCTGCTGCTGAGGCCTGGTTCCTAGGCATGGAGCTGGGAGGTGTGAAACCTCAGCACAGGGTGATGATAGCCAGCCACTCACAGGTCTCAGGGTCTGCCTTTCCAAGCTTTGCAGAGTCAAGTTTGAGGCCTTCTGCTGGAAGAGCCTTCCCAAGCTGGTTATGGGCTTTACATAAGAGCCAAGTGCTAATGGTCGGGGATTTCCCTGGTGGTCTGGTGGCTAAGAGTCTGAGCTCCCAATGCAGGGATCTCAGGTTCAATGCCTAGGTCAAGGAACTAGATCCCGGATGCCGCAACTAAGAGTTCACATGCTGCAACTAAAGATCCCACTTGCCACAACTAAGACCTAGTACAGCCTACAGCCAAATAAATAAAAATAAAAAATATAAATCTGAAAAGGAATGCTAGTGGTTGACTCTACACAGCTCGGTACAACTCTTTCCTTCAAGGCACAACTCCTCTTTCTATACATGTGCCTCCACTTCTCTGTCTTGGTTTTAAATCAAGCCGCCTAAACCTGGGACTGGAAATCTCCAATGCACACAGCTGGGCAGCCATACCTGGGACTCGCACATGGAGTCGGGGTTAAAGCCGGGAACGAGCCGAGGAGACTCCTTCACCCAGGCCTTTCCACCGATCTTCGCCTTTCCTGACAAGTTCAGGGGGATATGGTCCTCTGGGATTATGTTGATGAGCAATGTGGACACGACCTGGAAAGAAAAAGAAGACAAAGCTGATGGAAGGAAGAAAAGCTGAGATGTTTCCTTTTAGGTCCACTTGTCTTTCTTAATCCTAAAAGGCAGACAACTCCATTCTGATGAGCTGTAGGTAAAGCAGAAAAAAAAAAAAAAAACCACCACCACCACCACCAACAAAGGGACAGTTTCTTGTCTGTGGGACAACCTGATCTCAGATTTTACTTTTCTGCTTATGTGATTTATGTATAATGTACAGCATGTGAGAGCTGGACCATAAAGAAGGCTAAGCACTGAAGAAATGAAGCTTTCAAACTGTGGTGCTGGAGAAGACTCTTGAGAGTCCCTTGGACACCAAAAGGATCAAACCAGTCAGTCCTAAAGGAAATCAACCCTGAATTCATTGGAAGGACTGATGCTGAAGCTCCAAAACTTTGGCCACCTGATATGAAGACCCAGCTCATTGGAAACGACCCTGATGCATGGAAAGATTGAGGGCAGGAAAAGAGGGTGACAGAGGATGAGATAGTTGGATAGCATCACTGACTCAATGGACATGAGTTTGAGCAAACTCTGGGAGACAGTGAAGGACAGGGAAGCCTGGTGTGCTGCAGTCCAGGGGTCACAGAGTCGGATATGACTGAGCAAGTGAACAACAACAGGATTAGAAACAAACACACACCACTAAGAACCTCACTTCTTAGAGTGCATAACCCCCTGACCTGAAAATTAAGTTCCTGAATAGACCAAGGGAAGAAAAGGAAAATAAATGGCTGTGGGCTCACAGCAGAGAAAGATTTAAATTTGTATGTGGTTTAAAAAAAAAAAAGAAAAGAAGGACAGCAGGATTGAGGGAGGCAAAGGCAGCCCTGACATGTCAGCCCCAGGACCGGGGCAAAGGTCCAGGAACGCTCATCGGAAGCATCCTTCTCCCATTTTCAGACCACATCAAAGCACGTGACAACTGTCTCATACAATCAGTTAAGATCCTCCTGCAGAATAGCGTTGACTTTCTGGCGCCAAGGAGGAAAGGATGTGAAGACTAAGAATTCAGAGCTTTCCCTCAAAAGAGCTTCACAGAGGAGGCCCAAGTATCTGACTGAGAAGCGAGCTGCAGCTGAAGCTTTGAGACTCTGGGGGTGTCCCAGTGTCCACTCCACCATACTGGTCATGAGTTGTGGGGCAAATGGTTATGCTCTCTTAGCCTTAGCATTGTGAATGTGTAGAATACAGTTACGATCTGTTCATTCATTCAGCAATTATATGTTGAGTGCTTACTATGAACCAGGCGCTGGGGGGAGTGGTGAATAAAACAGTTGCCACCCTCAACAGAGGCTCCAGTCCCAAGCGGATCCACATTCTGGAGGAAAATAAAGCAGGGAAGGAACAGCTAGGGTATAGCAGGGGGAGAAAGAATACCTGGGATTTTGAATAGGACAGGCAGGGCCTTACCACCAGGGAGCTCAGAGCTCAGAGCTCAGAGGAGGTCAGATCATTCATTTCGGGCAGGAGGCTTTTCATTCGAGTGTGAAGGATAGGTATTTGGAAGGTTTTGATCACAGGAGTGACATGCTCAGATTCCACTTTTAGCAGGATCCCGTTCCACATACTGACCTGGCCAAAAAGTTCCTTCGGGTTTTCCCATAGCCTGTTACAGAGAAACCCGAATGAACTTTTTGGTCAACCCAACACATTCCTGGCCTGGACTTCGAGGCTATATCAATGATGCAGAAAATAAGCCTCCCAAGTGACACTGACAAGAAGACTTGGCACTTTAGAAGCAGTCATTAAGGCAACGTGAGTGGGGAGCACGCAGGATGGAGTCTCTGTGTGAGGCCCACCACAGGGCATGCTGGTGAGATGACAGCTCAGCCACCCAATGGGCTTCCACACGATTCACTGTAACAGAGCTGATCCCCGAAATCGATTTGACTAGAATTAATTTTGGCCACTTGAAAGGCTGCCGAGTCCTTCTCCTGCTTAAATTAGTATGGCCATCCATTCAATCTGTTGTTCTGAGTTGTTGCTGAGTCGTGTACAACTCTTTTACAACAACCCCATGGACTGTAGCCTGCCAGTCTCCTCTGTCCATGGGATTTCCTAGCCAAGAATACTGGAGTGGGTTGTTCTTTCCTTCTCCAAGGGACCTTCCTGACCTAGGGATCTAACCCACTTCTCCTGTGTCTCCTGCACTGGCAGGCAGATTTTTTTACCATCGAGCCACCTGGGAAGCTCTCATTCACTCTAAGTGTGTACATGCTCAAAAAGTCATGTTCGACTCTTTGCAACCCCATGTACTATAGGCTGCCAGGCTCCTCTGTCTATGGAAAATTTCCAGGCAAGAATACTGGAGCAGGTTGCCCTTTCCTCCTCCAGGGAATCTTCCCAACCCAGGGATCAAACCCATATCTCTTGGGTCTCCCGCATGGGCAGGCAGATTCTTTACCACTGCACCACCTATGCAGCTACTAACAGGAGGTCAAGGGAGGCAACCTCACAAGCAGCCCACATGGGAGCTGGGATGACCTGGGATGACCACGGGTCAGTTCTGGAGAAGCCAAGAGCATGCATTCCCAAGGAAGCAATAGGCTTGAGGCAGGCAGACCGGTTGGAGAGGTCCTGGGGTGGTGAGGGGGTGGGTAGGCAGGGCAGGGCTGGAGGGCATTGGGAGCCATCCGGTGGCATCAACAGCTCTTTGTATGCCTGTACCAGGCCCATAAAGAAGGATCTGTATGTACAAATGGGGTCAGGGCGGTTACGAGAGCAGCTGTCTTTTTATGCATGTGCACCAGGAGCTGGGGAACAGCTGACAACAACACTGTTACAGAAAGCAGACAATACTCCTTGATATCTCCGAGGAAAATGACCAGGAAGGTCTTGGCCCTCAGTCTTCACAAGGCTGGCACTGCCAGGACAGAGGGTAAGGAGAAAGGTAGGAGGGCGACTCTCCTGGGATGCTGACTACGAGCTGCACTTAAACCACAGTGCCACATGCGCAGTGGGAACTGCCAGCTGGGCACAGTCAGGATGGAAAGTCTGGGAGAAGGGTAACACATGCAGCCATATACATGTAAGGAAGGGAGATGGACCTGCCACTTCATCTGCAAAATCAAGGGAGCAGGAAAAGTATCTGACAATCTCAATACCCTTTCACAACACAAACGGTCAACAGATTAGGAATAGGCGGCAACATCATCCACCTGATAAAGGGGAGGCACTGATGTAAAAACCACCACTGCCATTTTCAGCGAGCAAAGATGATGCTTTCTAAGATCAGGAACAAGGAAAGAATGCATGCTCTTGCCACTCTACTCAATAATGTTCTAGAGGTTTAAGTCAGGGCAATTAGGCATGGAAAGAAGAAAAGGCTTTCAGATTGGAGAGTAAGAAAGAAAACAACCTCTGAATGCAGATGGCATAACCTTATACAGAGAAAACCTGAAAGAATTCAGAAGAACTTGTTAGCGCTAGTAAATGACTTGAGCAAAACCAGAAGATACAAGATCAATATTCAAAAATCAATCATATTTCTATACATTAACAATGAACAATCTGAAAATGAAATTAGAAAAACAACTCCATGTACAATAGAATCACAAAGAATAAAATACTCAGGAATTAATTCAACCAAAGAAGTCTAAGACTTTTAAGTGGAAAACAATAACATACTATTGAAAGAAGTTAAAGAAGATCTAAGTAAATGAAAAGACATCATGGATTGGACGACTTAATATTGTTAAGGTGGCAACACTTTCCAAATTGATCTACATATTCAATGCAATCCCTATTAAAATTCCAACTTGCATAACTGACAAGTTGACCCTAAATTTCAAATGGGAATGCAAGGGACCCCAAATGGTCAAAACAATCTTGAGAAAGTAGACAAAGCTGAAGGACTCATATATCCAGATTTAAAATTTATTACAAAGCTACAGTAATCAAGACATGGCTTCCCAGGTGGCATGAGTGGTAAAGAACCCACCTGCAATGCAGGAGACATAAGACATGGGCTCGATCTCCGGGTTGGGAAGATCCCCTGGAGGAGGGCATGGCAAATAGTATTCTTGCCTGGAGAATCCCAAGGACAGAGGAGCCTGGTGGGCTACAGTCCATGGGGCCACAAAGAGTCGGACACAACTGAAGCAACAGCACACAGCACTCACTGGCATAGACAGACATACTGACCAATGGAAGAGAAATAAGAGTCTAAAAGTAAACCCATACCTCAGTGGCTAATTGATTTTTAACAAGAGTGCTAAGAACATTCAATGGGAAAAGAATAGTTTTATTAACAAATGATGCTGAGACAACTGCATATCTACCAACAAAAGAATAAAGGTGGACCCCTATCTCATAATACACAGAAAAATTAACTGAAAATGTATCAAAGACATAAATGTCAGGGAGAAAACCATAAAACTCTTAGTTGGAAACACAGCTGTAAATCTGTGTGACCTTGGAATTGGCAAACGTTTCTAAGATATAACACCAAAAGTACAAGGAACAAAAAAAAAGTTGATAAATAGGATTTCATAAAAATTTTTAAAAATTATGTGTCAGAGGACACTGTCAAGAAAGAAAAAAAGAACCCATACAATGGGAGAAAATACCTGTGTTATCATATATGTGAGACAGATCTGGTAGCCAGAATATACAAAGAAATGTTAGAATTTAACAATAAAAAGACAAATAACCCAATGAATAAGTGGGCAAAGGGCATAAATAGACATATCTCCAAAGAAGATATTACAAATGGCCAGTAAGCACATGAAAAGCTGCTCAATATTATTAATCATTCAGCTCAGTTCAGTTCAGTTCAGTCACTCAGTCATGTCTGACTCTTTGCGACCCCATGAATCGCAGCACGCCAGGCCTCCCTGTCCATCACCAACTCCCAGAGTTTACTCAAACTCACATCCATCGAGTCAGTGATGCCATCCAGCCATCTCATCCTCTGTCATCCCCTTCTCCTCCTGCCCCCCAATCCCTCCCAGCATCAGGATCTTTTCCAATGAGTCAACTCTTCACATGAGGTGGCCAAAGTATTGGAGTTTCAGCTTCAGCATCAGTCCTTCCAATGAACACCCAGGACTGAACTCCTTTAGGATGAACTGGCTGGATCTCCTTGCAGTCCAAGGACTCTCAACAGTCTTCTCCAACACCACAGTTCAAAAGCATCAATTCTTCAGCGCTCAGCCTTCTTCACAGTCCAACTCTCACATCCATACATGATCACTGGAAAAACCATAGCCTTCACTAGACGGACCTTTGTTGGCAAAGTAATGTCTCTGCTTTTTAATATGCTGTCTGGGTTGGTTATAACTTTCCTTCCAAGGAGTAAGCGTCTTTTAATTTCATGGCTGCAATCACCATCTGCAGTGATTTTGGAGCCCAGAAAAATAAAGTCTGACACTGTTTCCCCATCTATTTCCCATGAAGTGATGGGACCAGATGCCATGATCTTTGTTTTCTGAATGTTGAGCTTTAAGCCAACTTTTTCACTCTCCACTTTCACTTTCATCAAGAGGCTTTTTAGTTCCTCTTCACTTTCTGGCATAAGGGTGATCAAATTGCCAACATCTGCTGGATCATGGAAAAAGCAAGAGAGTTCCAGAAAAACATCTATTTCTGCTTTATCGACTATGCCAAAGCCTTTGACTGTGTGGGTCACAATAAACTGTGGAAAATTCTGAAAGAGATGGGAATACCAGCCCACCTGACCTGCCTCTTGAGAAACCTGTATGCAGGTCAGGAATCAACAGTTAGAATTGGACATGGAACAACAGACTGGTTCCAAATAGGAAAAGGAGTTCGTCAAGGCTGTATATTGTCACCTGCTTATTTAACTTATACTAATCATTAGGGAAAGGCAAATGAAAACCATAATGAAAGACTACTTCACAAGATGGTTATTTTATTTTATTATTATTATTATTTGGCTGTGCCACTTGCTTATAAGATCTTAGATCCCTGACCAGGGTTCAAACTCAAGCCCTGGCAGTGAAAGTGCCAAGTCCTAATCATTGCACTGCCAAAGAACTCCCCTAAGATGGTTATTTTAAAAACAAAAGAAAAATAAATGTTGGTGAATATGGAGAAATTGGAACCCTCATGTCCTGTTGGTGGGGATGTAAAATTGTAAGCTGCCTTGGAAAACAGTTTGGTAGTTCCTCAAAAAAGTTAAACACAGAATTCCCATATGACTCAGTGACTTCTCTCTTAGCTATATATTCAAGAGAATTGAAAGTACATGTTCATATAAATGAGTGCATCAGTTTCATGCACCAGTTATGCATGAATATTCATTACAGCCTTATTTGTAACAGCCAAAAAGTGGAAACAAGCCAAATTATCCATTTATCAACTGACAAGTGAATAACATGTGGAATATCCATACAATTGAATATTATTCAGCTATGAAAAGAAATGAGGTACTGTTTATGCTACAACATGGATGAATCTTGAAACTATTATGTTAACTAAAAGAGACAAGACATTTTTATGAAATGTCTCAAACAGGAAAATCAATAGGGACAGAAAGTGACTGCCAGGGGATGGGGGAGGGTGGAATTAAGGCTGAATGCTAACAGGAACAGAGTTTCTTTTGGGGATTATGGAAATATTTTTGAATTAGACAGTAGAAATGGTTGCACCACAGAGAATATACTAAAAATAAGCACTGAATTACACACTTACTAAAAATGGTAAAGTTTATGGTATGAATTATATTTCAATTAAAAAAACAAACAAACAAGGGTGGCAGACAAGATTCTGGGTCTCCTCCTGCACTGATATTGTAGAAGTGTATACTTTACTTTCTGGTCATAAACTATGCTAGGAATAATAGACCATCCACAATATTCTCAGGGAACTAAGATCCCACAAGTTGCATGGCATGGCCAAACAGGAAAATAACTGAACACTCATTAAATATTTGCCATTAGAGGGACAGTTAAATCAACTAGAGAATATCCATATTACCGGGTACAACACAGAATGGGTTAAGAAGAGTGAAGTCAATCCACATGTGCAGAGAATGAACCCTACAATAGACTATTATCATAACATGCCTACTCAGTCATGTCTGACTCTTTGTGACCCCAAGGACTATAGCCTGCCAGGATCCTCTGTCCATAGAATTTTCCAGGCAAGAATACTAGAGGGGTTGCCATTTCTTACTGCAGGGGATCTTCCGGATCCAGGGGTCGAACCCACATCTCCTGCATTGGCAGGCAGATTCTTTGATCACTGTGACATCTGAGAAGCCCACAGATCATTAAGTGAACTAAGTATGTCACAAAGCAATTACAAGAAACATTGTATCACCCCAGCACATGAAAAGAGTTAAATAAACTTCTTGCTATATCTGAAGTATGTTAGGGTGGTTCAAATGGCCTGAAATAATGGGATTTCTTAAAATAATGGAAATAATGGCATTCCCTTTGGAGGATCTGACAGCTCATTTAAAGTAAGCCATCTTACAGCTCAGTTAAAACTGAGGTTCACATACCTACGGATAAGGAAAATTCATGTCTCAGGCAACAGAATAACATGGATAAAGAAGCATTCTTAAATACAAACTCAAAATTGACTATCAAATTTAATCATGGTTCATGGTTCCCCTGAGTAGGTACATGATTTCATTTTTATTTCTTCTCTGTGAGAGTATGCACAGAGAAGATGAACAATGGAATTGGAGACAGAAGAAATTTTTCCTTTTTCCTTTGATATTACTATCTCTTTAAATAAAAACTTACATTACACTTCTATAGTTAATAAATGAAATCAGCAAGGTTGTGGAGTACAAGGACAATACACAAAATTACTTGTATTTTTATATACTAACCATAAACAAATAGGAAATTCAATAAATAAAATCATCTATAATAGCAATATCTAGGAATGAATCTAACGAAAGATAAACAAGACTTCTATGTCACTGAAAGAATGGAATATTCAGTACTGGAAATATGTCCATTCTCCCTAAAGTGATCTGTAGCTGCAATGTAATTCCAACAAAACTCTTTGTAGCTATTTTTTGGCAGAAATGTACAAGATGGCTTTGAAATTTATATGGAAATTCATGGGGCCAAGAATATTCAAGACAGTCATGAAAAACAATGTAGTATAGTATAGTCTCTATCAAAAATCAAAACTTATTATAAAGCTACAATAATTAAGAGTGTAGTATCGGTGCAATGGAATCAAACAACCAAAGGAACTGAAATGAAGCCAGTAGACCTACATGTATGCAATTAGTTGATTTAGGACACAAGAGATACTAAAGAGCAGAGGAAAAGCAAACATCTTCTTATCAATTACGTCACATCAACGGGATAGTCCTACAGGAAAAAAATGAATCCTGACCCCTACCTCACATCAACACACCCACAAAAACCAACTCTGGGCAGAAGTAGACCTAAACATGAATGGTAAAACAATAAAACTGCTAACAGAGATACAGGGAAATATCTTAATAACCTTGAGGCAGGCAAATAATTTTTATACAGGACTAGCCATAAAAGGCTGGAGAAGGAAATGGCAACCCACTCCAGTGTTCTTGCCTGGAGAATCCCAGGGACGGGGGAGCCTGTTGGGCTGCCAGCTATGGGGTTGCACAGAGTCGGACACGACTGAAGCGACTTAGCAGCAGCAGCAGCCATAAAAGGCAAAGCCTGGTGAATTATATTACATAAAATAAAGAACTTCTGATCATTAGAAAACAGCATTAAGTGAAAGGGCAAAAAGGCTAGCCATCAAGTAGAAGGTATTTGTAATATCTATAACCTGGTAATGGACCTACACAAGGATAGACTTCTAAAACTCTTATCTATTAATAAGAGAATGGCATAGGATTGAAAAAAGGCAAAAGCCTTGAACAGGAACTTCACAAAAGGTGAGATCCCATGGCCATAAGGATATAAAGAGGTGCTCAAACTCATTCGTTACTGGGCATGCTAAGTCGCTTCAGTTGGGTCTGACTCTGTGTGACGCTATGGACTGTAGCCCACCAGGCTCCTCTGTCCATGGGATTCTCCAGGCAAGAACACTAGAGTGGGTTGCCATGTCCTCCTCCAGGGGATCTTCCCAACCCATGGATCGAACCAACGTCTCTTACTTCTCTTGCATTGGCAGGCAAGTACTGCTGAGAATAAGGAGCAACCATAACTCTCCTGCCCTGCTGATGGAGGTGTAAACTGCTACAATCACTTTGGAAAACTGTTTACTCAATTATCTATTATAGGTGAAGGTAGATTTTATGACTCAGCAGTTTGATTCCCTGGTATTTACCCATGAAAATGCATACATATGTTCAATAAGAGACATATACAAAAATGTTCATAGCAGCTCTATTTGTAACAGCCAAATGAAGTTGACTGAAGATAACCCAAACATCCATTAATGGTAAAGTGAACAAGTATATAATGGTTTAGTCACATAATATAAGAAAACCACTCAAGAGGCTGTATGAAATGTCCTGGAAAAACAGTCTAAGACTTAACTTTTTAAGGCAGTACAAATAAATTTCCCAAGCTAAGTTCCTTATCTCCTGATCCAAAACATGGCTTTCCTCTGTAGAATTAGACTGGGTCACTAACAAATTCTTATGCAGTGCAATAACTGTTCCCTTCTTTCACCTACTTGTACAGAAACAACAGCCTGTACCAACCTTTCAAGAAACCCGGAAAAATCTCAACTGTGACATAAATAAAATCTGGGCCTATTTTCTAATTTTACTTGGTTATACAGTAAGCAGAGCCCAGGAATGTTAAATTATTCCTAACACAAACCAAATTATTCTATCATTTTGATCTTTTTTGTATCAAATTTTTGCTCATATACATTTTTAACATGGTTCTGTTATTATGCATAGAACTGTGTAGTCTATTTCTTCTTTCAACATTACGTTGAAAATTTTCCAGACTGTCACACAATGCTTTAAAGCCACTATTTTAAACTACACAAAGCTTCCCTGGTGGCTCAGACAGTAAAGAATCCGCCTGCATGTGGGAAACCTGTGTTCAATCCCTGCATTTGGAAGATCCCCTGGAAGAGGGCATGGCAACCCACGCCTGTATTCTTGCCTGAAGAATCCCCATGGACAGAGGAACCTGGCGAGCTACAGTCCATGGGGTTGCAAAGAGTCGGACACGACTGAGTGACTAAGCACAGCACAGAGCAATATCTTAATAAACGTCCCACAATTTACACAGCCCCAGTGCTGAGTATCTAGGTTTTTCTAATATTCCACCACTATAAACCATCATGTCATGGACTGCTTTTTTCAAGTAGCTTTTATCAATACTACATTTCAGATGATTTCCTTTGGCTGGATTCTCAGACTGAGGTGGATGAACGTATCTGTAGCTCTAGTTATGTAGTCTTTGTCTACTATTTGGTTCTATTTTGAACACACTGCTTACGTTTAAACAAAATTCTAATAAATTCTGGATGGTTCAGTTCAGTTCAGTCACTCAGTCGTGTCCTACTCTTTGCGACCCCATGAACGCCAGGCCTCCCTGTCCATCACCAACTCCCAGAGTTTATCCAAACCCATGTCCAATGAGTCGGTGATGCCATCCAACAATCTCATCCTCTGTCGTCCCCTTCTCCTCCCATCCTCAATCTTGCCCAGCATTAGGGTCTTTTCAAATGAGTCAGCTCTTCACATCAGGTGGCCAAAGTATTACAGTTTCAGCTTCAACATCAGTCCTACCAATGAACACCCAGGACTGATCTCCTTTAGGATGGACTGACTGGTTGTATCTCCTTGCAGTCCAAGGGACTCTCAAGAGTCTGCTCCAACACCACAGTTCAAAAGCATCAATTCTTCGGCACTCAGCTTTCTTTACAGTCCAACTCTCACATCCATACATGACCACTGGAAAAACCACAGCCTTGACTAGACGGATCTTTGTTGGCAAAGTAATGTCTCTGCTCTTCAATATGCTGTCTAGGTTGGTCATAGCTTTCCTTCCAAGGAGTAGGCGTCTTTTAATTTCATGGCTGCAATCACCATCTGTAGTGATTTTGCAGCCCAGAAAAATAAAGTCAGCTACTGTTTCCACTGTTTGCCCATCTATTTGCCATGAAGTGATGGGACTGGATGCCATGATCTTAGTTTACTTAACACTTAAAATCCCTTTATTTCTAAGATAAGTTGAGATGGCTTACAAAACAAACATACATAAAAAAGAAACAATAAAAAATTATAAACAGGAATAATAAGTGGACAAATAAATGTTGTTGATGTTTAGTCACTAAGTTTAGTCACTAAGCTGTGTACAACTTTTTCATGACCCCATGGACTATAGCCGGCCAGGCTCCTCTGTCCATGGGATTCTCCAGGCAAGAATACTGAAGTGGGTTGCCATGCCCTCCTCCAGGGGATCTTCCCAACCCAGGGGTCAAACCCACATCTCCTACATTGGCGGGTGGATTTCTTTACCACTGAGCCACCAGGGAAGCCTGGACAAACACATATATCCAACTAAATTAGGGGTAGCAAACTACAGCCTATAGACCAAACGTGGCCCACCATCTGTTTTTGTAAAAAAGAAGCTGAAATGAATCACAGTCAGGCTCATTCCAAAGCCCTGTCTATGTCTGCTTTCACATTATCATGGCAGAACTGAGCAGCTGTAATTTACAGATCGTATGGCCAACAAAGCCTAAAATATTTTCTATCTGGCTTTTATAACAAAAGCTTACCAATTCCTGAACCAGACTATCCATAATTACAGATTTTAATCTTAAACTGCAAAATTCCCCTACTATTCTGTTAAATCAACTTCTGTTTCTGGTCAGGATAGAGCCATGGTGACCTGATTTCACATCCACCAGAAATAACAATAACAAAAGCAGACACGAATATGAAACAGTGGTTTCAATACAATGGACATTAGGAAATGAAGGACAGAGAACAGCAAGGATATAGTAGACTTGAACCTTGTTTTGCTGTTGTTCAGTCACTCAGTCTTGTCCAACTCTGTGACCCCATGGACTGCAGCACGTCAGGCTTCCCTGTCCATCATCGACTCTGGGATCTTGCTCAAATTCAGGTCCACTGAGTCAGTAATTGACCATCTTTATCCTCTGTTGTCCCCTTCTCCTGCCCTCAGTCTTTCCCAGCATCAGGGTCCTCTCCAATGAGTCAGGTCTTCACATCAGGTGGCCAAAACATTAATGCTTCAGCTTCAGCATCGGTCCTTCTAATTAATATTCAGGGTTGATATCCTTTAGGATTGACTGGTTTGATCTCCTTGCAGTCCAAGGGACTCTCAAGAGTTCTCCAATACCACAGTTCAAAAGCATCAATTCTTTGGCTCTCAGATTTCTTTATCGTCCAACTCTCACATCCATACGTGACTACTGGAAAAACTGTAGCTTTGACTAGACGGACCTTTGTTGGCAAAGTAATGTCTCTGCTTTTTAATATGCTGTCTAGGGTGGTCATAGCTTTTCTTCCAAACAGAAACCATCTTTTAATTTTATGGCTGCAGTCACAACCTGCAGTGATTTTGAGCCCAAGAAAATAAAGTCTCTCACTGTTTCCAATGTTTCCTCTTTAGTTGCCATGAAGTGATGGGACCGGATGCCATGATCTTCATTTTTTGAATGTTGAGTTTTAAGCCAGCTTTTTCACTCTCCTCTTTCACCTTCATCAAGAGGCTCTTTAGTTCCTCTTCCCTTTCTGAAATAAGGGTGGTGTCATCTGCATATCTGAGGTTATTGATATTTCTCCCAGCAATCTTGATTCCATCTTGTGCTTCATCCAGCCTGGCATTTTGCATGATGTACTCTGCATGTAAGTTAAGTAAGCAGGGTGACTATATACAGCCTTGACATCTCCTTTCCCAATTTGGAACCAGTCCATTGTTCCATGTCCAGTTCTAACTGTTGCTTCTTGACCTTCATACAGGTTCTCATGAGGCAGGTAAAGTGGACTGGTATTCCCATCTCTTTTAAGAATTTTCAGATTTTTTGTGATTCACACAAAGGCTTTGGATAGTGAATAAAGCAGATGTTTTTCTGGAACTCCCTTGTTTTTTCTATGATTCAATGGATGTTGGCAATTTGATCTCTGGATCCTCTGCCTTTTCTAAATCCAGCTTGAACATCTGGAAGTTCACGGTTCACGTACTACTGAAGCCAGGCTTTGGGAATTTTGAGCATTACTTTGCTAGCATGTGAAATGAGTGCAATTGTGCAGTAGTTTGAACATTTTTTGGCATTTCTCTTCTTTGGGATTGGAATGAAAACTGATCTTTTCCAGTCCTGTGGCCACTGCTGAGTTTCTTGTATTTGCTGGCATATTGAGTGCGGCACTTTCACAGTGTCATCTTTTAGGATCTGAAATAGCTCAGCTGGAATTCCATCACCTCCACTACCTTTGTTCGCACTACCTTTGTTCGTAGTGATGCGTCCTAAGGTTCACTTGACTTCACACTCCAGTATGTCTGGGTCTAGGTGAGTGATCACACCATCACGGTTGCCTGGATCAATAAGATCTTTTTTGTAGTTCTGTGTCTTCTTGCCACCTCTTCTTAATATCTTCTGCTTCTGTTAGGTCCATACCATTTCTGTCCTTAATTGTGCCCACCTTTGCAGGAAATGTTCCCTTGGTATCTCTAATTTTCTTGAAGAGATCTCTAGTTTCTCCCATTCTATTGTTTTCCTCTATTTCTTTTATTGTTCACTTAAGAAGGCTTTTTTATCTCTCCTTGCTATTCTTTGGAACTCTGCATTCAGATGGGTGTATCTTTCCTTTTCTCCTTTGCCTTTTGCTTCTCTTCTTTTCTCAGCTACTAGTAAGGCGTCCTCAGACAGGCATTTTGCCTTTTTGCATTTCTTTTTCTTGGGGATGGTTTTGATCACCACCTCCTGTACAAGGTCATGAACTTCCATCCACTGTTCTTCAGACTTGAACCTAACTGACATTTATAGAGCACTTCATCCAACACAGCAGAATACTTGTGATTTTTAAGGACACACAGATCATTTCCCAATACAGACTATCTTTGAAGCCACAAAACAAATCTCAGTAATTTGAAAAGGATTCAAGTTATTCAAGGTATGTTTTCTGGCCACTGTGGAATTAAAATTGCAATCAATAGTATACATATCTGGAAAATTCTTAAATATTTGGAAACTAAATCAAAGACTTCTATGTATCTCAGAGGTTAAAAACAGAAATAAAAAAGGCATTGAGCAAGTCTTTTGAAGTGAATAAAAATACAATATATTCAGTGGAAATTTTATATATAAAATGCCAATATTAAAACAGGAAAAAAGTCTCAAATTACTGACTTCAGTTCCAACCTTAAGTAACTAGAAAAAGAAAGGCAAATCAAACCCAAAGTAAGCAGAAGAAAGGAAATAAAAAAGATGAAAGTGAAATAAATGGAACAGAAACAGAAAAATAGAGAAAGTCAATAAAAGCTGGTTCTTTGAGAATAAAACTCAGAGCAAACTGATCAGGAAAAAGAGAGAAGACATAAATTATCACTATCAGGAATGAGAGAGGGGACCACTTTCAGGTTCCACAGACAGTAAAGGAACATAAAAGAGTATGATGAATAATTTCATGCCTATAAATCCAACAATTTAGATGAAAAGGACAAATTCCTAGAAAAAAACAAAGCAGTAAAGCTCATCCAAGAAGAGATGAACTAAACAGCCCTACATGTAATTAGAAAAACAGAAATTTTAGTTAAAAATTTTAGTTAAAAGCCTTCCTAAAGAGAAAACATCATGAGAAACGCTGGCTGGAAGAAGCACCAGCTGGAATCAAGATGCCAGGAGAAATATCAATAACCTCAGATATGCAGATAACACCACCCTTATGGCAGAAAGTGAAGAGGAACTAAAGAGCCTCTTGATGAAAGTGAAAGAGGAGAGTGAAAAAGTTGGCTTAAAGCTCAACATTCAGAAAACTCTGGTCCCATCACTTCATGGCAAATAGATGGGGAAACAGAGGAAACAGTGGCTGACTATTTTTCTGGGCTCCAAAATCACTGCAGATGGTGACTGCAGCCATGAAATTAAATGACACTTACTCCTTGGAAGGAAAGTTATGACCAACCTAGACAGCATATTCAAAAGCAGAGACATTACTTTGCCAACAAAGGTCCATCTAGTCAAGGCTATGGTTTTTCCAGTGGTCATGTATGCATAGGAGAGTTGGACTGTGAAGAAAGCTGAGCACCGAAGAATTGATGCTTTTGAACTGTGGTGTTGGAGAAGACTCTTCAGAGTCCCTTGGACTGCAAGGAGAACCAGTCCATCCTAAAGGAGATCAGTCCTGGGTGTTCATTGGAAGGACTAATGTTGAAGCTAAAACTGCAATATTTTGGCCACCTGATGCAAAGAGCTGACTCATTGGAAAAGACCCTGATGCTGGGCAAGATTGAGGACGGGAGGAGAAGAGGACGACAGAGGATGAGATTGTTGGATGGCATCACCGACTCAATGGACATGGGTTTGGGTGGACTCCAGGAGTTAGTGATAGACAGGGAGACCTGGTGTGCTGTGGTTCATGGGGTTGCAAAAAGTCGGACACGACTGAGCAACTGAACTGAACTGAAAGAGAAAATTCTAGGTCCAGATGACTATATTGGTGAATTCTACCAAACACTTAAGGAAAAAATAATATCCGTATTGTACAAACTCTTACAGAAAACTGAAGAAGCCAATGTTTCTATGAAGCCAATGTTAACCCCAATAGCAAAACCAGGTAAATGCATGACAAGAAAAGAAAACCATCCATCAAAATTCCTCATGTACACTGATGCAAAAACTTCTGAACAAAAATTTAGCAAATACTATCTCATAACCAAGTAAGGTTTATCCCAGAAATACAAGTTGGCTTAATAAGAAAACCAGTCAAATACCAGGTCCATGGATTTAAAGAACTGCAGAGGCGGGTGAGACCTAGAGCTCATCAACCTGAACACTTTTGCTTTGTAAATAATGAACTGAGGCCCACTGAACCAAGATCACATAATTGATTAAGTATAATATGATGCTCTGGGTGTCAGAAAGTCCTGAGTTTGAATCTCAACTCTACCTCCTAAGTAACAACTTCTCCAAACCTCGTTATCCTCATCTGGTGATAATGGTGATAAATGGTGATAATGATAGTGTCTGCATCACAGGGTGGTTGTGAGGGTTAAGTAATCTAACATATTTGAAGCACTCCCAACAAACATAACTACTGCTACCATCAGCACCACTGCCTATTACCACCATATCTAGACGATGAGGTCAGTGTTAAGTTAGAAGTTTCAGTTAGAAGCAAAGGACAGAAAATATGTAGTTGTAGACCCTCCTTTGAAACCATCCACACCCGAAACTCTATCAAAGAGATATTGTTTGATTTGTCATTTCTGTTTCTGGCCTGGACTCTCCTGGGAACAAAACCTTTTTACTGAGTGGCCAGTTTCCTTTTTTTTTTTAATAAATATCCACCATTTGTTTGCCCCTAATTACCTGCTTTCCTGTCCACAGAGGAAAGGGCTTCAGGATGGCAGGAGGAAAGAGCTTCACACGCCCCACTTTGTCTGTGAGTCCTCGGAACACCAGCTCCATATACTGCTCCCGGTTGAAAAAGCAGCCTCGAATGGTCATGTTTGCTCCTGAAACCATGTGATCTTGGATCAGCCCCGCCAATGGCTGGCCATCCTACAAACCAAAACAGGTAAGAGAAGGACAAATTTAAAAAAAGAAAAAACAGAAGGCACATTCTAATTCTTAGTCCTGTGCTTGGGAGCCACCCACTAGCAACAGCCCTCCTTACATCCCCATGTTGTCCAGTCATGGCCACCTAGCCAGTGCTTGGGCCTCCCATCTTGAGAGCAAACTGCCTCCCAGAGCACGTGACCAGGGCTTCCTGACCGGCTCCCACCTTCGCCTTTTGCCCACTGTTCTATACCAAAAGTGCTTCAAACTCCTGCAGGCCCCCTGGCCTTCTCTCCCTAATCCCATCTGCTTCTCGTTAACTTCGGCATATTTCTGGCATTTACGCATAAATTCAGTCTGGCTGCTGTTGGCTGTGTTCTTGTTTTTATATTTTGGTTTTATGCTTTGGTGTTTTTCACACATTTCTGGCCTGGTTCTCCTCTAAATCAGTCACCCATTCAACAAATATTTATGGAGAGCCTACTGTATGCCGAGGCACTGGATGAGACCAACCTTCAGTCTGTTTTAGTGGCTAAAACACACAGATCCCTCACAATGAGGAAGAGCTAGACGGTGAACAAATGACTGGAGAGATACATTATTACAAAGAATTTTAAACGCCTGTGGAGGAAAAGAATGGGATGGGTCATCACATAGATTTGGGATAGGAGGGGACAGTCAGGAATGGTCTCTCTGGGGGCATGGACAGTACGTCAGTTTGGCCTGCGGACTGACCTGGACTCAGCCAACGCAGAGACGTGGGGGTTTGGGGAGAGGTTCCTTGAGTGAGTCATGGGTGGAGGTGGGGCTTTGACGTACGTGACTGCAGAAGGAAAGGGTGCTTGATGTCAGTGTGTTTTCACGATCTTGCGTGTATTCATGGTAGGGTGTTATCCACCAGATGCCAAAACATGGGCTTTTAGAGAGTTCCCTGGTGGTCCAGTGGCTAGGACTCGGCCCTTCCATTGCCATGGTCCCAAGTTCAGTCCCTTGTCAGGGAACTAAGACCCCACAAGAACTGCAATAGGGCCAAAAAAACCCCAAAAAAACCCAAAGCCAAGGGCTTTTATAACAGCCCCAGTTTGGATGGATACATTCATCTTTTCTGATCCCCAGTCTCCTGAACCCTATCTGCCAGGTCTGCAGTCATGGCAACATAAGGCACACTAAGGTAAAAATAGACTTGCCCACTGACATTTATTAAGAAGGCGTTTTTACTGACTTTTCCCTGTTTATAGGAACTAGAGAAAAATCTTGGATCTAAAGATTGTTATCATTTGCTTATTTGTTAAATACTGTCCAATATTATGGCTGTATTGCATAACTAAGGAACTCTAAAGTGCAGCCATGGAGAAGTGCCAGGAATTTAGCCACACGCACTAATTTAAAGGCTAAAAAGGATGCTTGTCAAACAGTCTAAATACCGTGGCAATGGGCTTTATGTAAACTCAGAGATAATTATTACCGAGGAGCCAGATAGGTGTTGCAGACAGAGGGCGAGATCATATGGGGCACGCAGCCCTTCTTATGAAGGCCTTGAGTTATGAACACAGACAAAAAATTATACTCTGCAACTTGTTCCAAAGGCAAGGTCTCATTTTGCTTAGGGGAAAAATTGAAAAGAGTATTAAGCATTTGACTCATCCCACAGCTCTTTGGGGGCTTCCCTGGTGACTCAGTGGTTAAAGAATCTGCCTGCAATGCAGGAGACATGCATTGATCCCTGGGTCGGAAGGATCCTTAGGCAAGGAGATTGCAACCCACTCCAGTATTCTTGCCTGGAAAATCCCATGGACAGAGGGGCCTAGCAGGCTACAGCCCATGAGGTCCCAAAGAGTCAGAAATGACTGAGCTACTAAGCAATAACAGTCTTTGGGGGCAGATATAGATTTTGCCTTTTTTTTTTTCCTTTAAAGAACATAATTACAAGTTACAGGATCTAGTCAGTGCCTTCTCTTTCTGTCTAGAGTTTTCCATGACTAGAAAATTACCTATATGGCTAAACTGCTTTCAATGCAATAAGCATGAATTCTAGGGAGGAGTGCTGATTAAAGCAATTTACTAAGGGTCTACTTATAATGCTGAATTTTCTAAATCTGCTTAGGATCAGAAAGACTATCTCTTGATCAAAAACCCACATAATTGTCAGCTATCCTATTCCACTTAACATCACAGCAAAACGACATTACAATAGATGTCTTTGGTCAGGATTCTTAGAGAATTAGGGTATTCTGTGACTTGAATTTTCTAGCTGAGTAAGTCAAAGTCAGGAAAGTACGTCTCAAGCCTTGTTAAAAAAACTTTCCATGAAGCAGTGGCCCTTAATAGATAAAACAAACAGAAGGGAAAAAAGGAAGAATCCACAAAGAAACATATAAATGAAAAAGTGTAACTGTTTTCTTGGAAAGGAAATAGATCAAGTTCCCTTCATCTATTTTAAGAAGACAACAAGCAACTCTATTAAATACATAAAACTAACAATAAAATGTACTTAAATTGGGGACTATGGTTAGTCAAGGAAAAGAAACCTAAAAAATAGAGAAGAAATGGGACAATGAACAAAGAGAAAAGAAAACAATAGGGAAATAAAATACATCAAGAAAAATTAACAAAAAATGGCTTTCCTGGATTAAGAAAACTGACTCTCGCCATCTCAGGACTTTGCCATCAAAGTACATGCTTCATTTTTATGCGTGTAGGTGTGTGTGTGTGTTAAGTTACTTCAGTCGTGTCCAACTCTTTGTGGTCCTAGGGACTATAGCCCACTAGGCTTCTCTGTCCTTGGGATTTCCCAGGCAAGAATACTGGAGTGAGTTGCCACGCCCTCCTTGAGGGGATCTTCCCTACACAGGGATCAATCGCACATCTTTTACGTCTCCTGTATTGGCAGGTGTGTTCTTTACCACTAGCGCCACCTGGAAAGCCCTTCATTTTTATAACTATCACCAAAAATAGGATTTCTCCTCTTGGCACTTACACTAAGGGCTTACACAACATTTATCAAGAATCAAAAGCTCTTTACCGCTGACAAAAGAAGGTGTCTGAAAGTAAAGTGAATTCTCAGGTCATCTCCGAGAATTGTCTTGTTTTTGTTTCTTACCTTTTTTTTCCTGATTTTTCTTTTCTTTTTTTTTTTAACTGCACAGGTGGCATGTGGGATCTTAGTTCCCAGACCAGGGATAAAACTGCCGGGAGCCGGCATATTGCATATTGAGTGCATATTGCATATTGAGTGCAGCACTTTTCAGGATCTGGAATAGCTCAACTGGAATTCTATCACTGCCGGTAGCCAGCGTGAGGAACTCCGCCCATGACAAAGGTCATGAGGAAGGAGGCTCGGCATACGCAAAGGCGGGATCAAGCCTCAGGAGTCTCCCTGGAAATTCTCGAGCAATCTACCCCCAAAACCAGAGTCTGCCTACTTTCTGCTTTGTGCTGTCACCTACACCTCTGACTTTACGGGGGGCTGTCCCCCACTACCTCTCTCTGAAAAAAGAGTTAGCTTACAGCTCCAGTTAATAATTCTTGGGTGTGACAGTGTTTCAACCTACAAACTCCTTTGGAAGTCCTCTAGCCTGCCTGAATAGGTTTTTTCCGGCAACATGTGATTGTTCAGAGCCTCCCAACTGTGAGAGGCAGGAGATGTTCTAAACTGTCTAAACACAGATTCCTTTGAGTAGTTAAAAGATTGATTAGAAATTGTATTGGTGAAGGGTTTTTCACTTGTTGGGCCAATGTTTGCTGCTAAGTCTCCATATCCCTTACCTACTGTGTCCTTGGCGGTGTATTGATTGATATAATGGGTGTATAGAAATGTAAGCAGTCGCCTCAATGTTTGTAATCTTGGACCCTTGAGTTAATTCTTTTCTTGATTGAGCCCACCTCACCTTTGCCCTATAGGAATGCAACTTTCTCCAATGCTTTTTGGAGGCTGGCGCCTGACTTTAAAATAATCACCTTTAGAGAAAAATAAGTTTCTTAAAATGTTAACAGGCTTCCTGGCCAGAAGATGATGTAAATCACCTAAACTTTTGCATATGATAAGTTTGAAAGCCTGACTTCGATAAGGATCAGGAACTGCTGTCTTTGCATGCCTCTACCCCTTCCCCCATTATCCTCTATGCACAACTTAAGGTATAAAACTGCTTTGGAAAATAAAGTATCTCCTTTTGTTCACCGGAATTTGGTGTCCCCATGTCGTTCTTTCTTTCACCTTCTAGCTGAATTTTTCCTCTGAGGCAGGGAAGCTTGTCAAGCCTACTAATTTTGCCTGGGCTTCTAAGATCCGACCGGGGAGGCCTTAGTGTCTCCTCTCCTTCGGGAGAACGGGAGGACGCCTGCGGCCTTCGTAGGTGACATTAATTCCCTGCTTTGGAATTTTATTCAGTCTCTTTTCTTCAGTGAATTTTCCTACTGAGCTATCCTTATTTCAGCCTCTTTTCTTCACTGAATTTTACTGAGCTATCCTCATTCTATTACTCTTTATATCCTTAATTAACGTTTAATTAAGCAATTGTTTCCTGATCTTCGCCTACGCCGTCTCTCCTTCGAATACCCTGGTTCAGCCGGGGCTGGTCCCCGGCATAAAACCCTTGCCCCCTGCAGGGGAAGTTCAGAGTCTTAATCACCGGAACACCAGAGAAGTCCCATTTTTTACTTTTTAAGAAATTAATTTATTGATGAGACTTTATTTTTGTTCTATCTCTGACCCTATACTCACAGGCAGGTGAGCATGTGATGAGGCACATCTGAAATTAAATAGGCCAGCCCTTTGCAGGACACAGTGTACGCAATGAGCAATGAAGTCACCTATTCCATCTTATTCAATGAAAATCAAGTCTACATTGGTCTAGTGAATACTCAAGTTCACTGGCCTAAGCACTTCAGAGCACCCCAACTCTTCATGAGGCTAATGTCCAGAGGTCACTCTGCCAGCAAAAAAAATGAACCATCTGCTGTTTACTGGTAGTGTCCACCGTGATAAAATGTGACATTCTCTCTAGCAGGCTAGACAACTGGCACAGTCCTGTTAGTCACTTCTTTCCACAGACCCTCACCCAGGCCCAGCCTCACCTGTCAAGGGGGACTAAGAACACAGGAGGCTGAGCACACAAGCTTGGCGGGGTCAAAGGTGCTAGGTTCGAGTCCCAGCTTCTTCACTGGCTGACAAGTCACTCACCTGTGTTTCCTCACCTGAAAACTGCACCTGCCGCCTAAGGCTGTGGTGAGGACTAAGCCAGAATGTTGCAGACTGCTCAGAGTGGTACCTGAGGCACACGGAGTGCTCAGGACAAAGTAGCTTTTATTGCCACCACCATCACAGCTACAACTGACGTAATTTACATGAAAACATAAAAGGCCAATTTTCAAATTAGTCAATTCCCTTATAATTATTTCTTCTAAACTATTAATGTAAAAAATTTTTGTTTAATGTTTTTCTTTTTGGCTGCACCACAAGGCATACAGGATCTTAGTTCCCCAACCAGAGATCAAACCCATACCTCCTGCAGTAGAAGCTCGGAGTCTTAACCACTGGACCATCAGGAAACCCGTTAGTAAAAATTAATCAAACTATTTCTTCTAATTTCTTGGGGACCTGAGTGGGCCCCTTAACCCCTCCTGCTTACGGTCAGCCCCTTCACTAATCAATAGCCAGCCAAGGTGGGCAGAAAAGGGAAAGAAAGTTATGTTCAACTAACTGGATCTACAGGAAGCCACACTGGTGTGTCTGGTAGGAAAAGAGGCTGGAATGCTGGGATTCTGGTCACCTGCCTGGTTCTCCAGGTGGGATAGGGGAAGAGAAATTCCCAGGAGGAGAGGTCACTAACTGATAGGGGACAATCTCTAAGCAGCCTCTATGCTTACTGGGTGCAGATGTCTCTGTCTCTTCTGTGGAAGGGTGGCAGGGCCCACGCCAGGGAAAGGAAGAAAAGCCACAAAGATCTGGGAGCTCCTGGCCCCTCCTCCCCACCCTCTTCCATTCCAGCTCTGTGTCCTTGGACATGTTACACCATTTCTTCACATGTGATTATGGCTATTAATAGCACCTACTCCAAGGACTGTGGGGAGGAGAAAAGGAGAGGCCTCCAAGGTGCTACGTATGGTGTCTAGCCTTGAAAAAGTGCTTGGTAAATGGGAGCCATGGTTCTTTATTGTTTTATTACTACCCCCACATTACAACCCAAATGAATGGTGTGTAATTTGTGAATCGCTATGACACAAACGGTTTATAAAAGAAGGGATTCACAGTAGAGATTCCTCATGGGCTGCAGGGAATTTCATCTGGACCCTCAGGATTATGTTAGTCACTCAGTTGTGTCTGACTCTTTGTGACCCCATGGACTAGAGCCCGCTAGGATCCTCTGTTCATGGACTTTTCCAGGCAAGAATACTGGACTGAGTTGCCATTTCCTTCTCCAGGGGATCTTCCTGACCCAGGGATCAAACCCTGGGGGTTAAGTTGTCTCTTAAAACCCTTATCTTAAAGGATCAAAGTCATCTGAGGACGATGGGGATCCTCATAGGTGGGGTGCTAAGGTTTGCCAGAGGCTGATATATTGTAGAATCCAAACAGGCTGGAAGACAAGACCTAAGATGCAGGTACTGAACTCGGCTTCCTGGGATGACTGTTACAACTTCTCTCCTGACATCTTAAGAGGCAACAAGAGAGAAACCTCCTATCTCTAAGCAACTAGGGGGCTGAAGACCCCACCCGGAAGAATCTAAGACCCTCTGCTCCAAATGCTCCTGCTTAACAGACCATGCTGACTCCAAGAGCTGCCTGGGGCCCTGACCTGAACTGCCAAGTTGGAAGCCGGTGAAGATCATGGAACAGCCTCAAGGTCAGACCTACCTTGGGAACAAGGTACTGCTGATCGGTGCAGGCCAGGACGTAGGCCTCGGCCCGGCCCAGTTCACTCTGGGGAAAGTGGGCGTTCATCTCATCTCCATCGAAGTCGGCGTTGTAGGCCTTGCAGTTGGCATAGTGGAGCCGCAGGACTTTCTCCTCGGGGAGGACGCGGGCGCGATGCGCCTGGATGGAGGGCCTGTGCAGGGTGGGCTGCCGGTTCAGGAGGAGAATGTCCCCGTTCTTCACATGCCGGCACACCTGCGGGCAGAGCAGAGGACGGGCTGAGCAGTGGCCACTCTGGCATCACTGCTATAATGCCAAGGGCTCACCTCGCCCTGGGCTTCTGTCTCTCTCATGTTTTACTCAATAAAAGGGGAACTTTCAGTCCAGAGTGAAACCCTAGAAATCTATGAGAAATAACTACTAAGCCCCTCTGGGACTCAGAGTGTGTGTGCGTGCTCAGTTACTATGTCGTGTCCAACCCTTTTGTGACCCCATAGACTGCAGCCCTCCAGACTCCTCTGTCCATTGGATTTTCTAGGCAAGGATACTGGAGTGGGTTGCATTTCCTTCTGCGGGGGATCTTCCCAGGGACCAAACCCAGGTCTCTTGGCAATGGCCGGCGGATTCTTTACTACTGAGCCACCCGGGAATCCCAAAATGCCACTTTGCAGAGGAAACAGGCCCCTACTACCGAATCCAAATTCAAGAACCAGGCATGTTAGGGTTCAAACTGGCATGGTTAGGGTTCTTTGGTTTACGAGACAGACGCCTTAAGGTTTTCTGAGAAATAGCTGCTAACCTAGCAGAGTCCTGTCCTAGTTCTGGGCTCAGACTATTGCTGTTGTTTAGTTGCTAAGCCATGTCCAACTCTTCGTGACCCCATGGACTGTAGCCCGCCTGTCTCCTCTGTTCACAGAATTCTCTAGGCGAGAATATTGGAGTGGGTTGCCATTTCCTCCTCCAGGGGAGGGATAAGTCAATGATGCTACAGGCCCCTGTCCAGTAATATCTGTCTTCTTCAGACATGCACAACCTTTCTGGAGTTTGAATTCCCCAGAGAATTAACCTGAAAAAAGAAATGGACACATCTTAAGACAGCAGGTCTACACATAGCCATAAAATTCCTGGGCTTGAAAGGATTTGGCAGACTTCTGAGTATGTAGTCAGCCACATCTGAGTACGTTAGTCCAAATGTGAATTCCACATTTCAGAAATACTTGCCCAACCTCATCCTGCAGAGCCAGGACTGAAACTCAGGGTTCTTGATTCCCAGTTAAATGCTCCTGGAAAATATTTTATGGCACTTAAAAATTAATAACAAGTTTAAATTGCCATGGTCTTTTGGGAAAGCAGTTTCACAGCACATTTTAGAACATTAAAAACTCATTTCCTTTGGGCTTTCAGAATGAAAAAGGTGCCAATGCAAGGTTCTATGAATGATGTTTATGCACCGGTGTTAACAGTGGCAAAAACAGGGAAAAACCTGGCTGCCCCAAAGAAGGGGCATTGGTAGATAAATCATAGTATGTACTATGGAATATTATGTAATGATGAAAAAGGATTTGGTGAGGGGGCGCTCAGGCCATGGAGCATGCAGGATCTTAATTTCCCAACCAGGGATTGAACCCAGGTCCCCAGAAGTGGAAGCTGAGTCAACAGGGACTGCCAGGGATCCTTTAAAAAAGGATGATTTAAATGTATACCAGTCTTGAAAAAATGACAATAATGTATTTCAGTAAAAGAAAAACCATCCAGGTGCCATCTAAGGTGATGTATTAGTGTCAGTTGCTCAGTCATGTCTGACTCTTTGTGACCCATGGACAGTAGCACACAGGCTTCTCTGTTCATGGAATTCTCCAGGCAAGAATACCGGAGTGGGCAGCCATTCCCTTCTCCAGGATCTTCCTAGCCTAGGGATCAAACCCAGGTATCCTGCATTGCAGGCAGATTTTTTTATCATCTGAGCCCCCAGAGAAGGCCATCTAAGGTGACAGGATGAGGTGATTTTAAATCCAATCCAACTCTATGTGTTTATACACACGAGGACAAAGGTATTTAGATCCTTACTGAGCTGCTCTGTGGGATCCTCAGGGCAGGGGGACATGGAAGAAGAGAAAGATCACCACCTGGACCTTTACATGTCTTAACTGCTATTCATGTTACAACGAGCGTGTGCCACTTTTATAAAAATTTTTTTTAAAGATCTTCAACTATTTCTAAAGGAAGCATGAAAAACTGCACAAGTGATATGCTTACTGTGGGGGGGAATATAGAAAATATAGAAGAGAATGAAAACCACAAGTAATTTTACTCTTCAAAGATAACCACTGTTCACACTTTCTTGCTCTTTAGCAATATCAATATGCCATTGGTCATGTCCTCCTGACAGGACACCTCCTCCCACAAAGCTGATTTTAGTATAAGGCCTTTCATCTTTGTTGTTGTTCAGTCGCTAAGTTGTGTGCAACCCTTTTGAGACCCCATGGACCGTGGCATGCCAGCCTTCCCTGCCCTTCACCACCTCCCAGAGTTTGCTCAAACTCATGTCCATTGAGTTGGTGACGCCATCCAATCATCTCATCCTCTGTCATCCCCTTCTCCTGCCCTCAATCTTTCCCAGCATCAGGGTCTTTTCCATTGAGTTGGCTCTTCGTATCAGGTGGCCAAAGTATTGGAGCTTCAGCTTAATTCATTCCTGGGCTTCCTAAATGATGCACAGAGATGCTATTTTAAAAAACAAATACACGGGAATTCCCTGGGGTCCAGTGGTTAAAAATCTGCGCTCTTACTGCCAAGAGCCTGTGTTCAGTCCCTGATTGGGGAACTAAGATCCCACAAACTACTCAGTGTGGCCAAAAATATAAAACAAACAAAAAACCAACAAATGTATGAGGAAACTGCTATCCCAATCATTCCGCATGCTGCCCTCAACAGCCCAGAGGAATTATGGAGACTCAGTGAGCGCTCCTCCCACCCCAAGTCTTCCCCAAATTACTCAGCAGGTAATAGGTTGGAGGAAACACATTATAAAGCTGGGTCAGAGAGCTGGTTACAGAAAGAGGCTAAAGGTTAACAAGAGATGCACCCACTGGCCTCCCCTTATTTCTGCTCAGCTGGGCTGAAAGCTTCCTCCAACTCAGGGAAGCAGGGAACAAACCCCTCAAATTCTAAAAGGCAGTCCTCAAAGCAGTGAGCAGGAACTTGGTCTTTCTGCTCCCTGAGGAATCCAAACCCATCCTTCTCTTGCCCCCACATCCATGTTTCCAAGGAGACCTGGATTCTGAGGATTCCCATGAGTGTCTTCCCAGGGCACGTCATGGAGCCTGAGCTGACTTTGAAGGTCTATTTCTTTAGCTTCTCAAGGGAGGAACTGCCCAGACCTGTGGCTCAGGCCCCAAAGGCCAGGCCGGGCCTTGGATTGGAGTCTCACAAATTCGAGACATCCTCCGGCATAAGCAAACCCCACAGCTGGGAAGGCTCGCAGGCCCATCTGGCAGGCTCCGGCCAATCCAAACAGAAGCCCTGGAGCACAGGGTGCTCCCCTTGCCAACCCAAACCAGAGGCCCTTCCTTTCTCTTGTCTCTAAATAAATACCACAGTGAAAATTAGCATGCTCCAGTGCCCGGGTCAGAGTTCTCAGAAGCAGACCCAGAGCCAAAGAGCTGCTCTTGGGGCTGATTGCTGGGCCGGGAAATGAGGCTTGGCCAATCCGGCCACTTCCTCCTCCATTTACGAGGGCCAGGGGAAGGGGCAGAGACTTCACTCCTCCCACTTCTCATCGAACCTGCAGTCTGTCCTGACCTGGGTCTCTCCCTCCCAGTCACGTAACCCAGCCCTTTGGCCTAGTTCTCATCTATATGGAAGGTGTTCAGCAAGAAAACTACTTTACAAATTACAAGTAGGCTGTGAATGCACACATACTTGACTATGTGTATAAACATGACATATAACATCACTGAGGTTTTGGAAACTAAAAAAAATCATTCTTAGTTCCCAAGTCCTGATATGTGTATGCACACTCAGTCACTACTGTCCTGTCTGACTCTTTGTGACCCCATGTACTGTAGCCCACCAGGCTCCTCTGTTCATGGGATTCTCAAGGCAAGAATACTGGAGTGGGTTGCCATGCCCTCCCACCAGGGGATCTTTCTGATCCAGGAATCGAACCCGCATCTCTTACATTTCCTACATTGGCAGGCGGGTTCTTTACCACTAGAGCCACCTGGGAAGCCCAAGATCCTGATACAAGGAATACTTCTGTTTCAAAAGGTCCCTTCCTATCTTTGCCCTGGGGGAGCCACATCCTCAGCTCGGTCCATGGAGCCTCCCGCACCTCAACGTGGACCCGTCCAGTCCACAGGGTGCTGGGGAGAGTGGAGGGTCTAATACCCCGCCCTTGTCCTTAGGGGTTTAGGACTTGAAGTGGAATAGGTGGGGGCCCATGGAGTGACCCCACAAGGCAATGAGGGTGGGAGGTGAGGTGAGACACACAGGGAGGGGGATCCCACGCAAGTGTGAAAGTGGCAAACTGCACACCACCTGTTTCTATAACTAGAGTTTTCTGGGAACACGGCCCAATCCAATGGCTTTGTATTGCCCTGGTGGCTTCCACAGTTCATGCTACAGAAGTGGGGCTGAGCTGCTGCAACACAGACCACGTGGCTGACAAAGCCTAAGATGTTTACTCTCAGGTTCCTAGGTGGCTCAGTGGTAAAGAATCCACCTGCCAATGCAGGAGACGTGGGTTCAATCCTTGGATTGGGAAGATCCCCTGGAGGAGGGCATGGCAACCCACTCCAGTATTCTTGCTTACAAAATTTCATGAACAGAGAGAAGAGCCTGGCAGCTGCAGTCCAGGGGGTCGCAAAGAGTCAAGACACAAATGGGCGACTGAGCACACACACGCACGTTGGCTGAAAACGTGTGCAGGCTCCTCCCCTGAGGAATGAGGGCCTTGCTGAGGTACAGAGCAGCGATGGCTGGGGAGTCTGGGGAGGACAAAGTGTTCCCAGCACGCACACCAAGTTCAAGGACTAAAGGGGAAATCTGGACGGGATGCTGGGGCTAGGGGAGAAAGCAGAGACAGTATGCTGATGTGAACTTCAGCCAGGAGACAGATAAGGCCAACCTCCCTTATTTCCCTGCAGCTCAGAACTCATCTCCATCCCCTCTCGTAAGCTGCCCAGCAAGTGCAGTGAAGCCAACCTGCCCTCTCTGAAGCCAACTTCCAACCCCACAGATGTAGAGCGGCCACGTGAAGGAAGTGTCCCTGTGCCTCATCATCACATCCCAGTAACGTCAGGAGCCCCACCAGCCTTCTACTTTTGTTCTAGTTGGAGATGACAAAGGTTCTGGGGCCCAACTCCTCCCACTTTGTTCAAACGGCTCTCCTGGGTCACAGGTGGTCTCCATCTGGGCAAATCTGACGCATCTTCCTTTCTCCCTCTCCTTAAACTTCATATTTAATTCCACAAACACCTCCTATGTGCCTCGGGAAGATGCAAAGGTACTCTGGGGCTGGTCTTGACTAGAGGTGGGGGACGGATGCTGGCATTGAGAGCAAGCCCGGCTGCCCACCCTCCCTCAGCATCCTCCCCACCTGCCTCATGCTCCCATAGGTCCCCCCACTTTCTGTCTGTCCTACTTTGTGCTCAAAGAGCTTAACTCTCTGACAATTTCTTTTTTTTTTTGGCCACACCATGTGACTTGTCAGATCTTAAGTTTCCCAACCAGGGATCAAACCTGTGCCCTCTACAGTGGAAACGTGGAGTCTTAACCACTGGACCACCAGGGAAGTCCTGATAATTACATTTCTTAACCCTAAATGAGGTCCCACACTTCTACCTTTTACGTGAGATAGGCCCTTAGGTTCTCCACCATCACCTCAGTTCAGAGGGGCCCAGACGCACCTCCTTCCAGAGCATTTCATCTCCTGCACTGGAAACCACATTCCTTCTCATTTTCTCTCTTCTACAGCCCTGACACCCAGCCTACCCCCAACCCCATCCTCTCCCTGGAAACGTACCCTCCTTTCACCCTGGGGTCCCCTGCAACCCCCAGGCTGGTCCTCAATCATCTTCTGGTGACTTCAAACTTGCCCTGCATGCCCACCCCACCTCCTTTCTTCTCAGCATCACGTGGGTTCCGTCACCACCCTCCGCCACTGCCCCCTTATGTCTGCCATACCACTCAACAGCGGTGACACACTTATGGACTCATTCCCACCAGGCTGTCCACCCCAGGGCAACACAGAGCTTGCAGTGGGCCCTGCCACCACCTGACCCCACCCTGCTCTCCTCTCTCAATTTTTCTCTCAAAGTGTCCTACTGTCTCACACGCTTGACTTAATAGTATGAAAGTTATCTTGTGGTTGTCTTGTTTCACCTTAAGTTAAGAAACATATACCTTTATTTCTCTTGCATCTTTCACATAGCTCCAAGCAAAACATGGGGCTCTTAAGAATGGCAGAATAGGGGCTTCCCTGGTGGCTCAGTGGTAAAGAATCCACCTGTGAATCAGGAGATGAGGGTTCATTCCCTGTCCAGAAGATTCCACATGCCACAGAGCAACTAAGTCTAAAGGCCACAACTACTGAGCCTGTGCTCTAGAGCCAGTGCTCTGCAACAAGAGAAGCCACCGCAGTAAGAAGCTGTGTACCACAACTGGAGAGCAGCCCACACTTGCCGCAACTAGAGAAAAGCCCATGTAGCAACAGAGACCAACACACTCAAAACCAAATAAAATTATTAAAAAAAAAAAAAAAAAGGCAGGATAAGTTTGCGAACCTGAACACAAACGTCACTTAACGCATAAGAAAAGAAGAAACAGGTGGCTGGACCTGTCTGCCCCTGGCTGCCAAAGCAGAAGACGCAAGGCCTGTTAACCGCTGGACCTCGGGACAATGGTGAGATGGGGAGAAAGCAAGAGGACAGGCCTCGGTGAAGAGCAGTGGGGACCAGTGCTCACCAAGACAAGGCTTCCTCTCCCTCTCTGTCCTCCAACCAAAGCTCCTTCAAGCTTCAATAGTCCTCTGTAGAGCTCGAACCCACCAAAAAGAAAACCTAGTGGGTCTAGGCATGTCAGAGGGCAAGGGGAAACCCAACAAACACGTAGATGGGTGAGGACGATGCACTCCATCACTCCCTGACTCGGGCAGTCACCATATATTAATCCCAAATCCGTTTCACTCCAACAATTTCTGCCACTCTTGCCTGGTTGAGGGTTGTTTGCTATACCCCTCCCAGCTGGAATGGTTGTTACCTGACACAGACAGAAGGGATATCACCCACCCATCTTATGCCCTCATCAGACATTGATAATCGATCTTGTACTCTTTCCGTGAGAGCTCAGAGAAAGCCTGGGGATCCCTTAACATAGTGCTACAGGTGAGAACTAGTAATCTCCAGAAAGTGAAGCATCAGCTGACATCAGTCAGTTTTTCACAGACACAGAACGTTTCCTTCCCAGGGCATGCTCTCAGCGTGCAGAGGAACCCTCCATAGACCTTGTTAACACACAGATTCCTGGGTTCCATTTCCAGAGAGTCTAATTCGGGGCAGTGAATGGGGGAAAAGGGAGACAAACGTGCATTTCCCGCGTTTGGGAAATGGCTCCAGGAATGCTGCTGCTGAGGACCACCTTTGAGCAGCCCTGTTTAAGGGCAGCAGATCACAGTGGAGTTATAATGAAAGGGCATTTCTCCGTCCCTAATATGTAACCGGAATTGTGCTGCCTGCATGGGATGATCAAATGAAGTTTTATTCATGGTGCTGAGGCCCTAGGGAACACCCACAGGTGGGGTCAGCCCCCTGTGGGGTGCGGGGGGTAGGGGTCGGGTGGGGGGAGCAGGAACAGTTCTCACAGCCCTCCTGCACTGGCACCACAGCTGAAGTCACGGGGGAGCCCAAAAGGAGCAGCCTAAGCCCGACCAAATATGCCCGTTACTCACAATTTTTGTCCCCTGGGGCTTAGGGGCCCCCGTAGCTGGTGTCAGGAGCTGTTTGGCCACGGCCTCCCGCTGCGTGAGGTCCGAGGCGCTCAGGGCTGTGCGACTGCCATCCTCGTTGATGACCATAGAGGCTCCAGGGTGCACGTTGGGGCCGTTGATGACCGCCTGCCTCAGTTCCTGAACGTTCCAGGGGGTGACTGGTTGAGGGTAGGTCAGCTTTGTGGCAAACACCTGGAAACAAGGAAGGGATATGAAAGTTCAGGGTGGGCAGAGAAAGGTCAGAAGGACCCCCAGTGTGACTCAACAGGCCCACACCCCCAGTGTGACTCAACGCATTTCCCCTAAAATGCGGATGTGCTCCCTGAGCCAAGAAGGTCCTTCAGCCAAAAAAGCAACATCTCCCTGTCTTTTTCACAATCATTTTTCCAGACTTGCTTCCTCCAAGGAAGAGAGCAGGTCTCCTTTTCTACCAGAGTAATCTGCCCCAAAAAAGTTATCTCAGAATAGTAATTTATGCAGAATTTTTTTTAACCTATTTTAAAATTTCATCGTTTACTAGTTTGCCAATAAATTCAAGGTCCCAAATGTAATATAGCCTGGAACACGAGCTTTAGACAATTGGCGAATACCTGCTCTCAAGTATCACCCTCCTCCACTAATAATTCCCCTCCCCTCACCCCCCAGCAGTCATCACTAATTGATGGTGGCCTGAGCCCAGACACGGCATCTTAATCTCTTTACTTGGCCTGAGATAAACCTGATTTGGTCCTCTGATACATGAGAAAATAGCAGTGATCCATTTGACACACCAGGCCTGCACCACATTCCAAGAAAAATGAGTGCCCTGGTTAGGCGAGTTCTGAGCTACTGAATATTAAAACCCTCTGGTGCTTCAAAAGGAATATAACTACGTTAGAGACTCTTGAGAAGTCCCATGGAAAGGAACTTGCTGAACACTGGCCAGCTCGCTGTGTGAATGGCACCCCCGCCCCAACCCCCGCCACCCTGCCCAGTGCTCCCCGCCCTCTGGCCCTCTCCACCCCTGCCAACAAACTGACCACTACCTGACAGAGTATTTATGTACAGACTGTGCCCAACTTAGGATTTTTTGGGACTTTGTAACAGTGTGAAAGCAACATGTATTTGGTAGAAATCATACTCCCCATTTTGAATTCTGGTGTTTTTCTGGGCTTGTGAAACATGGTGTGATCTTCTTGTGAAGGTGGGCAGGGGCAGTGAGCCTCAGCTGCTGGCTGTCAGCCCTGGGATCATAAATATCCCATACACTTAGAGCCATCCTGTTGCTCATTTTCAGGATAGTGTTCAATAACTTCCGTGAGACATTCAACACTACTACAAAATAAGCTTTGCACTGGATGATTTTGCCAACGTAGGCTAACATAAGTGTTCTGAGCAGGTTTAACGCGGGTTAGACTAAGCTATGCTGTTCAGTAGGTTAGGTCCATTAAATGCACTTTTGACATACGGCATTTTCAGCTTACCACCACACCATCATAAGTCGAGGAATACCTTTACTTGTGTTATCTGTTTATGTGTCTCCACCACTGGAATATAAGCTTCACAGGGACACACTAGTCTTGTCTGGTTCATGACTGGGTCTCTAGCTTATCCCCCAACCTTCACCTCTTCTGCTTCTGTAACAACCTGTCCACAGTGCTCAATGGGAAGGGTGGGCACAAGGGATCAAGAGGCAGTTTCACACGCTCTGCTCCTGAAAACCATCCTGTGAGCAATAGGCCACTGTGGCCCTAGGCTTGGGGCAGGCCTGGAGGTGGGCAGAGGGGGAACTTCAGAGTCCCTCCAGTACCAAATGAACCCAGATCCAAGAAAAAGAAGACTGCTGAAGGTGGAAAGAGGAGCAACACTAAAGGTCTCTCCCGAAGCTGGGGACCCTGAAGGCACCACGAGGCGAAAGCCAACAGAGCTCCCTGTCCTCCTCTGTCCAAAGAAAGCAATGAAAAGGTCACGGGCCTCTCCTCCCAGGGCCTCAGACTCAGGAATGTCACCGCTGGGCTTCCCAGTGCTTTTCCCTGCCCCTGATCCAGCTCCCGGATGCAGAGACCCCCAGGGCCCAGGAATGGGTGTTCTCTGACTCTCGTCCCCTCACACGAGAGCCCTTGCCTAGGAAGCCCACGTGTGCCTGGGGGACAAGGAGGCAGCACTCAGGAGGCCATAAGAACACTTGAGCTGTGCTCTCTGCTCCCTGCCAGTCCTCCCCTGAGAGTGGCAGCAGGGCAGTGTGTGAGGAAATGAGCCTCTCCATGGGGTGAATTAAACCATCTTCTATTACTGACCTCAAGGCCCATTAAGGAGGAAGACAATGAAGGGGCTGTTGCTAATGAGTACCGCAGCCTCAAGTGGTGGGGAAGTGAGAAAAGAAAACTGGCTCCCTAAGGGAACACTAACGGGTGGACGGGGCAAACCGCCTACCCCTGAGGATCTGGGAGTGACGCCTGCTCCCTGGGGCTCTCTCCCTTCCTCCGCGGCCCTGACTCCTGATGCCAGGCAAGTACACGGGACAGAAAGCCCCGCTCCCTCCTCATCTCTGTCATGTATACCATCTGACTAGGAAGGTTTAATGACTAGACCAAGACGGGCAGGAGGAGGAGAGGCAGGAGCTGTGCCCTGGTAGCCCAGGAGCAGGGGTCTTTCTTGTGGGTGGAGGGTGTCTGGAGACCTGGCGGGGAGTGAGAGCAACGCCACGCCACGCCACGGCCTCAGGGTCCCCTTCTAAGGACTCAATACGGGGAGAGGCAGATGCTGTCTTCACCCAAGCCACCGTGATCCCACGCCTTCTCCCTAGCCCTCCTCGCCACTCCCATCTGCCACCTAACAGCACACACCATGGGAATTCCAATTTCGTTGGTACTGATGTACATGTCCGGGCAGATGACCGAGCGGGCTGCGTAGTCTACGCGCTTCCCCATCATGTGCTTTCGGAACAAACCATCCTTCTTCTCCAGGATCTTTATGGGGGAAAAGTCCACAGAAATCATTAAAAAAATTTAAAAATCAAGACTTAAAAATATTAAGTTGTTAGAAAATATATGTTGCTGTTTTTTAGTTGCTAAGTCATGTCCAACTCTTTTGTGACCCAATGGACTGTAGCCCACCAGCCTCCTCTGTCCATGGGATTCTCCAGCCAAGAATTCTGGAGTGGGTTGCCATTTTCTCCTCCAGGAGATCTTTCCAACCCAAGGGTTGAACCCGCATCTCCTGCATTGGCATGTGGGTTCTTTACCACTGAGCCACCAGGGAAGCTCTAGAACATATATATGCCTTATTTAATTGTGAGCACAACTTAGCGACTGAGCATGAGCATGAAAGATGACACTTCTATTATTCACAAGCCTGTATAATGGTAACGGGTTGGCGAAAAAGGATGGATAAACCCAAACTTTTTGGCCAACCCAATACTATGCACATCTTTATTACGTTTGGGTTTTTTGGTCTGCAATTTTAGTTTCAATCACTTCTTCAGTGAGGACCATCTTTTATTAATATCTTCTTTTACTCCTCTTTCATTTTATACAGTTGAAATAAATCTTTCATATTTTACACTAAAAAATAATAAAATAAAAAGTAAACCAAAACTACAGTAGTGCCAATTGGTTAAAATAAAAAGTCATTGTCAAGGGAAAAAAACAAGTATGGTTACTATTTTCTTCCTTAAGACAAACACGTTTATTATTTAACCCCTTCGGCTAGCAATAGGGATCCAACTGCTCACCTGTCTAATGCCGGGGTACTTTTCCATCATTAATTTGTCCATCTCGCTATCAAACACAATATTAACGTGGCTCTGAAGGCGAATCCAAATGTTGTAAAGTCTGTCTGTGAGGGACTGGCCTGGAAGCTGACTCAAAAAAGATCGGTCCATAGCCATCCAGGAGTCTTTTTCCTGCCAAGACACAACCAAGAAAAACGGGCGTGATGGAAAGCCCTCAAGAAGGTCAGGCCTGGTTCCACTTTTCTTTTTCACTTGAGCTCTGACAAATGACGAACTCTGAAGTTGGCCTTTATGTCTTTTGAACTTGACAGATTTGTGGCCCAAGTGCTCATAAATCGATGTTGTCCGTGTGCATCGACAACATATGAGGCGGTAAGCTGCCCTAGAGCATCACCTATTGACCGACTGTCTGGTCACCTGGACTGGCCCCCTTGGGCTGGGTACGTATGACACAGGAGAGAGACAAATGGTCCCTCGACCCAGTGGGTTAGAAGAGAGAAGAAACCGGTCAGCGCTGATGGAAGGGGGATCCAGTAAGTGAGAATGTCATGGAAAGCACTGGTGATAAAGTGGGCCTGTCCTCAATCCTGAGGAACAGAAGACTTCTCAGTTATAGAGAAGACAGGTGCGGTTTCTATTCTGGCTGAAGGAGCCTCCCAGGGTCCCCTGTGTGATGACAGCACCCCTGTCAGACTAACTCACTTGTGAAGGCATCAGCTGACAAGTAGGGCCACACGCCTACTTGTGAAATGGGTGAGACCAGTCTCACTGGCACATCCTCAGTGCCTGGAATGGCGCATGCCTATTCACACCCAGGCATTCATGATTCATGAGAGGGCCGCCGTGGAGCAAGTATGGGAAGAAAGAACTCTTGCTATTGATCAGATGGAAAAGAGGGCACTGTGACTTCAGGCAGCAATGACCTCAGCACACCCAGGCATTCATGATTCATGAGAGGGCCGCCGTGGAGCAAATATGGGAAGAAAGAACTCTTGCTATTGATCAGATGGAAAAGAGGGCACTGTGACTTCAGGCAGCAATGACCTCAGGAATCTGAGAGGATGCTGCTCATTTCTGCCAAGATTTAGCTTTTTTCTTGGACAAAGGCTACCCTACTTTCAAGAGACATCAACATGAAATCTTTAGCTTTGGTCACTGGAGGTGGCAATCCTATGGCCATCTCTTTGAAAGTAGACCAGGACCTGCAGATGGCAGATATCTCTAATATATTGAGCATTTTTTTTTAAAGCACATTTACACAGGCAGATCAGAAAACTTAAGCAAAACCAAAGAAACCCAAGCAAAAAGGCTGAGTAACCAAGCACGGGTGTCCCTGACAGACTGTGGCGCCACCTGGTGACAGGCCGGTCCCACCCAGGGAAGGGAGCCTGGGAGCCTGTCTGGTCTACTCAAGGCTGAGACAGTCCTTCCTATTTGCATCTAGAAAGAATCTTAAAGCTGAGAAAGATGTCAGCAATCTCAACAAACTTCCTGAGTGCCTGACTCATCCTTATACCCACCGCAGACCTAGCACACTAAAAGGGATTCAGGAAACGTTTGCTGTAACAGGAAAATGGAATTCAGCTCCACCATTTATTGGGGAGAAAATTAAGCCCCAAATCTGACACTCCTATTGCGGGGAACTCTTCCAAATGCCAACACTGCCTTCCTGACCCTGATGCTAGAGATCTTCAAGAGCCAAAATCAGAGCTAGGTGGCATGGGTCTCTGGTACCATAGCCCAGTAGGGACAGGTTTAGAGCCTGAGGACCACAGACTGTTCTTCCCAGAACTGCCAGTGACAGCAGGTAGCCCAGACCACAACCACGGATAAAACCTCCCCACAGATCACTCATTTTATTGTGGAGATAAGAACAAGAAACCAAAGCAACTCAATCATGGTCACTGGGCATGGTCATTGGGGTCATGCTCAGACCCACACTTTCCCCCAGACATTGCCCGGTCCTCCCAAACCCATGGCTCACACACAACCATGCAGAATTGCCAACCAGTATCTCCCAGGACCCATAGCATTCCCATAGCATTCTGCACCCACAGCATAGGAAGCTAGAACTAAGGCATCAGATCCTGACCTCTTCTGTAGTGGGTGCTGCCACCTCACTTGGCAGCTCCTGTTCTTGGGCCATCAGTGCCAGAAGCTTTCGGATCAGAACCACGTCCTTCATGACAGCCTGCAAGTTCACCGTCTGCCCGTTGGTGAACATCTGGTCCCCAAGGCGGTTGACAGGGCGATACCTGCAGGAGGACATGTGGAATCAGTGCACATTTCCCTCAGCCGCTTACCCATCCCTATTCACACGCCCCAAGCTCCAAAAGAAACCCACATTCCTCCTGCACTCAGGAAAAATGAAGAGGAAAATAGTCCCACCACCTGCCACCTGGGAGTGGAACTGCTGCTCTATTTTTCAGAACCTTTGACCCTTCCTTTCTCTCCCAGAGGTCATTATTCAATTATTCCATAAACCTTTTTCAGGTGAAATAAAGCCAATGAAAGGGTATTACCTTGAGGGTGGTACCACCAAGAAATCCAGAAAGAACATACTGGGGTTGAACCTGGACTCCATGCCAACATCTTCCAGTCCCAAAAAAAGGTAATTCAGAAAGAACCCTGTGTTTGAAATAAATCAAAAGATCATTTAAACCTATACATTAAGAGCATGGAAGGGTGACCACAAAAATTTTTACAAAAAACCCAGAATATAGGACAATAGGGAGAGTAAGATCACATGTGTCTTCATAAAAACTAATGAAGGAAATTGCCTGGTGACCCAGTGGTTAAGACTCTGCACTTTCACTGCAAGGGGTGCAGGTTCCATCCCTGGTCAGGGAACCAAAATCCCACATGCCACATGGTGCAGTGAAAAAAATAAACAAATAAAAATGCAATATTAAAAAACAATAATGAAAATAAATAAGCAAATAAAATACATTAAAAAAATAAGGTGAGTTACACTGCGCCTTCAAGACACATGTCAAACTGTACTAAGCAATGCCCACCCACAGCTGTCATTTAATGATCAGGCTCAGTTACAGTAATCACCAAGTTCATGGTTCAAGGAATAAAGACATTTCCCACACTATAAATATCAATGACAAGGTACCCTGAAGCCTGCCCCAAATCTATGGTTCAGTTTCAGGAGACAGCTACAAGAATCACAATTTTGAAAACATAAAAAGGCAGGGTGAAGGAGTCCAGGAAGTCAATGGGCTGTTTCTTCAGCCTGGCACAGCACCTTCATTTTTCCAAAGAGCTATGAGATGTTCTTGCGCACTGGAGGGTGTCAGGTATCCTCGTTTTCCCATCTGAGCTTCCTCAATTCCTGGAGTGGAAGAGGGTAAGCGAGCACAGTAAGTCAATTAGAGACACTCTTTCCATAATGGGATTTAGCAATTCCTTTCCCCACTCCTCCAAGCCTGCAATCTGACCAAAAAATCAATCTCTACAGACTTCCCTAGCGGTCCAGTGGCTAAGGCCCCACACTCCCAATACAGAGGGCCTGGGTTTGACCCTGGGTAGGAGAACAAGATCCCACATGCTTCAACTAAGATCTGAGGCAGCCAAAGAAACAAATTAAAATAAATAAAAAATTTTTTTTAAGTCAATCTCTAGGACAACCTAATTTCTAAACTAATGAAAACCAAACAGCTATTGTATGAAACCTAAAAGGTAGAACCAAAGGGGGAAAAAAAAATCACCCACAATTATATCATGTTGTCACCATGACCACTTTTACATATTCTTTTCTGGTCCTTTGGTTTATAAAGTGTTAGGTGCGGATTCACCCTGTACCACTTGCTCATTTCGTGTTATCTTACGAGCATCTCTCCATGTTGCCTTATAGCTTGTATCTCACCATCATTTTTATTTTATTTATTTATCTGACTGTATCGGGTCACTCAGAGGCGGCACACAGGATCTTCTGTTGCACTGTGCAGGCTTACTTGCTTTATGGCACATGGGATCTTAGTGCCCCAAGCAGGGATTGAACCCACATCCCCTGCACTGCGAGGCAGACTCTTAACCACTGGACCACTATGGAAGTCCCTCGCCATCATTTTTAATTGCAGCATGGTATTCCTGAGAGGATGTTTTATAAGTGACTTAACCACATTCTAATAGTTGGACATCTGAGCTGACCTCAATTTTTTTTATTATTTTAAGTCACACTGTGATAAATAGCTTTATGTACATGGCTTTTACCAGAAAAGTTCACAGCAGGAGAATTATGGATAAATGAAGATGAACATTTTTATGAGTGAATGTATATTCAGTTTCTTCTTATAACTATCATGCTGGTGATAAGTAGATAGATCTTGATTTCTCAGATTAACCAAGATCACTCTGGGATACTCTTTAATCAGCCACCCCCAGAGTAAGTCACATTCAGTAGGTGTGGCCCCAAGCATTTAGATGATTAAGAAAGTGAGTAATGTGACCTCTAGGTTCAAAACTATCAACTTCAGCCTTTGTATAGTGGTGAGTATCCCCTCCTGTCAAAACTATCAACCTCTTTTGGAACACATTCATCAAAATTATATACTGCTTGGGAATTTCATGCCAGTCTAGTGATTAGGACTCAGTGCTCTCACGGCCGAGAGCCTGGCTTTGACCCCTGGGTCAGGGAACTAAGATCCCACAAGCCTTGTGGCTCTCAGCACCCCACCTCTCCCCACAAAATCACTCAATATTTTTTTAATGCACTTATCAGGATAGAAACTGTGTCTTGTCTGTGTTCCTAACAATTAACAGCATCTAAGGGGTCACTAAGAGTTGGATAGGACTGAGCGACTTCACTTTCACTTTTCACTTTCACGCTTGGGAGAAGGAAATAGCAACCCACTCCAGTGTTCTTGCCTGGAGAATCCCAGGGACGGGGGAGCCTGGCGGGCTGCCGTCTCTGGGGTTGCACAGAGTTGGACACGACCAAAGTGACTTAGCAGCAGCAGCAAGACCCAGCAGATACTAAGTTTTCACTGGCTTAAATACACATGTTCAAAATACTATAAGATAATTTATATTTAAAAAACCCCACTCTTCTGCTTTTTTCTATATTTGTAAAACCCAGCTTCATTCACCTCTAATTCTCTACTTGGTTTCTTTACCAACTGCAGAAGATACATCATGGAAAGTTTTTAGAGAAATTTGTAACTTAGAAAACAATAAGATGTACCATAATTTATTTAATTAGTCTCTACTAACAGGCATTTAAGATATTTCCAATTCAAAACTACTTAATACTGTGGGCATGCATAATTCTTAGGATAAGATCATAAAAGCGGAATTGTTAGGTCAAGAGTGAACACATTTAAAATTTTGATTCCTATAAAAGCAAAACATTTCAACCAGTTAATGCAGTTGAAGGAAGTGAGGGGAATGCAATGGAGAAAGGCTCTGACCTTTGGGAATAAGCCAGATATAGAAAGCTATGGGTGTTCAGTGGGGAGAAAAGACCTCATTAACCTAAAGGACAATTTTGTGGGCATTTCTGGAAACTTCTTTCTCACTAATCTGCCTTGATGAACTGAGGAAGATGAGCCGCATCTGGTAGCTCTCTTCAGCTCCTGACTCAGAGCTGCTAGTGCAGGAAGTGGCCCCAGCACGGTTTAACCCCTATTGAGGCAGATGGAGGTCATTCACTCACTGGGTTTGAGTCAGAAGAGACTTGCAGAATGCCACCTCCTCACATGGACTGCACCCTTCCTAACCAGGTACTTTTTGAGCCTGCAAAAATGCTATTTGCCTCAGAGACTTCCCTGGTGGTCCAGTGGCTAAGACTCTGTGCTCCCAACGCAGGGTGCCAGGGTTCCATCCCTAGTCAGGGAACTAGATCCCACATGCCACAGCCAAGAGTTTGCACACCACAACTAAGACCTGGCACAGCCAAATAAATGAATAAAAATGAATATTGAGGAAAAAATACCATCCAGTGACCTTGTTTAAAAAAAATATGAAATCTCTTTCAATAGGACTTCAGAACAGCTGCAACATGTATTTAGTTTAGCTCCAAGAGCTCCTGTATGAAAGAAAAAAAAAGTTGGGAAGTCAAACAGTGGGGAAGATTGGCTCATGGTGGGCGAAGCACCTTGGCTGTAAGAGGTCTCACTTGAAAACTCTAGCAGGCATAATGAGGCTTGAATAGCACACTGGTCACATGTGAATTTCACAAGCTAACAGCACTCCTAGTGAGATCAGGAGTATGTGGGAACCACTGAGCCACAGGCCCAACTGCATGGCCCCATTAGATACCAAGGACATGGCCAGATCGTTTGTCCAAATGCTCACCTGCCTCTGCATCACCTCTCCCTGGAGTAATTGACCTGCCTCACCCGCAGCCTTCCCTGAGAATGGAGGCCACAAGGTCAGGTCCCCAGCTTGGCACTGGGCTCAGCCACAGGATGTTCCTGGGCATAAGGCTGAGTGCCCAACAAGTAAACGCCTGCTAAATACCACCAATCCAATCCGAAAACCATCCAAGACCACTGCTGACTTGTTTCTGAAGCACAGGATTTTGGTTGGCACCATCATATTCTCATAGTTGCAGTGACAATTACTCCAAAGAATTGGTTTGGCAAAGGCACTTAAAGGCTGCCTGTTAGATATTTGCCCCAAATAGTCATCCTCTAGAATTCTGACCACCTTTCTTCTCAATCTATGAATATTCCCTGAAGTGCCCTGAAGTCTAGAGTAGCAGTTTCCAACCTTAAAAATTGTTTTAAGGGCTATGTATAGTGCAGGAAAATCCATCCTTGTGCCTGTTAATGGTTAAGCATTAAACAGACTTTCTAAATGCAGTGTAGTATCCTGGACTGGATCCTGGAACAACATAAGGAGGACATTACTGGATAAACTGGGCTTCCCAGTGGCTCAGAAGGTAAAGAATCCACCTGCCAATGCAGGTTACAGTCCATGGGGTCACAAAGAGTCAGACATGACTTAGTAACCAAGCACACACTGAATAAACTGGTGACATTCAAATAAAGTTTGCAGGTCAGTTAACAGTAGTATACCAATGTTAATTGCTTAGTTTTGATAAACACGCCATGGTGATCTAAGATGTTTCATCAGGGCAAACTGAGTAAAAAGTACATAGGAATTTCTGCAGCATGTCTGCAATTCTTCTACACATCTAAAAATTAGTCTAAAATAAAAGATTTATCTTAAAGTAATAAACAAGTTTGCTATACTATGGTCTAAATGTTTATATGTTCTCAAGATTCATGTGTTGAAAGGGCTTCCCTGGTGGATCAGTGGTAAAGAATACACCTGCTAATGCAGGAGATCCAAGAGACTTGGGTTCCATCCCTGGGTCGGGAAGATCCCCTGGAAAAGGGCATGGCAACCCACTCCAGTATTCTTGCCTGGAGAATCCCATGGACAGAGGAGCCTGAGCCTGGTAAGCTACAGTCCATGGGGTCAAAAACAGTCGGGCACAGCTGAGGCAACTTGGCATGCACACAGGCACAAGGTGTCCAAAACAGATGATGCTTTTTCTGCCCTGGCACACTGACTGCATTATAATAAAAAATGAATGGCCAATATCCACAAAGCATATTCAACATAGCAGGTACTGGGCTCAATATTTCAAATGGAAAATCTTATTTAATCTTCACTACTTCAGAAGAAAAACCAGAAAGCATTGTTCAGTTCAGTTCAGTCACTCAGTCGTGTCCGACTCTTTGCAACCCAATGAATTGCAGCATGCCAGGCCTCTCTGTCCATCACCAACTCCCTGAGTTTACTCAAACTCATGTCCATCGAGTCGGTGATGCCATCCAGCCATCTCATCCTCTGTCGTCCCCTTCCACTGTTTTCCCATCTATTTCCCATGAAGTGATGGGACTAGATGCCATGATCTTAGTTTTCTGAATGTTGAGCTTTAAGCCAAGTTTTTCACTCTCCTCTTTCACTTTCATCAAGAAGCTCTTTAGTTCCTCTTCACTTTCTGCCATAAGGGTGGTGTCATCTGCATATCTGAGGTTATTGATATTTCTCCCGGCAATCTTGATTCCAGCTTGTGCTTCTTCCAGCCCCGCGTTTCTCATGATGTACTCCGCATATAAGTTAAATAAGCAGGGTGACAATATATAGCCTTGATGTACTCCTTTTCCTATTTGGAACCAGTCTGTTGTTCCATGTTGTTATAACTGTTGCTTCCTGACCTGTATATAGGTATCTCAAGAGGCAGGTCAGGTGGTCTGGTATTCCCTTCTCTTTCAGAATTTTCCATAGTTTATTGTGATCCACACAGTCAAAGGCTTTGAAGGCAGAGGAACCCGAGATCAAATTGCCAACATCCACTGGATCATCGAAAAAGCAAAAGAGTTCCAGAAAAACATCTATTTCTGCTTTATTGACTATGTCAAAGCCTTTGACTGTGTGGATCACAATAAACTGTGGAAAGCATTGTTCAACAAACTTAAAACTACAAAAAGAAAAAGCAGGAGTACTAAGTCTCTCAAATTTCTTCCCAGGTACCCCTAAGAGCAGGGCAGAGCTGAGTGGGAGACACTCTATTCCAGGGATCTGAGAGGACAGCTAGAGCAGCCTGCATGAGGCGCTAATGTTCTTTAGATGCTCACAGTTTTTCTTTAAAACTCACCTACATTTTTTATTTTTAAATATATGTATTTTTTGTTTTGGCTGTGCTAGGTCTTTGTTGTGGTGCGTGGGCTTTAGAGTTGTGGCCCATGGGCTGAGCTGTCCCAAGGCATGCGGGATCTTATCTCCTGGACCCGGAATGGAACCAGCGTCCTCTGCATTGGAAGGCAGATTCTTAACCACTGGACCACCAAGGAAAATGTCCCTCACCTACATTTTAGTTCAAAATATATCCACACTTGTTAGTTCAAAATATATCCACACTTGTTTGACAACAAAATGGTTTGAACTATTTATCAAGTAATAACTTCTTCCTCAAAAATCTTTCAGAGTACTGGCCACCTGTGGCAAGAGGTGCCTCGTTCAGGCGGTGGGGCACTGCCTCGCACCGTGCACCAGTGGCAAGGACTGAGCACGCACCAGGATGCCCGCCGGTCCTAAGACCCCAGACCCACCATCTGCTGGCCCACCACAGACACGCAGCCAAGAAGCATGTGGTACAGAGGACCAGGGATCCCCAAGTCGTGGCACACGTCTGATGGTCACACGTGAAACACACACGGAGGGCCTCCCAGGGCCTGCTTACCCTGGGGCTCACTGTCCTTCTGGTCAGCTCTCCTGTGCACCATGGCCGGGTACGTGATGGTCAGTTTGCTATTGTGCTCCTTCCGGACCACTGACCGCCCAGTTCTAGACATGAGGACAGTTGTGAGGAGAGAGAGAAAAAAAACCCAACAATGTAAAATCTAAGATACGATACAAATGAACATATCTAGGAAACAAAAACAGACTCACAGATTTAGAGAAGAGACCTGTGGTTGCCAAGGGAGAGGGCAGGTAGCTGAGGGAAGAACTGGGAATTTGGGATTAGCAGATGCAAACTATTATGTATAGGATGGATAAACAGCACAGAGAATGATATTCAATATCCTACAATAAACCATAATGAAAAAATATGAAAAAGAATACATATATATAACCAAATAACTTTGCTATATAGCAGAAATTAACACGATATAGTAAATCAACTATATATCCATAAAATAAAATAAAAAAAATTAGAGGGAAGTGCCTAGGACTCACTTGCAGTGGGGACATCTCTTAGCAGTCATATGTACCTTCCAGAAGACAGAGATGAGTTTGCTCTTGCTCTCACAGACATTTTTCACCTGTTAAAAAAAGTCAAAAAACCTGAGTGCCATCCTGAAGAGAATCTAGTAGGTATACATTTTGTAGTTTTCACTTATTATTGAAAAATCAGAGGAAGCCATCCCATTTCTTAAAATTCTCCACAAAACTCTAACATAACTAAACACTGCCAATCACTAAGCGACTTCTTTAAGTTTCTTCATTCATAATAGGGGAAACTTACCAGGCTGTTACTAAGATGAAGAGATCATGAGGGCAGTGGTAAGCTTGGAAGACAGCAAGGATGAATAAATTCAAATAATTTAATAAAATAAATAATTAAATTATTTAATTAAATTAAATAATTTAATTTTAAATTAAACCTGAGACAGCAGCTGCTATCTCCCCTGGATGAACCTCAGGGCTTTGAGGCAAGGCACATCCACAGTTAAGCAAAACTAGTGGTTTGGAGCTAGTTCTGCAAATGAGACCTACCCTGGGGGCTTTTGTACCCCTCCGTGGGGCCCCAACCCAGACCACTTAAGTCATAATCTCTGGTGTGAAACCTGGGCATTAGGTGAAGCAGATCTCAAGATTAGCCCTGCAGGTTGATTACCTACACCATTCACTGGCTGAACAAATTAACACTTACACAGATGCTATGGGGGAATGGGGAGGCAGTGGTCACTTAGCACTGGAGAGAGAAACAAGAACAGGACATGGGCCTCATTCTCCAAGTGAGACGTAAGCCAGAACCTCACTGGACACTGTACCCAAAGCACCTAATTTCTTCTAAACTTCTCCTCAGTTCTACAGGCAGGCATCAAAGATGAGGAAAGAGTGGCTTGGGGACAGTTATGTGACCTTCATGAGAGGCAGAGCTGGGATTTAAAGCTGACCCAGGTCTGCTTTGGGAAGCCAAAAAAAAAAAAGTGTTTTTGACTCTTTGCAACCCTATGGACTGTAGCCTGCCAGGCTTCTCTGTCCATGGGATTCTCCAGGCAAGAATACTGGAGTGGGTTGCCATTTCCTGCTCCAGGGGATCTTTCTGACCCAAGGATCAAACCTGGGTCTCCTGCATGGCAGGGGGATTCTTTATCATCTGAGCCAAGGGATAAGTCAAAGACAGTGCAGAAGGAACTGTGATAATTATGCTAAAAACCAAGTGTTCAGGGAACACAGAGATGGGATAACTCACTTGTGCACCCTGGGATCCTGGGAGGTTGTTCTGTAGGATTTTGATTGTATATTGCTCTAGCTCTTCCTGAATTTCACAGGCAGTAGGATCAGCATTTTCTTCCAGAAACTGAAAAACAAGAGAAAAACCATGTGATCAAAATAAAGCATGTGCATGACAAGCAGTACCAGGGGCAGCCCCTCCAGGGGAGGGGGAAAGCTTTATCTGAGGGGAGAGAAAGGAGAAACCTTAGGGCTGCGGTGGTGCCTTTTCAAAACAGTTTGGCCACGTTGCTGGTTTAAAAAAAAAAAAATCAAAACTGAGAATGTCCTGGGACTTCCCTAGTAGTCCTGTGGCTAAGACTCCAAGTTCCCAATGCAGGGGGCCCAGGTTAGATCCCTGGTCAGGGAACTAGATCCCACATACCACAACCAAGAGTCCACATGTCACGATGAAGACTGAAGCTCCCACCTGCCACACCGAAGACCCAGCATGACCAAATAAATAAACAAATACATATAAATGAGACTACTCAGCTTCCAATGGTAGTGGGCTAGATTATTAAGGCTTCCCTGGTGTCTCAGACAGTAAAGAATCTGCCTGCAATGCTGGAGACCTGGGTGCAATCCCTGGGTTGGGAAGATCCCCTGGAGGAGGGCATTGCAACCCACTCCAGTATTCTTGCCTGGAGAATCCCGATGGACAGAGCAGTCTGGCGGGCTACAGTTCATGGGGTCACAAAGAGTCAGACATGACTGAGGGACTAAGCACAGAGCAGCACACAGATTATTAAGACCAAATGAAAAAGTTAAAAAAACAAAAACAAAAACAGGATAAAGTATTTTTAAAAACGTAAAGTTCCAAAGAGTTGTCAGAACTGTGAAGGATAATCAGGCCATAATGAAGGGAAAATGGGGATCCAGGTCAAAGAGCCCAGGGGCCAAGGCTGCTCTGAGCAGGGCTGCCACATCGCCCAGCACTGGGGCAGCCTTCAGCGTAGCTATGTCCCTCAGGGGAAGATGCTGACAGAGTTAGGATGCTCCCTGGAGCTGTACAACATGCCAGCGTGGCCTCAGAAACATTTTACAATCCAGTAATTTTGAACTTTTCCTTCTGAGGGTCTCAAATGATGAACAGGACAGAAATCAAAGCCTAGAGTTAGTAAAAGGACAGGAATCAAACAAGGTATCTTCCTGCCACATCCCACAAACACAGAAAGCTGGGGACCTGAAGGACTGTGTCCTTGGGAACTAGCTGAGCCCTGGAACAGAACACCTGGATTCCCATGGCCTGCAGTCCAGGGAGCCTTCAGCCTTGACTATGCACTCTGATGGTCCCAGGTCACCAAGCAAAGGGCAAAAGCAGTAAGAAGTCTCTCTGGGGAAAGGGGGCAGCATCCTAGACCTCAAATTATTCCTGCAAAGAATTTGCTAAGTACACTGTTGTTGCCTAGTTGCTAAATTGTGTGAGACTCTACGTGACCCCAAGGACTGTAGCCCTCCAGCCTCCTCTGTCCATGGGATTTCCCAGGCAAAAATGCTGGGGTGGGTTGCCATTTTCTTCTCCAAGAGATCTTCCTGATCCAGGGATTGAAACCACATCTCCTATATTGGCAGGCAGATTCTTTACCACTGAGCCACCAGGGAAGCAAGTACAATGACAAACTGTCAAAAATAAGCACACCAGGAGGAGAAAGAAAAGAAGTTTCTGGAAATACGGACTGTAGTTTGATGTTGAAGGCACTCATACCAGTGATGGTTACTTTATAACTCTTTGTTAGACTGTGGGTATAATTAATGAATTTCTGTGTGTATAATTCACCCCAAAATATTTTAAAGTAGTGGGCATCTCAAATAATTTTACAACAACAGATCTGACACTTTAGACAAAATGGACAAATTCCTGCATGATAAGTCGTTTCAGTCGTGTCCGACTCTGTGTGATCCTATGGACCACAGTCTGCCAGGCTCCTCGGTCTATGGGATTTCCCAGGCAAGAATACTGGAGTGGGTTGCCATTTCCTTCTCGAGGGATCATCCCGACACAGGCTGGAACCCGTATCTCATGCCTCCTGCACTGGCAGGTGTGGTTTTTTACCACTAGCGGCTCCTGGGATTCCAAAAGAGTAAAATTTACTCTGAGTAAAAGGTTTAAGAAAACCCTTCTCTCTCTCACACACAAGCTCTCTCTTGGACAAATCTGACCTGAGATTAGTTTTTTAGCCACGTGCACACCCAGATAAGGTCTTGTTTTGGATGCTTTTCTCACCTTGTTTGGGCCCTTACAACCCACAACCAGGTCGCATCTGTGTGGAAGCCTACCTGCTCTGCCCACCTAATGTCATTAAGACTGAATTTTTCAGGAAAGCGAAGGGGAAGAGGAAAGGTGAACGGTTTCCCTTTGTAACAAGAAGCAAGACAAGGATGCATGCTGCCCCTTGAACAAAGTCATGTAGATCCTAGGCACCTAATAAAGTCTGAACAAGAAATGAAACATATAAAGGCTGAAATAAATAAACTTACTATTATTCACAGGTAATATGAGTGCGTCGAAAATCTGAAAAAAATCTACAAATAAAGTATTAGAATTGATGAGATCCTTGTCTCATTGAATTCATACCCTGATGAATAACCAGGTTATTTCATACAAAAGTAATATTTTGATCTATCAACCAGAAATGAATTTTAAATAAGATATTTATAATAACACCAGGTAGTCCCTGGTCACTTGGACTGTAAAGAATCAGCCTCCAACACAGGAGACTTGGGTTCAATCCTGGGTTGGGAAGATACTCTAAAGAAGGAAATGGCAACCCACTCCAGTATTCTTGCCTGGAGAATCCATGGACAGAGGAGCCTGGTGGGCCACAGTCCATGGGGCTGCAATGAGTCGGACACGACTGAGAGACTAACACTTTCACTTTTTACCAGGTTATTAATTATTAATCATGAATAATATATTTATAATAGCACCAGGTTATTATTCATCACGAAGAGAACATCTCTTTACAAGAGAGATCTGGTGGTCACCATCCATTCCAAATCACCAAACCCAGCATTACCAGTAGCAGAACAACTGGATAACAGGTGCCTCCTAAAATAATGCAATACAAAGGATTCTACATCAGGTAGGTATAATCTTACCAAAATGTGAATCTCATGAAGAAATAATCAGATAAATCCAGAATGTGAGAAGTTCACAAGACAAACTAGTCTTATGTCTTCAAAAAAGTCAGTGTCAAGGAAAGAAATTCCCTATATTAAAATATCTTACATTAAAGCAGACCAAAGAGATATAACCATTCAAAACAATGCATGAACTCTGGTTGGATCCTGGGTTTGCGGGGCAGGGGGGAAAGCTCACTGACGGATAAAATTGTATTTGTATGTTGTTTTCACAAACATTTCTTTAATTATTCTTATAGCTTCATGTTTTCAAGCCTAGTTTTTTGTACTCAGTCACAAGACTTAAATCTCCAGCATTCTGGTGACCTTTCTTTTTGGCTGCACGGGGTCTTAGCTGCTGTGCATCTAAGCAAGTGGGGGCTACTCTCTAGTTGCAGTGCTCTGGGCTTCTCACTGCAGTGGCTTCTCCTGTTGCAGAGCTCAGGTTCTAGAGTGTGGGTTCAGCAGTTGTGGCGCACAGGCTTAGTTATTTCACAGCACGTGGAATCTTCCCAGAACAGGGACTGAACCCTGCATTACCCCTGGACCACCAGGAAGTGCTTGGTAACTATTCTTAGGGGACTATTCATACACAAACAGCTCTTACGCCTGCTGCTCTAGCTTGTCTGATTACCAGGATAGTCACGTTACCTACCCTGTAGAGAATTCTCTCCAGCTCATACACTGCTTGCAGGGCCCCAACTTCCAGGACTCTCAGCTGGCACAGTAAGAGGTGAACCACAGCCCGGGGGCAGGTCAGCATGTGACAGTTTAAACAGGAGCCCCGGAGCAAAAGGTAGAGTTTCTGAAGAGAGGGAATAAAAAGAGACAGGATATTAGAAAGTGACAGAGCAGTCAAAGTGATTTTCAACATACATACTTACGGTTTTTGTTTCTATGCCAGCAGTTTACCCTTTTAAGAATTCCACTTTGACCTGTTGCCTTTGAGCCCCCACCTTGCCTGGCCATGGCAGGCTACAGTGCCAGAGCACATGTGCTCGGGCATAACTGGGGTCGTCAGCCCCCTCAGAGGCGGCCCTTTTTTAACCTCGAGTGACAGGGCAGCCCTGGGTTGCTGGGGGTGGGGTATGGGGTAGGGGGAGAATTCCATCTCACTCAATGTACCTGGAAAGTCCTTCTTCACCTTAAGAACTTGATAGATATTCTTCTGTATTTTTCACTTACGGTTTTATTTTAATCCATTAACATTAGAAATTTACTTTGGATCTGAGGTAGGGAACTACCTTTACTTTATTTAAATACTAAATTTAATACTTATTTAAATATTGAAAATTATTTAAATATTTAATATATAAAACATTTAGTATTTAACAAGACATTCCTCTTCCCCTAATACAATTAAGACAAAAATCATGTCCCTGTACACTAATCATCTGAGTAGCTTAAAGTGAATCCCGGAGGCTGAGTTAACTGATGTAAGAAGCTGGAAGTGTCTAAGCAGGACTGGACGGTCATCATTCTCAGCTCAGCGCTGGGCCTTCTGGCGCTCTGTTCCTCCTGCCACTAAGCAAGCGCCTACAAATCCACCTGAAGGCCTCAGAGAGGCCCAGAGAATTCCAAAGTTGTCTATGGCAGTGGTCCCCAACCTTTTTGGCACCAGGAAGTGGTTTCATGGAAGACAATTTTTCCACAGATGATGGGGTGGGAGGTGATGGTTTCTGGATTACATTCATTGTGCAGTTAATTTCTATTGTTATCACATCAGTTCCACTTCAGATCATCAGGTATTAGATCTAGGGGGTTAGGGACTCTTGCTCTATTGCCAGGGAAACCCCACCCACATTTCTGAAAGGCATAAAGCCTCTGAAACAAAAGGGATTGGATCTGAACACTGCTCCCCTTGCTCCTCTTCCTCCGTTCCCTCCCCCTAGCTTTGCATAAAGATAACCCAGCTTTGTCGATTCTCAACAAGAATCAGACTGAAGTTCGTCTAGGCAGGGCTAGAGGCTAAGTCGAATATACCGGCTTTGGCTCCTCCAGGTTTTAAATCTCAAAGTAAAGAGCACTTTCACTCAGAGTGTCTGGAGCTAACCTCCTCCTGAGACACCTGTCCCGGGGCAAGGGCCAGCACTCACAAATCCCACCCGCAGCCCCAAGACCCACGTGGCCGGGTCAGGACTTACATCGAAGAGGAGAGGGTTGTACACGGTGAGCGGGAGGTCGATGTGGCCCAAGTGCCCAGAGCAGTTGGTGAAGTCCTGCACGCAGGTGGAGCACACCTCTTTGGAGTCAGCGGGGCCCAGAGCTAAATCATACAGGCCATTTACCGAGGGGTTCCCCAGGCTGTCCAGGTACCGAGGGTTCGTAATGGACTTCACGCTTAATTTCCTAAGGAGATAAAAACCACCAGGGTAGACTAAGGTTACCCAACTTCTCTGATGTTTCCTCTTCGGCACTTACAAATTCATGCTCTAACATCCAGATCCTTAGCTGCGTGACAGATCCAAAGGGCAGATTTGGTGTCTGCCTTGCTCCTCACTGCAGCTCAGCACTTAGCACACGACAGAGGCTGAATGAAGAAGAGTGAGTGGTAACGTCTCTGAAAGCCAGATTTAGTACAAATCTTGAACTAACTGAGCACACTGGAAGGCTTCATGCTGCTGCTGCTGCTAAGTCGCTTCAGTCGTGTCCGACTCTGTGTGACCCCATAGACGGCAGCCCACCAGGCTCCCGTCTCTGGGATTCTCCAGGCAAGAATACTGGAGTGGGTTGCCATTTCCTTCTCCAATGCATAAAGTGAAAAGTCAAAGTGAAGTCGCTCAGTCGTGTCCAACTCTTAGCGACCTCATGGACTGCAGCCTACCAGGCTCCTCCATCCATGGGATTTTTCAGGCAAGAGTACTGGAGTGGGGTGCCATTGCACGAAGGAGTTAAGTACTCACTACATGACAAATGCTCTATAAGCAGCAAGCTACCCAGTATTTTCCAGTATTCTTGCCTGGAAAATTCCATGGACAGAGGAGACATGGAGGGCTATAGTCCATGGGGTCACAAAAGAGTCTGACATGACCGAGCATGCACGCATGTGTGTGACTTTAACCCTCCGAGACAGGCATTATAATGTGCGTTATTCAGAGGAACAAACAGGCTTAGAGTGGTAAGGTGATTTAATCCAGGTGACACAGCCCAGAAAGGCGGAGGCAGTGTTGAAGGTAGGAGAGAGATGTGGACCAGACTTAATGCCAAAGCCCACGCAGTTCAAAAAAGGAAAAAAGTTAGCACTCAGTCGTGTCCGGCTCTTTGCAATCCTATGGACTATAGCCTGCCCGGCTCCCCTGTCCAGGGGATTTTCCAGGCAAGAATACTGGAGGGGATAGTCATTTCATACTCTAAAAGAAATCCTATACACATTAGCAGTCACTCTCCATCCATCTCTAACCTCCCTCCACCAGTCCTAGGCAGTGACTTACTTACTTTTTGTCTCCAGAGAATTGCCCATCTAGCCATTTCACATAAATGAAATCATGTGATATGTGGTTTCTTATAGCTGGCTTATTATACTTTGCATGCACTTTTAAAAATATTTACATTTATATTTATTTTGGCTGTGCCACTCTTAGTTGTACCACACAGGATCTAATTCCCTGACTGAACCCAGGCCCCCTGCACTGGTAGCACAGAGTCTTGGTCACTGGACCACCAGGGAAGTCCCTGCATATTTTTAAGGCTCATCCACATCATAGCCTGTATCTATACTTTTTTGTTTGTTTGTTTTAATAGCCAAATAATATTCCATTTTGGGCTTCCCAGGTGGCGTTCGTGGTAAAGAATTTGCCTGCCAGTGCAGGTGATATAAGATGTTAGAGTTCAATTCCTGGATCGGGAAGGTTTCCTGGAGTAGGAAATGGCAACCCACTCCAGTATTCTTGCCTAGAGAACCCACGGGCAGAGGAGCCTGGTGGGCTATAGTCCATGTGGCCACAAGGAGCTGGACACGACTGAGAGATTGAGCACATACACAAAGTATTCCATCGTATGGCTATACCACTTTTATTGGCTTACTTTTACACTTTAGCTATTATAAATAATGTTGACAGAAACTTCTATATACAAGTTACTGTGTGAATATATTTTGTCTATTTCTCATGGATATATACCAAGGATTGGAACTGCTGAGTTACATGGTAACTCTATGTTTAACTTTTTTGAGACCCTGCCAGACTGTTTTCCAAAGTGGCTGTACCATTTTACATTCCCAGCAGCAATACACCAAGGCTCTGGGGGGGGGGGTGTGTGTGTGTGTGTGTGTATGTTAGTTGCTTAGTCACATCCGACTCTTTGCAACCCCGAAGACTGCAGCCCACCAGGCCCCTCCGTCCATGGGATTCTCCAGGCAAGAACACTGGAGTGGGTTGCCATTTCCTTCTCCAAAAGGAACTATAGAAAGAAAGAAAGTGAAGTCACTCAGTCATGTCCAACTCTTTGCAACCCCATGGACTGTAGCCTACCAAGCTCCTCCATCCATGGAATTTTCCAGGCAAGAGTACTAGAGTGGGTTGCCATTTCCTTCTCCACACCAAGGCTCTAATTTCTCCAAATTCATGCCAGCATATTTTGTGATCTTTCTGTTTCCAGTCATCTTAGCAGGTATGAGGTAGTACCTCACTGTGGTTTCGATGACTAATGATGGTGAGCATCTCTTCATGTACCTATTGGCCACTGGCATATCCTCTTTGGAGAAACGTTTATTCAAATCCTTTACCTATTTTTTAACTGGGTTATTTGCTTTTTTATTACTGAGTTACAAGACTGCTTTATATATTCTGAACACATGTATTCTATCAGACATATGATTTGCACATACTTTGAGTCCTATCTTTTCACTTTCTTGATGATACTGTTTCCATAGTTTAAAATTTTTTAATGATTTAAACTCACTACTATTACTACTTTCTCCCACTACCTTTAGGCTAAATCATTCTTCACTGGACTTGGAGAAATATTCATCTACATTTCCGTCTCTCATTTTACCTGGAGCTCTAAAACTTAACTGGAATTATAAATAAGAAAAACATTTACTGTGTCAGGCAAACACAAACTAATTAGAATAAGGCAAACACTAATTAGGTCTGGGTGCAAAGCCTTTACCACTAGATCTTCTTTCTATCATGTTCCATAAGTTGGTACTTCACTTCCCTTGCCTGGAGCCTATAATGATGGAAAAAGAGTAGGCAGGTGGGTCTAGCACAGACCTGTGCCAAATGGCAGAAGAACTGTGTCCTGTGCTTTTAAAGACTATACAAAGACCTCACATCCAAAACTGAATGTGTGTTTTTGTCTTCATCCTCAGTCTTTCTACGGTAAGGAACAAAGCACCTCTCTCTAGCCGGGGAAAAGCAGAAAATTACTCTAATTATTGCAGGAATGGGATATAGAGCAAGGGCAACCAGCAAGAATTCCACCAGAGAGAACAGAGTTTAAGATTAACAAACGTGGGTTTCAGGATGACCTTTGCTGCCTCCTAGAGTCAGGAATTTCCTCTCCTATAGCGAGCCTCCCCCTCGCAAATGGTTGTAGTAAAAATGGAGAGGACCAAGAGCTGAACGGATAGCTCCTCCGCCCACCCATGCATGCACTTAACAAATAATGTGGCAGACACACTTTTAGATGCTGGGAAAACAGACAAGAGTCCCTGCGCTCATGGGCTTTACATCCTACTGAAAGCAGGCAGACAAAAACCAAAATTAGTAAGCACATAGTTTATTAGATGGAAGAAAATGCTATGAAGAAAAGTAAGCAGAAAAGGGGGAGGATGATAGAGTGGGCCAATGGTTGGGGGGAATCCATACTGAGAAGCTTATGCTTGAACAAAGGCCTGAAGATGAAGGAGCCGGCCATCACAGGAGGTCACTTTCACAGGAGGAAGAAGCAGGGAGTGCAAAGGTCCTGAGACAGATGTGTGCTTATGGCACTCTAGGAACAGCTAGGAGGCCAGGATGAGTACAGAGGTAAGTTCAGAAAAATAACCAGGGGGCCAGAATGACCTTTTCGGGCCATTTTAAGGACTTGGCTTTTACTCCAAGTGAGCTAGGAAGCTACTAGAAACTAGCACAACAAAAGGTGGCATAATTACTGAAATTTCTCAACCCTAGACTCAAATAGATCAAATGTTAGTAATGGGTATAAATTTACTCATGCAGTTCTCTGAAAACTCTACAACTCACTTGTAAAAAAATCAATTCTATTGCTTTTGAATGAAATAGTATCAATTTATGGCTAGTGATGATACAATTGAATTTCAGAAGCAGCATACTGTTGTAGCCCAGGAGTTATTCATCCAGTCAGTCAATAAGAGTTGAGGATAAAAGAAAGGCCAGTGGAGAGACTAAAATACAAACAAGCACAAAAAGTAACCAAGGAACCATGACACAACTGTACTAGGTGTGGAAAGATTTCAGAAATGAGGGAGGTTGAGCTGCGCCTTCAGTGTAAGAGATGCTCTCCAGGTGCCTCCAGGGAGGGGTGGTGGGGTGAGAGCAGGGAAGTAGACCCCTCTGGCAGAGGGGATAAGGCATGTGGAGGAAACAGCTTGAAGAAAGGTGCAGATGATGAAACCTGATGGCAGTTTATGGAATGTGCAAGTGGTTTATTAGGGTGAAAGAAGGGATGATGTTATACCTAAAATCATCACTGGACTGATCATGGGTAAACCTGTGGGCTAAGCTAAAAAAGTATCATTTACCTGAGGGAAACGGAAAGCCTTTGGAGGATATTACGGGGAATAGCAGCATCATTGCATTTATTTTAACAGCAAGGTAGAAGATGGACTGGAGTGGTGTAAGGGCAGGGAGATGGAAGAAAAAGACAATTCAAACAAGAGATACGGTGTGATGAAAAGGAGGGTAGAGAACAAAGAAATACATAGATGACACACAATAAGAACCCAATAAGCAAATGAGATGTCAGGAGAAATGGGTCTAGAATTACAGCCCTGTCACAAAATAGTGAACATTTTGCACTAGATTAAGGTATACCATTTTGGAGGGTCAAGTTCTCCCTTCCTGTAGGGATAGGAAGAGTTTTTGGAATATGAGTTTAAGATCTCGGTGTAAAATTCAAATAAGATGTCCAACTGCAGCTGAAAAAAACAAGTCTGAAAAATCAGTGAAAGAAATTTGGGTTGGAGATTTAAATTTGAGAATACAGATCATGAAAGTGGTGAAATCGTCTAGGGAGGACATTTTGGAAAAGAAAAGCTATTTGATTAGAATAGAATCTGAAGGAACAGCAAGATTTAAGGAAAAGAGGAATCAGCTAAAGAGCCTGAGATGAATTCGAGTATAAGCCACTGAACGCAAGGACATCGTTCACCAATGTGTCAGGAATGCGGCTCAGACGGTAAAGAATCTACCTGCAATGTAAGAGACCTGGGTTTGAACCCTGGGTCAGGAAGATCCTCAGGAGAAGGGAATGGCAACCCACTCCAGTATTCTTGCCTGGACAACCCCATGGACAGAAGAGCCTGGTGGGCTACAGTTCACATGGTCGCAATAAGTTGAACAGGACTGAGAGACTAACATTTCACTTTTCATGAACACCTAGCTTAGTGCCTGGCAAAAACAGGATGATCAATAAATGTTAGTGGGTTGATAAACTGAGTCAGGAAGGAAACAATACATGTCACAGAAATAGAAGAACCTGAAAATAATAAAGTTCTGTCAAATGCTACGGCGATGAAAAGGAGGACTTAAGAGAGTCTTCTTGATTCAGTATTAATAACTAGGCAGAGAATATAGACGGTCCAACCAAGAAGCTGTCCCATGAATTGAGTCTTGAAGAATAATCATCTTACAGACAAGAGGAGACTCATCATGCGCTTAATAAACTACGTCAGAAACATTACAGTAACTCCACAAACCAGGCTGATTTAACGAGGAGACTGGCGGACGATAACGCTTCCATCTGCGAACCCCTAACCTACCCAAGTGCAAACCAGCAACACCGGGCTCTAGGCAGTCAGTGCTCACTAGCCCAAGACGTTCCCAGAACTATAGGTCCCAGCAGGCCATGCGCTACACAGCAATGGACTCTGAGGAGAAACTGGGCGCAAGACCTGCTGGGAACAGTAGTTTACGGCCCCGAGCCCAAGAGGCTCTTGCATGCTTCCCACCAACTCCTTACTTGAGTTCTTCGGCCGAATACATCCCGAAGGAAATGCCCTGCAGCCGCCGCCAGGGCATGTTCTTTGAGCCCAACATCCTCCAGGTTAGCTCCGAGCTCCTACACCCAGAGAGACGGCCCAGTCACCACTGTTGTAGTTTTCACACCACCTCCGGTCCGCCACCATGTGATTTTAAACTGCGCTTGCGCGCGAGAAAGACTCGCCGTAAGATTTACAGGGACAATATCATTTCCGCTCGAGGTGGGGGGAGGGAGAAAATAATTTCACGACTCTCGCGCGCCCCTTTATTTTGAAAATAATAGAACATATATAAGAAATTAAAATAACCTTTTAGGAAAGATCTTCGAGGGAAATGAGGCCTACTGAGCCTTTAACTTCTGAAGCAAAGTCTTTCAAACCATGAGCTTGTAACCTATTTTATGATTGATTTCTTCTTGTTCCGTCTCAGCCAATAGCCGAGCCATTCCCCGCCCACCTCTCCCGCGTTAAGGTGGAGGGCGTACTTTCCCAGCATACTATGCGAAGGCGCCAAATATGGCGTCCGTGGCGTCCGCAAGGTGGCTGAGGGTCAGCTGTGGGCTTTGCGTACCGCTGACGGCTCGGCGGGCAGGTCCCTGTGGACGGACCCCTAGTAGCAGGTGAGAGAAGCTTGGATAACCCATGAGAAAGAACCGGGATCACCTTGGCTCTTTGTATCCCTTTTCCCCCTTATTGCTGGGGAACTAGATGCGGTGGAGTGGAATGAGCGCGCTCGTGGCCGGGCGACCCGGCAAGCCAGCACGCGGTGCGGCACGTTTTTGAGCAAGGGCTCCAAACGCGCTTTTTAGGGGTGGAGATTTCTTATTTGGCTGGTCTACGCCGGGGTTAGAACTCACAGGAAGATTAGGATTCTTCTCTTGGGGAATCCTGCATCCTAATAAGTGTGGCTATTAATCACTCCATTCCATGTGTTTTTTTAAAAAAGGAAAACTATCCGCCCCTACGCGTTCTCTCCCACCTGGGAGGAACGCGGGAAATCAGGTTTTCCCAGATTAAAGGCCGTTTACGAGTTCCACTGGATGTTGTAGGGATGGTTGACGGAAGAAATTTTCCAAGTGTTCATAAAAACAGGAAAGCCCACAAGATGTGAACACAATCTGAATGAAATCGCTGTGATTGTTAAAACTTGGCACGTGTATCATTTATGTAGTTATTTTTCAATACAAAGCGTTGTGGAAGTATAAAAGCCAGCAATTGCTTGTGAAAGTTGGAAATAACCTAATTTTAGATTGGATGTTTGCATTTCCTTTGCGAGGTGATAGTAGACAAATTCCCTTATGTGTAGACTGGAGCTAGTAGCAGCCATGGAAAAACAGTGAGGAATAAGTGAGTTGTGTAATTTACAGTATACATTTTATATTAAGGCCTTCCCTAAACTCGGCTCACAAAAGAGAAAACGGCTCCACCAGGTAGTGCAGAGGGGTTGATTTAAGAGGACACTGGAGACCAAAACCAGTAAAGGAAGTAATTTTCTATTTTAATCACATCTTGACAATTTTCTGAAGGGTATCAGTGCTGTTTAGGAGGAAAATACTTACAAGATAGTGTATGTAATCTGTGTGATATGTTGACTTAATTTTTTTAACGTGATAACATTTTAAAACTCATTCAGGGGTCAGTGGTTCTATATTTTGGGTTAAAAAAATAATAACAGTTCCAAGTTTATGTTAGGACAAAGGTATTTGGTACATTCCTGAGTGTTGAAGCAAGTGAAATGAAAAACCATGGTGATCTTAGTTTCATAATTTGCTTTAAATATGTTATTTATTAACATTTGATCATTACATCATCATCCATGTATAATCAGGAGCCCATTAAATCATTTCTTTTAGCCCCAGTGTTTTAGATCTTCAGAGTTGAAAGTCCTTTATATTTCAGGTCAGCTGTTAAAATGTTCAAGTACTACTAAATTTTTCCTTTTTTTCCTATGATTTGATTTAATGAGACTGCCTGATTTTGAAAATTGTTGGCCATATTATATCTGTATCTTGTACTTATTTTGTAATGGTTTTGAACTTGTTATTGAGGCCATGTCTTCTCAGCATACCTTGACATGAATTATCCAGTTTGATCCATGATAATTGGAAAATTTTGGCTCAGTTGCACATAGTTGGGGGTGAGCTGGAAAGTTCATTAATGAGTATTAGCTTTAGAGCTTTTATTTATTTATTGCAGATTTTATTCTGGAAGTGCAGCTGTCCCAAAGGATGAAGGAGCTGATACAGCAGGTATATAAAAATGTATTGAAATAATTCCATTTTTATGTTAATGCATTATACTTCTTTATAGTAGTAGTATTGGAAATTGATTTGCTTTTGTTTTATTTTTCACATTAAGGGACTGAAGAAGTAGTCATTCCAAAAAAGAAAACTTGGTGAGTATTCAGCATTCATTCAAAAAGTGGTTAAGTGCTTATGAGAAACATTGTTAGGTAAGAAGCCAGTGACAGGAATGGCAATTGGAGGTAGAGAGTAGTGAGTGAATGGGGAGTGAGATTTACTTAAAAGACCTATCTGAACTAAGTTTGAGTTAATATTTATGTAGTGATGGTCAGTCATGAGTATCATTATTAGAATAATTTCTGTTTTTCTTTCTTAAGGAGGTTTTACATTGTTAGGAGACCCAAAAAAAGAATTATCTTATGGTGTTTAGTAGGTAAATGGTGCAGACTGCAAAATTTAGCTTTTTTAACCCACCGGCTAGATCCTTGAACAAATTGCCTTATACATATTCAACATTTGTTGAATACATAAGAATTAAAACTTACAAAAATTCATATAGTAATGATATTACTGAATGCGTTGAAAGATCTTTCAAAAAACTAGGTCTTTTTTGAGTATGACTTAAGATTCAGACTCATTAAAAAAAAAAAACTCTGTTAAATTAATGACCATTGCCTAAAGGGGATTGGGATAAATTGAACATGCAAAAAGGAAATAAAATTACCACCAATCACCATATTCAAAGACAAGTTACTTAATCTCTCTTTGCCATAGTAGAATGTAGGTAATATACCACCTGCCTCAGAGGATTACATGAGCATTTCAACAGTTACTACCACATAATCAGATCTCAGTAGATGGCAGCTATTATTTTAAAGTTCTGCAGTATAACCTTTTATATATAAGTTGTACGTGGACATTTAGTTTAGTCGTGATTTGTTAGACATACTGTTCTGTACTCTGATTTTAATTCTGAGTGATTACATAGTATTTCATTGTATGGATATATTCAGGTTCATTTTTACCTTCCCTAGTGGCTCAGTGGTAAAGAATCTGCTGCCAGTGCAGGAGGTGTGGGTTCTATCCCTAGGTCGGGAAGATCCCCTCGAGAAGGAAATGGCAGCCCACTCCAGTATTCTTGCCTGGGAAATCCCATAGACAGAGGAGCCTGCAGTCCATGGGGTCACAAAGAGTCAGATACGACCCAGTGAGTAAAACTCGGGCCTGAGAATCAGAACCAAGATCAGAATAGGAATATACATAAGCACGAACGAGGCATTTCTCGAATGGCATTCATGTCCAGTGCGCTTTACCAACTCATTGTGCCTCTTTCCCTTCTGACAACGGTCCCACGGGGAATACAAGAGAGGAAGTGTATTGAGGGTGTGTTCAGATGGCCTACAGTCTAGTTAGAGTGCATATTTTATACTTTATTGCTTCCCTGGTGGCTCAACTGGTAAAAAATCTACCTACAGTGCAGGAGACCTGGGTTCTATCTCTGAATTGAGAAGATCCCCTGGAGATGGGAAAGGCTACCCACTCCAGTATTCTGACCTGGAGAATTCCAGGGACCATATATAGTCCAAGGAGTCCTAAAGAGTGGGACACAACTGAGTGACTTTGACTTTTCTTTATTGAAAACGCAGTTTAACTGTACCTTAAAATGGGTCAGATGATTTTATTGGCATCAGAATCACCTGGGAATTTTGTTTAAAATGCATGTTCCTGCACGTAATTCTTCTGTATAAGCCCCACAAATCTGGAAAACAGTAAGGCGGGGTGGGGTGTGATCATGACCTAACTGTGGTGGTGGGAGACCATGCAGACCAGCCTCTAAAAAATGCTCTTAGAATAGGAGAAATAGGGTAGTTGATATAGAGCCTTAGTTAACAGATTGAGGCCTGTTTATTTATAGCCCATTAAGTAAAGGTTTAAAAGAAGACTATTTCATAACAAATTTTGGTGTCAGTTAATTTTTTTTTTTCTTTTTTAGAACACAGCCTCAGTCACTTACTAACTTACTATCTGCAGCTACTTTTATGCTCCAAAGGCAGAGCTGAGTAGTTGTAACAGAATCCTTATGGCCCATAAAGCCTAAAATATTTACTGTCTGTCCCCTTAGAGAAAAAGTGATTGATAGAGGTTTTCTAATAGAGAGCCTCTGCTTTCCAGGCTCAGGAATTTGTGCTTTTAGATTGAAAAGAAACTATGAAGACTATAAGTTCGTCTTGCCTTATTTGAAACATGAAGCATCTTTTAAGGCTATGATTTCCCAGATCACAAGTGCTGTAGAAGACTTTAACAAATTGTAGAGGGTTATAGTGAGTTTTAATATACAACTGTAACAGGATAGAGTATTCTGAGCACGTCAATCTGTATTGTATAGTTACTTTAGGGAGGGTATGGAGCCCAATTATGATCAGTGCATAGGTGACTGGACTCAATGAAGAAATGGATGTTAAAATTTACCACACTGGCAAGAAGATGTGGAAAATGGATACTCAAAATACATTTGTTGATAGGGCAGTCAACTGGAACAACACACTGGAGAGAAGTTTGGCAGAACCACAGTTTTAAAACGTGCAATACCAATTGGTTAGCCATTCTGGAGGATCACTTGCAAATACACCCAAAGAGACATGGATGAGAGTGCTCTTTACAACTTGGGAATAATAAAGTGAAATGGCCCCAATGCCCATAGTAAGGAGATGGTTAAAAAATTGTTATCATACAATATAACATTTAAAGAAATTAATTAGATTTGCACATAGTAACATGGATAGTGCAAACTTACGGAACACATACCCGGAATGATGACATGTGTTTTTGTTTTGTGTTTTATGGTGGTGTGTGTGTAAAAGTACCCTTTAAAGTTCTGGAAATATAACCACTAAACCTACAGTAGAGGTTAAGTGGGGGCAGGGGGTCACAAAATAACATCAGATAGAATAGTTTTTTTTTTTTTTTTTTTTTTAATTGAAGGATAATTGCCTTACAGAATTTTGTTGTTTTCTGCCAGATATTTTTTTCAGTATAATGTATTCGTTGAGATAATTTTTAAAATAACCTTTAAGAAACTGGTGACTGATTTGAATGTTCTTAGTGTTTTCACTTGCATTTGTTGAGTATACTCACTTGATAAGACTTAAATATGCTAATGAAAGATTTAGTTAGGGAATACTGAGAAAAGAATGTCTTTCTCTTGCTAAAATTACATTAACTGCTATTTTAGAAAATCCAGTAGATATTGTATACATCAGGGAATTAGTTTTGACATGTAAAGTTTTGTAGATGTTTTCTTTTTTTCATATGTCTATTCCCATATATAGCTGAATTGGGAGTCACCAATTTAGATAATAAGGCAGGAATATTACAGAAAGCTGCAGTAAGAATGCAGAGGAAAATGGATAGAATGAAAGATTCAGGGTTAAGAAAGTTTTATGAGGCTGAGGATGGAAATTGCTAGCCCGGGGTGATGTTTATAGAGACCAGGCCAGGGAGGGTAGCAAAGCATAGTAGGAACATGTACTAAGCACCTTTGGTAAAAAGAACTGAACAGTTTTCTCATTTTCTAACTTACTATTCTAGTGATATTATTCTAGAGATCAGAACTGGCTTTACTTAAGACGTGATCTTTGTTAATGGCCAGTCCATTCTGAGAGTAGAGTCACTTGTTAACGTTGTAAGTGTGAGAAGCCCTGATGAGGGTTAACTTGTGATTCTCATTCTTAGGGATAAAGTGGCTGTTCTTCAAGCACTTGCATCCACGGTGCACAGGGTAAGTAGGAATTTCAGGGTTTTGTATCTAATTCAGCTAATAATAAACTTAATGTTCACACTTCTTCTTTATTCACAGTTTAACTGTTGTGGATCTAGAGAGTTTCATAGCACTATCTAGTCCAGACTCTTCATGTGACAAATGAGAAATCTAAAGCTTTTAAAGTGATTAGCTCAGGGCTGCTTAGGATATTAAAACCTTGACTTGGTGCCATGGTTTTTTTCCTCCAGATTCATTGTTTTTATACTATGCCAGTGATTTTTAACCTCCTGAAGAGCTTGTTGAAATACATGTTCCTAGGGAATGGTTGGGTGTGATACTCTAATGCAAGTGACAGAACCACTTTGAGAACAGTGTACCCACCATACTGAAAGAAATTCAGTGATTAAGAATCTGGGTCTTGGGGCCAAATGTTCTGTTTCATCTTTATCACAAAGTTACCTTTTCTCTTGATACGTCAGGGAATTAGTTTTGACATGTAAAATTTCCTACATGTTTTCTTTTTTTTAATGGCTTATATTAATGAACGTTATATCAAACTTACTTTAGAAAAATACATCTGGTTTATAATCTGTTTCCTTATCTGTAAAATGGGTGTTTACTTACAGCACCAAACATTGAGGTTTTGGATAAGAAATAAGTTAGTACACGTGAAAGGGCTTAGGACATCACCTGGCACAAAGGACATGCTCAGTAAATGCTGGCTATTTTATTATTGCTCCAGCTATCTGATTATTTTGTGAGTAAATTCCTCCCTTCACAATTCAAGAATAGGGTCTGTAGTCTTGATAGATAAACTGAAACCATAGTAAATGCCTCAGAAATAGAACTTTCAAGTTCTCTTTTTTTTAAACCACAATATCTGTGGGTTCTCACCCTCCTTGAGGCGGTTGTCACAGATTTCCAGAACGGTTCTTCAATTGTGGGTGTTAAACTTACGGGCCAAATACATCCTGGAAGTTTCTGACGTTGGTTTTAAAATACTGCATCTCCATAGTAGCAAGATACTTAGATTTTCAGTTCACGTATCCATAAATAGGCACTTGAAATGTAAACTCGGGGAAATAGACCTTAGAGATTGTTGTCAGTTTTTCAGTGAGATTGACCCAAGGTGCATTTAAGTCAAAGAAGTTGTAGAATTACATGCACACTTGTCTGATTTGGGCTTGGGCTCTTAAAATCCAGGGGACAATTATTCATTCATTCAGGAACCACACATTCTACCCTTAATGGTGCTTACCAGGTCATCCAAGCCACCATCATCTCTTACTATGTTGGATTAATTACAGCAGTCTCTGTTCTCTTGACTTCCTCAACCCATTAAACAGCCATAGGGACCCTGCTAAAAGGTTGACTCACATCACTCTTCTACTCAGAGCTCAAATGGCTTCTCATTTGTTACAAATGAAACAAAAACTGCAGTCCCTCCCCACCCCAGCTCTGACCACATTTCCTACCATCTTTCTTGTACCTTCCTCTAACCAGGCAGCCTCCTAGCTAATTCTCAGTTTCTTATCAGGCACAGGTCTGCCTCGAGGCTTTAATGCTTCCTCACTTCCTCTGTATAATCATAAGGGATTTGATTTAGGTCATACCTGAATGGTCTAGTGGTTTTCCCTACTTTCTTCAATTTAAGTCTGAATTTGGCAATAAGGAGTTCATGGTCTGAGCCACAGTCAGCTCCTGGTCTTGTTTTTGCTGACTGTATAGAGCTTCCCCATCTTTGGTTGCAAAGAATATAATCAATCTGATTTCGGTATTGACCATCTGGCGATGTCCATGTATAGAGTCTTCTCTTGTGTTGTTGGAAGAGGGTGTTTGTTATGACCAGTGCATTTTCTTGGCAAAACTCTATCAGTCTTTGCCCTGCTTCATTCCGTATTCCAAGGCCAAATTTGCCTGTTACTCCAGGTGTTTCTTGACTTCTACTTTTGCATTCCAGTCCCCTATAATGAAAAGGACATCTTTTTGGGGTGTTAGTTCTAAAAGGTCTTGTAGGTCTTCATAGAACCGTTCAACTTCAGCTTCTTCAGCGTTACTGGTTGGGGCATAGACTTGAATTACTGTGATATTGAATGGTTTGCCTTGGAAACGAACAGAGATCATTCTGTTGTTTTTGAGATTGCATCCAAGTACTGCATTTCGGACTCTTTTGTTGACCATGATGGCCACTCCATTTCTTCTGAGGGATTCGTGCCCACAGTAGTAGATATAATGGTCATCTGAGTTAAATTCACCCATTCCAGTCCATTTCAGTTCGCTGATTCCTAGAATGTCGATATTCATTCTTGCCATCTCTTGTTTGACCACTTCCAGTTTGCCTTGATTCATGGACCTGACATTCCAGGTTCCTCTGCAATATTGCTCTTTACAGCATCAGACCTTGCTTCTATCACCAGTCACATCCACAGCTGGGTGTTCTTTTTGCTTTGGCTCCATCCCTTCATTCTTTCTGGAGTTATTTCTCCACTGATCGCCAGTAGCATATTGGGTACCTACTGACCTGTGGAGTTTCTCTTTCAGTATCCTGTCATTTTGCCTTTTCATACTGTTCATGGGGTTCTCAAGGCAAGAATACTGAAGTGGTTTGCCATTCCCTTCTCCAGTGGACCACATTCTGTCAAATCTCTCCACCATGACCCGCCCGTCTTGGGTGGCCCCACGGGCATGGCTTAGTTTCATTGAGTTAGACAAGGCTGTGGTCCTAGTGTGATTAGACTGACTAGTTTTCTGTGAGTATGGTTTCAGTGTGTCTGCCCTCTGATGCCCTCTTGCAACACCTACCATCTTACTTGGGTTTCTCTTACCTTGGGTGTGGGGTATCTCTTCACGGCTGCTCCAGCAAAGCGCAGCCATTGCTCGTTACCTTGGACAAGGGGTATCTCCTCACCACCGCCCTTCCTGACTTTCAACGTGGGATAGCTCCTCTAGGCCCTCCTGCGCCCACGCAGCCACGGCTCCTTGGAACTATGGAATGAGGTTCGTGACATTGTACAGGAGACAGGGATCAAGACCATTCCCATAGAAAAGAAATGCAAAAAAGCAAAATGGCTGTCTGGGGAGGCCTTACAAATAGCTGTGAAAAGAAGAGAAGCGAAAAGCAAAGGACAAAAGGAAAGATGTAAACATCTGAATGCAGAGTTCCAAAGAATAGCAAGAAGAGATAAGAAAGCCTTCAGTGATCAGTGCAAAGAAATAGAGGAAAACAACAGAATGGGAAAGACTAGGGATCTCTTCAAGAAAATCAGAGATACCAAAAGAACATTTCACGCAAAGATGAGCTTGATAAAGGACAGAAATGGTATAGACCTAACAGAAGCAGAAGATATTAAGAAGAGATGGCAAGAATACACAGAAGAACCGTACAAAAAAGATCTTCACGACCCAGATAATCACGATGGTGTGATCACTGACCTAGAGCCAGACATCCTGGAATGTGAAGTGAAGTGGGCCTTAGAAAGCATCACTACGAACAAAGCTAGTGGAGGTGATGGAATTCCAGTTGAGCTCTTTCATATCCTGAAAGATGATGCTGTGAAAGTGCTGCATTCAATATGCCAGCAAATTTGGAAAACTCAGCAGTGGCCACAGGACTGGAAAAGGTCAGTTTTCATTCCAATCCCAAAGAAAGGCAATGCCAAAGAATGCTCAAACTACCGCACAATTGCACTCATTTCACACGCTAGTAAAGTAATGCTCAAAATTCTCCAAGCCAGGCTTCAGCAATATGTGAACCATGAACTTCCTGATGTTCAAGCTGGTTTTAGAAAAGGCAAAGGAACCAGAGATCAAATTGCCAACATCCGGTGGATCATGGAAAAAGCAAGAGAGTTCCAGAAAAGCATCTATTTCTGCTTTATTGACTATGCCAAAGCCTTTGACTGTGTGGATCACAATAAACTGTGGAAAATTCTAAAAGAGATGAGAATACCAGACCACCTGATCTGCCTCTTGAGAAATTTGTATGCAGGTCAGGAAGCAACAGTTAGAACTGGACATGGAACAACAAACTGGTTCCAAATAGGAAAAGGAGTTCGTCAAGGCTGTATGTTGTCACCCTGTTTATTTAACTTATATGCAGAGTACATCATGAGAAAAGCTGGACTGGAAGAAACACAAGCTGGAATCAAGATTGCCGGGAGAAATATCAATAACCTCAGATATGCAGATGACACCACCCTTATGGCAGAAAGTGAAGAGGAACTCAAAAGGCTCTTGATGAAAGTGAGAGTGAAAAAGTTGGCTTAAAGCTCAACATTCAGAAAACGAAGATCATGGCATCTGGTCCCACCACTTCATGGGAAATAGATGGGGAAACAGTGGAAATGGTGTCAGACTTTATTTTTCTGGGCTCCAAAATCACTGCAGATGGTGACTGCAGCCATGAAATTAAAAGACGCTTACTCCTTGGAAGGAAAGTTATGACCAACCTACATAGCATATTCAAAAGCAGAGACATTACTTTGCCAACAGAGGTCTGTCTAGTCAAGGCTATGGTTTTTCCAGTGGTCGTGTATGGATGTGAGAGTTGGACTGTGAAGAAGGCTGAGCACCAAAGAATTGATGATTTTGAACTGTGGTGTTGGAGAAGAGTCCCTTGGACTGCAAGGAGATCCAACCAGTCCATTCTGAAGGAGATCAGCCCTGGGATTTCTTTGGAAGGCTTGATGCTAAAGCTGAAACTCCAGTACTTTGGCCACCTCATGCGAAGAGTTGACTCATTGGAAAAGACTCTGATGCTGGGAGGGATTGGGGGCAGGAGGAGAAGGGGATGACAGAGGATGAGATGGCTGGATGGCATCACTGACTCGATGGACATGAGTCTGAGTGAACTCCGGGAGTTGGTGATCGACAGGGAGGCCTGGCGTGCTGCGATTCATGGGGTCGCAAAGAGTCGGACACGACTGAGTGACTGATCTGATCTGATCTGATCTGATTTGTTCTGCCTAGTTTATATCTCTCTGAGATAGCCACATAATTTCTGCCTTTATCTCTTTAAGTCTTTTCCTTGAGGTCTTCCTGGACCACACCATATAAAATTGTACGTTTATTTTCTCTGACAGCTTGTCCTCCCTCCCTTTCTTTTCCATAGCAGTTATCACCTTTAAATTTACTATATGTTTTATTTGCTTTGTTTTCTGGAGATTTTATTCCCCACTAGATTGTGAGTTCTGTGGAGGATAGGGTTTTGTTGCTCCCTGGCACATATGAGGTGCTCAGTAAATATTGAATGAGTGAATAAGGCAGGCACTGAACTAAGGCAGTGATGGCTGGGAAAAGGGACCGTGGAGTAGGTAGAGGATTTAAGAAACTGGAGTCAGCCACAAATGATGACAGCTTAGTTGAATGGAAGTAACGGGAGAGGATCTTTGATTTGGATTGCAGCGTGCTTGGTACCCTTCCCTGAAATGGAGACAATAAGAGGGGAGGCAGCTCTGTCAGAGAAGTACAGTTGGGGGTAGATTTGGTGTGAGGCATTTGAGCTACATGGCCAGAGTCAAGGAGGAGTTTCTCAGAAACCATTAAGGGCTTGGAAATCACTGAGGGAGGATAATGTGGGAAACAAATAATAATAAAGTCTACTGAGAGAGGTCCAGTGTGTGACCCAAAACTAGAGGCCCAGACAGGTATTTGATAAAATGGTGGACAGGACAGAGCCAGGCAGCGGTTGGGAATCATGGAGTAATGGTTCAGGGAAGCCATCCTAGAACTGCTTCCTCTGAGTTGTCCTTCATACCCGTCACGTCTTGGTAGAGAGTGGATGCATGCGTGCTAAGTGGTTTCAGTTGTGTCCAACTCTGATCCTATGGACTGTAGCTCGCCAGACTCCTCTGTCCATAGAATTTCCCAGGCAAGAATATTGCCATACCCTCCTCCAGGGGATCTTCTCAACCCAAGGATCAAACCCGTGTCTCTTACTTCTCCTGCGTTGGCAGGCAGGTTCTTTACCACTTTCGCCACCTGTGAAACCCAGAGATCACCTGTGAACCAGATGAAGTGAGCCTCAGAGGAATGTAAAGGGAATGCAGGATTTGAAAGTGGTATCAGGAAGTGAGAGCCCTAAAACGTACTGCTTCCAGGCCCTAGGTCAGAGCATTCTTCTATTAAGAACCACAGGGAAGCTCTCCCCCAGAGAGTCCAGGTGAATACTTCAGGGTGGCAAGGGGACTGTCAGAAGAGATTAGGGATGTAGGTTTGAGTTTTTTCTGTGAAACGAAGTTGCCAGAGGTGCAGAGAAGGGGGCTGTGAAGGAGAGGGGAGGAATAGAGGAAGTAATTTGGGGGCCATTCTAAGAGAGACTGCTGGTGCCAGAGAGTTAATCTTGTTCAGAGTTCTACCTGAAACAACTTAAAGGAACCTTGGGAAACAGGACACTGGAGATGCTGCTGCTGTTCCCACTTCCTGAGAGGGCCCCGTAAATATTATCCTCCATTTGAAGGAGCCTCTTGGGTAGTTAGTGCCATGCATTGAAGGGACACCCTAGTTCAGGAAACTGGTGCCCAGGCTGGTTAATTCAGAGGCTCTTGACTTTGCATTTAAAACAGTGATATCCCTGCTGATAGCAGCCCCTAGTTAAAACCAGTCTGGGGATTTGAGCCAATGTTTGCTTTAAATTGTGCATAACTACAACCAAGTCTCACAGAGCCTAGGGTACAGCGTAGGTGTTAGTGTCTACCAACATACATATTTCTGCTTCTGTGATACATGCAGTTAAAACTTCCACAAGGTCCTCTTAATAAAAGCCTGGCTAAAGAGACTTCTGTGTCTTCTCCACAGGATACCACAGCTGCACCTTATGCATTTCAGGATGATCCTTACCTCATACCGACATCCTCTGTGGAATCTGTGAGTATTTTTAGGTAACTTGGCTAGTATTATGTTTTACCTTGTTGGGGTAACAGGATGACACATAGGACTTATTTTACTTGTAGACACCTTTGAAAAATTCATAGAGGCTGATAGATAAACGGGTAGATTTTCTGATCCTTTTACTACTTTTATCAAAAACTTTTAGACATTGGCTATGGAGAAGGTATTTGGTTTGGATTTTTAGTACTTAGAGATCTTTCCCACTATAGAGCAATTCATTCAGTTTAAATGTATTGTTTTTACACACCTCAAGCGGTATGTAGGATCCAACCTGAAATTGTCACATTCAGCAGAGGTGGATAAATAATAATTAGGTAGTTTAACTTGGAATTCTGTGTATTACAGTGTTCTTTGGGTGGGGCGGGGGAGGGCAGAATAATTCTTGCTGAGGGTGTAACTTTGATCTTAAGTATATGTAATATCAGTTTACGTCTAACTCTTTTTCTTTATACAGCATTCATTTTTGTTGGCAAAGAAGTCCGGAGAGAATGCAGCAAAATTTATTATTAATTCATATCCCAAATATTTTCAGAAAGACATAGCTGAACCTCATATACCGGTAAGGAGAGGTAATTGCAATTTTCAGATAATAACTATGTAAATAAAAACTAAGCTGTCACAACTAACGTTTAAGTAGCCATTTGAATGCCTACAGTATTTGGGTGAAATAATATATTTCACCCAAATAATATTTGGGTCTTTTAATATTTATGATTATCATTGCTCACAGTACTAACCTTTATTATCGTTTTTAAAACTACATGTATTTGCTCTTCGTTTTGTTTTCTTCATTTGGCTTCTGCAACACCGGGCTCTCAGATCTTCACTTCTGACTGCCCTTTCTGGTTCCTTTAGTTGGTTTTCCATCCACTCCTCAAACCTTGGTGTCTTTTTCTCAGGATTCCATACTTGGTCACTCTTTTTTTTCTGACTATAATCTTCCTGCTTCAGTAACCCTTATACTCCATTTGGCATTCTTGTATGTTGGCCTCAATGTCTCTACTTTGGACTCCAGACGCTTTTTTCCCAGCCCCCTCTGTTCTGTGGTCGCGAGGGGCGAGTGTGGAGGGCCTGCTGGGTGTTAGGCATTGCACTTAGTGGGTCCCACAGTGGTCAGCTGAACATGGGCTCTGCCTCTGAGCTAAGTAGCGGAAATAGTAACTCAGACTCAATGTGTCTAAGCTTCCTCTCACATCTCCCTACTTTCTAAGCGCACACACCCAGCCACCCAGACACCCCTATGCTTCTCAAGCGGCAGATCTTGGGGACAAATTAGGACGTTAGTGTGATTGTGTCCATAAAGATTGAAATCCTGAACTAAGACAGTGACAGCAGTGGAATGACCATTTGTTGGGCCTGCTCTCTCCCCCTATGTTTCTGACTAATAGTTACTCTTCTGTGTTTAGTTCACTTCTGCTTGAAGCCTTCCCTGGGTCCCTAAGTATTTGACTAATTTGGTGAGTGAGGTAAAATCAACATACCTTGGTAATACTTAATGTTTACAGTAAAAGAAGTTATCAGGGGTGGAAGGTTTCCATCTTTACAAACTAGGTGTACTGTGGAACCTTCAACCAAGATTGAGAGGAAAGTATGAAGGATGGTTTTAGCAAGGGAAGAATAGTAAGTTCAGCTTGAAATTAGGGAATTTAGTTCAACTAAATTCACTGGGAAAAGTGAAGACTTTTAATCCAATAGGCTTTAGTTCTTCAATATAGGATTCTTCAAATACAGACCAAATATTTATAATTAGGAGCTTTTAAATTCTCTGCCCCAACTTAGGAGATCTCTAAGTAATCTTGTTTTGGTGACTAGAGAGGTAAAGTTAGATTCCTTAAAGAGACATTCATGTTAAAATGATAGGTAGTATCTAATGCATTAAGCATGAATATTATGGTGTGTTAATCAAATACTATGGTGTGCTGTCTTACTCTGTTGTGCTTTCCCATTGACCTGTTTGCACTGACTTTAACCATCTTATTTTCTAGTGTTTAATGCCTGAGTACTTTGAACCTCAGATTGAAGAAATAAGTGAGGCTGCTCTGCAGGAACGAATCAAGCTCAAAAAAGTCAAAGCTTCTGTGGACATATTTGATCAGCTTTTGCAAGCAGGTGACTAAGTTCATTGGAAGCCCCCACGTTCATGTGAAGCTCCCCCAGGAATGTGGGCGTGGAAGTAGGCCACAGTTGTGCGCGTGATCTAGATAGTTGTGAGTACGAGTTACAAGTGCTGTGCTACTCCCTCTGCTTAGTAGCTGTTTTTATATTTTTTATAGTGTAAGAAGTCATATTTCAAGTTCTGCTTTAGTGTCATTTTGGAATCGTGGGTAGGATAGCGTTGTCCTTGCTGGTGTGTTGTCCTCTTGTGTAGGCAGAGAAGTCTTACAGCCATTCTTCCTTAGCTTCTGTTTTTAACATGAGGTTTGTTCATACTGTAGTCACATTTCTTATATTCTTTAAGTATGTTTGAGAGGCATAAAACAGACTAGAAAGAAATATTTAAAAAGGAAAGAACACTAAGCTGCAGGGTCAGAAGCTTGGGTAGGGTCTGGCACTAATTAGCACTGTAGCCTTGAAAAACTCAATTCCTTTAATCCTCTTTTCAAATCCTGTGCCTTTCTGAATTTGATGTGGATGAAGCTCTAGGGATGTAGGTGGCAGGGCGTGTAAGCTACCATGAGATGAGAATATACCTATAGTGGCATGGAAGGTGGAGAAGGCAATGGCATCCCACTCCAGTACTCTTGCCTGGAAAATCCCATGGACAGAGGAGCCTGGTAGGCCGCAGTCCATGGGGTTGCTAAGAGTTGGACATGACTGAGCGACTTCACTTTCCCTTTTCACTTTCATGCATTGGAGAAGGAAATGGCAACCCACTCCAGTGTTCTTGCCTGGAGAATCCCAGGGACGGGGGAGCCTGATGGGCTGCCGTCTATGGGGTCGCACAGAGTTGGACACGACTGAAGCGACGCAGCAGCAGCAGCAGCATGGAAGGTAGCAGCATTGCTTAAGTTTCGGAATCTGGTGTGCTGGTCAGTGGTTTAGGATAAAAATCAGCCGAACATACAAGAGATAGAAACTGGACTGAATCACTCAGTATAGTCTTGAATATGGCAAGAAACATTTTCAGAAAACTTTTAAGAATTTTGGTGTGTAGCCTGTTAAAGCATCAGGTGTACAAATGAATTGCTGATGCAGATTGTCATTTAGGGAGGCTTTTCCCTCTGCTTGTTGAATCTGATAAACATCATTATGTTAAAACTTGTCTTCCTCTGTTTTACACACTGGGATAGGTGCAAGCAGCTGTCCAGTGAACCTTACTGAAGACAGGGTCAGAGCCGTAACACTCAGCTCATTCAGAGTAACGGAATGAGTCAACATACTAGGAGAGGAAGTATAGAACATTTTAATATCAACTCCTAATAAGTGCCAAGCACTTTGTAGGCATTTAATTCTATAACACCTTATGAGTTGGTGTGCTTGTAGTCATTTATAGAGGAAACTGACTGACTGCAAATAATTTTCAGGGTCATACAGCTTTGAGATGCTATGAGGCAATCGGGTTACACTCCATTGCCTGTTTCCCCTCCACTCTGCCATTTTGTCTTTTCTAAAGGCTTTTAAGTTTCCTGATGGGCATTTGTATTATCAGTATTATTTTCTTAAAAAAAATGCAGCTACTTTCTTTTTAAAGCACTAAATTATATTTCATACTTCTTCCTGTTCCCTTTTCTCCCTCTTGATAAGTGTCAAGATGGGAACATAATGTTTGGAGCAGTAATTTTTTAAAGGCTGCTATCTCTAGGCATGTATTTCAGCGAGGGCCTGGATCCAAGCGGAACAGTTCCAGTTGCGTATGTGAAGATGGAACTGGGCCCTGGGGGACTACATGGCAGTCATTTCCAGAGCATTCATTTCAGAGATGATAGGTAGAACTATGAGAGAGTTTCTGTGGGGATATGAGTACAGAGAATAAATGAGCCCAGGGTCGAACTTGACTCTGGTATTTTATCTCTTCTGTCAGACAGCACTGTCAGGGATTGTGTGCTGGTTGCATCACTCCAGATGTTTAAGCTGATGTGGGGTGCAGCTCGTCCTTGGAGAATGGAATCCAATAGACTTTAGTTCTTTGATGTTTCAAAGTTTCTCTCCCCCACCCTTTTTTTCCCCCACCCATAGGAACCACTGTATCTCTGGAAACAACTAACAGTCTCTTGGATTTGTTGTGTTACTATGGAAACCAAGAACCCTCCACTAATTATAATTTCCAACAACATGAACAAACAGAAGAGTTGGTAATGATTTTTTTAAGTTTCTTTTGGTAGTAATTCTTTCTCATTTTAAAGTGAGTTCTTGTGCCTTATGTTAGGGTAGAGATTTGTGCTGAGGTGTGATAGAGCACAGTATGTATGTAGCCTGGACAAAAGGTGATGTGGAGGAAGAGATGGGTTTTAACAATTGTTTTACCCTGGTTCCCTCCTTAAAAGTATTTTGACCTTGCCTGCCACATGCAGAAACCAGTGACCAGAAGTGTTTGGATGGGCCCTTTTGTTGTTGTTCCTCAGAGTGACAGTATGTTGTGTATGGGACAGAGGGGAAAACCCCTGGCCCCAGCCCTCTTGAAAATTCATGCATACGTAGGCAGAGAGGAATAAGCATACTCTCGAAATTAATATTTCTTAATAAACAGTGGGTCTCCTTCTTACCTTCTACCGAATCTTTATTTGCTTTGCTTTTCTGAAATTTCCTCTGCCTTAACTGGTTCTGAGTAGTATAACTCTGAGAATGCTTTCCGTTGTATTCTGTTTTATGTCTGTTGGTGGCGGCTCATTTCAGGAAGAGGCTGAAGAGGGAGATAACATGAAGTCTAAGAAGAAGGCTGGTCATCAGCTTGGAGTTACTTGGAGGTATGTTACAGGATAATTAGAACTTTTATGGATCCGTACGGTTGTGAAATGTTCTTCATCACCCCCTGAAGAAGATACAACCCTGTAGTATTCTAAAATGCAGTTTGTTCTCTGTGTGCAGTGTAAATGTCACCGTTGGTTTTCATATGTGTTTGGACCATTTTTTATTAAATCTTTACCTCCAACCAGGTAGAGGTACAGGACTGGTGTTGATTTCTTTTTTTTCCCCCACCTAACTCCATGTAACCATCCTGGTATGGTTCTTCTGGTAGTTTCATTAGTAGTCCTACCTTGCAGTATACCTCTAATTCTAAAAAGGTTCAGAATTTTTAAAAGTATGTTAGAATACACATATGCCAGAGCGTAGTTCTAAATTAAGACTGCTGGCTAACAGAGATATTCACTACCGAACAAAAGATAAATACCATTTATGTAATGATTCAGAATTCAAATTAACTGAGTAAAACTAAAAGAAAGGTATTTTGTAAGGGTGTCTGGAAAAGGAAAGCTACTATTAATATCAAAATGAATGGAATAAAAAATTAAACTTCTTCAGTAGATACTAATAATTTCCTATAGTGATTAAGAGCAGCGACTTGAGAGTACCATCTGGGCCCAAATCCAGGCTCTATTTTCCAAGATGTGGTGGTAACAGAGAAAATGAAGGTGCAGCATAATTTGTATAACATAGCACATTGACTGACTGAAAGAGCCAGATGATATAAGCTCGAATAGGACAGTGGGTTGCAGGGCACCACATGTCTGTGGTTGCCTCTGGTTAATTATATCCAGTTGAAAGAGGGTGGGGGAACTTGACTGTGTACCCTGCTGTGTAGTTTGCTTTCTGTTTACAATGCTGAGTACATATTACACCTTTCAAGTCCTGGTTCTGCCACTTATCCAGTAAATTTTTGGACAACTTAAGGTCTTTGAGCCTCAGTTTTTCCCATTTTTAAAATGATGGTAACCAGATCTCCTTCTCTGGGTGGGAAGAATTACTTGAAATTATATGCAGAAAATGCCTGGAACATTGCAAGTACTCCACGTGGTAGCTGTTACTGGTTTTATCTGTTCCTGCTGGTTCACGTTTACTCTTGTATGTAGAGCCAGAAACCACGCTGAGAGAATCTTTGCTCTGATGCCTGAGAAAAATGCACATTCTTACTGCACAATGATTCGAGGAATGGTGAAGGTAACATTTGTTCTGGGTAGTTTTATGTTTGGGTCTTTAATTTCTACTGAGTCGGGGTTTCTCAGCCTCAGAACCCTTCACAGCTGGGCCACATAGTTTGTTGTCATTGGGGGTTTCCAGAGCCTTGAAGGATGTTTGGGAACTGCCTCTACCCGCTTCATGCCAGTGATTCATCCTCCCATCCCCCAATTGTGACAGTGTAATTCTCATAGTTGTTTTTTCATTAAAATAAGATACAGTTATTGAAAAAAAAGTATTAGGAAAGTTTTTAAAAATTGAAATCACTGGGTTGAAGTAACAGGAATAGAAACTGTATTATACCATACTGCTCATGTAAAAAGGAAAAACACTATCCATTCTGGTCTATCCTTTTACTTCTGAGAACAGTAGATAATGCAAATATTTATAAAAGACAACTTTTACGGTGTTTAATTTTCATCCTTTCCCTCTTCCAGCACCGAGCTCATACACAGGCATTAAGCATGTACACTGAACTATTAAACAACAGACTCCGTGGTGAGTTGTGTTTGGAGAATTCACCTCTGTCCTTCCTTTCCTTCTCTTGGCTGGGCGTGTGTGCGTGCTCAGTCGTGTCCCAGCTCTGCCGTGGACGTAGCTTGCCAAGCTCCTCTGTCCATGGGATTTCCCAGGCAAGAATACTGAAATTGGTTGCCATTTCCATCTCCAGGGGATCTTCCCAACCCAGGGATTGAACCTGCATCTCCTGCATTGGCTGGTGGATTCTTTGCCTCTGCATCATCTCTGCATTCTTACCTATGCATCATTATATCAGGAGTCTATAAAATCACAGGATTTTACCTTAATGATTTGCTCATTCTTAATCTTCTCCTGTGATGTTGGTGATTGAAGCGAGAGGCCAGAGCCAGAGAGAAGAGTGGTTTTCTAGTTGTGGGACTCATGTGCATGACCACTTGGCCTTTAATCACCAACCCCAAATTTTGTTAAAGTAGTTTTCTTCTTTTATAGCTGATGTGCACACCTTCAATTCATTGATTGAAGCAACAGCATTGGTGGTGAATGCGAAATTTGAAGAAAAGTGGAATAATATATTGGTAAGGAGGAACCCTCACTTTGGCTACTAATAAGCCAAAATATCCTTTGCTGGGACTCCTGAAATGCAGGAGACACAAGTTCAATCCCTGGGTTGGGAAGATCTCCTGGAGAAGGAAATGGCAACCCACTCTAGTATTCTTGCCTGGGAAATGCTATGAACAGGGGAGTCTGGTGGGCTACAGTCCATGGGGTTGCAAGAGTTGTACATGACTCACCTACTACACCACCACCAACCACCATCCTTTGCTCGGAGTGCATGGGGTGGAGAGAGCATTCACTGAGCATGTTTGTGGTGGTCACTGCACTGGGCTCTCCACTTGCAGTGGTCTGTTCACACCCTTCTAGCAACCCTTAGTTTAAGTAGCTGTATCTGACATGTGACCCAAGCATACAGCTAGAGTCCAGGAAGACCAGTTTGCTTATTATATTCATTTATTTCCTTATAATCGTGTGTTTTTTTTTCATTAAAACATTTATTGAAAAAATTACTAGGAAAGTTATTAAAAATTGAAATCACAGGAACGAAGTAACAGGAATAGAAACCACACTATACCATTCATTGTTGTCCAGTCACTCAGTTGTGTCCAACTCGTTGTGGCCTCATGTACTGTGGCCCGCCATGCTCCTCTGCCCATGGGATTCTCCAGGGCAGAATACTAGAGTGGGTTGCTGTTTCCTTCTCCAGGGGATCTTCCCGACCTAGGGATCAAATCCACGTGTCCTTCATTGGCAGCTGGTTTCCTTACCACTGAGCCACCAGGGAAGTGCATACCATACCATACTGCTCACGTAGAAAGGAAAAAACCAATCTGTTCTAGTCTCTTCTTTTGCTTCAGTCTTAGACCCATTAGGCCGCTAAAGACAGTTGGACACGGACATCACATGGGGGTTAGGGTGACTCATTGAAAGGGCCTTCTCTTAGGGGCACTAGATAATTCTTAAATGGGGGGCTTATTTATTAATCTGCTTTAAACATTGGCAGACAGCCCAATTCTTTTAGTTCTGTTTATTGGACAAATTAACCAGGCATTAAAAAAAATAATATTGCTTTTGATTCAACTAGGACCTGCTGAAACAAATGGTTGCACAGAACGTGAAGCCCAATCTACAGACTTTTAACACTATTCTCAAATGTCTCCGAAGATTTTATGCATTTGGAAAATTGCCAGCCTTACAGACCTTCCGGGAAATGAAAGCCATCGGGATAGGTGAGGGGTGTCCTCATGTCCCCGACTGAAGGCAGTGCTGACCTGAGCCTTCAGGTCCAGGTGATCCAAAAAGAGACTAAACTTTTCTGTGCTGTTTACATAATATGGTAGGAATTTCCTTTCCACCATTAAGCACACTTTTTAATTATGTATATTTAATATAATGGGAGCTCTTCTTTATCATCTTTTTCTGTTTATAGCAAATTATACTCTTAGGATTTTAGATACTTTTTAATGGATTTTTTGATTCCTGAGAGAATTGTTCACTTACAGTTGGCTGGTTTTAAAATCTCGTGACATTTTCTGGCATAATTAAGTATTTGAACCCAATTGTATGCTAGTATGTTGTATATTTTTCAGTATTTATGTTATTGAATCAGTTCACTTCAGTATCCTTTAGTGTTCTTAAATGAAACTCACAAGAGTATTGACTGTAATGTTTTAGTGATAGGTATCTGGACTTTCTAAGAGGAATTTGATCTCTATGACACCTTTCCACCTTTACATTAATTATATCAGCTGGGAAATGTCTTTGTTCAGAGGAACGGGATGCATCTTCTATTTATGTAACACCGCTCATGTTTTTACTCACTATACCTCAGTAAGCTATATTTTGTATAGCTGTGTTTGACATTTCTTTTTTTTTTCTTTTTTCTATGTACCTGGTAACGTAAGAACCCTCACTTGCAACATATCATCATATTATTCAGCTGTTTTATCAACATGGTATGTATATCATTATGTTATTTATGTAGAGATTAGGCTAACTTCACTGCTAATGAATTAAGATCGGATAGTTCACAGAATAGCATTGTCTACAGCCCGAGCAAAAAGTTACTGTTGAGGGTAGTGTCATCTTTTTGTCATGTAAAACTTAAGTCGGAGTGGAGGAAGGTCATTAAATGTACTAATGGGCAGTGTATGGTTTTGGCCAGAAGGTACTTGAGTTTGGAATTCCTTTTGCCCTCCAGAACTGTGCTGTCCAATACAGTAGCTACTTAGCCACACATGGCTATTTAATTAAATTCCTTCATAGCATTAGTGCTCAGTAGCCACTTGTGACTGCTGACTGCATCGTCAGTGATGCAATTATAGAACATTTCCGTCTTTGCAGGAAGCTGTTGGATAGTCCTGCTCCACAGTAAACCTTGACATTTTGAAGCCTCATAGGAGAACTTCAAGGCTCCATTTGTTACCTAATTTTAGGTCAGCTGTGCTCTATTGAATGGATTTTGGAGCAAGGCACACCTGAGTTGAAATTTCATCTCTACCATTTACCAGATGTGTGGGAAGGGACTGGCTATCTTACCTGAGTGAAGCCATCACGATGTAATGATGAAATGAATTATGTGTAGTGTCCTGTTCATGCTTGGGAGGCATGTAGTAAGCACTGTAGGTTCTTAGCCATTTGCCCCAACATGAGAAACAACCCTAGGTTTAGAAATGACAGTTCCAGTCTTTCTCTCCTGTAATGGGCTTTTTGTGTGAAAACAACAGAAAATCTTTATTTTGGAAGGGTAGTTTTGCAAAATTCACATTCTCACACATAGGGAAGTAAGAGCAGTTAAATGACTTTATCTTGAAAACAGGTGAACCGTTTCCACAGTAATTTTGTCATTTAAAATTTTACTAAACTTTGGTGGTATTGTACTGCTACTGCTAAGTCACTTTAGTCGTGTCTGACTCTGTGCGACCCCATAGACGGCAGTCCACCAGGCTCCCCCGTCCCTGGGATTCTCCAGGCAAGAACTCTGGAGTGGGTTGCCATTGCCTTCTCCATTGCATGAAAGTGAAAGTGAAGTTGCTCAGTCATGTCCTACTCTTAGTGCCCATGGACTGCAGCCCACCAGGCGCCTCCGCCCATGGGATTTTCCAGGCAAGAGTAGGTATTGTACTAAAACTAAGTAATTCTCACCTTAAAGCGTATTCCACTACAACATCACACATCACCTTGGCTAACTAAAGTCACTGGTGTTTATGCTTCCTAAGTAACACCCAGGGTCATAGGGGCAGGAGTGTCAGTGTGTCTTAGGGATATAAATTGATTGTCTGTAATAATAATTGCTAGGAATTTACCCAAAGGAAAAAGCCTAAAATAATGAAGAGATGATACATATAAAATAGTTTATTAGGACAGTAGAATAATTAGAACTGTAACAAATGCAAACATCCTTGAGGAACTTCAAAAGTACATCTGTGCTGTCACCGAAACTATATTATCACTTGCAGGTGGATAGGTGGGGAAGGGAATAGAAATAAATAATGTGAAATGTTTAACTGGAAACGTCATAGATGCATTTTGATTCTCCAGTTTTCTGTTTCTTGGCTCTCATCCTGGTTATATTTAAAAGGGGCACAAATGTTTATTAGCAAAAAACGTGTTTGTTTTCTAAGTAGGCAGGCTTGGCGAGGGTGTCCGTCTGTCTTCCATTTCAGTGCACGTCCGCCTTGTGAGGAGACTAGGAAGGAGGGGCTGAGTCTGTTGGGAGCGCTGTAGCTGACCAGGCCTTGGGGAGAGCGGCACTCAGCAGAGGGTGCGCTGACTCCTCTCACAGGGATATGCCTGGCCAGCTCCACGGCTTGGGTGGAGGAATGAGAAAGGTGGCCCTAGGACTAGTTCTGCCTACCCCATGGTTGTGCAGGAAGTGGGCTCCTGAGAAAACCCAGTTGCCTTCTTTTTCTGCAGAAAGCCCTTCAAAAGGATCCTCCCTCATCATCTATGATATCATGGATGAAATAACGGGAAAGACGTTTTCTCCAAAGGACCCTGATGACGGTACGTGCAGAAATTGCTGCCGTAAGACAGACAGCCTCTTTTCCTGACTGCCAGGTTATCGAGCCTTATGATGAGGATGGGGTTTGATTTAGTTCGGTCATCTTTGGGTGATTATTCTGAGAAAGCAGAGTGTCAGTGGATTGTGCTGTGTGTTGTTTCTCCTGTGTTTTCATTCATTTAGGTTTGTCCTACACCTTACCAGTTTTGTTGGCAGGATTTTTAATTAATGTTACTGACCTGAAAACATACTTTATGCATAGTAACCAAGGCTCTTCTGAACTTTGATTTTTCAGATATGTTTTTTCAGTCAGCCATGAGGGTTGTAAGTACCATTTCTTGCTTAAAACTTTTTTTTTTCTTTTATCCATTTCCTAAATCCATCATTGGTGGTTGGGAGGACTCTCCGTGATTCTTTCTCTTCCTTACTCTTAACTTGTTTTCATGTCATTAGTCCTAATTTTTTATTCCTCTAAAATCTCTACAAAATCAAAGCATTCCCACCCTGTGCTGATTGTGTTTGTTGTCTTTTTTCATACCTTTCTTCAGATAAGCTTTCAGAGTATTTCATATTTGCCTGTTGGTAACTTATTAGATTGATGGTTATGTCTAATTTTGTTTTTTCAGCTTATCATGCTAATCATAGGGAAAATGTTCAAGCAGTTTCAGAATGAATTTAGCAGTCTTATTCCCTGAGGATAATTGCTTTACAACTTAGTGTGTGTCTTTCCAGCTTCTTTCCTCTGGGTATTCAGACATGCATGTCCACACTCATTTCCATGGTATCTTGTTTGTTGTTGGCAGTATAGTATTTCATAGATGGGAATGACTTCTTGTTGGGTGGGTGTTGGAGTTATTTCATGGGGATTTTTGCCAGTATAGTGATGCTAGAGATAGCACTCCATCTGTCTTATGCATGGCATCCCGAGGGTTTTTGTCTAATACTAAATACGGGTGAATACTAATTACTAGATGAACATTATTTTGTTTTAAATTTCACTGAACTTGGTGATTTGAACCCACCCCCAATTTCTTATAATTCATTTGCTGTCAGTCAGTAAAACGTTAAATCAGTATACGTGTTTCCCCAGGTATCTACTTTCCTGCTTCATATAGTGAGCCACCTTTGGCTGATAAGGATCACTGAGTGATGGTTATTTACTACTTCTACATTTTCAGTGCTCTTCTCTCAGAGATCTAGAACTTGCTTACCAGGTCCATGGCCTTTTAAACACTGGAGACAACCGGAAATTCATTGGCCCCGATCCTCGCCGTAATTTTTATTAGTAAGTGTATTGGAAATGTATCCCTTGCATTAACGGAACACCTGTATGCAACCAGTAGTCAGTTCTGCAGGTGGGAGACTTGGCACTCTTATTGTAGGTCGCATGATCCTGACTTTACCAATACGAGTTATTTGAACACTTGTGAGATTCAGTGGTCAAACTAATTTGTCAATACCTGGTAGCTTCAAACAGTGGTTAAAACTGATTTGTCAGACTGAGGCGTCCACTGTGTATGTTTTAAGCTATTTGTAACTTTAAATCCATGTATCTTTTCCTTCTGCTGTTCTGTACTTATTCTCTCAGTCCTCTCAGACTTTTTGCGACCCCACGGACTGTAGCCCACAGGGCTCCTCTGTCCATGAGGATTCTCCAGGCCAAATACTGGAATGGGTTGCCATGCCCTCCTCCAGGGGATCTGTGCAACCTAGGGATTGAACCCAGGTCTCCTGCATTGCAGGCAGATTCTTTACCCTCTGAGCCACCAGGGAATCCCAAGAATACTAGAGTAGGTAGCCTAACCCTTCTCAAGGGGATCTTGCCAATCCAGGAGTCGAAATGGGGTTTCCTGCATTACAGGCAGATTCTTTACCAGCTGAGCTACCCAGGAAGCAACACCGTCCTATTTTATATTTTTGAATTCATAGCAGAGTGAATCCCTAAAGATTTCATCTTAGCCTCTTTTGTTTTTAAAGATGTTGGAGCCCAAAGAGACTCCTTACATGGGTTTGCTTTTAGGCAGATAAAAACAAGAACGTAAGAAGGCAGCCTGTTCATAGGTGTGTGGTGGTTCTCTTCCACATGTCCAAATCCTCTCCTCACATTGAACACTTGTTGAGTAGTGTCCTCACTCCTCTCCACCACCAGCTGAGAGTGTATGGAGGTGGCATCAGTGACCAGTTGAAGATAAGGAAGTGTCAAACTGGAAAGTCCAGAAAACACAGTTAGCAGCACCTCCTGGGGCATGCACTGACCTGTGTCACTTGAAATTGTAACTTATAAATTGTCTTTAAGTTCTGTGTAATATGTCATTATATGGCTGTGCTGTAATGTAATCATTCCCCTACTAGGTAGGGATTTTAGACTAAACATGTTTTCTTTCTCCATCACAGTTCCAAGTTCTTTAGTTTGCTTTGTCTAATGGAACAAATTGATGTCACCTTGAAGTGGTATAAGGACCTGATACCTTCAGTAAGTGATTCATGACTTAACATTTATCATTGTAGATGTTTGTGGGTGTCTTTGCTGAGTAATACTTAAAAATGTATTTGTATTTTTCTTAACCAGGTCTTCTTTCCCCATTCCCAAACATTAATAGATCTTCTCCAAGCATTGGACGTAGCCAATCGACTAGAAATGATTCCTCAGATCTGGAAAGGTCAGTTTCAGTTTGTGTGTCCCGACCCACCTTACTCTTGTCTTATATTTTGATTCACAAGTGTGTTAATGTGGTTAGGGAAGAAAGCTTCCATTTTTTAACTAAATTAAACTCTGTGGTTGAGGTCTCCTTCAGGGTGACCTGCTCGTGTTTCATGTTGGATTGCATGAGTAACAGTGGGGTGGAAAGGACTTCAGTTGGTTCCTTTGTGACCAGAAAAGGCTGAGTTTTGTGCACTTGTGTTAGTTACATGGGTCACCCGAAAGCTCAACCTGCAAAGCCTGTGCCATTCATTCACTGGACTGTGATGCATCTCTGTGCTTCAGTAGCTAACAGTGATATTGGTGACAGTATGGTTCCTAAGGAACAGCCGTGACTGTGTGTGTGTGTTATGCGTGTAAACTGACTGCAGAAGATGCTGTAGCTCACCCACTAGGTGACTGTGATCGTAAAATCCGTTCCTGTTTGCCTCAAGTTGACATGAGACACTGAGACCATAGCCCTGCCGTCCTGCCTTACAAGACTGCTCTGGTGATAATGTACAAGGACCATTGACAATTCCCATGTGCTATAAAACCATGGGGAGCGGGAGTCTGCTTGAGTGTGGCCCACATGCTGTTAACAGTTGCCCGGGAGCCAGTTACTGGCGCTGGCTTTCACTACTCTTTCGTCCTTTTCCTACGGTGAATCATGCTAGTTTCTAGAATCCTGGCATACATGTCGGCAATGAATTTTCTTATTTTCTTCTCCCTTCCCCCACCCCCTGCCCCAATATGGATGACTGCTGACAGTGGACAAAGGTCAGAGAATGTTGGTTTTACATGGTGGTGATCACGTCTCACTCTGTTCCTTTTTGTTTTAAGATAGTAAAGAATATGGTCATACTTTTCGCAGTGACCTAAAAGAAGAGATTCTGATGCTCATGGCAAGGGATCAGCACCCACCAGAGGTAGGCTTGTTTTGCTTTCATTGTTAGATATACACTAGCCAGCGTATCCTCTAATACTGAGCACCTGGGGAGGGTGATTCCCATGGTTTCATCTACTGTGCAGAATTCTGCCACCTAAACCCAGATTTAAATCTACACATCTGACTTCCCTGGCAGTCCAGTGGTTAAGACTCCGCACTTCCATAAGGGGGGGGCCAAGTTAAGATACTGGATGTGTGTGGTGTGGCTGAAAAGATAAAAAAGATACATCTCAACATACCCAACCAATTAGAATACCCTTCCTTCCTTTTTCTTTCCTTTTTATCTCTAAAGAGAAAACCCATGGTTGGATTTGAAATACATGGCTAAACAAATTATCACATCAATGTCGGGTGCTTTGCCTTTTTTTGTCATTGTTAATATGTATTACTATGTGCTGTACATGCGATGTGTTCAAATGGTAAGATGCAATGCTCAAAAATTTTAATGGTCCTGTGGAGTCTCCTGTTCTTAAATTGTCATAAAACTAGCGAGGCAGTTCTGCTGACTCTCGGGGCCTCTCAGCTGCAGGCGGCATTTGCTGACTGTGCTGCAGACATCAAATCGACTTACGAAAGCCAAGATGCTAGACAGACTGCTTCAGAGTGGCCAGCCAATTCTCTGAACTACATAGCCATCCTCTTCTTAAGGGCTGGGAGAACCCAGGAAGCCTGGTGAGTACACGAAACACCACACATGTAACGAAGCATCTCTAATATGGCTGTGTGATGTGTGGTTTCTCAGGAGACAAACGGGTTTCTGCCCAATGAGGTGTTTTTTGGTTTGGTTTTGTTTTTTTTTAATTTTTTGGTTCTGCTGGGTCTTCACTGCTGCACCCGCTTTTCTCTAGTTGCAGAAAGTGGGGCTCCTCTCTGGTTGTGGTGCACAGGCTTCTCATGGTGCTGGCTTCTTGTTGTGGAGCGTGGGCTCTAGGGCTTCAGTAGTTGTGGCTTCTGGGCTCGCGCACATAAGTTCAGTAGTTGTGATGCACGGGCTTAGTTGTTCCATGGCATGTGGAATCTTTGCACACCAGGGATCAAACCCATGGCTCCTGCATTGGCAGGCAGATTCTTTACCACTGAGCCACCAGGGAAGCCCTGTAATGAGTTTTCTATGAGAACGTCCAAATACTAACTAAAAAGCAAACTTGGGGAAGAAGAATCAATGTGCATGTGTAAGAAAGGGTGTGGTTCAGTGGGCTCAGTCTCTTTATTTTCATTTTCTGTATCTCCAGTCACCTACATAGAACACAATGACCAGAGAATCTTAATTTTGAAAGTGTTTTGGGCATTGATATCTCATTTATGGATGGTTTCCCCACACCCACAGCCCCGGCTTAAAATGTGGGCTGTATACTGGAACTTGAGAAAAGTGACATTTACCAGTATTGACTAAACGTAGCCTTGACTAGAACCCATCATTGGTTTGTGCCACTGTATTCTATTTCTGTGTGTTCCTGTTGGCAGTTCATTCTCATACTCATTTCTAGTGTTTAATTGTGAATGAAGACCTTATGCATATTCATTTTTCCAAAAGCAGAGAAGTCAACAAAGGAGCACTTGGTTGGGGTGGTCATGGTTGCGTGGGTCCACTGTATGTTATTTTGGATGTAAATGTTAGTTCTTAGGGCCAGTGAGGGGGTAGTTGTGTATGGTTGTTTCCAAGAGACGACCTTTTGTTGAACATAAGACTGTCAGTCCAGGGTGTGGGTGTTTGCTCTCTCTAGGAAAAGCTGGTGGAGGCTTGGCTACCTCAACTGGTCTTGACTGGTGGTGAATCACACAACCTGCTGCACAGCTGCTGACCCGTGGTGCTTGGAGTCGTAGACTCGGGCAGGTTGACACATGTTGTGAATCAGGCTGTGATGATTGGCGCAGGGGTACGGACCTCAGCTGATGATGGGAGCTGAGTGTATGTGCTTCTCCTTCGTCCTGCATGTGGCAGGATGCTGGTGAGCACTTACATGAGACTCGTGCCTTAATCTGAGCCTGCTCTTCATAACATCAGCTTAAGACACACTGGACTCACACACAGGATTACAAAAGAGAGAAGAGATTGTACAGTATCTGCCTCCCTCCCTTCCCTCTGCCCACATGATACATTCCCTCCCTGGGGGGGCTGAAGTGATCCTCTAGAGGAGGGTGAACCCCAGCAATTCTCAACGCTCATAACAAAACACATTTGCCTGTGCAGTATGTAATGTCCACACATGAAGTTGAAGAGGGTTGAGGCACCTGGAGTGATTCTTAAGTAGAGACGAGGCTGGGAGCTGGTAGAGCTTACAGATGTACGTCTCCAAGAGCTTCCACTGTAGGTGGAAGGAGGACACTTAGTGTCTGCATCTGGGAGAATAGCTCTGGTCACTTGATTGCCATCTGTTCTATTACTGTTCCTAATCTCTTTCCTATCTCATCTTGAACAGGAAAATGCTGGGGCTTTTCAGGAAACATAATAAGATCCCCAGGTAAGTTCAAGTTAACAGGCCTTCCTGCATACATCCTAGATTAGTCATGTGGGTTTCACTCTTATGGGGTGGGGGGCAGTGTGGAATTTCTCTCAGTGGTGGCAGTTGGGCACTTTTCTGTTAGGCAAGCAAATAGACAACCACTCCCACCATCTAAGGCATCCTGCGGCAAGTGCAGTTTTTTACTCTGTGCTCAGTGATCACAACATGTTGTTGATACACTGTGGATAGGTCCACATGAAGGCATGCTGAATCATGTTGAAGATGGTAACTTTGATGAAGATGTTGAGGATGAAGGCGTGTTGAATTAAGTGTTCATTATCTCATTAGCCCTTTAAACTTCATGTAACTGTCTCCAAAGCTGCTGATCTTTGTAAGATACTAGATTCTGTATGTACTGTGAGGGGTGTAGTTGGCAGATGTTGACATTTTGCCTTTTACAGGAATGAGTTGCTGAATGAGTTTATGGATAGTGCCAAAGCATCCAGCAGCCCTGCCCAGGCCGTTGAGGTTGTTAAGCTGGCAAATTCCTTCAGCTTGCCTATTTGTGAGGGCCTCACCCAGAGGTTAACTGCTGACTTCACCCTCAGCCAAGAACAGAAGTAAGTGGGCTCTTGGGCTCTGTGTCATCACCATGAAGAAAAGTTAAGAGATGGAGCAGCCCATCTATCTGCCCATTCACGTGTCTGTAGCTTTCTACCCCTGAGTTCCCTTTCTTTACACAAAGTCAGGATGTGTTGATTTAATGATACTTTTTGTCATACGAGTCAGGGAGGCCTATCCGTTGACTTACTGGATCTTGTCCTGTGTTGCTGTAGTGCAGCTGTAGAGACCCCCAGCCAAGCCTGAGTTTCAGTGTGACCCTCCTATTTATTTTTCTTACAGGGAAGCCCTGGGAGACCTAACTGCACTGACCAGTGACAGCGAGAGTGACAGTGATAGCGATACCAGCAAAGACAAATAAAATAAAAAGTGGGTGAATCCGGAGCATCTGTGACCAAGCATAGCTGTGCTGACACTGGATTCCTGAGATGTTAATATCTGTAATATGAAGAAAACAGGGTACAGATTTGGCGAACCTTGAAATATAGTTGATACACACTGGCTTATTTGGGTTCACTTCCTCGGCTGAGCCACCTGTGTGAGGGTTACCCTGTGAACAGAAGCAGCGCCACTGTTCTCACCTCTGTGCACACACTGTGAGGTGTGCAGCTCGTTTGAGCACACCTGCAGCAGGCGTCTTGTCAGCTGACGTCAGCGCCATTTGCCCTCCCCTGCCATGGACTGTACCCTTTGTTGGCTGATGCTATGACGATGGCACTTCCTCCAATTCACAGAAAGAGTCTAAAGGAAGATTTTGTGCAGTTTCATCACATTGATACTGGGTCAGTAGTATCCCAAGTTCAGGCATCTGAGAACTGAACAATCACAGGGCTTTAGGCTGCACAGCTGGGAAGATGAAAGCTGTAAATAAATATTGTAACTAAGGTATGCACGTGTGCGTTTGCCTTCTTTCTGCACGCCCCCGTCTCCCAGTAGGCTTGGGGCTTACACAAGTGTGTCCTCTCTTTCTCTGAGCGTGCTGGCACCTTCTTCAAGTATGCTGTGCTTCCAGTGATCTGAATGAAGGCTTGTGAAAAGAGGACTGAAGTGTTTCCTTGACATGATTGCCTGTTGCTGGTAATCAAATCATCATGTAAGTGTACCTGGTCATGATGCAAAGCTGTTTTACTGCTGGTAACAGGACCTGCTATGAGACAGCAGTCATTAGTGTGGACGGGTGACGCAAGGTTTATGGAGTCATTTCGATCTTAGTGGTGGAGTGGCAGTATACCAGAGAAATGGGCTTATTTCTTTGAGATAAGGCAGTGTGCTAGAGCAAGGGATGCTGAAATGAAAGGTACGCAAAGGAGGGTGGGAGGTGCTGAAGGAGTCTCCAGCCTGGCCCAGGAAGGAGACTTACCTGTTAAAGAATGCTGTCTAGCTGACCTGCCCAACCACGGGCTTTACAAAAGATTTTAGAAAGAAGGTCAAACCCAAGAACAGTTTTATCGAGCTCAAAAAGACTTGAGGGACTTCCCTGGTGGTAGAGTGATTAAAAATCCACCTGCCAATTCAGAGGACATGGGTTTGATCCCTGGTCCAGAAGATTCCACATGCGGCTGAGCCACTAAGCCTGTGCACCACATACTGGGCCTGGGAGCTGGAGCTAGAGAGTAGCTGCTGCTATCCACAACTAGAGAAGACCCTCCAGCAGCAACGAAGAACTAGCACACCCAAAATTCACCCCAACCCAGGCCAAAACAAGTCTACTGGATTCCCAAATCAAAGGACATTAGATGCCATGCAGACTTGAATGTAACAGTCATTAGCTGGTATCAGTTCAGTTGCTCATTTGTGTTCAACTCTGCAGCATGCCATAGACTGTAGCACACCAGGTTTCCCTGTCCATCACCAACTCCCAGAGTTTACCCAAATTGATGCCATCCAACCATCTCATCCTCTGTACCCTTCTCCAGCCTTCAATCTTTCCCAGCATCAGAGTCTTTTTAGACGAGTCAGCTCTTTGCATCAGGTGGCCAAACTACTGGAGTTTCAGCTTCAACATCAGTTCTTCCAATGAACACCCACAACTGATCTCCTTTAGGATGGACTGGTTGGGTTTCCTTGCAGTCCAAGGGACTCTCAAGAGTCTTCTCCCAACATGACAGTTCAAAAGCATCAATTCTGGGGAGGAGGAGCCAAGATGGCGGAGGAGTAGGACGGGGAGAACACTTTCTCCCCCACAAATTCATCAAAAGAGCATTTAAACGTTGAGTAAATTCCACAAAACAACTTCTGAATGCCGGCAGAGGACATCAGGCACCCAGAAAAGCAATCCAACTCTTCGAAAGGAGGTAGGAAAAAATATAAAAGACAAAAAAAGAGACAAAAGAGGGAGGGACGGAGTTCCGTCCCGGGAAGGGAGTCTTAAAAAAAGAGAAGTTTCCAAACACCAGGAAACCTTCTCACTGCCAAATCTGTGCCGAGCTTTGGAAGCACAGAGGGCAACATAACAGGAAGAAAAAAATAATAATTAAAACTCGAAGATTGCGAGTCCTACGGTAACTCCCCCAGCGGAGAAGCAGCGCAGACGCCTGCACGCACCATTAGCAAGCGGGGGCTGGGCAGGGAGGCGCAGCTGCATCACTTAGAGTAAGAATCTGGCCTGAATGCCCTGAGCACTACCTGAGCGAAATAATTTGGGCTAGCAAACCAGACTGTGAGATATCTACCACGCGAAAAGCCAGCCCCAACCTAAGACACCGCCAGGCCCGCGCACGGAACAAAGAATTGAACAGAGATAGCCGGCTGCAGACCTTCCCCCTCCGGTGACAGGCAGCCAGAGCCGGAAGGGGGCAATCGCAGCCCCAGAGAGACATTATCTATAAAACTGTAAGCAGGCTTCTTTGCTAACTAAAACTTTTTGGGGGTCTGGACGGTTAACATCTTCCTGAGAAGGTGCGCCGGTTTTACACCCAGATAACCGAGTGGCGGGGAGGCAATAAGTCGCAGCATTGGCGCTCGCCAAACACCTCATCACTTGAGCTGCTCGGACCTGGGAAGAGCACAAAACTCAGGCCCAACTGAGTCTGCGCCTCTGAGGACTACCCGAGTGCCTGAACCTGAGCGGCTTGGACCTGGGAGGTACATGCAACCCAGGGCCAGCCTCGGATTGTTCCCAGCGGAACAACCTAGAGCCCGAGCAGTGTGGGCAGGGAGGCTACACGCGCCGTGAGCGGGGGCAGACCTAGTGTGGCTGAGGCATTGCGAGCACATGCCAGTGTCATTTGTTTGCAGCATCCCTCCCTCCCTCCCCACAGCGCGACTGAACAAAGAGAAGAAATACAGCTCCACCCATCAGAACACCGACACAAGCTTCCCTAACCAGGAAACCTTGACAAGCCACCTGTACAAACCCACACACAGCGAGGAAAAGCCATAATAAAGAGAACTCCACAAACTACCAGAATACAGAAAGGACACCCCAAACTCAGCTATTTAAACAAGATGAAGAAACAGAGGAATAGCCAGCAGATAAAGGAACAGGATAAATGCCCACCAAACCAAACAAAAGAGGAAGAGATAGGGAATCTACCTAATAAAGAATTCCGAATAATGATAGTGAAATTGATCCAAAATCTTGAAATTAAAATGGAATCACAGATAAATAGCTTGGAGACAAGGATTGAGAAGATGCAAGAAAGGTTTAACAAGGACCTAGAAGAAATAAAAAAGAGTCAATATATAATGAATAATGCAATAAATGAAATTAAAAACACTCTGGAGGCAACAAATAGTAGAATAACAGAGGCAGAAGATAGGATTAGTGAATTAGAAGATAGAATGGTAGAAATAAATGAATCAGAGAGAATAAAAGAAAAACGAATTAAAAGAAATGAGGACAATCTCAGAGACCTCCAGGACAATATTAAACGCTACAACATTCGAATCATAGGGGTTCCAGAAGAAGAAGACAAAAAGAAAGACCATGAGAAAATACTTGAGGAGATAATAGTTGAAAACTTCCCTAAACTGGGGAAGGAAATAATCACCCAAGTCCAAGAAACCCAGAGAATCCCAAACAGGATAAACCCAAGGCGAAACACCCCAAGACACATATTAATCAAATTAACAAAGATCAAACACAAAGAACAAATATTAAAAGCAGCAAGGGAAAAACAACAAATAACACACAAGGGAATTCCCATAAGGATAACAGCTGATCTTTCAATAGAAACTCTTCAAGCCAGGAGGGAATGGCAAGACATGCTTAAAATGATGAAAGAAAATAACCTACAGCCCAGATTATTGTATCCAGCAAGGATTTCATTCAAGTATGAAGGAGAAATCAAAAGCTTCTCAGACAAGCAAAAGCTGAGAGAATTCTGCACCACCAAACCAGCTCTCCAACAAATACTAAAGGATATTCTCTAGACAGGAAACACAAAAATGGTGTATAAATTCGAACCCCAAACAATAAAGTAAATGGCAACGGGATCATACTTATCAGTAATTACCTTAAACGTAAATGGGTGAATGCCCCAACCAAAAGACAAAGACTGGCTGAATGGATACAAAAACAAGACCCCTACATATGTTGTCTACAGGAGACCCACCTCAAAACAGGGGACACATACAGACTGAAAGTGAAGGGCTGGAAAAAGATTTTCCATGCAAATAGGGACCAAAAGAAAGCAGGAGTAGCAATACTCATATCAGATAAAATAGACTTTAAAACAAAGGCTGTGAAAAGAGACAAAGAAGGTCACTACATAATGATCAAAGGATCAATCCAAGAAGAAGATATAACAATTATAAATATATATGCACCCAACACGGGAGCACCGCAGTATGTAAGACAAATGCTAACAAGTATGAAAGGAGAAATTAACAATAACACAATAATAGTGGGAGACTTTAATACCCCACTCACACCTATGGATAGATCAACTAAACAGAAAATTAACAAGGAAACACAAACTTTAAATGATACAATAGACCAGTTAGACCTAACTGATATCTATAGGACATTCCATCCCAAAACAATGAATTTCACCTTTTTCTCAAGCGCACATGGAACCTTCTCCAGGATAGATCACATCCTGGGCCATAAAGCTAGCCTTGGTAAATTCAAAAAAATAGAAATCATTCCAAGCATGTTTTCTGACCACAATGCAGTAAGATTAGATCTCAATTACAGGAGAAAAACTATTAAAAATTCCAGCATATGGAGGATGAACAACACCCTGCTGAATAACCAACAAGTCACAGAAGAAATCAAAAAAGAAATCAAAATTTGCACAGAAACGAATGAAAATGAAAACACAACAACCCAAAACCTGTGGGACACAGTAAAAGCAGTCCTAAGGGGAAAGTTTATAGCAATACAGGCACACCTCAAGAAACAAGAAAAAAGTCAAATAAATAACCTAACTCTACACCTAAAGCAACTAGAAAAGGAAGAAACGAAGAACCCCAGGGTCAGTAGAAGGAAAGAAATCTTAAAAATTAGAGCAGAAATAAATGCAAAAGAAACAAAAGAGACCATAGCAAAAACCAACAAAGCCAAAAGCTGGTTCTTTGAAAGGATAAATAAAATTGATAAACCATTAGCCAGACTCATCAAGAAACAAAGGGAGAAAAATCAAATCAATAAAATTAGAAACGAAAATGGAGAGATCACAACAGACAACACAGAAATACAAAGGATTATAAGAGACTATTATCAACAATTATATGCCAATAAAATGGACAACAAGGAAGAAATGGACAAATTCTTAGAAAAGTACCACTTTCCAAAACTCGACCAGGAAGAAATAGAAAACCTTAACAGACCCATCACAAGCACGGAAATTGAAACTGTAATCAAAAATCTTCCAGCAAACAAAAGCCCAGGTCCAGACGGCTTCACAGCTGAATTCTACCAAAAATTTAGAGAAGAGCTAACACCTATCCTGCTCAAACTCTTCCAGAAAATTGCAGAGGAAGGTAAACTTCCAAACTCATTCTATGAGGCCACCATCACCCTAATACCAAAACCTGACAAAGATCCCACAAAAAAAGAAAACTACAGGCCAATATCACTGATGAACATAGATGCAAAAATCCTAAACAAAATTCTAGCAATCAGAATTCAACAACACATTAAAAAGATCATACACCATGACCAAGTGGGCTTTATCCCAGGGACGCAAGGATTCTTCAATATCCGCAAATCAATCAATGTAATACACCACATTAACAAATTGAAAAACAAAAACCATAGGATTATCTCAATAGATGCAGAGAAAGCCTTTGACAAAATTCAACACCCATTTATGATAAAAACTCTCCAGAAAGCAGGAATAGAAGGAACATACCTCAACATAATAAAAGCTATATATGACAAACCTACAGCAAACATTATCCTCAATGGTGAAAAATTGAAAGCATTTCCTCTAAAGTCAGGAACAAGACAAGGGTGCCCACTTTCACCATTACTATTCAACATAGTTTTGGAAGTTTTGGCCACAGCAATCAGAGCAGAAAAAGAAATAAAAGGAATCCAAATTGGAAAAGAAGAAGTAAAACTCTCACTATTTGCAGATGACATGATCCTCTACATAGAAAACCCTAAAGACTCCACCAGAAAATTACTAGAACTAATCAATGATTATAGTAAAGTTGCAGGATATAAAATCAACACACAGAAATCCCTTGCATTCCTATACACTAATAATGAGAAAACAGAAAGAGAAATTAAGAAAACAATTCCATTCACCATTGCAACGAAAAGAATAAAATACTTAGGAATATATCTACCTAAAGAAACTAAAGACCTATATACAGAAAACTATAAAACACTGGTGAAAGAAATCAAAGAGGACACTAATAGATGGAGAAATATACCATGTTCATGGATTGGAAGAATCAATATAGTGAAAATGAGTATACTACCCAAAGCAATTTATAGATTCAATGCAATCCCTATCAAGCTACCAACAGTATTCTTCACAGAGCTAGAACAAATAATTACACAATTTGTATGGAAATACAAAAAACCTCGAATAGCCAAAGCGATCTTGAAAAAGAAAAATGGAACTGGAGGAATCAACCTACCTGACTTCAGGCTCTACTACAAAGCCACAGTTATCAAGACAGTATGGTACTGGCACAAAGACAGAAATATAGATCAATGGAACAAAATAGAAAGCCCAGAGATAAATCCACGCACATATGGACACCTTATCTTTGACAAAGGAGGCAAGAATACACAATGGATTAAAGACAATCTCTTTAACAAGTGGTGCTGGGAAATCTGGTCAACCACTTGTAAAAGAATGAAACTAGAACACTTTCTAACACCATATACAAAACTAAACTCAAAATGGATTAAAGATCTCAACGTAAGACCAGAAACTATAAAACTCCTAGAGGAGAACATAGGCAAAACACTCTCTGACATACATCACAGCAGGATCCTCTATGACCCACCTCCCAGAATATTGGAAATAAAAGCAAAAATAAACAAATGGGACCTAATTAAACTTAAAAGCTTCTGCACATCAAAGGAAACTATTAGCAAGGTGAAAAGACAGCCTTCAGAATGGGAGAAAATAATAGCAAATGAAGCAACCGACAAACAACTAATCTCAAAAATATACAAGCAACTCCTCCAGCTCAACTCCAGAAAAATAAATGACCCAATCAAAAAATGGGCCAAAGATCTAAATAGACATTTCTCCAAAGAAGACATACAGATGGCTAACAAACACATGAAAAGATGCTCAACATCACTCATTATCAGAGAAATGCAAATAAAAACCACTATGAGATATCATTTCACACCAGTCAGAATGGCTGCGACCCAAAAGTCTACAAATAATAAATGCTGGAGAGGGTGTGGAGAAAAGGGAACCCTCTTACACTGTTGGTGGGAATGCAAACTAGTACAGCCACTATGGAGAACAGTGTGGAGATTCCTTAAAAAACTGGAAATAGAACTGCCTTATGATCCAGCAATCCCAATGCTGGGCATACACACTGAGGAAACCAGAAGGGAAAGAGACACGTGTACCCCAATGTTCATCGCAGCACTGTTTATAATAGCCAGGACATGGAAGCAACCTAGATGTCCATCAGCAGATGAATGGATAAGAAAGCTGTGGTACATATACACAATGGAGTATTACTCAGCCATTAAAAAGAATACATTTGAATCAGTTCTAATGAGGTGGATGAAACTGGAGCCTATTATACAGAGTGAAGTAAGCCAGAAGGAAAAACATCAATACAGTATACTAACGCATATATATGGAATTTAGAAAGATGGTAACGATAACCCTGTATACGAGACAGCAAAAGAGACACTGATGTATAGAACAGGCTTATGGACTCTGTGGGAAAGGGAGAGGGTGGGAAGATTTGGGAGAATGGCATTGAAACATGTGAAATGTCATGTATGAAACGAGATGCCAGTCCAGGTTCAATGCATGATGCTGGATGCTTGGGGCTGGTGCACTGGGACGACCCAGAGGGATGGTATGGGGAGGGAGGAGGGAGGAGGGTTCAGGATGGGGAACATATGTATACCTGTGGTGGAAAAAAAAAAATTTAAAAAGTAAAGATAGAAAATGCTTAATACACATAATTATTTTATGTAGGGATGTTTTGATATAATTTAACCTCTCACATTTAAGTAAAATTGCATGTATTATGTGTTCTTAACAAAAAAAAAAAAATAAACTCATGTTAGGGGAGATTTTGGAGATACTTCTAATACATTAAGTGAAAAAGTAATATGTATAACTGTATCTATTGAATGATATAAATTGCAGATGGATAGATAGGTGTACACTCATGTATATTTTCAAAATACAGAAGGATGTATATCATACTGTCAGCAGCAATTGTCTCTGGATAGTAGGGCTATGGGTAGCTTTTATTTCTTTATGAGTTTTTGTATGTAATATCTGAGATATATTACAGCTTTTCTTCTTTAGACTTCTTTGTAAGTACAAGATTTTTAATAAATGTTTCTTTCATATGCAGAAAAAAAAAAAAAAAGCATCAATTCTTCAGTGCTCAGCCTTCTTCACAGTCCAACTCTCACATCCATACATGAGCACTGGAAAAACCATAGCCTTGACTAGACGGACCTTTGTTAGCAAAGTAATGTCTCTGCTTTTCAGTATGCTGTCTAGGTTGGTCATAACTTTCCTGCCAAGGAGTAAGCATCTTTTAATTTCATGGCTGCAGTCACCATCTGCAGTGATTTTGGAGCCCAGAAAAATAAATTCTGACACTGTTTCCACTGTTTCTCCATCTATTTGCCATGAAGTGATGGGGCCAGATGCCATGATCTTAGTTTTCTGAATGTTGAGCTTTAAGCCAACTTTTTCACTCTCCTCTTTCATAAAAAGGCTCTTTAGTTCTTCACTTTCTGCCATAAGGGTGGTGTCATCTGCCTATCTGAGGTTATTGATATTTCTCCCGGCAATCTTGATCCCAGCTTGTGCTTCATCTAGCCCAGCATTTCTCATGATGTACTCTGCATGTAAGTTAAATAAATGATGGAAAAGTAGATGTTGTTCTGGAACTCTTGCTTTTTTGATGATCCAGCTGATGTTGGCAATTTGATATCTGATTCCTCTGCCTTTTCTAAATCCAGCTTGAAAATCTGGAAGTTCATGGTTCACATACTGTTGAAGCCTGGCCTGGGGAATTTTGAGCATTACTTCACTAGTGTGTGAGATAAGTGCAACTGTGCAGTAGATTGAGCATTCTTTGGCATTGCCTTTGGAATTGGAATGAAAACTGACCTCTTCCAGTCCTGTGGCCACTGCTGAATTTTCCAGATTTGCTGGCATATTGAGTGTAGCACCTTCATAGCATCATCTTTTACGATTTGAAATAGCTCAACTGGAATTCCATCACCTCCACTAGCTTTTTTCATAGGATGCTTCCTAAGGCCCACTTGACTTCACATTCCAGGATGTCTGGCTCTAGGTGAGTGATCACACCATCGTGGTTATGTGGGTCCTGAAGATCTTTTTTGTATAGTTTTTCTCTGTATTCTTGCCACCTCTTCTTAATATTTTCTGCTGCTGTTAGGTCCATACCATTTCTGTCCTTAATTGTGCCCATCTTTGCATGAAATGTTCCCTTGGTATCTCTGATTTTCTTGAAGAGATCTCTAGTCTTTCCCATTCTATTGTTTTCCTCTGTTTCTTTGCACTGATCACTGAGGAAGCCTTTATTTCTCCTCACTATTCTTTGGAACTTTGTATTCACATGCTTGTATCTTTCCTTTTCTCCTTTGCCTTTTGCTTCTCAGCTATTTGTAAGGCCTCATCAGACCACCATTTTGCCTTTTTTGCATTTCTTTTTCTTGATGATGGTCTTGATCACTGCATCCTGTACAATGTCATGAACCTCTGTCCATTGTTCTTCACACACTCTATCAGATCTAATCCCTTGAATCTATTTGTCACTTCCACTGTATAATCATATGGGATTTGATTTAGGTCAAACCTGAATGGTCTCATGGTTTTCCCTACTTTCTTCAATTTAAGTCTGAATTTGGCAATAAGGAAGAGTTCATCATCTGAGCCACAGTCAGTTTCTGGTCTTTTTTTGTTTTGTTTTGTTTTTTTGCTGACTGTATAAAGCTGCTCCATCTCCAGCTGCAAAGAATATAATCAATCTGATTTCAGTATTGACCATCTGGTGATATCCATGTGTAGAGTCTTCTCTTGTGTTGTTGGAAGAGGGTGTTTGCTATGACCAGTGCATTCTCTTGGCAAAACTCTTAGCCTTTGACCTGCTTCATTTTGTACCCAAGGCCAAATTTGCCTGTTACTCCAGGTATTTCTTGACTTCTTTTGCATTGCAGTCCCCTATAATGAAAAGGACATCTTTTTTGGGTGTTAGTTCTAGAAGGTCTTGTAGGTCTTCATAGAACTGTTCGACTTCAACTTCTTCAGCATTACCGGTCAGGGCACAGATTACTGTGGATTACTGTGATATTGAATGGTTTTCCTTGGAAACGAGTAGAGAACATTCTGTCGTTTTTGAGATTGCATCCAAGTACTGAATTTTGGACTCTTTTGTTGACTATGAGGGCTACTCCATTTCTTCCTGCCCACAATAGTAGATATAATGGTCATCTGAGTTAAATTCACCCATTCCAGTCCATTTTAGTTTACTGATTCCTAAAATGTCATGTTCACTCTTGCCATCTCTTGTTTGACCACTTCCAATTTGCCTTGATTCATGGACCTAACGCTCCAGGTTCCTATGCAATATTGCTCTTTACAGCATCGGACTTTACTTCCATCACCCATCACATCCACAACTGGGTGTTGTTTTTGCTTTGGCTCCCTTTTCATTCTTTCTGGAGTTATTTCTCTATTCTTCTCCAGTGGCATATTGGGCCCCTACCAACCTGGGGAGTTCATCTTTCAGTGTCATACCTTTTTGCCTTTTCATACTGTTCATTTAACAATCATCAGCTGGTATACTCCTGCAGAAATATATAATCAATTGTCTCCTTTTTTCATGATTTCCAGGTATGTTGCTCAGATTAAAATGCTCCTTCAATAACCGGTTTATGAACAGATGCCTCCACAAAATTATGATTTTGGAAAAAAATGTTGACAGTAATTTCATGAAATGAAAAATAAAAGATAAAACATTTGTTAATGCTTACCCACTAGGAAATTGTTCTAGTCCTCAGAGAAGCAAGGTAAGCAAGTTCTCTGGGTTTTACAGCAATCCAGTTTAAATCCCTTTAAGATTCCAGGCTCACCACCCCACGTCATTTGGAGAGATTCACAGTCCACACACCAAACAGGAGCAAGGGCAGCTATTAGGGTGTCAGAACTCAGAGCCAGGAACGCATCTGAGGGCTGTGGCATTAATTTGTGGGTAGAGAAGAGACCAACATTTCTCTAATGCCACAGACCAGAACAGAGTGCATCACAAGTAGAAAAGAGGGACTTCCCTGGTAGTCCAGTAGCTAAGATGCCACGTTCCCAATGCAAAGAGCCCGGATTCGATCCTGGGTCAGGAAATAAGATCCCATGTGCCCCAACTAAGAGTTTGCATGACACAATTAAAGATCCCACGTGTCACAACCAAGACCTGGTGCAGCCAAATAAACGATGCTAACAATAAAAAAGGAGTGGTTCCAGAAACTGTTTCAGGTACACATGCACGTAAGGGTGTGTGTGAATGTATTGTGCCCCAGTGTGAAACACAGTTTTTCCCTGTGGTAGCAAAGTTTGGGTTACACACTATTTCTAGTGCCTTCAAATCACTGGAATGATATATTTCCAATTACAAATATAGTGCCATTTTGGCTTATCTATATAACCCAACTCACAGCCTAGAAACAGCACCCAGGAGTTCCTACTTCTGCTGTTGCTGCTGCTTAAGGAAATTTTCTATATACACAACAAACCAGAAATGGTACTTTTTGAAACGGGATAAGCTACTCAGTTTTCATCTTTTTATTTTATTCAGTTTGCTCCAAGGGCAAAATCAATAGTAATAGTGATCACAAACATTATTTTGACTGGCTCACAAGCCTGATCAGTAAAACCTGAAAAACAGAAAATGTTACACAAGTTGCAAATAAAATACTCCTGGAGTTGACTGACATGATAGCAAGTGGAAATAATATAAATGCAACAGGTGTTAACATTTGGAACAGTACTTGTAACCTTCTCACTTCTAGACAATTCTAAGACCCTGTTGCAAACCCTTCAGGTATTACTGCCGATTTCCTCTGATATAGAACATGACTTTACGGGACTCTTCCTAGGCCTTCCTGCTGTTGCACTTGAGTGGTCCCTATCCCCACAGCACTGGCATATGCTGTCAGAATCTCCACTATCTGCCTGGTTTCCAGGGTCACACGGGCTTCCTTCAGCCAGCCCTGGGCTGCTCGTCTGGACTCCCCCTTCAGCTGATTGACGAACTTTGCTGCCAGCTCCAGGTCGCCGTGCTCAAGGCAATAGGAGGCGTATGACAGGAGCGTAAATGTATCTGCATCCTCGGGGCAGAGCTCTGCTGGCGGCTTCAGCTGCTGAGGGGGGAACAGGAGCAGGGACTGTAAGTAGGAGAGGAAGTACTGGTATAAGCTATTTCTGGTCTCATCAATCATGGCTACCCTGCGGGCCAGTTTCTGGACGGCATAGAAACGGACTCTAAGGGTCTCTTCACTGTACACCCCACGGGTCAGGGACTCTGGAGGGAGGGCTGCGGTTAGCGCCTGGGCAAATTCACTATCAGAGCAGCTGGCTCGGATGGCCTCAACCGCACTGCCCAGGGGAACTGTGGGCAGGTCTGCAGACGCCGTCTTCATGCGGTACCTCAGGGCCTCCACTGAGAGCCAGAGCTGGTGCACTTTTCGGGCCTCCTCCTCAGCAACTGCATGACCTACAAAAAAAGACAGACTGTTTTCCCCACTTGACTACAAGTCCTTCTCATACAAGCAGAGAACTGATACACCTCAATAAGCTGAGTCCACAAAAGGGGAAGATGGGGCTGGACAGAGCCTCTGCCTCGCCCATCCCACCACTTGCTTCTGGCGCAGTTTTTCCTAGCCAGCCTCTTCACATGAGGCCACCAGGCACGACATACTTGGCTGAGGACTTGGTGGTGGGGGGCGGTTTTTGTACACAAATTTTCATCACAACTTTATTTGTAATCACTGGAAACAACCCAATGTCCATCAGTGGTTGAGGACTCGTTTTGACTACAACCCTGGAGGGAGTAGGGCAGATGGATATACACAGGTGAGTCTCCCTTCCCTCTCCCTGTGACATCTGGGACAGTGGATGGTATCTAATTCAGATATGTTTATCTCCAGAAATGTTTTGAGAAAGAGACGTACCTCTTAATCTAGGCTAAGACTTCTACTAAGGCCATAAGAAACTTCCTGCAAAGGAATGGAAGGCTACTGGATCCTGAAATTTTATGAGTACTCAGTTTGTTCTACTAATCTGACAAAAAAAAGGTTCCATCACACCCCAAAGAAGCCCATTTCATTAATAACACCTTCACTATCAGGACATTTCCCTCTCAGTGCGGCCCATGGAGGCCTCAGTATAACTACTGTCCATCTGGTGCGTGGAACAGCAAATCACCCCCAGCTAACCCTGTGACAGCAGGGCTGGACATGGGTCAGCAGAGCCTTGAGGGTGAGCATGCCACAACACTGACCTTTTCTCCACTTGGTGTGTGGGACACAACCAAAGTGTATAGGGTAAACTGCCATGTAAATGGTGACCTCATGCTGGTCACATGAGTATAACTGCAAGGTATTTTAGGTTTAAGTTTTAGATTCCTTAAGTTTGAGGCTTCCCTGATGGCTCAGATGGTAAAGAATTTGCCTGCAATGCGGGAATCCTGAGTGCAATCCCTGGGTCAGGAAGATCCCCTGGAGGAGGGCATAGCAACCCACTCTAGTATTCTTGCCGGAGAGTCCGTGAACAGATGAGTCTGGTAGGCTACAGGCCATGGGGTCACAAAGAACTGGACATGACCCAGTGACCAACACTTTAAGTTCCCTCTCACAGCACTGTAATCCAAACTTAACCAAATCTGACGCTAATTTTCTAAGAAATGAATACAACTTATTAGAGTGATTTTAGCATCTTCATTCCCTAATGTCAATGCAGGTACACCATTATCCTCATAACAAGAATTTACTCTAAGAAGTAGGGCTGAATGAAGTCAGCTGTAAGAGGTTCCACGTGCTTACTCTGAACAGCCTGCTCGATTCCTCTCAGTCTGGCATAGGCAGTGTTTATATCCAGAGTAAAGTTGTCAACCTGCTCCTGGCTGAGCCGACGAAACTGTAATTCTTGTTCAGCAAGTTTCTCAGACAGGTCCTGAAAGTATAAATAGTTGACAAAAAAAGTGATGCTACCTCCATGTATGTCACTTATTGGGTCACTAAGTCTTCCAACAACTGCTATGTTCAAAAGCAAAGACGGCCTTTATCTCAAAACAGGTGTCATGAAACTCCTACATTGTGTGTCAAGTTTCAAAAATTTCTTAAAATTTATATCTGATGTTTAATTTTAATCTTCTACAAATTTACTGGTGGAACCTAATATTAAGAGGAGGAAGACCAGAAGGAAGAAGTCTATTAAAATGAGAAAATGACAACTTTAGAAAATAAGGTAACTATATAGCCACCCATATTTACATTCAATTCAGTATCTTCTTCTTTGAGTTCATTTTTTTCTCAGAAAAATACACAACAAATAGAATTTAAAGTAATATACCTTTTCCTATCAGCATAAATTTCAATTTTCCAGAAGCTTTCCTTACTTAGAAAACCTCATTCCCTTCTTGTGAGACAAGATAATAAGTTAATGTATTATAAACGGCCTGAGTAGAAACTCATTATAAAAGGTATCCTCATGATTTGCTGTATTTCCAAACTTCACCTCTCTCGGATGTTTCCTCAGATAAAAATCTGAGAACTACTACGTAATCCACAGAGTTTGTAGAGATAAAGCAGGAAATACATGTCTCAAGTATCACTACCTGCATACCTGAAATCCCTGTACCAACACTCCTTAAAGCTCTGAAGTCTCCAAATGACTAGGACATAGATATAAAACACTTATCTGATCAGTAACACACAGGTACACCTTAATGCAAGAAGGAGCAGATTTGCAAATATACAAAAGCCCACCACTTCACCCACCCACCCCCCAACCAGGACTTCCCTGGTGGTCCAGTGGTTAAGAATCTGCCTTGCAATGCTGGGCACTAGGGTTTGATCCCTGGTCAGGGAACCAAGATCCCACATGCTGAGGAGCAACTAAATCTGCTCGCCACAACTACTGATCCTGCGCAGCACAACTAGAGTCTGTGAGCCTCACAAAGATCCCACATGCTTCAACTAAGACCCAACGCAGCGAAATCAATGAATATTTACATGACAAAAAAGCTCCCCCTTCCCCTGCACTCCACGATGGGTACCATTAGAAACTTTGCTCCATGCTTCCACACCTCATATGAAAGGACGTGGAGACATTAGATGAAAGCAGAGACTATTTATAACATAAATGGGAAAAGAAGGTTGAAGAGGAGACAATGCTTTACAACAGGTCCTCACCTGCTCAAACTCATACTTCAGTTCCTGCTCTTGGACCCTAAGGACGTCTCGTAAGTGATCAGTGTGGGCAGCAGCCTGCCGGCGAAGCTGGGTTCTCATTTCATTCTCCATGGCGTCTCTGACTTCCTCTACCTGTGAAGTCAAGCACAGTAATGAGGAGTTCTCAAATCTGCACAATTGCTTAAGCAAATGAGAAAGACCAGTAACCACGATGATGGCAACTTCTTGGTCTGGAACCCCTATGATTGGCCGTGAATGTGAACACACTCTATACTTCGAATGCTAATATGAATCAGAAAGCTAAGTGTGAAAAAGCGACTCATATAAGGTCACACAGCTATGTCATATGGCTATAGCAAAATCAGATTCAAACAGGGGCTTCTTTGATCCCTCCCTCAAACTTGGGTTTCTTCCATATCACCAGGCTGTCTCCGAAACAAACACTGTCATTTCCTGAATCACAAACTCCCCTGGGAATTAAGAAATCTAAGCTCATAGAAAAAACAACTATAAAGATTTGAGATCAAACACAGCTTCACTGCAACTATGTGTGTGCCCTCAGCAAAATTATTCATCTTCTGTCTCCATTTTCTCCTCTGTGAATAATAATGCCTACCATGCAGAAGTGTTAAGAAAATTAACAAATATCTGGCAGTTATTGAACACAATCTCTCTCAACAAAGAAAGCTGCTCTGAAACTGCTGATTTTCATATGAATTTAGATTCACACAGGCCAAATCAAGGCAAAACTGAAAAGTCTATCAAGTCTGGCTTAATAATTAGACATGGATCATGCTACAAATTACTTAACACTAATTACCTGGAATTCATAACTTTTCTCAGAAACAATACAGTTAATAAATGAATCCATTCAGTCAATTGATAAATATTTATGAAGTACCAGTCCTGTGCCAGGTACTGCCCACTATAAGCGTGAATGAAATGGTGCTCAAGGTAGACAAACTTCTCGCACTATTGCCAAGGTATATATTTCAAGAGAGGAATGAGATACTTGTTAAGAAAATAAATAGGGCAATAGATGAAAAAGTAATACAGAGGCTCTACTTTAGAGGGAAGGGAACAGGAATGGGCTGTTGTTGGTCAGTCACTCAGTCGTGTCCAACTCTTTGCAGCCCCATGGACTGCAGCACACCAGGCCTCCCTGTTCATTACCAACTCCCGGAGTTTGCTCAAACTCATGTTCATTGAGTTGGTGATGCCATCCAACCATCTCATCCTCTACTACCCTCTTCTCCTTCTGCCTTCAAAAAGATGTAGTCAAGGCACCAAAACAACATCAATAAAAACACTCAGGGAACCTGCGAAATAAAACAAGTAAGGGAAGCCTGGCTCACAGCAAACAGGAATGAGATCAAGGGCTTTCCAGGTATAAGTTATGAATTTGGATTTTATATTAAATGCAGTGGGCAGTCAGTGGAGAATTTGCAGCAGCACAGTGTCTGATGAGAATATATTTTATAAATAAAGACCATCTGCCTGTGTAAACAAAGAAAGATAGGTATGCAAACGGGAACCACCTGTCAAGAAGACAATGTAGACTAAGGTGGTGGTAACTGAAAGAGAAACTAGTGGAGAGTTTGGGGATTTACTCTTGATGCAGAGCTTGGTAGACTCTCAATGGCCTGAATGTGAAAGTTGATGGAGGAACAACTAACTGAGCACGATTTCTAGCTTGATTAACTGAGTGCATGGAGATTTGTTTAGAGAAAAACAAGCTGAGGGGCTGGAAAACAGGTTGCACAGAATCAAGAAATTTGTTTTGAACATGAAATGACTACTGAAAATCCAGCTGGGAGTCATCAAGTCAGCCCAAGAAACCACAGCAGAGGTCAGAGCCTGCAAAATAAATGTCAGTGACATTGGCCACAGGACTAGCTAAGAGCACCTGGAGGCAGCAAGATGGATAAAAGGTTTCAGGACAATGTAAATGCACGCTGATATTTGAAAGGCTGAGCAACAGAGGCCAAAGAGTGTCAGCAAGGTGGGGGAAGGGCCGGCAGAGTGTGGTATCTGGCCGTCTAAGGAAGAAAGCACTTTTAGGAGTAAGTGGTCAGAGAATACCCGAAGGTAGAATGAGTAGCGAGGTTCCTAATCAGTCAGTAGACACCTCTTTAATACACAATGTGCACAGGCAGAAGACCACAGCTATTTCATCCATGCTTAACTACCAACCACTCAGAGACACTCAGAGAAAAATATTCTCAGAATCCAACAGGGACTTCTGGGCTTCCCAGGTAGCTCAGTGGTAAAGAACCTGCCTGCCAATGCACGAGACATGGTTCAATCTCTGGATTGGGGAGATCCCCTGGAGAAGGAAAAGGCAACCCACTCCAGTATTCTTGCCTAGGAAAGCCCATGGACAGAGGAGCCTGGCAGGCTATAGTTCCTGGGGTCCCAAGAGCGGGACACAACTGAGTGACTAAACAACAGAGACTCTTTCAACACTGCTTAAGGGGCTGAAAGGCTCCACTGGGAAAAGACAAGCTAGATAATCCGGGATGCTAGCAGCTCATTACTTTCTGGCACTTCTGCATCTGCTCAACATAAAGGCTTGCTGTTAGACTCATCCTTTCCTAGAAGTTCTGACAAGAACAAGGGCAGATGCTCCATTCAAAGATGGGCTGGCCTAATTGACAGCTAGTATTCTGAAGTCAGTGACTGCTGCTATTATTTTCGAGAGGTAGATAATCAAGCTAGATTCACATAAATATTGGTTAACTTTACTCATTTCTTTACCTTTCTGTCCTGTTCAGCCTGTATCTCACTTCTGTGATGCTCTAATGCTTTTGCTACTGCAGAGTCAAATGCCCGCTTTTCCTCCAGCTTCTGTTTCTCCAAGGCTAAGGCAATGTGCTGCTTCTCTGTGGCTTTCTGTTCGGCCAGTGCTCTGTTCAGCTGGTCAATGCGGCGATGCGCATGAGCAATCAGGGCATTCAGGTCATCGGCAGACAGCTTGTCAGCTAAACCAAACCACATGAAAATGTCAATGATGCCACCCAAATCGTACATCCAAGTAACTTGCCTCAACTGACTGCAATTTAATTTTCACAGCTAGAAAGAAAAGATAAGAGGAGCTGACATTTCACAAGAGATACAGAGGTTGCAGTGTAATCAGAAATGCACAGCTCATGTCCAACAACTGGATATTTCCAATTCCAAGTAAAACTGTTCAGGGAGGCCTTCAAGTATAGAACCACTTTTTTTTTTTCCAGTAACCCAAATTAGTAGTACTTCCAATCTAAACTAATTATAAACTGGCTTTATAACTCAATGTGATTTTGCCTCTCAGGACAAGCTTACATACACAATCATTTTCTTTCAAGCATAACAGGAATCCAAATAAAGATTCTTTTCTGCTAAAACTTGACTCAAATTCAAATTCTCTCAGACTTTTCCCTAATCAGAACTTTGTACTTTTTCTTACACAGGTAATATAATCCACGACAGTAATCTGCAGCCAGAGCTGTCCATCAGAACCATTTTTAGAGCTTTTCAAAATAATTATATTCAGATTCTGACTCTCTTTTTTTTCTTTCCCAATCTCACACTCCACAAGTGTTCTGAGATATTACCACAGGTTAACAATTACGGCTGTAACAGCAAAATAAAGACTATGGGAAATCCTATATGACAAATGACGCAATTCCACAATTAAGTAAATCAAGAAGCAAAAAAAGAATAAGAGATTTATAGACCAAATTCAATATGTGTAGCTCCTTTAGATATTGATTTGATCAAAAAGAACTAAAAAAAACTCATTCTAGAAAGTGGGCTATTTGAACTCTGAAGCAACTTTGATAACACAAAGAATTATTGTTGAGTGTGACAATGGTTTGGTGATAACAGTAAAATATACAGAAAGTTTTTACAAGTGAAAGAATATGATATTTGGGATTTGCTTCAACATAAGCTGGGGGAATAAATGAGACAAAACCAGCCAGGTGTTGGTAATTGCTAAAGTTGGGAGACGGGTCCACAGGAGTTCATTACAATTTTCTTCTTCCTTTTTAATGTTTGAAATTTTATAAAATAAAAACTTAAAAATATATATCTTCACATACATCACATCTACAGGTTTCCGATCACATGGTAAAAACGTTTTTGTTCCTGAGAACATATGGATGACAAAAATATCCAAATTAGATTTATGGCAAGCAACATAATTCTATTTTATATTAATTTTGATAGTTTAGTATGAGAATCACAGGCAAAATAAAGACTTGAGCCTTTTTAAGACTTAAAACACAAGTCTTTAAACATAAAATGCATGTAACTACTCACCTAGGTCAGAAATACCTACAAAGGAAAAGAACAACGGTTTGAGAAAAAGAAAGTACATGTATCAGTTATTAATCATTGTACAGAAATATCCAAAAGACAACAAGAAGGAACCAGAAGCCAGTAGTAGAAAAAGCACATTTTAGTACTGAAAAGCAAAATGATGAGTGTATTTCCTTAAAAAGTTTTAAAGGATCATAAAACAGTATAAATCAAGGTAAATTCTAACATTTCAGAAAATCAGAGAGTGAATGACACTGAAAGTAGTTTTGGTTTCTGGGGACTCATCTCTTTTCATGAAGCAACAACTAAATTTTTACACAGAACTACAATTCTCGTTTATTCCCCCACTTCACATTAGCTTGCAGGTTATTTCAGGAAGTCACAGTCCATTAAGTCAACCACTTAATCTGGTTCTCAACCAAAGAAACAGGGAGCTGACCCAGTGCTGCAGAAGAACAGGCAAAGATGGACAAGATAAATAGTTCTGTCTCAACCTATTACCAGACTGAACTCTGTATATTTCTCCACTTAATCCTTTCATAAAAATCCTGATTTTATTTTCTGCTTTGACGAGAAACTGCTATCTCCCTCTTAGGTGAATCAACCACATGAAAAAAAAACTAACTTCATATCTGTTATTTTTTGACAGCCTTGATTCTACTTCTTGCCATTAAATCGTTCTGGTTGGCCCTGATGCCGTTAAAATCCCTGCACTGGCATTATTACCTGAGCTACTCAGACCAGCCTTGGTTCTGTGATGCAACTTCAACACCTTCACCCCAGAGAGGCCTGTATCACTAGTTCTTCAAATGCTACCTGACATTCAGTTTCTAAAAGACATTGGCCTTTAGGAAGTTCTATTTTGATTTTGTTGAGACTCCAGATCTCTGTGATTTTAGTCACACAGCGCTTCATGCAGATGTGACTACTCCCTGCAGTTACAATGTGTAATTGTTTAGCCACCAAATTCCCTGCAATCTGAGCAATTTGCAAGCTGAAGGCCACACAGCCTGAACTTCCCTTTTCACCTAATGTCCCAGGTGAGTTCTCAATCAAGGCTGTCACAGAGCAGTTACAAGGTATGCCTTAAGTAATTCATTATGAATATTTTTAAAGTGCCAAAGGTTTTCAATAATTTTATATATAATAGGCAAATAGAGTCAAGGTTAAAATGTCACTTCACTCACTAAGATTCCAAATTACACTGGCTGGAATTTGTGTTCACCATTGCTAAACAGGGTGTGTCACCTGTCACAGGTATGGCTGAAATAAAATGCTGAAAACACTATACTGCACATGAGATGAAATATGCATGCCAGAGGGGTTTAGACTAGAGAATGGAGCCGATAAGTTTAGATCTGATGATCAGTTGTTTTTAAAAAAAAAAAAGAAACTGAAAAAGTAAAATACCAACACTTCAGTTGCACTTACTCATCCCCTTCCACCCCGGCAAGACTTCTGGAGTAATACTGTCCAGCTCTCGTTTAAAGTCTTCCCGGGCTTGGACCACGAGCTCATGATACTGAGACACGACCTTAGCCTCAGATTGAGCTGCCTGAACCTGAACAAATACAAGGGGTATGTGGTTAAAATGAACAAGAAATACCATAAACACTCCAAAAAATATGTCATATTCATGTATTTATTTACATTTGGTTGTAAATATATAAGTAATACATAGAAAGAAATCTAAAGGTCAGAGAAAGGAATATAAGTGTTGTCTTTGTTTCCATCTAATTCTGTTCAAATGCCATGGATAAGCCCTTTCCCATCTCCTTACTCCATTGTCCCTCTTTCTCTGGGTCATGGAAAAACTAACCACACAGATCAGAAGTGCAGACAAAAGAGATGCTACAAAATGGAAATTTCCATAAGCGGTAATGACCATGAGCAAACACTTACCTATTATAAAATGTATCAAGAATACTGAACAATTCACTTCATGTCCAAAGCAAGTTTCTAAAATTAGTAACAACTAATATTCTTTTCCAGGGGAAGGGAGAAAGATGACAGGAACCTTAATATTTTCCTGAATTCTTAAAAACCCCTTGACAAAAGAACTACATTAAAAAATAAAAAATACTTATAAAAGACCTGAAAAACACACCTTTTGGACCACATTATCCAGATCAATGATCATGTTGTGAAGCTTCCCCTCTGCAGCGGTTATATGAGATTTGGCCCCAGCAACCTCTTCTTTCTTTGCATTTTCAATTACACTTTTCATCTTCTCTAACTCTTCTCTGGAAACCAATAAAACAAAGGTTTAGTATTAATCCTTGCCAACTTTATTAAAAAAATTGAAATCAATACAAGTTACAATTAAGTCTATGAAACATTTAATTTGAAACAACTACTCAATGCTTTTTCACACTCAATATTGAGGCAGAGAAGTTTTCCTCACCAATTGAAAACACCTCGGTTTTTTACCACCTCAAGTTAGATTTAAAGAGTGGACCAGATGAGTAGCATGGTGTACAGGAAAAGACATAGGCTTCAGAACCCAGCAGACCTGGATTTAGCTCCCAGACCGCCTCTCCTTTGTTGCTCACTCTGGCATAGGGATTAGAAGTAATTCAATAGCAGTGTCTTGCACAGTACCTGCTACTGTGCTATTGAGAGCCCTCAATAAATGGTAGCTTTTGCAAGGATTAGGTTGACTCCCTTGCCAATGAGAGCTTGAGGAAGATAAAGGCAAGGGAGCAAACTGAAGAGCTCACTGAGCATAGAGCTGGGTCTTCAGGAGCCCTCTCGATTCAGGCTGGATGGACTATAATCTACAACCCACAAACACAGAACTCAGAGCCCTGACTCATGGTCTACTGATGTGATGAACATCATGCTGTCAATCTCCTAAAAGACATGCTGGCTTTATCAGAAAGCTTCCCTTTCTCTACCAATTATAAATATTATGTTAAGACAACAAAATTCTGAATGACAAATAACAGTTCCATAATGTTGATGAGAACCCATTTTCAAATATTAGGTTCCTATTGACAGAGATTGAACTTATATTTGGTTTGCTTGCTTGATTCTAGTTTTAGCCAACTTTCAGGAATCAAGGTCAAGGTAACATAAAACTAGACCTATTATATGCTAACTACTTTGGTAGTTAAGGCAAAGAGAGTGTGACACACTCCTTAAATTCTGATAAAACTGCTCAAGCCGTCCCAGAAAAACCTTGAAATAATGGCAGAATCTCTGTAAACTATAGACATATCACCTAAGTAATATGCAAAGAAAATACAAAATTGTTTATCTAAGTTTCTGCCAAATTTATTTTGGCCAGATTATGTATTTTATTCTCTCTTTTCCTTTTAAATTTTCATGTTCCTAATACCAAAATATAGTACAGGTGGAGAAGGGAAGGGTTTCTCCTCTTTCTATGTAGACAGTACAAAGAAAACAGAGCCAAAAGAAAGCCACCAGGAGGCCCTAATTACTTGTCAAAGTCCATGAGTAATTACTTGGCTTTGAGAAGGGCATCAGCAGCCTCATCTACTGCCTTTCTGCGTTCCTTCAACGCGCCCTCCACTGTGCGCCACTGAGCTGACTTCTTGTCACCTGCAATCTAAACAAAAAGCTTTAGTTACGAACACGTGAATAACTACTAGTACTGTCACAATAACATGACTAAATACAGAAAGTCAAAGGTTAAAAAAGTATACCTAACATTTCTCCCAAACAGGAACTCTTAATCTAATGTTCATGAAAGGTTCAAAGAAGTCCATGAATCATCTCCCATCAACCAGCCCCCCAAAACTGTAAGCGTGTGTTCCAGTGCACAAGTATGCTCTAAAGAGAGAGAATATTTTTGCTAGATTCTCAAAAGGAGATATGAAGCAGAAAAGATGAATAAGAACAACAACTTGTCATGAACTGTCTGCGGATTAAATCTTTCTTCAACGAAGCACCAGTACTTAAAGTTTTCTTACTTGGAGGTCTACTGAAATATTAGTAAGTATAATAGAAAGTTTACACACTTGTGGGGTCTCTACTTCCCCAAAACATTACCCACAAGAATGACTCTATCCATAATCTTTAAGGAGAAAATCAAGTCTTGTCAAGAACCCCACTCCACCTTGAGCTGGTTTTACACAATGTGGACTTTATATAATGTCTCCCTTGGAAATTCCTTTGGCAGGTTCAAAATTTTTTGCTCCAGCATTGGAACTAACTGCCACCTTCTTCAGCTGAGCAGAGCTGGCTCATATTTACGGCTTATATCATACCAAAAATAAAAACCACCTCTAGCAGAATAATCACACTCTGTGCAGCAAGATGCTCACACAAGACTGTGTGAGAACCCTTGCAACTGAAGGTGTGGCACAGATGAGTCCAGCTTCCATCCTCCCCCTCACTCTGTATCATATAAACAATGAGCAGGATGCTATTTGCAACTGTTTGAACTCTTTAAAACTACTTTTAAAATTAGTTATTAACTATTTTAAATGACTTTCTTTCTCCCTTTCCTTTGCCAAGTAGATATAGGTTAAAGTAGTATATTATGTTTAGATATGACAAAACCACCTTAGGGCTTATCTTCAAAGTACAGCTGACCCTTTAACAACACAGGTCTAAATTGCATGGGACCACTTATATGAAGATCTTTTTTTAGCAGAGCACTACACAATCCACAGCTGGCTCAATCCTCAGATGCAGAAGGGCCAATTATGAGACGAGCATCCCTGAATTGTGGTATCCCTGGCTGATACTGGACCCAACGCCCTGTACATACTGACGGGTGACTATACACTATACCAGGACCTTTGTGAAAAACAGGAACATATTAAATTACCAGAAAATAAAATATTTATCGTCAAGGAAAAAAATGACTAAAGTAATTCAATAATTATAGTTGACAAGTCACCAAAGAGAGTCACAGCAAGGGCTGCTGCACACCCAAAACATGAGTGCCCTCTGAGTTAGGTGTCCTGGCCCTTGCATGACCATCCTGTATCTTCCCCTGTCAGAAACACAAGTGGTTTTGCCTCTGCAGCCCTAGGCCTGCTACTTGAAGGGGAAGAGGACTCAGTAATGCCTCTGCTTTGGATCATTCACAAGCAATTCTCAACCTTATGTTCCCCTTGACATCAAGTGTGATCTTGATTTTAAAGGTACATTCATTATCAACAGAAAGTTTAAACAACCAAGTTCCTTAAGGCAGGATTAACCTGGCCACTGGACCACTGTGGCAATCTGAGGAAGCCTCTCTGAATAACATTTTTAAATACTTAAAATGAAACTACGAGATTACAAAGGAGCCCAATTACACTGAAATTTGATCAAAAAATATGTATTTTTTAAGTCTGCGACACACAAACCAAGATTCAGTGGCAGGACTAATAAATACCCTAATCTAGAAGTAGTGATGAGCATAAATGATATTTCAACAGTCTGTAAGTACCCATAATGTGATAGGAAAATACTTGTGCTCTCTCAGTAATAAAGTTATGAATACTACTAACACTACTGCTTTTGTTGTCAATATTCATAAATGAAGGAAAAGCTTCTGAGGCTAGTGAAAATAAAGATATTTTCCATCCAAGTTTAATGAGCCCCTGAATTCTATCCACAGATTTGACCCTAGGTTAAGAATTGCTTTTAGAAGAAATACTTGGTACTTTCTTTTTTACCTTTGTATCTCACTTTTGAACTTTTTATGTTTTATAATTATGTAGATTGTTGTAAAGTAACAAAACAAAGTTGTTTCATGGTGCAAATAATCAAGTTGAGGTTTAGGTAAACTACCACTCTAGCCATCTTGCAAAATAAAATATATCAAGAAAGCATGCTGGGGTTTCCCTGGTGGTCCAGCAGTTAAGAATCCACCTGCCAATTCAGGGACACAGGTTCGATCCCCGGTCTGGGAAGATCATGCCTCAGAACAACTAAGCCCATGGGCCACATCCACTGACCCTGTGCTCCAGACCCCAGGAGCTACCCACTACTGAGCCCCTGTGCTGTAAGTACTGAAGCCTACAGCCCTAGAGCCCGGGCTCTACAACAAGAGAAGCCACTGCAAACAGAAGCCCACGCACCACAACTAGAGTGCAGTCCCTGCTTGCCACAACTAGAGAAAAGCCTGCACAGCAATGAAGACCTAGCACAGCCAAAAATAAATAAATTTTTTCAATTACTAAAAACAAACAAGAAAGGATGCTGGTTTGGGCCATGTCAGTATCTTTTCATGTGCAAAAAATTTTACAAGACCTTACTGTATGCTGTTACAAGACCTTGATATTATATTAGGATAACTCTTCATAACTAACCCAAATAGACTCATGAATCATGTAAGTCTCAACAACATATCTGGGGGCCAAAATGTATTTCCCTCTACTTGTAGAGATCCAAAGATAAGCTGTCCTATAAAACAGACACCAGATTCCCCTACGATCCTCTGGTCCAACTGTTTACAGGCACTGCCTTTTAGAAAGTAACTCAGTATATATTATAGAGTGAGCCTACATGCAACTACAGCTTTTTACTAGAAGAAAAAGAGCTGGGATCAATTTTTAACATTCCAAAACTTGTGCTCATACATTTTTCTGGATTATTTTGTTAACACCAGCTAACTATACCTAATCTGGTTAACTTCTACTATAAGGTATCCTTTAGTTGTAAAGTCTTAATTATAATAGATTTTGTACTGTTCAAGCCACATGCACCACATGTTATATGTTCAGTGGGGAGAGGAAATACCCTCTTATGTATAGCCTTCCACCAAAGTAGTACCATGGACATTTTAAAGTTTCTAATCACTGTCCTTCTGAGAGAACTCACTTGGGTTCAAACTCAATTTCCTGATATCATGCAACTTCGAGCTTTCTCACATGTGCATAATCAGTATATTAAATATTCCCTGTGTGGTTTCTTAGAATGAACTTTAAGATTTAAGCTTTCTTCTTGGACTTTAAATAAACAGAATCTTCTTTTCATTTTTCCAAGGTTGTAGTTTCTTGGCTGTTTGCATCAAAAGTATAATTTAACTGCTTTGTGATGTATGTGCATATGCCTAAAGCAATGAAAGTGTATTTAACTTTTTAAAAACCTCAGTCATTATGGCAAAATAACTTTAATGATGATGCAGAATCCTGATCCCTGAGACTTATTAGGTTCTCTACTTTATTTTATTCTTTAAATGACTTGATGTCAAGATGCATTTTTATACATTGAATAACTGAATGTAAAGGAAATTTACTAAGTCTCAGTATTACATTTTAATTAGTGTAATTACTTTATTCTTTGAAGTGTATAATGTAAATAATCAGCATAAGCATTTAAAGTAGCTAGTGTTTTGGGAACCCTGGGATCTCTGTATTATTTCTGACAACTGTGTATCCATCTCAAAGTATCTCATAAAAAAGTATATTTTAAAAAATGGTTGGCAATTTTAAAGCAAAAAAAAAACAACAAACAACAAATACATTCAAGCAGTATTAAAACATGAGAGCAAATCTGAACTAATCTTAATACCACATCATGGTTGTGAGATAAAGCACTATATATAATTCATTAAAAAGAACATTTCAAGTTTTCTTTTTTCTTTCATTTTGCTTTGTTTTTCTAAAAAGACAATCATTCTAGTTTGCTTTCACTTAGTGAGAGAGTCCAAATTAGGAGGAAGAAATCACGTATAACATTCGTTGGCCCACCTCAGAATCATCCATGGCTGCTTTCAGTATGTTCGCGTGGGCAGTGACAGCCTGCACCGCAGCATTCTGAGCCACAATAGCCTGCTGAGTGATGCGGGCAGTCTGGCTCAGGGCATCTTCTAAGCTCTTAGCTAATGCTGAAGTTTAAAAAAAAAAAAAAGTTAAAAACCAGATCCTTCCCCACTGATTACTTTAATCTTTCCCTCTTTACCTGTTGAGTCTTGTGTCACATTTCCCCCCAAAATGAACAAACAAAATACAGTTTTAGAGAATCAAAGTTACACTTAAAAGTATGATAAAATTATTGAATCCAGGGACTTCCCTGGTAGTCCAATGGAGGGGGCACAGGTTCGATCCCTGGTCAGGGAACTAGATCCCACATGCTGCAACTAAGACCCGGTGTAGCCAAATAAATAAATTAAAAAAAATTTTTATTTAATCCAGATGATCAATCTATGGGGGTTATTATACTATTTTTACCTTTATGTATATCTGAATTTTTCCAAAATAAAACCTGTCTGGGATTTTCTATACACAAGGGAAAATCACAACAGGAAAGACAAATGTATGAAAGGACTGACGGTCACTTAAATAAGTTAGTACATAGTTTAGGAAATAGTCCAGAAAATTCTGTGAAAGCAATTATAACTACAAGGAAGAGCAAAGGATAAACATGAAGATATAAAACAGGATGTCAAAATCAATAAATGTGGGAGAGGGGAGTAAGAAAACAGATCTTTTAGAATGTGTTTGAGCTTATATCACTATCAGCCTAACACAAGTACATATAATAATGGGCTAACATACTTGAAAACCTGGGTAACCAAAAATAAAAAAAACACGCCACAGATTCACAAACACCAAAAAGAAAGGAATTCATGCATAATACAAATGAAAACCATCAAATCACAAAAGTGAACACAGGAAGAAAGAAACAGTACATCAACTGGAAAATAAGGTTTAAAATGGAGATAAATACATATACATCAGTAATTATCTTAAGTGTCAACAGACTGACTAATCCTAACAAAAACATAGAGTGCCAGTACAATGAGAAGTCTGCTCTCCACAACTAGAGAACAGCCCACATGCAGCAGCAAAGGCCCAGCACCTAGAGGGGTGGGATGAGGAGGGAGGTAGGAGGGGTGTTCAAGTGGGAGGGGACATGGGCAAACCTATGGCTGATTCATACTGATGTTTGGTAGAAACCAATGCATTATTTTAAAGCAATTATCCTTCAATTAAAATTAAATTAAAAAAAAAAAAAAAAAAAAGACCCAGCATAGCCAAAAAAAAAAAAAGAGTTACAGCTTGGATAATAAAACAAGAATCTACAATATGCTGCCTATAGAAGACCCACTTCAGGGTGAAAGATACACACAGATTGAAAGTGAAGGGATGGGGATGGAAAAAGATATTTTCATTTCATGTGAATGGAAACAAGAAAGCAACAGTAGCAATATTCATATCAGATGAAACAAACTTTAAAACAAAGGCCATAAAGGACAAAGATGAACACTATCTAATGATAAAAGGATCAATAGAAAAAGAGGATATTATACTCATTAAAATTACACAATAAAACACACTTAATTGATATCTATAGGACATTACATCCAAAAAATCAGAATACACATTCTTCTCAAGCATGCATGGAACATTCTCTAGGATAGACTACATAATTGGACACAAAACAAGCCCAACCAAATGTGCTTATACTGGCCCATCTACTCTTTACACAATTCTAACAAACTTGCTTCCTAGGAATAAGACAGAACCAGCAAATTGAAGGAAACCAAGAACCATTAAAGGCAGAAAGACAAACAGAAATAAATGGAGAGAAGACAAAAAAAACAAAAAAACCACCTACAAACAGCTGTCATAAGAGTTTAAAACTAACAACTCTCAGTCCAGCAAAAAACCACATGCACACTACCTCCAGGGACATCAGTATACTGCAACATTATACAATAAATTTTGTTCCATGTGCCTTAAGGCAGGAAAATACATTTTTAGATAACTAGTATCTTTTTTCTTTAAACCATCAAAAAACCTAATATAAAACTGAAACCTAAAAAAGGGATAAGCCTCAGTTGGGTGGAAACCAGAAATGTGTGAAACATTCCATCCCTCAACAATGTCATATAAGAGGATGATGAGACTGAGTCCAGAGGCCAGGTAACAAACTAGAGAAGGACCCATTTCCAACCTGCACAAATAAATGCATAAGTGTAACAATTAGAAGACTCTTAGGCAAGGTGCCAAAACATTAATTCCTGTTCTGCAAAGTATATAGAGTCTTCAGCACTAACCATACTAAAAACAAATGAAGAAAGTACATGCATCACTTGGAATTTACACCAATTTTACACTAAGAATAACCCCTTGTCACCTGGGTAAAAGTTTAGATGGAAAGAACACAAATGATGAAATAAAGCTGGTGAATAAGAGCAATGCCACTAAAGAAACCACTAACAGCTGACAGATGAGAAACTTGTGCAAAGGTTGAAGAAGAAAGCAACTGAGAGACACGACCCAAGTACTTAGAAAGCATCTGGTTACATACACTCAATCTTAACTTGCTCTTGCTTCTCTTGTTGGGCAAGTCGTGCTGCAACTTCTTCAGGTGGCCGCTCCCTTACAGAAGTTGAGGATGCTTCCTCTTGCAGCAAAAGTAAATAAGAGGAAATCAAATTTCAGCACAGAATTTCAACAGCTAATGGGGACATAAAAACACCATCATTTGTATTTGCCAGCTATATCAACTTGAGGGCATTTTTGTGATAAAGATTATAAAACCACATCATGACTGAATGATTCCAACATGAAGAAATAAAGGGTCAGCTCTAAAGCTCCTTGTTTTCAAAGACTTATTCTCTAAAATACCAAAAATTAGCTAAGCAAGGCTGTAGACCTAAAGCCAGTATAAATGTGCACTTAAGAGAATCTAGCAATAGCCTAGACAGTACATAGTTCTGATGAACACATCATTTATAAAACCACATATACAGATAATTTAACTACCTGAAGTTGCAGGCTTGGGTTTTCCTTCACCAGTTTCAGGGTGATCGGTTTTTATAAGTTCCTCATGCTGAACCACAGGGGCTGGGACCGACAGTGTGTCACCTGCTGCAGAGATAATTTGAGCTGCCTCTGTGGGTGCTATAAATATATGTTACACATGGTATATAGTTTCCTGGGTTAACAGAGAACAACAGGAATCTACTACTACTACTGCCACTTCACATCTGACTCCTTAAAGACACAAATGCATGTGATGCCACTACTCAAACACACAAATTAGTCAGGGGCTCTGTCCACTGCATAAATCCATAAACAATGAACAATGGTTGGGAAAGCACAACAGAAAGGAGTCTGGTCAGCATCCATATGTATTCTAACCATTATTCTCAGGCGAGGCTTCTAGTAATAGTACTAAATGGTACTAATACTTAACATGAGAAGGGAACATAAGATTACATAACATGTGAAAATAATAACAAAGGGGGTAAAAGGAGCCTGTAATGAAGAAAGTAAGCAAAAAAAAGGTAACCAAAAACCATTTTTTAATTGCTTTGAAAAATGGTAGAGATGAATGAAGAGGTGTGAATGAAAACAAGAGGGCAATTTTAAACACAGAGGAAAAAGTTCACAGTTTAGATGGTGAGTTAGAGAACTCAGTCAAAAAACTTATGTCATAGACATATTTTTAAAGAAAGGAAGGTTTAAAAATCAAGAGCCTATAAATTATAAATAAAAGTGTTGATGCAAAAGATAGATGCAGGGGACAAAAAAATGGAGAAAAAAATTTCTCAAATAAACTGAAGGTCCCATTTAAGAGTTATAGTTGGATTACCACAAAGCCCACTAACTGGTCTCCTTGCTCTGTCCTTGTTTGCTTTATCTATTCTCCACAATAGCCAGCCTGCATATGTGCCTAGTTGCTTGGTCATGCCCAACTCTTTGTGACCCTATGAACTATAGCCTGCCAAGTTCCTCTGTCCATGGGATTTTCCAGGCAAGAATATTGCAGTGGGTAGCCATTCCCTCCTCCAAGGTATCTTCCTGAGCCCAAGATCAAACCCAGGTCTCCTGCATTGCAAGTGGATTCTTTACCATCTGAGCCACTAGGGAAGCCCACAATAGCCAGTGCCAGTAATCTTATTAAAGTAAAAGATATCAATCCCCTGACCTATAACCCTCCCAACAGCTTCCCATCTTACTCAGACTAGAAAGCAAAACTCTTACGATGGTCACCAAGAACTGACATGCTGGCATTCTGTTTCCTTTCTGACCTCATTTGCTGTTCTCCACTTACTTCAGCCCAGTTTCATTTACTCCTTGCTTGAACATGCCAAGTCTTTGCCCTAGCTAATCCTTCTACCTGGATGCTCTTCTCCACCAGTCTTTTACATGACTGACTCCCTCACCTCTTTCTGGTCTTTGCTCAAAAGACACCTTCCAGAGGAAACTTTTCCTGCCCACTCCATTTAAAACTGCAATATTCCCTCCCACATTTACCATTTTATGCCATCCTATACATAAATTTGGAGAAGGCAATGGCACCCCACTCCAGTACTCTTGCCTGGAAAATCCCATGGATGGAGGAGCCTGGTGGGCTGCAGTCCATGGGGTCGATAAGAGTCGGACACGACTGAATGACTTCACTTTCACTTTTCACTTGCATGCATTGGAGAAGGAAATGGCAACCCACTCCAGTGTTCTTGCCTGGAGAATTCCAAGGATGGGGGAGCCTGGTGGGCTGCCGTCTTATGGGGTCACACAGAGTCGGACACAACTGAAGCAACTTAGCAGCATACATAAATTTGGAGAAGGAAATGGCAACCCACTCCAGTATTCTTGCCTGGAGAATCCCATGGACAGAGGAGCTTGGTGGGCTACAGTTCACAGGTCGCAAAAAGTCGGACACGACTGAGCGACTTCACTTTCACTTATACATAAATTACTTGTGCATCGTATACAATTTCCCTCCCCTCATCCCACTAAGAAATATGCACAGCATTTGTATGCTTGTTTTTACTATTTTGTTCATGGCTATAACCTCAGTGCCTAGAAGACACCCACCACTTGGCACACAATAGAAACTCAGTATATACTGAATGGAAGGTGATTTCATCAAGGCAGAAGTGAGTACAGAGAAACAATACATTCAAATGTATGCTGAACAGGTGAGGATGAGGTAAACGCTGTAAATTGGTGTGGGATTACTTACAAATCATGAAGACAAAAAATACCTGCATATCAAAACCTAGATTAAGATACTTCGATCACTAAGACAGGAGAGAGGAGAATGAATTGGTGAACAAGTAGAAAAAAGAAGTGGGGAAAGAGAGCAAATATTAAAATCTAAAGAGAGGGAAAAACTAGGAGTCAGAGAAAAGGAAAAAAAGTAACTGTGTTTCAAGCAAGACCAATTCTTGTTCTTACTAGTACTCAGTAGCTGTTCAAAAACAAAAGCCCCATTCCATATCCCACTCAACACCTAAATGAGGGCCAAGAAGACACATGAGAATATTCCTTCCCAGGGTGAGGGAAGACTCCTTCGTGGGGACAGACCCCCTCACCTTTGACCATGGGTACAAATACATTAAACAATTCATTTACCCACAATTTTAAAAGAAGGATTCTAAATATAGGTACCTGTTGTTGAAGCTGAAGTATCTCCCTTTTGTTTTTGAGGTTGTGAGGCAGGCTGTTTAGATTCTTTCATTACCTCTGATACACTAGAGATTTTCAGTGGACCAGACTGAATCTTGGAAATGAAAAACATTTAACGTTTCAGACATAAATAGTGTTTTTTAAAAAGGCAGCATACAGTAACTTGTATTATTTAAAAAGTAGTAAAAAGCTTGGGAGTTATCAATAATTCACAACAATGTATTTTATTAACCACAGTAAGAGAACCCATCATACTAGGAAAATGCAGTCCAAAAGTAGTCCATATTTTAATAGTAACAAAAACTTCTCCTAAGGTAACTAATGTACTTGATATATGACCTTCCTTTTAAATAACCATTACTTTTATGTGTACAACACTGAGAAGGCTATTTCCATTCACTTTCTAAATCCAATTATGGTGTCTTCTAAATACATTCAGTTAGAAACAAACATTTTTTAAAAAGCTCTCAGTAAAAATAAAAATTCATTTTTCCTTTCTTTAATCTCCAAGATTCACGCACCTGCACTTCCAAGATATATGATGCAATTCTAATGCCTGCTTTCCTCTTTCTTAATAACCACATGCTTTAAGTTTAAGGCACCATTCATGAACAGGACTGTCAAATGATATGCCAGAGAAAACTACTGAGTAACAGAAATATTTTCATTTACCATCTATGCGGTCTCCCTTTTGCAAGAACTTGGCATTGGGACTCGGATATCCTAAGATGACTACTCAACCATAATAGAAATGGTTCTGAATTTTGTCACTACCAGAAATCAGAAATATACCCACTTTCTATTAAATTTTTACTACTTTTATCTCATGAAATGCATGCTCATTATAACAAGCAAAATAGTATCAAGATAAAGCATTGTTTTATTTAGCCTCTTCATTGCTCCTTCCAGGCTTCTCAGGAAGCCACTGCTAATGCCCTGAAATCTATCCTTCCACCCATGCGCTCAGGTATATACACATATGCAGTTTTTCATTTCTTTAAACAATCTAAAATAGGTAATTATATAACTTGCTTTTTTCATTTAACAACACATTAATATATTTTTTTCATTTAACAACAACTCATTTGCTTCCAGGTTAAGAAATTCTTTTTAGTTGAATAATATCCCAATTTAATTGTATATCCTAGTGGAATTTCAAATTCCATAATCTGGGTCTATTATTCCACTATTCATGGACATTCAAACTGTTTCCTGTTCTTTGTTAAGCATTCTTGTCCACAGACAACTGAAAAGCACTAGAGTATGATGTCTGCAGGACAGTTTGCCACAAGAAACACTGGGTCAGAGGACTCGTATATTTTTAAGATATTATCACTTTGACATAAGGTTCTAGCAACTCACATTCTCACAATGAACATGTATGTGTTTGTGTACAAATATGATCTATTTGTAGACTCAGTTGTTCTATTTCTCTAATTTCTATTCCTATGTCAAAATCTTCTTGTTTATAACAGTAGAATTATAACAAAGTCAGTATCTGGAAAGGCAAGTGTCATCTGACTCCCTAACCCAACACTTTCAAAATGTCCTTGACCAGTCTTGTACATTCCTTATTCTTCCATGTGAACTTTAAATCTTGTCTAATTCCTCACCCTCTGGAAAAATCAATTAGAAATTTTATTAGATCTGTGTGTGTATTTATGTATACACACATACATATCATAAAAATATTACTTCTCTCAAATACATACATATTTAAGAGATTTGAGAGAAACACATATATTTAAGAAAAATGACATTTTTATAGTACTACATTCTATTCAGGTATATAACATTTATCACCATTTAGGGAAGTTATCGTCTACGCTCATCAAAAAGATTTTAGCAGGGGAAGGAGGGGGTGGAATAAATTTAGAGAGCAACATTAAAACATATACATTACCATATGTAAAACATAGAGCTAGTGGGAAGTTGTATATAACACAGGGAGCTCAACCTAGAGCTCTGTGAAGACCTAGAGGTGTGGGATGGGGGTGGAGGGGTGGGAGGGAGGTTCAGGAGGGAGGGGAATATATGTATACTTAAGGCTGATTCACGTTATTGTACAGCAGAAACCAACACAACATGGTAAAGCAATTATTCTCTAATTAAAAGAAAAAAAAATAATTCAGATACAGTATTTGTGTCTATAATGAGACAATAAACTGACCATGTGAAACAACACTTTAGGATCATCTTCTCTCAGTATTTACTGTCTATGCATAAATAACCATGTTGACACTAAAAGGGTTACCATCAAATGAAGTGTATAGTTTCTAAAATCGACATGTTTGTAACAATGCACAACAACTGAGAGTACTGAATAAATGGGACAAAATAAAAATAAAAACACTAACTGCTACTGGAATTCAGAGGTGAGAGAAAACTGACTTTGGTCTGTGTAGTGAAGAATGCCAGTCTTGAAGAAAACAATAGAAGACAAAAGAAAGGAAGTCATTCTGGGTAGAAGACAACCATGGGAAGAGGTATACAAATAGAAAGGATCTCTGTTTAGTCTTCTGCTTTACCAAGGACCTTGGAACAATGCCTGGTACATAATAATCACTTGACTGACATTTGAGTAAATACACGAATGAAAAGTATAGGCATAGCCATACGGTAAACAAGTAGGAGAGCAAGGATTTATGCGCAGGACCATACAGAGCTAAAGGCAGAGTGTAGTAAGAGCCACACTGCCAAGGGTACCGAATGTCAACGGAAGAACCAGCAAAAACCACAAACCACAGAAATAAAGGAACCAACAGCCAGCTCCTAAGCTAACATTTAACCACTCTTGGCTTCACTTTTCTTATTCATACCATGAGATACCATGAGACAATCTCAAAGCCTTAATTGTTTTTACATTCTGTCTTTAAAACAACAGGAATCAAAGTCCCTGATTAAGTGATACAATGAAAATATCATGAAAACACCACAACACTTATTCTAGAAGATTCTCTAAAACTAATAAAAGGATGGCCTAGATGATGTTAAGAGTGACTGGTGGGGCAGAGCCTGGAGGTGGGAAAGAAATGCTGTGTGTAAGGAGGGACAGCACTGTTGACCTGCTGGGCACTTCCACTTGTCAGCTCTGCATGTCTGCATTACACAACCTCGAAATTTTCAGTCTTTTTTAAAATTCTTATTTTTTAATAACTTTATTTATTTTTAGTTGTACTGGGTCTTCATCGCTGCACGGGCTTTTCTCTAACTGCGGTAAGCAGGGGCTACTCTTTGTTGCAGTGTGCGGGCTTCTCATTGTGGCAGTTTCTCTTATTGCGGCACGTGGGCTCAACAGTTGTGGCTCCTGGGCTCTACCGCACAGGCTCAACAGTCGTGGCACATGGGCTGAGTAGCTCCACAGCATGTGAGATCTTCCTAGATCAGGGATCGAACCTGTGTCTCCTGCATTGGCAGGCGGATTCTTTACCACTGAGGCATCAGAGAAGCCCTTGCACTCTTCTTAATTTGCTTTTTTTAATATTAATGATTGTACCAAGCTATCAGGTAGCTAGGTTAGAATTCTTGGATTCACCTTCACAGTTGCCCATATTTTGCTTGCTATCCTCTCTTGTTTAAACTCTAATTACTTTACAATATTGTATTGGTTTTGCCATACATCAACATGAATCCACCACGAGTGTACACGTGTTCCCCATCCTGAACCCCCCTCCCTAAACTCTAATATTTATTTGTCTTGCCACCATTCTTACCCTATTTCTGACCTTTAACAGCAGGGCAGCAAAAGTGGAGCAAGAAAAGGTCAAGGCTATTGAGAATGACACCTGGAAGTCATGTCCAGGGAGAAAAGAACACTACTCTGAACTGTGTAGCCTGACTCTATGCTCCTGGATGCTTCCAGCTATTTCTCCCAAGTCACATAGCTCAGAACAGACCCAGGACTTTAGCCATAGGATTCTGCTTCTACTGAAGCTGCAACTCTATCTTCCTGAGCCAGCATAAACACTTTAAAGTTCACACGGATGAATAAACCATGTAGAACATTTTGTATCATTTGGGGAAGGGGCAGGAAAAGTCAAAGGACACCTGCTTTTCCATATAGTAACTCTGTCACAGGTCTGGTCTCAAGACATTGCTACATACTGGAGAAAAGATCTCTAACCAGTTTCTTACAAAGAACTGGTCAGCCACATTCAACCTCATAGACTATGGAAATACCCAATACCAAATCAGCAAAATTCATGTTCTCTTTCATCAATCTTTTTTTCAAGCATCTGTTTGAAAGAAGGAATATGTACAATGTTAAAAAAAAAAATTTGTAAGCCTCATGGAGAAAAGATGAAACTGAAGAAAATGCACAAAGTTCCGGGAATACTGGAAGATATTCCCATCACTGAATCAGTATGTAGCTGAAAATTCTATGACTGCTTTGTGATCTAAAAGGAGCCATGACTAACTATAACATGGGGATCCTGGTGTCATGGCCATTCTTCGTTTATGCTTTTAGCGTTCTAAGTCAGAGTCTGAGAGCTGCAGTGCTGGAGGCTGACACAGAACCCCTTGGGTCTGCAGGGCAGCCAGGGTTACTTCTGCCCAAGCTGCCCTTCCATTTAACCTGTGGGCCACATAATTATTTTCTATGTGATGTGGACTAAATGAGAGCATTTATGGGACTCCAAAGGGATAAAAATCCTTTAGGAAACATTAGTTCAAGTTAAAGAAAAATGACAAACAATGCTGGCAAAATATTTTCAAGATGAAAGCAAGCAACCTGCTTTTCAAAGTATTCCACAGGATAAACTGAAACGGTTTAAAACTCTTACCGGTTTCTTTGGCAATGGAACAGTGTAAGGTGGGGAACCAAGGACCATCTCAAAGAGTTTATCTGAGTAAGGTATGGTTTTCTCTACATTCTTCCGGAAATGGGAATCCCATTTGGCATACAGGATGGTGCCACCAATACCGCCACCAACAAACAAAATGCCAGCTCCAGCAATTTTGCTAGCAGACAACCTAAGTGAAAGAAATAGGAAACACAGGTTTATTTTGTTTTTTTTTTTTACTCTCCTAAACCTTAAGTCTCAAACACCTTTAAGCTCCACTTCTCTACCACTGACTCAGATCACAGCAGCCCAGTTTATCTCCACACGCTGCACATCACCTTTCCCTGGTTTGTTTTTTAACATGTCCAAAATAAAAAATAACATTTCTTTATGAATAATTTTTCCTTAATACATTAATATCTAGGATAGGAAGAATGAAGCAATCGGCTCTTTCATACTTAAAACTTAGCATGTTCACACTCATGAGGCTTCCTTTGAACCCCAAAAACAAGTATCACTAATTTTCAAAGCTCCTCTCCCTTAATTAAGCATTTCTGTAAATACAATAAAATAAATATTAAGAAGAACTAACAAATACTTTTTAAGTTTCAATGTGCTGAGTTCTAGTTATAAATCTATTTGCCATATAATGGAAGCCAGCACAGGGGGCGGAGGATGTCTACCTTGGATGACATCCAAGCACCAAAGAGCCAAAAGGAGCACCATAACAAATTTTCACCTACAGATACATATGCTCCAAAGTTATTATGAGAAAACTCCAGTGTTTCTGCCCTTTAAAAAACAAGATTTTAAGTAGATATTCCCATATTCAAGGAATGAATACACACACACACACACACACACACTTCAGCACACAGTTAAAAGTCTGTTTACAGGGAGATATGCTACATACCGAGAACTGCCTGAAGTGGAGTATCTGCGGCATGGTCGCAATGGACGGAGGACAAACTTCCCACAAAGACAGTTCTAGGGGGGAAGAAGCAAACATTACAACCAATAGTTACAGGAACCTAGTTCTTGCCTGGAGAATCCCAGGGACGGGGGAGCCTGGTAGGCTGCCGTCTATGGGGTTGCACAGAGTTAGACATGACTGAAGCGACTTAGCAGAAGGCTTTTAGGGTAGGGAAGTAAATCCTTTTACTACAAATACAAATGTCTTTCTTAAAATTTTATTTTACTTTCATAAACCAACTTACCATGAAACATATTTACAGATCCTTAAAAACAGTGACACATCCTACACCCCAAGACTCATATAAAATTACTTTTAAGATTTAAAAAAAAAGGGACTATGAAACCTCTCCTCCCCCAACTGCCTGCACCATGCAGCTTGTGAGATCTTAGTTTCCTGACCAAGGACTGAATCTGGGCTCCTGGCAGTAGAAGCATGGAGTCCTAACCTCTGGACCACCAGGGAATTCTCCAGACCACTTTTTTTTTTTAATTGAAATATAGTTGATGTGGGCTTCCCTGGTGGTTCAGTGGTAAAGAATCCGTCAATCAATACAGGAGACATAGGTTCAGTTCCTGGGAGAAGGAAATGGCAACCTTCTCCAGTATTCTTGCCTGGGAAATCCCATGGACAGAGGAGACTGATGGGCTACAGTCCATGGGGTAGCAAAAGAATCAGACACAGCTTAGTGACTAAATAACAGCAACAACATAGGTGATGTACAATATTATGTTTCTGCTTTACATGTCCTTAGCAATAAAATGTGTTGAGCAGAAAAAAAAAAAAAAAAAAATTATGTTTCTGCTTTACAAAACAGTGTTCACAAATTTTAAAGGTTATTTCATTCATAGTTATTGTAAACTATTGGCTATATTCCCCGTGTTGTACAATATACCCTTGTAGCTTATTATTTTACACACAGAAGTTTATACCTCTTAGTCCCCTACCCTTATCTTACTTCTCCTGGTTCTCCTCTCCACTTAACCCACTAGTTTGCTCTCTTTATCTGTGAGTCTGCTTCTTTTTATTGTAAGCAAGTAAGTGTTAGTCGCTCAGTTGTGCCTGACTCTTTGTGACCCCACAGACTGCAGCCCACCAGGCTACTCTGTCCATGAGATTTTCCAGGCAAGGATACTGGAGTGGGTTGCCATTTCCTTCTCCAGGGGATCGTCCCAATCCAGGGATCGAACCTGGGCATCCTACACTGCAGGCAGATTCTTTACCGACTGAGCCACAAGGGAAGCTGTAGCTTTTTTCTGGAGAGAAAAGGAGGATGCAATTGAGAAGGTTCACACAGGGCTTCTAAGAGTAATGCTGCAATTTTTAAAAACTTGTACACAAGTGTCCTGCTGTTCATGTAAGTGATATCATATAGTACTTGTCTCTGATGTATTTCACTTAGCACACTCTGATTATAAAATAATCCTTGCATGATTTTACTCTGATGGTTTAATTTTTTTTACGTTTAAATCTTTGAATCCAGTGTAAAGTATATGGTATAGATAAACTATTTTTTCCTAAATATCTAAATCACAAACTGAATAATCCATTTCTTTCAACAATTTGAAATGCCACCTTAAAATATACTCAATTTCTTGGTGCATTTAGATTTCCTAATTTGTTCCACTGTTCCACCCTATTCACACACTTCTATTCATAGACAAATACCACAATGTTTTAAACACTGCATCTTACAATTAGGTTTTAACCTGGTAGAGCAAGTCCTCTCTTCTAGTACTTTTTTTTTCCTCAGAATTTTTCTGGATTTTCTTGCTTTTGTTGTTTTGATAGCTGAGCTTTCAATTAAACAACTATAACAACTGTAATATGCACCCTGATTTAAGAAGAGATTAAACGTGAAAAAAAAATTACCTTTTATGACCAAAAAATAGTAGCAATACGTTTCATACCTCTATACCAAAAACAAAAAAACAAAAACAAAATACTGACTCAAATTAATAGGTTTTTTTAATCTGAAATAGTGGCTCCTGATTTTAAAAATTGGCTACCTGCATAGTCTATAATAAATTTTATATTTCAAATAAAGCTTTAAAAGTCAGGAAATTGAAGCTTTTTACAGTTTTATCATACACGTATGAATCCCTAGATACAAAGTTTAATCTTGCCTAGTAAATATATATACATATACACCTATATCTTTTAAGTCTCTTAATCCTCAAGTCTTTTACTCCATAGATGTTTCCTCCAGTAATTACTGGAAGAATCTGCTTGTTTGGTCTGCGGAATTTTCCACAGACCGGATTCTGTTCGAGGTGCAACTTAAAATATGCTAGTCCTCTGTATTTCCTGCAACCTGGAGCGGAAACCAGACACTTGACCAGACTCAGGTATACTCTCTTTGGCAGGACTTTACATGGTGGTATTTTCTTCCACTATGGAGGCACACAATGCCCGCCTGTCTCTCTTTGTGTAATGTTATCAACTGTACTGATTTACAATGTCCAGATCCATTAATTTATTGGAAGTTGCCAAAAGTGGACTCTGATTCTATTTTTCATTTATAATTTGACATATTTAATAAAGAGATGCTTACCATCATCTACAATTTAGTTACTCAGCAGTAGTTTATGGAGGAAAGGAAGGATAAATGGTTGATTCTTTCTATCCTTTTATCCAGTTATCCTCTGATGAGCAACAATTGCAGGGTTTTTTGGTTTCCATTTATTGTGACAGATTGTATTTTCCAAAACTTGCCACGTTTCACATGCTTTTCTAGAACTTTGCCACCTCCCCAGAACCCTGTAAGCTTAAACGATCCCAAGAACCTCCTAATGTAACCTCCTTAGAAATGAAAAGATAAATATTTACTTATATATTATTTCCTTATATGTATATATGCACACGTGTATGCTAAGTCACTTCAGTCATGTTTGACTCTTTGTGACTCCATGGACTATAGCTCACCAGCCTCCTCTGTTCATGGGATTTTCTAGGCAAGAATACTGGAGTGGGTTGCCATGCCCTCCTCCAGGGGATCTTCCAAACCCAGGGACCAAACCCACATCTCTTAGGATCTCCTGCACTGGCAGATGGGCTCTACCACTAGCACCACCTGGAACCATATGCATATATAATACAATATAATCTTTATCTGTATAATAATAAATATAACTTACTGTAAAAGAACAAATAATGTTATGGTTAATTAATACCAGTAGGTTTGGGGTGAACTGTTATACAGCTATAACCAACCATATGCTTGCACCTGGAAATGGGGTGCTACTACCAAACATAAAACATGTGGTAATGACTTTGGGATGGAACTGGGGGGTGGAACTGAAAGTTGGAAGGGGCTTGAGGAGACTGTTAGCAGAAGCCTAATGATCTTCATGGAAGCTGTTTTGGTGAGGGCTTAAGAAAAGCATGAAAAATATTTTGGGAACCTGGAGGAAAAAGGAATCTTTGTATGTAGTGGTAGAAGTTTATCAAAACTCTCACAATGGTAAGATGTGGAAAACAGAAAATCAGGCATTGCTGTACATAATGAAGGGGCTTCCCAGGTGGTGCTAGTGGTAAAGAATCCGCCTGCCAATGCAAGAGGTGCTGGAGACACGAGTTTGATCCCTGGGTTGGGAAGATCCCCTGGAGGAGGACATGGCAACCCACTCCAGTATTCTTGCCTAGAGAATCCCATGGACAGACAAGCCTGGCAGGCTACAGTTCATGGAGTTGCAAAGAGTCTGAAGAGATTTAGTACACACTATCTAATGAATTGACGGATTTAGCTAGACAAGAGTCAGATCAGATCAGTCGCTCAGTCGTGTCCAACTCTTTGCAACCCCATGAATTGCAGCACACCAGGCCTCCCTGTCCATCACCAACTCCCGGAGTTCACTCAGACTCACGTCCATCGGGTCAGTGATGCCATCCAGCCATCTCATCCTCTGTCGTCCCCTTCTCCTCTTGTCCCCAATCCCTCCCAGCATCAGAGTCTTTTCCAATGAGTCAACTCTTCGCATGAGGTGGCCAAAGTACTGGAGTTTCACCTTTAGCATCATTCCCTCCAAAGATATCCCAGGGCTGATCTCCTTCAGAATGGACTGGTTGGATCTCCTTGCAGTCCAAGGGACTCTCAAGAGTCTTCTCCAACACCACAGTTCAAAAGCATCAATTCTTCGGCGCTCAGCCTTCTTCACAGTCCAACTCTCACATCCATACATGACCACAGGAAAAACCACAGCCTTGACTAGACAAACCTTTGTTGGCAAAGTAATGGCTCTGCTTTTGAATATGCTATCTAGGTTGGTCATAACTTTCCCTCCAAGGAATAAGCGTCTTTTAATTTCATGGCTGCAGTCACCATCTGCAGTGATTTTGGAGCCCAGAAAAATAAAGTCTGACACTGTTTCCACTGTTTCCCCATCTATTTCCCATGAAGTGATGGGACCGGATGCCATGATCTTCGTTTTCTGAATGTTGAGCTTTAAGCCAACTTTTTCACTCTCCACTCTCACCTTCATCAAGAGGCTTTTTAGTTCCTCTTCACTTCCTGCCATAAGGGTGGTGTCATCTGCATATTTGAGGTTATTGATATTTCTCCCGGAAATCTTGATTTCAGCTTGTGTTTCTTCCAGTCCAGCGTGTCTCATGATGTACTCTGCATATATAAGTTAAATAAACAGGGTGACAATATACAGCCTTGACGTACTCCTTTTCCAATTTGGAACCAGTCCAGTTCTAACTCTTGCTTCCTGACCTGCATACAGATTTCTCAAGAGGCAGATCAGGTGGTCTGGTATTCCCATCTCTTTCAGAATTTTCCAGTTTATTATGATCCACACAGTCAAAGGCTTTGGCATAGTCAATAAAGCAGAAATAGATGTTTTTCTGGAACTCTCTTGCTTTTTCCATGATCCAGCGGATGTTGGCAATTTGATCTCTGGTTCCTCTGCCTTTTCTAAAACCAGCTTGAACATCAGGAAGTTCATGGTTCACATATTGCTGAAGCCTGACTTGGAGAATTTTGAGCACTACTTTACTAGCGTGTGAGATGAGTGCAATTGTGCAGTAGTTTGAGCATTCTTTGGCATTGCCTTTCTTTGGGATTGGAATAAAAACTGACCTTTTCCAGTCCTGTGGCCACTGCTGAGTTTTCCAAATTTGCTGGCATATTGAGTGCAGCACTTTCACAGCATCATCTTTCAGGATTTGGAATAGCTCAACTGGAATTCCATCACCTCCACTAGCTTTGTTCGTAGTGATGCTTTCTAAGGCCCACTTCACTTCACATTCCAGGATGTCTGGCTCTAGGTCAGTGATCACACCATCGCGATTATCTGGGTCTTGAAGATCTTTTTTGTACAGTTCTTCTGTGTATTCTTGCCATCTCTTCTTAATATCTTCTGCCTCTGTTAGGTCCATACCATTTCTGTCCTTTATCGAGCCCATCTTTGCATTAAATGTTCCTTTGGTATCTCTGATTTTCTTGAAGAGATCTCTAGTCTTTCCCATTCTGTTGTTCTCCTCTATTTCTTTGCATTGATCGCTGAAGAAGGCTTTCTTATCTCTTCTTGCTATTCTCTGGAACTCTGCATTCAGATGTTTGTATCTTTCCTTTTGTCCTTTGCTTTTCGCTTCTCTTCTTTTCACAGCTACTTGTAAGGCCTCCCCAGACAGCCATTTTGCTTTTTTGCATTTCTTTTCCATGGGGATGGTCTTGATCCCTGTCTCCTGTACAATGTCACGAACCTCATTCCATAGTCCATCAGGCACTCTATCAGATCTAGGCCCTTAAATCTATTTCTCACTTCCACTGTATAATCATAAGGGATTTGATTTAGGTCATACCTGAATGGTCTAGTGGTTTTCCCTACTTTCTTCAATTTCAGTCTGAATTTGGCAATAAGGAGTTCATGGTCTGAGCCACGGTCAGCTCCTGGTCTTGTTTTTGCTGACTGTATAGAGCTTCTCCATCTTTGGCTGCAAAGAATATAATCAATCTGATTTCAGTGTTGACCATCTGGTGATGTCCATGTATAGAGTCTTCTCTTGTATTGTTGAAAGAGGGTGTTTGTTATGACCAGTGCATTTTCTTGGCAAAACTCTATTAGTCTTTGCCCTGCTTCATTCCGTATTCCAAGGCCAAATTTGCCTGTTACTCCAGGTGTTTCTTGACTTCCTACTTTTGCATTCCAGTCCCCTATAATGAAAAGGACATCTTTTTTGGGTGTTAGCTAGACAGAGTATCAAGCAGAATGTTCTCAAGTGCCAACTGGTTCCTTTCAAAAGCAGAGTATAATAAGGATAAAGTCAAGCTTCTAAAACATAAACCAAAAAAACTGTTTAGCTTGCAAGCAAAATTTGAAGAAAATATAAAGGACCCAGTACTTGGTGGGTTAAAAAATGATACTGTTTCTCATTTTTAGCCTCTCCAGTTAGCAAAGATCCTTTAAGACCTCAGAAAGATCTCAGGAGGTGCTCCTCATAGAACTTTTTACACTGAGAAAAGGCTCGCTAAGGACAGCCTTAAGAGTATGCAACCCATATTCCTTTTATTAAACAACAGGACTGCTGAGAATCTTAGAGGGTTTCAGACCACAGTAGCCTCACAGGGAGCCTAAAATGGAGAACAGCTTATCCTAGTCAGATTTATGGGTGTGGCTTTTGTCTAATGGAGTAAACCCCAGAAAGACCCAAAAGAAACCCACAAAGTCACTAAGATGAAAAACAGGCCAGCCTGGACTAAAGGGGAAAGAGTACAAAATGAATTGAAGTTTTTGGACTCCAGAACGTCTACAAACAGACATAAGTCTGAGAAAACAATTCGGCTGCCAACAGGCTACATTTCTAGAATAGGAAGGATAATGTAAGGAGTGAAACCTGAAGCCCAGAGGGTTAAGGAGCCCAAGAGTTAAGGAGAAACATTGCCAAGCAGAAGGACTAAGTCCTAATTAAGCAAGCAGCAACTCATGCCAGATAGATCTGACATTTGTTACGAACAGTGATGCTGTGTGTCTCTTTTTTTCTGCTTTTTGGGATGGGAGTGTCACACTATATTGTGCATAGGACACATGGGGAACAGATAACTTGTCTCTTTAGTTTACAGGTCTTTAGACTGAAAGGAAAAGCACTTAAGGAACTGCACCCAGGGGATCACATCCAAGATGTTTTGTGTGCAAAGGGAACTGATTTGATGACAAGATCCTGGTCTATTAGTCTAAGTCTGATGCTGTGATGGGATGAGGTTCTGGAGGGTTCTAAGGAAGGTTGTGAACACATCTGCATGTGGGAGGGATGTGAGTTGCTGTGGCTACAGGGCAAACCATATTATCCAAAACTGACTACAGTAATACTTCCTGTAATATTAGCTCTTCCAGCAACTCGCTGCTGCTAAGTCGCTTCAGTCGTGTCCAACTCTGTGTTACCCCATAGACGGCAGCCTACCAGGCTCCTCCGTCCATGGGGTTTTCCAGGCAAGAGTACTGGAGTGGGGTGCCATCGCCTTCTCCAGCAGCAACTCGCTATCCTCCATCAAACTGACATCTATGCACCATTTCCTGGAACCAGGACAGGCCTAAGTTATCAATTTACTAATAAGGGCAGTAAGTGATCCTCTGTGACATCTGAAACCAGGAGGACATAAAGGGAACACAGCTTCTGCCTGGCTCTGCCTCTCATCACACTTGCTCTGGGAACCCAGCCACCAAACAGTGAGGAAGCCCAGACATGTAAAACCCCACATGTAAGTGTTCCAGCCAACAGCACCAGCTGAGGTCTCAGTTGCAGCCAGTATCAACTGTCAGACATGGGAGTGAGGAAGCCTCTGAGATGACTCTAACCCTAGCCACTGCCTGACTACAGCCTCACAAGGGATGCTGACCAAACTGGCCACCTGAAGCCCGGGAACCCCCAGAACTGAGTGAGGCAATAAATTTTTACCCCAAGCTCAAGGTGCCTTATATAGTTACCACAAAGCAAAACAGGATCTTTACCAACTCATAGATTTAAATACTTTTGATGGATTTAAACCAGCTGCAATTATTATCTGTTTAAAAACTCAAACTGTCCCAATTCTGGCCAATGGATACGACTTCAAGTTTATTACGTGTTATATTACTTTTAATATTACACACACACACACACATCTATTTATCTATCTTTAGATATCTACCTGGAGGGCTTCCCAGGTGGCACTAGTAATAAAGAACCTGCCTACCAATGCAGGAGGGCTTCCCTCGTAGCTCAGTTGGTAAAGAATGTGCCTGCAACACAGGAGACCCAGGTTCAATCCCTGGCTCAGGAAGATCCCCTGGAGAAGGAAATGGAAATCCACTCCAGTATTCTTGCCTGGAGGATCCCATGGACAGAGAAGCCTAGCAAGCTATAGTCCATGGGGTCGTGGGAGTCGGACATGACTTAGTGACTAAACCACCACCAATGCAGGAGATGTAAGGGACACGGGTTGGATCCCTGGGTCAGAAAGATCCCCTGGAGGAGGGCACAACAACCCACTCCAGTATTCTTGCCTGGAGAATCTCAGACAGAATCTCATAGACAGATGGAGATCTCATAGACAGAATCTCATAGACAGATGGAGAATGTCATAGCCTGGTAGGCTACAGTCCATAAGGTGGCAAAGAGTTGGACATGATTGAGCACGCATGCACACATTTCATATATCAGGTCATTTACAACTATTTGGTGCTTTTTCTCTGCACTGTAAGATTCATTTATAAAAGTCACCATTTAAAGTGCATGTCAGTGCCATTTAGTACATCCACAATGCTATACAACCATCACCAGTATTTAGTTCCAGAACAGTTTCATCACTCCCAAAATAAATTCCTGTACCATCAGGTCTCCCCACATTCCCTTCTCCCTAGCTCCCGGCAGCAATTATCTACCTTCTGGCTCTACAGAGCCTGTTCTGGACTTTTGGTACAAATGGAATAATGCAATATGTTGCCTTCTGTGGCTTGTTTTTAAGGTTCACCTATGTTGTCACATGTATCATGTATGTAACTCGTACTTAATTTCTTTTTGTGAAATTAGTTTGCAACTAGTTCAAACTGAATGAACTAGTTTGTTGTATAGATATACCATATTTTGTTTATCTAGACATCAGCTGAACATCTGAACTGTCTCTATCTTTTGCTATCAACATTCACCTACAAGTTTTTGTTTGAATACCTGTTTTCAGTTCTTTGGGGTGGAACTGCAGGGTCATATGGTAATTCTATGTTTAACTCTGGACCATTTTACACTCCCACAGTGAAGTATGAGGGTTCCAATTTCTCCACATCCTCACTTGTTATTTTCTGTTTTTATCAGAACCATCCTGTTGGCTACAAAGTGGCTATTTCACTGTGGTTTTGATTTACATTTCCTTAATGTCAAAGGATTTTGAGCTCTTTTCTAGTGCTTGTTGGCTATTTATACATCTTCCCAGGATAAATGTCTAGTTAAGTCCTTAGCCCATTTTTTACTTGGGTTGTCTTCTTGTTCCTAAGTTGTAGGAGATCTTTACATATTATGGATACTAGATCTTCATCAGTTATATGATTTGAAAACATTCCCTCCTATTCTTTTCATTCTTGTGTCATTTGATGCAAAAAATTTTTTAATTTTGTGAAATCAAATTTATCTTGTGTCTTTTGGTGTCCTGTGTTAAGAAACCACTGCCAAAAAACAAAACGTTGGCAGTCAGTTAGACGTCCATTTGAGAAGAGTGGGACTTGTGTGTGTGTGGGCGGGGGGGGGATCTAGGGTGAGGAGGAGGAGGAGGAGGAGCAGGAGGAGAAAGAAAAGGACCCGAATGCCTTGAGGGGGAGGGGGAGATGAAAGATCCCAAGAGTGGACAGGACGGTCAGGTGAGTGCCATAGGGAAAGGAAACGAAGCCAAGCAACCGAACACACTCCCAACGGTGGTTTTGTTCAGTCCAAGATCAAGATGTGGACAGCACGGTGTCCTCCAGCACACAGCGACACACAGGCCTCACTCGGCAGGGGGAGTTCGGGATAACCCTGAACGCTGAAGCGGACAAAAGAAGCCGTCACGTTCATCCATGGCTGAAAAGTACCATGGTCCCACGACATTCCAAACTCCTCTCAAACCATTGAAAGACTCACTCACTCGCCATTCAAAATGTAGAGAACAGAAAAGGAGCGAAACGATGGTGGCTGGCTGGCTGGCTGGCTGGATTTCCGTGATGGTGTGATTAGGGAACACATGGACAGAAAAGCATCCGATTCACTTGTGTAAAGAATCTCTCTTGCCTTCTCAAAAAAAAAAAAAAAAAACCACTGCCAAATCCAAGGTCTACCTCCAAAACTTTCTTAAGCACCAGACTAAACTCTCTCTTTATTCATACAAACTAAATATCCTAACTTTAACACAAAAGATACTGGACACCTCTTAATTCTGGAATACCTTTTATTAATAATAAGCAACAATATAGAAAAGACATTGCTGTTTCAAAACAAATTGCCTTGACATATAAATTTGTAATACATGTTGTAAGGTTAGTGCTGCTACTTCCAACCTATAAAAATATGATTTTAGCAAACAAAACAAACAAACAAAAGGAGAGATAAAACACACAATTTTCATGTGATGTTTTGATACAGACCACTAATTCCTTAGCCCTACCAAACTACAGTGAACATAGAAAAGGAAACCACAATCCTGGAAACAGAGACTGTAATACAAGGCCCCTCATATAAACCCTATCTGGAGGTTGCAGTTTTCCTTTTTAGACTAGAGGGTAGCTGTAACTGATATTTTTGAAATCTGTCATAAGAATTCTTCCCACACAAACAAAAGACATCCAGATATTAATGGCCAGTTCTACATTTGAAATACAGATTAATATGCAACAACTTTTTCTATAGTTAACTAAAAATATTATATAGGAATCATACATTAAGGTTAAAATATATCACACACAAAAATACAGTAAATTTGACATGAAAGTAGCATTATTTCTCAGTAAATTCATATTCTAGATCTAGGAGAAAAAGGGCTCTTCAGTTATGATAAAGAAATGGCAGATATTCATCAGTATGGCAGAAGCAGGAAGGTGACATTTCCCTAGTTTCCTCTGCATCTATGTGTGGATATACATTACCTATACATTCTCAATCATGTACTCTAAGTCACAATGTAAAATGTATTTCAAAATGGTTTGAAAGCAACTGATCTAGAGAAATAAAAATGAATAAAAAAAGATTCTAATATCCATAGAAGTAAACAGGCTGCATCATATATTAAACTCCTTTCTACCATGTACACCTCGCTACCTACATCTATTACTGAGCAACAGTGTTTTATTATCCTAGTGAAAAGAAAGAATTCTAAAAGATGATAGCTAAAAATATCCACACACAAGTTCAGTCCTAAACTAGCCCTGCTATCAAACTTGGTCTTAGTTAAATAAATTAGCTAAGTCAATCCTCAAGAATAATAATGTCTCCTTCTCTTTTAAGATCAATGCATATGCAGTGACCACTCCCAAATTTATAGTCTGGGAGAGGGTGAGGCTAGACTGAAAGCCCGGGTCCTCCAAACCCCGTGTCCACCTCAAAAAAGGTTGGACCTGGCCATGCAGTCCTGAGACTAAGAGAAGATGAATGGTGTCAGGTCTGGCAAGTGAGGAAGAATCAGAGCTCTGAAGCTCATTCTGGCAAAGAAAGAGCAATTCATTCCTGCTGAATACCCCCATGGATGACTAATTCCAGACACTGAGAATCAGAGTCAGCTGAGGTGGTTAATTTTATATGTCAAAATAGGTGTTTTGGGACGAGATCAACATTTAAATCAGTGAACTACAAATAAAGTGGGTTGCCTTCCACAATGTGGGTGGGCCTCACCCAACCAACTGAAGGCTTGAATAAAACAAAAAGTCCAGCCTGCCCAAGCAAGAGGCAATTCTCTAGCAGACTGCCTTCAACCAAAACTGCACCATCAGCTTTCCTGGGTCTCTGGCTTGCCAGCCTTCAGACTGAAAATGGACCATCTCTTCTGGGTATGTACATATCAAGCCTGCCAGCCTCCATTACAGATGTTGGACTTGACAGCCTCCACAACTGCATGGGTCAAATCTTTATAATAAGTCTATCTATATACTCATCCTGTCGGTTCTGTTTCTCTTTTTGTGTTAGTCACTTAGTTGTGTCTGACTCTCTGTGACCCCATGGACTATAGCCCACCATCTCTTCTGTCCATGGAATTTTCCAGGCAAGAATACTGAAGTGGGTTGCCATTCCCTTCTCCAGTGGATCTTCCCAACCGAAGTATGGACCCAGGTCTGCAGCACAGCAGTCAGATTCTTTACCATCTGAGCCAAGTTTCTCTAGAGAAGTTCTAAAACCTATGGAGGTTGGTTAAAGGGAGGTCACATCAACACAGTTGCTGACTTTTTCTGGGCTCCAAAATCACTGCAGACGGTGCAGCCATGAAATTAAAAGATGCTTACTCCTTGGAAGGAAAGTTATGATCAACCTAGACAGCATATTAAAAAGCAGAGACATTACTTTGCCAACAAAGGTCCATCTAGTCAAGGCTATGGTTTTTCCAGTGGTCATGTATGGATGTGAGAGTTGGACCATAAACAAAGCTGAGAGCCGAAGAACTGATGCTTTTGAACTGTGGTGTTGGAGAAGACTCTTCAGAGTCCCCTGGACTGCAAGGAGATCCAACCAGTCCATCCTAAAGATCAATCCTGGGTGTTCTGATGTTGAAGGACTGATGTTGAAGCTGAAACTGCAATACTTTGGCCACCTGATGCAAAGAGCTGACTCATTTGAAAAGACCCTGATGCTGGGAAAGACTGAGGGCAGGAGGAGAAGGGGATGACAGAGGAAGAAATGGTTGGCATCACGGACTCAATGGACACGTGTTTGGGTGGACTCAAGGAGTTGGTGACGGGCAGGGAGGCCTGGCATATGCGGTGGTTCATGGGGTCGCAAAGAGTTGGACACGACTGAACGACTGAACTGAACTGAACATCCTCTTATGGAAATCAAGAAAAAGTCACAGAACACATTAATCTTTCAGTCAAACATGTCACACTTGTGACATGTTTATTTACTGAGCATCTATTAGGAGCTAGGGACTATTATGAGTACTGATATACAGTCCCTTTGAGGAGCTTCCATTTTAATGTGGAAAACACATAATAAATACACAGTATGTCAGGAAGTATAAGAGCTACAAAGTAAAACCAAGTAGGGTAAGGGGAGGTTCCAGAGTGATGCAAAGAAGGAGAAAGTGATCAGAGGTGTCTTAGATAGGGAAGGCCTCTCTGAAAGAAAAGTGATATCTAAGAAAATATCTGAATGGAGTGAGCTAAGCAAAGATGTGTGGGAGGACTTCAGGGCAAACAGCAAATGAAAAGGTAATCAGAAGAACAGAATGAGGCAGAGTAAAAAAATAAGATATGCAAAGAGCCAGATCATGAACAGCCCTGTGGATAGGTAAAGAGTTGAGATTTTATTGTGATATGATGGGATGTCACTGGAGGACATGGCATGGTCCAGTCCATGTGCTTTTTTAAAGGCCTTTGTTAACAACAAGGTAAAGAACTGACCCTAGGGTAGACTGAGGAGATAGATCAGTGACAACCATGCTGTAACCTTTGGGCAAAATAAGGAATAGTGGGCCTGAAAGGAGGACCCCAAAGATACACCTCTACAGTTTTGCCCTGAAAGTTTGCTCTGCTTCCTGCATACTCCCAGGCCCACTTGGGCATTTTGGTAGCCCAGATTCTAAGATGGTTCCCACGATCTCTGTCCCCAGTGGTTAAGCCCATGATTAGAGTTGTACAGGCAAAAGGGATTTTACAGATGTAATGAGGTTTCTCATCAGTTGACCTGATTTATCAAAAGGGATTTATCCAGGTGGGTTTGCCCTAATCACATAAGCCTTTTAAACCTAGGTCTGGAAATCATAAAAAGGGAAGAGATATTAAAGTCTGAGAGACAAGCTCATGGTAGCCTGCAAGAAAGTAAACATCTATGTTATAATCTGCTTCTGAGAATCTTGTGGCAAAGAACTTCAGGCCGCCCCCAGGTAGGTGAGGTGAGAGCTAGCAAGAAAACAGGGACTTCAGCCCTACAGCTGCAAGGGACTGAATTCTGCTAACAAACTGAAGGAGCTTAGAAGAGGACCCTGAGCTCCAAATGAGAGGGACACATCTGGACCCCTTTATGACAGCAAGCAGATAACCCTAACCATTCACCTTTAGAAACAGTAAGGTAATAAATGGGTGCTGTTTTAGGCTGCTCCATCTGTGCTACCTGCTATGTACACACAGCAGTAGAAAACTAATACACACTCCACTTTCCTACGGAACAGCCTGTTTCTCTTACCCTGGAAACGAAAGGGGAAATGGAAGAGAAGCAAACTTGGGGGGGAAAAAAATTGACTTTTCTAACCCACTGAGTCCAGGGACCTTGCTCAATTGCTCAAGTCACAGAACCTGTTTTGTAAATTCCACATTTTGCCAAAATACCAATTCTCTTTCCATTGTGAGCAATGGAAGTAGGTTTACTATTTTAAATTTCAGTAAATTACTTTGATGTGTGTGCTTAGTCGCTTAGGCCTGTTCGACTCTATGCGACCCCATGGACTGTAGCCTGCCAGGCTACTCTGTCCATGAGAGTCTGCAGGCAAGAATACTGGGGTGGATTGCCATTTCCTTCTCCAAAATTACTGTGATAATTATGCAGAAATAAAGGTAACTCCTTGGACGTCTGCCAAAGTTGTACTAGCACCTAGAGACAGAGATCCTCAGGCTAATCTCAGAAACTAGCACAAGGTCAGGCGCTTAACCTTCCTCGAGTTCTAGAAGCTCTAACTCTTACTCTGTTTTTTATTCAGAGTAAGAATAGCTCAAGAGCCGTTCTCAGCTACGAAAAGAAAGGCAGTCCTTCCTGGATAATTACAACCTTGACCCCTAAAACTCGGTCTCTAGCAGTCCAGGCACCTCCTTAAGGTGCAACAAGCCAAGAATATGCGTGTCCCGCTGGGAAATGTAGTTTTCCCCCCGTCGACCTTCAACCACTGGATCCGCGAAACCACTTACGCGCCGAACCGGCGACCCGGGCGCCAGCAGCCTCGATTGGTCCTAGACTGAGGCAGCGAGGGGCTGATTGGATGGCACGTCCCCAAAGCCGTGCCTCCCGTCCTACACCCGCCTCCCCGCCACCTTCTCTTCTCCACGCCCCATCCCGCTTCAGCAATAATCCTCCAGTCATTCCCGTCCACCTAACTCCCGAATTAACTGCCTCACGGGCCCACCCAGGACTCTCGCGATAAGGGCGGCCCGGAGACACGCCTCTGTCTGGGGCCTAGGCAAAGCCAAAGCCTCCCTTATTTTCTGCTGGTTGGCGAAAGTCAGTTCACCATGCGCTGTCTCCCAGCGCCCCCGTCCTCACCTGGGCGGTGGAGGTCACGCCGGATAACTGACAGGCTCGCAGCATCTTTACTGGGCTGACGCCGCTGCGGGTGTAACTGGGAGCTAGGGCGGCGGCGCGTGTAGGGTACACGGTACGTCCGTGCGTGCCTGCGTCCGTGCCGCCTCCGCGCCGGGCGTACCGGAAGGGCAGCCAACGACTGCGCACGCGCAGCCCCGTCTTGCTCCGGTCCCGGCCATTCGAAGAGGGTGGGCCCTTTCCAGGCGGAAAGGGAGATTTCTCCTTCCGGGTCGCGCTGAGAAGTCGGCTCTGTTACCCGAAATGTAGATTGCTAGGTAAACGGGAGGGCTGGCAGTGGATCGGAAACTCCGGCTTTGGTCCGCCCTGGAACCGGGCAGGTGTGACTCGTCGAGAATTTAAGCAAGAAACCATCTCAGCCATTTCTGTCAGCTGGATATTTCGTAGAAAGAAATGGATTTGCCGAAAGTTACGTAAACAATGGTGTGGTCTCTGCGCGTTCCTTTCGTTTCGCAGCCCTTCAGGGAGTCATCCTGCTTAAGGAAGATTCAGTTCAGTTCAGCTCAGTCTCAGTCGTGTCCAGCTCTTTGCAACCCCATGGACTGCAACACGCCAGGCTTCCATGTCCTTCACCAACTCCGGGAGCTTGCTCAAACTCATGTCCATTGAGTCGGTGATGTCACCAAACCACCTCATCCTGTGTCGTCCACTTCTCCTACTCTCAATCTTTCCCAGCATCAGGGTCTTTTCAAATGAGTCAGCTCTTTGCATCAGGTGGCCAAAGTACTGCAATTTCAGCTTCAACATCAGTCCTTCCAATGAACACCCAGGACTGATCTCCTTTAGGATGGACTGGTTGGATCTCCTTGCAGTCCAAGGGACTCTCAAGAGTCTTCTCCAACACCACAGTTCAAAAGCATCAGTTCTTCGGCTCTCAGCTTTCTTTATGGTCCAACTCTCACATCCATACATGACCACTGGAAAAACCATAGCCTTGACTAGACAGACCTTTGTTGACAAAGAAATGTCCCTGCTTTTTAATATGCTGTCTAGGTTGATCATAACTTTCCTTCCAAGGAGTAAGCGTCTTTTGATTTCATGGCTGCAGTCACCATCTGCAGTGATTTGGGAGCCCCCAAAAATAAAGTCTGACACTGTTTCCCCATCTATTTGCCATGAAATGACGGGACCGGATGCCATGATCTTAGTTTTCTGACTGTTGCACTTTAAGCCAACTTTTTCGCTCTCCTCTTTAACTTTCATCAAGAGGATCTTTAGTTCTTCTTCACTTTCTGCCATAAGGGTGGTGTCATCTGCATATCTGAGGTTATTGATATTTCTCCCAGCAATCTTGATTCTAGCTTGTGCTTCTTCCAGCCCAGCGTTTCTCATGATGTACTCTGCATATAAGTTAAATAAGCAGGGTGACAATATACATCCTTGACATACTCTTTTTTCTATTTGGAACCAGTTTGTTGTTCCATGTCCAGTTCTAACTGTTGCTTCCTGACCTGCATACAGGTTTCTCAAGAGGCAGGTCAGGTGGTCTGGTATTCCCATCTCTTTCAGAATTTTCCACAGTTTATTGTGATCCACACAGTCAAAGGCTTTGGTATAGTCAATAAAGCGGAAATAGACTTTTTTTCCTGGAACTCTCTTGCTTTTTTGATGATCCAGAGGATGTTGGCAATTTGATCTCTGGTTCCTCTGCCTTTTCTAAATCCAGCTTGAACATCTGGAAGTTCATGGTTCACATATTGCTGAAGCCTGGCTTGGAGAATTTTGAGCATTACTTTACTAGTGTGTGTGATGAGTGCAATTGTGCAGTAGTTTGAGCATTCTTTGGCATTGCCTTTCTTTGGGATTGGAATGAAAACTGACCCTTTCCAGTCCTGTGGCCACTGCTGAGTTTTCCAAATTTGCTGACATATTGAGTGCAGCACTTTCACAGCATCATCTTTTAGGATTTGAAATAGCTCAACTGGAATTCCATCACCTCCACTAGCTTTGTTCGTAGTGATGCTTCCTAAGGCCCATTTGACTTCACATTCCAGGATGTCTGGCTCTAGGTCAGTGATCACACCATCGTGATTATCTGGGTCGTGAAGATCTTTTCTCTATAGTTCTTCTGAGTATTCTTGCCACCTTTTCTTAATATCTTCTGCCTCTGTTAGGTCCATACCATTTCTGTCCTTAATTGTGCCCATCTTTGCATGAAATGTTCCCTTGGTATCTCTAATTTTCTTGAAGAGATCTCTATCTTTCCCATTCTATTGTTTTCCTCTATTTCTTTGCATTGATCACTGAGGAAGGCTTTCTTATCTCTCCTTGCTATTCTTTGGAACTCTGCATTCAAGTGGGTATATCTTTCCTTTTTTCCTTTGCTTTTCACTTCTCTTCTTTTCTCAGCTATTTGTAAGGCCTCCTCAGACAGCCATTTTGCCTTTTTGCATTTCTTTTTCTTGGGGATCGTCTTGATCACTGCCTCCTGTACAATGTCACAAACCTACGTCCATAGTTCTTCAGGCACTCTATCAGATCTAATCCCTTGAATCTATTTCTCACTTCCACTGTATAATCGTAAGGGATCTGATTTATGTCATATCTGAATGGTCTAGTGGTTTTCCCTACTTTATTCAGTTTAAGTCTGAATTTGGCAATAAGGTGTTCATGATCTGAGCCACAGTCAGTTCCCGGTCTTGTTTTTGCTGACTATGTAGAGCTTCTCCATCTTTGGCTGCAAAGAATGTAATCAATCTGATTTTGGTATTGACCATCTGGTAATGTCCATGCATAGAGTCTCTCTTGTGTTGTTGGAAGAGGGTGTTTGCTATGACCAGTGTGTTCTCTTGGCAAAACTCTATTAGCCTTTGCCCTGCTTCATTCTGTATTCCAAGGCCAAATTTGCCTGTTACTCCAGGTATTTCTTGACTTCCTACTTTTGCATTCCAGAAAACTAACCAATCTGATCACATGAACCACAGCCTTGTCTAACTCATTGAAACTATGAGCCATGACGTTTAGGGCTACCCAAGCAGATGGGTCATCGTGGAGAGTTCTGACAAAACATGGTCCACTGGAGAAGGGAATGCAAACCACTTCAGTATTCTTGCCTTGAGAACCCCATGAAAGTGAAAGTGAAGTTGCTTAGTCGTGTCTGACTCTGAGACACATGGACTGTAACCTATCACGCTCCTCTGACCATAGGATTTTCCAAGCAAGAGTACTGGAGTGGGTTGCCATTTCCTTCTCCAGGGGATCTTCCCCACCCAAGGATCAAACCCTGGTCTCCTGCATTGCAGGCAGATGCTTTACCATCTGAGCCACTTGATCTTAGCCAAGAACCCCATGAACAGTATGAAAATAAAGGTAACACGTATTAAATATTGAGCAACATATTCAATACTATTAGTAGTAATAATGATCTTACCATCACAGTATAGTGGAAACTAAACTTGTGTATCTGTTGCATTTGCAAAGTACTTTCAAGTCTTAATGCTACCAAATCCCATTTATAAAGTAGAGAAATAGATTTGAAAATTATCTAAAACCAGGTAATTACTTATTTTTGTATAGGTTCATTGCTTTTCAGAGTACTTTTGTAATTATATTACACCATTTCATACTGCTATCACTTAACAGCTTCCAGAGCAGCTCCCATTTTTTTTTTTTTATTATTAATTTTATGCTTCAACTGCCACCACAACCTCTCCACCCATCCCTGCCCACTACTGGCAATTTCTGTAGTTTCCTAACCTCTAGTTTAACCAAGTCCTTAATCCTCATCTTCCACGTGCAATGTAAAATTTTTTTATTTTTGCTTTAAAATGGTCTCTCCTAAAGTAACTTAGAAATTTAATTCATTCCCTCTTTCAAAACTTTAGGCGACTCCCACTCGCAATTCAAAGATCCTTAAGAAATGTCTCAGAGTACTTTTCCAGCCTGTATTCATGTTTTATGGCTCAAAGTGGCCACCGTAGGTAGATCAAGATAGCAACAATAGCAGTTCAAGCTCATCAGCCTCTTGTCTACCCTAAAACCCAGAGAAACTGAAATATAACTAACTCAGACGTTCTCAAAGTGGTAGTCCAGGACTCCTGGTGAAACTGAAACCCATAAAGAGGGTCCATAAAATCAAAACAACCTTCATAATTCTAGATATTTGCTGTTTTTTACTCGTTATTCATAATTGTAGAGTTTTTCCAGACACTAGGTGACAGGTGATACCACAACAAATTGAATGCATAAGCAAATTTCAAAATCCAGCTTTCTATTAAACCAGACCTTGCAGAGACTTGAAAAAAGGTTAAACAATGCCACTCTTCTCATTTTTTTTTTTTTTTTAATTTACTTACTTGTTTGTGTCAGGTCTTAGTTGTGGCAACCAGGATTTTTTAGTTGTGGCGTATGGGATCCAGTTCCCTAACCAGGGATCAAACCTGGGCCCCTGCTTTGGGAACACAGAGTCTTAGCCACTGGATCACCAGGGAAGTCTTCATTAATTTTGAAATATTTTTCCTAAGATATTTTTTAATATGTAACAGATTTATAATTTTTTTTCTGCACCACATCAGCATGCAGAATATCAGTTTCCCTACCAGAGATCTGGTATGCGGGTCAAGAAGCAACAGTTAGAACTGGACATGGAACAACAGACTGGTTCCAAATCGGAAAAGGAGTATGTCAAGGCTATATACTGTCACCCTGCTTATTTAACTTATATGTAGAATACATCATGAGAAACGCCAAACTGGATGAAGCACAAGCTGGAATCAAGATTCTTGGGAGAAATATCAATAACCTCAGATATGTAGATGCTGCTGCTGCTGCTGCTAAATCACTTCAGTCGTGTCCAACTCTGTGCAACCCCATAGATGGCAGCCCACCAGGCTCCTCTGTCCACAGGATTCTTCAGGCAAGAATACTGGAGTGAGTTGCCATTTTCTTCTCCAATATGCAGATCACACCACCCTTATGGCAGAAAGCGAAGAACTAAAGAGCCTCTTGATGAAACTGAAAGAAGAAAGTGAAAAAGTTGGCTTAAAACCAAACATTCAGAAAATGAAGATCATGGCATTTGGCCCCATCACTTCATGGCAAATAGATGGGGAAATCGTGATAGACTTTATTTTTCGGGGCTCCCAAATCACTGCAGATGGTGACTGCAGCCATGAAATTAAAAGACACTTGCTCCTTGGAAGAAAAGTTATGACCAACCTAGACAGCATATTAAAAAGCAGAGACATTACTTTGCCAGCAAAGGTCCATCTAGTTAAAGCTGTGGTTTTTCCAGTAGTCATATATGGATGTGAGAGTTGGACTATAAAGAAAGCTGAGCACCAAAGAATTTATGCTTTCAAACTGGTGTTGGAGAAGACTCTTGAGAGTCCCTTGGACAGCAAGGAGATCCAACCAGACCATCCTAAAGGAAATAAGTCCTGAATATTCAGTGAAAGCACTGATACTGAAGCTGAAACTCCAATACTTTGGCCACCTAATGCGAAGACCTGACTCATTTGAAAAGACTCTGGTACTGGTAAAGATTGAAGGCAGGAGGAAAGGGGACAACAGAGGATGAGATGGTTGGATGGCATCACTGATTCAATGGACATGAGTTTAAGTAAGCTCCAGTAGTTGGTGATGTACAGGGAAGCCTGGCATGCTGCAGTGCATGGGGTCGCAGAGTCATCCATGACTGAGCAACTGAACTGAACTGAACTGAACTAGGGTTCTAACCTGTCCTCTGCAGTGGAAACAGATTCTTAGCCACTGGACTGACGGGAAAATCCCTATAATTGTTTTGTAATAAAGTAGTAAGACCAACGGGCAGAATACTTATCTCCACATTGTCCTAATCCCTGCTGCTGCTGCTGCTAAGTCGCTTCAGTCTTGTCCAACTCTGTGCGACCCCATAGACGGCAGCCCACCAGGCTCCCCCGTCCCTGGGATTCTCCAGGCAAGAACACTGGAGTGGGTTGCCATTTCCTTCTCCAATGCATGATAGTAAAAAGTGAAAGGGAAGTCGCTCAGTCGTGTCCAACTCTTAGTGACCCCATGGACTGCAGCCTACCAGGCTCCTCCGTCCATGGGATTTTCCAGGTAAGAGTACTGGAATGGGGTGCCATTGCCTTCTCTGCCTAATCCCTAGAGCCTGTGAATATGTTACCTTACATGGCGAAAAAAGAATTTTTCAGGTGTGATTAAGTTGAGAATCTTCAGATGGGGATTGAGATAATTCTGGAATGTTTGTATGGACCAAATGTCCACACAGGGGTCCTTAGGAATGAAAAGAGGAAAGTGGGAGGGTGAGGCTGAAAAGGAAGTATGACAATGAAAGCAGGAGTCAGAGTGATGTCGCTTTAAGATGGAAGGAGGCAGTAAGCCTCTAAAACCTGGAAAAGGCAATGGAACAAATTTCTCTAGAACCTCTAGAAGAAACACAGCCCTGGATACCTTGATTTTAGCATTGTGAAGCCCATGTTGGACTTCTGACCTACAGAACTGTAAGATAATAAACTTGTGTTGCTTTAAGCCACCAAATTTGAGTTAACTTGTTATAAAAGCAGTAAGAAACTAGCAAAATAAATAGTTTCTGTTTTACTTTCCAATGTAATACATATTAATAGATATAATCCATATAATTATAAGCTCTTTGGGGTCCTCAATTTTTAAGCATGTAAAGAGGTTCTAAGACCAAAAAGTTTGAAAGCCACTGCTCTAAATAAATCCTGTGTGTCTCTGTCTTGGCTCCCTCTCTTTTCACCTTAGCTCTTGGTGTTGTTACCACCAACAGTGACCTTGCTCTTGTTAAAATCCTTCCCATTCTTTAAGATCCATATTATATTCCATCTCCTTGTCCCTGATCACCTCAACCAAAAGCCTTCTTTCCTTAACTTTGAATGCACTGTGGGTCGGTTATCTGCCGTGTATTTTTGGTCTGTTCTTTAGTAAGTCGTGTTTGGCTTTTGCGACCCCATGGACTGTAGCCTGCCAGGCTCCTCTGTCCACAGGCTTTCCTAAGCAAGAATACTGGAGTGGGTTGCCATTTCCTTCTCCAGGGGATCTTTCCCACCCAGGGATTGAACCTGTGTCTCCTGCATTGTAGGTGGATTCTTTACCACTGAGGCCCTGGGGGAAGCCTGTAAATAGTGCCATATATTGTATATGACTCAAGTATCTTAGACAACGAGGATGGGAGAGAGTTGTTTATTTTCTGTTTGAATGAAACTTTTTTTTTTTAATGTGTGATCAGTAATTCTCAGGAATAAGATAAGGAATGTAAATTGTTCAGAAAGAGTTGAGATGCTGTTCTATCAAATGACAGTGCTATTGATTAGAGGAAAAAAAAGGGTGTGTGTATGTATGTTTGATATTTACATTGATTTTATTAGAGCTGGAATTCAATTTTTAAACATTTCTAATAGTGCCCTTATTTCCTATCCATTTAGCCTAACATATACCAGCTTTGGGAGAAGGCAATGGCACCCCACTCCAGTACTCTTGCCTGGAAAATCCCATGGACGGAGGAGCCTGGTAGGCTGCAGTCCATGGGGTCGCTGAGACTCGGACACGACTGAGTGCCTTCATTTTCACTTTTCACTTTCATGCATTGGAGGAGGAAATGGCAACCCACTCCAGTGTTCTTGCCTGGAGAATCCTGGAGACGGCGGGGCCTGGTGGGCTGCCGTCTATGGGGTCGCACAGAGTCGGACACGACTGAAGCGACTTAGCAGCAGCAGCAGCAGCAGCAGCATACCAACTTTGGGAGGATACACTGTATCCTCAAATAAATTGAATGAAATGAGCAAAAAGAAAATGTTTCAAATGCGGTGGTACTTAAATACATCAATTAAATGCTCAGTAAGAATTTATTGAGAGCCTACTATATGCCAAACACTATAATATAGACACTTGTTTTACAGCGCTGGAGGACAGCCTGGCATATAGAAGACATTCAATAAAGGTAGATCTGACCGTCCCTTTATTCATTTTTTCTAACTCCCTTTCTTGACTCCGCCCAGGTTAGTTTTCCTAAAGTCCCTCTTGTCTTGAGGTTTTTAGACCCAATGCGGCTGCCGTACAGCAGCGTTGCAAGATGGCGGCCTCCATGTTCGCCGGTGCGGTGAGAGCAGCCTCCGGTCAGTGAGAAGCGACGCCCTCGGTTTATGCCTTCATAGAAGCGGGGACTGGCGCGGGAGGGAGTGGACGTTTAACGTGGGTGGAGGTTAACAGGAAAAGAAAAAGAAAGGAGAGGTGGTCGTTATTGAGGACAGAAGCTTGTTGCGAATTTTCTCTGGAGAGGCCTGTATTCGATTTCAGCTCCAGATAGCGCCGAAATTCTTGGACCCTCGCGGACCTGGGGTTTCCCCCGGTTTCCTCTTCCGTACCGGCTCGTAGCCATTCCTCTTTCCCTAGAAAACAATCCCGAAGGACGAGGGTGGGGGTAGGGGGGTTGTGACGAAGACAGAAAAGTTCCACCAAGGCCAGGATCCGTCATTCCCAACCTTTGACCTTGAGGTGTTATTTAATATCTTTGAACTTAAGAGGCTACGGCTCTAAAATAGGGCTGACAGCATCCATGGAAATTTCCTTGCGTCCTGTCTGGGACGTGGTGTATGCATGAGATTCAGGCAGTGTGCAGGGGATGTGCCTATTTGGTTCCCTCAGTCCCCGTACAAGGGGTCTTAAGAGAGACAGGAGTGAAGGATTGCCTTCACTCCGAAGACTTCTGCAAAGGTTAGAGATCATTCGGATACGGTTTTAAAGAGTCCCATGGACAGAGGAACCTGGTGGGCTATGGTTCATCCAGTTGTCGAACATTTCCATCATTCTGTGGAGTTTTATCAATATGCACACTATTATTATTATTTCTAATTTTTATTGGAATATAGTTGATTTACAATGTTGTGTTACTTTCTGCTGTATAGCAAAGTGGGTCATACATACATATACATATATTTACTTCTTTTAGATTCTTTTCCTATGTAGGTCATTTCAGAGTACTGAGTAGAGTTCCCTTATTAGACCTACTGAGTAGGTCCTTATTAGTTATCTATTACATATATAGTAGTGTGTATGTATCAGTCCTAATCTCTTGGTTTATCCTTAACCACTGGTAACCATAGATTGTTTTCTTCATCTGAGACTCTTGAGTCCCTCACTAGTCTCAGTCAGAATCTGCAAGTGGAGCCCGAACTCTGTGAGTGATTCTGCTTTGCAGCCGTGGACTCTGAGTCTGGTGATTGTGTGAAAGATTGATAGAGAAGACACCTAGCCCCTCCATAATCTGCCTTCTGAGCTGCCACCACTCCTCCATGTTAGGTCCGGTCCCTGCTCCCAACAAGGATTTGTCTCAGCTTCCTCACCTTTGCATGTGCTATCCTACTTAGACACTGTGCCTCCCCCTCTTGTGGCCTGTTCATTTTTGAGACGGAAACTCAAGTACCTCTTATGTTGTCTTTATGAATCCTTTTTCTGCCACTCTGCTGTCTCTCCAAGGAGCTGTGGAGCTTTCATAGCTCTGCCATGCTGTTTCCTGCGTATGGGAGTTCTGTGTCATCACAGTGTAAGCGCTGGTGGTGGGAATTAACTTTACATATGTTTTGTCCTCTACTGTTGACCACAAAACTAGGACATATCAGACTGGATTGTGGTGGTGGTAGCATCTCTCTCTAACTTAAAAAAGGATTGACTTATACACAGATGGGTAATGTTGTAGTGTATAAGCTATATCGCAATAAGAATAAAAAGCTCCATGTGTGAGTCTGATGCTCAGGACCCATTAATTAATTATAGCACTTGGTTGCTTTGATGTTACTTTGTTTTAAATATCTGGATGTGTATTTTGTTTGTTTGTTTTGGCTGTGCCCCTTGGCTTGCAGGATCTTAGCTTCCCAATCAGGGATCGAACTCAGGCCCCAGCAATGAAAACACCAAGTCCTAAACACTGGACTGCCAGGGAATTCCCTGGATGCATATTTTGGAGTGTCATATTAAGTATACATGCTTTTCTCTCTCTGCAGGAATTTTACGGCCCCTGAACATTTTGGCATCTTCAGCCTATCGAAACTGCACCAAGAATGCCTGTCTTAATTCTATACTGTCCTCCCGACATTTCAGTCATATTCAGACACCAGTTGTGTCCTCTGCTCCCAGACTGATCACATCTGTCAGAAACCTGACATGTGGGCAGACTGCCACAGTCCTCAATAGGTTGAGTATTATATTTTAGTAAACATGACTCTTGGACAAAAATTCTAAAATCTTCATGCCTACCACAATATCTTAGGAGTAGGTGAGATTCTGTGCCTACCAACAGTTGATTATATAGACTTTGCTTGATAAGATTAGAGAATATGTATGTTAGTGGAGACAACTACTCAGGACCCACTTCTGATGTTCTAGATGTGGTTTTCTGGGTGGAAGCTGTCAGCCAAAGTAGAAGCTGGATAAGATGCTCAACTTAACAAGGCTTCACTGCACGTGGTGCTCATTCAGTCAGCCAAGGTTTAGTTTAAGCACTCCTGGGTGCCCAGCACCATACTCGGCAGAAACCATACAAGGATAAAAAAGTTGAAGCCCTCAAGGAAGGTTTTTTAATTTTTATTTATTTATATGACTGCATCAGGTCTTAGTTGTATCATGTGGGCTTCTCTGGTTGCAGGGTACAGGCTCTAGAGTAGGCTGGCTCGGGAGTTGCCCCACGGCATGTGGGATCTTAGTTCCCTCACCAGGGATTGAATCCACGTCCCCTGTATTGGAAGGCAGATTCTTAGCCACTGGATCATCAGAGAAGTCCCCCTCAAGGAGTTTCTAATCTAGTGGGCAGGTAGGTAAGAGATCAGGTGATTAAGCTATGCCAGCATAAATTCTCAGGGATTAAGGGAGTAGATTATGGAGGGCTTGCAAGTTGATGATAGTTGCTATTCTTATGGGTAGCATCATGGATCATTTGAAGTAGTAGTGTATATTGAAAGTCATCTTTATTCCAGTGGAGCTGCTGCTTTCATTTCTACGAAGTGGATTTTATCCTTTAATGTCTTATTGCTGAGTTTAAATTTTTTAAATGTATTTTAGAATGGCCCTCTTGCTCCCGAACGTCCTGAAGCCACCAGTCAGAACTGTAACGTACTGCAGTTCGAGAAAAGGCAAGAGGAAGACTGTGAAAGCTGTCATCTATAGGTTTCTTCGACTTCATAGCGGCCTGTGGCTAAGGAGGAAGGTGGGTCTTCACGTGGTGACTTGCTTAGAAAAGGAGTGTGAGGTTAGATGGAACTGAAGCAAAATTCAGTTAGCCTGTTCCTTGGTACATCTTCCCCACATCTTAGCAGTAGCTTTTACAGTGCTGTGCTTGAGTCCCAGCTTTGTGGGCATCTCTTCATGTAAGCGAATCCATGTGAAGAAAACATGTTTTAGCATTCATATAACAAAATATTATTCACAATGGCAGAAGTCTGTACTGCAGAACAAGTTCCTCTCAAGTCTCTTACACATCTGGCTTATCTAAAGATTACTCGAATCCCTTTGAGGCTCCTAATGTGTAGTATCTTGTAGGGACGCTCTGTTTAAGCTCCAAGCATTCAAACAGTAGAGGGGACTTCAAGGACTTAGCTCCATGGTGAGGTTTGGGACTGAAGCACTTCCAGCTGACCCTGGATTAGGTTCTCAAGGTGACTTAATCTTTATGGCGGAATAGTAACCCCTCATAATCCCCGCCCCTTCTTTTTTTTAACTTTACAAGTTTTTGTCTTTCAGTGTGTATGATTGGCAACTGTATCAGACAGAACTCTTAGTATTTAATTCTGATCAGGGACCACGGCTTCTAGAGGGGGACTCTGACAGATTACAGATTATTCCTGTTCTGTCTTCTCCCACAGCAACAGGTGGTAAAAGTGAATGTGGGCTTTTTCATTCATATCCTTAATTATTCATGGAAGCAGAATGGGTAGTAATTAGAAAGCAGCTGAAGACCCGAGTTTTCTAGGACACTGATGATAACTATTCAAATCCTAATTCCCTTTTACTATTTGGAAGTTAACAATTCTTTAAAGGTCAAAATTTGTTTCCCTGTGAAAATAAAATAATTGGTAGGATGGTCTCACTATTTGAAGGGTTAAAAGGATTATTTTCTCTCTTATAAACTATCCTAAATTTGTAGACAAATAAGTTGACTGGCACTCTCAGCTCATTTCTCCATTAGAACAGTCCTGTGGTAGTTAATTTCTTACACTAGTCAGTAGAAGCTCATGTAATCCGTAAGTACCTGAACTGAGTAATTCAACAGATAGTTGTGAATTTTGTGCCGTTGGAAACATTCCTTCCCCTTTGCTAGTAATTATTTCCAGGTCCACATGTTACCCAAGACAAAATGAAATGGCTGGTCTTCCTTGCCTTCCTTCCCACAATCCCTTTTATTGGGCTCTGAAACCCTCACAGTAGTATAAATGACCTGGTCAAGCTCCCCAATCATAATACCTAGTCCCTGCTCAAGACCCCCAAAGTATTCCATATACAGAACAGCCTGCTTTATCAAAATCTGATTTTAAGAAGAAAACAAAAAAATCCAGATGGGTTAATCTACACTAATGTATAAAAACATTAGTATAAACATTTGTATAAATGTTTATATAATATAAATTATTTTAAATAGTATAAATATATATATACTTACATGTATAATGTAAATATAAAAATATTTGTATAAAAACAAATTATTTTCTGCAGCACAGTTTCATCCAAGTGTTCCTAATTTTTAGTCTTTATTCCATTTCTGACCCTAGAGACTAAGAAGTCTCAAGCACTTTCTCAGTGGCCACAGAATAATCTTTGAAGGAGATAATTCTGTTGGTGACGGGCAGGACAGTAAGCTAGCTAGGTAGTTAGCTATCAGATCCACAGGGACCCAGTTTGGCTTGCAAACTAGAAAACCTGTTAAACAGATATAGGGATTTTGCTTTGAATCTTTCAACTTAAAATTGTAAGTAATGAGAAGTAACCATTTAATCTCTGGCATTGTAAAGTCAGAACTCTGAAATAACCCTTCCTTCTTTCTAAGCATCACTGTACTCTAGAAGTTGCTAACCACCAATGACACTAAGGCATGTGAAACCCATGGCACCTTTCCGTCAAAGAGTTGTGGTTTTGTTCACTTAGCATGCTGCCCTAAAGGAGCCCTTGGCTCTTTCCAATGGCTCAGGTTCTAGTCTCACCTTCCCTGTAAATTACTGTATGGTTTTAACCAAGCATTAACCTGGATGGCACCTAAGGTCTCTTCTACTTTAAATAGACTATGATTGGGACTTTCTTGGAGGTCCAGTGGTTAGAACTTCATGTTTTCACTGCCAAGAGCCCAGGTTCAATCCCTGGTCAGGGAATTCTACAAGCCACAAGGCCAAAAAAAAAGAAAGAAAAAAGAAAATAAATAAGCTGTGATTATAGTTTTTATATTCAATCTCATTATCTGTTTCTTCAGAAATTCTTCAAAATTAATAATGTATGGATGATATATAGGCAGTTCTGGATTAAACATACGGAGTAACTATTCCTTCAGCACTCTTCCTAATAGTTTTCCTGTAGTCATTATTCCTCAAAAGAGTACTTATTACAGAAACTGCTCCCCAGTGTGTGAAAAGGATAAATGACACAGTATACTTGAGAACTCTGCTTCTCAGCCCTTGTAATACTTAGCTCCCATAAATGAACATAAGTGTTACCAGTTAGCTAGTACTCCATTATCCTTGACATTTGGAAGAGAGTAGTATAGCGGCTAAGAACTCTAAATAGTTCTGGGACCTCAATCTGCTACTTAACTGCTCTAATTGTTTCTCTTTTATATGTAAAATCAGAATAATAGTACATTACTGTTGAAGAGATAGTAAGGTGACGCATATAAAGTTAGCTATTAAAATTGTGTATCATTACCCTGTACTTCACAAGCCACAATTTATTTAGCTTTCTTTTCTGTGACTTTAAATAATCTTTTTAAAACCGTTAAGTTATTAATACCGTTAAGTTATTAATACTTGTTTCAAACTATGCATGCTTTCTCTGCCTACCCCCATTGAGAATCATATTTTTCTGAAAAAACATACCAGCCCCTATGAAAGTTTAGTCTCTGTTCCCAGTTGGCCTATAAACCATAAGTAGTGAAGATAATCTGTTTTTTTCTATATAATATAATGTTGTAAATGTCTTTGTGATATTATCTAACAGGCTGGTTATAAGAAAAAATTATGGAAAAAGACGGTTGCAAGAAAAAGACGCCTGAGGGAATTTGTCTTCTGCAATAAGACCCAGAGTAAGCTCTTAGATAAAATGACAACGTCTTTCTGGAAGAGGCGAAACTGGTATGCTGATGATCCTTATCAGATGTATCATGATCGAACAAACTTGAAAGTATAGATCAGAAGATCCATGATTTCTCAGTTATTAACTGTATATCTGTGTGTGTATGGTGTCTTTGCAAAGATGAAGTGGTATAAGACATGATGTAAATTGTACCAACTGATACTTGGAACATGGGGTACCAACATTAAACTTAACAATGTTTTAAAACTTAATGGATTAAACATTCCCAGATTTGTTTGGGGAAATATAAATTTTAAATTATTGATTAATTTTAACAAATGGCAGTGACTTAACTAGTTTTTCCAATTAGGCTTATTTAGTTGCAAGGCATCTCCAGTTGGGACAGACATGAAAAGAATGTAAAGCTAACAAGTTAGTTCAAGCAGTGTGACTTTATTTTAAGGACATGTGCCAGAAATACAGGAGTACCTCACACCACCCAGAACTAACCCCCAGGCCTCAGGGAGAGTAGAAATTATAGGGTGATCCTGGATCCAAGGCACCTCCAGGGGCCTCAGCAGCAGAAACGGTGGCTCTTTAGGCTTGGGTGGTCTGCCATGCACGTGACTAAGTTCTTTTTACATCACTGGCTCCATTCTCTCTCCAACTCCTCTGATTCACAGCTGTTGTTTATTCTTAGTGTCTGCTGCCTCATAATAAAGCTAGCTTGCACCCTTTGAGGTTCTTTTCTACATCATGACCCTCAGCTCCAGTTTCCCGTCTCTAATTACCAAGAGACTCTAATAGGACCATTTTGTCTTTTTATATCAGGTTTCATCATGGGTCACTGACCAATCAATGTAAGAACTGACTTTTCTTAGGTCAGGAGCCCACCCTGGCTCATTTGATTATGCTCGAGGTTCACGTAGAGCCAAAGATAGTTATGTGAGCAGTTTCCCTCAGGGGTGAGCCTGGGGTGATAACACACACCTAGTATACCAGGTAAACAGTTATCACTGAGTTTACTGGAACAGGATTTTTTATTGAGAGAAGAGATGAACTAGCCTTTCAATATGCCCATTCATGAAATAAAGAGGCTATATAAGTGGAGACAAAAACTTCTTAACCAAGAGTTAAAAGATACTATATTTCATAAAAGTTAATTTATCCCCTTGAGGTTTCATATTTTCAACTGTGAGGGTAAATGTTTTCCAGAATTTGCCACATTGTAGAATGTAAAGGGGAAAAGGTAATTTCAATCATTTTTAGAAACGATTCATGATGCATTGTTCCCTTGAAGAGGGCCAGGTAAGCAGCACTGAGGAAAATTCTGTTTTTCAGGAATGGTTATAGTCTAGGGCAGTGGTTCTCAGCTCTCCCATCAGAATCATCTGGAAAGCACTTTGAAACAGCAGAGCATTTTGCCTGGCAGAAAATCATTATTAAATACAATTATGCTTCAGTTACTGCTTCAGGTCCTTTAATAGTTGATGATGATAAGATATAGTTCAAATAAATTAAAATATAACCAAATTGACATTCTGTGGCATTTCAGACTAGGGTTATTAGAGGAGTTCCTTGAAACTAGTGTGTTCATTAAAAGGAAAAAGGGCGACAACAGAGTGTTTTAAAACTGCAAGGCCAAATGTGTGTCAGGTTCCCCTGGTGGCTCAGCAGTGAAGAATCCACCTACAATGCAGGACACCACCCTGTAATGCAAGGGACACGGGTTCAATCCCTGGGTCAGGAAGATCCTCTGGAGAAGGAAATGGCAACCCACTGCAGCATTCCTGCCTGGAGAATTCCATGGACAGAGCAGCCTGGTGGGCTACAGTCCTCGGGATCTCAAGAGTCGGTTATGACTTAGCGACTCAACCACCACCACCACCACCAAGTGTGTGTCTCTTTATGGGACCAATTGAAAAAAGAACAGACATTTGATTTGAGATGAGAATCTCAAGATCCTGAAGCATGGGATGGCTTTCTGTTCTGATGAGTTTTCATTTCCTCCTGCTTCCCGTCCCTCACAAGGGCTCCCCATCATTTCTCACTGGCCTGGTTCCTTACCTCTTCTGCTCACCCCTGGAAGCAGGATACAGCTGGTGCCCTACAGAGCCTTTCACATGCCTTCGTGACTTCTTAGTGCAGTGTAGACAACCAGGTCTTGGGGACTCAGAGCACCTTGGTTCCCCTCTAGGCCAGTGACAGGAGAGGTAGAGATGAGGACGTGCCCCGCAGCCAGAGATGGACTGAAGTGGAAGGGCTAACCAGATTTAGAAAAAGGAATTTTCATATATATGATTTTTGTTTTGTGGGTAGCAGGGCTTATCAGACACTAATTTTGTAGTTTGACAACAAAATATCTTATGAAAGGTCTAAGTGACATTCAAGTATATGTAAAAGTGTAATTTATTAAGCACCTACTGTGTCCCAACATGTAGCCACAAAACAGCTAACCCTCCTATCACCCTTCCAAGAAAGAGGGTGACACTGTCCATCCCTAGTTTAGATGTGCAGAAACTGAAGTTCACAGAAGGGAAATACATTACCCAAGGTACAGCAAGTGAGTCCCAGAACCCAGGTTGTCTCCTTGGAACCTTGTGTATTTCCAAGTCTTCCAACAACATGAAAGTCCACACTGAAATCCACAAGTGACTGAAATCTAGCACCATAAATACTAAACACTTCCTCATGACACTGAACCAAGTCAGCTTTTAAATTAGATAACTTTGCTTTTCTGTTATCTTAACCTGGTTAATCACATTTCCATTGACCATGGACTTGGCTCAGTAAATGAATGAATGAGTGGATTTTCAGCCTGCCTTTGATCTCTTCTGTCCATCTCAGAGTCATCTTCTTTACCTGCTGAGCCTATGCTTTACAGTCCTTGTGTCAAACGTTTAGGACTACAAAATCAAAGAAAAAGCATGTTTCATTGTGATGTTTCTGAGTTTCTAAGTCTTTGTGACCACCCAGTTAAGCATACAGGTACCCGTTTCTGTCTTAAGGTGAGGGCTGTAGTGGCATTGAGGGCCCCCATACCACCCGGTGCATCTCCGTGTGCAACGCCCTCTTCTGACCTGCACACGTTCTCCCGCATTTGCAGATAAGAAAGCAGGTTCCAAGAAGGAACGCAGCAGACCAAAGGTCTGTCTGCACAATTGAAACTGCCTTCCAGCCGAACTGCTCTGCTTTCACAGCTACCTAGTTTCCACTGGTGACCTTTAAAAATGTAAAACAAACATAGTGCCAGATGAATGTTTATGTGATCAACTGGTTTCAAAGCACTGATAGCATTTAGTATTTTCTCTCTGCAACAATTCTGTGCAGTAGGCACAGAGCCCAGACACCAGGCCCATTAGTGACTGCACACTCAGCTTCTAATCCTTGCTCATGAATACATTTTTTTTTTAAAGATATTTGTTTATTTTATTTGTTGGCTGTGGTGAGCCATCATGGCTGCACGCAGGCTTTCTCTGTTGCGGCCAGCATTCTCTAGTTTCAGTACACAGACTGCTCAGTGCGGTGCTTTTTCTTGTTGGAGAGCATGGGCTCAGTGGTTGTGGTGCACAGGCTTGGCTGCTCCACGGCATGTGGGATCTTCCTGGACCAGGGATCAAACCAGTGTCCCTTGCGTTGCAAGGCAGACTCTTAATCACTGGATCACCAGGGAAGTCCAAATACATTTTTTTAAAAGGATTTTCTCTTTCTTCATAAGCCCAACATTTACAAAGATGTCTTTTAAAAGAAACATGTTAAGACTTTATTCAAGATATAGATCAGGCATTATAACAAAACAGAACTTCAACCTTTGGAATACTGTAATTTTACATCCCTTTGATGCACAGTCCAGTATACTATTTGATTACAGATCGTCCTATAGGATTACAGAGATAAACTAAGGGGGAGTGTGCACAGTCACCATCCAGAGCGCCAGCCCTCTGGTGCCTGCCGTTCACGAATGAAGCACTTCTTTTACCGTTTCCAGTGCTGTGCAAGATGAACAACTAGGAAGGTACTCAATGGCGGTCGTGGTTGACAAGCACTGTTATCACAGACACACGGACAGTTTACTACAGAGAACACACAGTTCAGAGGCCAGCAAAGTGAGCAAGCTATTCACACAAAGCCAGGAGGGATTATGCCTAACTCTCCAGTTTGTAAGTACAACACCCTCTCTCGTCTCCTCAGAAACAGAACAGGTGCTCAAAAGCAAAGAAAAAGTTACTACGTGAAAGGTACAGACTTTCCATTAGCATTTTGTAAACAGCCCGTGTCTGTAAATCAGCAAATTAAAAACATTCAGCTTTACCGTCTCGACAGAACTCCACACCACTATGTGTACACTTGGAGGCATTCACATTTTTACGTCAGTCCACACAAATATACAGCTTGTTGGATAAGGAAACACGTTTTGCCAGAAATATGACAGCTGCTCTCAGTTGTACAGTGTTTTTAAGAAAGAAACCAACTCCCTAAGCAACACCTGAAGGAAAAATAGTTACATTAAGACAGCAGTTTGGGTACCTTTCTATTTTTTTAAATCTTAAATGAGAAGTAATACAGCTTGTCTGAGAGTAGACTGCTTCAAAGTAATTTTTGGCATTGTTGAGTGCAAACTTGAGAGCCCATACTTGTTAAAACTCTCCACTGTAAAATGGTGAAAATATAGGTTGTTCACAATAGGATTTTAATCTCTGCTGCTAAAGGCATTTATTATTTTGGCCAGGAAAAAAAAAGTTGCTAAAAAGCTGCTTAATAAGCTTTTTTTTTTTTTTTTTGCATTTGTTTCTGATAATTCTGGGTACTCCCAATAACAGGTAAATACATTTTAAAGCCTATATTTTTCCTCTGTCTGAAACTACTCTGTGAGCTTGAAGAAAACCGGTTTTCTGTCTTCACTAACAGATCTAGCTATTGGTGGGTATGGGGCACAAACATTAAACAGACAGCCTCTGTTTGCCCTCCTGAACCCCACATTTGCTTTTAGGTTTATTTTCCTAAATCCTCTTGTAAATTACCAAGTCACCTTCAGAGGCATAATGAGGAAAAGGGATTTAAATTTGCAATCTGGTAACAACTTCAAGTAAAACCCTTTCCGATGTGGCTAAGATCCAGCCAATATGTCATCAGCAAAGACTGATGTAGGTTTGTGTAGCTCAGTCATGCTACTGTCTCTAACTGGGCCTGTTTATAGCTGACTGACAGTAGGTTCTATGTACGTGACACTAATTCTCTAGTGTTCAGGGCCTATCTATGAACAAACACAATCCAAGTATAATAAGTAACTGGGTTGTGACCACTGCATGCATCACACTGAAAGGAAACATCAATCCTAAGCACAAGTAGACGAGTCCTACATTTAGGCTCGGCGCTTCCAGTGGGGAGTAGCCGCCACTGACCAAGATGCTATTTCAACCAGATTCTTCTTTTCAGATAAAATTCTCAATTAGGGAGTCGCCTCAGATGGTGCTTTGTTCTCTTCCTAAAGACATGGGCCTGTATGAAATACAAGTGCCCATGAACATGCCACTTCTCTCTTGCTCACACTCCACACAAGCCAGGAAGCAAACAGAGGGCATGAGCCACCGCTGCCCGTGGAGCCGAGCAGCAGGTCACATTAATGAAGATGCAACCTCTATAACCTTCTAGAACCCAGGGTTGGGATCATTACCTAGATGGCTCAGATATACTTCATGGAGCATCTGAAACAAAGCATGGTTCTAGGGTTGGTTTTGTTTGGGTGGATTGGTTCGTTTTTGCCAGTCACAGCGCAGGGTACTATAAAGGAGAAATAAACACTCAATGATTCGTCACAACAATCCCAGGAGTTTACATCCAAAGGTGAGCCAACCTGCCTAGGCAATGAGAAGTCCTCACCCCGGAAGGACTCAGAAGCTCCTAATCCTGTGTCTATGGGGAAGACAAGCTTCCTGTGACTTCCCTTATTCTAGGCTGTTCCCCTGACCTCATTATACCCACCTCTGGTACTGAAATATCATATCTCCATTCTAAACTTCTCTGGTATACTGACTGAAGATTACAGACCATCACCGTACAGGAAAAATGGATGTCCTTGAGGTGTGTTTGGAAGCTTCGTAAGCACATCTGAGACACCCTCCAGAATTAAAATAATCTTTTACGCTTCTGTTTTTGCTGTTTGCTTATACATCAGAACCTCTGGCAGCCTTTGCCAAGTCCACGCTATCAAGCCAAAAGCCATAAATATGTACATCATAGTCCGAAGTATTAGTATCAAGAACAAAAAAAAAGTTTTTAAAAAATTGCTTTGTTTGCATATATAGGACTAAAAACAAAGTATGCAACAAATAAGTTACAAATGTACATCTCAGCAGCTCGGTGGGGGGATTCTCTTCTGTTTCTACAACACTGCTGTCTATGCCAATCCAAGGGTGGGAAATGACTAACCTCAGAAGACCTAAGGTCACACCCCCCAACACACTACCTTTCCCTTATCCTCTCCCCAACAAAATAAAAGGAAAGGGGGGCTCTTAGAGGGGAGAGAGGAAAGGCCACGTCCGAGGCTGTGCACAGAGCACACCAGCTTGCGGGTTTCTATGTGATTAGTGAATAAATAGCTCTTTAAGGCAGAGAAGAAACATTCTGTGGATCCGGTGCTGTTGGCTCATCTCACTCACGTGGTTTCAGTGGCCGAGGATGAGGTACTTTTCTTCCTGAAGCGAGATCGAAGGATTCTAGGCGGTGCCTGGCAGAGAAAACAGAAACAGGACTGACCCCTCGGTTTGGTATAAACATCAACGCTTTTGAGGACAGTACCTGGATGAGTTTGTGTTGGGACTTCAGCTCTTCCAGTCAAATGTCCATGTGTGTGAGCAGGCTGGTAGGGCTGGGGACCCCCTTGGGGTTTCCACCACAGCAATCAGAGCAGCCTCCCAAGCATCCCCATAGAGCTGAGCCAGTGGAGGAGCCCAGTGCCCCCGTCTTCATGCTCTCCTAAGTCCCTGCACCTCCCAAGTGCACAGTTGCATGGAAGAATGACACAACTTGTTTCTGCCTTGGGAGCGAAATGATCTTAACAAATGACTCAGCAGAGAGAAAGGCCTCCCATCGCTTCCCTGGTCTTTGTTATTTCCTTTGGGAACTGGCCTCGCGTTTCTTGGTACATGCTTAAAATTTCCATCACTGAATTTCCAGTCCTCCTCCCAGATGTGAAATCCTTTCATGCAGAAGCAAACCACACAACACAGGAAACACTGGCTTTATGCACGAGGAGTTCTACCTCATCTCCCCTACCAATGACTATCAAGGGACCCCCTCCTCCCATGGGACACAGATCACAGGGGCCACTACTGTCATGATTAAAGAAAAGGGAAATTCTTTCTCCTGGCATAGCGAACTCAAGGGGGTTCACCACTGGCCCCGACCTACCCTCAACCCCCATCTGTCCACTTCTCTGTACTCAGCTGCATTTTCTACACTATCCTTTCACATCTCCATCCCTTCTGACCAGAGGCCTTTCCTCCCTTCTCTGGTTATTTCCAGTCCTCTTAGGAACAAGCTCCAGAGTCACTCCTGAGCCCCACCGCCATAGCCCAGTCACAGCCAGGATCAACTCCTTGGTTCTCACGCTGTTTAGCAGATGGCACGGGGGAGCGTGCTGCTCTGCGCACAGTCTTCCTCGGCCACACTGTGCCTTCCTGGGGGCAGGAAATGCACCACCCTCTCCCAGCAAGGAGCTCCATGCCCAGCGGGCACACAGAAGGGAGGCAGGAGGGAAACAAGCACCAACAGAAGGCTCTGGCCTTCCATATACTGAGTCCTCCCACCACACCGATACGACGGAAATGTTTACCAGCCACCTCTGGACAGGATGAGAGAAGAATCAGCGACCTGCCTCAGGCAGTTTAACCATAAACAGTAAAGCAACATGGGTGGTTTTATAAAACAAAACCAGGGACTTTCCTGGCAGTCCAGTGGGTAAGACTTCACCTTCCCACGCAGGGAGAATGGGTTTGATCCCTGGTCAGGGAGCTAAGATCCCGCATGCCCCGTGGCTGAAAAACCAAAACATAAAACCATAAAACAGAAGCAATGTGGTAACAAATTGAACAAAGACTTTTAAAATGGTCCACATTTAAAAAAAAAAAAGGGGGGGCGGGGCACAAACCCTCAAGACCTAGAATGGTTCTAGCACCTTGCATGCCCTCCGAGCTGGGTCCCTCTCCCCATCATGGGGCTGGCCAGGCTGTAAAGGACTCCTCAGACAGAGTCCAAACCTAGAATATCTTCTACCAAAACCTCTCAGTTCAAAAAGACCCCTGCGTGCCCCACTTTGGGAAGGAATCTGATGAACCATGCACTGTGTGGTGGGAACAGCTGTGACCTTGGTGGGCACAGGCCGCCAGGCCGCTGTGTTGGAGAAGGGCAGCTTGTCCACACACTGCCTCACCTGAGTCTCACAAGGGTCTCTGCACTGAGGGCAGGGGGGCTCCCAACTTGCCTCAGTTGGACTCTCAGGTTGCAGCGTTCAGCAGAAGGGGAAGGAGGGGAGACCTGATGAAACAGAGAGGAAGACTCCGGGGTCCCCCAATTTTGCAGGCCCTGCATCCAAGCCCAAGGCTGTGACCCAGAGCAACGACCTGAGGCTCTAGGCTTGGCCCTCCTGCCGCCAAAATTCCATCCACATCTGCACTTGGCCAGAGTACATATATCAAGTGTATTGTTTTGCTCATTTGGCCGTGCCCCTTCAATAACATTTTATGAACATCTACTGTGTTGGCCAACAAGTTTGTCTGGGTGTTTCCAAACCCGAACGAACTTTTTGGCTAACTGAATATTTTGTATCGGCCAGTATGTTGTGACATGGAGATAAAGAGATGAACAAGCTCTATGTATAAAGACATGTCGTAAGACATTCTGAATTTTTCTTTCCCTCAAAACACTCATTTGGGTTGCTTTTCACTCACACATCATCTTAAGTTGGTAGCTGGATGTTTTGTTTGTTTTGTTTAATCCCTAGATATGATCTCATTTCTTCTATTCCCAAATAAAAGTGGTAGGGTCTTTTTCACCCCTTGGCAAGTAGCTAGAAGCTATCTAGTGGCTTCTCCTGCCTGTTTGATGGAGGGAGGTCTCCCCTCTTCAGGCACTCAGATGTTGGGTATCCCAAGAGATGCCACTCCCAGGAGCCCCAGATCTCCAGGGCAAAGCCCTCTGTGAAAATACACGCTCCACCCCACAGCCCCCGATACCGTGTACCTCCAGGGGGAACTCCGTCTTTCGAGGTGCTTTAAACTTGTACATGAAGTCCAGCAGGTCTTCCTCTTCCTCATCAGAAAACGCCAATGGGTTTTGGACCTGGTGGGGCCCCCAGGCCTTCACACCACCCTCATTCACATCGCCCTCAACCACTGAATGGCCATTTACAATCTACGCAGGGGAGACAAAGTACAGCAAGGTGGGATCAGTGTAGAAAGGAGCGAAGAAGGGCAGGCCAAGGTTAGGCACACAGCACGGCAAGCCAGGCCAGTTAGGAGAACTGAGGCCCCGACAGCTTCCTGGAACGTTGCAGGGGATCCAGGACCACTGCAACCGTGAGGCGCTTTGCACAGGAACAAGCGCAGGCTTCAGAATCTACTGACAAGCTATCGGGGGAGGTGGGGGTCCAGTTGGGGATACCTCTGTCTAAACAGATGGGTCACATCCTACAGCTTAGGGCTGTGGGGCCACACCAGAAGAACACCAGGGGGAAAGAATATCCTCTGGAAAGGATGGTGGCAGTCACTTCTGGAGGGGAATAACACAGTTTTCTGCATGATACATGCAAGCTGATGGGGCCTTGATTATACTTGCACATACAACTCTGAGCTGTCCTTAAGAGAGAGGATGTAAAATGCCAGGAAGCCTTCAGAAAGAACCTTAAGCAATGTAGATTTTTCATTTCAAAAGCCAAGTGCTAGAGAAGCAAAGGAGACTGGTGGAAGGAGAATCTAGCCGCAGTCTTCCCCTCAGAAGCAGCAGCGAGATTCCTGTTGTGGTCTGCCGTGACTAATCCACGTGGAAAGCTCCAGAAGTTATTTGTGTCACTGTTGTTGTTGTTTTTCACTCAGCATGTCAGACTCTTGGCGACCCCATGGACGGCAGCACGCCAGGCTTTCCTGTCCTTCACCGTCTCCTGGAGTTTGCTCAAACTCACATCCATTGAGTCGGTGATGCCATCCAACCATCTCATCTTCTGTCACTGCCTTCTCCTCCCACCTTCAATCTTTCCCAGCATCAGGGTCTTTTCCAATGAATTGGCTCTTCGAATCGGGTGGCCAGAATATTGGAGCTTCAGCTTCACGTCACTGAGTCTGCAACATCGAATGTGGAGCATAGTCCATGTCATCTGGCCACGTGATCCTATCTCAGTCGAGATATAAAATACTTCCTGTCCCAGTCTGTCTGACACTCAGAGACGTATCTTTCTAGGCTTCGTATATTGTTTTTACCTAGAACCACAGAAGGCAGAGCCAGGGAGCCCTCTGATCACCTGATCTGACCGCCCGAGGCCTGCAGACAGAAACCAGAGCTGTTCTGGGACATGCTGCTACTTCTCCTAAAAACATGTTCAGCCACCAAATGTGTTCTCCCCATCAAAGGGGGTATGACAGCATCCAGTGTGGACTTCATAGAACTAACAGTGGGAGCCTAGTCTTGAGCCGCTTTCCCAGTCATTGCTGCTATACTCCCAATAAACAGCAGGGGGCAGCATGAGAGCACAGCTGTCTTAACCACAAATTTCAAAGCTGAAGTGTAGACTGAGACCAGCTGCGACAGGATAGAGCCAAGCCTGAGATTGTTAACTCCCCTTTGCATTTTTTTTGCTCCTGTGCATTCCCCAACCTGTTTCCTCTGGGTTTAGGCTCTCTCTGGTCCCTTCCCCTGCCCAAGTCAGCTGCATCGTTAAGATGGATGAACGTGAAAACTGGTCAGTCTGGCCCTCCTTAAATGCTCTGGTCTTCCCCAGCCTGTCAACTCACCCAAAAGGTCTTGGAATGTGTACCACATGGCTTGTGCCTCGAGCCCTAGTTCTCCTGTCCATCAGTTTCTGCCTCAGCTTCAAAGAAAGTGTCCTGAGCTACGGCTGATCCTCCTTGGTCCCTCTGAGCAGCTGACCCAGGACTGCGCCCACAGTGGCCACCCATCCACTAAAGGAGGTGGAGTCCTGACATCGTCTCAGAGGGCTCGCCTCTTGTCCCAAACAGAACTCAGCACTCATCACAAGGACATTCCTCTGAACACCTAACAGGAGAACAAAGAGGCAGGCCTGCCTAGGACTGAAAGATCAGGGCAGAAGCAGCCTGCCTAGGTCTGCCCCAGCACAAAATCTCCCATCTTGAAAGCAGACTAGGGTTTGAGTCTGTGCTTCTGCACTTGAGGCTCCCTCTACATTCAGGCCCACAGCATTCCCTCTACATATCACTCTGGGGTTCAGAAGGCAGCCCAGAGTCACCAAAAGATCCTCAGGCATGGAACTGTTCAACCTGCTCACCCATTCTGGACTCACTGGGACTGAACACTGAACTCACACACTGTCAGAATAACAATAATAACAACAAGTGCAATCTCAAGAATGAAGCAAAAATGCTTTGAGTTAGTTCTCCACTGCATCCTTGAGCATGGGCTAAATGGTAGAAAAGAAGGGCCACTAGGAGTGATGGACCAAGGGAAGTCCAGAGATCCAGGCAGGAATGGAAAACAAGGTTTCAACTCAGCAGAGGTGGGGAGTGAAGGAACCACCTTCAGTGTGGGCAGCTCGGGGACCAGAAGTATCTTCTAATAGAAGACACAGAGAGAACCTGTTGAAAAGAGGAGAATCCTATTGGTCACTGTGTTCGTGGAGAATTTTTGCCAAGAATGTTGTTTGTAATATTCTGCTTGACTCTCAGGACCCGGGAGACGAAACACTGTAGACAAGCTGAGCCTCTGAGCCTCCAGATGTCTACTGTGTTGTGACAATGAATCTCTTATTTATTTTTGGCTGCGCTGGATCTTCATTGCTGCACACAGGCTGCACATGGCTTTCTCTAGTTGCAGGGCACGGGCTTCTCATTTTGGTGGTCTCTCTTGTTGCAGAGCATGGGCTCTTGGGCATGCGGGCTTCAATAGTTGCAACACATGGGCTTGGTAGTTGCGGCTTCCAGACTCTAGAGCACAGACTCAGTAGTTGTGACATACAAGCTTACTGTCCCATGACATGTGGGATCTACCCAGACCAGGGAGCAAACCCGTGTCCTCTGCATTAGCAGGCATATCCTTAACCGCTGGACCACCAGGGAAGTTGGACAATGAACTGCTTAACTGCATCTCCCCCTTTGCGCTGGCTGCGAGGAAGCCCAGCATCTCAGACTGCCTGTGACTTTGGGACAAGCACCTATATTTTTCTTCTCGTTCTGACTCCATCTTACCTGCCTCCTCCCTTCCCCTCCAAGCTTCATTTTCTTATTTGGTTTGATCTATCATCTGTATTTCCACAAGCAGACTTAAATCCTTTAGGGAACAGGGAGGAGTATCAGTGAAGAAATAAACCCCACAGAACATGGTCCCATCTTTATGGGCACCCAGGTGAAAATAGTGGCTGAGCAGAAATGTGGTGCCTGACCTCCTCAGCGCTCCTTTTCCCGTACATCCAAACAGAATTTGTGATCCCATAGGTTCTCACCCAAAAGGGTGCTACTGTCCACGTCCTAATACTCTGATGGCTCCTGAAGACAACTTGTGTGAGGGGAGCGTCTCATGCAAGGTCATGGCCACAGCCACCTGCAAACCTCAGGGGATGGCAGCCAAGCCCTCAAGCCCACAGAGCTGACCACAGTGGCCAGGGCTGGGTGGTCTCCAGGAAAAGATACGGGTCACTCTTATTTTCCTCAGTGGGGGAATGAGTGTGTGGTCTTGGCTTACTTTCTGTGTTAGCAAACGTGCGTAGAGCAGGCTGGAAAGCGGCTGCACCTCTTCTCTCTGTGGGGAGTGCAAGGAGGGAAAAACTCCCAGCCCTTCAGGCTGAGCTGATCCATCTGCAGGAGCCCCAGGCCTCCCCACACCCCTCCCCCAGTGCAGCAAACACCCCGGGTTAGTGAACACTTCCACACAGCACACATTAGAGGGAGCCATTAATCAAAGTCAGCAAACACGTTTGAGGAGAGCACGCCCATCTGGACCACTTACATCCGAGTCCCCAGCAGCCACCGAAGAGAAAGGAAAGAATATCCTGTTAAAGAAGGACCTTTGGGGAATGAAACTCACACACATGTGCGAGTGTTCGTGCACACGCACACATACACACATACTCACTCACTGCCCATGCTCCAAACCTCTGACAGCTCCTGCTACTGAGGAAAGAAACTACCCCAGGGCCCCACTCACGAAAAGATGCAATTCTCTATCTCTTTTAATAGGATAAAAAGGGATGATTCTGCTTTTTAAAATAGGTCCCATCTACTTGATTTAAAAAGTGGCGGGGGGGGGGGGGGAACCCACGTCTATGACTCATTTCGAGCAGTGACAGAATTCAGTCTTCAGTTCTATATAACATCAAGGTAGGCAGAGAGAAAAGTGGGGATAAAGGGCAGTAGGGGTGGGAGACAGAGATAATAATAGAAGCACAGAAAAAGAGAGACAGATGTGCAGGAAACAACAGGAAATGGCTGACAGGCAGGAATGGAGCAGAAAGTTCTCTTGGGACCTGAGAGGCATGGATGGAAATCATCTCATCATTTCAGGGGACCAGGAGGGCCCCTCTGGCCAGAGCATCTGTGATCTGCAGCATCAGTGCCCCAGCCCCAGGTGTGAGACACACCTCCCCCTACACCATCTGCTGATGCTTCACAGCCAGCACCCTTCACGGGTCAAGCTGGAAGGGTCCCCGTAGCCTCGAGTTTAGTCCCTCACCCCATTTTACAGAGGAGGCGACTGAGGCCTGGAGAGTTGAGGAGCTTTCCCACCATCACAGAGGGAAACGGTGCAGATGACTCACTAGCTGTTTCCTTGCAAGCAGACCTCAGGGAGATGGGGTAGAACTCCAGGGCCCTGGATGTTCAGAAGGCTGAGAAAGGCAGGGCTGGGGCAGAGGCTCCTAGATCATGACTCTGAGCAGGTCCACCCCAGCCTGAGGCCTCCACTGAGCCCCACCTGCAGCCCCATCCCCAACAATCCCCATCCCCACAGCTCCGTGGAAGGCCAGACTCTACTCAGTGCTCACCACCAGCTATAATTCTATTTTAACTTCTATTCTAACGTCCTAGAAAGGCAGGCTTTGATGATGAAATCACCAGGTGTCGTGGGGGTGGCGGGGGAGGGGGACTTCCCAGAGGGCAGCATGGAGCAGGCCCACTGGGCAAGAGTAGAGCAGAAGGCTTCTCTCTTCTCCCAGGTCCCAAGATGACAGGATCCCATAGGGAAAGGGTTTCTGAGTAGCTTAAGGTATTTACAAACTCCAAATTGTAGGGTGATTAGGTCGAAATAAACATAACTGCCTTAGGTCACTGGGATGGTTGTTTTCCACGAACTAGTGTGTGCAGCGGGCTTCCCAGGTGGCGCCAGCGGTAAAGAACCCACTAGCCAATGCAGGAGACGTAAGAGATGCGGGTTTGATCCCTGGGTTGGAAAGATCTCCTGGGAAAGGGCATGGCAACTCACTCCAGTATTTTTGCCTGGGAAATGTAATGGACAGAGGAGCCGATGGGCTATGGTCCGTAGGATCACAAAAAGTTGGACACGACTGAAATGACTTAGCAGCAGCAGCGTCCAGCAGACCCGAGTATTATGTGCTAGTGATGGACACAGCTGTGCAGCCCCTGGGTTTCTTTCATCCTTGTTGAGCATATGTACAGTCCTCTGTTCCTGCAGGACGATGGTCCTCACAGCCTCCTGCTAGGAATCTTTAGACCACCCATTCTCATTAGGCTCATGGCCTCTGAAACCCCCAGGTCTTCTACAGACCTTTAAAAATCCAAGAGCTGAAATGTTTAAGGCAGGGGTCCCTAACCCCTGGGATCTAATGCCTGATGATCTGAGGGGAAACTGATGTAATAATAATAGAAATACAGTGCGCAATAAACGTAACGTGCTTGAATCGTCTTGAAGGCATCCGCCCACAACCCCAGTCCATGGAAAAACTGTCTTCCACGAAACCAGGCCCTGGGGCCAGAAAGGTCGGGGACCACTGCTCTAAGGGACTCCCCTGGCAGTCCAGCGGTTAAGGCTCTGCATTTCCACTGCAGGGGGCACGGATTCAATCCCTGGTCAGGGAACTAAAATCCCCCATGCCATGTGGTGTGGCCAAAAAAAGAAGGAAAAAAGTCTTAAAACTGAGGAAATAAAGGGAAAAGAGGATTCTTCTTAGAACACAGCTCCATGTCTTCCTGCTCGCCACTTCTGTGGGAAGCATGAACCGCGTCTCGGTGGCGACAGGGCTGGGGGCACAGGCAACCATGGCACTAGGCTTGTCTCCCTCCTCCCCCACCCCCACACCAGCCAGCAGGCCAGGGCTGGCCCCTCTTGCCTTCTGAGCCAAAGGAAACTCCTTCAAGGGGTTGTAAGGGGCCTTGGGTTAGCCCAGCACCATCTCTGGTCCCTCACATGTTAAGATCAAGGAAAGAGCAGGAGCAGGTCAGAAGAAAGCAACACAGCCCAGACATCACCCTCACCCAGGGAGCATGGCAGCAGGGGCCCTGCCCAGGCCTGGGAGAGCCCAGTCCCATCTCCCTGAGGCCTTCTGGCCATCACGGCCAGCATCATCACCATCATCATTCTTCAAAAAGCCCTTTCACAGGTATTGTCATAGCAGCACAGTGAGGTGGGGAAGCGGGAAGCTTTACCTCTACTGGAAGGAAACCCAGGCTTTTGGCGGTTAGGTCATTTGCACATAGTCATACAGCTGGTGAGCGGCAAAGCAGGACCAGGGCTCCCTTGGCTGCACAAGGACTGAAACCCCCAGAACTGCAGGGCTCGTCACTTCCAGGGACCTGGGTAAGTGCCTGCACTCCTACCACCAAGAGCACAGGGAACTATGACTCTGTGATGGTTTTAAAGTCTCTCCATATTCCTTGTTACTCCTCCCTCCAAGAGGTGGAGATGAATTCCCCTCCTCTTGAGGATGGGCTGGACTTAATGACTCACTTCCAACAAACAGAACAAGGCAGAAGTGATGGTTTTGTGCTTTCCAAGACCAGGTCCTAAAAGGTGCTGTGGCTTCCCACCTGGCTTCTCTCCTATATCACTCACCCTGGGTGAAGCCAGCTACCATGTGGTAAGGATGCTCAAGCAGCCCCCAGAGAGGCACGTGGAATGGAGCTGAGGCCTCCAGCCAAGAGCCACAAGATGGCCATGTTCAGTCAAGCCTTCAGACAGCTGTGGCCCTGACTGACACCCAGACCATAACTCTTGAGAGTCCCTGAGCCAGAGACACCCAATTAAGCTGCTCCAAAACTCTAACCTGAATTCGCTGTAAGATAATACATGCTTGCTATTTTAAGGAGTTAACCTCCTCACCCCACCCCACCCCCTGACCCTGCAGCTGAAAGGGAGCCCCAAGGTCAGACACCAGCTCATGGTTAGAGCCTCCTTCCAAGGCAGGTCTCGCACGCTGCAGGGAGGCTGGCTGTGTACTCACCTTTCCGGGTCCTGCAGGTGGAGCAGCAGGTACACACTGCGGGGACGGGGGCATCATCAGTGATACCCCTCACCTGGACAGGGACCAGCCCCAGGCCAACAGGGAGGCCCAGGGAGGTGTGGGCATCCCCATATGTTCACTATGGGGGTCCCAGGAATGTGGGTCTCTGTAGAGACACCAAGGTGGGCGAGGGGATCACTCTAGATTCCGCTTCCTCACAGGTGCTAGAAAATGCCCTTGTCTGGTGTACAGAGGCCAGTCCTTGTGACCTGCAGCCCAAGGGAAGGGAGGGGATGAAGTCCAAGTCTCTTCTGAGAAATAACTCCAACTGCCCCTTCTCTCTCTCTCTCCCACTTCATCATGGCCTGCAGAAAACCTGCTCACACTGACCTCCAAATCCCCAAAGGGCTCTGTGTCTGGCCATTTGGCCCCAGTGGCTAACTGGCTGCTACCTTACACACTCCACTGGTCTTGGTGTATATCTGGGCCTTGGTATACAGTGTGTATGTGTGTGTATGCATGCTCAGCTATGTCTGATTCTTTGTGACCCCATTGACTGTAGCCAGCCAGCTTCCTCTGTCTATGGGATTCTCCAGGCAAGGATACTGGGGCGGGTTGCCATTTCCTTCTCCAGGGGAATTTCCTAACCTAGGGATCAAACCCACATCTCCTGCATTGGCAGGGAGATTCTTTACTATTGAGCCACCTGGGAAGCCCTTGGTATACAGTAGGTGCTCACTAAATACAGGCTGTCTTCAAGTTCATGGAGGGCAAAGATCATTCTTTCAATTCCCTTTGTACCCTTCCCTGGGTTCAGTTCCAGACTTGCAATAAATGATGTCTGACAAAATACCTCCCAGGCCATTTATTCTGCAGGGTGGGCCACAGAAATTGCATGGTGTTATTTTATACCAATGGGCATGTATATTTTTATTTTACATAAATTATTACATAATCTCTTATTCCATTTTGTACATTGTTCACTAGGCCTCATGTTTTCAAACTATACCTAAATGTGCATTGAAACTGTTGCTTCCAACAGCTGCACACAACTCCCTGGGGTGTGCAGCCACCACCTCCTACCCAGCCTGTCTTCAACAGTGGCCTGCCGTCCAGGACTGGCAAATTATTAACACCTCAACTGCTCTCCTCACAACCCCAAGATGGAGGCCAAATAGGGATTCTGGTATCTCACCTTCAAAGGCAAAGGCTGAAGCGAACTGGGTTCCTTTCCTGGTCCAAGGACAAATCCTCTGATAGTGACCGCCCAGGGAATCACTCTCAGGAAGGTTCTGAGATTGAACATAGGCTCGGTGGGGACAAGAGTGGTGACTGCTTGGTGACATCGGCCTCGCTGCGTTGCCATCTCTGCCCAGGCCCAGGGTCACTCAGTCAGGACAGAAGCCCAGACTTGGGGCCATTTCCCAGACCAAACCACTCGTGGTGTCCGAGGCCAGGGCCAGGAAGGGCACACCAGCTGGGCCTCCTTTGACGGACTTCCTCCTAGGCACCCTGACCCTCCCCTCCGGGGTTATGACAACTCCAGAGCCTCTGACCTGGGTGCTTCTGCCCTCGACCCAGGCCCTGGGCCATCTTTAACCTGCCTTTCTTTCTGAGCTGCCTTTTATTTTAGGCCCAGAGCAGCTAGGGTGAAGGCAAATCCATGGTCCCTGTCCTTCCTGCTAGGTCAGCACCCCACTTTCTGGCCCCGAAATCACAGGTGCCACGGCCAAGGGTGGGCAGTGAGGAGAGTGCATTTTGTTGCAGTACAGTAGGCTCTCTGGTTCTCCGTGAACTCCACTTGCTCAGTCTGCAGACCTGCAACCAGAGTGCTCTCCTGCTTTCTGGGGCATCACAGAGCATGGAGCGGAGCAGGGCCAGGAAGACAAATCAGCCCAAGTCCGTTTCCATCAAGTGCTGGCCTGGGAAAATGTTCAAAGCCCAGGGGATGCCCCCATCGCCTTCTCTTTTATAACTGAAGTACAGCTGACTTACAATATTTAGTTTCAGGTGTACAACATAGTGATTCAATATTTTTTATAGATCATACTCCATATAAAGATGTTATAAGTAACATTGGTAAGACTACCTTGGTGGTCTAGTGGATAAGACTCTGTGCGTCCCCTGCACAGGACACAGATTCAATCCTGGTCAGGGAACTAAGATCTCACATGCCATGTAGGGTGACCAAAAAGGAAAAGAAAAATCTCACATAAAACTGGCTATATTCCTGCATCCTTGTCACCTATGTTATGTTCAGCGGTTTGTAGCTCTTAATTCTCCTCACCCATTTTACCCTCCCCCAACCTTCTCCTCTCTGGCCACCACCAGTCTGTTCTCAGTATCTATGAGTCTGTTTTTATTTCGTTATATTCATTTGTTTCATTTTTTAGATTCCACATATAAGTAAATATACACAGTGTTTGTCTTTCTCTGACTTATTTCAATAAGCGTAATACCCTCCATCCGTGTTGCTGCAAATGGCAAAATTTCATTCCTTTTTATGACTGAGCAATATCCATCTCCTTTTAGATCCTACCAGACCTCTCTTTTTCCCAGTTTTGAAACTGCTGCAAATACTCCGCCAAGGGGAAGAGTAGGCAGGAGGCCTGGACTCTGGTCCTGTGTGGCCCTGGCACAGTATGTGCCCTCTCTGAGCCCACTTCCTCTGTTCAGTTTGCCTCTATAATGACAACATAGAAAGGGACTGCAGGCCACCCAGACTCACTTCCCAGCCAAAGCAGGAACTTTGTACGTGACTAACTCTGGTTTGGGCCCTTCCAATGTCAGGGATCTCACTACTTCACAAGGCAGCCCATTTCCATTTTAGACACTTTAATATTAAAGTGCTTTTCTAGGTAAGTTAGACAGCAACAAGAACAGTAATAGTAGCTACTACTTAGAGTGCCAGGCATGACCCTAAGCACCTTCACATGGCTAATTTCATTTGAATCCTCATGACAACTCTGCACATGGGGCTAGTCATTCTGTGCATTCAGATAAGGACTCTGTGGTGCAGAGAGGATAAAGCGCTTGCCCTGGCCACACAGCTGGTAAGCGGCTGCCCCCTCGGAACTCTACCCCGTTGGTTTTAGCTCTGTCCGCTGAGCCTCACAGAATCGGGACCCTTTATCAAATCAAAGCGACAGCTTTCATTTGAGGCTCAGTAGCTCAGAAACTGATCAAGGGTGGAGGCTCACATGCCTAGGAGCCCGGGAGGTCAGAGGCCAAAGATGCTCAAGGAAACCTGATGGCCAGTGGGTGAGTGGATAGAAGACACTGACCCAGGAGTCGAGGCCATAGGAGAATGCCACCAGAAGGCACAAACCTGATGACAGCTACCTTCCCTGGGCCTTTGTCTCTTCGTTGATAAAATCAGAGGGTGAGATTGAGTGATCCCCAAGCTCCCTTCCTGCCTGGCCTTTAGGGATTCCACACTAAGTTCTCCTGGCTCAGGGACAGGGTTCCCCTACCCGAGGTGGATCTCACCCCCATGGCCAAGCCTCCATCTCCCCAACCCTAGTAGGGCTAAAACATCTCTCTTCCAACAGAAAAGCCACAATCTTCAATCCTAGGTAGAGGGGACATTCCCGAGAGGGGAGGAAACTGGTGGATGCCAGGCCTGGCTCTGAGCTGGTCTCCTTTTCCTGGCGGGGAGCACACGCTGTCATTCCCAGGGCAACCATGAAGCTCCTTTCCCATCCATGTCTTAGACCCTCAAGTTGGGTGGGCCTGGAAGGACCCTGTTCTCAGGACTCTAAGATGCCCCCTGCAGGCTGCATCTTACAGCACATGACCCAGGTCTAGGTGACCTGGACATCCCTCTTTATACATTTAAGGGCAGGTGAGCCACCTGGCACACGTCACAGCCAGAAATTGCCACAGTGGCCCTATATCCACCCCCAGGCTCAATGTCCCATCAAGTGAGAGGGCCGGGGGAGATTCAGAACCATGCCCTGCAGCCCACCCCCTCCCCATCTACCCTCTGCTGGCAGCAGCAGTGCTCAGCCCTGTAACCTCCCCTAGGAACAGTCTGGGGAACCAGAAGTGCTGGCCAGCTCCCTACCCCTCCAGTCCCCGACCCCAGCCTCCACAAACCAGAAACCCATTGATGGATCAGAAGTCGGTGGGTCCCAAATGTGGCTGCACCTTGACAGCACCGTGTATCAGGGTCTTATCCTCAACATACTGAATCCCCTGGGGGTGGGCCCAGGACTCTACACATTTAATAATAAGGTCCCATGTCAATTCTGGCACAGGGACCCCTCTCAACCAGGGCAGACACAGAGGCAGAGGTGTGGTTTCATACAACCCTGGCCTCCACAGGAATTAGATCTCAGGGCTAGTGTGGCCTTGGCACGTGGTGGCCCAGGGTGAGGTTTATGGGGTGGGGGGGGGGGGTGGGCACAAGAAGGGGACGAGATGGCAGAATGAGAGGATAGGAAACACCGTGTCAAGAAAAGGGACCACGGGAACCGTAGCCCTGGATGTGGGGGAGGAGACACTCAGGTGCTCATGACAGGTGAGCCCTCCTGGGAGCATGTGGATGGAGAGGAAAGAAAGAGAGAAAACTGCCTTAGCCAAGGACAGCTGGGCCAGTCGCCTCTAGGCTTGGTCTATGTACCACTATTCAACCACCTTCAACACCCTCCCAACCCAGATAATCAGATGGAGGAGGCAGGACCCTTGGTGTAGGGGACCTAACTCTGCCCCCATCAGAGTTCCCAAGGCCAGCTTCCCATCCTGGCCTGAGTGGCACTCAGTCCCTTGGCTGACCTGAATGGTCTGATGGGCATCTGTGTGAGCGGTGAGTCCTTGGGGAAAGAGTCCTAGGGTGGCCTGGGCCTCTCACTAGGAAAGCAAGGCCTAAGAGGTGGGAAAGAAGGGAAGTGAAGTGACACCTACCTGAGCTGCCAGCGCTCTCAGAAGCACTCCTGGACATCTTAGGCTGGCCGTGCTTGCCGCTGGCCCGCCCAGGGCCCGGTGGAGGGGGGCTTGAGGGAGCAGGGGCGCCGTCTCCCCTGATGGTGGAGAGATCCTGCATGCTGAAGCTCCGGAGTCGCTCCGATAAGGCACCTTGTCCCTGGACGCAACACAGAGGAACACCCATCAGAGGCCTGCCCCACAGGCCAGGGGCAGCCGTGCGGGACACACACAGGAGGCACACCCATCAGAGGCCTGCCCCACAGGCCAGGGGCAGCCGTGGGGGACACACACAGGAGGCACACCCATCAGAGGCCTGCCCCACAGGCCAGGGGCAGCCGTGCGGGACACACACAGGAGGGACACCCATCAGAGGCCTGCCCCACAGGCCAGGGACAGCTGTAGGGGACTCTGACAGTCAGCACAGTAGAGACCAAGCCCCTGGAAGGACTCCGCACAGGGCAGCTGCCCAGCGTACTTGTGGGAAACACAGAGGGGGACCCGGCCCAGAATGTTCCAGGGCCTCTTACAGGCTCAGCCAGTTTCTCTGCCTCCTGACTCTCCTCTCCTTCAGATGCCCCCACAATAAAGCAGGGCCTCAGCCAGACCCAGGGTGGAGGAAACGACCATTGCCTTCAGTCCCTACTCTCCAGGGCTTGTCTGTGGCTTCTCCAGCCTTACATAAATAAAAATCTTTATATAGCTACATTTTTCTCAATCCTCAGGAAACAGGAATCTGGCCAGAAGATCAGAACTTAATAATCTAATAATCTTAATAATGTGCTCAGTCCTTAGTCTTTTCAAAGGAAATCAAATGCAGACAATATTTTTTTAATGTATGACAACAGCAATTTCTTTTATCTACTCATGTGACTGTCCATGAGTCACACTGACTGCCACTGGTGCATCTGAGATTCATAAAAAAGCCAAAGGTAATGAATCAGGAAGGAAAAAGATGATATTAAAAAAATAATAACATACATGCAACAAAACCCTGCTGACTGTAACCATTTCTGTCTTGCTTGCTCAAGTCGCTTCAGTTGTATCCGACTCTTTGCAACACTGTGGACCTTAGTCTGCCAGGCTCCTCTGTCCATGGGATTCTCCAGGCAAGAATACTGGAGTGGGTTGCCATGCCCTCCTCCAGGGATCTTCCCAACCCAGGGATCAAGCCTGCCTCTCCTGCATCTTCTGCATCACAAATGGATTCTTTACCACTTAGCCACCTGGGAAGCCCTTTACTGTCCTGAGGGAGCCACAGACATCATGTCAGGCAGAAACTGTTCTTTTTGTTTAGGAAAGCAAGATCGATCCACTATACTTATGAAAGGGAAGGGCCTTGTTGTCTGGATGAGAGAATCTGTCATTGTGAAAAGGATCGTAAGGCAGGCACAGGGACGATGGCGTTGTCTTAGGTGCACCTTGGGGGCTGGAGGACAGACTCCTGTTTGCAGAAAAGGAAACCTGAAGTGGGAGGGGCTGGTAGGATACTGGGGTTATTGAGGATTGGGTTGGGACCTGGAACAAGACGTGACAGGCAGACTTCCCTGGTGGTTCAGTGATTATGAATCTGTCTTGTAATGCAGGGGACGCGGGTTCCATCTCTGGTGGGGGAACTAATATTTTATACATGGCAGAGCAACTAAGCCCCCGCAACAGCAACTAGTGTGTGCATAAGAACTAGAGAGTCCATGTGCCACAAAGAAAGATCCCGTGTGCTGCAATGTCTCCTGGAAACTAACAACAACACAAAGAAAACTATTTAAGTAATCAAATACATATACAATTAGAATATGAAATCCAGGCAAAGGGTATTTGGAGGGCATTATATGAAAAAGGTGGGCTTTCCACGTAGCTCTCGTGGTAAAGAACCCTCCTGCCAATTCAGGAGACATAAGACATATGGGTTTGATCTGGGTTGGGAAGATCCCCTGGAGGAGGGCATGGCAATACTGGAGTATTTTTGCTTGGAGAATCCCATGGACAAAGGAGTCTGGTGGGCTATGGTCCATAGATTTGCAAAGAGTCGGACATGACTGAAACACCTTAGCACGCATGCACATAAGAAAAAGACAGAAATTGTCCTGGTTGCCTCCGACATTGCCCTGGGACGATGGCGGGCAAGGGGTGTGAGGCTTAACCTACCAGATATGACAGCTGGGTAGCCTTTGCCAAGAAAATGAGGGCAGGACCGGCTGCCCAGTATAAACCCCTCCAAATCCATCAGTCAATGACCCATGATATTTCTACTCAGAAACATTCATGATGACATCTAGAATTTAGAAGAAACAAGACTAAAGAACAAAAACTGATCCTGAAAAGAGGGAGGAAATATTCTGATAATTATAATGGAGTAATTCAATATTAGGTTAACATTCAGGAAAACTACTTATAAATTTGCTCTTTCATTCATTCTTCCATTTACTCCTTTATCTATTTCAGAAAGATTTATCAAGGATTGGCTATGGGCAAGACACTGTACTAGGTGTTACTAGGAAGTACCAAAAATATAGCTCGATTTCTGACAAAATGTAAAAAGACAAATGGACAAATAACCATTCAGAAGTGCCATAGCAGAAGCTACAGAAAATGAAGATTAAGAACCACACAGAGGTAGAGAATGGACATGTGAACACAGAGGGGGAAGGGGAGGTCGGGACAAGTTGGGAGATTAGGATTGCCATATATACACTACCATGTGTATATTCCCTGGGAACTCAGGCAGTAAAGAATCTGCCCACAATGCAGGAGACCCAGGTTTGATCCCTGGGTCGGGACGATCCCCTGGAAAAGGGAATGGCTACCCACTCCAGTATTCTTGACTGGAGCATCCCATGGACAGACGAGCCTGGTGGGCTACAGTCCATGGGGTCCCAAAGAATTGGACACAAGTATGAGACTGACACTACATGTGTAAAGTAGGTAGCTAGTGGGGACCTGCTGTATGGCACAGGGAGCTCAGTTTGGAGCTCTGTGACAACCTAGAGGGGTGGGAGGGGGTCAGTGGAAGGGAGGTGCAAGAAGGAAGGCATATATGTATTCATGTAGCTGATTCACTTCATCGTACAGCAGAAACATAACATTGTAGAGCAATTATACTCCAATAATAAATAAAGAAACCACAGCTCTAGAGTCAGGCCTGGATTCAGTCCTATCACTTACTGCTGGATGACCTCAACCTGTCATCTGTAGAACAGCATCCATGTGGCAGGAGGGTGGGGAGGAATAATATAATCCCATAATAATGGGATGATGGCATAAACTGTCCATGACAGAGCCCTGTGTGTAGTAAGTGGTCCCAAAATGTCAACTATGATGATGATAACATATTACTCTAGCTACCTGAGACATACAAGTTGCTGCTGAAATAAAAAACAGAAAGATCAGGGTCTTCCCTGGTGGTACAGTAGTTAAGATTCTATGCTTCTGATATAGGGAGTGTGGGTTCGATCCCTGGTCGGGGAACTAAAATCCCACATGCCACACAGTGTGGCCAAAAACAAATTAATAAATAAAATATAAATTAAAAAATGAGAAAACTCCAAATGCATTTGACCACAGTGAGACAGACTGTTAACTGACCATCCAAAAGTCATCCCCAATCCCATTCTCAAAATGGTGAGAAAAAACAGATTTCGCAAACTCCCTCCTATCTGCTATGCATGGCCATGTGATGCAGTTCTGGACAATGGGAGGTAAGGGGAAACCTGCTAAGGGATTTCTGGGAGAGATATTTCCTCTGTCTGACATGCAGAAGGAGAAAGGCCTGACCCTGCTTCCTGCTTTCTGCCTTTGAGTGTGGGAACTGCTACCTTGTGACAAAAAGACTCACCAAGACATTCACCCGGAGCCTTGGCATCTCTAAGACACCGGGATACTGACAGTGTCCGCTTACTCCTAGACTCCTTGTGAATGATGTTCATCAATTATAAGACATATTTTTCTCACCTCTGAAATTAGGGTGAGTCATACGATTGTTTGCTTTATTCTTGTTGTCACTGCTTACACACGAATGCACTCGGTCATTATTCCTGAAGGCAGGACCAGACAAAGGAAACTCGAGACTGTTCACTGTTAACAAACCAAGACCTACTGGAAGAAGGATTATGAGCCCAGGTTATTTAAAACACATTCAACTGATACCTTCTAGTAAGATGCAGAAAGTGGCAGAATGGGAAACAGCGACATGGATGAAAATCTCAGAGACAAAATATCTGCATCACTAGCACTCGGGAGAGCACAAAAAAGTGATGTGGCTTCATCATGTATGGATACTGATAAGTGATTCAAAGGAAGCTTAGAAAGACTTCAACCAGTTTGTTGTGTCTATAGCTTCCCTTTACTGCATGTATGCAAGTGACATGCAGAAAAAATCTAAAGACTCCAAAAGAGTCACTTTAATAAGTAGAAGTAGAGGAGTTCCTTGGTGTGTGTGTGTGTCGGTTGCTCAGTCATGTCCGACTCTTTGCGACCCCATGGGCTGTAGCCCGCCAGGCTCCTCTGTCCATGGGATTCTCTAGGCAAGAATACTGGAGTGGGCTGCCATTCCCTTCTCCAGGGATCTTCCCGACCCAGGGATCAAACCCGTGTCTCCCTCACTGTGGGCAGATTCTTTACCGAATGAGCCACCCGGGAAGCCCCAGTTATACCATGTTAATGGCCCAACAATTACATTTGTGAAAGTGCCTGCTGAAAGGTCACAGGGTTTCTTTTACTTATTGATTTTTAAAATATTTATTTATTATTTTTGGCTGCATCAGGTCTTAGTTACAGCTCGTGAACGTCTCTCTAGCTGTGGCACGGGGACTTAGTTACTCCGTGGCACACGTGATCTTAGTTCCCCCACCAAGAACTGAACTCGAGTTCTCTGCATTGGTAGGTGGACTCTTAATCACTGGACCACTTAACCACAGGTAAGTCCCATTACAGGATTTCTTTTAAAACAACTGTGTCAGGGTTCGCCAGTGGTTCAGTGGTTAAGAATCCACCTTGCAATGCAAGGGACACTGGTTCGATCCCTGGTCCAGGAAGATCCCACATGCCTCAGAGCAACTAAGACTCTGTGCCACAGCTACTGAGCCCTCGCACTGCAACGACTGACGTCTGTGTACCTAGAGCCCTGCTCAGCAATAGGGAGCCCACACACAACAAATGAAGAGTAGCTACAAGTGAAGAGTAGCCCCCACTCACCGCAACTACAGAAAGCCCAAGTACAGCAGTGAAGACCCACCGCAGCCAAAAAATACAATAAATACATCTTAAAAAAAAAAAAAAAAAAAACAGTGCCAGAGGAGGGTGGGAGCAGAGGAGTAAGACTGGCTTTTCACCTGATGCCCTCTTTTGTACTTTTAGAATTGTGTACAATGAACACGAATCACCTTTAACGTAATAAATCCTTATGTTGCATTTCCAGTAACACCCACAGCACTCTTCCATGACCACCCTGCGGACCCCAGTCTGTAAATATGAGGCTTGCATGATGCTGACAAATGCCATCTAGACCAAAAAAATAACATGGGATTGTTTAAAACAAATGAGAAAAGAGGAGGAAGAAGTGGTTTCTCCAGAAGTTGCCATGTATTCACTCTCCAGCCTTGAGAGCCCGGTCTCAACTGTGCTTGGGGGACCCCGACCCAACAACTTGGTCCCACTCAGCCTTGCAACCTCACTGGGAAGTTAAAGGACTGAGTAAGATTCCCTTCTGGAATTCCCAACTGGAGAATTTTAACTTCGAGAATCTATGGCCTTCTCCTCTACAGTTGATTATGTGGCTCAGACTGCAACCCTAAGACTTTCCAGAGTAATTTGAAAATCTCTAGAGTAAATGTTGGGCCTCCCAAGGTAATTCTGAGGAAAGGTAAATAAAATTCTGGTGTGTGTGTCTTTAAATTCTTGTATCAGTTTCCTTCCCAGCCAACACCAGGTTCAGAATATGAACCAGAGGAAAAGCTGGGAAGTCTGGAGCCCTTTCATGAGCCAAGGTCAGCCTGCTTCAGGCACACTGTGAGCACCTGCCCCAGGACTGTCACACTGCAGGTCTACACTGCCTTCGGCATCTCACCCCTGGAAGAACCTCCCCGCAGCCCAGTATCACGGGACAAGAAAGGGAGATGTAGTCAGCCTTCCGTGAAAACGAATCTCCTATTTGTATTCTGTCCTACTTTGAGCTCTTTATCTCCCACAGTATTATAAGCACGGTCTACCCAGCCCTGTTGCAGCTGCTTGTTTATATGCTGTTTGTCTGAACAGACTCAACCTTGCTTTTTTCCTGGCACGCTGATACCACGTGGCCCAGTGGCTCTCTCAACTCTTTAAAATACCAGAAATCCCACAGAACTATGTTGGGGGCAAGGAAGGGAAACCTATTACTGATTAATTTTTTTTTTCCTGGCTAAAACCCAGAAAACTGAACCATGTCACTGAATTTTCTATTAATCTGAGATCTTTATTTGTGTGTGTGTATTCCAATTTTATTGATGTATTTTTTTCCACTTGTATTTTTACATTTATTTAATTTATTTATTTGACTGTGTCCAATCTCATTTGCGGCATGTGGGATCTTCCTCACGTCATTCCGGATCTTCCACTGCAGCACTCGGACTCTAGTGGTGGTGCATGGGCTTAGTTGCCCTGTGGCCTGTGGGATCTTAGTTATCCAATCAGGGATCAAACCCAAGTCCCCTGCATTGCAAGGTGGATTCTTAACCACTGGACCACCAGGGAAGTCCCTCCATTTGCACTCCATTACTATATTTTTCTAATTTTATAGATGGATTCAAGATATAAACCTTAGGGGCTTACAAGTACTTTCACGTACATATTTATACTTAACATGTATTGTAATTTCTTTTTAATTTTAAAAGATTTTTTTATATAATTATTTTTTTATTGGAGTATAAATGATTAACAGTGTTGGGAATCTGAGATCTTTAATTCCTAATTCTCCCCCTAATTTGTAAGGAATAAGAAATCCATGTAGCAAACATATACCAAATTCTCTTTGTTTTAATGCTTTTCTTAATCGGGGGAGCAAGTGTGTTCCTGGGAAAACCCACCAGACCTCTACTAATCTGATACTCTAAGTGAAAAATTTACCACTAATAGAAGACCTGCCATTAGGGCCCACAGAGCCCCGATTCAACACAGTCACTAAGTCTGGCTGCAGGCCCTTGAGGAGGTCCCCTTTTCCAGAGGGACACAGTGGGGGAGGGACACCAGGAATCCCACTGGGGGCTGCAGCAGGGCATAAAGTAGCACACCTCACCTCGCACCGTATCTAAGGCCTGTGACTGATAACAATGAGAATAAAGTCAGAGGGCTTCAGTGAGTCAGTCAGTTGATAACAAAGCCACCAGCAGTAACCACAGTTCCCACTGGCGACTCAAAGAGCGTGAGTGCTTCCTTCTAGATTCCCACGGGGTACCCACCTCCCTGACACAGTTGCCTCTACAGCTACACATGCTCCACACCAAGCCCGAGCAGGCTCCTTCTCAGCATGCTTGATGAAGGCAGGGGCCTTCGTTTCTGCCACAGAAGTGGGTTAACACACAAAAGAGAAAGAGAATCCTTCCCACCATTGCATCAACGGTAGCATCGATCATCAAACCCAATTCACTCTCCAGGCATCAAACAAACAAACAAACAAAAACAAATAAGTTAATCGCATGTTAGATGCCACCACGTTAACACAATGAGAGGCTCTGGGAGGCGGCTGACCCCGGCTCTGGGATTAACGCACATGTACACACACGGGTGTCGGCGGGAGAGACACCGGGCTTGGATCCAGACCATGGGCTGGTAGGCAGAGGTGGCTACTGGCCTCTCTCCCCGACTGGATCAGTTCGAAGTTAGTCACACCTCTCAACGGGGTTACCTGCCCTTCTCTGAGGTCCAAAGAGTAGACAAAGGGAAAAAGTCGAGCCACCTGATAAAGGGGAAAAGAAAAAAAGCCATGGGCACCAAGCCTATGAAATAGGCACCATTCTGTTGCCCTGGCCTCAGACTCTCACTCATTCACTCATATTCCTTCATTCACCACCAATGCTGATAGTGTTCCTGAAGCTCTGAGGGAAGCCCGGTGGAGGAAAACATGAATATGAATCATGACACGGTTCCTGCTTCCACTATTCTTGCCTGGAGAATCCCACGGACAGAGGAGCCTGGCGAGCTACAGTCCATGGGGTCGCAGAGAGTCAGACACAATTGAGCAACTAACATTTTCCTGCTCCTAAGGGCCTCACAGACTGGCCAGGCATCGAGACACAAACACAAACAAGTCAGCAAAGGACGGATGACAGAACACATGACAGACGTTCGAGGCCCAGAGAGAACGAGAGCAGTGCTGGCAGGGACACCCAGAGAGGCCTTGTCCAAGAGTTCAGACTGGAGTTAGAGGTGAGGGCTGCACCATCAGAAAGGGAGAGGAGGCCCAGAGAGAACGAGAGCAGTGCTGGCAGGGACACCCAGAGAGGCTTCCTCCAAGAGTTCAGACTGGAGTTAGAGGTGAGGGCTGCACCTTCAGAAAGGGAGAGGAGGCACAGAGAGAAAGAGAGCAGTGTTGGCAGCAACACCCAGAGAGGCCTTGTCCAAGAGTTCAGACTGGAGTTAGAGACGAGGGCTGCACCATCAGAAAGGGAGAGCAGGGATATTGCGGCTGGAGAGTTGTCGGAGCCAAGGCGTCAGAGAGGAAAACCTGATTTGGGAAACTGAGATTGAACCAATCAAAGAAGGGGCTCAGGTGCCTGATGAGCAGCTGGAGGTAAGTCTGGAAAAACTGTACTTTGTCTAAACCTGGACTTCGATGACAGTGCCACTGATGTTTTCTGAGTGGTGACCCAAGTGGATAAAGCGGGATTTTAGAGTCACTTCCATGGAGGCTCAGATGGTAAAGAATCTGCCTGCATTGCAGGAGACACGAGTTTGATCCCTGGGTTGGAAAGATCCCCTGGAGAAGGGAATGGCAACCCACTCCAGTATTCTTGCCTGGAGAATCCCCATGGACAGAGGAGCCTGGTAGGCTACAGTCCAAGGGGTCACAGAGTCAGACATGGCTGAGTGACTAACACTTAAGAGTCATGAGAACATTCCAGATATACTGTGTGGCCCACACGGAGAACGGCCCCTGGTATGTGCTCTGCCTTTCTTTCTCAAGTTGGAGCCAGGCACATGGATGTCTGCAGGGAAGACTGAAGTGCGGGACTTCCCTGCTGGTCCAATGGTTAAGACTCCAAGCTTCTACAGCTGGGGGTGCAGGTTCCATCCCTGGTCGGGTAGCTAAGATCCCACATACCTCATGGCCAAAAAACCAAAACATAAAACAGAAACATTTTGTAACAAATTGTACAGAAATATTGTAACAAACTCAATAAAAACTTTAAAAAATGGTCCACATTAAAAAAAAAAAAAAGGGACTAGAAGTGCTCTTAATGGGAGATGAAGTGCAAAAATGAAAATTAACTGGTGAGGGAAGACTGGTTTGGAGCACTGGCTGGATCTGAGGTGCCCACAGTAGCTGCTGAGGAGGTGAGGAGCAGGATGGGAAATGAGGACATTGTGCAGGATAACGACAGTGCATGAATGAGCAGAATCCCTGTAAACCAGAGCTGGGCCTGGTCCTCTGAGCCAGGCCATCACTCAGGTGATGGGCTTTCAGGGTCACCAGGAAGGACTCCAGCTGTCCCAGCCCTCACATGCAGAAGGCCACCACTGAGACCCAGCCAGAAGCCCTATCTGGTCCTTGGAGAGACGGGACCCTGAGGGAGCTTTGTGTGAGGCAGGTCCCTGTTCCAGGATCTAATTTCTTTTTTCTTTCTTTTTATTTAAGTATAGTTGATTTGCAATGTTATATTAGGACATTGTGGTGCTGGAGGACTCTTGAAGTCCCCTGGACAGCAAGGAGATCAAACCAGTCCACCCTAAAGGAAATCAATCCTGAATATTCATTGGAAGGACTGATGCTGAAGCTCTAATATGTTGGCCACTTGATGGGAAGAGCCGACTCATTGGAAAAGACTCTGATGCTGGGGAAGACTGAGGGAAGGAGGAGAAAGGGGCAACAGAGGATGAAATGGTTGAATGGCATCATTGCCTCAACGGACATGAGTTTGAGCAAACTCCAGGAGATAGTGAAGGACAGGAAAAGCCTGGTGTGCTGCAGTCCATGAGGTCACAGAGTTGAACACGACTTAGTGAATGAAAAACCAATTAGGACACAGTGATAAAGCTTTAGAGAATCTATCTTTAGTGTCTTTTTAAAAATTTAATTAATTCACTTATCTTTGGCTGAGCTGGGTCATCATTGTTGTACTCAGGCTCTCTCTAGTTGTGGCTAGGCAGGGCTACTCTCGAGTGGCGGTACTCAGGCTTCTTATTGTGGTGGCCTCTCTTGTTAAAGAGCACAGGCTCTATGTACATGATCTTCAGTAGTGGCGGCATGCAGGCTCAGTTGCCTTGCGGTATGTGGGATCCTCCTGGACCAAGGACTTGAACCCATGTCCCCTTCATTGGCTGGTGAACTCTTAACCACTGGACCACCCGAAAAGTCCCTGTCTTTAGTATCTTAAGGTAACTTGTGACCCACTGCCCAGCATTTAAGTGTGGCCCAAACCTTGCCTGAAGAGCTGACAGACAACCTTAGAAGTACCCAGGGTTGGTTCTAAAATTCTCAGTGGCAGACTGGCATCTCTCAGGCCCTCACCACTGGGTCATCCTGGCCAGGGGGTGAGATCCAAGCAGAACATGGTTAAGGAAGCATTGGTCTGGTGTGTGTGGAGGGGAGGGGGCTGTGGGGGTGTCTGGAGTGATGCAGGAACAAGCGACTGGCAACTAGAGTCTCACTCTCAGCCCAGCCAGGCCCCTAGCGGCTGTGAGGCCTCGGCAGCTGCTTGGTACTAGGGTCTCCATGTTCTCCCCTGTTCTCCCCTGTGCAGTGAGGGGCTATGGATGGTGGCATCTAAGGCTCCTGTTCTCATCACTCACAGGGTGGCATTCTTCTCTCTCTCAGTGGGGGAGTGGGGGCAGGGGCTCATGTGTTGTACAGAAGCTGCTGCCCAGGCACTGCCCGCCTCGAGGCTGAACAGGTGGCAGAAGTCGACCCCAGAGTTAAGAGGGACCTGAAGCCCAGGGAGGGGGAGTGTCTCTCCCAGGGCCACACAGCACAGGCAAGGTGGACGGAGCACAGGCAATGCCCAGCTGTGCTCATGCTACCGCATCCAGAGGAAAGGTGGGATTGTAAGTCACGTGATGCCAGTGTTGGACTTGTTTCTTTTATTTGGTTCATCAGTGAGTGAAGATCATGATCAACCTCAGGGTGTAAACGGACACAGGAGGAGTGACCAACAGGCAGCCTCCACATGAGCTCTGCATCCTAAGAAGTCCCTGTGGACATCACCTCATGACTATTTTGCGGCAGAAACCATCATCATGCCCATTTTGCAAATGAAGAGACTGAGGCTCACAGAGATGCAATAGCAAGTGGAGGAACTGAGGTTTGTTGGTATTTTTTTTTTTCCCTCACAGCATGTGGGACATTAGTCCCTTGACCAGGGATTGAACCCACACTCCCTGTATCAGAAAGAAGCAAGAAATCCTAACCACTGGACCACAAGTAAAGTCTTAGAGCTGCGATTTCCAACCTGGGTCTGCTTATTTTCAAAGCCCACACTTGATACTAAGCATTGCTCTTCTGGCTGTGACAGCTAAAAATAGGTACAATCATCCTTCATTCCTCTACTATTTACTGTGTAACTGGTAGGGATGCAGACAAGACATGGCTATAAATGACGGCAAGAGAGCCACTGGGGGCCATGAAGTGAGAGACTGGTTTCACCAGGAATCTGAGGAGGCAGCTGTGGAGGATGCGGCTCTTGATTCTGAAGGGTGGATAGGATTTCAAACAGTTGGGAACAGAGGCAGATGAAGAATCAGCATCAGAAGAGGTAGGAAAGAGAAAACTCTAGAAATAGCATGTTAATCACTCAGTCATGTCCGACTCTTTGCAACTCCATGAACCGTAGTCTGCCAGACTCCTCTGTCCATGGAATTCTCCAGGCAAGAACACTGGAATGGGTAGCCATTCCCTTCTCCAGGGGATCTTCCCAACCCAAGGATCAAACCTAGGTCTCCCACATTGTAGGCAGGGTCTTTACCATCTGAGCCACCAGGAACACCATATGGAGTTGCTATTGCTAGACCAGCACAGGAGGTGGCGCTGTAAACACAGTACAAGAGCCAGGAGCAACTAGACAGGAAGGCAGGGATCAGTACAGGAATGCACAGGCCTCAAGCAGGGACAGTGGCAGTAACACTTGAGTGGCTACTGCAGTAGTCCAAGCTAGAAGGGAGGGTGATGGGAAGAGGGCAAGGAAGGGAGGAAGGGAGGAAGGAAGGAAGGAAGGAAGGGATGTCAGATGGGCAGGTCTTGAAGAGTAAGTCAGAGGAAGGAAGAGCAACAAAGATGACTAAGATTTAGAGCTTGGGGACCAGAGAGGATGGTGATTTCATTATCATCAGAAAGTTGGGACACAAGAGGAGGGGTAGATTTGGAGTTAGATAGCTGGTACTAATGGTACCAGGAAAGAGGGAGATGTTCAGAGAACCAGTAATGCTGGACTTGAGACCTGGGAGAGGAGCTGATTTGGGAGCCAGGAGTATCAGGTGACAGCTGAAGGCGAAGAAAAGGATGAGGTGGCTCTGGGGGTTACAGGAGCAAGCTGGGGTCCTGGAGAATCCTAACACAAGGGAGCTAGGGGAGGGGGCAGGGAGAGACATATAGCCACTGATCATAATTGCAGGCAAATTGCCTGAGCTTTGGCTGGCAAGTCAGCAAAGTGTGAAAGCAGGCCTGGACCAGGGGAGAAGATGGAGAAACAAAAGCTCCATCATGGGCAGTGCTGTAAGTTGAGTCGCTATACCCCTGTTTTCCAGGTGAACCTTATATACAAAGGCCTCAAAGGGCTGAGCAGGTGAGGGAGATGGTAGAGACGAGCGTCGAGGAGGAGGAGGCTGTGGTGCCATGGCCACAGCCACTCATGGTGATCCTAAAAGTGGTTTCTCAGACCTCCTAGGTCCAACCACGCTGAGTGGTCCTCAGAGGCACACGGGCATCTCTTCTTCCACTGTGACCCTTGGTGCATCCAGCACCATCATCCCCACAGTCCAACTTGGAACACAGGTGGGGCAAGTGACATCAGATCAGTAACTCTTCCCGAGCGCCGGCCCTTCCACCGACTTGTGAGGCTGAGTCTCTTGCTTGTGTTAATCCACCAGAGTGGATTCCAAATAGAAATCCGGAGAGAAAGGGCGTCAGGTAACAAAGGCGAGTGTGGCAGAACCACAGTGAATAAGGTTTGCTTGGTTCTGTTTCAGCTTGTTTTGGAAACAAGCTCCAGTGCAGGCTGATTTGTTGGGGAGACTAGAGGGCAGGGAATACTTCCAAATTTTTTCAGTGGGTTGTCCATACGGTTTGGATAATCTTGGTGTTTAAACGGTTGCCGTAGTGAATTCTAAACATTAATTTTATGTCACACAGTCCTTGGCTGAAACAGAAAGAGGGCTAACCTGACGTAAGTGAGCACAGAGGCTGGGAAATGTTGCTCTGAGGGGTGAAGGGACAAGCACGAAGCTTCCTGGAGTCCCTGGGTTTGGCGGACACGAGGGTGTGAAGCCACACAAGGGAGACACGGGAACCTGGATGGGCCAGCTGTCTTTTCGTCTTCCTTGGAAAGCATGCCTTCCAAGCATGAGTGGATATAGGGAGATGTTATAAAAAGAAAATCAATATTTAATCGATATAACTAATTAAATGGGTTAATTATAATTAAACCTGATTATAATTAATCTGACAGACTGTAAACAGGTAGGTTATTTTTTTTTTGTCTTTTGGGTTTTTGCTAGGGAAAAAAAAACAAAGGCAAACAACTCCAATCTGGTCAGAAATCTCAAAACACTAGGCTTATGAACTTTCCAGAATTAGCTTCTGGTTCCAAAAATAAAGTTCCATGATCATTTGAAAGCAGCATTTTATTCAAGCAAGATTTTCAGATAAAGCAATGATGGATTAAAAAATAAGATTGGAGGCAGACAACTTTTTTTTTTAAATTACGGTGAATTGTTTCATAGAGTTTATTTTTAAAGCAAAAAAGAAGGTGAATTTTTTTTTTTTTTCCAATGAGTGGGAAGACACTGTAATTTATCTCTCTGTGACTGTGCCTAGCTATTTGGATACTAGGGCTATAACCAAGGCTTGGCTACACCCTGGTGGCCGCTGACCATAATTGTAGGCAAAGTGCCTGAGCTTTGCCTGACAAGTGAGCAAAGTGTGAACGCAAGGCTGGACCAGGGGAGAAGGTGAAGAAGCAGAAGTTCCACCATGGGCAATGCTGTAGGCTGAGTCTCCATCCCCCTCTTTTCCTGGTACACCTCATATAACAAAGGCCCAAAGGGCTGGGCAGGTGAGGGACGAAGGGGCCTTGGTTAAAGCAGAGCACTGTAGGCAGAAAGATGGAAATAAGGCAAAGGAGAACCCAAGAGGCATAACAGAGTTCCTGGTGCAGTGCTGTCCAGGAGAACTTTCTGTGAAGGTGGAGCATCCTATCCCTGCATCAGACACTAGCCACACTGGCTGCCGAGGACTTAAAAGGGGGTTAGTGAAGACTGAGGAATTGAATACTAAAACTTACTTAATTTCAAATAATTTAAGTAGCCACATGTGGCAAGTGGCTATCATTTTGGACAGAAGATTGGAGGCCTCAAAAAGTTTATTCTTCAGATCAATTAACGAGGTTTAATGAGTGTAAAGCAACAAACAAGATGGCAGTCTGGCTTTTAGTGTTGGTTTTTTCCTAAATGAGGAACAAGGGAAAAGAAACCAGAGCCACTTATCACCAGGAGCTCACAAACTAACAGGAAATATCCGATTCTAGGGAGGGAAGAGAAGGCAATGGCAACCCACTCCAGTATTCTTGCCTGGAGAATCCCAAGGACAGAGGAGCCTAGTGGGCTGCTGTCTATGGGGTCGCACAGAGTCAGACACAACTGAAGCGACTTAGCAGCAGCAGCAGCAGCAGGGAGGGAAGAACCCACAGGCAATCTGGGGCAGAAGCATCCCTTGCACACAGAGTGCCAGCTTTACTGAGAGCAGTTGTCTTGAACAGGTGACTCTAATAACATTATTGGCACCGCTGAAACTGTTCTGGGATAGGATCTCCAGGGGAAGTAAAATGGCATTATTTTCCAAGTTATGAGACAAGTAAAACACAAGACTGGTTTACCAGGCCAGAGAACTGGGCAGATGGAAGAGACAGAGGATATAGTTCAAATGTCAAGGGGAATGAGGGGGCCTTGATATCTCACAGTCTTAAATTTTTTTCCTTTTTTTCTTTAGTGAAAAGTGTTTATTAGGAAGAAAAGAGTACAGTTTGTGTGGATAGACACACGGGCAGAACCAGAGAGAGTCACTAAAACTCTTGCTCAATTGTTTTTTTCTCACTATGGTTTCTCATGTGAGAATGTATTTTGCTTAACTAATTAATTTCTCCATTCCCTTTTCCAGGGGATCTTTCTGACCCAGGGATCAAACCCAGGTCTTCCACATTGCAGGCAGATTCTTTGCTGTCTCAGCATACCAGGGAAACCCAATGAATTTCTAGAGAATTATTTAAAAAAAAAAGAGCTTTCCAATTCTAGTCTTAAAAAGATGTGGGGTTGAATATTCCCTCCAGGTGGAATTACTGACTGGGAAATATTAATAGCTAACATCTAAGTTAAAAACCAACCAAGAGACTAGTGATACTTAGAAAGAAAGTACTAGCGAAATGTGTTCCCAGGAAGGAGACAGAGCAGCTGTCACTGAAAACAAAGATGCACCGCTACTTCCCAGGGACAAGGACTAGACCTTGGGGAAAACTGGGGGATATGTTGGGGTTAATAGGTCTGGAGAGACATTTCCAATGTGCAATATTTTTATTTTAGATTTTCTAGTTCTAGGATAAAACATCAATAGCAACTTAAATTCGTACAGTGACAGGCTCTATTTTCTTGGGCTCCAAAATCACTAATGACAGTGACTGTAGCCATGAAATTAAAGATGCTTGCTTCTTGGAAGAAAAGCTATGACAAACCTAGACAGCATATGAAAAAGCAAAGACATCACTTTGCTGACAAAGGTCCATATAGTCAAAGCTATGGTTTTTCCAGTAGTCATGTACGGATGTCAGAGCTGGACCACGGCGAAGAATTGATGCTTTCAAACTGGTGCTGGAGAAGACTCTTGAGAGTCCGTTGGACTGCAAGGAGATCAAACCAGTCAATCCTAAAGGAAATCAACCCTGAATATTCATTGGAAGGACGAATGCTGAAGCTCCAATACTTTGGCCACCGGATATGAACAACTGACTCACTGGAAAAGACCCTGATGCTAGAAAAGATTGAGGGCAAGAGGAGAAGCCGGCAACAGAGGATGAGATGGTTGGATGGCATCACTGACTCAATGAGCTTGAGCAAACTCCAGGAAACTGGACAGGGAAGCTGGGCGTGCTGCAGTCCATGGGGTCTCAAAGAGTTGGACATGACTGAGCAACTGAACAAATGGTTAAAAACCTTCTTCACACTTCATGATTATTTGCAAAAACCCTTCAAACATTCTTTTTTTTTTTTTTTTTTGAGAAAGGGCTCAGGGCTCAAAGTTACAAGGACAAAGAATGAACTAAAAGTGTAGGTAAAAGACCTTTCATTCTTCCAGTTAAGCTCTGCAGTTCCTCTTGGAGAGGCATCAAAGGATGGAAAAAAGATCAGATGAGGAAGAAGTACCCTCCTCATCTGGTCATGGTCCCAGGCTCTCTCCAATCTGTCTGAACTCAGAGAGAAGCTCTCAGGCATCTCACCCTGTCTTCTGCATCTGTTGAGCTAAATGCAGTAGGTATGCAGAATGAGAATTGATTTGTCAGTTAAGGGTGTTTTCTGGAAGGAGCAGGCAGGGTCCAGGAGCCATGGGTCCACATGGTCCAGGGGCCACGAGCACTGCGACCATAAATTCCAGTTTGCTCGGAACAGACCTAGTTTATACCTGTTGTCCTAGCATAATAATTAGAGCATCCTTTCACTCTCAGATGTGTCCTGTCTGAATATTATATTATATGGTCACCCTAGCCACCGGGACTTGACATGGTGTCTTTTTTTCCCCCCACAAAATTGCTTTGACTGTTCCCCTGGGGTCATTGACAAGGTTGTTCTGGATTCAGCTTTCCCATTCTCAAGGTTAATGCTTCTAAGGGGCTAAATCTGCATCCCAGGAATGTGAAAGAAGTTAACTGTTTTAACCTAATCACCTGTGGTTTATGGCTCTGCATGGGGCATCAGGCAGTGACCTGTAATGAGCTCGCTATTTGAAAATCATCTGGGGAACTTGTTAAAAATAGAGATGCAAGGGCCCATGGCCTGAAATTCTGATTCAGCACATCTGAGAATCTATTTAAAAATGAGAAACAAAGCTTCCCAGGTGGTTTGAACACTGAAGCCAGATTTGAACCCACTGGTGAGTCATCATTCTTCAACCGCTGGCTGGAGTGGTCCCTTGTTGCTATGGAAACCACTGTTCTACCCCCTCAGCCAGACTGAATTTTACTTTTTTTTTTAAGTACACATCTGTTTCAAAAATAGAGGACATTATTTTATGGAGAGAAGAGTATTTTCTCTGTTAAGACATTTAGAGAGGAAAAGCAGAGCTCCTAAAAGGCAGAAAAATTTCTAGTCTGAAACCAAATTCAGCAGAAAGCAGGCGTCCCTCACTGCTTTAGCAAGACAAGAAAGAACCAGTGAGCAATTTTTTTCTGAAGCAAGTTTCAGACTGTCGGGAGCATCCTTCAGGTTAGCTGTAAGGTGCCTGGCTGGAGGCCTGGGCTCAGGGGCTTCCCTGGTGTTCAGAGGGGCTGATGGTGACCGGCCAAGATGGTATCAAGACTCAGGAGACTCTGGCTGGAGAGGGACCTGAAAAAGGATGGCCCTACAGAATTACCATCAGAATATAATTTACACACACGGCTGAGTGGCCAGGCGGCCCGCACTGAGCCACTCTGATAAATATACCACACTGATGCTTTATGTCTGAGCTGAGGAAAGAGCAGTAATCTGTCCTTTAGGTGCAGAAGCAGAGAAGATGGGGTGGAGGAAGGGGCCTGGGAGAAGGCTTCTATAAGCCTCATGTGGTCAAGCTGGCCTGATGAATTCAGAATTTAGCAATTCCGAGTTCTCTTTCAGCTTAAACACAAAAGCATAAAATGATTGTATCTCGAACAGAATGATCTTGGAATTCACTGCTCTTTGCAAATTCTGATATCTGAAGATAAAACAGCAGAATTTCCCCTCCAAAGATACTCCCTGGGATTCACTGCTTTGCCAGCAACTATTGTACTAAGGCGGACAGGGACCCTCCAGGTACCAGCGGTAGAAGCAGCGAGACACTTCACTATGATTCTGTGTTACATAAGCAGCTGGTCCTTCTCTGAAACAGGAATCATTCCCTTTTGGTTCTCCTGTATCCCTGCCAACCTATGTCTGCAGAACTCCTTGACTTTATGTGGATGGTACTTTTCAAACACTCATCCCCGTGTGCTGTATCTTTCTCCCAGAAATGCTCCTAAAGTGCTTCTCCCTTGGCCTAGAAAACCCAGCTCAGTCCCTTGACCCAGCTCACTGTCTACACACTCCATCCCACCATCCACCGGAAGCCCATGGAGCACCAAGATCAGTATTCAAAATCCTTTTCCAAATCCTTTCAAAGCTCTACCCTCTCTTTCCCCAAGACTCTCACATCACCATCTAGGACTCATAGCTTCCCTTTGGAAATACAACTCACCTCCCAACCCCTGGGTCTCCCCAGACATAAGCATAACTGTCTTTTCTCCATCCTCCACCAACTGTAGACCCCTACTCTACATTTGAGTTTGGGGGAAGCAATTTTCACATGGGCAATCTGCTGAATTTGCTCTACAAGTAAACATCTACTAATTACATTTTTCAGGGTTGAGCACATGATAAGAAACTGACACAATGACAAGGAGAATGTGATGGAAGAAGAAGCTGGGAAGGAACACAGAGGGCCTTTGAACAGGGCTGGGTGGGAAAGAGAAGGAAGTAATGACTTACATCACAATACCCACAGATTTGTGTTTATTTCAAACCTCCTCTACTGTATGATATTTGTTTTTCTCTTTCTGACTTACTTCACTCTATATAAGAGGCTCTAGGTTCACCCACCTCACTACAACTGACTCATTCATTTTTTATGGCTGAGTAATATTCCCCTGTATATATCCACCAGATCTTCTTTATCTGTTCATCTGCTGATGGACATCTAGGTTGCTTGCATGTCCTGGCTATTGTAAACAGTGCTGCGATGAACACTGGAGTACATGTATCTTTCAGAATTGCGGTTTTCTCAGGCTATATGCCCAGTAGTGGGTTGCTGGGTCATAATGAATATATATGAAATCTACGAAAATGGTATTGATGAACCTATTTGCAAGGAAGAAATGGAGACGAAGATGGAGAGAATGAACTTGTGGACACAGAGGGGTAGGGAAAGAGTAGGGTGAATGGAGAAAGTAGCATCTCTCTCTCTATATATATACATACACACACACTATCATGTGTAAAATGGATAGCTGGTGAGAAGTTGCTTTATAACATAGGGAGCCCAGTCTGGTGCATGATGACCTATAAGGGTGGGGTGGGGTGAGGGGAGGGAGGCTCTAGAGGAAGGGAATATATGTATAATCATGGCTGATTCAAGTTGTATGGCAGAAACCAACACAACACTGTAAAAAATATTATTTTTAAAAACCCTCTTCTACTCTAATTACTGCTACTACACATACTCCACATTTAAACCACTCAACTTATTCTAGGACCCTGGGTTCCTTCCCCTAGATCTTCAGGGTCATGTGAACCTGAAGTGCACCTGCTCACTCAGCTAAGTCTCTGCACCTGTCTATTAGGTGACTCTCCCAGTGCATGCTGGGAAATTGCAAAGAAGTGTCCCATCGCCGCCCCTCCCCTCTTCTCTGTGTCCAAGGTTTATGCTTCAAGTAACTTAGAAGTTCTTAACATGAGAACCACAGGTGAGCTTCAGGGGCTCTGGGAATCTCTTGGTATTACCTAAATCATTTGCGTGTGTGTGTGTGCACGTGAGCATGCGGTTTTCTGAGGGTAATATTCACCCTTTATCCCCTTAGCTTTTCAAGGGGACACCAGCTATACTTAGCCCGTCTCTGGATGAGTTACAGCCATGGTGGTCAGGTCCCAGGACGGTACCTTGGAAGCAGCCATCACCGCCGCTGTGGCCGCCACGTTCAAGCCTCGCTTCCCAAAGTGCACAAGGGCATCATAACTTCGGTCTTTCGCTTGGACCAGGCAATCATCAATTTCCTGGCAAAGGAAAACAGGCACTCTGAGTTGGAAGGCCCAAATAAACCTCTATTCTTTCTCCCCTCTCCTGAGCGCTGAGCTTGGCAGCTTGCTCCATCACTGATTCTCGCTGGCACTGCCACTAATTGGCTGTCAGACCTGGGTGAGTGCTCAGCCTCTACACGCGGTTCTGTCTTCTGCAAAATGAGGACAGTGGTGGCACCTAACTTGTGGAGCATGGTGAGAATTCATTGTTGTTGTTTAGTTGCTAAGTCCTCTCTGACTCCTTGTGACCCCAAGGATTGTAGCCCGCCAGGCTCCTCTGTCCATGGGATTTCCCAGGCAAGAATACTGGAGTGGGCTGCCATTTCTTTCTCCAGGGGATTGTCCCAACCCAGGGATCAAACCCGTATCTCCTGCATTGGCAGGTATATTCTTTACTGCTGAGCCACCCTGGAAACCCCATGGTGAGGACTACATGTGCTCATTCCAGGAAAGCACCTTACACAGTGGCTGGCTTCAGTAACCAAGAACCATTGTCATCTTCCTTATCTCAAGGAGGTAAAGCCCCTGGATCTCTGAAATTCTATTATTTCATAGCAGTTTCATACAATATCCAAATTCCTCCTCATGTGTATATCGATGGGAGAGATTAGGATGCAAAAAGAGATAGGGGATATTTTTATTGATAGAGGAGATCATTTTACAGATAATTAAATAAAAACAGAAACCAGAAGTCAAATACAAGGTAAAGGTGAGGTGGAAGAGAAGATTGAGGTCTACTTAGGGACCAAGAGCAAGTAAAATATTGGTTTAGTTCAAATTTGGATCAGTGCTGGCTCATTCTTTTTGTTGTGTTTGGGTTGTTGTCATTGTTTTAGGAAAACAACCATTCTGTAATCATAGGAGCAGAGTTCAGTCAATGACACTTGGCCTCTGTCTCATCAGAAGTTCAGCACATTGGTGCACTTCCTTCACTTTGAGGCATACAGGTGGGCATTCACCCCCTTGCCTGGTCCTTGTTTAAAATTCCTCGGGAAGTCACAACACTCAGTTTCCATTGGCTGACTCTGGAAGTGATTCTTGGCAGCTCTTAAGAGTCAGTGGAAATTACATTAGTGGCTTCAGGGTTAAGTCCAGTGTTTAGAGAAAGGGAAGTAGGAAGAGTAGAGATTTGATAATGAGGTGGAGGCAGGGATTACCCTCTGAGACAGTAAGTGTTGTGTCTTAGTTCCTAAAGGGCATCTCAGAAATGGCTACAGTAACCTGTACTGGAGTACCTCCAACTGATGTACTCAAAACCTTGCCCTGGAAACCCAAAGTGTACAACTTTCAGAAGCAACAGAAACAAATATATCAAGCCACCTATAGTAAAAAAAGTTGGCTTAAAGCTCAACATTCAGAAAACTAAGATCACAGCATCTGGTCACATTAATTCATGGCAAATAGATGGAGAAACAGTGGAAAGAGTTGCAGACTTTATTTTTGGGGGCTCAAAAATTGCTGCAGATGGTGACTGCAGCCATGAAATAAAAAGACGCTTGCTCCTTGGAAGAAAAGCTATGACCAACCTAGACAGCATATTAAAAAGAGAGACATTACTTTGTCAACAAAGGTCTGTCTAGTCAAGGCTATGGTTTTTCCAGTGGTCATGCATGGATGTGAGAGTTTGACTATAAAGAAAGCTGAGCTCAGAAGAATTGATGCTTTTGAACTGTGGTGTTGGAGAAGACTCTTGAGAGTCCCTTGGACTATAAGGAGATTCAACCAGTTCGTCCTAAAGGAAATCAGTCATGAATGTTCATTGGAAGGACTGATGTTGAAGCCAAAACTCCAATACTTTGGCCACCTGATGCAAAGAGCTGACTCATTTAAAAAGACCCTGATGCTGGAAAAGATTGAAAGTGAGAGAAGAAGGGGACGATGGAGGATGAGATGGTTGGATGGCATCACTGATGCAATGGTCAGGAGTTTGAGTAAACTCTGGGAGTTGGTAACAGACAGGGAGGCCTGGTGTGCTGCAGTCCATGGGGTCACAAAGAGTCAGACATGACTGAGTGACTGAACTGAATTGATAGTGCTCTTAATTCATATGGTAGAACCTTACCACACAACCAGTTCAGAAAGTCATATAATATCATTAATGAATTACAGAATGCTGGACCCAATAATCCCACTCTCAAGAATTTATTCTAAGACAAGAAGTCAATAGAAGTTGATTGTATACTATGCGTGGTGATGTTTGTGGGTCCTTATGGACCCACAAGTGGAAAAGGATGGTATGCAAACATGTTTAAGATTTCAGAAGACAAGTAATGCATCTTTTCAGCTTTTTGTAGTTATTGTCTTCGGGTTTCGTTTTGGCTTTTTGGTGTGTGTGTGTGTATGGTTAACATTTTAAGGAAACATTACATAGACTGCATTGAATGAAAAAAGGAGCTACCAAACAAATTAATAAGACAGAGGTCTTTTATTTTAATGGTTTCTGCATCTATTATTTCCCTTAGTGTCTCGGTGGTAAAGAATCCACCTGCCAATGCAGGAGACACAGGAGATGTGGGTTTGATCCCTGGATTGGAAAGAGCCTCTGGAGGAGGAAATGGCAACCCTCTCCAATATCCTTGCCTGGGAAATCCCATGGACAGAGGAGCATGGCAGGCTACCGTAGGACATGACTTAGCAACTTAGCATGCATGTGTCTCTTACTGTATGAAATCTTAACAAAACCATGGAACAATCCATTGAAAACAAATCTGACAAATCAGGTTCAGAGGAGATGTTAAACAAAAAACAATTTAATAGACAGTGACATTATCTTAAAAGTAGCTTCAATTTCTTTTCAAGGGGTATAAGTTGTAATTCCTCCGTGTATCCTTAGATATTGTTGACTCCTTCCTGCAATTTCTCCCTATCTTATTTTTTCCATCTCTGTATGCTTATGCTAAGTCGCTTCAGTCGTGTCCGACTCTGTGTGACCCCATAGACAGCAGCCCACCAGGCTCCCCCGTCCCTGGGATTCTCCAGACAAGAACACTGGAGTGGGTTGCCGTTTCCTTCTCCAATGCATGAAAGTGAAAAGTGAAAGTGAAGTCTCTCAGTCGTGTCCAACTCCGAGTGACCCCATGGACTGCAGCCTACCAGGCTCCCCCGTCCTTGGGATTTTCCAGGCAAGAGTACTGGAGTGGGGTGCCATTACCTTCTCCTTTCCATCTCCGACATTAGACAAATCTACATTTTCATTTCAAGGATGTATGGGAAGCAAAACTTTGAAGCAAAACACAAAAGGTAAATTGAATGAAACAAATTATTATGTCTATTCTCATTAACACACTTATCAACTGATAACTTATAAAGTATGAAAATAGCAGGTATTTCATTTGTAGCATACATTTTATCATTGATCAATAAAGCACATGTACTAGAAATTTATTATATTCCAGTCTCTGTTGTAGCTATCCAGGCACAAATTCAAGTCTTTTCATCTCTCTAGGCTTCAACTTTCCTGTTTATGTTAGGTTTTTAAAAATTTATGATTTTTATCTTTACCATTTATCATTTTTATTTTTTTGTCCATGCTGAGTCTTGGTGGCTGCTCAGGCTTTTGTCTAGTTGCAGTCAGCAGGGGCTACTCTGCAGCCGTGGTATGTGGGCTTCTCACTGCAGTGGCGTCTCCTATTGCAGAGCGCAAGCTCTAGGGCGAGCAGGCTTCGATAACTGCGGCACGTGAGCTCAGTAGCTGTGGCTCCTGGGCTTGAGAGCACAAGCTCAGTAGTTATGGTGCATGGGCTTAGCTGCTCCTCAGAATGCAGGATCCTCCCAGACCAGGGATCAAACCTGTGTCTCCTGCACTGGCAGGCAGATTCTTTACTACTGAGCCAGCAGGGAAGCCCTGTACTCAGTTTTTAAAGTATTTTTTAGTAGTATATATAAAAATTCCATCTACAAAAGGACAGGTGCCGAGCCTGATGAAAGAAATTCAGTTTGGGGAGTTGAATTATGAGTGAATTTTTTTCTGTCTTTTGTTTCGATGTATGGAAATGTTTTACAATAATAGTGATGAATAATATCCTTTTGAGAATTTCACCAGGTCATAAAAATAGACTTAAAAGAGAAAGATTAGAAGGAACAATTTTCGGGTAGGGGGCAAATAAGTCAATCAAGAGTCTCCTTCAATAAAATCATATGTCTTTTTTAAAAAAAAAATCACTTAAATTTTTTTTTCACTCACTCGAAGGAGTGAAAGGCAGAACAACACAAATTACCTTTTCTTTTGAAGACAGTGTAGGATGTACAAACTTCCTGTAGAGGAGGCTGGAGCCTTTTGTGTAGGGAGACAGCAGCCAGGCTACAAATGCTATTTTTAGTTCATAATAGAATGGAAACCTGGAGAGAGAGGAGAAATATACACATTCCATTAGGTTTTCAGCAACTCTGCCCTGAGCCTATGACAGAGAGAACCTGGGAGCACAGATAGCTCTCCTGCCTGCACACAGCCTGGTCCTCAGATTCCCATGAACGTGTGTGCACACACACACATCCGAGGTACAAGCCCAGGTCCTCTTTTGAAAACCAGTTTCTTTTCTGTGTGTGTGTGACTTCAGTATGAGGCTTGTAGGATCTTAGTTCCCTGAGCAGGAATTGAACCCAGGCACCTAGCGGTGAAAGCACAGAGTCCTATCTATGGGACCACCAGGGAGTTCGCAAAGCCCATTCACGTTTTCTTTTGTTGTCAAACAAGCTAGGGACCCAGGGTCTCTCAGCAGTCACTCTATGACTGTGCCTGACAACAACTGGCGCTTTCTGCCAGGCTCCGTTCACTTTGGCTGGAGCCGGAGCTCCTGCAGGCCCAGATGCCACATCCACCCTCGCCCGAGTTCCCACTCATTCACTCTTTCCTGGAGGCCAAGAAGAGACAAACACTTGGAGGATTCACAGCAGGGCTGAGCTAACAAAGAATCTCCACTTAGAATGAAAGCCTCTGTTCCTTGGCTGTCTTCTTAGTCCCCAAACAGGCTGGACAGGAGCCCAACTCTTGCAGGAAAGAGGATGGTACTTACCCTGCTCAAACCAACAGCAGACTTGGGGGAGGGGGGCAGGGAATAGAATATAAATAGTAAAATACAGGAAAGCCTGGCGTGCTGCAGTCCATGGGGTCACAAAGAGTTAGACATGACTAAGCAACTGAACAAGTACAATATATATAACTGCTTTATATACATATACGTATGTATACTTATATATATACATATATGTATATATATATACTCCCTGAGAATCCCTTGGACAACAAGGAGATCAAACCAGTCCATCCTAAAGGAAATCAGTCCTGAATATTTATTGGAAACTGAAACTCCAATATTTTGGCCACCTGATGTGAAGAACTGACTCATTTGAAAAGACTCTGATGCTGGGAAAGATTGAAGGCAGGAGAAGGGGACAACTGTTGAGGGCCAGAGTGAGGTACTCCGCCCGTGGCAAAGGTCATGAGGAAGGAGGCTCGACATACACAAAGGCGGGATCGAGCCTCAGGAGTCCCCCTGGAAATCCTCGAGCATCTACCCCCATAATCAGAGCCTGCCTACTTTACTACTTTGTGCTCTCACCTACACCTCTGACTTTACGGGGGGCTGTCCCCCACCACCTCTTTCGGAGAAGGAGTTAATCTAGAGCTCCAGTTAATCAAAACTCCTGGGCGTGACAAGAGTGTTTTAACCTACAAACTCCTCTGAAGGTTCTCTGGCCTGCCTGACAGGCTTGTCCGGCCACATGTGATTGCTCACAGCCTCCCAACCATGAGAGGCACGAGATGCTTTAAACCTTCTAAAAACAGGTTCCTTAGAAAAGTTAGAAAACTATTAGTATAAGTATAATGGGCTGATTAGAAATTGTGTTGGTGAAGGATTTTTCATTTGTTGAGCCAATGTTTGTTGCTAAGTCTCCATATCCCCTGCCCTTACACACATTAATGAATATATAGAAGAAATAAGTATTAACCTTTGATATTAATCACATTAGACCTTAGGCTAAGTAAATTCTTTCCTTAACTAAAACCCACTATACCCTCACCCTGTAGGAATGTAACTTTATTTGGGTGGCGTCTGTTTTAAGAATAATCACCCCTGGAGAAATAAGTGTCCTGGTTGACTGACCACTGTCACAAGGAGAGGGTCATAAATTGTCAGCAGGCCCCCTGGCCAGAAGATGATGTAATACCCCTAAGACCTCTGTGTACATTTGTATGAAGCACCTGACTTTGATAAAAGTCAGGACTGCCGACCCCGCATGACTTTTGCATAACATCTCAGTGTATAAAAGTAGACCATAGAAAATAAAGAATTGGGATCAGTTTCTCGAAATACTGGTCTCCCCATGTCTCTCTCTCACTCTGGCTGAGTCTCCATCTGGAGCGCGGAACCCACCATGCTTACTAATTATGCCTGGGCTTCTAAGATCCGACCGGGGAGGCCTCAGTGTCTCCTCTCCTTCGGGAGAATGGAAGGACGCCTGTGGCCTATGTAAGTGGTGCAAACTTCTTGTCTTGAAGTTTTATTGGTCTCCCGCGTAAACCAAGCTACTCAGCCTCTTTTCTCCACTGAATTTTCCTACTGCGCTATCCTTATTCTATTACTCTTTACATCTTTAATTAATATCTAATTGAAGCTATTGTATCCTGACCCTCGCCGACGCCGTCCCCGCTTCGAATACCCTGGATCAGCCGGGGCTGAACCCCGGCAGACAACAGAGGATGAGATGATTGGATGGCATCACCGACTCGATGGACATGAGCTGGAGTAAGCTCCGGGAGTTGATGATGGACAGGGAAGCCTGGCATGCTACAGTCCATGGGATCAAAAAGAGTTGGGCACAACTGAGTGACTGAACTAAACATATATATATATAGTTTCATGTGTACAGCAAAGTGATTCAGTTGTACACCTGACACTAACACATCATTGTAAATCAACTATGCCTGCATGCTAAGTCATTTCAGTCATGTCTGATTCTTTGCCACCCCATGTGGCCTGCCAGGTTCCTCTTTCCATGGGGTTCCCTAGGCAAGAATACTGGAGTGGGTTCCCATGCCCTCCTCCAAGGGATCTTCCCGACCCAGGGATCAAACCCTTGTCTCATATATCTCCTGCTTTGGCAGGTGGGTTCTTTACCACTACCACCACCTATACTTCAATAGAAAAAAAACTAAATTTTAAAAACCAACATCAGGCAAAAAGGTTTTGATCATTTTGGTACCAAAAGAAAAAGAGTTCAAGGTACAGATAAAATATCTCTGAAGTTTAAAGTTCTGGGTACTATTCACTGATGTATCCCATAAACCTTTCACCAGCACCCATATATGGCAGTTGGTGCTGAGCACCAAGAGGACACTAGGGAACAAAGAAGACCTGAGCCCTGTTCTCTTGGAGCTTCCAGTCTAGCAGGAAGCACAGACAAGGTTCTGGCATCTTCGGAACTGACAGTCCAGTCAAGGAAACAGAGATTGCTCAAATCAAGACAATTAGTGTAGAATAACATCCTGAGACAAGCGCCATCAAGGGTCTCTGTTAACCCATATGGTACTTCTGCACATGTGAGAAAAAGCCCAACCCTTCGACTGGATGCAGTCCTGTGAGCATATGACTTGCAAACAGGGCTTCATCTGAATTTCAGCTCCACTGGCCAGGTATCTTGTGCTATGAACAACCTGTGCAACCATAATTGGCAGGTCAAATGGGTATTAACCAGGTCTTTTTATTTTTTGTATTCTGATGCTTTGACATCTTGGGACCTTGCTGATGGAGAGACTGCCTCTCTCATGGACACCACAATACAGGCTCCTGCCCACACTTCTTTCCTCTGCTTCCTGATCTGCCTGTGTGACTCTGCATGGCACACCGTGCCTCTAGGGATCTGTGTATCTTTTTAAAAATATTTATTTATTTATATATTTGACTGTACTGGGTCTTCACGGTGGCACACAGGATCTTCAGTTGCAGCATGTCAACTCTTAGTTGCGGCATGTGGGATCTAGTTCCCTGACGAGGGATTGAACCCAGGATCCCTGCACTGAGAGTGTGGACTCTTAGCCACTGGATGACCAGGGAAATCCCTTGGGATCTGTGAAGTTAACAAACTTATTCCTTCATGATAGTCATTTCTGTGTCTGCATGTCTTGTGCTATGCTGTGCTTAGTCGCTCAGTTGTGTCCAACTCTTTGCAACCCCATGGACTGCAGCACGCCAGGGTCCTCTGTCCATGCAGATTCTCCAGGCAAGAATACTGGAGTGGGTTGCCACGCCCTCCTCCAGGAGATCTTCCCAACCCATGGATCAAGCCCAGGTCTCCTGTACTGCAGGCAGATTCTTTACTGTCTGAGCCACCAGGGAGGCCCAAGAATACTGGGGTGGGTAGACTATCCATTTTCTAGGGGAACTTACCAACCGAGGAATCATACCAGGGCCTCCTGCATTGCAGGCAGATTCTTTACCAACTGAGCCACCAGGGAAGCCCCTCTGCATGTCTTACCAAACTTAAATCCTGGGTACCATTCAAACATGATGCTATGAGGGAACATGATACTTGGGCAGGTTTGAGGCCTCAGAAAAGTAAACCCCTTCCAGGCCATCCTCGTGTAAGAGGGCAAACACAAACAGTAATTTCTAGCAAGACATTTCAGAGGTCTTTAACTCTCACATCACTCCAGACAGCAGCTCCACCCACCCCTTCTTTCCCCACCCTAGTCCACTGCCTTCTGCTCCTGGCAGGCCCTTCCTGAACATTCTCCTAGCAACTAAAGGACACTTTCATGTCAAGATCGTTTAATGCTTCACAGCCAGAAAAGAGAAGGAGCTGAAGGAACAGAGATGTGATCCTCTCATATTTGAACACTCTGGTGATTAACAATGGAGGAAATTTGGTCTTGAAAACAAGTATTTGTTAGCCCCAAGGGGAAAATGAGCCTGGCAAGCTCAGGCACCAATCCAAGTTACACAGATAATCCTAGGGGGAATCTGTCACACTGTGGCTCTTTTGTTTATTATGTAAGAGATGTGGGTTGTTTTTTTTTTTAATAGGTTGTGTGTCCACATAGTTTAAAAGATTCTAGAAGTCCAAAAGGGGACATAGCAGAGTCTCTTTCCCATCTTGGACCCTTTTCCAAAAGTACAAAAGCATCATCAGTTTCCTGTAGATCCTTCCAGAAGTGGACTGGGGCTAAGATATACAATCATGTGGGTATGTAGGACACCTGCAATGCTCCCTACACTCACTCAGTGGTATTCTCTGCTCCCCTTCACACCACACCTTGCTTTCCCCACCACACATCCAATTAACAGGACACTCCGGTGGCTTCAGCAATAACGTGAACCGTGAACTTCCAGATGTTCAAGCCGGTTTTAGAGAAGGCAGAGGAACCAGAGATCAAATTGCCAACATCTGTTGGATCATTGAAAAAGCAAGAGAGTTTCAGAACAACATCTACTTCTGCTTTATTGACTATGCCAAAGCCTTTGACTGTGTGGATCACAATAAACTGTGGAAAATTCTGAAAGAGATGGGAATACCAGACCACCTGACCTGCCTCTTGAGAAACCTGTATGCAGGTCAGGAAGCAACAGTTAGAACTGGACATGGAACAACAGACAGGTTCCAAATAGGAAAAGGGGTATGTCAAGGCTGTATATTGTCACCCTGCTTATTTAACTTATATGCAGAGTACATCATGAGAAATGCTGGGCTGGAAGAAGCACAAGCTGGGATCAAGATTGCCAGGAGAAATATCAATAACCTCAGATATGCAGATGACACCACCCTTAAGGCAGAAAGTAAAGAAGAACTAAAAAGCCTCTTGATGAAAGTGAAAGAGGAGAGTGAAAAAGTTGGCTTAAAGCTCAACATTCAGAAAATGAAGATCATGGCATCCGGTCCCATCACTTCATGGCAAATAGACAGGGAAACAGTGAAAACAGTGGCTGACCTTATTTTGGGGGGCTCCAAAATCACTGTGGATGGTGCCTGCAGCCATGAAATTAAAAGACGCTTGCTTCTTGGAAGGAAAGTTATGATCAACCTAGACAGCGTATTAAAAAGCAGAGACATTACTTTGTCAACAAAGGTCTGTCTAGTCAAGCCTATGGTTTTTCCAGTGGTCATGTATGGATGTGAGAGTTAGACTATAAAGAAAGCTGAGCACCAAAGAATCAATGCTTTTGAAGTGTGGTGTTGGAGAAGACTCTTGAAAGGTCCTTGGACTGCAAGGAGATCCAACCAGTCCATCCTAAAGGAAATCAGTCCTGGGTGTTCATTGAAAGGACTGATGTTGAAGCTGAAACTCCAGTACTTTGGCCACCTGATGTGAAGAGCTGACTCATTTGAAAAGACCCTGATGCTGGGAAAGATTGAGGGCAGGAGGAGAAAGGGACGACAGAGGATGAGATGGTTGGGTGGCATCACTGACTCAATGGACATGGGTTTAGTTGGACTCCAGGAGTTGGTAATGGACAGGCAGGCCTGGCATGCTGTGGTTCATGGGGTCACAAGGAGTTGGAAACAACTGAGTGATTGAACTGAACTGAACTGGAGATTTTCTCATACCATTTCATGGAGAGTGGTTTCTCTCTCTCTCTTTTTTTGGCTGCTCCATGTGACTTGCAGGATCTTAGTTCCCTGGTCAAGGATTGAACCTGGGCCCAGGGCAGTGAAAGCACTGAGTCCTAACCACTGGACCACCAGGGAATTCCCCAGGCCTTACCCTTCTTAATGGCTATATAGGGGGCATGAGCATCTACCCAGACCCCCACGGATGGATATTTACAAAGGTCACAACCTTTAGCTACTACAACAGAGCTGCCATGAATCTCCTGGAGTATGCTTCTTTATGTCCTGATGATAATGTACCTTTAAGAAATGCTCAGAAGTGAAATTTTTGCAGGTATCTGATTTATAGGTAGAAGCTGCGCTTTTGTGCAAGCACGAGTACAAGAGCCTGGTTCTCCCCAGCCTCACGCTCACAGTGAAGGACAGTGTAAGAGCCTACTCTAGGTTATGAGGATTGGAGGGGCAGGGGGTTGGTGGGGAGGATGGGCATTAGATCCTGAGCAGTTCTTCTGAGCTGCTGGAGCCCCTGTATTCTCTTGTCAGCCTGCTGCTAAGCCTCCTTGTTCTTCAAGATCTTTCCTGTGTACCCCATCCACATTAACATGACTTTTTAAAAAAAATTTATTTTTAGTTGCACTGGGTCTTCATTGCTGTGTTAGTCGTTCAGTCATATCTGACTATTTGTGACCTCATGAGCTGTAGCCCACCAGGCTCCTCTGTCCATGAGGATTCTCCAGGCAAGAATACTGGAGTGGGTTTCCATTTCTTTCTCCAGGTTCATTGCTGTACATAAGCGTTTTCTAGTTGTGGTGAGCAGGTGCTACTCTTAGCAATCACTTCATTTTCTTTCAATTTTTTTCCTCAAGCTTTTTTCCTGCCCCCCTTTCTATTCAAAGACAACTTCTGGCTTACTGAGTGATTCACTCAGTTGGGAAAATTCAACTGAAAAGCTGTGAGGTAAGGGGCCCATGCTAAGCAGTTCAGGGAAACCAAAGCTAGGGTAGAAACATCCTCCCCCTTAGTGGTTTGTCATTTAGCAAGACCAACAGGTAACCCCATAATGTACCGTGAGTAATGGAACAATATCTCAGTGCGGCTCAAGGGCTTTGCTTCTCTCCGAATTATCACCCATTGCTCACAAACATACACCTCTCAGTTCTTACTATGTATCTGGCCAAAGGTTCATCTAGTCAAAGCTATGGTTTTTCCAGTAGTCATGTACAGATGTGAGAGTTGGACCATAAAGAATGCTGAGCACCGACGAATTGATGCTTTCAAATTGTGGTGCTGGAGAAGACTCTTGAGAGTCCCTTGGACAGCAAGGAGATCAAACCAGTCAATCCTAAAGGAAATCAACCCTGAATATTCATTGGAAGGATTGATGCTGAAGCTGAAGCTCCAGTATTTTGGTCACCTGATGCAAAAAGCCGACTCATTGGAAAAGACCCTGATGCTGGGAAAGATTGAAGAAAGGAAGAGAAGGGGGAAACAGAGGATGAGATGGTTGAATGGCATCACTGACTCAATGGACACAAGTCTGAGCAAACTCTGGGAGATGGTGAAGAACAGGGAAACCTGGCCTGCTGCAGACCACAGAGTCAAGGGAGTCGGACACAACTTAATTACTGGACAACAACATTCTATGTGGATAAGCCCTTGAATTGCCCTGACCTTAAGAATTAGGATGTATTTGAGAAGAAAAGGCTGGATGAAGCCATAATATCCAAAACATTTGTACAGCACTCAGGTGCAATTCTATGCTCTCAACACAATACCGTCACACTCAAGGGGGTAAGAGTTTCCTTTTTTTTTCAGTCATGCCGGGTGGCCTGCCGAATCTCAGTTCAGCAACCAGGGATTGAACCAAAGCCTCAACAGTGAAAGCTCTGTGCCCTAACCACTGGACTGCCAGGGAATTTCTAAGAGATTTCAAAGAGGGTTTGGCAAGTGATGAAACTGTCAAATATACAAGCAATTAATGTGTACAGAAAATTTCCGGAAGAAAACACAACTGACTTTGATCATGCTAACCTCTGGGGAGAGCCAAGGGCCTGGGGGAGGAGGGACTTACTTTTTAGTGTACTGTTTCAATTTTATTTTGCCATGTGCATGTAGTATTATATATGTTTTTAAAAATTAAATGAAATAATCTACACAAATTGTGAAACAAACCACCATCCTATCTCTTCTGGGACCATACACAGCTGCTGTTTTCATCAAGATAGAAATCTTTTAAAAGTTACCTATGAAGAGAGAACTGTGCTAAGGGTGAGGTGGAGAGAGCAGGGTGGGGATGGATGCATGAAGAGTGAGAGGAAAAGTATAGACATGAGGGGTGATTTCCAGTCCAGGAAGTAAACAGAAGTGAAAGATGCTTCTAGGAAGCCAGAAGGTGTAGAACTACCTCTCCACTTCTTTAATTATAAAAAGAACTTAGAGCTGCTGAATTGGGATCCATTCCCTGGACGGGAAAGAGGCTCTGTCTGTCTGATAGGCCTGTTCTGGGTCCAACCCCAGGGTTAAAGAGAGGATGGAGAGGGAGGACTATCCCAGAAGGAGACCAGGATCTGTGACACCTGGAGCTTGCCAGGAAAAGACAGAGCAGGCTGAGGGCATGTCCAGACTGCAAGCTGAGACAGGCACAGGTGGTAGCGGTTTAGTTGCTCTTCCCTGCAAAAGTGGAGCCCAAGGTGCCAGGAGACAGGCAAGGCACCCTCATTTTCCACCCACAAACTGCCTGGACAGTGTGAGCTCAGGGGGACCAAGGAGGGACCAGATGATGCCTCTATATGGGTCAGGAAGAGAGGGGTGTTCTGCTCACACTGCACACACACTCCAAATACACTAGCTATCAGATGCCTTCCTGTGATAGGCAGCATTTTGATCCTATGAACTTCCTCCCCATGTTACCCACCAATATGTTACCTCACATGGCATAAGGGATTCTACACATGTAATTAAGGTAATTAACCTTCTGACTTTAAGTTACAGAGACTGGGACTTTCCTGATGGTCCAGTGGTTAAGAATGTGCCTTCCAATGCAAGGGATGCAGGTTCAATCCCTGGTCGGGAGACTAAACCTGTGCACTACAACTATGGAGCCCACATGCCACAGTGAAGAGTCAGCATAGCCAAAAAAAAAGAAAACTGAACATGTGAAAATTTCAAAGTTCAAGTCAATGGATTTGGTACATGTATTGCAAGTGCTCTTAATAGATAATCATGAATTTTTTTTTAAGATGGGGAAGTTATATTGAATTATTGGGGTGGGCTTAATCTAATAACATGATACCTTAAACAATAAGGCAGAGACCATTCTCTGGCTGGTAACAGAAGAGGACAGAAATGACATGCCATTGTTGGCTTGAAGATGACAGGATGTCACATGTCAAGGAAGTGGGGACCTCAGTCCTACAGCCCCAAGGAATTGACTCTGCCAACAACCTGAACGAACCTGTAAGTGGAATCTCCCCAGAGCCTCCAGATAAGAGCCTGGGATGACCCACGCCCGGGTTTTGGTCTTGTGAGCTTCCCATCAGAGGATTCAGTTGACTCTACTTGAACTTCTAACTCTCAGAAACTGCGAAGTAATAAATTTGTAGTGTTTAAGGATGCTAAAGTTTTAGTAATCTATTATGGCAGCAATAAAAAAGTAATACACCTCCCCCAAATAAAAATTAAATCAACCCCAGAGGCAGTTGTTGACACTTGGGTTGCCATGCCCTCCTCCAGGGCATCTTCCTGACCCAGGGATTGAACCTGAGTCTCTTTATGTCTCCTGCACTGGCAGGCAGATTCTCTACCACTAGTGCCACCTGGGAAGTCTACTTATTAGGCATGAGACTAAAATTCCAGGACCATGGGTTAAACATATCCCAGCTATTAGGGAGCAGCACATCCATCATTAGGTAGGATTTCCACCCAGCAAAGTGGTTGAAACGCCAGGACCCCCAGGAAAGAGCTCATGAGACTAATGTTCTTCCCCACAGTGTTCATAATAAAGGATGAGAGGAGAGCAGGAGGCCACCAGTGCCAGCCAAAAGGAGGGCATTACGACAGAAGACTAGACCACAAGAAGTGCTGGCCATGCTCTCTTTTTTTTTAATTGGAGGACAATTGCTTTACAATGTTGCGTTAGTTTCTGCTGTACAACATTGCAAATCAGTCATAACTATATATTTATATCCCTTCTCTTGGGCCTCCCTTCCTGCCCTCATTCCACCCCTCTAGTTCATCACAGAGTACCAGGCTGGGCTCCCTGTGTTATTAACATATTAGCACCTTCCCACTTGGAGGAGGCGATGGCACCCCACTCCAGTACTCTTGCCTGGAAAATCCCATGGACGGAGGAGCCTGGTAGGCTGCAGTCCATGGGGTTGCGAAGAGTCGGACAGGACTGAGCGACTTCACTTTGACTTTTCACTTTCATGCATTGGAGAAGGAAATGGCAACCCACTCCAGTGTTCTTGCCTGGAGAATCCCAGGGACAGGGGAGTCTGGTGGGCTGCCGTCTATGGGGTCTCACAGAGTCAGACACGACTGAAGCGACTTAGCAGTAGCAGCAGCAGCAGCAGCACCTTCCCACTAGCTATCTACTTTACATATGATAGTGTACATATGCCAGTGCTACTCTCTGAGTTCATCCACCCTCTCGTTCCCCCACTGTGTCCACATCTGTGTCTCCACATCTGTGTCTGCATACCTTCCCTGCAATTAGGTTCATCAGTACCATCTTTCTAGATTCAGTATATACGCTTTAATATACTATATTTGTTTTTCTCTTTCTGACTTACTTCACTCTGTATAAAAGGCTCTAGGTTTATCCATCTCACTAGAAGGGACTCAAATTCATTTCTTTTTATGGCTGAGTAGTATTCCATTGTATATATATACCACAACTTCTTTATCCATTCATCTGTCGATGGACATCTCGGTTGTTTCCATATCCTGGCTACTGTAAATAGTGCTGCCATGAACACTGGGGTAACATGTGTCTTTTTGAATTGTGGTTTTCTCAGAGTATATGCCCAGTAATGGGACTGCTGGGTCATATGGTGGCTATGATCCTTAATGGATTACACAGTCCTCACTAGGTCCAGCCTATTCTCCTCATCTCCACGGGACAGACAGGAGCCTCCCCACTGAAGCTCTAATCAAAATGGGGTTTGCTTCTTAGTGGCAGCCCGTGGGGCCTGGGGAAGGAAAAAAAAAATGGCTCAGCAGAGTTCTGTCTCCATTCTTAGAGACTCAGCCCATCTCTGGTCTGTTGTTTACCTGGGCACAGAACAGGACAGGATGGCACAAGCATATTAAATTAGGTAATCCAGATTCCTTCCTTCCAGCTTGAGGTCATAATAGCTGAGACATCTATCTCTCCCAGTGGAGATGAAAGCCAGGCTCCTTCAGGGGAAAAACTACATACACACTGAGCCAAGACAGGATTCAGTGAAGTAGTGTTCAGAGAAGTGGACGTCTTTGACCCAGGACACCCCAGAGGATAAGTCCAGATGAATCCTTTTTAGGATGAGAACTTTTTCTCCAAAATGGAAATATCCTTATTATTTTTTTCTGATGATATTTGATCATGGTAAAACATTCATAAAACACAGCAAATGTGAAACTGACCTCATGATCCCAAATTGCAGAAATAACCCTAGTTAAGTGATGAGTATTTTCCACACTATTTTTAGTATATATTCACATGTGCACAAACTCAGACACTTCAGATATAAACAGGACGCTATATATTATTCACAACCTCATTTAGCTAAGACACAATATATCAGTACAAACATGTAGCTTATGATTTTCACTTGGTTCACCACTATAACTGTACTGGTCATAAGAGAAAAAGAGCTGTCCATCAAAAGGGAATAGATTAAATAAATTACAGTTCATCTATACCATGAAATTCTATGTGGCCTTTAAAAAAAGTAGGTAGATCTGTTTATGCTTTCATGAAAGTATTAAAAAAAATAAATTTAAAAAACAAAGTAAGAACTATTAGGTATACTATAGCTGTTGTTCAGTCACCCAATCATGTCCAGCTCTTTGAGACCCCATGAACTGCAGCACACCAAGTCTCCCTGTCCCTCACCATCTCCCAGAGTTTGCTCAAGTTTATGTAAATTGCATTGATGATGTCGTCCAGCCATCTCATCCTCTGATGCCCTCTTCTCCCTCTGCTCTCAATCTTTCCCAGCATCAGGGTCTTTTTCAATAAGCATCTGTTCATATCAGATGTGGAGAAGGCAATGGCACCCCACTCCAGTACTCTTGCCTGGAAAATCCCATGGACAGAGGAGCCTGGTGGGCTGCAGTCCATGGGGTCGCTGAGTTGGACACGACTGAGCGACTTCACTTTCACTTTTCACTTTCATGCATTGGAGAAGGAAATGACAACCCACTCCAGTGTTCTTGCCTGGAGAATCCCAGGGACGGGGGAGCCTGGTGGGCTGCCGTCTATGGGGTCGCACAGAGTTGGACATGACTGAAGCGACTTAGCAGCAGCAGCAGCAGCATATCAGATGACCAAAATACTGGAGCTTCAGCTTCAGCATCAGTCTGTCCAGTGAATAGTCAGGGTGAATATCCAGTGAATCTCCCTTAACATTGACTGGTTTGATCTTGCTGTCCAAGGAACTTTCAGGGGTCTTCTCCAGCACCACAGTTTGAAGGCATCAATTCTTTGGCGTTCTGCCTTCTTTACAGTTCAACTCTCACAACCACACATGACCCCTGGGAAGACCATAGCCTTGTTGGCAGAGTAATGTCTCTGCTTTTCAACACACTGTCTAGGTTTGTCATCGTTTTCCTGCCAAGAAGCAATCATCTTCTGATTTCATGGCTGCAGTCACCATCTGCAGTGGTTTTGGAGCCCAAGGAGAGGGAATCGGTCACTACTTCCACCTTTCCCCCTTCTACTTGCCATACAGTATTGGGGCCAGACACCATGATCTTAGTTTTTTTGATATTTAGTCTTAAGCCAGCTCTTTCACTCTCCTCCTTCACCCTCATCAAGGGACTCTTTAGTTCCTCTTCACTTTCTGCCATTAGAGTGTTATCATCCGCATATCTGAGGTTGTTGATGTTTCTCCTGCCTATCTTGATTCCAACTCGTAACTCATCCAGTCTAGCATTTCTCATGATGTGCTCAGTGTATAGGTTAAACAAACACTGTGACAATAGACAGCCCTGTTGTACTCCTTTCTCAATCTTGAACCAATCACTTGTTCCAGACAGGGTTCTAACTGTTGCTTCTTGACCCGCATACAGATTTCTCAGGAGACAGGTAAGATAGTCTGGTATTCCCATCTCTCTAAGAGCTTTCCACAGTTTGTCATGATCCACAGAGTGAAAGGCTTTACCATAGTCAATGAAACAGAGATAGATGTTTTTCTGAAATTCCCTTGCTTTCTCTATAATCCAGTGAACGTTGGCAGTTGGACCTCTAGCTCCTCTTCCTTTTCTAAACCCAGTTTAGACATCTGGAAGTTCTTGGTTTGCATAATGCTGAAGCATACAGTGCTGTATGTTGTGCTTAGTCGCTCAGTCATGTTCAACTCTTTGTGCCCCCCACTGACTGTAGCCCATCAGGCTCCTCTGTCCATGGGATTCTGCCAGCAAGAGTACTTGAGTGGGTTCCCATGCCCTCCTCCAGGGGATCTTCCCAACTCAGAGATCAAACCCAGGTCTCCTTCATTGCAGGCAGACTCTTTATTGTCTGAGCTACCAGGGAAGTCCAAAGCATTTGGTACATCCTTAAACAAAGGAAAAGTATGTGTATATGTGTGTACCCCTGAATATTCATTGGAAGGACTTTTGCTGAAGCTCCAATATTCTGGCTACCTGATGTGAAGAACCAATTCATTGGAAAAGACCCTGATGCTGGGAAAGATTGAAGGCAAAAGTAGAAGGGGATGGCAGAGGATGAGATGGTTGGATGGCATTATCAACACAGTGAACATGAATTTGAGTAAACTTCAAGAGATAGTGGAGGACAGAGGAACCAAGCGTGCTATAGTCTGTGGAGTCGCAAAGAATCAGACACAACTTAGCAAGTGAACAACAAAAAAGGTGTGTGTACATATACACATGCACACATTTTTAAAAATTGTATACAACTGTGAAAAGCAGTAATGGTGAGAGTGAATGGTGTTGGGGGAAATTTAGTTTTATTGCACACTTTTGTGTATTGTTTCTTATTTTCCTTTTAATTTTTTTAACATATGAATGCTTCTTTACCAACTCCATTAATTGAAGAATTTTGTTTATCTTGCTCATCATTATAAGAACAATACCTGCTCTGATAAGGGCATTCAATAAATATTTACTTGAAGAACAACTTTAGAAGAAGTTGACTTGAAATGTCCCAGTGAATATCCTTGCACCTGCTTCTCTGCTGATAAGGTTTAAGACTGTGGTCAGACCTTTTCCATCTCTCCCTTGAGACTAGGCAACTTACCTGGACAAGTCCCAATTCCTGGAGTACTTACCAACAAAGGAAGATGTCGGTGAATGTCTCTGCTGTGGTGAATAGTGCAAATATAATCCAGTACATCATCCATTTGACCTGTTGAAAGAGAAAGCAATAAAGCTAGCAGAAAAGGTCAAGGATGAATGGTTGCCAGCTTCAAGAGAACAGGCTCCAACAGCAGATGTTGAGATGGGTCCAGGCAGCCTGGCCTACCACTGGTCACCCCTTCTCCTATTCTTCCCCAGGTTGGTCCCGTTCCACTCCAGACCCTGGGGATGCAAGCAAATAGGCCATTTCCACAACTGACCCAGGCTCAAGCTCAAAGTAGACTTTAGGTGGTCTTCACTGGCCCTCAGGTGAGCCACTGAGACCTGAAGACCAGCAGTGACTCAGGATTCAGTCAGGTCATTTTGCCAGGACTAATACCAGGTGAATAAAGTTTCCAAACTTCCACAGAGACACACTCTGGGATGAACTTTAACCTGGCCATATTCTCTGAGATAGAATAATGGTAATCCTCACTGATCACTTAAAAACACTTGGAGGACTTCCCTGGTGGTCCAGTGGTTAGGACTCAGAGCTTCCACTGCAGGGGGCACGGGTTTGATCCCTGGTCAGGAACTAAGATTCCACATGCTGAGGTACAGCAAAACAAGCAAACAAAAACCTCTTTCATGTGGGAAAGCCCTCCCAGAAACGATCTTTTCTTTTGTCTCCCCCATGTCACCATCCTTTTCCATTTCTACTGTTTCTCTTCCCTAGTTGAAGCTTTGGTTTCCCCCTCCCCGCCTGCCCCTGCTCTCTTTAACTACTGTAAGAGTCTCTTAACTGCTTTCCTGCCCCTTGACTTTCCTCTTACCAATCCATCTTGCAAACTATCCCCACACTAATCTCCCACAAAGCATGAACTCATCCTACTAACCTTTCATTTAAAATCTCCTAGCCTGCAGAATAAAGTCCAAAGTCCTGCTTAGTCTGCTCCTCCTGTTTTTAGAAATGGTGGGGTAGTTTGTATTGGACTAATCCTCTTGCCAATAATGATAATAAACTCAGAACAAAATATTTTATTTTATTCTATGTATCTTTGGCCACACCATGTGGCGTATGGGAAATCTTAGTTCCCTGACCAGAGATTGAACCCACACCTTCAGCATCAAAAGCACAGAATCCTAACCACTCGGCTACCAGGGAATTTTCTAAACAAAATATTTTACAGTAACTGTTTGAAGGCTAGAAAAGCTATCAAAAGCTGGCAGAAACTGGAAAGGATCCAACTTTTGAAATGTGGGGACCACACCAGAGTAAATCCACGTGGATGCAGCTAAAGAAACCACCTGGTCAGCAAATCATGGGGCAGACAGAACTCCAGAAGAAACCCATAGCCGAATTTGCCTGAGGAGGTGGAAAATAGAGTTTGAGATGGTCAAAGATGCTGGAAATTGAAAAGGAAAAATCCTCAGTAAGAGGGAAGCACAAGTCATAAACCAAACTCACATATAAATTCCTTTCAATTTCTTAGCTGGCTTCTGAATTGTACAGAATCAGCCACCTTGGTAATATTCCAAGGTGGCTGAGTAAAATACAGCTAGGAAGTGGAGAGTCGAGCAGAGATTCAGTTTCTGCCCACTACAGGAGAAATAGAGTTTGGAGTTCAAGTTTTGCCTAATTAGAGAAGGTTGGTAAACATTTGGGAATTTCCAGGGGAACATCTAAAAGGTCATACTTCAGGAATAAAAATTACAACCTAGGACTTGAGAGATTAGCTCTAGGACTAAGAGTAAAACTGAAATACACCTGCCCCCCCAAAATGTAAAACTTAACTACCACAAGGTCAAGATGATCTGTTAGAAGTTAACTGCCTGCTAGAATAAAAATTAACCTTCTTCACAAGAAGACAACACAGATCTGGAGTTCCTATGATGAAGTATACATAAAAACTCGAATAAACAAAAAAGATGTGTGTGTGTGTGTGTGTGTGTGTATGAAGAAACAGGAAAATATGCTCCATGGTTAAGAGAAAAACTAGTCAATAGAAACAGATCCATATTTGACTTAGATGTTACAATTAGCAAAGACTTTAAAAAGTATAAATGTATATTGAGACAACTAAATATTCACATGTAAAAGAATGAAGATGGACTTCTACCTCACACCATATACAAAAAAGTGAACTCAAAATGGATCAGAGACCTAAATGTAATGACCTTACAAGAAAACACAGGAGTAAATTTTTGCAGCCTTGGGTTAAAAAATGTTTTCTTAGATGTGACACTAAAAACACAAGCAAAAAAAAAAGAAAATAGATATATTAGACCTTATAAAAATTTTAAATTTTTGTACTTCAAAAGATAACATCAAGAAAGTGAAAATACAACCCACAAAATAGGGAAAATATTTGCAAATCAGTATCTGACAAAGTATTTGTATTGAAATAATAAAGAATTTATATAGCACAACAATAAAAAGATCAAACCCAGGTCTCCCGCACTGCAGGCAGATTCTTTACCAACTGAGCTACCAGGGAAGCCCCAATAAAAAGACAAATAACCCAATTTAAAGTGTGTCAAGGGCCCATATCTTTTAGAAAATGAATCAGTAATCAATAAACCCAACACCCATTTATGATAAGACTTGAATAGCCAATATGATACTGAAGAAGAGAAACAAAGTCAGAGAACTGACACTGTCTAATTTTAAGACTTACTATAAAGCTACAATAACCAGGAGAGTGTGGTATTAGTGAAATAACAGATAAATATATCAAATAGACTAGACAAATGGAATAGACAGCCTCCAAACAGACTGCACAAACTGATCCTTGACAAAGGAGCAAAGGCAATTTGATGGAGAAAAGATAGTTTTTTCAATAAGTGGTGCTGGGAACAATTGGATATTTACATTCAAAAACCAAATAGATGTAGGCACTGATCTTACATCTTGCACAAAAATTAACTAAAACTATAAAATTTCTAGAAGATAACACAAGAGAAAACCTAGTGGATCTGGAATTTAGTAATTCGTCTTTTAACACACCACCATGACCCACAGAAGAAAAAAATGATAAGCCAGACTTCATTAAAATGAAAAATTTCTGCTCTGCAATAGATATTGTTAAGAGAATGAAAAGACAAGCCACAGGCTGGGAGAAAATATTTGCAATACATATATCTGAAAAGGGACTTGTATCCAAAATATTCAAAGAATACTTAAAACTCAACAACAACAAAAATAACAATCCAATATCTGAACATATATCTCACCAAAGAAGATATACAGCAACTTACTAACAGATATTTTGTTATAGATTTTTTTTTTTTAATCACCACTTAACAAGACACTTATCCTAGGAGGGAAAGGATGGGTTCAGTATTTTTTTTTTTTAAGTATAAATATGTTTTTTAAAAATCTATAGGAAAAGGTAGATATAATAAGTGAAGAGATGGGAGATTTCAAGAGAAAGAAGGAAAATCTTATTAAAAAGAACTAAATGACATCCTAGAACTGAAAAACAAAACATCTGAAAAAAATGTTTTTAATTATTGAATGGAATTTATAGCAGTTTGGTCACAACAAGAGATCTGTGAACTTGAAGACAAGACAACAGAATCAACCAGGCTGAAGCCTAGGTTAGGGGGTGGGCTGGGGGATGAAGAGTCTCAATACCTGAGGAACACGCATCAAGCAGTCAAATACACATGGGATAGGAATTTGAGAGAAGAGAAAAAAGAGAATTGGATAGAAAAATTATTTGAAGAAATACTGCCTAAAGTTTTCCAAAATTTGACCAACATATCAAACCCACAAAACCCAGTGAATTGAAGCAAGATAAATATGAAGAAAACCACATCTAGCCACATTATAGTAAAACTGCTAAAAAACAAAGAGAAAATCTTAAGTGAGAGGGAAAAAAAGACATTACATACAGGGGAATGACAGTAAGAATTACAGTTAACTTTTTATCAGAAACAACAAATACCAGAAGAAAATTAATAACATCTTTAAAGTGCCACACACACACACAAAATACTGCCAACCTATAATTCTATACCCAGCAAAAATATCTTTCAAAAAACCGGAGGCAGTTCTGGTGAATCTCACTGCCTTTATGACTCTGAAACATGTGGCCAAGTAGATCAATTAGAGGCCTTCTCTATTTAGAAAAACAGAATAAACCCTTGGGAACAAGGCTGGCTTAGTCCATCAAAAGAAACTTATTTATGACACTATATACTACCAAGGTTATCTGCAGCAGAACAGGCTCCTTAGCAGGAAGCAAACAATCTTATCTAGCTGTAAACTCTCTGGTATACTGGGGCCCAGGACCTAAGAATTCCCAACACTGGTATCCATATACACTGCAAGGAGCCTGAATTCCCTCTCTTGAAGTTTTTTCTTTTCAGTGTTCAAACCATGTTCCCTGGACGTCCAGTAGTTAAGATGCTGCACTTCAGAGAATACTGGCCTAAGTGGGTTTTTGGGAAGATGGGATTAGATAGCTTACAAGGCAAGAAATGCTCCCCAAGAGAAGGATGGCTAGGTATACACGGGAGGGAAGGAACCTGCTGAAGTCAGGGCATGAGTGACTGATAGTTATGGAACCACTCACATTAACAAGAAATTTAAAAAAATTAAAAAGCCAAATTAGGGAGAAGAAGCTGAGCTCCATGAGGCTGAGGACAATCTGAGGGTTTTGGAGGACATCTAAGAAAAATGCCCAGTGGGCCTCTAGAGAGGCAAAAGTAAATCTCAGGAAGGAGATTGGGGCTGAAGACTGAAGACAAAGATGAGGAAGCCATGGCAGAGAGGAAGCTGTAAGGGATAGCCTGAAGAATTTTCCATTATGTACTCCTTCACCTTAAAATACTTTCATGCAGAAAGACGGATCTGAGAATGACTCACTGAGCCTAACAAGGTAAATGAAATACTGGTGACTCAGACATGGAAACCATAAATAAATATCTGGAAATGGTCTCCCGACCATTCCTCAGAGAAACCAAATGGAAGCTGTTTTTCCAAGATTTGAAATAGAACTTGCCATGATAGAGGGATTCTACCCCAAACTCCCTGCAAGGTGAGTGGGAGTGTGGATAGGCTGGCACCCAGAATAGAGACAGGAAGATATTGTTGACTTGTGACGTTATCATCAGGGGCAACTCGAGTGGACAGTTGACAGCACAACTGGGAACTCCCTCTGGACTGGTCAAGCACAGGAATGAGGAGACAGGAGAGAAGAGATGACCCTAGATCACAAAAGGGTGGGAAGTAGATCTTGGTGACCTTCCATGAGTCACAGAATGGGCTGAGACCCCAGGACCCATCAGATCCTGCCCCCAGGGCTCTTAGGAGCCTGTGAAAGGCCTCCTCCATGAACTCTGGAGGCAGCAGGCTCAGTCAACTCTTAGCCTCACCTCACCTTTGGACCCTCCCCCACATCAGTCACACTAATATTTCTTAAGCCTCTCACACTCCCTTCTGCATCTGAGCTCTGCTTCAGTCTCACAGGGAACCCTCTCTGACAAATGACTGAGGAAGGAAATATATGAGCCTGGTTGACAGATGAGTTGGCATCATCTGCTGGTACAAGTTCACAGGGGACAACTGTATAGTCAGAGGTGGCTGGGAGAGAGTAGGGAGGGAAATTCCCTGTAGGCAGAACTTTGAGCAGTGCTCTCAGTCCAGAAGGAGAATTGTCCTGAGGTAAGGCATTTATAAGAGTCGGACACGACTGAGCGACTTCACTTTCACTTTTCACTTTCATGCATTGGAGAAGGAAATGGCAACCCACTCTAGTGTTCTTGCCTGGAGAAACCCAGGGACGGGGGAGCCTGGTGGGCTGCCGTCTATGGGGTTATACAGAGTCGGACACGACTGAAGCGACTTAGCAGCAGCAGCATGTATATTAATCATATTTTCATATTTTCTGTATTCTTTTTTTTAGATTTTTCTTGATGCGGATCATTTTTAAAGTCTTTACTGAATTTGTTACAATATTATTTCTGTTTTATGATTGCAAGGTTTTTTGGCCACAAGGCATGTGGGATCTTAGCTCTCCAACCAGGAACTGAACTTGCATTCCCTTTCATGCAATGAACTTGCATTGGAAGAAGTCTTATCCACTGGACCACCAGGGAAGTCCCATTTTCTGTGTTCTTGATGTTGGGGTCTTGCTGACTGGAGAGACTGCCTCTCCTATGACTAGCTAATTCATAGAGATAGCATATTTCTTATCCCAGAGCACATATGCAAATTGAGCAATCTGGGGTCCATACTACAAACCACCTCCTTTATGGAGCTCTCACAGGTTGAGCTAATATTTCCCAGCCCTAGTCATCTGGGGCCAGCTGCCAGATAACTGGAGGCAGATCCCATACCCCAGAGTCTGCTGAAATCATTCAAACTAGCCAGTCGTAAGGTTGCTCACTCTGCTTTGCCTTGAATTCCCCACAGAAACTGTAATAAAGGTCAATGCCCATGTTTTCCCCTTGCTCTGCCTCTAACTCCTAACTGACCCTGGTGCTTCTTCAGTGGCCCTGCATGATGTGCTGAACCTCCTACTTCCAAGGAACTGTGAGTAAAAACTTCTTCCTCTATGAGTCATTTCTGTGTCTGCATGCCTTACCATAGCTGATTAAAACGAATCTGGGATACATTTTAAAACACCACATAAGAATTTGGATAGATGATGAGGTACTTGGAAGGGACAAGACTGAGAATTTGGTGTTGAGGTGGTTTTGAAATTACGTGGATGGGTCCATGCTGCTGCTGCTGCTAAGTCGCTTCAGTTGTGTCCAACTCTGTGCAACCCCACAGACAGCAGCCCACCAGGCTCCCCTGTCCCTGGGATTCTCCAGGCAAGAACACTGGAGTGGGTTGCCATTTCCTTCTCCAGTGCAGGAAAGTGAAAGTGAAGTCGCTCAGTCCTGTCCGACTCTTCGCAACCCCATGGACTGCAGCCTACCAGACTCCTCCGTCCATGGAATTTTCCAGGAAAGAGTACTGGAGTGGGGTGCCATCGCCTTCTCCGGGATGGGCCCATAGAATGCAGATATTTGTGGCTCATGCTAATGCTCACCAGAAGGTCCCAATGGCAGAGGAGGCTCTTGGTAATCAGGTGGATGAGATGACCAGCTCTGTAGATGTCTGTGAGCCTTTTACTTCAGGCATGATATTGCTTGATCAGTGGGCTCATATAGCAGTAGCCATGTGGACAGAGGAAACACACTGGCTCAGAAATGTGCATTTCTCTCACCAAGGATGACCTGGTCATGACCACTGCTCAGACACCAAGTTGCCAACAGCAGTGACTAAGCATCTCTAGGATGGTACCATAATTCAAGGCACCAGCCAGCCTCCTGGGAGCAGGCCATCATACGAAGCCCCTTCCTTCATAGAAAGGGGAGCACAGAGTCTTTCTGGAATATTCATTCATTGGGCATGTGGGCCTGCTTTCCCCACTGCCATGTTTCTGGCATCCACACAACAAACTGTGGACTCCATTGAGTATCCTTCTCATTTTGATATATTCCACCCAACAATCCCATGAGAGGAGCTTGGCAGGCTGCAATCCATGGTATCATAAAGAGTCAAACACGACTGAGTGCACATACACACCCAACACTGCCTCTGACCAAAGGCTCTCTTTTACAGCCAAAGAAATGCAACAATAGGCTGATGTCTCGGCGAATCTCTGATCTAATCATGTATCCCAATGCCCAGAAGCAGCTGGCCTTATACAATGCTGCAAGAGCTTAGGAGAGTGCCAGAAAAGAACCAGATGGGAATTAGCATTCTGGGAAGTTGCTATGCTCTCCTAGACAATGCAGTTTCCTCTCTGAACTAGTGACCAACACATGGTACTGCATCTTAGCCAGAATCTAAAGGTTCAGGAACCAAGGAAATGAGGGTGGTGTTTCTTAGAATTAGGCCTAATGCTAGCTCCCTGCAATTCAAAGTGTGGTTCATGAGACTGCAACATTGGAATCCCCAAGGAGTTTGTTAGCAATGTAGAATCAGCTTGTTAGAAGTGTAGCATCTCAGATCCCACTCCAGAGCTAATGGATCAGTTCTACATTTTAATAAAACTCTCTGCTTATTCATATGCATGTTAAAGTTTGAGAATCACTGGTCTAACCCACTCAAAACACTTCAATTCTCATTCTCAAACTTCTGAGCTCTGGTCTTTAATAATTTTAGTGCTTGAAGGATGGATGCTTTCACCAGGGATATAAAATGGTGAAGTGGATGCAGAGACTAGAAGGTCACCTGGCCATTTCAAGGCCACCATGTCATTAGGAAACAGATAATAAAGGGCTTATGGACTGCAAGAAGATCCAACCAGTCCATCCTAAAGGAAATCAGTCCTGAATATTCATTGGAAGGACTGATGCTGAAGCTGAAACTCCAGTACTTTGGCCACCTGATGCAAAGAGCTGACTCATTTGAAAAGACTCTGATGCTGGTCTTTTCAAGATTGAAGGTGAGAGGAGAAGGGGATGACCGAGGATGAGATGGTTGGATGGCATCACTGACTCAATGGACATGAGTTTGAGTACATGCCGGGAGTTGGTGTTGGACAGGGAGGCCTGGCATGCTGCAGTCCATGGGGTCGAAAAGAGTCAGACACGACTGAGTGACTGAACTGAACTGAACTGGGCTTTGTAGGGTAACTGATACTGCTTATGAAGGGGAACTAGAGTTGCTATTACACATGTGGTGGGAAGGAGGTTGGATGGAGGTTAAGAATCCTTTAGGGCAGCCATCCCCAACCTTTTTGGCACCAGGGACCAATTTCAATTTCGTGGAAGACAATTTTTCCATGGATGGGGGTTGGCGGGTGGTTTCAGGATGGTTCAAGTGCAGTAGGGTTTGTGCTTTTATGATGATCTAAAGCCACTGTTGATCTGATAGGAGGTGGAGCTCAGGCGATAATGTGCGAGATGGGGAGCAGCCATAAATACAAATGAAGCTTCACTTGCTTGCCTACTGCCCACTTCCTGCTGTGTGGCCTGGTTCCTAACAGGTCATGAATACAGGCTTGTGGCCTGGGGGTTGGGAACCTCTGCTCTAGTGGATCTGCAAGCATTGCTTTGTTCAGAGGGAAAAGTCAACGGATCATTACTACAACCCTCCAGAGCAAGACCACTAAGGCCTCAGATTCCCCAGGAATGAAGATTTAGGTCACAACCTTGGAGAAGAAAAAAGGGCTTCCCTGGTGGCTCAGATGGTAAAGAATCTGTCTGCAATGCAGGAGACCTGAGTTCAATCCCTGGGTTGGGAAGATGCCCTGGCAAAAGAAATGGCAACCCACTCCAGGATTCTTGCCTGAGAAATCCCATGGACAGAGAAGCCTGGCAGGCTACTGTCCATGTGGTTGCAAAGAGTCCAACACAACTGAGCCACTAACACTAACACTTGGAGATGAAACCACACTCACTAAAGTTGAAGGCACAGGGAGCATGGACTAGATGGTGGAAAAGGGAAGTAATAGGAAAAGCGGTGAAAGACTTCGGAATGGGTGTCCTGTGGACTGCTAGGTGCTAGCCAGAGCAGCCAGCCTCCTGATTTATTTTAACTCTGCAGGTGTCTTTGGAGAAGGCAATGGCAACCCACTACAGTACTCTTGCCTGGAAAATCCCATGGACAGAGGAGCCTGGTAGGCTGCAGTCCATGGGGTCGCGAAGAGTCAGACATGACTGAGCGACTTCCCTTTCACTTTTCACTTTCATGCATTGGAGAAGGAAATGGCAACCCACTCCAGTGCTCTTGCCTGGAGAATCCCAGGGATGGCAGAACCTGGTGGGCTGCCGTCTATGGGGTCGCACAGAGTCGGACACGACTGAAGTGACTTAGCAGCAGGTGTCTTGTTTTACAATATCTTTGAGTTATTTTACAACTTTGTGAGTTGTTGAAAACTGATTGCAATGCAGATAATTTAGTCTATAGAGGTGAACAATAATTTTGTCCAATGGAGATACAACTGCGTCCAATGATCACATTTCCCAAGAAATCAGTTTAATATCTATTAACAAACATTTCATCATACCTCATTGCTTACATATATATCTGTTCTTTGGAGTATCCTTTGGACTGATTTCTTTTTTAACACCTTATTGGTCCCCACATTACTCAGTGAGTTAAGTAAAATTTTCAACATTTGTTAATTTTATATTTGTATAAGAATCATGATTTCACACCTTTTTAAATTCAGTCAGTTCAGTTGCTCAGTCATGTCTGACTCTTTGCGACCCCAGGGACTGCAGCACGCCAGGCCTCCCTGTCCATTACCAACTCCCAGAGTTTACTCAAACTCATGTCCATTGAGTTGGTGATGCCATCCAACCATCTCATCCTCTGTCGTCCCCTTTTCCTCCCACCTGCAATCTTTCCCAGGATCAGGGTCTTTTCAGATGAGTCAGTTCTTTGCATCAGGTGGCCAAAGTATTGGAGTTTTAGCTTCAGCATCAGTCCTTCCAATGAACATTCACGACTGATTTCCTTTAGGATGGACTGGTTGAATCTCCTTGCAGTCCAAAGGACTCTCAGGAGTCTTCTCCAACACCACAGTTCAAAGGCATCAATTCTTCTGCGCTCAGCTTTCTTTATAGTCCAACTCTCACATCCATACATGACTACTGGAAAAACCATAGCTTTGACTAGATGAACCTTTGTTGGCAAAGTAATGTCTTTGCTTTTTAATATGCTGTCTATGTTGGTCATAACTTTTCTTCCAAGGAGTAAGCATCTTTTAATTTAATGGCTGCAGTCACCATCTGCAGTGATTTTGGAGCCCCCCTAAATAAAGTCTGTCACTGTTTCACCATTTCCCTATCTTTTTGCCATGAAGTGATGGGACTGGATGCTATGATCTTGGTTTTTTGAAAGCTGAGTTTTAAGCCAACTTTTTCACTCTCCTCTTTCACTTTCTTCAAGAGGCTCTTTAGTTCTCTGCTTTCTGCCATTAAGGGTGGTGTCACCTACATATTTGAGGTTATTGATATTTCTCCTGGCAATCTTGATTCCAGCTTGTGCTTCATCCAGCCCAGTATTTCTCATGATGTACTCTGTGTATAAGTTAAATGAGCAGGGTGACAATAAACAGCCTTGATGTACTCCTTTCCCAACTTGGAATCAGTCTGTTGTTCCATGTCCAGTTCTAACTGTTGCTTCCTGACCTGCATACAGATTTCTCAAGAGGCAAGTCAGGTGGTCTGGTATTCCCATCTCTTTCAGAATTTTCCAGAGTTTATTGTGATCCACACAGTCAGAGGCTTTGGCATAGTCAATAAAGCGGAAGCAGATGTTTTTCTGGAACTCTCTTGCTTTTTCGATGATCCAGCGGATGTTGGCAATTTGATCTCTGGTTTCTCTGCCTTTTCTAAATCCAGCTTGAACATCTGGAAGCTCATGGTTCACATACTGTTGAAGCTTGGCTTGGAGAATTCTGAGCATTACTTTACTAGCATGTGAGATGAGTGCAATTGTGTGGTACTTTGAGCATTCTTTGGCACTGCCTTTCTTTGGGATTGGACTGAAGACTTAAATTTTTCCAGTCCTATGACCACTGCTGAGTTTTCCAAATTTGCTGGCATATGAACAAAGACATACATACCAAGCATGAACTCATGACCACTGACTTAAATAAGGGGTCTAGCTTCTATTCATATTTTCTTTCTTTCTGTGTCATGTATAGATTTAAATATTTTAACTAATTTTATTTTTATTTATTCTCCTTCTCCCCTTAACATAGTACATGGGCTCTGCCAGTGATGGTTCACTTGACAGTTTAATTTTTAGAGTGTTTACTATTAAGGTTAAATCCTGTCAGGGCCAGAAGAAGAGAGGACTTTGCCAGAGATATGGATCTGGAGCTGGACTCAAATGAAGAAATTTGGATTTGGCAAGAAGATGGTATAGAATTCTTATTGGAAGAATTTGTTTTGTTTTGGGGTGAAGCAGAAAAAAATAGCTTTGTTGCTTTGCGAGGCAAAGGGGGATACAGTGGGACTGTGCCTCTCAAAACTGTGTGTCCCAACCTGGAAAGAATTGGCGAGGAGTTTTATTCTTGCCTCAAGTGGTCTCCTGATCTTCTCTGAAGAATACTTCATCAAGGGTGTTCCATCTTCCATTTGTTCTGAAAGGATTTTTAAAAAGCCAAAACCTAGGTAAAGGAGTGGATACAGATGTTGTGCAGCCCAAGAAATAACTATAATATAGATCACTATATATTTTCATATATATAATACACAGGCATATCTCCTTTTATTGTTTACTTTTTAAATGCACTTTGCAGACATTGAGTTTTTGCACAAATTGAAAATTTGTGGTTAAGCAGATATACTGGCACCATTTTTCCAACAGCATTATTTTTGAATAAGGGTGTATATAGTTTCTTAGAGAAGGGAATGGAGAAGGGAATGGCAAACCACTTCAGTATTCTTGCCTTGAGAACCCCATGAACGGTATGAAAAGGCAAAATGATAGGATACTGAAAGAGGAACTCCCCAGGTCAGTAGGTGCCCAATATGCTACTGGAGATCACTGGAGAAATAACTCCAGAAAGAATGAAGGGATGGAGCCAAAGCAAAAAGAACACCCAGCTGTGGATGTGACTGGTGATAGAAGCAAGGTCCAAGGCTGTAAAGAGCAATATTGCATAGGAACCTGGAATGTCAGGTCCATGAATCAAGGCAAATTGGAAGTGATCAAACAAGAGATGGCAAGAGTCAATGTCGACATTCTAGGAATCAGCAAACTGAAATGGACTGGAATGGGTGAATTTAACTCAGATGACCATTATATCTACTACTGCGGGCAGGAATCCCTCAGAAGAAATGGAGTGGCCATCATGGTCAACAACAGAGTCCGAAATGCAGTACTTGGATGCAATCTCAAAAATGACAGAATGATCTCTGTTCGTTTCCAAGGCAAACCATTCAATATCACAGTAATCCAAGTCTATGCCCCAACCAGTAACGCTGAAGAAGCTGAAGTTGAACGGTTCTATGAAGACCTACAAGACCTTTTAGAACTAACACCCAAAAAAGATGTCCTTTTCATTATAGGGGACTGGAATGCAAAAGTAGGAAGTCAAGAAACACCTGGAGTAACAGGCAAATTTGGCCTTGGAATATGGAATGAAGCAGGGCAAAGACTAATAGAGTTTTGACAAGAAAATGCACTGGTCATAACAAACACCCTCTTCCAACAACACAAGAGAGGACTCTATACATGGACATTGCCAGATGGTCAACACCAAAATCAAATTGATTATATTCTTTGCAGCCAAAGATGGAGAAGCTCTATACAGTCAGCAAAAACAAGACCAGGAGCTGACTGTGGCTCAGACCATGAACTCCTTATTGCCAAATTCAGACTGAAATTGAAGAAAGTAGGGAAAACCACTAGACCATTCAGGTATGACCTAAATCAAATCCCTTATGATTATACAGTGGAAGTGAGAAATAGATTTAAGGGCCTAGATCTGATAGATAGAGTGCCTGATGAACTATGGAGTGAGGTCCGTGACATTGTACAGGAGACAGGGATCAAAACCATCCCCATGGAAAAGAAATGCAAAAAAGCAAAATGGCTGTCTGGGGAGGCCTTACAAATAGCTGTGAAAAGAAGAGAAGTGAAAAGCAAAGGAGAAAAGGAAAGATATAAACATCTGAATGCAGAGTCCCAAAGAATAGCAAGAAGAGATAAGAAAGTCTTCTTCAGTGATCAATGCAGAGAAATAGAGGAAAACAACAGAATGGGAAAGACTAGAGATCTCTTCAAGAAAATCAGACATAAGGACAAAAATGGTATGGACCTAACAGAAGCAGAAGATATTAAGAAGAGATGGCAAGAATACACAGAAGAACTGTACAAAAAAGATCTTCATGACCCAGATAATCATGATGGTGTGATTACTGACCTAGAGCCAGACATCCTGGAATGTGAAGTCAAGTGGGCCTTAGAAAGCATCACCACGAACAAAGCTAGTGGAGGTGATGGAATTCCAGTTGAGCTATTCCAAATCCTGAAAGATGATGCTGTGAAAGTACTGCACTCAATATGCCAGCAAATTTGGAAAACTCAGCAGTGGCCACAGGACTGGAAAAGGTCAGTTTTCATTCCAATCCCAAAGAAAGGCAATGCCAAAGAATGCTCAAACTACCACACAGTTGCACTCATCTCACATGCTAGTAAAGTAATGCTCAAAATTCTCCAAGTCAGGCTTCAGCAATATGTGAACCGTGAACTTCCTGATGTTCAAGCTGGTTTTAGAAAAGGCAGAGGAACCAGAGATCAAATTGCCGACATCTGCTGGATCATGGAAAAAGCAAGAGAGTTCCAGAAAGACATCTATTTCTGCTTTATTGACTATGCCAAAGCCTTTGACTGTGTGGATCACAATAAACTCCGGAAAATTCTGAAAGAGATAGGAATACCGGACCACCTGATCTGCCTCTTGAGAAATTTGTATGCAGGTCAGGAAGCAAGAGTTAGAACTGGACATGGAACAACAGACTGGTTCCAAATAGGAAAAGGAGTACGTCAAGGCTGTATATTGTCACCCTGTTTATTTAACTTATATGCAGAGTACATCATGAGAAACACTGGACTGGAAGAAACACAAGCTGGAATCAAGATTGCCGGGAGAAATATCAATAACCTCAGATATGCAGATGACACCACCCTTATGGCAGAAAGTGAAGAGGAACTCAAAAGCTTCTTTGATGAAAGTGAAGTGGAAAGTGAAAAAGTTGGGTTAAAGCTCAACATTCAGAAAACGAAGATCATGGCATCCGGTCCCATCACTTCATGGGAAATAGATGGGGAAACAGTGGAAACAGTGTCAGACTTTATTTTTCTGGGCTCCAAAATCACTACAGATGGTGACTGCAGCCATGAAATTAAAAGACGCTTACTCTTTGGAAGGAAAGCTATGACCAACCTAGATAGCATATTCAAAAGCAGAGACATTACTTTGCCAACAAAGGTCCGTCTAGTCAAGGCTATGGTTTTTCCTGTGGTCATGTATGGATGTGAGAGTTGGACTGTGAAGAAGGCTGAGCACCAAAGAATTGATGCTTTTGAAGTGTGGTGTTGGAGAAGACTCTTGAGAGTCCCTTGGACTGCCAGGAGATCCAACCAGTCCATTCTAAAGGAGATCAGCCCTGGGATTTCTTTGGAAGGAATGATGCTAAAGCGGAAACTCCAGTACTTTGGCCACCTCATGCGAAGAGTTGACTCATTGGAAAAGACTCTGATGCTGGGAGGGATTGGGGACAAGAGGAGAAGGGGATGACAGAGGATGAGATGGCTGGATGGTATCACGGACTCGATGGATGTGAGTCTCAGTGAACTCCGGGAGTTGGTGATGGACAGGGAGGCCTGGCGTGCTGGGATTCATGGGGTCGCAAAGAGTCGGACACGACTGAGCGACTGATCTGATCTGATAGTTTCTTAGACATAATGTTATTGCACACCTAATAGACTATAGCATATGTAAACACAAGTTCTGTATGCTTTAGGAAACTAAAAAGTGCATGTGAGTCACTTTTTGGTGATACTCATTTTATTGTTGTAGTCTGAAATCAAACATGCAGTATCTCTGAGGTATAGGGTGTGTGTGTGTGTGTGTGTGTGTGTGTGTGTGTGTGTGTATTTTTAAAACTACTAGCATCCAGGGACTTCCCTGGCAGTCTCCTGGGTTGCACTGCAGGGACACATGTTCAATCCCTAGTCAGCGGACTAAGATCCTGCACGCTTCATGGTGTGCCCCCCAAAATTATGAACTACTAGCATCCAAAGCCTTCTAATCTGGAGGGCATCTCCCAGCATGTGGGTCTTTATGGAAGCCAAAGTCTATCACCCAGACCTGGAAAAGTCAGATGTCCCTATCCAGGGTTTTGAATCATCATGGGATGTTCCCAAGGCAAGAATGTCCCGAAGGCATGGGCAGCTGGCAGCCAGTTTGGTAGTGGCGACCTGGGCAGCAGATTCCTAAACAGACCCTTCCTGCAGCACAAGCTTGGTCGTCACCCAGCCTTCTCGGATCCTCCTCAATTTCTGAGGGTCTTTCCCCAGCCTTCTAGTTAATTCTATGAAAGTGAAAGTGTTAGTCATTCAGTCGTGTCTGACTCTTTTTGACCCAGTGGACTATAGCTCGCCAGGCCTCTCTATCCATGTAATTCTTTAGGCAAGAATACTGGAGTGGGTTGCCATTTCCTCTTCCAGGGATCCTCCTAACCCGGGGATCAAACCCAGGTCTCCTGAATTGCATGCAGCTTCTTTACCATCTGAGCCACCAGGGAAGCCCTATAAGTTCCTTTCTGTTTAAGCATCTGCCCATCAAACCTTGTCTAGTGTAGTAAGTCTGGAAAGACATAAAAAGCTATGAATGTCGAGAGCAGTGTCTCTCAAATTAAGGATCTTGTTAAAAATGCAGATTTTTGAGTAGAGTTACCTGTACACCTGAAACTAACACAACATTGTAAATCAACTATACTCCAATAAATATTAAAAATTTTAAAGTAAATAAATACAATAAAAATAAATTTAAATGATAATTTTTTTTAATGCCAATTTTTATTTCGGAGGTTTGGGTAGGGCTTGAGATTCCAAGTTCCAACAAGCTCCCAGCTGATGTGGGATAATGCCAGTCCACAGACCACTCCTTGGGTGCTGAGCTCAGGAGCGCTGAATGCTTGTAGAGATGTGGCTAGAAAGTAGGAAGGAGCAAGGTCAACAAGGTTCAACATTATCTAATGGAGTTTGGACTTGATCCTGCAGGGGATAAGTAGCCATTAAAGGACCCAGGGGGAGTGAAATGAATAGATTTCCATTTATCAAGGGCTTGTAGACATGATGTAGACAACAGAGCGTGAGAGACAGGAGGCAGAGGAAGCAGTGAGGGATCCGGTGGGCAGAACAACAGCCTCCACCCGCAATGTCCTCTTCCTCATCCCCAGAACCGGTGCATTTGTTACATTATATGATGAAAGGGACTTGGCAGTTATTAAGTTAAGGGCTTTCAGATGGAAAGATTATCCTGGATTAACCAGGCAGGCCCAATGTAATCACAGGAATCCTTACAAGTGGAGAACCTTTCTCAGCTGTGGCCAGAGCACAACACTGGTGACCCTGAAGATGCAGGAAGAGGCTCAAGCCAAGGCATGCAGGTGGCCTCCAGGAACTCAAAAAGGCGAGGAAGTGGGCTCTCCCCTACAGCCTCCAAATGGAGGCTTGCTTTCAACCAGGGACACCCATCTGACTTGATCTCCAGAACTGTAAGATAGTACATTTTTGCTTTTTTGGTTTAGTTGGTTTTGGTCTTTTTTTTTTTTTTGGCAGGGATGGGGGGTGGCGGCTGTACACAGGGCTTGGGGTACCTTTGTTCCCCGACCAGGGATCAAACTTGTGCCCTTGCAATGGAAGCACGGAGTCCTAACCACTGGACCACCTGGGGACGCCTGCATTTGTGTTCTTTTAAGCCACGAAGCTCATGGTAATTTGTTACAGGGGCAATAAAAAAAAGGATATGGGAGGCCACGGGGATATTCAGGGGAACAATGATGAGAGCCTCATTGAAGAGAAAGTATTAGTCTCTCAGTCATGTCTGACGAGTCTTTGTGACCCCAAGGACTGTGGCCCGCTACACTCCTCTGTCCTTGGAATTTTTCAGGCAAGAGTACTGGAGTGGGAGGCCATTCCCTTCGCCAACAGATCTTCCTGACCCAGGTATCGAACCCGGGTCTCCTGCACTGCAGGTGGTTTCTTTACCGTCTGAACCACCAGGGAAGATCTCATTGAAGAGAGAGGGCAGCACAGAAGGGAGACCTGGTTTGAAAGATTATTGGGACGATAGAGATGGAGGTTCGTAGTTACCCGCTGGGTGTGTGGGTGGGGATGGTTGGTGAGGAGAGGCAGGAGTCAAAGGAAGCTTTCACGTTTCTCTCTCGGACAAAGGGGTCTGTTGGTCAAAAGGAAGGAAAGAAGTGAGTGTGAGTCTGAGTGTGAGAAAATGTGTAAGTGTGCACGCAAGTGTGTGAGTTGAAGGCATGTGAGAGATCCCAGAAAAAGGGAAGGAGTCTCCCTTAATACCACTGGGCTCTTTCCTTGCAGTTCCATTTTTACCGAGAAACTGGCTAATCTTAACTCTCAAGCTTTCCCTCCTGAGAACAGCACGGCCAACATAAACAGCTGCTCTGCCTGTCAGTTATATTTTTCAGTTTAAATTAATGAATTGCCATTCCAGTCCTACACCAGGCTCCCTTGAGTTTAGTCAGAACAAAACAATTCCCCGGGGTTCACTGTCTCCCGGATGAGCAGACAGAATTGAGTTTTGTACCCCTGCAAAGCAGAGGATCAGACCTTGAACCGCAGTGATTCCAGTTTCGCCTTCTTCCTTGGCGCAGTGTCCCCGCATCCCCAGCTGAAAGGGGTCGGAGAAAGGGAGGGAGACATGGAGGAGGCTGCCCAGTGCTGTCCCCTGGGCCAAGTCAATTAGGAATCATGAGGTTCTGTGCATGCAACTTCACTGCTATTTATAGTTCACACTCTGAGATTCCTTCACATACACTTATTGGGGACCCAGTCTCCAGAGGGGACATGCCCCATTTGGATCCCCTGCATGGTAGCAAATGCAAGCCAAGCAAGCCATTCTGGGAAACTCTGAGGGGTGGAGGCAGGTCTGGCTGAGTTGATCTAGAGGCGGCTGGTTCCATCCTAAAGACATCCTGGGAAAGCCAAGAAAATAACTTCAGAGCAGGTTTCCGCTCTGAATGATTTCTTTAGCTGTGCCTAACTTGCCAACTGACCTCTTCTGAGTAAAAAGAGAGCAAAGATCCTTTGTCCTTCCCAACGCTAAGGGCTGGGACTATTGATATCAACCCATTGCTCGGATGAGGAAATCGAGGCTCTTGGAAGTTAAAGTTCTTATCTAGTATTGAGTCAATCGAACATTGGAGCCAGGACTTAACTTCAGTCTTTTGATGACAAAAATCTCTATCCTTTGTACTTTGATGGAGGATTCTGTCCCCTCTGGGGAGGGACACCCCCTACCCTCCACTCCCTGCAGGCTTTTGTCGATGAGTGGTAGTCTGATGATTCTCCTGCCTGGAGGTGCCCAGAACATTTAGGGCTGTGAGTGGGGCACCCAGATCACCCAACAGTGACACAACCCTCCCACCAGTAAGTTCTCCTGATCCCCTACCTGTGTGTCCAGCCCTCGGCCAGGTGCTGTGGAAGATGGTATAGGAGGTATATGTGGAGGATGGTTCAGCCACAGGAGGATGATAGCTCCTGTTCTCTAAAAGTTTATAAAGCAACAGTGCTTAGATCGTGGGATGTTCAAACCACAGAAGTGGAGTGGGGTTCAGAGCTGCTGAACCAGGTCTGTTGGACATTAGGATCCGAGCCCCTGCCCCCAGTGCAAGACTGTTTCCCAGTAACATTGCCTTCCGCTCCAGACAAGGAAACTGACACTCAGAGAGATGAAGTCATGCTTCCAAGCCCACGGCCTGTGGCCTCTGGCAGCCTCCAACTCTAGCTACCATTTCCTCTTGCCAGGCCTCCCCGCTCTCATCACTTCCACACTCTACTTGTAACACCTCTGTTACTCAGCATATTCATTTGTTTAAAATAATGCTTCATTATGTCACAGTCATGACTACCAGTCAATGAAAAAATTGTGTGACTATGCAATCATCTCTTTTCCTATGGCCTCCACCTCACTCCGTGCATTCTCATGACTCTTCTTAAAAGGGCATGAAATCTCCTTTAACCTGGCTAAAGGGTAGCAGGGTTAAAGGAGAGGACTCCTGAGTGACATCTGGCAGGTCACTGTACCGTCCTGCTCCCAGTACCCACCAAAGAGGGCATCTGCCCTGCCCCCACTTCACACTCAGCCTCCCCCACTTAACCCCACCATCACTCACCCTATCCACTCAAAAATTGTGCTACTTACATATTCTTTAATGTCCTTTGACTTCACAGCCTTGTAGGAATAATATGCAGGGTAAAGAGTGCCAAATATTAGCCTGGAGGGAAGAGAGAGAGAGAAAAAATGAGAAATGTGATTTTCATTCATTCTGTCTGATGGAAAATGTTGTCTTCAGTGCCAGAGCATCCTCTGAACTACAGAACATGCTTTTGTGGGGCTTGGTTATTTTTCTGAAGGCCCTGAAGCGTTTCTGCTCATGGCTAGGACGTGCTTAGGAACCTCTATGACCTGTTACAACTCCACACCCACCTTCCTTCAATCTGTCATTTGGCAACACAGGAGGGTGGTTTGGGGTCACAGAAGCCAAAAATGAGAGGATCAGGGGCTCTGGAGGTGGGAAACCAAGCTGAGCAGCCAAGACCCCTGAAATTAAAGGCCCAGTGGATTTCCCTGGTGGTCCAGTGAATAAGAATCCACCTGCCAATGCAGGGGACACAGATTCCATCCCTGGTCCGAGAAGATCTCACATGCCATGGAGCAACCAAGCCTTTCACTGAAACTTCTGAAGCCTGTGCACCTGGAGCCTGTGCTCCAAAGAAAGAGAAGCCACCGCAATGAGAAACCCACATACCACAAGGAGGAGCAGTCCCCACTCTCTGCAACTAGGAAAGAGTCCTTGCAGCCACGAAGATAGACCACAGCCAAAACTAAAAGTTAATAATTATACATATGTTTCTAAAAGGCCCAATGTTCCTCCCTGCTGCTAATCCCCATCAGATGCTCTCTTAAGCCCACCTACACCTTGGGCTTCCTTTGCTACCAAAACCGCATCACTCCAAGTTTCTTCAAATTTTACTCCCTTCAGACTGGATTTCAGCATCCTGCAGTCAGAATCAGCTGTTCAGTTTGTAAATCCAATCAAGCCAACCCTTTCTCCCACCAGACAATCCCCACCTTGCAATAACCTGCTTCCCACTGCTCTGAAGATGTAGAAGCAAAAATAATGACACCAGTGTGATGTTTGGGCTTCAGCTCTCACTGAATCATCGCTCCTGGGGCCATGCACCAGGTCATTAAATAATCAGACTCTGCATAGCATAGCTCCACTTGCCCTCATTCTCTCTACTTTGTCCCTTCCCCACCCCCAACCATCGAGTCTTTGCCTGTCCTTTCCTTCTGGAATCTGCACCACCACCCCCACCTCCTTCTTTGTCAGGTTGGTACCTATTCACTCATCAAATGCCAGCTCCATATGACCTCCTCCTGGAAGCCTTCCCTGACCTCTCCCCCTAAGTTAAATCTTCCCACTACACTCTCAAAGCATGATATACAATTTGATCAGGACACATGATGTTTTGATTGACAGCATCCCCTAATTGGACTCTAAGTGCCTCAGGGCACAGAATGGATCTGTTTTGTTCAACAGTGTGTTTCCAGCACCTTCCACATAGGAGACTCAATAGATACTTTAATAATTATTATTTTAATTTTATTAATTTATTTGTTTTTGGCTGTGCTGGGTCTTCACTGCTGTGCATAGGCTTTTTCTAGTTGTGGTGAGTGGGGGCCACTCTCTAGTTGTGGTGCTCGGACTTCTCACTGTGGTGGCTTCTCTTGCTGTGGAGCACAGGCTCTAGGCATGCAGGCTTCAGTAGTTGCAGCCTGTAGGCTCTAGAGCACAGGTTCAGTAGCTGTCATGCTTAGTTGCCCTGTGGCATGTGGGATCTTCCCAGACCAGGGATCGAACTCATGTCCCCTGCATTGGCAGGTGGATTCTTAACCACTGGACCACCAGGGAAGTCCCCTCAGTAGATATTTTTCAATGAATGAACTGACAGGATGCTGGAGCTGAAAGGGTTTCATCCTTTCACCCGACAGGTGAAGTCACCTCTACGTGTCAATTCAGGTGCCAGCTGTTATACCATCCTGGCTCTGTCCCCATAAGGGCCAGCATCTCATGTGACAACCCTATGGACAGAGCTATGAAAGGAGACACCACACTCAGGAAGCCCAAAGCCATGGCTGGTTCATCAGGGGGGGTCATACAGAGAACTCCCATCAGATGCTATTTATCAAGGAGGGTTTAGTTTTACAATAAGCTGTTGCAGGTAACACCTTGACAGTCCACATTCATCAGGTTTCCATGGAAAAACAGAAAGCTAACTGAACCAAGTCTGTTTCTGGTGCTGAATGGGAAGGGGAAAGGGTTTTGTAACCTAGACTTACACAGGCCCTGCACTAAGTGCTCTGCAGACATGAGCTCAGACAACCTTGGTAACAAGAACCTCGTCCATAGACAGGGCACCGAGGCTGGAGCGGCTAGCCCGAGCTTGCCTAGTTCCATGACCAGTAAGGATAAAGGAGGGGAAGGGACCCAGCCAGACTGACCTCCTCTGTGCCTGACTCCTTACCAACACTGTCCATTGCCTTGGAGAGCAAGGCCACGCCCTGGGAAGGCTGAAATTGTATCTAGGGAGCTAGATAAGAGAGCCAAAGGGACAAAAACATAGTCTGAAAGAAAACAAGAAAATTCAAAAGGAGACGGTGACTTCCTCTGACTGTCCGGTGCCTAAGACTCTGCGCTTCTAATACAGGGGTTGTTTGGTCATTCAGTCATGTCTGACTGTTTGCAACCCTATGGACTGCAGCACGCCAAGCTTCCCTGTCCTTCACCATCTCCCGAAGTTTGCTCAAACTCATGTCCATTGAGTCCAATGCAGGGGGCCCAGGTTCAATTCCTGGTCAGGGATCCCACATGCCGCAACTAAGAGTTCAAATGCCTCAACTAAAAAAAATCCCGCATGCCACAGTAGAGATCCAAGATCCTGTGTGTTGCAACTAAGACCTGGTGCAGCCAAATAAAATGTCAAAAAATTAATTAAACAACAACAAAAAAAAGATGGCCACAGTGCCAAAGACACAGGCAGCCCAAGGAAATCCACTGGGATCTGTCACAAGTCAGCTCAGAGGAGGAGGTTTCCCCAACCCCCCCACCCAGCCCCGCTTCACCCTAAGCAGTATTCTCAGATACTCTGGAGAATCTCTCTTCGTCCATGAGACCTTTCCTGACCTCAGCAGACCTTTCCTGACCTCAGCATCCCCTGAAGATTAGGTTCCTCTTCTGTTCTTCACTGCCACACCCTGGATGGTCCCCTTTCTTAGCTCTGATCCATATCACTTGCATCAGTTTTTTCCATGTCTGTCTTTCCCACAAGACAAGTTCCACAAAGTTGGCTTGATGCTGTCTACTTACAAGTCTAACCCACACCCCTTGGGCAGAGGAAGTGCTTGGTAAATATATGTTCCCTCTGGGAAATTTCATAAAGTGCTGAAGCAAGGGTCAGAGCCAGCCAAGGGACGCTCATGACTTTGGGGCTGAGGTCTCAATAGTGAGGAGATGCTGGACAGCACCAGGCTGCTTCAACAAAGCCTCCAGCACAACATCACAGGCCCCGGAGAAACAAACACGCCCTCCTTTGGCACAGAGGCCCTGGTCAATAGTCATGTCTGCCAGGACAGAGGAGCCTGGCATGCTGCAGTCCATGGGATTGCAAAGAGTCGGATGTGACTGAGCAGCTGAACAACAGCAACGACCAGGAGGGTGTCCAGCCCCTGCCTTGAGGCAGTGCGTGAGCAGCAGGAGAGACCGGTGGAAAGTGCATCTTCACCTGACAGCCCATGGATCAGCTCTTCTGTGAACCCCAAAGCCAGCGACACCCCCCAAGTGGACATAGAGGTGGAAAGCTTCACGAGGGCCAAGACAAAGGAGGCCTGTGTTCCGTCTGCCTGGGGGACTCAGATGTGAATGGGTGCCAGCATCCCCCCACCTGGCTCCCTTTTGACAGCATAGGGACAGCAAGACAAATGTGCCTGTGCTTTCCAGTCTCCAAAAGCTCAGAAACACCGGCATGTAAGGGACTAGACCCAGTATTTCACTGCCCAGAGGAGGGAGAATGGAATGAAAAGGGCAAGGTCTCCTAAATCTATTTTGGAGAAAAAATAAATGAAGCAGGTCCATGCCAAAGGGGTTTGAGATTGATGTCCATTCATAGCAAGTCCCCCTGGCCAGGCCCTTCTCTTTCCCCACCTCCCTCAGCTCCGGACCTAACCCTAACCTCCTGGCCAGCAGCTGTTCCCCACTCAGCCATGCTTGCACGCTCAAGTGTCACTTCCTGGGACTTCCCTGGTAGTGAGTGGGTAACAGGCAGGAAGGCCAGGGCCTCCAAACGGAGGCAATAGGCAGCAAGTGTCAGACATTTTTTATCTTTCTCTTAAGAGGCAGGAGGAAACAAACAAGTGTTAGATTTTTTTCCCCTTCTCTATACAAATTTTAAAAAGGTTTCTCTTAAAATTCTGTGTTGCCATAATGACACCTGGTTCTACCTGAACTTAACTTTTCTCAAACCTTGAGTTAACCAATGCGTTTTTCTTATGGAAATGTTTGTCTTAAGCTATGTTAATGAACTATGTATTTATCCTAGACTGTCTTTCTTCAAGTCGGTTCCCCCTCAGAACCGACTTGACAAATCTGTATATTTTACTCATATATTGTTCTCCTAATCTATGTTAATGAAACTATACACTTACTTGAAAACCTGCCTTTCTTCAAGATTCAAGTCAATCATTTTATGGCCCGGGATAACTCACCTAGCGCCAATGTTATCTCAAAATGAATGTTGTGGGTGAGGGGCCTCGTGCCACTATGAGTTTTGAGACATCTCCTTTCTATAATTAACAGCTTGCTAGTAGCTATATAACATCTGGCTAAAGACTAGCAGGGGGGCACTCTTTCTGCCCCTTTCTGATGTCTGTGTCAGAAGCTTTCTCTATCTCTTTTATACTTTAATAAAACTTTATTACGCAAAAGCTCTGAGTGATCAAGCCTCGTCTTCGTCACTGGCCCCAGGCTGAATTCTTCTCCTCCGGAGGCCAAGAATCCCAGTGTCTTTCGTGACTCAGCAATAACCTTTCAGTAGGCCAGTGGCTAAGATTTCATGCTCTCATAGCAGGGGGCCCAGGTTCTATCCACAATCAGGGAACTAGATCCCACATGCCATAACTAAAGAGTTTGGATGCTGCAACTAAAAATGGAAGATCTTGTATGTCACAACTAAGACCCAGTACAACCAAAGGAATAAAAATAAACTTTTTTTAAACGTGTGACTTCCTATTGGCTATCTCTTCTTCAATTTCTAAAAAAAATTTATTTATTTGGCTGCGTCAGGTCTTACTTGCAGCATTTGAACTCAGCTCTGGCTAGTTCCCTGACCAAGGATAGAACCTGGGCCCCTTGCACTGGGAGCTTGGAGTCTTAGCCACTGGACCACCAGGGAAGTCCCCCAGCTTGCTCTTCTGCCTGCATCTTAGTGCATGACCTTCCCACAACTCCACACCTTCCCCGCCCCCGCCCCGCCACCCCGCCTCCACAAAGTCTCACTAATCCTTTAAGACCGAGCCATTTCTGTGCGTCTTTGATCAGTTGTCTCTCAGGATTTTCTTGACACTTGTTAAGTCTCTTACAGCTCTTATGTCGTAGTTTTAATAATAAGACATTAAAAATAATGATATTAATATCACTGAGTGCTCACTCATGCCAGGCACTGCTCTACAAGCTGTTTATTTGGTCCTCTCAACATCAATACAGGCTAAGAATTTTTGCATTGTTCAGTCATGTCTGACTCTTTGCAACTCCATAGACTGTAGCCCACCAGGCTCCTCTGTCTGTGGAATTCTCCAGGCAAGAATACTGGAGTGGGTTGCCAATCCCTTCTCCAAGGGATCTTCCCGACTCAGGGATCAAACCCAGGTCTCCTGCATTGCAGGCAGATTCTTTTTCATCTGAGCCACCAGGGAAGCCCTTAGAATTCTTGTGCTTAGGTGCTCAGTCATGTCTGACTTTTTGCGACCCCATGGACTGTAGCCCACCAGGTTCCTCTCTGTTCATGGAATTCTCCAGGCAAGAACACCAGAGTGGGTTGCCATTTCCCTCTACAGAGAAGAATTTTTACTACTCCATTTTACAGATTAGGATACTGAGGCTTACAGGGACAAACAGCCAAGAGCTGAGCTGGGATGTGACCCGGGCAGCCAGACAACAGGCTGACTGTCTTCTCCCAGCGCAGCCTGTGCTGACTGGGTCAGACCATCCAGGCCAGCGAGATTGATTAGTGGGGTCCCCAGCACCTGACACAGCGCCTGCCCAAGTGGCTGCTGGACGAATGTCTGATGGATGAATAAATATCAAACAACTGCAACCTCCAAGGGACTTCAGCCCACTTCAGATTCACATAACTCTCTCTACAATGTCAAGAGAGAAGCTGTACAATTCTTAGGAGGAATAAGGCCACTTAAGTGCTTAAGGTTGGCTCAAGAGCAGGAAGGAAGAAGGCTTGAGTGTCTTCTGTAGAGGGGAAACCAGGCTCTGTGCTCACACACTCCACCTGGTTATCTGTGAACAGAGTCCCACCTGGCACTCCAGAGCCACAGAGCTCTGCACCCACCCACCCTCTGCCCACGGCCATTTACTGTTCCCCGGAAGCCCCCAACCCAACCTACTGCCTCCATGTATCTGCTTGCTGCATCCCTGCTATCTTTGCCCTTGATTCCTCCTCTTGCTCCAAACTAGGGGCCTTCATCCAGGTTGCCGCCTTCACTTCCCCCCAGCTGCAGCAGGGTCGGGGGTGGGATGTGGGTGGGCAATGGGCCTCCTGTGAATGCTAACCTCGGAGACAGCAGTTCCCAACTGGGAGTAGCACATCTGGGCAACATCTGGAAACATGCAGGTCATCACAACTCAGAGAACGCTACTAGCATCTTGTTGGGGGAGGCCTAGGATGCTGTTCAACATCCCACAACACACAGGACAGCCCCCCAAAGTCTAATTGGGTCCATAACAGCAGAAGTGCCAAGGTGGAGAAACCCTTGTCTAGGTGCTGTTTTTCAATCCTTGGCCCCTGCTCCTTTCCTTCAGCTTAAATGACATAAGATAACTGCTTTGAGTAGGACCCAGGGGACTCTCTTCTTTCTCCAGTAAATTTCCAAGGAGTTAAAATTTCCTAAGAAGAAAGGGCTTCCCAGGTGGCGCTAGTGGTAAAGAACCTGCCTGCCAATGTAGGAGACATAAGAGACTCAGGTCCGATCCCTGGATTGGAAAGATCCCCTGGGGGAGAGCATGGAAACTCACTCCAGTGTTGTTGCCTGGAGAATCCCATGGACAGAGGAGCCTGGCAGGCTACTCTAGTAGCCATGGCCAGTCCATGGGATCACAAAAGTTGGACACGACTGAAGCACAAGAAGAGAGATAAGAGGTCTGTTGAAAGCCTGACTGAGCCCCACTGAGCCCCTCACTGGGCTCACCAAGCCAAACAACAGCGGAGGGTCCCAGAGGGTGAGCGCATGCCTGATCTCATCTTGGCCAAGTCCACAGGTTCCCCCCTCAACACTCAGTCACCCCTGCTTCCAGCCACTCCACCATTTCCCAGCCCTGCTGGGACCCCAGCACTGGCAGCAATATGCACCCTTGGCACCAATGCAAAATATAAAATTTCTGATTATTGTCCTATGTAGGTTTTTCCATGAAAGTTTATGAATCTATTTTTTAAAATATTTACTTATTTTTATCTATCTATTTGGCTGTGTTGGGTCTCAGTTGCGACACACAGGATCTTAGATCTTCATCGTGGCATGCAGGATCTTTAGCTGCAGCATGAGAACTCTTGGTTGCAGCACGTGGGATCTAGTTCCCTGACCAGGGATTGAACCTGGGTCCCCTGGATTGGGAGCACAGAGTCTTAGCCACTGGACCACCAGGGAAGTCCCTATGAATCAGTTTTGATTACTTTCTAAGAGAATTAATTTCCAAGACCATTTTTACTTTCTACTGTCACATAAGGGTCCTCCTTGGTGCTGGAGTGCCTACTGGCATTTCAATAAATATGCTACAATTTTTAAGATGGAAAAAACTTAAAACAGGAGAGAGAGATCTGAAGTCTCCTATAGGTACTCTTTTCTCATATTTTTCTTTCCTTCCTTCCCCCAAATAAGCAACCTCCTGAATTCGGTGTTTCTCATTCTCACTATTTCTCACTAATATTTTTACTAACTCTGTAAGCCATGCTGAAGCAGACAAAAATGTATTTCTATTTAAACATTATGTAAATGGAATCACACTATGTGTATTCCACCAAAATATTTCTTCATTCAAATTTATGGTTTTGAAATTTTTGATCCGTATTGAGACTTGCCTTTCTAGACCTTTTTTGTTCTTGTTGCGTTGGGTCTTTGTTGCTGTATGCAGGCTCTCTAGTTGATGTGTGGGATCTTAGTTCCCTGACAGGAGATCAAACCCACATCCCTTGCATTGGAAGGCAGATTCTTTTTTTTTTTTTTTTTAATTTATTTATTTATTTTAATTGGAGGCTAATCACTTTACAGTATAGTAGTGGTTTTTACCATACATTGACACGAATCAGCCATGGGTGTACATGTGTTCCCCATTCTGAACCTCCCTCCCACCTCCCTCTCTATCCCATCCCTCGGGGTCATCCCAGTGCACCGGCCCTGAGCGTCCTGTCTCATGGGTTGAACCTGGACTGGCGATCTATTTCTGGAAGGCAGATTCTTAACCACTGGATCACCAGGGAAGTCACTCCAGCACACTGTAAACCTCTGTATACTATTTAATTATGTGAATTTATCACAGCTTATTTACCCATTCTATTGATGCATATTTAGGTTCTTTCCAAGTTGTCACTATTACAAACAGAGACAGAATGAACATTCTTATACAAATCTCCCTGGGCGCAGGTGGGACTTACTCTAGGGTTTACACACAGTGTGGAACTGCTGAGTTGCAGGGCACAGCACCTTCCTCCAAACAATGCCAAACCACTCCCCAGAGAGGTCATACCAGTCTCTACTCCTTCCTGCAGTGTAAACGAGTTCTGATGTTCTCCATTCTTTTTTTGGGGGGGTCCCCATTGCTTCACTTGGGCTTTCTCTAGTTACAATGAGGAGGGGGCTACTCTTCACTGCAGTGAGTGGGCTTCTCATTTCAGTGGCTTCTCTCGTTACAAAGCACTGGCTGCACGCACACAGCCTTCAGTAGAAGCATGCAGGCTCAGCAGTTTACACGGGTCTAGCTGCTCCGTGCCATGTGGAATCTTCCTGAACCAGGGATCAGACCTGTTCCTCTGTATCAGAAGGCATAGGATTCTCCATTCTTGCCAAACTAATACAGTCAGATTTAAAATTTTTTTGCCAATCTGAAGAATGTGAAACAGTATCTCAAGTTTATTTTAATCCATATTTCCTCAATTGCAAGTGAAGTTGATTAACATCTTATACCTCTTGGCCATTTGGCCCCCTTAACTGAACTATTTCCCATTCAGTTCTTTATCTTTTTCTTACTGATTTTTAGGACTTATTTGTGAATTCTGGGTATAAATTATGCCTTGGACATATGGATTGCACACATCTTTTCCCAATAAAAAGCCCTTTTAACTTTCTTTGCTGTGGTCCTTTCTGTTGTACAGAAGTTTTAAATTTTAAGTGATAAATATATCAGTCTTTTATAGCTTGCTTTTTTATATCTTGTTGAGAAAATCCTGGCCACATATATCTTCTCATAAAAGTTTTTAAGATTCACTTTTTCACTATTAGGTTTTAATTCATCTGTAACTTATCTTTATGTATGTTATGAGTTAGGGATTCAATGTTATGCTTTTTTTGTAAGGATCCCAACTGTTCTAATAACAATTACCAAATTCCTTCCCACTGATTTTCTTTTTTTTTTTTCCCCCCACTGATTTTCAATTCTACCATTACGTGTAATGTTTTCTAACATGTATAGATATTATTTCAGTTCTCCATTCCCTTACGCTGGTCTACTGACCAACTATGCACCTATACCACAGGGTATTAATTTCCATAGCTTTATAATAAATCCTGATATTCTTTTTAAAAAATATTTATTTATTTGGCTGCGCTGGGTCTTAGTTGCAGCATATGGGACCTTTAGCTGCAGTTTGCAAACTCTCAGTTGTGGCATGTGGGATCTAGCTCCCTGACCAGGGATCGAACCTACATTGGGAGCACAGTGTCTTAGCCACTGGACCACCGGGGAAGTCTCCTAAATCCTGATATTCTTAATGCTGTCTTGCCTATTCTTAGCCCTTAGATTTTCTACATGAATTTCATGACAGCTTGTCAAGTTCCATGAGAAACTTTATCTGTTCTGACTGAGAGTACACTGAAATTACAGATTTACTTGGGAAGAGTCACCATCTTTATCAGGTTTCCTTTTCATGAACATGGTCCCCTCTACTGAGTCTTCCTTAACATCTTTTCAAGATATGCTACAGATTTTTCTGTAAAGACCTTGGACTTGTTTTGTTTTCTTTATTCTTAAGTATATATTTCAAGAATTTTTTTTTATGGTATTATGGGTTTTTAACATTAGATTTTCTCTTGGTTTTTAATGTTATACAGGAATGCCATTGGTTTTCCATGTGGATCTCAGAACCACTCAACTTGCTGCAATCAAAAGCATTTGGAGTCCCAAATGCATTACAACTCCATGAAAAAAGTCAAACCCCAAACCAATACACTGTATGATTCCATTTATATGCTATTCTGAAAAAGGAAAGTTTATAGGGATTAAAAAAAAACATCAGTGGTTGTGCAAGGACTAGAGATGGTGGGAGAGGTGACTACAAAGTAGAGTGAAAGAATTATGGAAAATGATGGAAGCTTCTTGCATCTTGATTGCAGTGGTGGCTACGTTAACTGTCCACTTATCAAAATTCAAATTCACACTTAAAACACTCGTACTGGGATTTCCCTGGGGCAGTCAAGTGGTTAAGAACCTATGTTTCCAAAGGCAAGGGGTACAGGTTCAATTCCTGGTCAAAGAACTAACGCCTGTGTGGCCACATGCCACACAATGCAGGCAAAAATTTTTAAGTAAATAAATAAAATAAAACTTATCAAATTGATTTAAAAAACCTGACCTTAAAAAGAAAAAACATCTTGAAGAATTCACACTCATAAGTGTAAATGTGTGTGTGTGTGTGTGTGTGTGTATTGGTGTCCAAAAATGCATAAAGCTGGCCAGGTATTAGCCTCCAAGCTCGATACAACTTCTGGGTATTGGAGGGTCCATGTATGACAAAACAACAATTTGCAAGAAACATAACACACCTCTAGGGGCTGCTAATACTATAGCTCTGAAAGGACTGTCTTGGACATACTGTGGGCCTGGGTGCTATAGGCAACTGAGCAAGCCTAACCTTTACCATGCTGTGTAGGGAACGTCCTTACTCACAGTGGTTATCCACAAGCCTAAGCTGGGCAGCTTCTCAGGCTGGGCACAGAGCTCAAGGTTCCCATGGCATGGCAAGCCAGCTGGGCTCTGGTTGCCATGGGTTCCATCCCTTGGGCTCCCGCTTCTGTTTACCCACTGTGACCTTCTAAAAGGCTAGAGGGAGAAAAAAGGAGAACAGCAGAACTGGCCCACTGGGCATTTGGGCTCCTTGGAGACTATATGACTATGATTTATAAGTTCTTCTTTATTTATTGAGTATCCATTAGTTACCAGGGACTGTGCAAACTTCTTTATAAGCAATATCACTATTCATCTTCATATGGCCTATGAGAGATAAGTTGTTTTTTTATAATACAGACAAGGAATCTCATAAAGAAGGCTGAGCACCGAAGGACTGATGCTTTTGAACTGTGGCACTGGAAATGACTCTTGAGAGTCCCTTGGACTACAAGGAGATCAAATCAGTCAATCCTAAAGGAAATCAACTCTGAATATTCATTGGAAGGACTGATGCTGAAGCTGAAGCTCCAATCCTTTGGCCTGATGCAAAGAATCTTTGGAAAAGACCCTGATGCTGGGAAAGAATGAAGGCAAGAGAAGAAGGGGGCAACAGAGGATGAGATGGTTGATGGCGTCCCCGACTCAATGGACATGAGTTTGAACAAATTCTGGGGGACAGTGAAGGACAGGGAAGCCTGGCATGCTGCAGTCCATGGGGTCACAAACAGTCAGACATGACTTAGTGACTGAACAACAACAAAGCTGATCTCAGCCAAAAATAAACAAACCATGTCCTTCTTTCTCAACGTGGCATGTGATTCTGCTAGCCCCTGCCTATAGACGCTTCTCTTTTTCTCTTGGTCTCACTGTGTGGCACGCAGAACTTCTCCAAACAGGGATGGAATCTATGCCCCCGCATTGGAAGCATGGAATCTTAATCACTAGACCATCAGGAAGTCCTGTAGATTCTTTCTTTTCAGTGTGCTTCAAGTCCAACTTCTCTCTGCAGACTTGAGACTAACACATACAAAACTGTTCCTGGGGGAACACCCCAACAAACACCTTATTCTTTTATTTGGTCCTTTGGTCTACACCACAACCCTCTGAGACAACTGGGATTCTTTTCACAGTTAATAAAAAACGGAGGCTCAGAGTGGTTCAGAGATCCACCAAAGGCCCCTTCCTTGTCTGACAAGATTCAAACCCAGGTCTCCTGCCCTGAAGTCCAGGACCATTCTGAAGCCCCTATCGCCGTGGCACAGAGAAGAGGTTATTACTTATTTAGAGTTGTGTAAAATGTGTGTGGCAAAAATACAAATTTAAATTGGATTACAGAAATACTCCAAAGTCCAATTTAGAAAAACACAGAACAGACACGCTACAGATTTCAGTTCATGCTGTTAAGCATTAAACTCTGCAATCCAGCCCACTCAAGTCCTGTTCAAGTATCGGTCTGAGTATTTTAAGCTCTGGCATCAGACCTGAGTCTGAATCTAGCTCCATCACTGACTAGCTATGGGACTGGGAGTGTGTTTCTTAACTCCTCTGGACCAGTTTCCTTGAGGCTGGAGAAGAAAAACACCTATGGTCAACAGCCACTGCACAGATTAAACAAGGAGACTATAGCTGAGAATTTAACATTGCAGAGGCAGTGTAGAAGGATGACAAATACTAGTTTCCGGTCTACAGAAATAAAGGGATCACTTCTATTTACAGAAATAGTGGCTTCAAATGCCAATTCCTTTAGGCACAAAATAGTTTTCACCCAATCATTATTTGTTGAGCATCTATGTACCCTGGGTCCTCTGGTAGGAAAGGCAGCCAGCAAACAGATAATTATACAAACAGTTGACTAATAACTGCTGCGTTGAGTCTCACTGAGTATGTTTTGAAGGAGAGCATGGATTTCCTTTACAATGACTGTCCTGTGGTCGCCCACTTCCCAGCTCACAACCCCTCCCAGGATCTGAGAGCCAGAGACATTATTCTTGGCCAGATCGCCCCCTTGTAAAGGGTTATGGTTCTCCTCCTGGTGAACTTATCTCTAAAGCACCCTACAAGGGATATGGGGCTTCCCAGGTGGCTCAGTGGATAAAGAATCCACCTGCAACGCGGGAGACCTGGATTCAATCCCTGGGTTGGGATGATCCCTTGGAGGAGGGCATGGCAACCCACTCTAGTATTCTTGTCTGGAGGATCTCATGGAGAGAGGAGCCTGGCGGGCTACAGTCCATGGGGTCGAAGAGATTTAGACACAACTGAAGTGACTGAGCATGCACGCACAAGGGATACACTTGGTGAGAGGAAAGTAGTGATGGGCCTTCCTGCCTGCACCATGAGAGGGGGGAAGGGGAATAAGCCTGAGGGTGCTCTGAGCTAGATTGGAGGTGGTAGCTGTGGGGTACCTGTGCGATTCTCTGGGAACCTGTGCCAGCTCTGTCCCCCCACCCCCATTCCCACAGAGCAGGTGCTGGTGTTGCTGTGCCCAGCTTGGAGGTCTACACGATGTGCACACACCTGTCCAAGGAGGGCATCACAGGGCTCCAGGGAAGAGAGGGGAACAGGACAGGTCTTTACTGATGCCCGCCGGGTGCTCACTGACGCCCACAGCAGTCAGGTGAAGTCGTGACTAGTATCCCCTTTTTAAACACGTAGGACCTGGGACTTAAGGAGGTTCCATTCTTACATCCGTTCATTAGATATTCATTCGGCACTTCTGAGTTTAACACAAAGTCACAGAGATGCCAGGTGGGTAAGCTGGATTCAAAGTGCCGTCACTTTCTGGCTTCAAACCCTTTGCTCTTTCCAGTCCAACATGATACCTCAAGAAGGTAAGAGATTTTATGCTCAGGGGGATCAGAAGTACCTGGAGTGCCAGGTGTATTGGGATGAGATAGCAGAGCAAAGCTGTGTGTGCTAAATATTGAAGGAAAAGCCTATGGAGGTGGGCCCAAGAGCCTCCTCCATTAGACTGTGAGCTCTCTGACAGCAGGAACTGGGACATTCCCCTCCTTTCATCTCCAGTGCCGGGCACAGAATGGGTGAGACACGCAGTAACATGGTGAAATTCAAATGTATTATGCTAAGTGAAAGAAGGTGAAGGCGTTTGTTGTATCCAACTCTTTGAGACCCCATGGACTGCAGCCTGCCAGGCTCCTCTGTCCATGGAATTTTCCAGGCAAGAATACTGGAATGGGTAGCCATTTCCTTCTCCAGGGAATCTTCCCAACTCAGGGATCAAACCTGGGTTTCCCGCATTGGAGGCAGATTCTTTACCTTCTGAGCCACCAGGGAAGCCAGATTCAAAAGGCTACATGCTGCTTGACTCCACTTATATGACATTCTGAAAAAGACAGAACTATTAGAGACAGAAACAGATACACTGCCAGAGGCTGGGGATGTGAGAGAAGTTGACTTCAAAGGGGCATGTGGAAATTTCTGAATGTGATGGAATGGTTCTGTATACTGTGATAATGGTTACACAATTGCACGAGTTTGTCAAAGTTCATAGAACTACATTATAAAAAGGGTAAATTTCATTCTATATAAATTATACTCTAATTCTTTAAAGGGGGAAGAAAGAGAAAAAGAGAATGAATATAAGCAGATTTACAGAGAAGCTAATGAAGCTTAAATTTCAAGACCCCTCAACTGCATGGGTCCTGGGAGGGGTCCTAGCAAGCATACTCATCAAATTTTTTATGACTTTTTTGGAGAAGGCATCTTTCTTCCACTGTAAATGCTTCAGGATCTATTAAACCTAGATCCATGCCTGAATATAAGAACAGATCAAAAGAAGAATGGTGGGCTCCCAAGGAATTAAGACTCAAGTGGGACCCTAAAGAAAGGCAAGACCTGGTTAGAGCAGAAGGAGGTAAGGAAGACCACCCAGGGAGCAGAACCAGCGTGGACACAAGTTTAGGGGTTTCTCATGGTTCCCAGTGACCTCATGAGCATCAGGAAACTGGTATTCCTACACTTATGCTCACTACTCAGACACAGATGTCACGGTGTGATCTCTTCAGACACATCAAGCCGTTCAAGGCAGGTAGAGCTATGACCTAATAGGATGTGAAAATTCTAGATGCCAGTGTAACAAGCTTGTATCATTCTTCTGGCTACCCATACAGCAATGACCCCCGACTGCCCAACAGAGGGAAATTTTACATTATGTTTCTGAAACGGAAAATGGTTGATGTCCACTTTTCCAGCCTTCCTTCCAGAAGGGATGTGTGTTTGTGGTAGACACATCTGCACAGGTATGAACCCAGGTCCCTGCAGCCCTCTCATTCAGCTGTGCTGAGAATGCGTCCTTCAAGGGGACAATCTCATGATACTACAGGAACAAACACAGCCAAGTGGGGCTGGTCTTGTGGGTGGAGTTGCTGATTTCTTTATGGTTAAAATCAGCCAAGTTATCAGTAGAATGCAGCTCCAATTTTAAAGCAATTCTATTACAGAGAAATATTTGCACACCCATGTTCATAGCAGCATGATTCACAATAGCCAAGGGATGGAAGCAACTTAAATGTCCAATGACAGATGAAAAGAGAAACAAAATGCAATGTATATTTATTTTTGTTGTTGTTTAGTCACTAAGTTGCGTCAATCCCAGAGACTGTAGCCCGGTAGGCTCCTCTGTCCATGGGATTTTCCCAGGCAAGAATACTGGAGGGGGTTGCCATTTCCTTCTCCAGGGGATTTTTCCCACCCAGGGATCAAACCCATGTCTCCTGCATTGGCAGGTGGATTCTTTACCACTGAGCCACCTGGGAAGCCTATATATATATATATATATATATATATGTATTATATATACATATATATGTATATACTTCTGTTGCTGCTAAGTAGCTTCAGTCATGTCCGACTCTGTGTGACCCCAGAGATGACAGCCCACCAGGCTCCCCCATCCCTGGGATTCTCCAGGCAAGAACACTGGAGTGGGTTGCCATTTCCTTCTCCAATGCATGAAAGTGAAAAGTGAAAGTGAAGTCACTCAGTCATGTCCGACTCTTAGCGACCCCATGGACTGCAGCCTACCAGGGTCCTCCGTCCATGGGATTTTCCAGGCAAGAGTACTGGAGTGGGGTGCCATTGCCTTCTCCATGTATATACATATACATATAAAACTTTATATGTATACATATAATTTTATATATATACAATTATATATATGTGTAATTTTATAGAAACAGAATATATTGAGTACAGTCCATTAGCTCATTTAATTCATAAATGGTTCATTGTAACAAATTTAGAGGAAAACAGAATTTATAATTTTTCAAGTTACATCTGTTCTGCTTCATAGTACAATGTCATTTATTTAATTTACTGAAATTGTCTAACCAAATAAAATTTGCCAATTTTAGATGGCATTGTAAACTCATCTCAATTCATTAGAGAGGATATAATGACATTTAAGATGAATGAAAATTAGCAAGCAATGCAAAAATCATATTTTTCAAATGGTTCTGGTTGTAGAGGAAAAAACAAAGCCTGTATATTATGTTCTATCCAGAAGTTTCACTACTAAATATGTTCCTGCTATTGATAGACAGTAAAGAATCTGCCTGTAATTCTGGAGACCTGGGTTCAATCCCTGGGTCGGGAAGATCCCCTGGAGGAGAGCATGGCAACCCACTCCAGTATTCTTGCCCAGAGAATCACATGGACAGAGAAACCTGGAAGGCTGCAGTACACAGCGTTGCACAGAGTTGGACCCAACTGAATTGACTTAGCATGTACACAAATATATACACACACACTCTGCACATATATATTTGGCTGTGCTGGGTCTTCATTGCTGTGAACAGGCTTTCTCTCTAGTTGCAGCGAGTGGAAGCTACTCTTTATTTCAGTGCATGGGCTTCTCATTGCAATGGCTTCTCTTGTTGCGGAGCAGAGGCTTTAGGGTGCATGGGCTTCAGCAGTTGTGCCTCACACACTCTAGAGCACGGGCTCAGTAGTTGCGGTGCATGGGCTTGGTTGCCCTGCGGCACATGGGATCTTCTTGCACCAGAGATCAAACCTGTGTCCTCTGCATTGGCAAGTGGATTCTTAGCCTAAGGTCACCAGGGAAGTCATATATATATATATATATATATATATATATATATATATATATATATATGAACTGGGCTCCTGAGCTGGCCAATCCATCATCTATATATATATATATACATCTTGATTTCCTCCAGAAAAGATCTGGAGGTGACTTGGTTATTGTGTGACACATAAGAAACTATCATGATTCCAGGCCCCTGGGCTTGTCTTCAGGAAGGCTTGGGCAGCCACCAAAATCACTGTCACCTCACCCAAAGTGGGAGGAGCTAGAGAAAGGCTAATCACATCCAGGCCTGACTTACCTGCTCATGGAAGAACAGAGATTGTCTGCAGCAGGGCTGTCTGGCCAGTGCCCAGAATGCCTCCCTGATGAGAACATAAAAGCCCAAGAAAAAAAAAGCAGAGTGGAAAACAGCCAGGTTTTCTTTAGTGAGTGAAATTTCAATTTTGAGAGGAGGTTCTCCAGCACATGTCTCGATCATCAGGGAGTTGTTAATTACAAGGGACAGTTATGGAAAAAGCGCAGCTAATGACTGCTACAGAACTGATCTGGCTGGGCATTGTGAACTGGGCTCCTGAGCTGGCCAATCCATCATCAAGAACACCTGTGCTTCAGGTGATGTAAGGAAGCCCACGGCTCCCCTGAGAGATCAGCGCATGCCAGCCTCTCAGCTGTGCTGGTTGCTTACAACTCCTGGGGTGCAGCCATCAGGAGCAGACAGACCCTGAGAGAGAAAGGCAAGGCCCTGGTTTGGGTAACAACATTTTGTCGCTTGGAAAGGTAATCCTTGGTAGTGCTCTAAAAGGTGTGGAGGAGGGAGTTCCCTATTGGCTACTGGTTAGGATTCTGGGTTTTCACTGCCATGGTCTGAGTTTGATCCCTGGTCAGGGAACTGAGATCCTGTAAGCCACTCGGCCAAAAAGGAAAAAAGTTTTTTTTAAATGAGGGGTGGGGGTTGGGGGAGGAGGCAGGGGGAGGGGCTTCCTTGGTGGCTCAGTGGTAAAGAATCTGCCTGCCAATGCAGGGGACACAGGTTCTGTCCCTCGTCTGGGAAGATCCCACATGCCATGGCAACTAAGCCCCGTGCACCACAACCACTGAAGCCTGTGCTCTAGAGCCCAAGAGCCACAACTACTGAAGCCCATGGCCCTAGAGCCCATGCTCTGCAACAAGAGAAGCCACCGCAGTGAGAAGCCTGTGCATCACAATAGGAGAGTAGGCCCTACTCACTGCAGCTAAGGAAAAGCCCATGCAGCAACGAAGACCCAGCACAGCCAAAAATAAATAAATAAAATTATTTAAAAAAAAAAAGATGAGGTAGAATGATGCTTAGTAGTTAAGAAGCTGAAATACATCAAATAGTTTGCTTCGTTTAGAAAAGATATTCCTCTCAACTACACAGAATGAGAAGTGCTTTGTAACATCTGTTCCATTTGCTTTTGCAGATCTGAAAAGAATGGATAAAACTAGGTCACCAAGGAGAAAACAATTCCAACACAGAACACAAAGAGTTGGATTAGAGGAGGGTGATATAAGAAATTTGTCAATTCAGAATGAAAACAGTATGCTTTCTTTCCATTTGTTGTGAGCTCCAGATGGCCATGAAGACAGGGTGGACAGAAAGGGAAGTCCTGGTGAGGGATGGCCTGCTATCCTGGGAACCAACGGCAAGCTGAAACACTTTACATTTCGGGGTGGGGGGAGGTTAACATCCCATAATAAGCGGCGCTGATTACTGAGCACAGCCCTAAGCGCCCTACGTGCATTTGCAGGTACAACCACTCTACGAAGTAGGCATGATTCTAATCTACATTTCCCAGGCTGAAGATGTCCATCAGAGAAGTTAAATAATCAGGCTAAGGTCACACAGAGGATGAGATGGTTGGATGGCATCATTGATTCAATGGACACAAGTTTGAGAAGCTCCAGGAATTGGTGATAGACAGGGAAGCCTGATGTGCTGCAGTCAATGGGGTCACAAAGAGTCAGACATGACTGAGGGGCTGAACTGAACTGCAGATCACACAGCGAGTCCATGTCAGGACTGAAACTAGAATGTGAGATTTCAAAGCCTCGGTGCTAAATGGATGTCCCAACTTTTTTTGACAGCACAAAATCAGTAAAATATTATGATATTCCTCAGGCTCTGCTGAGGAAATCTTGGTAAGTCATCGTGAAGGCTGGTTTTATCTAAAATGAGCCTATCTAATACATAAGCCCACTTCCCAAGGCTCTTTCAAACTGTAACACAACTTGGGTTCTGCTGAAATCAAACAAAAGCTTGAGAGAACCTCCCACTGATTGGGAGTCTACCCCCCCAACCTCGGGACCTTCCCCAGGGAGTGTGTGCAGCATGCCCTTCTCCCAGGCAGACCCACTGCCTGCTCTGCGCCAGCACCGCACTGTAAACCACCCATTCCATCTCCTCTCATCTTCATGATGCCTGGAGGTTTCGCTGTCCACAGAGCCGGTCTGTGCTGCACCACTCACTGGGTGACGGTCCTTGGACAAGCACCCAGGAGACTCACTGGGTTTATGTCCTCTACACAATGGAGTGTCCCCACCAGAGCCAGTAGTCCTGTCAAATGGGATGATATACAAGAAAATAGTGATGCTGAAGCTCCAATACTTTGGCCACCTGATGTGAAGAGCCAACTCACTGGAAAAGACCCTGATATCGGGAAAGGCTGATGACAGGAGAAGAAGGGGGCGACAGAGGATGAGATGATTAGATGGCATCATCAACTCAGTGGACAAACTCTGGGAGATTGAGAAGGACAGGGAAGCCTGGCATGCTACAGTCCATGGGGTCACAAAGAGTCAGACACAACTGAGCAACTACAACAAGAAAATACATTGAAAAGAAATGCTGCACACACCTGTGACATTATTTCCCTATGGTGGAGGCTGTGAGCGAAGGACCATGGTGTCCCACTAACAGCAGGGTGAAGCAGGAGCCACCGTGGGAGTTATACCTGAACAGCCCTGGGTGGGGCTGAGTCCAGCCCTTGTGCCTATAGGACCTAGGGATGCTTTGTGGCTGGGAGACCAGGGGTGGCACTGCCTGCAAGCCCCTTCCTGGGGTTAGTGGACACTAACATCCAGTGAGCATGGTTTTCAGAGCACAGGGAGGAGTGCTGCTGTCTCAGTGGACTCTTAAAAGCATCCCACCCTGATTCATTGCTTCCTTCTGGCTGCGTGACATCAGGGAAATGCTTCTTCCCAGAAGGTTCTGGTAGTGTCAGAGACACCTGTATTCACCCTGCCTCCATCCCAAAACAGAGAAAATGATGGACAAGTTCACACTACTTCCTCTCCCTGTGTGCATTTGACCAAGAAGGTTTTACTGTGAATGGTACACATGCTCATATGCTCAGTTGTGTCCAACTCTTTGCAACCCCATGGACCATAGCCTGTCAGGCTTTTCTGTCCATGGGATATCCCAAGCAAGAATATTGGAGTCGGTCACCACTTTCTACTTCAGGGAATCTTCCCAACCCAGGTATTGAACCCACGTCTCCTGCATTGGCAGACGGACTCTTTACCACTGAGCCACTTGGGAAGCCATGAATGGTATAGTTTAGCCCAAACTTCAGCATTGATAGGATCTTTCCTCAAACCCCAGCCCTGACTGGTCTGTGAAGAATTAAGCCTGGGCTAGCTTCCCAGGGGGCTCAGTGGTAAAGAACCTGCCTGCCAATGCAATAGACGTGGGTTCAATCACTAGGTGGGTTAGATTCCCTGGAGGAGGAAATGGCAACCCACTCCAGTATTCTTGCCTGGGAAACCCCATGGACAGAGGAGCCTAGCGGGCTACAGTCCACGGGGTCACAAAGAATTGGACACGACTGAGCAACTAAAAAACAACAAGGCACCAGCCCTGGAGGTGCCCCTGGGGGTATGCTATCCTGGGAGGGATAACTAAAGGAACCACAGCCTGTGGTGTAGTATGGTGTGGTTCTGTGGCTCGTTTGCAGGTAGAGAAGGCAAGTTGCTTTTTAGGGTGGATTAGTTAGTTGGTCAGCAGTGGACTTCAACAGGAGGGGACTGGAGCACAGAGTGCTGGGTATAGGGGCCTGGTCTTCGGGAAGATCTGTATCAGTCAGGGCCTAGGGTGACATCTCTGGGTCCCTATGCACTGAACGGGGTGCAGCACAGGAGAAGGGCTCCCAGTTGAGGGTCAGGAACCATGGATCTAGGCTCAGCTCTGATCCCAACTGGCAGTGTGATCTTGAGCCATCACACCATCCCTCCCTGAACCTCTCCTCATCCTTTCATTCAGAAATCACTGACCAACTGGGACTTCCCTGGTGGTCCAGTGGCTAAGACACTGAGCTCCCAATGCAGGGGGCCTGGGTTCAATCCCTGCTCAGGGAACTAGATCCCACATGCCACAACTAACAGTTCACATACAGCAACCAAAGATCTCAAGTGCCCCAACTAAGACCCAGAAAAGCCAAATAAATAAATATTAAGAAAAAAAAGAAATCACTGATCTACTGACCTGGTACCTATTGTACTGACCCGGTCCAGCAAGTGTCCAGCACTGCTCTGCTGACAAATCAGCAGTGAACAGGTGGGGGCAGAACCCTGTTGAGTTCTGGGGCACTCCTTCCCCTGCCTCAAGCGTTCTTTCATCTGATGACTGCAATCTGACCCAGCTCCAGTCCTGGCCTCTGCCTGCCCCGTGTGGACACTGCTGAGTGTGACCTGTCCCCTGGGCACCACCCCCCACCCCACGCTGCATCCTGAGAGAGCATGAGGATGTCAGCAAACACCCAAACAGTGGTGATGAGCAAACAAACAAAGCTGCTCCGAGGCCATCTGCACAGATGTGGACAGTCACCCCTCGCCAGGGTAGATTCTTGGGAAACTGCAGCAGGAAATAGAGTGGTCCAAAGGGGGATCATGTTTTTGCTGTATCCCTTTGTCACCAGTAGATGGGAATCACGGGTCAGCAAAGCAGAATGCTGACACAGCTTTCCTTCGGAAGCGTACAAAACAAAGAATGGACAGCCTGAGGTGGAAAACAGGAACATACGGGTGTGATTGAGCATGGGTGTGCAGATGAGCCAGCAATGAGGCAAAGCTGTGGTGAGCAGAAATGATACCCTTCTTGATGGAGCGATTCCACTGTTCCAAAATCTTCCACGGTATGACTTCCCTGGTGGCCCAGTGGCTAACACTCCACCCTCCCAATGCAGGGGACCTGGGTCTGATCCCTGGTCCAGGAACTAGATCCCACGTGCCACAGCTAGGAGTTTGCACGCCACAACTAAAAAATCCCGCATGCTGCAACAAAGACCTCCCACCACACCACAATTAAGAACCCACATGGCCAAATAAATAAAAACACAAAACTTCCACAGCTCCCGACTGACCACAGAACACATCCAATTGCTTGCTTTGGTACTGAGGGCCCCACCAGCCAGCTGGGCCCACCCCACCAGCCTCACATGCCCTCCGCTAATTCCTGGGCACACATCATGTGTTTTTGCCACTGTGCCCTGCCATCATTCTCTTTGCCTGGAAGGTTCTTTCCCAGCTCTGTCTGCCAAAATCCCATGGACTGGATTAGAAGCCTTGACATCAATTATTTGCTGGTCAGGGAGGGAGCTGTCCTGAGCATTGAAGGATGTTCAGCAGCAACCCTGGTCTCTCCACCAGATGCCAGTAGCATTCCCTCCATCCCATCTGTGAAGATCAAAAATGCCTCCAGGAGGGAGAGAAGTTCAAGGGCGGGGGGCAGGGGGGCGGACATACGTATCCCTATGGCTGATTCATGTTGACGTATGGCAGAAACCAACATAATACTGTAAGGTAATTATCCTCCAATTAAAAATAAATAAATTTAAATTAAAAAGAGAAAAAATGCCTCTAGAAGGACTTCCCAGGTGGTTCCAGTAGCTAAGACTCTGCACTCCCAATGCAGGGGGCCCAGGTTCAATCCCTGGCCAGGGAACCAGATCCCACATGCTGCAAATAAGACCTGGTACAGCTAAATAAATACATGAAATTTTTTTAAATGCCTCTAGAGACTGGCAAATGTCCTCTGGGGGCCAAAGAGCCCCTGGCTGAGAACCCCTATTCTACATTCAGATCCAGGGCTACTCTTTTCATGAGGCCCTTCCCTGAACTTCTTAGAAGTGTAAATGGCTTTTACACGCTTTGTAATAATCTATTAGCATTTAACATAGCTTCCTTTCAGCTTGATTTATATGTGCTTATATCACCCTCCCCGTCAGGCCATAAATTCCTTGAGGGCAGAGATCACCTATTGTTCATCTTCTACAAGCCACTCATTACCTACTGGCCTAGTGAAACTCGACCACTGGGTTTAACTTGCTTACTCTTAACATAAACCTAACCTGTCTATGTTACTTGTTTATGCTTATTGTAGAAAAAAATTTTAAGACAGAAAAAGACAAGACCTGGACCTGGTGGTCCAGTTGTTAAGACCATGCTTCCACTGCAGGGCACACAGATTTGATTCCAGGTCAGGGAACTAAGACCCTTAAAAAAAGAATAAAATAAAAATCCCCCAGAATCCCACCATCCAGCAATAACAGTAGTTAAAACAAATTGTTATACTAAATATGTCCTTCCAATACTGGTATACCAATAAAATACTGGTACACGTCCCTCCTCAGGGCTTCCCTGGTGGCTCAGTGGTGAAGAATCTGCCGGCCAGAGCAGGAGATGTGGGTTCAATCCCTGGGTCGGGAAGGTCCCCTGGAGAAAGAAATGGCAACCCACTTCAGAATTCTTGCCTGGAAAATCCTATGGACAGAGGAGCCTGGTAGGCTACAGTCCACGGAGTCACAAAGAGTCAGACATGATTGAAGCAACTTAGCATGCACGCACATGAAAAGTAGAAGCCTGGAGAGACAGAGTCAGAAAGAGAACAGTGAACACACACACACACATATACAGAAAATGAAGCTGAGATGTGAGAGCAGGGTCTTGGGGAGGGGGAGGAAGTGAGAACAGGAGGCTTCCCAATAGCTTCCAGCCCAGTTTCTAGGACCCCATGGAGTCCAGCTGCAACTCCCTAACTCTTTACAATGAATTCCCCTTTTTGTTTTGTTTTACTTTATTTCTTCCCCTAATTTCCATTATTTACAGAGTTTGAATCTTAGGGCAAGCTTTGGTTTCTTGTTGTTAAGTTTGAGGAATAGTTTAAACTTAAGGTTCCTCTGTCCATAGGATTTCCCAGGCAACAATACTGAAGTGGGTTGCCATTTCTTTCTCCAGAGGACCTTCCTGACCCAGGGATCGAACCCACATCTTCTGCCCTGGCCAGCAGATTCTTTACCACTGAGCCACCAGGGCAGCCTTGGGGAGGGATGTGTACCAGTAATAGTTTAAACTCTGCTGATTAGGAATTAGCAGAATTCATATTTTCTTTCCTTGTTGGCCGCACCACTCAACATGTGGGATCTTAGTTCCCCAACCAAGGATCTAACCTGTGCGTCCCACCCCCTGCAGTGGAAGTGCAATCTTAACCACCGGACCACCAGGGAAGCCCCAAATTCCCCTTTTTGGATGATGCTAAATCATCCAGTTAGTTTTCTCTCTCCTGGTTCATGCAGGAGAAAAGGGAGCAGTGGTGGGGGTGAAGACTTGACTAAGACACAGCCTCTGACAACTAATGCCTAAAAACTCAGATCCCCTTGACCTTCTCCTCTCCAACCTGAACTCACATCCCCTGGAGCTGACTGAGGCCTCCTGAGGGTGGATTATGCACCCGTGTGCATAAAGCCATTCACACCGCAGTACTACCGACAAACTCATTATGATGGTACCGAAAGGTGAGGCTCCAGTTCCTGAGCTGAGAGAGCTGGAAATCAGTACAGCAGTACCCACCGAGAGTGTATGTTTGCATAAGGATTCAGATCACCCCAACTAAACACAGGCACCCACAGTGAGGGTCTAAGGCCAGAGAAGCTGGGAGCTGTCCAACTTCTCCATCTGGTTCCCTTTGAAGTGCCTCTAAGCTCCTCTCAGAGCAGATCCTCAGCAGAAACCACAGCAGGCTTTCTCCTAGGGGCACACAGCCCTGTCCCTCCCAGGACCAGGTCACGGCAGCTAGCTTACCCCGCCCCCCTTTAGTCCAGCTCCTGCCAGAGCCAGGAGAAGAACCACCCCCTAAATACCGAGAAGGGCATTTCATCTCTACCACTTACTGACTTCATGATTTTGAATGTTATTTAAATTCTCTAAGTTTCAGTTCCCTCATCTACAAAAATAAGAAAAAAAACAGTTCCCACTGTAAGGATTCAATGAAATGAGAATTTTAAAGGGACCAGAGTATTAAAACAAAAGTTTTAATACTCACCAGGTGTTAGCTTTCCATCTCCCATTTTGTTCATATTAAATGTTTTAATTAATTTTTTCAATTTGTGCTGTGTGTTGTGTCTGACTCTTGGCGACCCTATGGACTGTAGCCCATCAGGCTGCTCTGTCCATGGAATTCTCCAGGCAACAATACTGGATTGGGTTGTCATTTCCTCCTCCAGGAGATCTTCCCCACCCAGGGATTGAACCCTCATCTTACATCTCCTGCATTGGCAGGTGGGTTATTAACCACTAGCGCTACCTGGAGAAGGCGATGGCACCCCATTCCAGTACTCTTGCCTGGAAAATCCCATGGGCAGAGGAGCCTGGTAGGCTGCAGTCCATGGGGTCGCAAAGAGTCGGGCATGACTGAACGACTTCATTTTCACTTTTCACTTTCATGCGTTGGAGAGGAAATGCCAACCCACTCCAGTGTTCTTGCCTGGAGAATCCCAGGGACGGGGGAGCCTGGTGGGCTGCCATCTATGGGGTCGCACAGAGTCGGACATGACTGAAGCGACTTAGCAGAAGCAGCAGCAGCACTACCTGGGAAGTCCATTCATATTAAACGTTTTAAGTAATTTTTTTCAGTTTACTAGGTGACAAAATAATGTCAATTTAAAAAACATAATCTATGTGAGATCCTCCTCAGCTGGAAAATAAAAACTTGATTAGGGTTCACTTTATTTTTTAAGTGTCCTCAAAATGGCACCAATTCCAGAAGTATATCAGCAAAAATAAGCAATACCACGGTTTAAACAGGGGTGCCAACAGCAAGTGGATCTTATCGCCTTTGGGGGGCTACAATTGTACCCCTCAAAGTGAATTTGCAGGTTCTGTGTGCTTAGTCACTCAATTGTGTCTAACTTTTTAAGACCCTGTGGACTGTAGCCTGCCCAGCTTCTCTGTCCATGGGATTTTTCAGGCCAGGATACTGGAGTGGGTTGCCGTTTCCTCCTCCACGGGATCTTCCCAACCAAGGGATTGAAACTACATCTGTGTATCCTTCATTGCTTAATGCAGAGTATACTTAATATTTCAACAGATGTATATGTGCAAGAGGGTGCAAGTTCAGCTTCCAGGCAGGTCCAATTTCCTGTCTGGAAATGAATGACCTCTTGGGAACCCATCTTTGTTTGCTCCTGGGCTTAAGTGGCCAGGAAGCCCCAGGCAGATGAATGCACAGTAGCGACCTCTCTGCACCATGACGGCAATGAATGCTTCACCCTCACTCCATTTTCCTTTAATGTCTGGTAGATTTTATAAAGCCAGATGGGCTTCCTGAAGCTTGAGTCCCTCAGTGATGGATGTTCAGCCAATGCATTGCTGTCTGAAGCCCCCTGCCCACAGGTCAGCAAGCAGCTTCTTTCCCTCCCTACTTCGGAAAGGTACAGAGTCTCTCTGGGGTCATGGAAGGGGCAGCTATGCTGAGAGCCCTGGCCCTTGTCACTGAGGGCCAAGCTCCCAGCCCTGGACTGCAAGGCAACAAGCCTGTCTCCACACAGGGGCTCCAAAAACAGGAAAAGCTGCCACTTCCTCCAGATAGATTTTCCAGGCAAGAATATTGGAGCTGGTTGCCATTTCCTTCTCCAGGGGATCTTCCCGTTGCAGGGATCAAACTTGCATCTCCTATGTCTCTTGCATTGGCAGGTGGATTCTTTACCTCTAGCGCCACCTGGAAAGCTCCCTCCAGATGGAAGTCATAGCCAGTTAAGAGGATATCAGGCTGATTCATGTTGATGTATGCCAGAAACCAACACAACATTGTAAACCAATTATCCTTCAATTAAAAAATTTAAAAAAGAGGATATCAGTGCTTCTTATTTTTTTTTTCACCTCCATTTTTTTTTTTTTTTTTTTAAGAATTTACAAACCCAATCATCCAGAACTGCAGATGGGAGGAGAGATTGGTATGATCTTTCTGGGAGGCAAGTTGCTCTTATCGCTCAAATCTTTATAGCTTTGCTACCCTCTGACCTAGCAATTGTACTCCTGGGAACCTACCCAAAAGAAATCATCAGAGGTAAACAAAGATTAAGGCACAAACACATCCCATGGCTTTTTATTACAAAAGAAACTGAAAATAATACAGCTGTCCAACAATTTAAAAAAAGGAATTGACTGTACAATTTTAAAAGGTCACTAAAATTCCGTTTATAAATATTGTGGACACAAGGATATATTAATATATTAATGTTAATGGGAAAGCAAGATACATAGTAACTCCAACCACACAAAATTTTTGTGTTCAAATAGCCTTAAGGATCCCCCCAGAATGCATTTCTATAGTGGAATTATGAGTGACTTTATCTCCTTTATCCTTTCCTTTTCTCCCCCATCCTGTTGCCCAGAGTAGCATTCGATCCTTTATCCCTCAGTCAGGATCTAAAGATGAGTGGGACAGTCCTAGGCATCACCAAGTTCAAGTCTAGCTGAATGACAGTCAGATCATCACACCCACAGCGCGCTCTGTGAGCTGAGGCTGGGCTGCTAAATTAGCAGGGGATGCTCCAGGAGATGTTGAATGATGAGCAGGAGCTTGGTAGATTCAGGAGGAAGAAGGGGACACTTCAGGAAGGGAGAAAACATGAGCAAATCCTCAATGATGTGAGAGCATCCTGGGTTTGGGGCTACAAGGGGCTCAGGGGAGTTGGGACCAGGCCAGCTGGGCATGGACTGGGGGGAGCTGTCATTTTCCAGGGTATCTTCTGCCAGGGGGGTCCTTCCAAAGGCTGAGAGGAGGAGGGAAAACTAAAAAGGAAGTGCCAGGGAGGGTGATTGAAAATACGAAGCAGGACAAACTCTAGGGGACTTCCCTGGAGGTCCAATGGTTAAGACCCTCCCCCACTTCTAATGCAGGGGATGTGGGTTCAAACTCTGGTGGGGAACTATGATTCCACATGCTGAAGGGCGTGGCCAAAAATTAAAATAAATAAAACAAACTTGAAGTAAGATGAAGTTTATCTCTTTACACAGTGCTTGGCACACAGAAGGTATGAATGAATGAGTGAAGGAATGAGTGAATGCATGCATGAATGAATGAATGACTCGGGGCAGAAAGAAGGTTAGAGAAGCAGTTTACAACCAAGACAGTAAAGGAAACCAGTGAGTTGGAGTTTTCCCTCTTTGGAAAGTGGGTAGAGATCCATTCACACATATGCCCTATGGTCTCCCAGAAGTTAGAAATATTCAAATAAAACAAAGGAACAATTCTTGTAAAACCATTAGCAACTTAGTCCCAGATTTCATAGGAAAGAAAGACGCATGGACCCAAACACACCACAGCACCAATCAGGTGAAGGTGCATCTACTGTGCTCAAGAAGAAGGAACACACAAGCCACCGCAATTCCTCCTCTCTCGTCCTTCAGGCTGAGATGCCCAGACTCCGTTGTTTCATTTGTAATCACAGACTCTTATGGAGAGCAGCTTTAAAAGCTATCATCCTGCCCTCAAAAGGAAAAGAATCACCCTGTCAGTCCCTCTACACCAACAAGCTCCTCCCCTCCCATCCCCTCCTCCCCTCCCATCCCCTCCTTCCAACTCCACCAACAATAGGGTTTCTAATAATTAGTGCACACAAACCCTTAAAGGGGCCCCGCTGTGTTGCAAGAGTGCGCTGTTAAGAAGTTCATTATGAATGAAAACAAAAACCATTTCCCCATACTAGTGGATCACACTAGTAACCATGAAAACACTGCACTGAGGAACAGACACTGTTTGGCACAGCCACGCTCTGAGGAACAGACACTGTGGCACAGCCATGCTGCCCATTCACCTCTCTTACAAGGACCACCCACCCTCCGCATCCCCCATCCCTATCCCCAGGCGTGAACAGAGGACCCTGCCTCCAGCCAAAGCTGATTCAGGCACTGTCGGCCCCCAGCTGGACCTCTCCAATTTTTCCCCCCAGGAATTTAGAATTAGAGCTGAGAGATCTGCAGGTTATTGAAAATGAGGACTGTAGGCACAGTGGTAAAGAATCCACCTGCCAATGCAGGGGAAGCAAAAGATACACGGATTCAATCCCTGGGTCAGGAAGATTCCTTGGAGAAGGAAATGGCAACTCACTCCAGTATTCTTGCCTGGAGAACCTCATGGACAAAGGAGCCTGGCAAGCTACAGTCCCTGGGGGCGCAAAGAGTCGGACACAACTGAGCACACACACACACACACACACACACACACAGAATGGCCATGTCCGACCAAATGGTCACCAAAGCAAAAAAGGATGTCTGCAGAGACAGAAAGAAGGGAGTACAGAGAAGCAAACACAATATTTCATGCTAAAAGAGACAGACAGACATACTGTATAAGGACAGAGTTGAGTCTCTTTTTTATTTTAAGCTCATATACTCTCTGGGTTCTCACCATGCCCAGCTCCTGGTTTCAGTCCTTCCTGAAGTCCAGGTGGACTCTGTCCTTTCATACTCTGGGAGCCACCCCAACATCCTTCCCACAAACATCCTCTCTTGCTGAAGCTGATCAGAAGCACATTTCTGTTCAGTTCAGTTGCTCAGTCATATCCAACTCTTTGAGACCTCATGGGCTGCAGCACACCTGCAGTCTCTCCTGGAGCTTGCTCAAACTCATGTACATTGAGTCAGTGATGCCACCCAACCATCTCATCCTCTGTCGTCCCCCTCTCCTCCTGCCTTTAATCTTTCCCAGCATCAGGGTCTTTTCCAATAAGTCAGTTCTTCACATCAGCTGGCCAAAGTATTGGACCTTCAGCTTTAGCATCAGTCCTTCCAATGAATATTCAGGACTGATTTCCTTTAGGATTGACTGCATTGATCTCCTTGCAGTCCAAGGACTCTGTTACTTGCAACCAAAGAGTTTTACTGAGACACCGCCAAAACTGCCTGGGCAGCACACTCCTAACACTCCTGGGTGCACAGATCGGGCAAGGCCAGTGTCCACACCAGCCACACCACCCCTCTCCCTAGCTTCCACCTCTTCCTCCATTCTCCAACAGCCTGTCAGTATTTCCTCTTGGATCATATACTTCCCCTCGAACCCCATTTCCTTATGTCAGGGGCTCTTAAATGTGAGGTACATCAGAATTCCTCAGTGGGCTTGTTAAAGCACAGATTGCTGGGCCACCTCCAGAGTGTCTGAGTCTGTAGGTCTAACATAGGGCCCAAGCCTGCCTTTCTAGCAAGATCCCAGGTGGTGCTACTGCTGGCCCCGGAGCACAGTTTGAAGATCACTGCCCTATTTCCTTCCATGGAAACAAGGCATCCGCCCTTGTTCAGGGGCTTCCCTGGTGGCTCAGACTCTAAAGAATCCACCTGCAATGTGGGAGACCCAGTTTCAATCCTTGGGTCGGGAAGATCCCCTGGAGGAGGAAATAACAACCCACTCCAGTATTCTTGCCTGGAAAATTCCATGGACAGAGGAGCCTGGTGGGCTCCAGTCCAGGGGGTCACAAAAGAGTTGGATATGACCAAGCATACACACACACGCACACACACACACACACACAGGTGTGCAGTCTGGCCGATCCAGCCAAACCCAGCCACCACGGGAGTTCTCACATGGTCCTCGTGATGCTCCCTGTGCTCAGCTCCTACTCTAAATCAAGTCCCACCTCTTCTGTGAGACTTTTCCCACCCACCCTCATCAAAAAAACACTAGGCCTCTCTTCCTGAAATGCAGAATATACAAAAACAGTTGAGTAAAGATAATCTAGTTTCCCATTTTCCTACTTTTGCTTCAAAAAGTGTGATCATAATAAAATACTTCCAATTGGCTTACATTGTTAGGTAGTCTTTATCCACTCATCCAAAAAAAAAAAAAAGGACTGATGGCTTTTCATGTAAAACAATCTACAGCATCACACTGGCAACGTTTTTCCACATGCTGGAGACAAACAGTTACTGTAACTTTATCAAATGAAAGAACAAAATGTATGTCCCTCCCTCTTGCTATGGGTCATGCGATCTACAAACAGGCGGCTGGGAGTTCTCCGGACAGACCTCAAAGAACGCTGATAGAAACAGCTATTTGTTCTCACTCAGTCTTGGGCAGAGAACCATACAGGAAATTCTGACAGGGTCGCTCACTCTACTGGGAACAGGGGAATCAGTGCTCTGTGTATGAAATCCATTTGATGCCACGCATCAAAAGCTTTTCAAAGACTCACACCTATTTATCCCTAATTCCATCAGCATAAGGAAAACATCTGAAAAACAAAGGCCAACAATACCATTCCCTATAGCCACACACATGCACAAAGTCAGAAACAAATGGGATGTCTCAACATGAGCGTGGCTTTCACATTCATACATTTATTTATTGTCATTCACGCTCCCCAGGTGGCGCTAGTGGTAGAGAACCCACTTGCCAATGCAGGAGACACAGGTCCCATCCCTGGGTGGGGAAGATCCCTTGGAGGAGGGCACGGCGACGGGCACGGCAACCCACTTCAGTATTCTTGCCTGGAGAATCCCATGGACAGGGGAGCCTGGTGAGCTACAGTCCATGGGGTTGTAAAGAGTCAGACACAACTGAAGTGACTTAGCACATGCCAAAAAGGATTTACTATACACTTAATTGTGCTCAATTTACTAGAATGGATAACAGCCCTTAAAAGTGATATTTACAAAATGTCTGAAAGGGCACAAAACTCTTTAGAGCATTATCTTCAGGTGAAAAGTAGAATACAAAGTTGTTACTATGTATAAGTACAACTGCATATTTTTGCAAATTAACTTCACAAGCAGAAAAGGACCAGAAAGATTCTCTATGATGTTATCAGCAGTCCTGGTGGGAAGATGGAAACAGTAATATTTTTTCCTTTCTATTTTTACATGTCTTCCAACTAAGGATGAGCTCATTTTTAAAACATAGCTTAACATAAATATAGAAACCAAATGGGGTATGGGTGTCAGGTGTTCCCTATCATATAGCTGGGAGAAAATCACCTGTTCTTGATAGAAACATGTATCCGATTACGAGAACAAAAGGCAGACAAATGCAGAGAAGGCAGGAAGGACTGGGGAGACCTCTGTTGTCAGCCAAGTGCACACTGCTAAGAATCTTTTAGATGCAAGATTCAAAGGCCAAAAAAAAAAAAAAAAGTGATTGGTGACAGCCCTGCTGTCAATTGGACAGGATTACAGAAAAAGGGGGGAAAACACATGTGATGTTAGGAAGGCACTTTCAAGGATGACCCAACACAGATCGTGTTTTAAACTACTGGCAGTGAGAGAATAACAGCATTTCTCCTCGGGGTCTCAGAGCCTCCCAGGTCTGCTTAACAAGTTCACCCTGCTAGCCCAGAAGGGCAGGACTGCAGACAGCTGGTCTGAGGACCAGAACTGCAGCCCAAACTCTCTCACTCACTAATGGAGACCTGGACTAATCAGCCTCTGGGCTCTTATTGTCCTCCTCTGTAAAATGGGAGGGTCTTGGAAGAGAGTCATTTGGTTGTAAGTAACAGAAACTGACCAAGCTGGCATAAGCAACAAAGGGAATCTGTGGGGAGGACACTGGGGTAAAGTCAGAACCCCAGGGCAGCTGGGCTCTGGGAGTGTCCGGAACCGGGGACTGGAGAGCCTAGGAAAGCAGGCAGGGTTTCTCACACCTCTGTGCTCTAATGATCTCTGTCACTCTTGCTTCTCTGCTAACCCATCTTCCACATGCTCTTTATGGCAGAACACAGCCAGCACACCTCCTCATGCTTACTTATTACGACTCCTGCCTCTTGAATAATTGGTGTTTTAGCTCAGGCCACCATAACGACGTACTACAGACTGAAGGCTTAAATCACAGAAATTTATTCTCCCACAGTTCTGGAGGTTCAAAGTCCAAGATGAGAGTGCTAGCATGGCTGGGATCTGGTGAGGACTGACAGATGGCCAGCTTTCTTTCTGTGTCCTCCTATCACAGAGACAGGGGGTGATGTGGGAGCTCTCTGGCGTCTCTTCTTACAACAGCACTAATCCCACCATGGGGGTGCATCCTTGTGACCTCATCTGAACCTAATTACCAGGCTTCCTTGGTGGCTCAGTGGTAAAGAATCCACCTGCCAATACAGGAGATGCAGGTTCAATCTCCGGTCTGGGAAGATCGTGTATGATATGGAGCAACTGAGCTTATGTGCCACAACTATTGAGCCTGTGCTCTAGAGTCTGGGAGCCACATTACTGAAGCCCACACCCCCTAGAGCCCAGCTCAGTAACAAGAGAAACTGCCAAAGTAAGAAACCCTGATACCGAAACTAGAGAAAAGCGTGTACAGTAACAAGACCCAGCACAGCCAAGACTAAATAAATAAAATTATTAATAAATAAATAAACCTAATTACTTCCCAAAGGCCCCACCTCCAAATATAATACCTTCTCATTGGACGTTAGGGCTTCAATATATAAATTCGTGCCTGCATGCTCAGTCGCGTCTGACTCTTTTGTGATCCCTGGGCTGTAATCCACCAGGCTCCGCTGGTTCATGGGATTTCCCAGGCAAGAATACTGCAGTGGATCCCTCCTCCAGGGGATCTTCCTGACCCAGAGATCGAATCTGCCTCTCCTGCATTGGCAGGCAGGTTCTTTACCCCTGAATCACCTAGGAAGCCCCTATATAAATTGGAGGAAAACACAATTCAGTCCATGGCAACTGGCTATCTCTGAATCTCACTTCTCACTTTCCCAAGAGAGGGAAAACAGAATTGGTTCACTCTTGAGTCAAGTGGTCATCCAGCACAAACCTGGCTTCCAGCATTGATTCCCCAGTCTTGTCTCTACTGTGTCACCTGAATGAAAAGCTATTAAAGCAGCAAGTCAAGAACTGTTCCTCTTGGTTAATATTTCCCACAAAACTAAACATTCATGGAGGATAAAGGTCATTTCTGTCTTATCTACCACCACCTCCTCAAGCCCATCACAGAAGCAGGCACACAGAAGCTGTACAATGCCTGATGGTTGCTTTTTGGCTAGATGGGGATGGACTTCCCCAGTGGTCCAGTGGTTGAGCATCCACCTGCCAGTGCAAGGGATACAAGTTCAACCCCTGGTCCAGAAGGATTCCACACACTACAGGGCAACTTAGCCCATGCACCACAACTACTTGGCCCAAACTCGCAAACTGATGCTCTGCAACAAGAGAAGCCACCACAATGAGAGCCCATGCACCACAACCAGAGAATAGCCCCAACTCGCCACAATTAGAGAAAGCCCAGGGCAGCAACCAAGACCCAGTGCAGTGAAAAGTGAATACATTTTTTTAAATGGGAGAAAGATACAGAGTTTGTACTCCAAAGATATATACAGACATACCATCACCTTCTTGGACCCAGAGTACAATTTCCACCCTAAATGTGAAGAAGACTTTCCTTTGAGTCAAACTTTCTTGTTTTTTATTTTATTTTTTAAATTTTATTTTATTTAACTTTACAATATTGTATTGGTTTTGCCACATATCAAAATGAATCTGCCACAGGTATACATGTGTTCCCCATCCTGAACCCTCCTCCCTCCTCCCTCCCCATACCATCCCTCTGGGTCGTCCCAGTGCACCAGCCCCAAGCATCCAGTATCGTGCATGGAACCTGGACTGGCGACTCGTTTCATATATGATATTATACACGTTTCAATGCCATTCTCCCAAATCATCCCACCCTCTCCCTCTCCCACAGAGTCCAAAAGACATCAGTGTCTCTTTTGCTGCCTCATATACAGGGTTATTGTTACCATCTTTCTAAATTTCATATATATGTGTTAGTATGGAGAAGGCAATGGCACCCCACTCCAGTACTCTTGCCTGGAAAATCCCATGGACGGAGGAGCCTGGTTGGCTGCAGTCCATGGGGTCGCTAAGAGTCAGACATGACTGAACGACTTCACTTTCACTTTTCACTTTCATGCATTGGAGAAGGAAATGGCAACCCACTCCAGTGTTTTTGCCTGGAGAATCCCAGGGACGGGGGAGCCTGGTGGGCTGCCGTCTATGGGGTCACACAGAGTTGGACACGACTGAAGCGATTTAGCAGCATACTGTATTGGTGTTTTTCTTTCTGGCTTACTTCACTCTGTATAATAGGCTCCAGTTTCATCCACCTCATTAGAACTGATTCAAATGTATTCTTTTCAATGGCTGAGTAATACTCCATTGTGTATATGTACCACAGCTTTCTTATCCATTCATCTGCTGATGGACGTCTAGGTTGCTTCCATGTCCTGGCTATTATAAACAGTGCTGCGATGAACATTGGGGTACAATGAAGCAACAGACTTTCTTGTTTTTTAATCTTTCCCCGGCAAAGAAAATTATCACCTACCATTGCTTAGAAACTCCACTATGTATATGTTGAATACTAACAATGTATAAAGTGTATAGAGCAGAAAAAGGATCAAAAGACAGATTGTCTACCTTCAAGGACTGAGACCTGAGCCCAGCCGAAAAGCCATCAATATTGGCAAAGTAAAAAAATATGAGTTAAGAAATAAGAAAACATGTGATATGTCTCAAGACAGTTGGGAAGAATATTGCCCAATGACAGGTGCTAGCGAGCAGAGTGTGCTTTGAGGGTGCGGGACACGGAATCCACCTTAGTCTAGAGTGGCCCAGGAGGAAAGAGCAGATGTTAAAGATGGGTGGGATACAGCTTGGTGCGATAGGGATGTGGCCTTCAGGAAAGGGGGAGTGGGGACTCAAGTCAAAGCATGGAAAGCACACAACATATGTAGGGATACTCACAGGGAACAGTGAATAAGGTCCTTTGCTGCTGCTGCTAAGTCGCTTCAGTCGTGTCCGACTCTGTGCGACCCCACAGACGGCAGAAGTACATTATAGAGGGCCCTGAACAAGTGCAAAATTCTAGACTGGATAATTGAATGACTGTGAGCACTGGAAGGGCTTCCCAGGTGGCTCAGTGGTAAAGAGTTCACCTGTCAATGCAGGAAACACAGATTCAGTCTCTGGGTTGGGAAGATCCCCTGGAGGAGGAAATAGCAACCTGCCCCAGTATTTTTGCATGGGAGACCCCATGGACAGAGGAGCCTGGTGGGCTACAGTCTATGGGGTTACAAAGACCTGGACACGACAGAGCAACTGAGCACACACAGGAGCACTGGAAAGGAGAGAACAGTGCCTGGACCCTGAACAGGTCCTCTGAGGACAGTCATGCCAGGCAGCTCTGTTTCTTCTTAAAACAGGGAGACCAGCAGGGGACTGTGGGTTTTGCAAGGTCATGAGTACAAGTTCCCATAAACTTAATATAAGAAATTTCCATAAACTTGATGGCTTAAAATAATAGAAATTTATTCTCTCAGTTCCAGAGGGGAGATGTCTGAAACCAAGGTATCGGCAGGGCCACACTCCCTCCAAAGGCTTAAAGGGAGAATGCTTCCTTGTCTTTTCCTAGTTTCTGGGGGTTGCCAGCAATCCCTGGTGTTCCTTGGACTGCAGAGGCATCACTGTAAAATGCCTCAACTGTTACATGGTATTCTCCCCCTGCATGTCTCAGTCTGCATCCAAATTTCCTTCTTATAAGGACACCAGTCACTGGATTAGAGCCAACCCTAATCCAGTGTGAACTCATCCTAACTTGACTACATTTGCAAAGACTCTATTACCAAATAAAGTCACATTCTGAGGTCTCGGGTGGGTTTCCCTGGTGGCTCAGCAGTAAAGAATCTGCCTGCAATGCAGGAGATGCAGGAGACGTGGGTTCAATCCCTGAGTGGGGAAGATCCCCTGCAGAGGGAAATGGCCACCCATTCCTTGAATATTTTTGCCTGGAGAATTCCATGGACAGAGGAGCCTGATGAGCTACAATCCATAGGGTCACAGAGTCAGACATGACTGAGCATGCACGCATCTTTGTGTCTTTTGTATGTGAGGTCTCGGGTAGACACGAACTTTGGGGAGACACTATTCACATCAGCACAGACACTGAGTAACTCTCACCCTTACATGCTGGTTCAAGAAACTAACAGCCACATAAGCAACTATTCCATTATCCTGCATGAGAAGTGACTCAAAAGACTTCCCTGTTGGTTCAGCGGCTAAGACTCTGCACTGCCAATGCAGGAGCCTGGGTTCGATCCCTGGTCAGGGAGCTAGATCCCACATGCTGTAACTAAAGGGTTATTAAGAATTTACATGCTACAACTAAAAATCCTGCACACCACAAGGAAGAATGAAGATCTCACATGCTGCAACTAAGATCTGGCACAGCCAAATAAATATTAGGAAAAAAGTGACTCAATGTACTACTGTGATGGACGCCACCAAAGGGGGAGTCCCCACACCAAGACAAGTTAAAGCTCTAGATGACTTCCAAAATTCCTTCTGATTATACACATGTGGGGTTCAAGGTTCTGTCAATTATTTCTGTTATATTGACTTACCAATTCAGTCCTCTTTCTCCATTCCTACTGCCAAGACTCTGGTTCAACCCTGTTGCTTCAAACTTGACATCGATAGAATTGTTTTCACATCACTTCCACTTTCTAAAAACCTTCACTGGCTCACTCCTGTCTAAAAGCAAAGTCCAATACTTCGACCTCAAATCTACCTTCCCCACTTGAACTCCCCAGACATCCCAACATGAATTCTCAACTTGAGTCAGTCTGGTCCTTCAAACACAGCTGGCACATTTTACCCCCACACCTTAGCCTGGCACATGCCTGCCTCCAGGCAGAAAGGAATCCAAGTGCACCTGGAAGACCACTTGCTCTTCTTTCACACGACCTCTGAGGACCAACCAGCCCAGCCCACAGGGCTCTGGCATCTCCATGAGTCTGACTGCCTGCAGAAGGGCTGGATCCTTGCTCTCTCACTGCCTTCCACTATTGATGATCCTTTCTGGACAGAAAGAATGCTGCAACATCCAAACAAAGACAAATAAAGGCTGTGATCAGAGCCAATGGATAACCATTAAGAACTGGGCAAATTCCTTAACCTTTCTAAGTCTCAGATTGCTCATCTGTAAGACAGAAATAATACTATGCACCTATCCCATCGGACTACTGTCAGGATAAAGTCAGTTTCCTGTCAGGAAACAACACACACACAGCTGCCCATGCAACATCTTACTTGGAGTACAAACATGTCAATAAAAGTACTCATTTGCAGATTTCCCTGGTGGTCCAGTGGTTAAGACTCCACGCTCCCAATGCAGGGGACCTGGGTTCAATCTCTTATCAGGGAATTAGATTCCATATGCTATAACTAAGAGTGACTAAGAGTTCAAAGGCTAAAGATCCTGCATGCCACAACTAAAGATTTTACATGCTATAACTAAAAAACAACAACTAAAAGATCCTGTTTGCTGCAACAAAGATCGGAGATCCTCATGCTTCAACTAAGACCTGGTGCAGCCAAATACATAAATAAATGTAGTTTTTAAAGTACTTACTTGTATCATGGTTGTGCTGTGCTAAATCGCTTCAGTCCTGTCTGATTCTTTGCAACCCTATGGACTGTAGCCAAACAGGCTCCTCTGTTCATGGAATTCTCCAGGCAAGAATACTGGAGTGAGTTGCCATTTTCTTCTTTAGGGGAACTTCCCAACCCAGGGATCAAAACCTGCATCTCTTATGTCTCCTGCATTGGCAGACTGGTTGGATCCAAGTTTTGCCTTTAGGTCTGGGGACCAAGGCACAGATCTGTGTCCCTCCAGAACCAAGCAGCAAACAGCCAATGACTAATCAGGTGACATATGTCATAGGACCCTATAAGCATTTAGCTACCCCTCCCTTCATTTTATGAATGGGGAGACTGGGACCCAGGCAGGCAAAGTGACTCACCCAAGCTCACAGAACTGTTAAGCAGCAGAGCCACGAATGAACTGGGCCATGACTATTTTCTTACATCAAATGTTGAAATCAGTTTGGGCTTTGGTTACCTCACTGGTAAAACAGGGATACTAATGCCTATCTGCCAAGGTTGCTCTGGAAATACTGCATCAGCCTGGTGAGGGAAATGACCAGGTGTACGATGAGCAGTGGTAATCTCCAGCAGCCTTCAGTAACTGGACCAGGTGGGGCTGAGTAGACCCAGGGGCATGTGTCCCAGGGGCAGCCACTGCTCAGCTCAGCTGATGCTGCCCTGCTGAAATCACCCTGGGGCCTCAATTGTCCAAGTCTTCCAGAGAAGACAGAAATCTGGATGTGGCTGCCACAGCTCTCAATTTTAAATGTGGTGAATGACTCAAATTTCAAATACCACAAGGCAAATAAGCACAGGTGGGCTGGTCTCAGCCTGGAAGCCACCATGCTTGTGACTCTGTATCCAACAAGAAGGGCTTCCCTGGTGGCTCAGTGGTAAAGAATCCACCTGCCAATGCAGGAGAAGTGGGTTCAATCCCTGGGTCGGAAAGATTCCCTGGAGGAGGGCACAGCAACCCACTCCAGTATTCTTGCCTGGAGAATCCCATGGACAGAGTCTCATGTAGATGGGTGGGCTACAGTCTGTGGGGTCTCAAAGAGTCAGACACGACTGAGTGACTGAGCATGCATGTACATACCATGGGGTAAAGGAAGGACTGCCCCACAGTGAGTGGGATGGTCCATCTATCATCTGGAAAGCTGTCTCCAAACTGTCTTCCCAGGATCAGAGCTCCCACTCCAAGTGACTTCATCCAGCCACACAGCTCCCAGCCTGGTGAAAGGCCTGCCGCAACCACCGCTGACCTCACCTTGCCCCCAGCCAGCACCAGGTCCTACAGGGAAAGCACCTGCTTGCTCAGAGCCTCATTAAGCTCAAAGAGCTGCCCCCAGGTCAGTGCTGAGCCTCAGTTACATCCGGGAGGAAACTGCAGGGATGGGCTGACCTCAGAGTTTGGAGGCTGCCTCTCCTGAGATGAGGCAAGCGCAGGTTGGGGGAGCAAGCAGGCAGGGCTGGGCTGAGCTGGCCAGGCCAGGAAAGACAGCACCTGGGCTTGTTCAGTTGCTCAGTGGAGTCCAACTCTTTGCGATCCCATGGACTGCAGCATGACAGTCTTTCCTGTCCTCCACTATCTCCCAAACTCCTGGAGTTTGCTCAAACTCATGACCATTGAGACAGTGATGCTATCTAACCAGACAGGTGTGTGACCAAAATCAGGAGAGCAAGATGCTCGCTAGGAGCTTCTGAGGAAGAAGCTTCCTTGTGTCCCACGAAGATACTCAGAGATGCCCTCTTCCTCCTGGACCCGAAAACCCCTAGAAGCTGCTAGAAATCACCATGTGTCCACAAGGGGAACACATTGTTAACACTGGTGTAGGGGAGAGACCAAGAGAATCTGGTGCTGACCCTGGGCTGCTGGATCAAGCCTCATCTGAAGTCAGCCCCACCCTAGACTTTTAAGTTATATGAGCCAGCATGAGTTTTTTTGTGTTTTGTTTTTTTTTTTCTTGGAACCAAAAGAATTCTAACTGCTACACCTCTGAACCTCAAAAATGAGCACCCAAAAGGATATTATTATTTCCAATAGTATCAGACAAGATATTTGGATATTACCCTCCCATTGAAAATAACTAAAAATTCTGGATTTAAAGAAACCGTAAATTTTTTCTTTTTTACCAAGTGATCAAGTTTGGTGGGCTTCCTCAGTGGCTCAGTGGTAAAGAAGCCACATGCCAATGCAGGAGATGTGGGTTCAATTCTTGGATTGTGAAGATCCCCTGGAGAAGGAAATGGCAAACCCACTCCAGTGTTCTGGCCTGAGAAATTCTACGGACAGAGCCTGGTGGGCTACAGTCTTTGGGGTTACAAAGAGTTGGACATGACTTTGCGACTAAACGACAACGACGACAAGTTTGGTATAATCAATCACAGGACAGCCTGACATTCTGTCCGCTTGACAGAAGGTAGTGGGAAGTGCATCTCACCATCTATACAATGTCTGACTTAAGTCTAACCATGAGGACAAGTCTGACAAGTCCAGAACATCTATATCACAGTCAAGAGTTTCCATAAAGTTGATGGGATTTCCAGGTGGCGCTAGTGGTAAAGAACCCACCTGCCAATGAAGGAAGTATAAGAGATGCGAGTTCAATCCCTGGGTCAGGAAAACCCCTGGAGAAGGGCATGGCAACCCAGTCCAATATTCTTGCCTGGAGAATCCCATGGACAGAGGAGCCTGGCAGGCTATAGTCCACAGTGTCTCAAAGAGTTGGACACGACTGAAGTGACTTAACACGCACACATGGGGGGACTGTTCTAGGTTAGTCAAAGATGCAATAGCCAGATAACATGTGTGAGCTTTAACTGGATCCAAATAGAAACAAGAAAAAAATAAAGAGTTTCTTAAAAACTGGGGTTAATTTGAGTATGGACCACATGTTGGGTGAAACCGTGGAGAGACAGTTGATTTTCTTAAGTATGGAAAAGATTGTTGATTGTATAGAACAGTGAATGGTTCTCAAGCAGGCTCCACAGACTTCTGGGAGACCCCCAAACCCTTTCCAGGGGTTTCTGGGACCCTGTCAGAGGGTTCATGAGGTCAAAACAATTTTAATGACAATACGAAGACATCTGCCTTTTTCACTGTGTTGAATTTGCACTGATGGTGCAAAAACAATAGAGGGTAAAACCACAGCCTTTGCATGAATCAAGGCAATGGCACTAAACCTTGGCAGTAGTGATTGTATTCCTCACCACGACCCAGTAGGGAAAAAAAAAAAAAAAAGCCTGTTTCATTTAAGAATGTCATTATGATGAAGCAGAAATCATCAATTTTATTAAATCTTGACCTTGGAGTAGAGTTGTTTTTTATATTTTGTGATGAAATGGGAAGTAAGCATTAAGCACTGTTGCATACCAATGTATGATCCCTGTCATGAGGAAAAGCCCTTGGGTCATTGAGTTATGTGCTGATTATCCACTATTTTTCAGGGAACACTATCGCTACTTGATTGACTAACAAACCATGGCTATTCATCTGGCAAGAATGTTTTAGGAAATGAGCCCATTTCTTCAAGAAAAACAAATAAGGTTTGTTGTCAATGGTAAAATTTGATATTTCAAGCAAAGACTAGAATTTTTGAAAATTTTCCTCTCCTACCATGAACTTGACAGTGTCCCAACACTTAAAACACTTTTCTGATGAGATTGATGATGAAATTAATGAAAGTGCTTTTTGACACTGTGTATTTGTCAACATTTAGAAGATCTGCATTTAACTTGGTGAGTCAATAGTTTCTAAATGATTCATGTGTGACATTACAAATAATGCATGGATAAAAGATCCATGAATTTAAAATATGTGGAAGGGGGCTTCCTTGGTGGCTCAGTGGCAAAGAATCTGCCTGCCAAAGCAGGAGACATGGGTGTGATCCCACATGCAGCAGAGCAACTAAGCCCATGCACCACAACTATCGAGCCTGTGCTCTAGAGCTTGGAAGCCACAAACACTGGGCCCATGCGCTGCCACTACTGAAGACTGTGCACTCTAGAGCCTGTGCTCCACAACAAGAGAAGCCATGACGCTGGGAAGTCCACACACCGAAACTAGAAACAGCTCCCACTCAACCCAACTAGAAAAAAGCCCGCATAGCAACCAAGACTCAGCACAGCCAAAACTAAACAAATAATTAAATAAATTTTTTAAAAAATCTTAAAATATGTGTTGGGAACAGAGGCCATAAAGTATGACCAAATAGAAATAAGCAGCTAATTAGAGACAGATGTGGAGAAAATTATTCATAAGCAGAGGAGGGACTTCCCTGGTGGTCCAGTAGTTAAGAATCCACCTTGCAATGCAGGGGACATAGGATTCGATCCCTGGTAGGGGAACTAAGATCCTACCTGCTGTAGAGCAACTAAGCCCATGTCCCACATCTATTGAAGCCCATGTGCCCCAAGAAAAGATTTCTCATGACACAAGGAAGATCAGCAACTAAGACCCGATGCAGCCAAATAAATAAAATAAATAATTTTTTTTGAAGTAGTAAAGACAAAACAGGAATCAGAAATAAGAAATGAAGAGATATGGAAGACAGAGTAAGAACACCTCACCATATATCTAATGAGAGCTAGATTAAAAAAATTTTTTTTTAATTCCCTTTTTTCCCCTAATGGGATGATTTGCTTATTGAAGTAGTGATATTAATCTCAATCATAAATATTGCTTTAAAAAAAAAAGGAAAAAAGGAGTGGGGGACAGAAGCAATGTTAACTATCAATAAATTTCAAAAATTAGTAAAATGAATGAACTCTAAACTGACATTGACTCAAGAAAATAGAGAAACTCTAAAATCATCAAAGAAATCAAACAGATATGTTAAGTTTTTCCCACAGAATAATACACCTGGCCCTGATAATTTTACTGGTAAGGTCACTTATTTTACACACAAGAAAGAAATCTAATCTTACACAAATTATTCCAGAGTACAAAAAGGAGGATATATCCGCCCTCCACTTGGTTTATAAGGCTAACATAATCTTTTTAACCAAACCAGACAAGACAGCACAGCTAATATCACTCACAAATATAATTTTAAAAAGAAAAACTAAACATGAATAAATTGAATCTCGGGTTGTTCTGACAACAAAAAAGAAAAATAACTTTATAATCAAATTGCCTTTATCCAAGAAGGCAAAATTGATTAAAGGTAAAACTAATTAATACAATTTGCCACTTAACAAATTAAAGGCCAAAAAAATCATTATCATCTCCAAGGGAGGATCAGATAAAATACCATATCATTCAATAAAAAAACTGTCAGCAAACTAGGATGAAAACAAAACTTACAACAATAAAGTTTTCTTTACCGTTTAAAGCTTCTTTAAAGTTTTCTTTAAAAGTTTCTGTAAAGTTTTCTTTTTAAAGTTTTCTGAAAACCCTACGGCTAGCACAATACTTTATGGGAAAATGCTGAAGCATTCCTTTTTAAATCAGGAACAAGACAAGAAGGCTTGCTTTCATCACTGTTTTTCATCTTGCACTAGAGATCTTAACCAGGATAGTGAGGGGCAGGGAAAAAGGGGGATAATTACTGGAAAGACACGACACTGCTCTTCTCAGATGGCATGACTCTATCTGGAAAGCCCAAAAGAATCTACAGTTTGACAAGGATGCAGTCTAACAAACAACTGGAAGATGAAAATTTTAATAAGATACCAAATACACAGGCATCAACAAACATCAAGTAACTGAGAATAAATCTAAAAAATGATACATAAGATATTTACATTAAAAATTATAAAATTATATTGAAAATCTTTAAAGACCATAAACACAGATAGAGACCATGTTTATGGATTGGAACACTCAATACCTCAAGAATATCAATGTTACTACAATCAAACCCCCAAAAGATTTTTGAGTGAGCATGTGTATGTCTCCGTGTCTATGCATCTGTGTTATAATTTTAAGATAATTCAAAACATGTATATGGAAGAGAAAGGGCTAAGGTACTTTTGAAGGTAGGGGGGACTTGCCAGGACAGATCCCAAGAATTTTCATAAAATTATGGTAATGAAAACAGTGGTATTGGTACAGGGCCAGACAAACTGTTCAAAGGAACAGAATAAAGAGCCCAGAATAGACTTACACATCATGGAAACTTACTTTATGACAGGCTGGAAATCACAGATGTAAAGAGACAGGACACACTTTATAATAAACGGTGCTATGACAATTGGTTTTCTTTATAGAAAAAAACCTCTCTCATCCTATTCCACATCATACACCAAAATCATCTCAAAATGGGTTAAGAAATTAATGTGAATGAGAGAACTATTAAACTGATCGCTAGGAACAATAAAGGAGAATAGCATCATGATTTCAGGTAAGTAAGGTTTTCCTAGGACACAAAAAGTATAAATTGTAAATGAAAAAATTGCTAAATCCATTGCAATCACATTAAGAACTTCTGCTTATTAAAACACACCACGAAGAAAATGAAACAATAAACCAGAAACTGGGAGAAAACATGTGTAATGCATAGTGACAGAGGATTAGCATCTAAAATATTTAAAGAACTCCTACAAATCAGTTGGATAAGGATAAGAGAAAAATTGGCAAGACTTAAACAGGCTCTTCACAGAAAAGAGAACATGAATGGGCAATAAACATATGAAAAGATGTTCAACCTCATTAGTATTCAGGGAAATGCAAATTAAAACCTATAATGAGATTCCATTCTGTACCCACCAGACTGGCAAAAATTCCCAAGTGTGACAATAGCAAGAGATGGTAAAGACATGGCACAACTGAAGTAATATATTTCTCTGGAGAAAAACCATTTCAGAAGGCAAATTATAATGAAAAAATGTGGAGACTTGCCAGGCCAGATACCAAGAATTTTCGTAAAAGTTACGGTATTGAAGACAGTGTGATCCTGGTGCAGGGTCAGACAAGTTGATTAATGAAATAGGATAAAAAGCCCAGAAAGAGACCCATACATCTAGGAAACTTAATTTATGTTATCTGGCCTAGTGAAAGATACATATACCCTATGTGTCAGCCTTTCCATTCTTAAAGAAATCTGTGCACCAGTGTACCAGGAAACACACACAAGAATGTTCACTGCAGAAATCCTTTCCTTTCACAAGCAAAAGAGAAAAACAAAAATCTAGGAAGACCCCAGATGTCTGTAAACAGTGATATATTGATACAATGAAGGTAATTTTCTATGTCTTAAACTGGTTGGCGAGTAAAGGAGCATTCATTTATTATCCATTACTGTGTATCGTAACCACTTCTTTGTAATCTTTTCTACTGACTCAATAATTACTTTTTACAAATCAAGGAGAATCTGGAAATAGACACAAAGTAAGAACATCAGAGTGTTCTTTCTTTAGGCTATTCTTTTTTTAGATTCTTTTTTTTATGTAGACCATTTTAAAAGTCTTTATTGAATGTTACAATACTGCTTCTGTTTTATGTTTTCTTTCTTTTTTTTTTTTTGGCCCTGAGACATGTGGGATCTTAGTTCCCCAAACAGGTATGGAATCCACACCCCCTGCATTGGAAGGTGAAGTCTTAACCACTGGACTGACAGGGAAGTCCCTTTTTAGGCTATTCTTAACTCCCCTCAGCTTAGCGGCAGCAGAACCAGCAGTTTGGTGGGCTGAATTTTTTTTCCATTGTCCTTATGCTCCGTTGTGTCCAAGTCTTTGCGACCCAGTGGACTGTAGCATGCCAGACTCCCCTGTCCATGGAATTCTCCAGGCAAGAATATGTGGATTGCCATTTCCTTCTCCAGGGGATCTTCCCAACCCAGGGATCGAACTCCATTCTCCCACATTGCAGACAGATTCTTTACCATCTGAGCCACCAGGGAAGAGGCTGGATTAACTTCTATCAGATGCTGCAGGAGTAATGCTGTTCTAGGAACAATGTTTATGTTAATCTCTCAGCTAAGGGTACAGAGACCATGCAGAATGTGTTTATTTAAACCCTAAATCCATATAAGGACAGGGCCATAGAAGGTTTCAAATTCCCAAGGGAGAGTTTCCCCCTACCAAGAACCCTGGGCAAGACAGACAAACTTCACTGCCATCTTCCTGTGCCAGTGGGTCTATGCTTTTACTGAGGACCCACTCCAGTACTTTTGCCTAGAAAATCCCATGGATGGAGGAGCCTGGTAGGCTGCAGTCCATGGGGTCGCTAAGAGTCAGACATGACTGAGCAACTTCACTTTCACTTTTCACTTTCATGCATTGGAGAAGGAAATGGCAACCCACTCCAGTGTGCTTGCCTGGAGAATCCCAGGGATTGGGGAGCCTGGTGGGCTGCCGTCTATGGGGTCGCACAGAGTCGGACACGACTGAAGCGACTTAGCAGCAGCAGGCTGCAAAATGCCCTTCAAATCTGAACTATATGCAATGTTCAGCTCTGACTTATTACCCCCACAGACTCAAGGCCCCTCTTTCTCTACTGAGATACTAAAATCAAGTTAGGCCAGTCCCCCAGGATGGTATATTAAAGATGGCTGCAAATTACTTCTCCCCATCCTATGGAGAGGGAGAGTCTAAACTCTCTCTCTTCAAATCTAGGATGGCCTTAGCAACTTGTTTGGCCAATAGAATGCAGCTGAAATATTGTCCTGGGACTTCTGAGACCAGCTGATGGAAAGTTTTGCAGGGGGCTTCCTTGATGGTCCAGTGGTTAAGAATTCACCTTGCAAGGCAGGGGACACAGGTTTGATCCATGGTGGGGGAATTAAGACCCCAATGAGGTGGAGCAGTTAAGCCCGGGTGGCACAACTAGAAAGTCTGCAAGCCACAAGGAAAGACCCGTATGACAGTATCATGTGGGATCATGCAGGATCTTTCATTGTGGTGCAGGGACTCTCTAGTTGTGAAACACGAGCTTCACAGTGTGCACGCTTAGTTGCTGTGGGCTCAGTAGTTGCAATATGCAGGCTTAGTTGCTCCATGAAAAGTGGGATCTTAATTCCCCAACCAGGGATCGAACCCACATTGTACTGCACCAAGACCAGCCAAACTCTTAACAACTGAACTACTAGGGAACTCCCTCTTGGACACTCACTTTTGCAGCTCTGAGCTACCATGTAAGAAACTTGACTATTCCAAGGCCTCCATGCTGGAGAAATCACATAAAAAGACCAAGTGGAGAGGTCTTGGAACACATGAAAAGTGAGAGATGGCTAGTCTGCCACTTGTTGCCATTTGCATCATCCCGTTTGAGACCCAGATACCACGGGGCAGAAATGAGTTTTGTGGTTCGTGTCCTGCCCAAATTCCTGAACACAGAGCCAGAGGAGATGATAACAAAACGGCTGCTGTGTGAAACTAAATCTCAGGGTAGTCTGTTGTGCGGCTGCTGCAGGACTAGTTTACAGCCCAGCAAAACAGATCTCTCTCTGTCCTGTCTCTTGGCAAATTTCTTACTTAAAAGTCTGGCTATGTTTTTAGGGGATCACTTAGATTTCATCCACAAGTTTTAGAAAAATGTTTCATTCAGTTTTCTTATAGGAGGAGTTTCAGGCTATATAGTTTTCTACACTGCCAGAGGCAGAAGCCAAATCTTTCATTTAACAGATGAGAAAATTGAGGCTTATAGAGGTTAAGCTATGTGTCACAGTCATGAATCAGGGTTCTACAAACCTAGGTTTAAAAAAGGATCTTCTAGCTGTTCTTACCTCCTGGGATGGCCCACACTGAGTCTGTGGAGTGTTTCTCTCTAAATAAATCCACTTCTTACCGATCACTTTGTCTCTCACTGAGTTCTTTCCATGGTAAAATATCAAGAACCCGAGTTTCATTAATTCCTGAGACGAGATGTAGTCTCAATTAAAAGACTGTGGGTTCAAGTCCCAATCTGAGTTATACAGTTTCACTTTGACATCACTTATTCTGATCACAAATCTCAGGGACAGGAGCTCCTCTGTGGGGCATGCAGATGGTGGACAGGGCATGACAACACACCAAGAGGACCTAGTCATCATAAAGAATTTAAAAAAAGATCTTCTAACCCCAGAGGGAATACAAAGTCATCATTCATATTTTTATCTATTTATTTATTTATAAATAGAGGCATACGGGATCTTAGTTCCCCTCCTAGGGATCCAACACATGCCCCCCTCACCCCACCCTGCAGTGGAAGCAAGGAGTCTTAACCAGTGGACCACCACGAAAGTCCCTGGATATTTTTTAAACACCAACTATGAGCTTAGAACCACTCTAGACACTAAAAAAACAGCTACAAGATGAAACAGGAAAAAAGTCTCAAAACAAACCATGGAGATCATATCCTAGTAGAGAGATTGGCCAGAAACAAGAAAAGAATTAAAAGCTAGTTTCCAGTAGGGATGAGAGCACAGAGGTGTGGGTGGGGGATATCTTGGAGAAGGTGATCAAAAGAGGCCTCTTCTAAATACATGACATGTAAGCAGAGACGTAACAGAAAGAGGGAAAGGGCCATGCGTGATCCAGGACAGTGTGTTCAGGGCCATGGCCCATCCACTCCAGGGTGTTCTGGGCAGAGGGCACAGCAAGTGCAAAGGCCTCTGGCTGGGACAAGCTTGTCACCCTCCAGGAACAACGAAGATGATGGAACTGAGTGAGCGATGGGGGAGCAGTACCAGGTGAGGTCAGTGCAGTGGGCAAGGGCTGGGCCTTGCTGAGTCTTGTTGAGAATGGGGAGGAATCTGAATTTTATTCTCTGTGTGACGGGAGATCTTTAGACAGTTTTTAAACAATAGGGGAAAGCTATGATCTATTTTATTTTATTTTTTGAAATCTTTTCCCTGAATAAATTATACTCCAATAAAAATTACTTTTAAAAAGGAATATACAATTTTTAAAAAAGGAAAAAATATTTTCCTTTATAATATTTATTTATTGAAGTATAGTTTTTTTTTTTAATTTATTTGGCTGCACAGGGTCTTAGTTGTGGCACACAGAATCTTTTAATTATAGTGGGACCTCTTTAGTTGCGGCATGCAAACTCTCAGTTGCGGCATGTGGGATCTAGTTCCTTGACCAGGAATCAAACCCAGGCCCCTGCTTTAGGAGCATGGAGTCTTAGCCACTGGACCACCAAGGAAGTTTCTATTGAAATATAGTTGATTTACAATAATGTGTTAGTTTCTGGTCTATGGCAAAGTGATTCAGTTATATAAATATATGTGTGTGTGTATGTTATATGTATGTGTGTGTATTCTTTTTCATATTATTTTCCATTATGGTTTATTACTGGATACTGAATATAGTTCCTGTGCTATATGGTAGGTTCTTGTTTATATATATATATAAGTTTTATTTTTTGGCCACATTGTGCCATACATGGGATCTTAGTTCCAAAACCAGGGAACAAACCCATGCCCTCCGCAGTGGAAGCATGGAGTCTTAACTGCTGGACTGCTAGGGAAGTCCCAACTATCCAACAGGATAAAGAAAACAGGTCAGAAGGAGAGAGAAAGATTTTTCTACTGTGAAGAGGTAAAGGAGTATGTTAGCACTGTCCTGATAGCAATAGGAAAAAAAATCCCATCTCACCCCAACTTTAACAAAAAAAGGCCATGTAGAGGTTTGCAAAGCTGGTAAGGATTCATTCATTCAACATATATGGTGGTCACTGGGGCTGACTACAGATATTTCGTGAGATTGAAAATCTCCACCCAGTTGAATTCAGGCTTGGTCATATGATCTTCTTTGGCCAATGAAATGTGAGCAGAAATGACACGTGTTACTTCTAGTTAGAGGTACTTAAGAGCTGGTACGTGACTCTCCATTTTCTTTCCATACTCCAGCGAATCCTGGTGCCTTATGTTGTAATAATAGCACCTGGAGACAAAAAATACTCAGTCAGCCTGAGCCTCTGGTGATGACCATGAGCAGAGTGCCTCTGCCAACCCACAGCGAACAGGCAGCATAAAACAAGAAATAAATCTTTGCTGTCTCTAGCCACTAGTATTTAAGGGTTATTGCTGCAGCATAACCCGGTCCATCCTTACCACTACAATAAACGTTTAATTCACATAAGCACTACTTGGGACTGCCCTGGTGGTCCAGTGGTTAACGCTCTGAGTTCCCAATGCAGGGAATGCAGGTTCGATTCCTGGTCAAGGAACTAAGATGTCACATGCTGCAAGGCACAGCCAAAAAAAACTACAAGCACTATCCAAGGCCTTCATTGTAGGATGTGGGACAGATCAAGGAATCAAAGGAGGAGCTGCAGGAACCAGAGCCTGAGAAACCAGAATCAAGACTCTGGTGCCAGCTTCCTGCTTTCTATTCCTGCATCTCATCCCTATTTACCTCTGCTTTGCCATAATTACCTTCTTCGGTCTCTACGCATTCTTCTCATGCCGGCTAGCCACCAGCAGTCCCACCTTCATATCTTTCCAGTTCTGGGTCCTCCAGGCAAGTCTATTCTCTCTCAGCTTCAAATCAAGAAACCCTGGGGAAGGGTCTACGGGTTCCATTTGGGTTACATACCCACCCCTGAACCAATCTCTGTGTCCATGAAAATGTGCAGCTCGGCCTGAGTCCCTGCCCACGTCCACAGTGGAGTGGAGTAGAGGGAGGTAGGATGGGGTATGTTACCAAGTGGGAATGGGAAACGTGTTTTGAAGCCCAAAGTGCCATCCATATCCCTAAAGGAAGTGGAAAGGATATGAGTGTACAAGTACATGAGAGAAGCCAAGGGAGAATGTAACTGAGCTGAGACTGTGAGAGGCAAAGGAAAACATGGCATACGTGTGATCACCCGAAGAGGACAGAGGCAGACTACAGAGCCGCGGGCTGGACAGCTCCCTATGCTGGTATCAAGGAGGCATCTGTGGTGTAGTGCTGCCACGTAACTGACAAAGCCTGGTGGAGACAGGACATGAGGAGGGGATGTTAAGTCAGATAAAGGATGTTGCTCTCTGTTTACTAATTTAGGGAACAGTGGGATGGATCTTCCATGATGGGGAACAGGCTAAGTTTGGAAGAGCAAATACTGAACTAATCTGTATGCTCCATTACCATCTTCCCTATATGAATCCTTATTGGTCTCCTTCACCAGTGAGCCCAACTCAGGTTTATACCCCATCTCAAGACTGGTCCCAGGCAACCTCCTGTCAATTATAAGAGATGAAACCCACCGGCCATCCTGGTTGAGGTATGCATACCAGGCTTGGGAGCTATAATATCAGGTTACCTGTCCAGATTCTTTCAGACACCCCTCCTGTGTACCAGATACTTGGTTCTTTATATTTACTTTTTCTCTATAAATCAAAGGAAAGGCCCCCAGGGCAACTGAAATGAACCAAAGGGAAAACAATGTACTTCTGTGTGAAGATGGGTGAGATCTGAAAGTTCAAAACAAACCATATGTATGTAACTATCCAACTTCCAATCCATCAGGGCCTTCCCAAGGCCCAGAAGTGAGAGGAAAATATTCTCTTGGCCCAAATGCAAACTCTCTTAACACTTGTTGGTTCTTGGAAAAATTTCCACAGACACCAAGAATCCTGGTCACCAGTTGGGCATGTGCATGGCTCTTTGTTGGCAATAAAATTCCAAAGATGCCAGGGACTTCCCTGGTGGTCCACAGGCTAAAACTCTGTGCTCCCAACGTAGGGGACCCAGGATCAATCCCTGGTTGGGGAACTAGATCCCACTAGGCTGAAGCTAAGACCTGGCACTGCCAAATAAATAAACAAAAATAAATATTTTTTAAAACTTCCAAAGGCTATTGCACAGTCAAGTCTACCCCACCTCCCACCCTCTTGAAATCCCTTGGACAACACACTCACATACACACACACACACAATACAGAATAACAACCTTTCCAGGTGGCTACTTGAGGGCCTGATCCTCCCTTCTCTCATTCTACGCAGGGCTCATTTTCCGTGCAGATAATATATACCCCAAGAAGGACAGCTCGCTTTAAGAGGAAGGGGAGGACTAAGCCATTACTAGCTCGGTGAGACTGTCACTTGTCAGCTACCCTTCAAATTAAGACCCAGCAGGAAGAAGGGCACAAAAGCTACTTCCCAGCAGGCAGGCAGGATTAATAAACAAAAATCAGGGCAACAGAATCTAAGCTGATATTTTTCACTTCCTTGCGGATACTTGCCCCTGTTTATAAACAAACATGGTGCATATGGGCCAGCTGGGGGATCTGGGGAAAAGGAAGGGGCCCAGAGGAGCAATGGCTCTTGGAATGTCACCAAGAATGATGCTGGTCAAAAATCTTGTCTCATAGACCGGGAGCTGGAGAAGGGCATGGCAACCCACCCCTGTAGTTTTGCCTGGAGAATCCCATGGACAGAGGAGTCTGGTGGACGACAGTCCATGGGGTCGCACAGAGTCAGACACGATTTGGCTACTAAACAACAACAGGCCGGAAGCAGGGCCCTAGCGTGGGTATGAGTTGCCCTCAGGACCCTGCCGGCAGGTCAGATCAGCACTTGGACTAGAACCTGGCATCCTTCCTCTCAACAGTCCAGCTGAAACGTTCACCAGGCTGCTACCCTGTGCCACACCCAGTGCCAGGAGCGAAATCATTAACCCACCTGAACCCTCCATTAACAGGATCACATTTCTGCATTCTACTTTTCAGAGCAGGCCCCAAAGAAAAAAGCTTATATTTAAGAGTGTATGGTTTTTTCTTTTTTCCATTTGTGTTGCAATAGTTGGGGAATATCTCGAGGACAACCCACATTCCTTCCAGACTCCTCTACGTGTCTATTCCCGACCCAGAGCATACAGAGCACACTCCAAATCCCAACCCTAGGACTCAGCTAGATCTTCAGCTATCAATCCAAGACTCTGTTTTAAACATCAGACTTTCACTTTCTAAAAACTAACATTTTTTTAAAGATGTGCAACGTGGAAAAGTGGCATTTTTCAGCATGTGTGTGTGTGCTTGGTCGCTTAGTCATGTCCAACTCTTTGTGACCCCATGGACTGTAGCCCACCAGGCTCCTCTGTCCATGGGGTTTCTCCAGGCAAGAATACTGGAGTGGATTGCCACGCCTTTCTCCAGGGGATCTTCCTAACCCAGGGATCAAACCCAGGTCTCCCGCATTACAGGCGGATTCTTTACCATCTGAGCCAATAGGGAAGCCAAAGAATATTGGAGTGGGTAGCCTAACCCTTCTCCGGGGGATCTTCCTGACCCAGGAATTGAACCAGGGTCTTCTGCATTGCAGGTGGATTCTTTATCAGCTGAGCTACCAGCGAAGTCCATTTTTTGGCATAACTATTGGTTATTTAAAATTATTGGTGAATTAGGACTCTCTTTTTCCCCATGCAATGAGTTGGAGTTTTGGTCTACTAACCCAGTAAATGGCTTCCTTGGTGGCTCAGTGGTAAAGAATCCGTCTGCCAATGCAGGAGACTAGGGTTCAATCCCTGGGTCAGAAAGATCCCCTAGAGTAGAAAATGGCAACCCACTCCACTATTCCTGCCTAGAAAATCCCACGGACAGAGGAGCCTGGCAGGCTCCAGTCCATGGAGTCACAAGAGTCAGACACAATTTAGTGACTAAACCCCAACAACCCAGTTAAGTGGTAGGAAGCTCTGCATCCATTTAGCCAACAGCCTGGGTCTCAGACAAAATTCTGTCCAAGGACTTTCTTAGTGGTCCAGTGGCTAAGACTCTGAGCTCCCAATGCAGGGGGCCCAGGTTCAATCCCTAGTCAGAGAACTAGATCCCACATGCTGAACTAAAGATTCCATGTGCCACAACTGAGACCAGGTAATCAAATATATAAATATTTGATATTTATCAAATCAAATATATATCAAATATAAATATTTATATTTAATATTTTATTAATATTTTTATTTTATTTTTATTAATTTATTAATTTTTATTTTATTTTAATTAATTTATTAATATTTTATTAATATATTATTAATATTATATATTAATATATAAATATAAATATTTATATATAAATATAAATCAAATATATAAATATAAATATATCAAAAAAATTCTGTCCAGAGACAAGGAGGCAATACCTGCTCCTTGGAATAAAAGCTTCAAGACAATGCATTCCCCCAAGAAGGTACAGAGGACGCTCTTTGTGGCCCCAACTCCCCCCAGTGCACACGAACTTACCCTCCACAGTTTGAAATTCGTTCACACCTAGGCCTTGAGTGGTTTGGAAAGAAAACAAAGTATTTTAAAGAAGGCAAGCAGCCCAGGACTAAATGAGCTTCCGTGTTCCACGCAGTTATCAACCAGGTTTTAACAAAGCCAACTTTGTTGTTGTTGCTGTTTAGTTGCTAAGTCATGTCTGGCTCTTTGAGACCCCACAGACTATAGCCCACCAGGCTCCTCTGTGGGATTTTCCAGGCAAGAATACTGGAGTGGGTTGCCATTTTCTCCTCAGGGGATCTTCCCGACCCAGGAGTGGAACATGCATCTCCTGTACTGCAAGAGGATTCTTTACCACTGAGCCATCAAGGAAGCCCTAAGGGCTACCTTGCTACTGCACTAATATTTCTTCCTTAATTCTTCCTAGCTAAGTGAAGGGACTTAAAAGGAAGACAGCTGGCAAGAGAGAAGGATCTCAAATCGGTTCCTGTTTCAAGAGCTTTGCCCATTGGACACAAGCCTGTGCCAATGCCCACTAACCTCCGTCCCCAGAGAATAACCCTGACCAGCTCCCTGGCTTATCCCAGGGCCTCTGACCTCATTCAACACAACCAACATTTACTGAGGGCACTGTGGTGCCAGGGACTTCACAAAAGAGCCTTGGGAGGGGGCAAGAGGTGGGAGAGGAAGAAAAGCCACCACCACTGCCCTCAAAATGCTCACAGTCCATGGCAACACAGACAGCCACAAACACAGCTGGCTGTCCCCAGACACCATCAGCTTGTCTTGACGCCTCTGGTTGGAAGGAAGATACTCCCTCCCCATTTTCAGAACACAGTGATAGGTCTTCCTTACACATTCTTTGATGTGACAGAGGCTTACCAAATCATGAAAAGATTGCTTACAGGAAAAGGGACTTGTGGACAAAATCATAGGACTTCATACTAGAAGTCTTGAAAGCTTGAATGACATCATTTTAGGTCAAGGGCTGGCAGAGGTGGAAAAAGCACTGACCCCAAAATCCAGTACCTGTGTTTTTCTCCAGCTCACCTCCTGCCCTGAGGCAAAGCACACTTCACTAAGAGTTTTACAGATGAGGGAAGGACTGGTTCAGCAGTTTTTATCAGCAGTAAAACCCACATAGTTTCCAAATTACATTTGATCCAGAACCCCAATATATAAAACAAAGAAAAGGGATCAGGGCTGCAAGCCCAGAGCCAACCCACTAATGCTAGGTGGCCACCAGGGCAGCCAGTTTGAAATCTGTAGGAATAACATCTGAAAGCTCCTTCCAGAATTTGTACACCCTCGCTTGGAGGACAGAAGGAGGGGATTCTCGTTGACTGAATGCTTTCAGTGGTCCCTGACAATTTATCAGTCAAGGATCATTGAAATCTCTGCAACAGTAACATGAGTTCAACTAGTGTTTGTGAACTAGTATCTCCTTGGATCTGAGCTGTGAACTGGGATGTTGGCAAGAGGCAGAATTGGGTTTTGAACCAAGGGTTTTCTGGCTCCAAACATGGGATTTCTACTCTTTGCTAAGGGGTGTGTGAAATGTGGGCTGAATCAATAATCTCCTTGAATGGTAAATACAAGCATACGTGCATATGTATATTTGTACATACCTAGGAAAACACATCTTGACAAATATACCTCTTAAAATTATCATTAGCTGGGCTTCCCAGGTGGCGCTAGCGGTAAAGAACCTGCCTGCCAATTCAGAAGACAAGAGAGGCGGGCGGATTTAATGGGTGGGTAGGGAAGATCTCCTGGAGGAGGGCAAGGGAACCCACTCCAGTATTCTTGCTTGGAGAATCCCATGGACAGAGGAGCCTGGTGGGCTACAGTCCTTGGGGCAGAAAAGAGTCAGACACAATTGAAGTGACTTAGCACACACGCACATATGGTAGCCATGTAGATGATTTATAGTCTATATGGTCTATATTTTCTAATTTTCCTATAATGAATAGGTATTTTTATACAAAACAGGTACTGCTTATTAAAATGGTTTTAACAATTCACAAATGACACATGTTGGATTTCTGCAGAATTGGGGGCTGGAGGGATAGGTGGTATCTCTGAACTTTTGGAGTTGACAGTGGGAATAACAACCCCACATTCCAAAAACTCCCCCTTGGAGTAGAGGGCCCTGGGCTAAGGAGCACTTCTCATGGTCATTTAACAGCTGGGGAAGGAGAGGGTGGGATGAATTGAGAGAGCAGAATGGACATATATACATTACTATGGCTCAGACGGTAAAGAATCTGCAATGCAGGAGACCTGGGTTCCATCCCTGGGTTGAGAAGATACCCTGGAGGAGGGCACGACAACCCACTCCAGCATTCTTGCCTGGAGAATCTGTACGGACTGAGAAGCCTGGCGGGCTACAGTGCATAGGGTTGCAAAGAGTTGGACATGACTAAGCGATTAAGCACACATATGTAAAACAGCTAGTGGGAAGCTGCCGTATTACACAGGGAGCTCAGGCCAGTACTCTGTGATGACCTAGAGGTGTGGAAGGGAGGGGGCAGGGAGGCTCCAGAGGGAGAGGATATTTGTGCACTTATGGCTGATTCATCTTGTTGTACAGCAGAAACCAACGTAACACTGCAAAGTAATTATCCTTCAATTAAAAATAAATAAACAAACAAAACATTCTCTGAAATGAAACTGTTCACTTCTGGGAAGTGTGGTTATTTTTGAAAATAACAAGTCCCTAAGACCCCACCCAAACCTATGCCTCTCTTCTCCACTCCTCTCAGGGGCCTCATATATAAGCTGAGGGTGCTAATAAAATTAAAGATGGTCACACGGACCCCTTATGACACATGGACCTCAGAAAGCCTGGCTCCTCAGTGTTCCAGCCCCAGCCCAGCAGGACCTATGGAGAGTGAGCCCTCCAGCCTGGCCAGCTCAACTCTCTGGCCCCACCCTGAAGTCCCCCCAGAAGCCACTTGAAAATATGACAATCACAGCACTACTTCAGAAAAAAACAAACAAACAAAAAACCACCCAGAAGGCAAGACAGGCCTTGATCGGGCACAAGGTGGGGCCAGCCACCGTGCCAGCCACTTCCCTGGGTTATTCATGCCAGCCCTGCCCGCAGAAATCTTCTAAATATTTAACATGCCACCTCTAGGTACAGCACAAACCCCCAGCAGGCGGCAACAGCTGCAAGGACAGGCCCGCAAGGAATGAACAACTCGGGGGGCTGAAAGGCACATGCACTGGCTTTGGGAGGAAAGCCCAGAATGGTGGCCGGGAGACAATGCTGAGTACTGCTTCCCAAAGCGGCCCCTGACCGGCTTCTTTGAAAATCAGGAAAGAAGGGTAGGAGATGGGAGGTGTTCCTAAACGTGGAGGGTGATGGTGCAGAATCAACCGGAGTCGGGAGCCCCTCTTTCTCAGACAAAGAAAAAAACAGAATCGCACCACCTGGCCCCCCTTCCCAGACCAATTTCACCCCGGTTCCCTGAGCAGGTGGCAAATCTGACTCAGGAGAGGCTGGTCAATGAAGGGGAGGAACTCGAATAGATGGCTCTGTCTACCTCCAAAGGAGGGCAAATCCACGAGAGAAGGAAATCTTCAAAGGTCTAGTCAGCTCTGGGGCTTGTCAGAACAGAAAACGCCCCCCACGCCCACCCGCGATGACTTCACGCAGGCCTCACCCCGGATGACTCTGCGCTCTCCTGCAAGGCCGAGGAGGTGTCATCGCCACCGTCAGGGTGGCCGTCTGTCACTTGGAAATTGCCCGGAGATAGATACCTGTCTATCTCTCTCCTTCAAACCCCCCGCCAAAGGACTCAGACAAGGGGACGCGAGATTCAGAGGTGTCCTTCTCCGTCCCACTTCCCTTGGCCGCTGTCAATTTGAGAACCCTAAAAAGGAGTCTTTTTCAACCCCCTGGGGAGCCCCGCCTCTGCCTCTCTGCCCTTCTCCACGACTACCCCTCCAGGCAGCGCCCAGGCTCTGCTGTCAATTTCACCCGACAAAAGCGTAGCGGCGGGGCGATCCCAGGCCAGCGTTTCTCCCCCAAGAAGAGGGACGCGTGTCCCCGCGGCGCGCCCACTCGGGGCCTCTACCAAGCCCATCAAGCGGGGGAACAAAGCGGCCGGGCGCGGCGACAAGCGGCCCCCGGCGCAACCCCGTGCGCCCCAGCCCTAGCGGCCCCACCCGCCGGTCCCCGGAGCCCCGGGCCCGGCCCCGCAGGGCAGCAGCCGCGTCCTGCGCCGCCCGATCGCCCGCGACCTCGGCAGCTACTGTACCTGCTAAATTTAGCGGCCGCCGGGTATTAATAGCCGGAGCCACCCGGGCTGGCGTTCTGCAGGGGCGCGCGCAGCCCCCGGGGCCGGCGGCGGCGAAGGAGGGAAAGGAAGGAAGGAAGGGACGCGGGGAAGGAGGCCACTTACACCACCAGCCTGGAGATGATCCATGCCACCATGGCGGGGGCCGGGCGGGCGCAGCTCGGCAACGCGGGGCGGCTCGGCTGCGGCGCTCCGGGCACGTCCGTCCGCGCACGGCCGCCGCCGCCAGACTGAACGCGCCCGCCGCCCTGCCCGGCGCTCGCGCGTCGGCGCAGCCGCGGCACGTTCCGGCGGCGGCCCCAGCCCCCCGGGGCACCGCGGGCCCGCGGCGATTGGGCGGCGAGAGGCTCGGGCAACCGCGGGACCCGCCCCGCCCCGCTGGCCCCGGGTCCCCCGGTTAAATTCGGGCGGTTCCTCAGCGCGCCCCGGTGCCCCCGCCGTTCACAAGGGGACCCTGCGGTAGCCTAATCGGCAGGACAGAGACCCCGGGGCCGCCCCACCCTCTGTGCTCCGGGGGATAAACTGAGGCGTGGACTTTGGGAATCTGTGTCCACCTGTTCTGATTGGAATACAGTCATCCCTTGCCCGGATACAGCGCTGGCCTCGTAAGGGACTTAGTTGTATCCACATCTGACTGCTCCAATTGTCCCCCCGCAAGGCGTTATCTGTCTAAGAAACAAATCTGGGCCTGTGTCTCCTGTGCTTAAAATGCTGAAGAGTTCCTACAAAATCTGGTCTCTGCCTACAAACTCACAGCTACCACCATGGCCCAGATCCCCGCTCCGGGCCTTTTTACTTCAGGCATTTTGGACTTAGACCACGTTGTCCCCTTTCCCCGGTTTATACACTCCATGCCTTGTCTCCTTCTTCAAGGCTCAGATAAGGGTTATTTCCTAAGGACAGCTTTTCCTGGAGGCTGCTCCAGCGTCTCTGTGTCGAAGTGGCTCCAAGTGACCCGGAGGAAGAGAGAAGCTGGTATTGCCTAGCGCCAGTGCCCTGTGGAGCCATTTTGGAGTCTTAAGCAAAAGGGAAAATATGCATCTAGAGCGTTTGTTTTGTTTTTAAACATTGCACTAAATGTGATTTATCTTGATAACTGCGTCTTGTGGCACGCCCTTACATTTTGCCACTGAAAAAGTGCCTTAACCTTCTCACCCAAATCCTGGCCCTTACAGATGTGCTCCCTGGTACATTGTTCCACGTGAGCTTGAAAAATCTTTGTCTACTGCGCCTGCCCTTGGCTGCTGCTTTCCTCACTGCCTCCATGGTGCCTTCTGAGAGCCTCTTCTTTGCTGATGCGATGTCATGTATAATTCAGTGTCAGATGCCAGAGACACAGAAAAGAGCTAGCTTGAAGCCTTCTTTAAAGGAAACTTGCCCAAGACAGCTCCCTAGCAGAGGAGAGGAGACCTCAGACCTTGGAAAGAGGCTGGAAACGTTCCTTCAGAGGGAGCAGAGAGACAGCGAGGGTGAGATACAGGCAGAAAAAAGACCTTGCTCACAATAAGGGAACAGGAGACAAGACATTCTCTATGATAAGGGGTCTCCAAAGAGCACATGGGCTTTCCCAGGTGGCTCAATCAATGAAGAATCCGCCTGCAATGCAGGAGACCTGAGTTCGATCCCTGGGTTAGGAAGATTCCCTGGGGAGGGAAATGGCAGCCCACTCCAGTATTCTTGCTGGGAAATCCATGGACAGAAGAGCCTGATGGGCTACAGTCCACAGGATCACCAGAGTCGGACACAACTTAGCATCTAAACCACCAAAGAACCCATAAAATACCTGTAATAGAGTTGTTGTTGTTTTAACGCTGTTTTGACCCAGGTTTGAGGCCCAGCAGGGACTAGTCAGTTTCCCTTCATCGGCAGCCAAATAAGTCCACACCCCACCACCTGCCTTATCAGACTCTGGCACAGGCCACCATAACCCAGCTTATCACTCTGGGGCCAAGTACCAGATGGCCAGGGACAGCTTCTATGTCCTCGAGCCCACCGAAATTATTCAAATTAGCCAGTCCTAAACCTGTTTATCCTGCCTTGCTTTTTCCTTCCCACGGAAACCACGATTTCCCTCCGTCTGTCTGCCTTGTCATCCACCCCCCTGTTTACAGTGAGTAGCCCTATGCGCAGGGGTGCTCTGTCCAGGGAACCGTGAGTATAACAAAGCTGTAAACCTTTCTGCTTTCTCCCTCCTGATCCAGCCTCATCATACCTGACTCAAGGTACTGTGGTGAACATAGTTGTTGTTGCTCAGCTGCTAAATCATGTCTGACTCTTTGTGACCCATGGACTGTAGCCCACCAGGCTCCTCTGTCCATGGGATTTCCCAGGCAAGAATACTGGAGTGGGTTGCCATTTCCTTCTGCAAGGGATCTTCCCAGATCAGGGATTAAATGGATGTCTCCTGCATTGATAAATGGATTCTTTACCACTGAGCCACCAGAGAAGCCTGGTACCCCACAGGAGAAAGCTTGGAATACCTACTAGACAGATCAGGACAGTACCAAGCTAATAGGAATTTCCTCCATCCCCTCCCTGCACCCAGGTCAGAAAATGCTGTTAGTGGTGTTGGGGGGTGGATATGGAAGGAAAATTGTAGTTTAAAGAGAGACTTCTGGTGGGAAATTAGAGAAGCTGGTCACATGCTGTTTCTCTCCTAGTTGTTTTTGTTGTTTAGTTGCTAAGTCGTGTCCAGCTCTTTTGTGACCACATGGACTGTAGCCCTCCAGGCTCCCCTGTCCGTGAGATTTCCCAGGCAAGAATACTGGAGTGGGTTTGCTAATTCTTCCTCCTGGGGATCTTCCCGGCCCAGGGATTGCACCTGCATCCCCTGCATTGGCAGGAGGGTTCTTTACCATTGAGCCACCAGGGAAGCCCTTCTCTCGTGAAGATGCCCCCCATTCCTAGTAATAGAATTATCAGGTTTGACTCATGCACACAACTGGACATTTTCATTAATGAAATGAGACTGTTCTTGGGATTAAAATATTTGAAGATCTTTCTGTTATCTGAAGAGTACCAAAAAGCTAGTGGGACCAACCAGATTTCATTCAAGGGTTGGGAAAAAAAAAAACAAAAAACAAACATGTTCAACAGTACAAACAGGTAGCGGAGGGGAAAGAACACAGAGAGAAGAAAGTTGCTTTTCTATTTCTTTCTATCTCTTTCAGGGTAACTGTTACATATGTTAACTCTCTCCTTCATAGACTCCTTCCAGTTTGTCCTTGACCCTGGAAAACTTCAGGCCAGGGGAATAGATAGAGCCTTTGAAACAATGAGACTCTTGCAGCCCTATCAGCTGGTTAGCTTTAAGTTATTTTTCACATGAATGGCTGTTGCTGTGGATACTTAGGTGGATACTTAAAATCTGTTTCCCCCCTGTACCCTTTCTTCTGGGAAGATCAATCCATTTTGCATTGAGGAGTGATTTTCCCCATCCTCCAATCTTTTTTTTTAATTTTCCGCCCTTCAAATGTCATTTTCTCACAGGTCCTGTCCTTGCTACCTTGACTGGCCACGGGTGAGCACTGGGCACAAGCTGAGCCAAAGTTCTCCCCTGGGATTTTTAAAGTTGAAAATAGGAAAGAGAGACTTCAATTTTTCATCCATTTATATGAAGTTCTAGTCAAAACAAAACCTTTGGCTCTGCAAATTCTAGCTTTCTCCCTAAACTATCAGAGTAACAGAAAATACATCAGTGTTTCCCAGATGCCAGGAATGGGGAAAGGGAATTGACTGCAAAAGGGCAAGAAGGAACTTTTGGGTGATGAAAAAAAATTGACAATGATAGCATTTTCAGTGAGAAATATCAAGACAATATAGTGCACTTTTCATAAAGCTAATGTATGCCATCTAAAGACCATCTCTTATTCTGAGATTGTCTTTTATACCTTTGGGGTTCCTAATATGTCCTTTCTTTTATGACATCATGGTGATAGCAATTAGTGGTTGTTATTTTTTTAATGTCCTTCCTGGCAAAGTAAAGAACTACCAAACTAATGCCATTCCCTTCAGTTTCTTCCTTTTTTCTTTTTTTTCAAGTGTCATTGTTGCTTGAAATTCAAAAGTCCAGGGGCCATTGCTGTGCCCTAGTCCTTGGGTATCATGGACTCAAGAGGTGCATAATTGGACACTTGACATTGTTGTAGGGTTTTGCGTTTTTGTGTCTTTTTTTTTAATTTTTCCATCTTCCCTTGTAGAACTAGCATATGTGTTGATTTATAATTTATACCCCACCTGTTTCCATAAGGATTCAAGGCTGCAAGACAGTTTTTCCCCTGGCATCCCCCCAGACTCTTGTAACGGTTACTGAGTCACATGGGGCCCTTTCCTGGGTGCCGACAGGATTCAAGCAGCAGGAGTGGGAGGATGAGGCATGATCTTGTGCTATCTATTGCGGGCAGAGCTGCCACATTGCCGTTTGGCAGGGCGCAGCAGGGAAAGGCAGAGATTGAGACCAGGGGCCCTTGGCATGCGTCCCGGCCCAGCCCTCAACTGTGGACCGGCAGCTGCAGCGTCTGTCTCCTGTTCTTCAGACGTCTATCTTTAGGCTGTAAAGCTTTGACTTAGGCCACACTCTTCCCTTCAGGTGACTGGGTGCTCTTGTCACCCCCCCCTTATAAATGACTACCCGTGATAGGACCCCAAAACTTCTTGGGAGAATAATGTAGCAGGAGTTGAGTCTGCTCTCTGGAGGAATAGTGGCTGGATTGAACCCTAGTTCTGCCTCTTACTAGGCATATCATGTCCTTGGGCAAGCTACCGAACCTTCGTAGACCTCTGTCTCCTCACATGTAAAGTGAGGGTGATAATAGAAGAACATACGTCATGAGGTAGTCATGAAACAAGGCCTGGGGACTGCCCTAGCGGTCCCAGTGGCTAAGACTGCACTCCCAATGTAGGGCATCCAGGTTCAATCCCTGGTCAAGGAACTAAATTCCATGTGCCCCAACTGAGTTCACCTGCTACAACTCAAGATCCCACATGCTGAAACCGAGACCTTGCACAGCCCCCAGAAAAACACAAACAGGGCCCAGGAAAGGCCATTTAAAACCACCGTGAGGACTTCCCCGGTGGCTTAGTGGAGAAGAACCCGCCTGCCGGTGCCAGGGACACAGGTTTGGTCCCTGGTCTGGGAGGATTTCGCATATTGCAGAGCAACTAGGCCAGTGAGCCACAAGTACTGAGCCCAAGCTCTACAGCCTGCAAGGTGCCACTACTGAGCCCACGTGCTGCAGCTACTGAAGCCCATGAGCCAAGAGCCTGTGCTCCGCAACAAGAGAAGCCATTGCAATGAGAAGCCTACACGCTGCAAAAAGAGTGACTCCTGCTCATCACAACTAGAGAAAGGCCACTCAAAGCAATGAAGACCCAGGGCAGCCAAAAATAAAAATATGATTGAAAAAAACCCACAGTGAGATAGCCCACCCACCCGGGAGAACAACTAAAATGAAAAAGAATGACAATACTAAATGCTAACGAACAGGAAGCACAAGTAAAATTCATACGTTTTTGACGGGAATGAAAAATGACACAGCCACTTTGGAAAACATGTTGGCAGTTTCTAAAATGCCAAATGTTTTTTTAAAGATTTCATTCATAAAATGAAGTATTTTAAAACACATACAATGCATAAATATTAGAAGATGCATATCTTTACAAAAAAAGAAATATGTATTTACCAAGTGGCCCAATACGCATTTACCTCCTGGATATTTTACCTAGGAGAAATAAAAGCATACGATCACACAGACTTGTACACAAATGTTCTCGTGCATGTGTGTGTTTAGTTGCTCAGTCGTGTCCAACTCTTTGTGACCCCATGAACTGTAGTCTGCCAGGCTCCTCCGACCATGGGATTCCCTAGGCAGGAATACTGAAGTGGGTAGCCATTCCCTTCTCCAGAGGAACTTCTTGACCCTGGGGTCGAACCCCAGTCTCCTACATTGCAGGCAGATTCTTTACCACAGAGCCATAGTAGCATTATTTGTAACTGCTAAAAATGTAAACAATGTAAATTGCCATCCATAGGTGGATGGATAAACAAAATGTGGTGTTTCCATACAGTGAAATACTGCTCGGTTGTAAAAAGTCATGATCTACTGATACATGCAACAACATGGATGAATCTCAAAAATTTTTATGCTAAGAAAAATTTTAAAAAGCCAAAAAAAAGGGTACATATCATGTTATTCATTTATTTTAAAAAACTCTCAGTTCAGTTCAATCAGTTCAGTTCAGTTGCTCAGTCGTGTCTGACTCTTTGCCACCCCATGAATTGCAGCATGCCAGGCCTCTCTGTCCATCACCAACTCCCTGGAGTTCACTCAGACTCACGTCCATCGAGTCAATGATGCCATCCAGCCATCTCATCCTCTGTCGTCCCCTTCTCCTCCTGCCCCCAATCCCTCCCAGCATCAGAGTCTTTTCCAATGAGTCAACTCTTCACATGAGGTGGCCAAAGTACTGGAGTTTCAGCTTTAGCATCATGCTTCCAAAGAAATCCCAGGGCTGATCTCCTTCAGAATGGACTGGTTGGATCTCCTTGCAGTCCAAGGGACTCTCAAAAGTCTTCTCCAACACCACACTTCAAAAGCATCAATTCTTTGACACTCAGCCTTCTTCACAGTCCAACTCTCACATCCATACATGACCACAGGAAAAACCATAGCCTTGACTAGATGAACCTTTGTTGGCAAAGTAATGTCTCTGCTTTTGAATATGCTATCTAGGTTGGTCATAACTTTCCCTCCAAGGAGTAAGCGTCTTTTAATTTCATGGCTGCAGTCACCATCTGCAGTGATTTTGGAGCCCAAAAGAATAAAGTCTGACACTGTTTCCACCGTTTCCCCATCTATTTCCCATGAAGTGATGGGACCGGATGCCATGATCTTTGTTTTCTGAATGTTGAGCCTTAAGCCAACTTTTTCACTCTCCACTTTCACTTTCATCAAGAGGCTTTTTAGTTCCTCTTCACTTTCTGCCATAAGGGTGGTGTCATCTGCATATCTGAGGTTATTGATATTTCTCCCGGCAATCTTGATTCCAGCTTGTGTTTCTTCCAGCCCAGCGTTCCTCATGATGTACTCTGCATATAAGTTAAATAAGCAGGGTGACAATATACAGCCTTGACGTACCCCTTTTCTTATTTGGAAGCAGTCTGTTGTTCCATGTCCAGTTCTAACTGTTGCTTCCTGACCTGCATACAGATTTCTCAAGAGGCAGGTCAGGTGGTCTGGTATTCCCATCTCTTCCCATCTCTTTCAGTATTTTCCAGAGTTTATTGTGATCCACACAGTCAAAGGCTTTGGCATAGTCAATAAAGCAGAAATAGATGCTTTTCTGGAACTCTCTTGCTTTTTCCATGATCCAGCGGATGTTGGCAATTTGATCTCTGATTCCTCTGCCTTTTCTAAAACCAGCTTAAACATCAGGAAGTTCATGGTTCACGTACTGCTGAAGCCTGGCTTGGAGAATTTTGAGCATTACTTCACTAGCATGTGAGATGAGTGCAATTGTGCAGTAGTTTGAGCATTCTTTGGCATTGCCTTTCTTTGGGATTGGAAAGAAAACTGACCTTTTCCAGTCCTGTGGCCACTAGGGAAGACAAATCTAATCTAGAGTGACAGAAAGCAGACTGTTATTTATATAGGGTAGAGAGAGAAGACTAGGGGAGAGCAGAAGGGAATTTTGAGGTGATAGAAATGTTCTCTGTATATATATTGTGATGGATGCAGCCCAGTGTATGCATTTTTAAAAATACAACCAGGGAGGGAGGTTCAAGAGGGAGGGGATATATGTATACCTATGGCTGATTCATGTTGAGGTAGGGCAGAAACTAAGACAATATTATAAAGCAATTATCCTCCAATTAAAAATTTAAAAATAAAAAAAATACAAACAACCATACACTTAAAATGTATGAATTTTATTATGTGGAAATTATACCTCAGTAAATTGATTTTTTAAAATCTACCTGTTTGGGACTTCCTTGGTGGTCCAGTGGTTAAGAATCTGCAAGAATCTGCCTTCCAAAACAAGGGACACGGGTTCAATTCCTGGTTGGGGAACTATGATTGCACACGCCAAGGGGCAGCTAAGCCCCTGTGCCTCAACTGAAGAAGGCCCTGTGCTGCAGCAAAGACCCAGTACAGCCAAAAGTAACAACAACAACAACAAACTACCTATTTGTATATAACACGGTGCTCTAGCTGAAAATTGGGCTAAGGAAGGGAAGACAGATATAAAGTTGGGGAGAGTGAGGATGAGGTAGAACCCATGAGCCTGAGCCAAAACCCACAAGGATGGACAGGAAGCCATGTCACTCACTCATCACCTCCCACCCCGATGAAGGGAATCCTGCAGGGGAAGCTGACCTCCTTTGTCACAGAGCTTAGCACACACCTGGCTCAGCAGTCAGAGAAACTGAAGGAAGAAGCAGGACACGATGGAGCAGTGCAGGCCTGGATGGCTGCCACAGTCACCAAGGTGAGAAGCGAGAGTGTGCAATAAAAGCAACTGTCCTGACCTCCCACGCGGAAGAAATAATATGACTGCTGCTTCAGTTTGGACCTCCAAATCTCAGGAAAAGTCTCTCTTGGCCCAATTCAGCATAAACATCCAGGGAAGGGAATTCCAGGAAATTCAATTTAGGCCAACCAAGTGGACACATTACAAAGCCAACCTTGAATTTACAGTTTCATGTCTTAAAGCTGGTAGGTAGTTCTCTAAGTGTTCATGTTGCTATTCTCCCTATATATTTTGTATGCCTGAAATGTAGTTTTTATAATTTTATTTATTTATTGGTGGTGCTGGGTCTTTGTTGCTGCCAGTGGGCTTTCTCTAGTTGTGGCAAATGGTGACAACTCTTCCTTGCGGTGTGCAGGCTTCTCTTTGCGATGGCATCTCCTGTTGCAGAGCATGGGCTCTAGGGTGCGGGGCTTCAGTAACTGCGGTGCACAGGCTTAGTTGCCTCACGGCACGTGGAATCTTCCTAGACTGGAGATTGAACCCATGTCCCCTACATTGGCAGGCAGATTCTTTACCACTGAACCACCAGGGAAACCCCTGCCTGAAATGTTTGATGATAGTTTAAATGTTCCTACAACTGGGGTGTTGTATCTTGTTGGTTACACCTGCCCCTGACCTCTACAGCCTATACATTCGGAATCACAGATGTGGCTGTTGAGACCCCTGGTCACCCAGCCGGCAAGGGGCAGCACTGGGACCCAGGCCAGCCTCCCATGCTCTTTGTTCTAGAGCAGGCTGCCTTCAGCAAACATGAGTTACAGGTGACCTAAAGAGGTGGCGGCTACAGTGTACTGTCTTTTTACTTAATTTTCTTGTTTAGCATCCGTCTCTCATCACTAAAATGTAAGCTCCAAGAAAATAAGGACGTTTGTCCATTTTGTTGGTACATTAATCTTGGACTTCCCAGCCTCTGGAACTGTGAGAAATAAATTCCTATGGATTAAGCCACACAGCCTATGGTATTCCTGTTATAACAGCTCAGGCTTCAAGGTCTTCAAGGTAAGAACCCTGCTTTTTTTTTTTTTTTTTGGCTGTGTGGTGTGGCATGTGCGATCTTAGTGCCCCAACCAGGGATTGTACCCTAGCCCCCTGCATTGAAAGCGCAATCTTAACCACTGAACCACCAGGAAAGTCCCAAGAGCCTAGCATTTTAAAAAGAGGTGCTTGGAGACAAAAACTTCATCTTGGGCAAGGAGGGAAATTCTTTGGGGGTAACTCTTCAGGGTCCATAGGACCTATGGGGCCTCTGAACTCATCCCACACGAGTGAAGCTACTAACGTATGCTTCATAAGATAACATACTAGAGAAGCAATGCTGATTAAGCAACGTGGACCGTGCTGCAAGTCAGAATTTCCAGAGTTCTGCCTGCACAACAAGTGAGCCGTTGATCTTGGAACAAATTACTACCTGTTTGAGCCGCAGGTTTTTGTTTTCCATCTGGAACGTAGAGGAAATTATCTTTGCCCTGCTTACATGTAAGGCTGTGAGCCTCAAATGAAACTGACCCATGAAGTCTTTAACATGATTCCCATTATTCCCATGAGATGTTTGTTCATTCCTAGAACGGAAAGGAAAATGAGATCACAGAGGGACAAAAAGGTGTGCAAAAGGCCAACGATTCCCATGAAAGACTTTCTGACTGCTGGGGACACCAGAATGCTGAGGGATATCCATCAATAGCCAACTACAGGCATACCCAGCCCCAGGTACTGGTCCTCTGAGATGGGAACCCTGATGCCAACACCCACAGCCCAGACTCCCCACAGCTCAGCTATGGAAGAGTGGAGTTTCGATCCACAGCATATGCCCCCTTGTAGATGGATTTTAATACTGCTTTCCCCATTGCTGGCTTTCTCTCTGTGGCACACAAAATTGCAGCATCCACTGTACTTACCCTGGCTGTGCTCAGGGTCAAGAAGATCCTTTTCTCATCACCCTGACTCTTATGCATTATGTAACATCCTGTCTGAAACATGGACAGAGGAGCCTGGCAGGCTACAGTCCATGGGGTCACAAAGAGTTGGACATGACAGAGCACCCATACACACGAGCAAAGCTGCTCACTCCCTACTTTGTTTCTTCTGAAGTTTCGTTCACACATAGCAGGGGGTAGTGAAATGCCTTGTATTTGATGACACATCCTTCAATCCTAGCAGATTGGGAAATTCTGGAGAACACAGGCCTAGTTTATCCATCCATGGTTTTGGGCTCCTTGGCTCATGACCCAGCGGTAGGCATGTAGCAGGTATTACGTATAAACTTGTTGAATGAATATAGAATGAAAAACACTAGGGTGGGAAGTGGGAGGGAGGGAGATTCAAGAGAGAGGGGACATATGTACACCTATAGCTAATTCAGATTGATGTACGTCAGAAATGAAACCAATGTTGTAAAGCAATTAAACACACACACACACACACACACACACGACAAGCTCCCAGGCTATGCCAACTTTACCAGAGCTGTATTTCCCTCGCTCTGGCTCTCTGATATTTGTGTCTGCATGGAGGTGGTAGCCACACAGAGGGCTGAAGACAGATGGTCCAGCAGCCCCAGACTTCTGTCCTCCCAGGTTAGCAGCTCCAGAAGACAGAGAATCTCTATTCCCTTGTATCAAACCCAGAGGAGCAGCTGATTGCTTTGCCCCCATCCCCAGCTTCAACCCAACCTCTTTAGCTTCCTGACAGCTTTCAAGAGTGTTAACAGTTTCCAAGAGTGTTACAGTCTCATCAGTGAGACCATCTAAGGGGTTCATTTACTACTTCACGAAGCTGGTGCTATAGACTGAATGTTTGTGTCCTCCCCTCATCACGCCACAAATTCGTATGTTAATAATCCCCATCGGCAGGAACAGAGACTCAGACATGGAGAAAAGACCTGTGGACACAGTGAAGGAAGGAGAGGGTGGGACGAACTGAGACAGTAGCTTTGAAACGTATATATTACCATGTGTAAAATAGACCGCTAGTGGGAAGATGTGCTGTGGGATGGGAAGGAGGTTCAAGAGGGAGGGGACACATGCATACTTATGGCTGATTCACACTGTTATATGGCAGAAACCAACACATCATTGTAAAGCAATTATCCTTCAGTTAAAAAATATTTTTAAATGTGACTAAAAAAAAAATCCCCATTGGAGGTGGGGCCTTTAGGACGAGATTGGGTCATAAGAGTGGAGTCTTCATGAATGATATTAGTGCCCTCAAAAAAGAGCTCGCCCACCTCACCCCTTCTGCCAAGTCCGGGCACAGCAAAATGACTACTCTGAACTAGGAAGTGGGTTCTCACTAGACCTGGAAATTGCATCTTGGCCTTGGACTTCCCAGCCTCCAGAACTCTGAGAAATAAACGTTTGTTGATGAAGCCACCCAGCCTACTATGTTCTGTCGTAGTAACCTGAATGGACTAAGACAGCTGGGCTGGACAAGGGCTGAACTGAGCTCACTGCATACTCCTCTTTTCCCAAAGGTCCAGGATCCTCTGGGCCGGAGCCCAGAGACAGTTGATTAGCTTTCAGGGTAATGTCCCACTGAGAAAAGTGAAGGAAGTTCACACTTCCCTGCAATGCCACCATTCCAGAACACCTGGCTGACACATCCGGGAAAACAAGCAGCGCTCACTCACTCTGTAGAACTGTGCAGATTCTACAAGTAGAGCATTTCCAGATCAGAGGAAACCTGGTTCATCCACCTGACTTTCAGGGAACATGACACTTAGGCTATCCAGGAAATAAGAGTCTATCTCAGTAGAAACAACAAGCATTAATGATGATGCTGAGCTATCTGAACGTTTGCTTTTAGAAACTCAGTTTCTTATCCACAAAATGGTGATCTCCCATAGGATTATTTATAAGATTTAAATTAAGTTATACATGTGACTTCATAATAGGGCTTCCCTTGTGGCTCAGACAGTAAAAGAATCTGCCTGCAATGCAGGAGACCGGGGTTCAATCTCTGGGTCAGGAAGATCCCCTGGAGAAGGAAATGGCAACACATTCCAGTATTCTTGCCTGGAGAATCCCATGGACAGAGGAGTCTGGTGGGCTGCAGTCCATGGTCATAAAGGGTTGGACAGGACTGAGAGTTAGTCACCTTCCCTTCTCTTTCCTTTCCATATATATATGGAGCAAATACGGGAGTAGACACAAAGGGAGCACTCCCTAAGTTTCTCCTGTTACTTGACACAACCAGCCCCTATCTTCCCGAACTGGAGAATGAAAGTCCATAAATGATAACCTTTTTTTTGTGTGCCATACCTCAAGACTTGCGGGATCTTAGTTTCCTGACTGGGGATTGAACTTGGGCCCTCAGCAGTGAAAGCACAGAATCCTAACCACTGGAACACCAGGGAATTTTCCATAAATAATAGCTCTAAATTGATACACCCACCTCCCCACACACATATACACACACATTTATTCTGGATATTTGATTTTTTTTAATTCAATGACTGTATATTATTATTTTAACAACACAATCTTTTACTTTCATATTTTAATTGATTTAGTTGGAAATAGTTCCATCAAATACAAGACCAACACTCATAATTTGAGCCATCTGAGTGTGTGAAATTCTGGCTTCTGTGATTAGCTTAATTTTAAGTTTGCCTTTTCTGATTGGTAGACTGCTGAGATTTCTTTCTAGTTATTTTAATTCAGAATTAATTAAAGACTTTTCTTTTGCTCTCCAGGCAGAAGCAGGTTGTGTGGAAGGTGGCTGAATTGTTACCATAAACTCTAATTAATCCACCCAGAGCCCCACTATTATGAGGAGCGCTGGCTAGCCAAGGCACGGCAGAGTGATGCTTGTGGGACACTTGGATGTGAAGTTGGGAAGCATTTCAACTCAGAGCCAGGACCACGTGAAAAGGCTGCTTTGTCTGTTCTTACTGTTGAGCTCATTAAAGTGGATTACCGTCAGGACAACCAAGCCCCAAATGACAGACTCAGCCGTGCTGCAAGAGCCCTTCAGAAGCCCTCTACAGAAGCAGGCTTGCATTTCCCCATGGAAACTGACGCTCCATCCAGAACAGCACTGCCTTCTCTGATGACCCCTCCAAGCTGAGGGTTCCAGCCTGAGTTTTGGAACCCAGGAGCAGGGAGCCTGCCCATGTGGGAGGCAGGGAGACGGTGCTGGTGTAACGTTTCTCTTTTCTGGGATACAGGTTGCTGCTGTTGACCCCAGAAAGTCTGTGAAAATGATATTTGTTTGTTTAATTTTGCTTATTCATTTATGGCTGTGCTGGGGGTTTGTTGCTGCTGCATGGGCTGTGCTCTGGTTGTGGCGTGTGGGCTTCTCATTGTCGTGGCTTCAGTGGTTGCGGCACAGGGGCGCAGTAGTTGTGGCTCCCAGACTCTAGAGCACAGGCTCAGTAGTTGTGGCACAGGGGCTTAGTTGCTTTGAGGCATGTGGAATCTTCCCAGATCAGGGATTTGAACTGAGTCTCTGGCATTGGCAGGTGGATTCTTTACCACCAAGCCTCTAGGGTAGCCCGCAAACATTGTTTTATGTGTGCATTTGAGCTTCGATCAGGGGAGTGGTTCCAAAGCGTTCCCATGACTCTCAGAACTGTCACTGACACCTCCACCTGCCCACCCCCACCCCAAAAGGTTAGAAACCTTTGTCTTAGTACAGACCTTAGACAGTCTGGCTCCATCTCACCTTCTGTTCTGCTTTTCCCAAGGATCTCCTCATGGCAGCATGCCCCACCACACACAGAATTCCCCCCTATACTCCCCATTTGAGGTGGTGTGCATGTGTGCCCAGTCACTTCAGTCATGCCCTCCTCCAGGGGATCTTGCTGACCCAGAGATTGAACCTGGGTCTCCTGCATTGCAGGCAGATTCTGTACTGCTAAGCCACTGGAGAAATCCATTTGAGGTGTTGGGCAGGGCAGGGAGGAGGGGGGCAGTTGGTCAAAAGACTCCCTGAGTCACCTGGGAGTCTTCCCTAGAGCTGCTTCCTGAGACCTGTTCTTTCTTTACTGATAGGACTATCTTCAGTGCAGGAAACTCACGTTTGATCCCTGGGTCAAGAAGATTCTCTGGAGGAAGAAATGGCAACCCACTCCAGTATTCTTGCCTGGGAAATCCCATGGACAGAGGAGCTTGGTGGACTACAGTCCATGGCATCACAGAGTCAAACGTGACTGAGCAGGCATGCACTGAAGTGCAGTCACAGCTTTGTAGACCATGTAACCCTCTCTCTGTGAGGGACCAGGACCACATCCGAGGAACAGCAACAACCCCACTGGTGAGATGGGGAGGTGAGGGGACACTGTGGGATGAGTAATGGTCCCCCGGGATTTATATTCCCCTGGGAAATCAAAATATGACCTTACTTGGAAATAGTCTTATAGATGTATGTGGTTAAGATGAGGCTATACTAAATTGGGCTGGGCCCTAAATCTGAGAACTGCTGTCCTTAGGTGAAGAGGCAAGGACACACAGACACACACAGGGAAGAAGGTCCTGTGATGATGGAGACAGGGATGTTGGGAGTGATACGTGTCTAAGCCAAGGAATATCAAGGATTGCCAGCCTCAATAGGAAGATAAGGCAGGGACTTCCTGGTGGTCCAGTGACTGAGATTCTATGCTCCCCATGCAGGGGGCCCAGGGTCAATCCCTAGTCAGGGAACTAGATCCCATATGCTGCAACTATAGTTCTGGTATTCAACAGTGAAGATCAAGGTCAACAGTCAAGATCAAGTTTCCTGCCACAACTGAGACCCAGTGCAGCTAAATAAATAAATAAATAAAATTTAAAAGTGAATATTGAAAAAACGAAGCTAGAACAGAGGCATGGGTGAGGCCCCCCCCCACCCACTTCCCCCCAGTGCCTCCAAAAGAAACCAATCCTGCCCACACCTTGATTTCAGACTTCTAGCCTGAAGTCATGAGAATGACTTTGTGTTGTCTTAAGCCACCAAGTTTGTGATAATTTGTTACAGCTGTTCTAGGAAACTGATACAGGCAGTACTTTGAGAATCCCGGGGGATCTGCCTTTGTTTTCTCCGTGTTCTCTGGAGGCTGGGCTCTTCCTGCATCCTTGGCAGGGCACAGAGTGGGAATCACAGTCACGTGAGCAAAGCATACAGTGTCCTGGGTTTGTGACAGCCAGCCACAAGGCCGCCCTCTGAAAACAGCTCTGTGCAAAGTCGTCTCGGGCCCAGGGCCAGGAGGCCATCCACAGCTCAGTCACCCCCTCCTTACTGTAGAAGTGATGAAATGAGCCAGTGTGTAGGTGATATTAGTGAATGAGCAGATTGTTACTAAAAATAGGCAAGGTTGGGTGCTGGGGAGACAGTGAGGAGGCAAAAGCACTTAGAGGTTATGCTCCAGCTCTTGTTAATAATGTAATGATAAAAACTACCATTTACTGAGCACTTAGCATGCCAGGCAGCGTGCTGTGCACTTTACAAGCATTATCCCATTTTAGCCTCACATCAGGCCTTTGGAAATAAATAACATGCCTAAAGTAAAAAAGCCAGTAGGTAACAGAGAATGGCAGATAAGACAAGGGCACATAAAAAGAAAGAAAGAGACAACAGAGCTAAAGATAATATGTGCTTAGAATGTGATTTGGGCTTCCCTGATGGCTCAGACTGTAAAGAATCCGCCCTCAATGCAGGAGACCTGGGTTTGATCCCTAGATCAGGAAGATGCCCTGAAGAAGGGAATGGCTATCCACTCTAGTATTCTCACCTGTAGAATTCCATGGAGGGCTGCACAGTCCATGGGGTCGCAAAGAGGTGGACATGACTGAGCGACTAACACTTTCAGAACATGATCAACACTCAGTGCAGAGAAACCTGTAAAATAGTGACAAAATTAATTCCAACCTCATGGGTTGTTCTAAAGTCTATAGGAGCTCATGTTTCAGAGGATTTTTTCCTAAAGTATCTCACAGAGAGTAAGCTGTCAATAAATACTAGGTATTCTATTTACTATTAAAACGAATAGGGCAGAGAGCTAGAACTTTCTAGATGGAAAGATTATCCAATGAAAAGTAGAGATTCAGGAGTGAGTATTTTTTTCTGGAGTCAGGTGTCTACACTGAATATGGAGATAGAGAAAACAGATGTGTGACTAAAGTAAATTTTTGTTGTTTAGTCACTACGTCATGTCTGAGTCTTTTGTGATCATCATGGACTGCAGGCTGCCAGGCTTCTCTGTCCATGGGATTTCCCAGGCAAGAATACATGCCAGGCTTCCCTGTCCTTCACCAACTCCTAGAGCTTGCTCAAACTCATGTCCATCGAGTTGGTGATGCCATCCAGACATCTCATCTTCTGTTATCCCCTTCTCCTCCTGCCTTCAATCTTTCCCAGCATCAGGTCTTTTCAAATGAGTCAGCTCTTTGCATGAGGTGGCCAAAGTACTGGAGCTTCAGCTTCAGCATCAGTCCTTCCAATGAATATTCAGGGCCTTTTTCCTTTAGGATGAACTGGTTGGATCTCCTTGCTGTCCAAGCGACTCTCAGGAGTCTTCTCCAACACCACAGATAAAAAGCATCAATTCTTCGGCGCTCAGCTCTCTTTATGGTCCAACTCTTACATCCATACATGACTACTGGAAAAACAATAGCTTTGACTAGACAGACCTTTGTCAGCAGAGCGATGTTTCTGCTTTTTAATATGCTGCCTAGGTTGGTCATAGCTTTTCTTCCAAGGAGCAAGTGTCTTATAATTTCAATGCTGCATTCTCCATCTACAATGATTTTGGAGCCCAAGAAAATAAAGTCTGTCACTGTTTCCATTGTTTCCCCATCTATTTGCCATGAAGTGATGGGACTGGATGCCATGATCTTAGTTTTCTGAATGTCGAGTTTTCAGCCAGCTTTTTCACTCTCACTTTCATCAAGAGGCTCTTTAGTTCCTCTTCATTTTCTGCCATAAAGGTGGTGTCATCTGCATATCTGAGGTTATTGATATTTCTCCCGGAAATCTTGATTCCAGCTTGTGCTTCATCCAGACAAGCATTTCACGTGATGTACTCTGCATATAAATTAAATGAGCAGGGTGACAATATACAGCCTTGATGTACTCCTTTCCCAATTTGGAACCAGTCCATTGTTCCATGTCTGTTTCTAACTGTTGCTTCTTGACCTGCATACAGATTTCTCAGAAGACAGGTAAGGTGGTCTGGTATTCCCATCTTTTTAAGAATTTTCCACAGTTTGTTGTGATCCACACAGTCAGAGGCTTTAGTGTAGTCAATGAAGCAGAAATAGGTGTTTTACAACAGCGTTATCTACCAGGCTAGTGGCAAGTGCTTTAAATGTATTTTTCTCACACTAATCCTGCAAGGTTTCCTAAGGTTTCAGAAATGGTGAATAACTTGTTCATGGTCACGCAGGAATACAGGGTCAGACAAGACCCAGCAATCTGACTCCTAAGCCCAAGCGGACCCAATTTCTCCTCCAAAGAGGGCAGTCTCGCTAATAGAAAGCCCGCACTGTGCGGCCCGAGAAGGGATGCCGCGGGGACTGGCCTGGGGCGCCTGCGCCCCCTAGGGGAGCCAGAGGGGAGGGCTCGAAAAAAGTCACCGGGCCGGGTTGGGAGGAAGGGCAAGACCCTGAGGACCCCGCTGCCTTCAGGAGGAGCTCTGCTCTTCACCAGGCCGGGCAATTCAGTCAAGTCCCCGAGTGAACCCCAAGTTCACCCCGGATCGTTCCCACACTTATGCCCTGGGAAGACCTAGAATGAATCGGGAATAGGTGGGTGAGAATAACAAAACAGGGGAGGTTCCAACTCTGAGATCCAACTCAGAGAGTGTCAGAACTTGAGGGAAATAGGACCACCGACTGTTACAGGAGGTGAAATTTTAAGTGTAGTGGACCACTTGACAGTCAAAAGGATTCCCGAATTGGATACAAAATGGGAATTAATAGAAAACTCTGAAAGTGAAAGTTGCTGGGTTTGTCTGGTTTTCGTGCTAGCAGGTTTTCATGGACTGCAGCCCACCAGGCTCCTCTGTGCATGGGATTTTTCCAGACAAGAAAACAGGAGTGGGTTGCCATTCCCTTCTCCAGGGGATCTTTCCCACCCAAGGATTGAACCTAGGTCTCCCACACTAAGGGCAGATTCTTAACTAGCTGAGCCACCGGGGAAGCCCCTGAAGTTTCTCTAATTGAAGTTTCTGTATCAAGCATCTGTGATTCTACTGCCAAGGGCTTGGGGTCAATCCCTGGTCGGGGAACTAAGATCCAGCAAGCCAGGTGGCTTATTTATTAAAATTAATAATAATAATAAAAGAATCTATGACAGGTGCTGCTTTAGGGAAAAGCACATTTTGGGAGTCTTCTCACACCTGGGGTTCATTGAGGCTGACAGAAGCCCATTTGGAAGAAAGATTGAGAAAGATGGGGGTGGGCTAACCTAGTTGAAACCTCAACTCATATGGGACTCGAACCCACAATCTTCCATCTGAAACTATACAACTCATCTCAGGACTTAATGAAGCTCAGGTTCTTTAAGTCTCCATGCAAAAGGGATTCAAAGATGCAAAGTGATAGGTAAGAAGCAGATTTATTGCTATCCTTTGTAAAGAAGTTACAGGAAAATGGGGTGTGAGAGGATGGTTGTGTCCTGGGTCTCTGACAAGTTCCTGGGATGGTAACCAGGTGAGCTGGGAAGAATTCAAGGGCAGTCACAGTAAAGTGAAACCAGAGGTACACATTCCAGAGACTGAACACCACCTGTCTCAAAAGATGAGAGAGCCTCAAGGTGTTGGGGAGTGGTTCCTTTTTATGGGCTGGCTTATGTCATAGGCTAATGAGTGGGAGGATTATGGGAGGATTTCAGGCGAGGGGCATGGATTTCCCGGAAGTGAGTCACTGCCCATTTTTAGCCTCTTTTGCTGGGCCTCGGAACTGTCATGGCACCTGTAGTGTGTCATTTAGCTGATGTGTTACAATGAGCATACAATGAGGCTTGAAATCCACTGGAAGTCAGTCTTTTGTCATCTTGGACCTAATCAGTTCTAACCAGTTTCTGGTGAATCCAGTTCTCAATGGCTATGTCATTCTTTTAATGATTGTGCCCTGCCTCCTGCCCTCTTGTCTCATAGAGGTTCTCAAAATGTGGTTCCAAACCAGCAGCTTCAGCATCACCTAGGAATTTGTTGAAAATGCAGATCTGGGGACCCTTACCCAGACCTACTGATTTAGAAACTCTAAATTGGTGGGGCTCAGAAATCTGTGTTTTAACAATCCTCCCTTCTCCACCCTATCCCACCTCACCTTCACTCCAAGATTCTGATACAAGCTACGGTTTGAGAACCACTTGTCTGCTGCTGCTGCTGCTGCTGCTAAGTCGCTTCAGTCGTGTCCGACTCTTAGCGACCCCATGGACTGCAGCCTACCAGGCTTCTCCGTCCATGGGATTCTCCAGGCAAGAACACTGGAGTGGGTTGCCATTTCCTTCTCCAATGCATGAAAGTGCAAAGTGAAAGTGAAGTTGCTCAGTCGTTTCCGACTCTTTGCGCCCCCATGGACTGCAGCCTACCAGGCTCCTCTGCCCATGGGATTTTCCAGGCAACAGTACTGGAGTGGGGTGCCATTGCCTTCTCCCACTTGTCTAGAGTGCATCTTATACTAGTTGTTCTTGTCCGCTGAATGTTGATCACATAGTATCAAGTTTATTACCAATTAATATAACAACATAGTATTCATTAATTAGGCACTTAGGAGTCAACACAGAAGTGAACAAGATATGGTAACTTTTCAGCCGGAATTCACAATCTGATGGGAAACTTGATTTCCCATCAAGACAAACATACCATAGACATACTATGATCTGCTCTACAGCCAAGGGATAAACATATTAAGGACACAGAGGAAAGAAGGAATTTACTCCCACTGATAAGCTGAGAGAAAGCATCACTGAAATGTAAGTATGTAGGGTAAGAGGTCCCAGAGGAAGAGAACCAGGCATGACTTTCTTGACATAAGAGAAGGCATTTGGGGTCTAAGCCTGGTCACAATGCTTGCTCTTGAACAGGTCTCAGTAATTAATGATCTTAAGGGAACAAAAGAATGCAGGAACAAACAACTGTTTTCAGGCAAGAGAAATAATGAAAGCAAAGGTGATATATTACTTATAAAGACTCCCAGTTCTGTTTCCATGGTAAAGAGTAGCCTGAAGCGTTTTCTGAGCTGTTTTCCCAAATGCAAAACCCCCTCCAGTGCTCAATAACCAGATCAACTGGAATCTAAGGAATAATGACTTGACTTTTTCTGACTGTTGTGACTTCTGTCAACTACAGCTTGGACTCTGTCAACCTTTGCCCCAATTCAATGCTGAATTCTCAACTGCTCAAGCCTCCTCATGTACCCTTACCTTAAAACTCCTCCAGTTTTGCTGTCTGAGAGACCTGCTTTGGGAAAGATCCTTGGGGTTCTCTTTACTTGCTGCAAGTAATAAATCTTTCCTTCTGCTCTTTGGCTTGGTTGTGTCTTTTGGCTCAACACTCATCAAAGACAAGCCTAGGTTTCAGGTAACAAAACAGTGACATGTAATTTGGATCTTGAAGGATTGTGCAATTTCCAGAAAGCCAGAGAAGGAGGAATTTATTATTACTTAATAGTATTTAAGAGCTTCCCAAATGGCACTAGTGGTAAAGAACCTGCTGGCCAATGCTGGAGACATGAGAGACACGGTTCGATCCTGGGGTAAGGAAGATCCCCTGGAGGAGAGCATGGCAACCCACTCCAGTATTCTTGCCTAGAGAATCCCCATGGACAGAGAAGCCTGGCGAACTACAGTCTGTGGGGTTGCAAAGAGTCGGACACGACTGAGCGACTAAGCACAACAATACAACCTCACCCCAGCAGGAGATGTGGGTTTGACCCCTGGATCAGGAAGGTCACCTGGAGGAGAACATGGCAACCCATTCCAGTATTCTTACTTGGGTAATGCCATGGACAGAGGAGACTGGCAGGCTACAGTCCATAGGGTCACAAAGAGTCAGACACAACTGAAGTGATTTAGCATGAAAACATTCAATAATACTTGCTGCTACTGCTAAGTCACTTCAGTCGCGTCCAACTCTGTGCGACCCCATAGACGGCAGCCCACCAGGCTCCCCCGTCCCTGGGATTCTCCAGGCAAGAACACTAGAGTGGGTTGCCATTTCCTTCTCCAATGCATGAAAGTGAAAAGTAAAAGTGAAGTCGCTCAGTCGTGTCCGACTCTTAGCGACCCCATGGACTGCAGCCTACCAGGCTCCTCTGCCCATGGGATTTTCCAGGCAAGAGTACTGGAGTGGGGTGCCATTGCCTTCTCCGTCAATAATACTTAATATATCCTTAAACTGAAAGTGAAAAAGTGAAAGTGAAGTTGCTCAGTCATGTCGACTTTTTGTGACCCCATGGAATGTAGCCTACCAGGCTCCTCTCTCCATGGGATTTTCCAGGCAAGAGTACTGGAGTGGGTTGCCATTTCCTTCTCCAGGAGATCTTCCCAACCCAGGGATTGAACTCTGGTCTCCCACATCACAAGCAGACATTTTACCATCTGAGCCACCAGGGAAGCCCATCCTTAAACTGAGGGTTTTCTTTTATGTTCAACAGAACAGAATAGCTGTTATCTTTGATGTCTCGTATTTACCCAATATGCCAGACAGTCTCATTTGCTGGTGCTCTGAAAACAGAAAAGGGAAAATGTATGATCTTCATTAGTTCACTAGGTCACTGATCACCCAACGTCATGGTTGAGGACTGTTAAATCAGATGCCGTTGGTTTTGAATAGAGCAGTAGGTGGAAAGGAGAATTACCCAGTGACAGCAGGAATGCATTGCTGTGTGTAGAGGGTTAAATGCCTGAAATGGGCAAAGAAGGATGAGGAGGAATTGACTGAATTTGGTGGCTGCTGAATAGAGGCCATCAGAAAAGAGGAGGAAGCAATAGTTCAGTGGTCCATATACTTTGCCTTCTAAATTAAACATCAATAAAACTTTCAACCTGAAAGCTTAAAAGGGCATTTAAATCAGTGTTTTGATTATTTAATACTGCAACACAGAATATTTGGGTCTGGGTCAGAGCTGAGATCTAGGTTGGCCTGAGGAGTCAGGCTGCATCACACATGAGAGAGATCAGGGCAGTCTAGTCCCAGGATCAGTTAGGGTCTGATCAGAAAAGAGAAACTGAACTCAGCGGTTAAGAATCTGCTGCCAACGCAGGGGACTTGGGTTTGATCTGTAATGGAGGAAGATCCCACATGCATGGGGCGTGTTTGCCAGTGCACCACAAATACTGAGCCTGTGCTGTAGAGCCTGAGAGCTACAACTACGGAGCCTACGCACTGCAACTACTGCTCTGCAACAAGAGAAGCCACTGAAATGAGAAGCCTGCTTACCGCAACTAGAGCAGCCCTGACTTGCTGCAACTAGAGAAAGCCCTTGCACAGCAACAAAGACCCAGCACAGCACCCCCCCCAATTTTTTTAATTCTTAAAGAAAAGAGAAACCACAGAGTAATTTGAATAGGAAGGGTTTAATGCAAAGAATTATTAACTCTAATAGTGGATTGGAATAACAAAGGATTGGCTAGTAAAAAGCAAAGAGAATAGATACAAGGAGCAGCTGTGACCCCTACGGCTGCCATGATGCACAGAATGGCAGGGGTGCTGATACTGCAGCAGCAGAACATGCTGGGATTCAGCCCTCTAGGGCACTAGGGAAAACTGCTCATGGGAGGTGACACAGGAGGCATTCTGCTACAAATAACCAGAGGTAGGGTGCCAGGGAAAGCTACACCCTTCAGTGCTGCCAGAGCCTGGGGCTGGAGATACTGTGCCTGCTGCGGAACCTGCTGGACAGGCACATTGGAATGAGGAAGCAAAGCTTTCCTTCTGTAGTGTTTCTCCAGCACCCTCTACTGACAAAGCTTTACAGACAGTTGGGAAAGGAAAAAAATATTTCAAGGTCCCAGCCTCATTTTCAGAGAGCAGTCAGAAAGGGTGAATTTGGAGTTGAGAAGCAATCAACTGATAACTGGCATACTCTGTAACAATTTTAGAATGTTCAGGACACAAAAAAATAGTTTCCTTTGATTTTCATGAGACTCATGTTGCCTTGGGATTCCCAGGTGGTTCAGAGGTAAAGAATCTGCCTGCCAATGCAGAAGATGCAGGAGACATGGGTTTGATCCCTGGGTTAGGAAGGTCCCCTGGAGAAGGAAATGGCAACCCACTCCAGTATTCTTGCGTGGAGAATTCCATGGACAGAGGAGCCTGGCAAGCTGCAGCCCATGGAGTCGCAAAGGGTCAAACATGCACACTGCCTCAGGAAACAGCTTGAAAGTGAAAGGGAAACTCACTCAGTCATGTCAGATTCTTTGCGACTCCATGGACTATACAGTCCATGGAATTTTCCAAGCCAGAATATTGGAGTGGGTAGCCTTTCCCTTCCAGGGATTGAACCCAGGTCTCCCACATTGCAGGAGGATTCTTTACTAGCTGAGCCACAAGGGAAGCCTCAGAATACTGGAGTGGGTAGCCTATCCCTTCTCCAGCGGATCTTCCCTACCCAGGAATCAAACCAGGGTCTCCTGCACTGCAGGTGGATTCTTTACCAACTGAGCTATCAGGGAAGCCCAGAAAACAGCTTAAATTTGTCTAAATTGGAATTTTGGCAGGTGAAGACCTGCCTGATGAGTACCTGGCTATGAAGCACCAAAAACTGTATAAAAATTCATGTTCTTCGATGAAGAATTTCTGCTTCTGATGACTCACAATAAGCACATGCAAAACAAACAAACAAAAAAGTTTATTGTCCATGTTTTGTTTTGTTTTGTTTTTTAGGTCGCACCTCCCAGCTTGCAGGATCTTAATTCCCCTATCAAAGATTGAGTCTGTGCCCTTGACAGTAAAAATGTGAAGTCCTAACCACTGGACTACCAGGGAATTCCCACCATGCTACTCATAAGAAAAAAAGTCCTTAAAAGTCTGACAACAGGAGAACGGCTAAATTATGGTGTGTTTATAGAATGGAATATTATGTGGTCATTAAAAATGAATGACATTTTAAAACAATTTTTTGATGAAATGGGAAAAGAGGATGCAATGTAAAAAGAGAAAAAGGATCCAAATTATGTATAATATATTCCAATTATGTTCAAATAAAAAAGGTGTGTGGGATTGTGTATAATGAAACAGAAGGAAATCATACTAGTATTTATCTCTGCATAGTGATAAATTTTTCATTTCTTTTTCATATTTATTTATATTTTTCATGTTTCCTAAACTGAGCATATGTGACTTTCATAATTAAAAGAAAATGTGGGGCTTACCTGGTGGGTCAGTGGTAAAGAATCTGCCTGCCAATGCAGGAGACATGGGTTCAATCCCTGGTCCAGGAGGATCCCACATGCCACGAAGCAACTAAGCTCATGTGCCACAACTATTGAGCCTGTGTCCTAGAGCCCAGGAAATGCAACTACTGTAACCCATTCACCCTAGAGCCCGTGGTCCACAGCAAGAGAAGCCCAAGCACTGCAACTAGAGAAAAGCCTGTGCAGCAACGAAGACCCAGCACAGCCAAAAATAAATAAATACAAATTTTTTAAAAAAGAAAATGCATGGTACATTTTAAGGAATATGCACGTCTCCAGCATTCAGTAGCAGGAGGAAAGCTTGATTTCACAATTCCTTCTGTAGCCTTACATTCAAGACCCTCTTTCCCTCCAGGGGCACAGACATTGAACTTTTTACAGTCCACTGGGGTGAGAACAATGGTCTATTTCTGCCCTTCTCATTTCCCTTGAATCTTTCTTCTCTTTGTGTAAGAGGAGAGAGAGAGCAAAATCATGCAGCAGAATGATAATATGATCTCATAAAACTCTGTGTCTGACAGTCACAGCTGACAGCAGGGCATTTCAGTTTATTAACTAACTGCAGAACCCCCGCTTTCCTCCTTCCTCAAGACCTTCCTTCTGATTTGCTAGATATTTACCAATTCATTTGTTTTCAGTGTTCCCTCTGAAACAACCACTCAGATGAGATGAATGGCCAGATCAGCATCCAAGAATCTTGTTTTTTAACAGACCTCAGTTATGGTAAAAAGAAATGCATGCAACACCAATAAAGTCTAATGTTCATGTAGAACAATAAAGAGTAGTAATCAATAGTTATTTTAATAGCTTCCTTTATAATAAAAGGAATTGCACTGTGATACGACACTTAATAAATCACCATGTGACGACTCCTTCCTCTTCTCATGAATCTGAGGGAAGGTCAGCAATTTAATGACAGGAATCACTGAGGAAATAATGGGAGAAGAATGGGAAAGCTGAGGAGTGGGGTACTGTCATTAACCAGTGTGTGCCCCCTGGAACACACACGCACACACAAACATGCTCTTGACAGGAGATGAAAGGAGATAAAAAATTCTCCCTGGCCTGTGGAATAGCAGACAGCTGGTGAGGAAGCAAGAGAACTGGTAGTTTCTCACCTGAGTCGGATCCAAATGAAATGGAAACAGTACTTCAGAGGTGTCTAGTGGGACTCTTAGTGCTGATGGGAACATTCTATATTTGTACTACGCAATGCAGTAGCCCCTAGACACATGTGACTCTTGAGCCCCCTGAAGTGTGGTGAGTGTAACTGAGGAGTGAGCTCAGTTACATTTTTAAAAATATTTACTTACTTGGCTGCGCCAGGTCTTAGATACCATGCTTAGTGGTGTCCGACTCTTCGCGACCCCTTGGACTGTAGCCCACCAGGCTCCTCTGTCCATGGCATTACCCAGGTAAGAATACTGGAGTGGGTTGCCATGTTCGGCTCCAGGGGACCTTCCCCACCCAGGGATCAAACCCACATCTTCTGCATTGGTAGGCAGATTCTTTACCACTGAGGCCCCCTATTTGTGGTACTTGGAATCTTTAGTTGCAGCATGTGGGATCTAGTTCCCTGACCAGGGACTGAACTCAGGCCCCCTGCATTGGGAACATGAAGTCTTAGCCATGGGACCACCAGGGAAGTCTCAGATTCTACTTAATTTTTAAAATTTATTTAAAAATTTTTATTTTATATCAGAGTATAGTTGACTTCGGAGAAGGCAATGGCACCCCACTCCAGCACTCTTGCCTGGAAAATCCCATGGACAGAGTAGCCTGGTAGGCTGCGGTCCATGGGGTCGCTAAGAGTCGGACATGACTGAGCGACTTCACTTTTCACTTTCATGCATTGGAGAAGGAAATGGCAACCCACTCCAGTGTTCTTGCCTGGAGAATCCCAGGGACGGGGGAGCCTCGTGGGCTGCCATCTATGGGGTCGCACAGAGTCAGACACGACTGAAGCAACTTAGCAGCAGCAGCAGCAGCATAGTTGACTTACAATGTGTTAGTTTCAGGTGTACAGCAAATTGATTCAGTTATACATATACATATATCTATTCTTTTTCAGATTCTTTTCCCATATAGGTTTTTAAGATTATTGAGTAGAGTTCCCTGTGCTCTTTACGTAGATCCTTGTTGTTTATCTATTTATATATAGTAATGTGTATATGTTAATCCCAACCTCCTGATTTATCCTTCTCCCAGATTCTATGTTATGTAAATGAATTTAAAATTAAATAACCCACACGTGGCTAGTGGCTACTGTATGGGCAGTACAGAAAGAGATGTAAGTTTGGAGATCTGAGAGATCTGAAAGCAGAAGAGCTCTGTTCCCCTTTTCTCTCCAGAACTCTGGCACCATACAGCGGTTCCTCAAGCCTTCCTGCAGCAGCAGCCATAGAGGAAAAGTGGCTGGCTGGGATGACAGGGACACAGAGGTCCTAGGACAGCCTCCCCTGATTTCCCATGACCCTTCCCATAGTGTTGAGGGAACAGCCAGTCACACATTCCTCAGCCCCCCTCCCCCAGGAGGTACAGAAGTTAGATAAGAAAAGAGGAATGGTAATCTCCAAGGGCCACATTCACTCTTAAGGAGGGGATGCTGCCTTAGAAAGTGGTGTGAGCTCCAGGATCGTGGCTGTATAAGAACACCACCAAGAGCTGGAAGCCTCACTTTATGGATAATGTAGTGCTTCCCCCCTCTTCACCCCCCACGTTATTCCCCATCTTGGTTATTGTTCAGTTGCTCAGTCATGTCTGACTCTTTGTGACCCCGTGGACTGCAGCCTGGCAGGCTTCCCTGTCCTTCACCATCTCCTGGAGCTTGCTCAAACTCATGTACATTAAGTTAGTGATGCCATCCAACCATCTCATCCTCTGCCATCCCCTTCTCCTCCTGCCTTCAGTCATTCCCAGCTTCAGGGTCTTTTCCAGTGAGTCAGTTCTTCACATCAGGTGGCCAAAGTATTGGAGCTTCAGTTCCAGCTTCAGTCCTTCCAATAAATATTAAGGACTGATTTCCTCTAGGATTGACTGGTTTGATCTCCTTGCAGTCCAAGGGACACTCAAGAGTCTTCTCCAACACCAGAGTTCAAAAACATCAATTCTTCTGTGCTCAACCTTCTTTATGGTCCAACTCTCACATCCATACACGACTACTGGAAAAACCATAGCTTTGACTAAATGGACCTTTGTCAGCAAAGTAATGTCTCTGCTTTTTAATACGCTGTCTAGGTTTGTCATAGCTTTTTATCCAAACTTTTCTTCCCTCTCTTGGGGACAGTGGCAAATGCAGTCAACCAGGTGGTGCTAATGGTAAAGAATCTGCCTGTCAGTGGAGGAGACTCAAGAGTTGTGGGTTCAATCCCTGGTTCAGGAAGATCCCTGGGAGTAGGACATGGCACCCCACTCCAGTATTCTTGCCTGAAAAAATTCCATGGGCAGATGAGCCTGGCCAGACATGACTGAATGACTGAGCACCGCCACCACCAGAGAGTAAAGACCCTTCTCTGATTATCAGGGCTCTATCAGCTTTCTGGAGTGCCAAGACAACTTAGCAGGGGAAGGGGAAGGGGTGAAACAAAGGAGGACCCTATGGGGCTCCTGGAAACAGAAACATTTTTTGTTTCTTGTAGGCAAGGCTTCCCAAGTGGTGCAGTGACAAAGAATCTGCCTGCCAATGCAGGAGATGCCAGAGATAGGGGTTTGATCCCTGAGTTGGGAAGACCTCCTGGAGAAGGAAATGGCAACCTACTCCGGTATTCTTGCCTGGGAAATCCCATGGATAGAGGAGTCTGATGAGCTATAGTCCATGGGGTCGCAAAAGAGTCAACATAGCAACTACACAACAACAAAGGTAAGACTCCAGCCTCTGTGACATTCCCTGAGTTCCAAAGGGCAGATTTGAACAGTTGCTAATCAAGGGAGGAGCAGCCAAGAAACCACCTGAGGCAGAATTAAAAGGACCAGAGAAGCTCATCCAGATAGGAGACCAATCACCTGAGATCCTGCACACACCCTAATCTTTTCAGCAACCCCACCCTTGAACTGTTGCTATAAAACTCCTCACAAAATCCTCTTGGGTGGGCACAATAGTGTTTGAGAACAGGAGCCTGCTGTGTCCCCCTCTGACTGGTGAAACTGGTGAAACAATAAAGCTATTCTTTCCTCAGTCAGTTCAGTCACTTAGTCATGTCCAACTCTTTGCAACCCCATGGACTGCAGCACACTGGGCCTCCCTGTCCATTACCAACTCCCAGAGTTTACTCAAACTCATGCCCATTGAGTCAGTGATGCCATCCAACCATCTCATCCTCTGTCGTCCCCTTCTCCTCCTGCCTTCAATCTTTCCCAGCATCAGGGTCTTTTCAAATGAGTTAGCTCTTTGCATCAGGTGGCCATAATATTGGAGTTTCAGCTTCAGCATCAGTCCTTCCAATGAACATTCAGAACTGATTTCCTTTAGGATGGACTTGTTGGATCTCCTTGCAGTCCAAGGGACTCTCAAGAGTCTTCTCCAACACCACAGTCCAAAAGCATCAATTCTTTGGCACTCAGCTTTCTTTATAGTCCAACTCTCACATCCATATATGACTACTGGAAAACCCATAGCCTTGACTAGATGGACCTTTGTTGGGAAAGTAATGTCTCTGCTTTTTAATATGCTGTCTAGGTTGGATAACTTTTCTTCCAAGGAGCAAGTGTCTTTTAATTTCATGGCTGCAGTACCATCTACAGTGATTTTGGAGCCCCCCAAAATAAAGTCTGACACTGTTTCCACTGTTTCCCCATCTATTTGCCAAGAAGTGATGGGACCAGATGCCATGATCTTCGTTTTCTGAATGTTGAGCTTTAAACCAACTTTTTCACTCTCCTCTTTCACTTTCATCAAGAGGCTCTTTAGTTCTTCTTCACTTTTTGCCATAAGGGTGGTGTCATATGCATATCTGATGTTATTGATATTTCTCCCAGAAATCTTGATTCCAGCTTGTGCTTCGTCCAGCCCAGCGTTTCTCATGATGTACTCTGTATATAAGTTAAACAAGCAGGGAGACAATATAAAGCCTTGAAGTACTCCTTTCCTAATTTGGAACCAGTCTGTTGTTCCATGTAAGGTTCTAACTGTTGCTTCCTGACCTGCATACAGATTTCTCAAGAGGCAGGTCAGGTGGTCTGGTATTCCCATCTCTTTCAGAATTTTCCACACTTTGTTGTGATCCACACAGTCAAAGGCTTTGGCATGGTTAATAAAGCAGACATAGATGTTTTTCTGGAACTCTCTTGCTTATTTGCTGATCCAACAGATGTTGGCAATTTGATCTCTGGTTCCTCTGCCTTTTCTAAATCCAGCTTGAACATCTGGAAGTTCATGGTTCACATACTGTTGAAGCCTGGCTTGAAGAATTTTGAGCATTACTTTACTAGTGTGTGAGATGAGTGCAATTGTGTGGTAGTTTGAACATTCTTTGGCATTGCCTTTCTTTGGGATTGGAATGAAAACTGACCTTTTCCAGTCCTGTGGCCACTGCTGAGTTTTCCAATATGCTGGCACATTGAGTGAAGCGCTTTCACAGCATCATCTTTTAGGATTTGAAATAGCTCAACTGGAATTCCATCACCTCCACTAGCTTTGTTCATAGTGATGCTTCCTAAGGACTACTTGACTTTGCATTCCAGGATATCTAGCTCTACGTGAGTGATCATACCATCATGATTATCCGGGTCATGAAGATCTTTTTTATATAGTTCTGTGTATTCTTGCCACCTCTTCTTAATATCTTCTGCTTCTGTTAGGTCCATACCATTTCTGTCCTTAATCGTGCCCATCTTTGCATGAAATGTTCCTTTGGTATCTCTGATTTTCTTGAAGAGATCTCTAGTCTTTCCCATTCTATTTTTTTCCTCTTTGTCTTTGCACTGGTCACTGAGAAAGGCTTTCTCATCTCCCCTTGCTATTCTTTGCACAGCTGTGTGGCACTGGAGTGACTGTGAGGAGATACCCCATGTCCAAGGGCAGAAAAGCCCCAGCAAGATGGTAGAAGGGGTGACATCATGTTCAGAATCAAACCCCATACCTGCCAGAGATGCTCAAAGGGCTCAAACAAACCTTGTGCACACCAGGACACAAAGACCCCACAGAGACTGAGACAGAGCTGTGTTTGAGTGTCTCCTGTGGAGATACAGGTCAGCAGTAGACTGCCACAGTGGCAGGGGCTCTGGGTGCAATAGACCTGGGTATGGCATAAGCCCTCTTGGAGGTCACCATTAACCCCACCATAGAGCTTCCAGAACTTACACAGGACTGGGGAAATAGACTCTTGGTGGGTACAAACAGAACTTTGTGCATACCAGGACCCAGGAAAAAGGAGCAGTGACCCCACAAGAGACTGACTCGGACTTGTCCGTGAGTGTCCAGGAGTCTCTGGTAGAGATGTGGGTTGGCGGTGGCCTGCTGCAGGGCTGCGGGCACTGAGTGTACCAGTCCATGCATGGGACCTTTTGAAGGAGGTTGTCATTATCTTCATGACCTCCACCATAGTTTGGCCCCAGATAAATAAAAGGGAGGGAACACAGCCTCACACATCAACAGAAATTTGTATTAAAGATTTATTGAGCATGGCCTCAACCATCAGAACAAGATCCAGTTTCCCCCTCAGTCTCTCCCTTCAGGAAGATTCCATAAGCCTCTTATCCTTCTCCATCAGAGGGCAGACAGATTGAAAACCACAATCACAGAAAACTAGCCAATCTGATCACATGGACCACAGCCTTGTCTAACTCAAAGGGCTATGAGCAATGCCGTGTACTGCCACCCAAGATGGACGGGTCATGGTGGAGAGTTCTGACAAAACGTGGTCCACTGGAGAAGGGAATGGCAAACCACTTCAGTATTCTTGCCTTGAGAACCCCATGAACAGTATGAAAAGGCAAAAAGACAGGACACTGAAAGATGAACTCCCTAGGTTGGTAGGTGCCCAATATGCTACTGGAGATCAGTGGAGAAATAATTCCAGAAAGAACGATGAGACGGAGCCAAAGAAAAATCAACACCCAGTTGTGGATGTGACTGGTGATAGAAGTAAAGTTCGGTGCTGTAAAGAGCAATATTGCATAGGAACCTGGAACATTAGGTCCATGAAGCAAGGCAAATTGGAAGTGATCAAACAGGAGACGGCAAGAGTGAACATCAACATTTTAGGAATCAGAGAACTAAAATGGACTGGAATGGGTGAATTTAACTCAGATGACCATTATATCTACTACTGTGGGCAAGAATCCCTTAGAAGAAATGGAGTAGCCATCATAGTCAACAAAAGAATCTTTGTCTACTTCATCCTAAACGCTGTCTCAGAGATTCAATTTGGCATCAGAGCACAAAGAAGCTGAGCTTTCTGCATCATGGGGAGGGGCCCAAGAGTGTCCAAGATGGATTTTGTGGGAAGGATGAAGTCTTAGAGTCAGAATTAAATTGATTTAAGGAAAATAAATTTAGCAAACTAAGATTCGTACCCATTGTATTTGCTTGATTATGTAGCTTCCTCTTTCCTACTTCAGTTCAGTTCAGTTCAGTCTCTCAGTTGTGTCCGTCTCTTTGAGACCCCATGAATCACAGCACACCAGGCCTCCCAGTCCATCACCAACTCCTGGAGTTTACTCAAACTCATGTCCATTGAGTCGGTGATGCCATCCAGCCATCTCATCCTCTGTCGTCCCCTTCTCCTCCTGCCCCCAATCCCTCCCAGCATCAGAGTCTTTTCCAATGAGTTAACTCTTCGCATGAGGTGGCCAAAGTATTGGAGTTTCAGCTTTAGCATCAGTCCTTCCAATGAACACCCAGGACTGATCCCCTTTAGAATGGACTGGTTGGATCTCCTTGCAGTCCAAGGGACTCTCTTTCCTACTTTATCCCTCTTAAAAGTAGATTACCATTTGTAAAAGCTATAATATATACATGTATTTTCCCCATATACCCCTTTTCCTCACACATTAGTAGCCTTCCCTACTCTCTACATCCCACACCAAAATGGTGTATTTGTTACAACTGATGAACCTATATTGACTCATCATTATCACCCAAAGTCTGTGGTTTACTGTTTAAAAAAATATTTTTAAAAATTTATTTATTAGGCTGATTATTTTGGGCTCCAAAATCACTGCAGATGGTGATTGCAGCCATGAAATTAAAAGACACTCCTTTGAAGGAAAGTTATGACCAACCTAGACAGCATATTTAAAAGCAGAGATATTACTTTGCCAACAAAGGTCTGTCTAGTCAAGGCTATGGTTTTTCCAGTGGTCATGTATGGATGTGAGAGTTGGACTGTGAAGAAAGCTGAGCACCAAAGAATTGATGCTTTTGAACTGTGGTGTTGGAGAAGACTCTTGAGACTGCAAGGGGATCCAACCAGTCCATCCTAAAGGAGACCAGTCCTGGGTGTTCATTGGAAGGACTGATGCTGAGGCTGAAACTCCAATACTTTGGTCACCTCATGTGAAGAGTTGATTCATTGGAAAAGACCCTGATGCTGGGAGGGATTGGGGACAGGAGGAGAAGGGAATGACAGAGGATGAGATAGCTGGATGGCATCGCCAACTCAATGCACATGAGTTTGGGTGAACTCTGGGAGCTGGTGATGGACAGGGAGGCCTGGCGTGCTGTGGTTCATGGGGTCACAAAGAGTTGGACACGACTGAGTGACTGAACTGACTGACTGACCAGGTCTTAGTTGCAGCAAGCAGGATCTTCACTGCAGAGTGTGGGATCTAGTTCTCCAACCAGGGATCCAAACAGGGTCCCCTGTGTTGGGAGTGCAGAGCCTTAGCCATTGCACCACCAGGAAAGTTCCTGTAGTTCACTCTCGATGAACATTCTGCGGGTCTTGACAAGTGTGTAATGACATGTATCTACCACTGCAGTATCATACAGAAGAAGTTTCACTGCCTTGAAGCTTCTCTGTGCTCTGCCTGTTCATCCCTCCCTTCCCCATCTCCCTACAACAATTAATCTTTTTACTGCCTTTTCCAGAATGTTATATAGTTGGAATTTTACTATATGTAGCCCTTTCAGATTGACTTCTTTCACTTGGTAATATGCATGTCTTTTCACAGTTTGATAGTTCATTTCTTTTTAGTGCTAAATAAACATCTCGGTTTAAATGTACCAGTGTTTATTTATCCATTCACCTACTGAAGATCATGTTGGTTGTTTTAAGTTTTGGCAATTATGAATGAAGATGTTATAAACCTCCCTGTGCAGGTTTTTGCATGAACATAAACTTTGAATTCCTTTGGGTAAATACCAAGGAGGGGCTATTACTGGATCATATGGTTAGAGTATGTTTAGTTTTTTAAACTAAGCTAAAACTTAACTAAAAACATTTGACAAACTGTCTTTCAAAGTGGCTGTACAATTCTGTATTCCCATCAGCAGTAAATGAGAGTTGCTATTGCTCCACCTCCTTGCCAGCATTTGGTGAAACTCTAGTACTTTGGCCACCTCATGCGAAGAGTTGACTCATTGGAAAAGACTCTGATGCTGGGAGGGATTGGGGGCAGGAGGAGAAGGGGACGACAGAAGTTGAGATGGCAGTTTGAATCCAGGTTCCATCACTTTTATTTATTTTTATTTTATTTATTTATCTTTTGGCTATATCATGCAGCATGTAGGATGTTATTCCTCCTTCCACAGATTGAACCTTTGCCCCCTGCATTGAACCCTTGAATTCTTAACCATTGAACTATTAGGAAAGTCCCAGTTGTCACCACTTTTGAGACACTTAAACTTAAGCAAGGCCTTTAACTTCTAGAGCCATGTCTTAGTTTTTCTCTCTGATTAAATACAGACTATAAAACCTACTTCACCAAATTGTTACAAAGCTTAACTAAGGCAGTAGAAATGAAAACCATGCTAGTCATTATTATCCTGATTTATGCAGCAACAAAACCATGTTAAGGATGGAGGTTTTCAGTTAGCTTTTTTGTACAAGGTTCTCTTTTGCATAGGAAGCCCTGTGATCTTTAGAGAAGCCTAGAAATTCCATAAACCCACAAGTCCCCAGGCACCAATTATCAGAACAAGGCTGAGTTTGGGTCCAACAGAGATTGAATCTTGAACATGGGACACTAGGCAACCCAAACTCTCCCTCATGAACTGGATGTTATTTGATCCACTGAGACATGAAGTTGGAACAGCACTCAGTGTATAATGGAAATAGTAGTCAGAAGATAGGGCTCCAGCAGGTCTAAAAGCTAAAGAAAATTGCGTGAGCAGGTCAGCCACACTCCCATGGTTCTTACTCCTACTGTTCTACTGTTTCTCTCTCAGCACATATCCACAGCCTCATGGGGAATTATTACTAATTGACAGTGGAAAGAAAAGGGCAGGCTTAATTTACAGATGGGTGTATATGATATGGCCTCAAGTGAACAGATGCTGTTTACCTCTTCCTTCAGAAACAAGTCTGATAGACAGGAATGGAGGGAAATCCTCCCAATAGACAGTGTTGGGGTTTTTTTTTTTTTTTTTTTTTGCTGTTGTTTTTATTTTATTTTACGTATTTATTTATTTCTGGCTGTGCTGGGTCTTTGTTGCTGCACCAGCTTCTCTCTAGCTGCAGTGAGCAGAGGCTACTCTCTAGTTGTGAGTACATGGGCTTCTCATTGCTGCAGCATCTCTTGTTGTGGAGCTCAGGCAGTGGGGTGAGCAGGCTTCAGTATTTGTGGCATGTGGGCTCAGTAGTTGTGGCTCCTGGGCTCTGGAGCACAGGCTCAGTTGTTGTGGTGCATGGACTAAGCTACTCGTTGGCATGTGGGCTCTTCCCAGACCAAGGATTGAACCTGGGTCTCCTACATTAGCAGGCAGATTATTTACCACTGAGCCACCAGTGAAGCCCTGAGAGTGTTATAAGTCTACATCTGTCATCCTATTAACGGAGAGATGGCCCAGGGTATGTAAGTATCAATTTACAGTCGATAGTTCATGGGTTGGAAGATAGTCATTGGCTTTTGAAGAACAAAACTAGGAGACTGGGGACGAGGAAGTCTGGATCTCAGTCTCTCCCTCTCTGCCTTCACCTCTTTCCCCTTTATAACCCTGGTCCTCCCACCGCCCCCGACACTGTCTTCTTGTTCCTGCCCCTCACAGTGCAGCTTCCACAGACTCACAGAGCAAACCAGCCCCAGTGACACAGGTACCACTCTACACCCATAAACAGGATGCACCTCTTTCCACGAGGATAAGTCCCCAGAAGCTGGGTTAGCCTGAGACCTTACCTACATTCCTCTTGTGATTCTGGAAAATATGAAGTGTGTTTTCAGAAATGAACTGTTATGTTCTGCTCCATCTCAGAGCAGTTCATAATCCACAAAGTATGATCCAGGAGCTTGGAAACAAACTTTTTTTTTTACTGTGCCACAAAGCATGTGGGATCTTAACTCCCCAACTAGGGATCAAACTCGTGCCCCCTGCATTAGAATTATAGGATCTTGGACTGCCAGGGAAGTCCGGACCCAGGCTTGGTTCTGAATTCCAATCTACCTATTAGCCGTGTGGCCTTGAGCTTCATGCCTCTGAGCCTCCAGCTCACTGATCTGTGAAATGGGGATAATAATATCTACCTGACAGGATTCTATGGGCAGCAAATGAAAGGGAGGAGAAAGCAACACAAAACCCAGTCCTGGGAAAACAGGACTTCAAAAATACCAATTTTTCTTCCATGTCTTGAATATAATGCTAGATATATTCCCTAAAAAACTTCACTTTGGCAATTTGGCCTTTGACTGTTTCTGTATTTCCAGAAAACAGCATTTATGTGTGTGTTTGTGTATGCCTGTGTACACATGCATATTCTTCAGTTCTGCTGAAAGGGAGAAGGTCAAAGTCAGTCTGTTGTGTATGTGAGTGTGTATTTGCATGCTTATCTTGGAGATCCCAAGGAAATGAATCCGTTAAACCTGACTCAGATCATTGTCTGTTAGTTTTTAAAGTGGGTCATCATTAAGATTTTTAGAAGTAGCTATGGATGGGGGTTGAGTGCAAAAGGAACCAATCATGTGATTAGAGGGTAGAACTTTCAGTCCTTCCCTATTCTCGGACCTCAGGGAGGGAAAAAGGGCTGGAAGTTGAATCAATTCTCATTTGCCAACGATTTAATCAATCATAACTATGGAATGAAAGTGAAAGAAAGTGAAGTCACTCAGTCATGTCTGACTCTTTGTGACCCCATGGACTGTAGCCCACCAGGCTCCTCTGTCCATGGGATTCTCCAGGCAAGAATACTGGAGTGGGTTGCCATTTCCTTCTCCAGGGGATCTTCCCAACCCAGGGATTGAACCCCGGTCTCCTGCGTTGCAGGGAGATGCTTTATCCTCTGAGCCACCAGGAAAGCAACCTCCATAAAACCCCGAAGGATAACTTTTTGGCCCTTTTTGGAGAGCTTCCACACTGGAGAACAAGAATAGTTCCAAGTGCCACCATGCCAGGTTTCAGGCTCCATGAGGAGAGAAGCTCCTTTGTTTGGGATGTCACTCTGAGTATCTCTTCATCTGGCTGTTGATTTGCAACCTTTGATATCCTTTTATTGGGGCTTCCCATGAGGCGCTAATTGTAAAGAACCCACCTGCTAATGCAGGAGACATAAGAGACACAGGTTCCAAAGATCTTGTGGAGGAAGGTATGGCAACCCACTCCAGTATTCTTGCCCAGAGAATCCCATGAATAGAGGAGCCTGGCAGGCTGCAGATCCATGGGGTTGCAAAGTGTTGGACATGAGTGAGCATGCAGAATAATCCTTTTATAATAACTTGGTCATCTAGTGAGTAAACGGGTTTTCCTGAGTTCTATGAGCCATTCTAGCAAATTAACTGAACCCCAAGAGGAGATCATGGGAACCTCTGATTTAGAGCCAATCAGTGAGAAGTACAGGTAGCAACCTGGGCTTGTGATTGGTCTGAAGTGGAGGGTGGTCTTGTGGGACAGAGCCCTGTACCTGTGGAATCCGATTCTAACTCTAGGTAGATAGTGTCAGAACTGAGCTGAAGTCTCTGACATCTTGCTGGCATCCAAGAATTCCTTGTTGGTGTGGGGAAGTTCATGTGTGCACATATGAACACATACATGCATGAGCACACACACACAGACACACAAAGACACTCACAGAAACACACACACACACACTGGAATTGGGTCCAGGAATCCTTAGGATCTACCCTTACTGGTAGCTGGAAGTGCAAGGTATAAAGAATGACAGACTTGTGTGTCTGGAGGGCAGGGGCAATTTCCCAGAAGGAAGTTACATTTATGGGCAGATAATATAAATAATAATCTGTCACACAGATGCATGTTAAATGATGCTATGGAGGAAATACATGTCAGTGACATACTAGTGAAAAAGTCAATATTCTTAAATATCACTATTTTGATAGTGTCAGTAATAGATTGTCTTCTACACAATTAGAACAAGGTGTTTGTCTTTTGATAATAGAAAGTGACAATGTACTTAAAAGTTTTAGAAAGGGCTTCCCTGGTGGCTCAATGGTAAAGAATCTGCCAGCCAATGCAGGAGACACAGGTTCAGTCCCTGGTCCAGGAAGATCCCACATGCCATGGATCAACTAAGCCTGTGTGCCACAGCTATTGAAACCCACACACCCTAGGGCCCATGCTCCACAAGAGAAGCCACTGCAATGAGAAGTTTGTGAACTGCAGCTGGAGAGTAGCCCCTGCTCTGTGCAACTTGAGAAAAGTCCGAGAAGCAATGAAGACCCAGCGCAGCCAAAAATAAATATATAAAACGAATTTTAAAAAACTTAAAAATTTTAGAAAAAAATTTATCCACTTATTTTCAGCAAATTACCATAGCTTCACAACTCAGTGCATGTCCATGAGATGAATGTCTCTCATTTACTTTACAGTAACCTTTTATAAAGGGCTTTAGAATGTCATAATTTGGGGTACACTGAATTATGTTACCTTTCCAGTCTACCCTGTAGTGCATAGGGATTCTTTCTGTGACCCAAAATGCCTATCAATCCTGATATTAACATTTTCTGACATCAATATCATAATGTGAATCTACTAGATATAAACAGATATAATAGTCTTTGAATTCATTAATGATGCTTTCAGAGAGAAGTTTGGGATCCTGGGATCTGTTCCAACTTTTGTGATGTCTTGGGATAGAACCAGAAGTACCCAAGACCACAAAGAATGGGAGGAGCTTAGGCCTGGATATGAACTTGATTTGCTGACGTGGTGGGCAATGGGAAAGGCGGGCTAATGAGTCAAGAATTGTGGAGACAAGACCAATAGTCCTTGGCAAGTGCTTGGGAAAAGGGGACAAAGTAGAGTGAGGAGCCTGGAATGATACTGAAGTAGGGTGGAGGTACTGGTCCCAGAACTAGGAGACAGGGAGGCAAAGTCTGTTGAAGGAGAGTCCCATTTTATTTATTTATTTTGACTGGGTGGCTTGCAGAATCTTATCTTGGTTTACTGAGCAATGATCAAACCAGTGTCCCCTGCAGTCGAAGCACAGAGTCCTAACCACTGGACCCCCAGGGAAATATCGAGTCCCATTTTAGACAGTGAGAATGAGCTGCCAGTATCTGGTAGTACCACGAGACTGAAACTCAGGACAGAAGATGGATTTTGGCAGGCTTCGCTGGTGGCTCAGGTAGTAAAAGAATCTGCCTGCAATACAGGAGACCCGGGTTTGATCCCTGGGTTGGGAAGATTCCCTGGGGAAGAAAAAGCAACTCACTCCAGTATTCGTGCCCGAGAAGTCCCATGGACAGAGGAACCTGGCGGGCTACCATCCATGGGGTCACAAAGAGTTAGACACAATTGAATAACTAACACGTACAGTGTGAAGGTAACAGCTGAACTCTGACAGTACATGAGTTTGTCAAGTGAGGAAATGTAGAGAGAAAAGAAAAAATAAAACTTCTGGGGAACACTCCATTCATGGGTAGAGCAAGTGATCTCAGCCAGAGAGGGAAGCAAAGGAGGCAGCGTTAGAGAGGAAGTGGAAGGAAGGAGTCAAGACACAGGTTTTAGAGAAGATCTGTGCCTAGGAGAGTGGCCAGGGTGTCAAATGTTGAGTGGAGCCTGAGGAGGAGTTCCTGAGGGCACACAGAAAAATCTGTTAGGTTGGGGTGTCCCCACTCTGGAGAGATTCCCCAGAAGCAGACCCAGAGAGGAGAATTCCTATGCAAGAGACTTCCCAAGGAAGAAGTCATCACAGAGCGGGGCTGGCAGGACAGGGAAAGGAAGAGGAAGCAAGAATGTAGCTTCCACCATGTCTCGGGGAGGGGTGCTGCAGCCTGATTCTGCCTTGGACGCTTTGGGGTGATCCTGCGAGGGGTTTGCTGGGGAGTCTGTTGTGCTCAGGTCAGAGATGGGCTGAGGACTGCAGGGGGCAGGCAACAGATGCCCAGGAACTTCTGGTTTCCCTAGTGTCCCAGGACCAGCCCACCTCCTACCCCGAGGCACACACGTTCAGGGAGGGTTGATTGCCACGTGTGATGATTCCAGGCTAGTTTGCAGGATATCCTTCAATGTATTTGTCTGGCTGTTTTCTCATGATCACATTTAAGCTCAATATGTTTTAAAAATGTTTATTTATTTAGCTGTGTTGGGCCTTAGTTGTGGCATGTGGGATTTTCCTCGTGGTACACTGACTCCCTTGCTGTGGCTCGTGGGCTCAGGAGTTCTGGCACACAGGTTTAGCTGCCCTGCGGCATGTGGGATCTTAGTTTCCCCACCAGGGATTGAACCTGCGTCCCCTGTATTGCAAGGCAGACTCTGAACCACTGGACAACCAGGGAAGTCCCAGGCTCAATATTTTTAGGAGGAATGTTTCACAGATGAGGTCATGTTGCTCGTAGGACAGCATATAAAGAGTTATGACAAAATCCTACAGACTTGGTGGATTACATTAATAATAGCAGAAGTTATTACTATTTCTCATAGTTTTGGAGGCTGGGAAGTCAAAGGTCAAGATGTGGACACACTTGGTGTCTGGTGAGAGTTCTCTTACTAGTTCATCAACATCCATCTTCTCCCTACAACCTCCCATGGCAAAATGGAGTGGGGAGCTCTCCAGAGCCTCTTGTTGTTTAGTTGTTAGGTCATGTCTGACTGTTTTGTGACCCCATGGATTCTAGCCTGCCAGGCTCCTCTGTCTGTGGGATTTCCCAGACAAAAATACTGGAGTGGGTTGCCATGCCCTTCTCCAGGGAATCTTCCCAACCCAGGGATCGAACCTGCATCTCCTGTGTCTCCTGCATTGCTGGTGGATTCTTTACCATTGAGCCACTAGAGAAGCCTGGAACTTCTTCTTTTAAGTTCACTAATCCTATTCATGAGAAGCATGAAGTGAAAGTCGCTCAGTTGTGTTTGACTCTTTGTGACCTCATGGACTATGCAGTCCATGGAATTCTCCAGGCCAGAATACTGGAGTGGGTAGCCTTTCCCTTCTCCAGGGGATCTTCTCAACCCAGGGACTGAACCCAGGTCTCCTGCATTGCAGGCAGATTCTTTACCAACTGAGCTATCAGTGAAGCCCCTATTCATGAGGAATCCACCCAAATTACCCTAATTACCTCCCAAAGGCCCCACTTTCAAGCACCATCATATTGGAATTAGGCTTCAATGGAGGAATGCACATTCAGATTATAGGACACATTATGGCAATGAGCCCCATTGTTAGTGTCATTAAGTTGAATCATTCAGGTGACCGTGGAAACATACTGTGCAACTTGCCTTAAGACCAGACACGAGGATGAGGGTCCATAGACTTAAGGCTTGGAGAGACTTTTCTAACAACCAGGTGGCTGATAGGCCTGTTTGAGATCCCCTAACTTAGAACATGGAGAAGGCAATGGCACCCCACTCCAGTACTTTTGCCTGGAAAATCCCATGGACGAAGGAGCCTGGTAGGCTGCAGTCCATGGGGTCACTAGAGTCGGACACGACTTCACTTTCACTTTCACTTTTCACTTTCATGCATTGGAGAGGGAAATGGCAACCCACTCCAGTGTTCTTGCCTGGAGAATCCCAGGGATGGGGGAGCCTGGTGGGCTGCCGTCTATGGGGTCGCACAGAGTCGGACACGACTGAAGTGACTTAGCAGCAGCAGCAGCAGCAACTTAAAACAGCATTTCCCTTCTGAGGCTTTAAAGGCTAGGTTGGTTTAAGACTCCTTTTTCAAAGTCCTGAAGCCACTGTAACCACAGCCCAGAGCCTGGGGTGGTAGGAATAGGAGGCAATGACAGCCCACTGTAGTTTGCTGCTGTAAAAGCTTGGGACTTACCTTGTGGTCCAGAGATTAAGACTGCACTCCAACTGCAGGGGTCCTGGGTTTGATCCCTGGTCAGGGAACTAAGATCCCACATGCAGCTTAGCCAAAACAAACAAACAAAAGATGTTAGACTGGACAAGGGGCAGCCAACATGGGTGAGAGGGGCTGAGCCTGGCTCTTCCTTCCCCACTTCTAAGCATCTGATTATCCTGGCACAGAATTTTCTGGACTCTGGGACAACTGAGATTTGGAATCACTGTCTAAGAAAACTCGGCTGTGAGCTGGGTCCAGGCTCACAATGGGGTATGGAGGTAAATGCTGTGTGTCAAGTGCCAAGGCCACATCCCAGGCCCTCTGGCCAGGTGAGAACACGATCCCCACCCACCCCACCCCACCTGTCCCTGGAGTCCAAGGAGTTTGTTTGGAAGGCAGTAACAAACAGAGAAGAAAACATCACGTGGGGGAGGCATCCCTGACTGACAAAGCAGTGCCGTCTTGACTTGCCAGTAACCTGAGACAGGGAGAGCAGGTGAGATATTTTGCTCTCTTCTGGGCTTCCCTGGTGGCTCAGAAGACAAAGAATCTGCCAGCTGTGTGGGAGACCTGGGTTCGACCCCTGGGTTGGGAAGATCCCCTGGAGAACGAAATGGCAACCCACTCCAGTATTCTTGCCTGGAGAATCCCATGGACCAAGGAGCCTGGTAGGTTATAGTCCATGGGGTCACAAAGAGTCAGACATGACCAAGTGACTAACACTTTCATTTACTCCCCATGCAAGGGCAACCCACAACCAAAGATTTACTAACTTGGGCCAATATGAAAAGAAAGATCTTGGAAAAGGGACTTTTGGAGCTCTGTGGACCCACTTCCTAGTGAAACTGGTAAAATTTTTTTTAAAAATCATTTAAAATCTCTAGAAATGGTCCCAAAGACATACAGCAAATGAACACATATTTTTAAAATTTTATTTATTTTTGACTGCACTGGGTCTTCACTGCTGCAAGCAGGCTTTCTCTAGTTGCAGTGAGCAGAGGCTACTCTTTAGTTGCCGTGGATGGGCTTCTCATTGCAGTGGCTTCTCTAGGTTGTGTAGGCTTCAGTATTTGTGGCTCTTGGGCTCTAGAGCACAGGCTCAGTAGTTGCGACACAAGAGTTTAGTAACCCCAAGGCCTGTGGGATCTTCCAGGACCAGGGATAGAACCCATGTCCCCTGCATTGGCAGGCAGATTCTTAACCACTGGACCACTAGGGAAGTCCTTGAACAAATATTTATTCACAAAAACCTATTAAAATTCAATATTTAAAAAAAAATCAGTATGAATAATTATAAGGTATTTGAACCCAGATGTGCTCCCTGCCTTCAGCTTTCCAACTTGACAGGATGGAGACTCTACTCCAGACTGGTTCAGCCAAGAACTCAGGGCTCCCACCTCTCTTCCTCAGCTCCCAGTTGGAGAACTGTCTTCCTGAAAGGGGCAGTGTATGGTCAGGCTACTCAAAGTGTCTGTTCTCTTGCTGTCTGTACATTCCTGCTTGACCAGTGTTTGCTTCACATATATCCTACTCACATGACTGAACTTACACATACTTACCCCAGGCACCAGATAATGATTATTCTTATTAAAGAAGCATTGAGGGGCATGCTCCTCTGCTGGTTTCCCTGGTAACACATGAACCAACCTGATGTCCATTTCCCTGATAACTGGCAATCTCCACTTCCCCCTGGGAGCAAAGACTGCTGCCATGTCCTGCCTGCTGTCCACCGTACACAGTGGTGTGTCACCGCTTGCTTCAGATGTGTAAACTCCTCCATCCATCAAACCACTGATGTCTCTCACTGATCTGGGCTCTTTGGGTTTGAAGCTGGGCAAGGACAGGCCTAGCAGGCCTGCACGGTGCAGCACAAGAGGCAGGACATCAGCATTTCTCATCTGGCCCCCAGTTACCTGTGTCAGGTAAGTGGCTGGCTGGTGGAGGCTGCCATTTATCACCCAGCTGCCACTCATGAGGAGGAAGCTCTACCTTGAGCATGGTGCCACTGAGAATACTGGGACTCCAACTTCCCTTGTCTCAGCTCATAAGGCAGTCACTTCACACCAAGAGAAAGAAGATAAGGAGATCTGAGACTACTGCCCCGATTTCCCATCCACCCTCACCCCACCCATCTACCAAATGTCAGACTCCTAAATGGGAGTATCACTCAGAGAAGATGATCTCTTCTGTCTTTATTTTTTATTTTTATTTTTTTAGGTGTTTTTTTTTTTTTGCTCAAGACAGTTTATTGCTTATGTTATTTCTTCTGTTCCTTTTTTTTTTTTTTCAGCACTTTATTTATTTATTTTTTTTATTTGATAAATTTAATGCCTTTTATTGCCATACCTCATTTTACTGTGCTTTGCTTTAGTGAACTTTATAGATACATGTTTTTTTTGTTTTTTTTTTTCCTTGTTAATTTTCTGTTTAGTTGATCTATCCATAAGTGTGAGTGGGGTATTAAAGTCTCCCACTATTATTGTGTTATTGTTAATTTCTCCTTTCATACTTGTTAGAATTTGTCTTACATACTGCGGTGCTCCCATGTTGGGTGGATATATATTATATAATTGTTATATCTTCTTCTTGGATTGATCCTTTGATCATTATGTAGTGACCTTCTTTGTCTCTTTTCACAGCCTTTGTTTTAAAGTCTAATTTATCTGATACGAGTATTGTGACTCCTGCTTTCTTTTGGTCCCAATTTGCATGGAAAATCTTTTTCCAGCCCTTCACTTTCAGTCTGTATGTGTCCCCTGTTTTGAGGTGGGTCTCTTGTAGACAACATATGTAGGGGTCTTGTTTTTGTATCCATTCAGCCAGTCTTTGTCTTTTGGTTGGGGCATTCAACCCATTTACGTTTAAGGTAATTACTAATAAGTATGATCCCGTTGCCATTTACTTTATTGTTTTGGGTTCGAGTTTATACACCATTTTTGTGTTTCCTGTCTAGAGAATATCCTTTAGTATTTGTTGGAGAGCTGGTTTGGTGGTGCAGAATTCTCTCAGCTTTTGCTTGTCTGAAAAACTTTTGATTTCTCCTTCATACTTGAATGAGATCCTTGCTGTCTTTACTCCCAGATCCAGAACTGTGACTCAGAGATTTTTGCCTGGGAAGAGAAATAAGCCATAAAACAAATAGTTGCTAATCTCTTCTCAAGGAACAGATTTTATTAGGAACAGAGTACAAAGAACTTCAAGCCTAAGAGCACTATCAGGAACAGTGGAGGTTGTGGTGAAAAGCAGTTAGGAAGATCAGTGGCCTCACTGGGCATATAGGTTAAATTGGAGGCCAGCTGGTTTTTCCAAAAGTCTGGAGGAGAGAAGCTGCTTAAAGGAGCTTCTTGTTGTTCTGTCACTAAGTCGTGTCCTACTCTTTGCAACCCCATGGACTGCAGCACACCAGGCTTCCCTGTCTTTCGCCATCTCCCAGAGTTTGCTCAAACTCATCTCCATTGAGTCTGTGATGCCATCCAACCAGCCTGAGATCAAATCTTAAAAACTGACTTTGAGAACTATCCCTTCTTAGAAGCCAAATTTTATTGATTTAGTCTAAGGAGCAGTTTATGCCCCCAGGACATTGTTGAAAACAATGGAGAAATCAGATGATATTTCAGTCGATTGGTCATGTCCGACTTTGCGACCCCATGAATCACAGCATGCCAGGCCTCCCTGTCCATCACCAACCCCTGGAGTTCACCCAAACTCATGTGCATTGAGTCGGTGATGCCATCCAGCCATCTCATCTTCTCCTCCTGCCCCCAATCCCTCCCAGCATCAGAGTCTTTTCCAATGAGTCAACTCTTTGCATGAGGTGGCCAAAGTACTGGAGTTTCAGCTTCAGCATCAGTCCTTTCAATGAACACCCAGGGCTGATCTCCTTTAGGATGGACTGGTTGGATCTCCTTGCAGTCCAAGGGACTCTCAAGAGTCTTCTCCAACACCACAGTCCAAAAGCATCAGTTCTTTGGCACTCAGCTTTCTTTATAGTCCAACTCTCACACCCATACATGACCACTGGAAAAACCATAGCCTTGACTAGACAGACCTTTGTTGGCAAAGTAATGTCTCTGCTTTTGAATATGCTTTCTAGGTTGGTCATAACTTTCCTTCCAAGGAGTAAGCGTCTTAATTTCATGGCTGCAGTCACCATCTGCAGTGATTTTGGAGCCCCCAAAAGTAAAGTCTGACACTGTTTCCACTGTTTCCCCATCTATTTCCCATGAAGTGATGGGACCGGATGCCATGATCTTCGTTTTCTGAATGTTGAGCTTTAAGCCAACTTTTTCACTCTCCTCTTTCACTTTCATCAAGAGGCTTTTGAGTTCCTCTTCACTTTCTGCCAAAAGGGTGGTGTCATCTGCATATCTGAGGTTATTGATATTTGTCCCAGAAATCTTGATTCCAGCTTGTGCTTCTTCCAGCCCAGCATTTCTCATAATGTACTCTGCATATAAGTTAAATAAGCAGGGTGACAATATACAGCCTTGACATACTCCTTTTCCTATTTGGAACCAGTCTGTTGTTCCATGTCCAGTTCTAACTGTTGCTTCCTGACCTGCATACAGGTTTCTCGAGAGGCAGGTCAGGTGGTCTGGTATTGCCATCTCTTTCAGAATTTTCCACTCAATCAAAGGCTTTGGCATAGTCAATAAAGCAGAAATAGATGTTTTTCTGGAACTCTTTTGCTTTTTCCATGATCCAGCAGATGTTGGCAATTTGATCTCTGGTTCCTCTGCCTTTTCTAAAATGAGCTTGAACATCTGGAAGTTCACGGTTCATGTATTGCTGAAGCCTGGCTTGGAGAATTTTGAGCATTACTTTACTAGCATGTGAGATGAGTGCAATTGTGTGGTAGTTTGAGAATTCTTTGGCATTGCCTTTCTTTGGGATTGGAATGAAAACTGACCTTTTCCAGTCCTGTGGCCACTGCTGAGTTTTCCAAATTTGCTGGCATATTGAGTGCAGCACTTTCACAGCATCATCTTTCAGGATTTGAAACAGCTCAGCTGGAGTTCCATCACCTCCACCAGCTTTGTTCGTAGTGATGCTTTCTAAGACCCACTTGACTTCACATCCCAGGATGTCTGGCTCTAGGTCAGTTGATCACGCCATTGTGATTATCTTGGTTGTGAAGATCTTTTTTGTACAGTTTTTCTGTGTATTCTTGCCACCTCTTCTTAATATCTTCTGCTTCTGTTAGGTCCATACCATTTCTGTCCTTTATCGAGCCCATCTTTGCATGAAATGTTCCCTTGGTATCTCTAATTTTCTTGAAGAGATCTCTAGTCTTTCCCATTCTGTTATTTTCCTCTATTTCTTTGCATTGTTCACTGAGGAAGGCTTTCTTATCTCTCCTTGCTACTCTTTGGAACTCTGCATTCAGATGCTTATATCTTTCCTTTTCTCCTTTGCTTTTCACTTCTCTTCTTTTCACAGCTATTTGTAAGGCCTCCTCAGACAGCCATTTTGCTTTTTTTTTGCATTTCTTTTCCATGGGGATGGTCTTGATCCCTGTCTCCCGTACAATGTCACAAACCTCATTCCATAGTTCATCAGGCACTCTGTCTATCAGATCTAGTCCCTTAAATCTATTTCTCACTTCCACTGTATAATCATAAGGGATTTGATTTAGGTCTTACCTGAATGGTCTAGTGGTTTTCCCCACTTTCTTCAATTTAAGTCTGAATTTGGCAATAAGGAGTTCATGATCTGAGCCACAGCCACAGTCAGCTCCTGGTCTTGTTTTACACATTCCACACTGCTGAGTGTGGTCAGGAAAAGAGATAGTTAAAAAGAGTCCTACCAAAACTACCTTCATCCCTGAGGGACTGCAAGACCCCAAGGCTGCATCTCCAAGGAACAGCTTCAGAAGCTAAACAGTGGGGATGGGTGGGACGTTCTTGTTTAGTTGCTCAGACTCTTTGCGACCCCAGGGACTGTAATCCACCAGGCTCCTCTGTCCATTGGGATTTCCCAGGCAAGAATCCTAGAGTGGGTAGCCATTTTCTTCTCTGGGATCAAACCTGAGTCTCCTGCACTGCAGAGAGATTCTTTACCACTGAGCCACCTGGGAAGCCCATGCGCAGGAGAGACTACATCAAATAATCCAGCTAGTCACTAAACACAAAGTTGCAAATAATAACAATCCTTAGAGTGGGGAGGTTGCTACAATATATATCTAAAATATCAAGTCTCTAAAAAGCATTCTCAGGTGGCCCAAATAACAAAGAATCTGCCTGCCAATGCAAGAGACACAAAAGACAAGAGTTTGATTCCTGGGTTGGGAAGATCTCCTGGAGGAGGAAATGGCAACCCACTCCAGGATTCTTGCCTGGAAAATCCAATGGACAGAGGAGCCTGATGGGCTATAGTCCATGGGGTCACGGAGAGTCAGACATGACTGAGCTTGCAGGTACAGCAGAACAACAATAACAACAACATCAACAACAAAAGGAATGTATGACTCATACTCTGGGGAAAAAAGCAGGCAAGAGAAACTACCTGTGAGAGTGAATGAATGTCACATTTTACAAAGATTTCAAAATAGCTATTATAAGTATGTTCAATAAACTAAAAGAAAGTATGATTAAAGAAGCAAGGAAAAGTGCTATTACAGTGTCGCAGCAAATTGACAGTATCCATAAAGAGATGTAAATTGTGAAAAGAAGCAAATGGAAATTCTGAAGTTTTAAAGTACAATAAATGAAATGACAGCTTAGCTAGAGGGACTCAACAGGAGATTTGAACTAACAGAAGAAAGAATTAAAGTACTTAAAACTGTATCAATTTAAAAAACTATATCAATAGAGATAATGCAGTCAGAAGAACAGCAAGAAAAAAAAATGAGGAAATGAGGAAAATGAACAGAGCCTTTGAGAAATATGGGAAATTATTAAGTACCAATATACATGTAATAGAAGTAACAGAAGTAGAAGAAAGAAAGGAATAGAAAATATATTTGAGGAAATAATGGCTAAAAAATCTCTCATATTTATTGAAAAACAGTAATTTACACATCCAGGAAGCTAAATGAATCCCAAGTATGATAGACATAAAAGGCTCAGGCACATCATAATAAAAACGCTGAAAGCCAAAGACGAGGCAAAAATCTTGAAAGCAGCAAGAAAAAAATGATGCATCACCTAAAAGGGAACCAAATAAACAGCTTACTTCTCAGCAGAAACAACAGAGACAGGCAGTGGGATCACACAAAGATCACATATACAAAGATCAAAAAATAAGCTGTCAACTAAGGACCCTATATCCAGCAAAGCCATCTTTTCATTCCCAGATAAACAAAACATTTAGAGAATTTGTAGCTAGTAGACCTGCTTTACTAAATACTAAAGGAAGTTCTTCAGGCTGAAAGCAAGTGACCATAGAATTTGAATCCGTAAGGTGGGCGGGCGTTAATGGTGGGAGGAAAGAATACCAGTGAAGGTAAGTAACTTATAAAGATCATAATAAATGCATGTAGTTTCTTCTTTCCAACTGATTTAAAAAACAATACATATATATAAAAATAATATGAGTATAATGTATTATTTGGTCTATAGCATATAGAAATACATTTGCCAGTAAAAGCCCAAAGGAAGTAGGCAGGAGCAAAACTGTACTGAGCTAAGGAAATGACTCAGATGGTAACTGGAATCCATGAGAACAAATAAAAAGAACCAGAAATGACAAGTAAAAGATTAATATAAAGGGAAGTATTAATATGCACTTGTTCTTTCTTCTCTGTATAAAACATCAGCTTGTATAAAACATCAAATTATATAAAGTAAACATTATAACAATTATAGATGCAGTATGTATAACAATACCACAAAAAGGGAGAAAAGGGAAGAGCTATATAGGAGTAATTATTCTACATCTGATTGGAACTAAGTTAATATAAATCTGAAGCTGTCTCTAATAAGTTAAGATGTATATGATAAGCCAAATTAGGAAACACCTAAAAAATGTAGTGAAAAAACATTATAGTAATTAAAATGCCACATTAGTAAATATTTGCTTAATACAAAAGAAAGCAGGAAATGAGGAATAGAGGAACAGAAAACAGGTAAGTAAATGGTAAATGTAAATTCAACTATATCAGTAAAAATATTAAATGTGAATGGATGAAACAATCCATTGAAAAGGCAGAGATTATCAGACTTGAATTAAAAAAGCCAAATAAGATCTTAACTATATGTTCTCTAGAAAAAAAAAATGTTAAATTCAAAGATACAATAGACTGAAAGTAGAAGAACAAAAAAATAGCATCCAAGCAACAACCATAAGAAAGCTGGAGTAGCTACACTACTACCAGACAAATAGATTTTAAGTAAAAAAAAAAAAAGATTTAAAAAGTCACTTAATAATGCTAAAAGAGTTCATCAGGAAGACAAAACAGTTGTAAACATATAGGCACCAAAATATAAGAGGCAAAAACCAACCAAACTAAAGGAAGAAATGGACAATTAAACAATAGAGCTGGAGACTTCAATACTTCCTTACAATTATGAATACAACAAACAGAAAATCGAGAAGAAAAAGAAAACAGAAGACCTGAAGAACACTGAAAACCTAAGAGGCATTAATGTAACACTCCACCCAACAACACAAGAATATACATAATTCTCAAGAGCAGGTGAAATATTTTCCAGTACAGACATTATACTAGGCCATAAAATAAATTAAAAACAATAGAAATCATATAAATACAAGTTATATTCTCCCACCACAGTGGAATGACATTAGAAATCAAAAACAGAAATTTGAGAAAGTCATAAATATGTTGACATTAAAGGACATATTCCTAAATAACCAATGGGTCAAAGAAGTCAAGAGGGAAATTAGGTGATACTTTGAGAAGAATGAAAATGAAGACACAACATTTCAGGATTTATCAGATCAGATCAGATCAGTCGCTCAGTCGTGTCCGACTCTTTGCAACCCCATGAATCGCAGCATGCCAGGCCTCCCTGTCCATCACCAACTCCCGGAGTTCACTCAGACTCATGTCCATCGAGTCAGTGATGCCATCCAGCCGTCTCATCCTCTGTCGTCCCCTTCTCCTCCTGCCCCCAATCCCTCCCAGCATCAGAGTCTTTTCCAATGAGTCAACTCTTCACGTGAGGTGGCCAAAGTACTGGAGTTTCAGCTTTAGCATCATTCCTTCCAAAGAAATCCCAGGGCTGATCTCCTTCAGAATGGACTGGTTGGATCTCCTTGCAGTCCAAGGGACTCTCAAGAGTCTTCTCCAACACCACAGTTCAAAAGCATCAATTCTTTGGTGCTCAGCCTTCTTCACAGTCCAACTCTCACATCCATACACGACCACTGGAAAAACCATAGCCTTGACTAGACAGACCTTTGTTGGCAAAGTAACATCTCTGCTTTTGAATATGCTATCTAGGTTGGTCATAACTTTCCTTCCAAGAAGTAAGCGTCTTTTAATTTCATGGCTGCAGTCACCATCTGTAGTGATTTTGGAGCCCAGAAAAATAAAGTCTGACACTGTTTCCACTGTTTCCCCATCTATTTCCCATGAAGTGATGGGACCGGATGCCAAGATCTTTGTTTTCTGAATGTTGAGCTTTAAGCCAACTTTTTCACTCTCCACTTTCACTTTCATCAAGAGGCTTTTGAGTTCCTCTTCACTTTCTGCCATAAGGGTGGTGTCATCTGCATATCTGAGGTTATTGATATTTCTCCCAGCAATCTTGATTCCAGCTTGTGCTTCTTTCAGTCCAGTGTTTCTCATGATGTACTCTGCATATAAGTTAAATAAACAGGGTGACAATATACAGCCTTGACATACTCCTTTTCCTATTTGGAACCAGTCTGTTGTTCCATGTCCAGTTCTAACTGTTGCTTCCTGACCTGCATACAAATTTCTCAAGAGGCAAATCAGGTGGTCTGGTATTCCCATCTCTTTCAGAATTTTCCAGTTTATTGTGATCCACTCAGTCAAAGGCTTTGGCATAGTCAATAAAGCAGAAATAGATACTTTTCTGGATCTCTTTTGCTTTTTCCATGATCCAGCGGATGTTGGCAATTTGATCTCTGGTTCCTCTGCCTTTTCTAAAACCAGCTTGAACATCAGAAAGTTCACAGTTCACATGTTGCTGAAGCCTGGCTTGGAGAATTTTGAGCATTACTTTACTAGCATGTGAGATGAGTGCAATTGTGTGGTAGTTTGAGCATTCTTTGGCATTGCCTTTCTTTGGGATTGGAATGAAAACTGACCTTTTCCAGTCCTGTGGCCACTGCTGAGTTTTACAAATTTGCTGGCATATTGAGTGCAGCACTTTCACAGCATCATCTTTCAGGATTTGGAATAGCTCAACTGGAATTCCATCACCTCCACTAGCTTTGTTTGTAGTGATGCTTTCTAAGGCCCACTTGACTTCACATTCCAGGATGTCTGGCTCTAGGTCAGTGATCACACCATCGTGATTATCTGCATCGTGAAGATCTTTTTTGTACAGTTCTTCTGTGTATTCTGGCCATCTCTTCTTAATATCTTCTGCTTCTATTAGGTCCATACCATTTCTGTCCTTTATCGAGCCCATCTTTGCATGAAATGTTCCTTTGATATCTCTTATTTTCTTGGAGAGATCCCTAGTCTTTCCCATTCTGTTGTTTTCCTCTATTTCTTTGCATTGATCGCTGAAGAAGGCTTTCTTATCTCTTCTTGCTATTCTTTGGGACTCTGCATTCAGATGTTTCTATCTTTCCTTTTCTCCTTTGCTTTTCGCTTCTCTTCTTTTCACAGCTATTTGTAAGGCCTCCCCAGACAGCCATTTTGCCTTTTTGCATTTCTTTTCTATGGGAATGGTCTTGATCCCTGTCTCCTGTACAATGTCATGAACCTCATTCCATAGTTCATCAGGCACTCTATCTATAAGATCTAGGCCCTTAAATCTATTTCTCACTTCCACTGTATAATCATAAGGGATTTGATTTAGGTCATACCTGAATGGTCTAGTGGTTTTCCCTACTTTCTTCAATTTCAGTCTGAATTTGGCAATAAGGAGTTCATGGTCTGAGCCACAGTCAGCTCCTGGTCTTGTTTTTGCTGACTGTATAGAGCTTCTCCATCTTTGGCTGCAAAGAATATAATCAATCTGATTTCGGTGTTGACCATCTGGCGATGTCCATGTATAGAGTCTTCTCTTGTGTTGTTGGAAGAGGGTGTTTGTTATGACCAGTATAACATACAGCCAAAGTAGTACTTGGAGGAAAATTTATAGTTATAAATTATCTATATAAAGAAAGAAAAAAGATCTCAAATCATAACCTCATCTTCCATCTTAACATACTGGAGAGACTTCCCTGGCAGTCTAGAAGTTAGGATGCAGTGCCTTCACTGCTGTGGGCCCGGGTTTGATCCCTGGTCAGGGAATTAAGATCCCACAAGCTTCGAAGTGAAGCAAAAAAAAAAAAAAAAAGGACATTGGAAAAGGAAGATTAAACTAAATCTAAAGAAAGCAGAAGGAAGGCAATATTGAAGATTAGAGTGGAATTTCATGAAATGGAAAATAAACAACATAGAAAATTAAGTTAAAAGTTGTTTGTCTGAAAGTTTAACAAAGTTGACAAATATTTAGTAAATCTTAGATTTACAGAGAAAAAAAAAGAGAGAGAAGACTTAAGTTGCTAGAAACCAAAGTTAGAGGGGATATTGTTACCTATCATATAGAAATAAAAAGGATTATAAAAGAATATTATGAATAATTGAGCATTTCCCTGGTGACTCAGATGGTAAAGAATCTGCCTGCAATGCAGGAGAAAGTGAAAGTGAAAGTGAAAGTGAAGTCACTCAGTCGTGTCCAACTCTTTTTGACCCCATGGACTGTAGCCTACCAGGCTCCTCCATCCATGGGATTTTCCAGGCAAGAATACTGGAGTGGGTTGCCATTTCCTTCTCCAGGGCATCTTCCCTACCCAGGAATTGAAACCGGGTCTCCTGCATTGTAGGCAGACACTTTACTGTCTGAGCCACCAGGGACCTGGGTTCAATTCCTGAGTCAGAAAGATCCCCTGGAGAAGGACATGGCAACCACTTCAGTATTCTTGCCTGGAGAATCCATGGACGGAGGAACCTGGTGGGCTACAGTCCATGGGGTCACAAAGAGTTTGACACGACTGAGTGACTATCATGAACAATTGTATGCCAATAAGTTAGATGACTTAGATAAAATGGACACATTCCTAGAAAAGTACAAACTACCGAAACTGACCTAAGAAAACATCCTGAATAGGCCTATAACAAGTGAAGAGATTGGATTCATAATAAAAAACTACACACAAAGAAAAGCCATCTCTGCTGAATTCTAACAAGCATTTTAAAAAGAAGTGGTACCAGTTTCTCACAAGCTCTTCTAATAAACAGAAGGGCAGAGTACACTTCCCAAATCATTCTATGAAGCCAGTAATAACCAGACACCAGAACCAGATGAAGACATCACAAGAAAAAAAAAAAACAAAACTATAGACCAATATCTCTAACAAACATAGACACAGCAGAATATTACCAAACAGAACTATCAACATATAAGAAGAATTATACACCATGACCAAGTGGGATTTATTCCAGGAATGAAATTGATTTACCATCTAAAATCAATTATGTAATATACCATATTAATAGAAAAAAACAAAAACCACATAATTATCTCAATATACACTGAAAAATTTTTTGACAAAAATCCAACAGCCTTTAACAGTAAAATACTAAATAAACTAGGAATGAAAGTGAAAGTGCTAGTCACTCAGTCATGTCCACTCTTTGCAACCCCAAGGACTGTAGCCCACCAGGCTCCTCTGTCCATGGAATTCTCCAGCCAAGAATACTGGAGTGGGTTGCCATTTCATTCTCCAGGGGATCTTCCCAACCCATGGATCAAACCCAGGTCTCCTGCATCGCAGGGAGATTCTTTACCGTCTGAGCCACCAGGGAAGAAGGAAGTCAATTTTATAAAGGGTATCTACCCAAAAACCCACTGTTAACATCATACTTAATAGTGAAAGACAAAATGCTTTTCCCCTATGACAAGGAGTAAGATAAGGATGCCCACTTTCACCATTTCTGGTGAACCTTGTATTGAAGCTTCTAATCAGGGTAATTAGGCAAGAAAAAAAAATAAAAGTCATCCAGATTGTAAAGGAAGAAGCAAATTCATCTCTACATACAGATGACATGTAGAAAGTTGTATGTAGAAAATTCTAAGGAATCCACTTAAGAAACTATTAGAACTAAAACAAATTCAGCATGGTTGCAGGACATAAGATCAATATTAAAAAATCAATTATATTTCTATATACTTGCAGTGAACAATTTAAAAATGAAATTAAGAAAACAATTCCACTTAAAAGAGAATAAACCAGGTATAAATTTAGCAAAAGAAGTATAAAAGTTTGGAGGAATGGATATCCTGTCTTTTTTTCAGTCTTGAAAAGATGTCTTTGTCTTTAGAAGGCATGGAATAGGTGAGCAGAAACTTGGCTCAGATGACTAATGACTAGACAGGATCCAAGCATGTGAAAGTGAAAGTGAAGTCTCTCAGTCGTGTCCGACTCTTTTCGACCCCATGGACTGTAGCCCACCAGGCTCCCCCATCCATGGAATTTTCCAGGCAAGAGTACTGGAGTGGGTTGCAGGGATCGAACCTGGGTCTCCTGCATTGCAGGCAGATGCTTTACTGTCTGAGCCACCAGGGAGCTGACTTAGATCGGAAAGGTTCTCAAACCAAGATACAACTTTGTGGATGGGGGACCTTGGCCAGGACTCAAGTTAGATTCTTCTGCTAGGCTGGATATGGAGTTTAAGGTGAGTTGCTCAGATGGTAAAGTGTCTGCCTGCAATGTGAGAGACCTGGGTTAGATCCCTGGGTTGGGAAGATCTCCTGGAGAAGGAAATGGCAACCCACTCCAGTATTCTTGCCTGGAGAATCCCACGGATGGAGGAGCCTGGTAGGCTACAGTCCATGGTGTCGAAAAGAGTCGGACACGACTGAGCGACTTCACTTCATAGAAAGTAAAGAAGCTCTGGGACTTAACTGGTAGTCCAGGTAAGTAACAGATCCTGGCTTCCACTGCAGAGAGATAAATTCAATCCCTAGTTGGAGAACAAACATCCCGCATACCCTGGGGCATGACTCCTCCCCTCCCTCAAAAGCATAGAAGCTTAAATTTCTTACAGACCTGAGATTCACACCTACTTGCTTGAGGAAAGCATTTTTTCCAAGAGCATAAGGACCAAGTGGTTTCCCAGGTGGCTCAGTGGTAAAGAATCTGCCTACCAATGCAGGAAACGTGGGTTCCATCCCTGGGTCAGGAAGATCCCCTGGAGTGAGAAATGGCAACCTACTCCAGTATTTTGCCTGAGAAATCCCGTGGACAGATGAGCCTGGCAGACTACAGTCCATGTGGTCACAAAAGAGTCAGATAGAATTTAGCGACTAAACAACAGCAAAGACCAAAAACAGTGAACATCAGCATAAAACAATCCCAGGTGAAAGCTCACCATTTGACTACATGTGCAGTTCTGGCATTGCTTCAGTGTTTGCATTCTGACAAGCCGCTCCCCAAGCCCAGTGATGGTGTCTGATAAATCCATGTCCTCCGCTGATGCACAGCAAACTCTCCATGGTCAGGAAGGCATTCTTTTCAGGAGGGGTAATTTGCTTCCCTTATTGTTATTTTTTTAATCTTTTGAGTAGTGCAGGCACATGTAAAATCTATTAAGAGAAGCCTGAGGGATAGCTGTAGCCAGAGCTGAAATCTTGCCAGCTTATGGTGAGAGTTTTTGTGGAAGTTTTCAACCTCCCAGCAGCTTCTTGATAACTGTTACAAAAATAAACAGTAAGACATAGAAGTTAAGAAAAGAAGAAATAGATGAAGCTATTAGGATAAAGTTATCTTTTTTTAAGGAGATAAAGAAATGAAAGGAAAGGGAAAGAATCGTGATTCAAATTCATGAAACAAATTCAAAACAAAGGCAGAAATTTAATAATTGATCTGGTAAAAACAATGGTACAGTTTAAATACAAAATTATTTTTTAAGGAATTTAAAATAATGTAAAATATGAAAATAAATACCAATAAAAAAGTACCAAATAATCTTTAAATAAATCCTAAAGCTAAAATAGTGTTCAGGTACAAAGAAGAAAATGAGCTTGAGAATAGAAATTATAAAATAAATCAAAACAAGGAATTTAAAATGTAAAGAACTGAAAAAAAAAAACCAAAACCAGATTGAAACAAGCAAAACCAGAAGATCAAAAATGTTGAGGATAATATCAGATCAGATCAGATCAGTCGCTCAGTCGTGTCCGACTCTTTGCAACCCCATGAATCGCAGCATGCCAGGCCTCCCTGTCCATCACCAACTCCCAGAGTTCACTCAGACTCATGTCCATCGAGTCAGTGATGCCATCCAGCCGTCTCATCCTCTGTTGTCCCCTTCTCCTCCTGCCCCCAATCCCTCCCAGCATCAGAGTCTTTTCCAATGAGTCAACTCTTCACATGAGGTGGCCAAAGTACTGGAGTTTCAGCTTTAGCATCATTCCTTCCAAAGAAATCCCAGGGCTGATCTCCTTCAGAATGGACTGGTTGGATCTCCTTGCAGTCCAAGGGACTCTCAAGAGTCTTCTCCAACACCACAGTTCAAAAGCATCAATTCTTTGGTGCTCAGCCTTCTTCACAGTCCAACTCTCACATCCATACACGACCACTGGAAAAACCATAGCCTTGACTAGACAGACCTTTGTTGGCAAAGTAATGTCTCTGCTTTTGAATATGCTATCTAGGTTGGTCATAACTTTCCTTCCAAGGAGTGTCTTTTAATTTCATGGCTGCAGTCACCATCTGCAGTGATTTTGGAGCCCAGAAAAATAAAGTCTGACACTGTTTCCACTGTTTCCCCATCTATTTCCCATGAAGTGATGGGACCAGATGCCAAGATCTTTGTTTTCTGAATGTTGAGCTTTAAGCCAACTTTTTCACTCTCCACTTGCACTTTCATCAAGAGGCTTTTGAGTTCCTCTTCACTTTCTGCCATAAGGGTGGTGTCATCTGCATATCTGAGGTTATTGATATTTGTCCCAGCAATCTTGATTCCAGCTTGTGTTTCTTCCAGTCCAGTGTTTCTCATGATGTACTCTGCATATAAGTTAAATAAACAGGGTGACGATATACAGCCTTGACGTACTCCTTTTCCTATTTGGAACCAGTCTGTTGTTCCATGTCCAGTTCTAACTGTTGCTTCCTGACCTGCATACAAATTTCTCAAGAGGCAGATCAGGTGGTCTGGTATTCCCATCTCTTTCAGAATTTTCCACACAGTCAAAGGCTTTGGCATAGTCAATAAAGCAGAAATAGATGTTTTTCTGGAACTCTCTTGCTTTTTCTATGATCCAGCGGATGTTGGTAATTTGATCTCTGGTTCCTCTGCCTTTTCTAAAACCAGCTTGAACATCAGGAAGTTCACAGTTCACGTATTGCTGAAGCCTGGCTTGGAGAATTTTGAGCATTACTTTACTAGCATGTGAGATGAGTGCAATTGTGCGGTAGTTTGAGCATTCTTTGGCATTGCCTTTCTTTGGGATTGGAATGAAAACTGACCTTTTCCAGTCCTGTGACCACTGCTGAGTTTTCCAACTTTGCTGGCATATGGCTGTCTGGGGAGGCTTTACAAATAGCTGTGAAAAGAAGAGAAGCGAAAAGCAAAGGAGAAAAGGAAAGATATAAACATCTGAATGCAGAGTTCCAAAGAATAGCAAGAAGAGATAAGAAAGCCTTCTTCAGCGATCAATGCAAAGAAATAGAGGAAAACAACAGAATGGGAAAGACTAGAGATCTCTTCAAGAAAATCAGAGATACCAAAGGAATATTTCATGCAAAGATGGGCTCGATAAAGGACAGAAATGGTATGGACCTAATAGAAGCAGAAGATATTAAGAAGAGATAGCCAGAATACACAGAAGAACTGTACAAAAAAGATTTTCATGACCCAGATAATCACGATGGTGTGATCACTGACCTAGAGCCAGACATCCTGGAATGTGAAGTCAAGTGGGCCTTAGAAAGCATCACTACGATCAAAGCTAGTGGAGGTGATAGATTCCAGTTGAGGATAATAGTGACTGCTAAAGTATACTAGTGAAATTGTAAGTGTCAGTCGCTTAGTCATGTCAGACTCCTTGCGACCCCATGCACTGTAGCCCACCAGGCTCCTCTGTCCATGGAATTCTCCAGGTAACAATACTGGAGTGGGTAGCCATTCCTTTATAGGAGATCTTCCCAACCCATGGATCAAACCCAGGTCACCTGCATTGCAGGCAGATTCTTTACTGTCTGAGCCACCAGAAAGTTTGAAGACGAAAGGAGAAGCGGGTGGCAGAGGATGAGATGGTTAGATAGCATCACTGACTCAATGAACATACACTTGAGCCAATTCTGGGAGATAGAGTACACGGAAGCCTGTTGTGCTGCAGTCCATGAGGTCGAAAAGAGTCGAACACGACTGAGCGACTGAACGGCTGATGAAAATAAATCAGAGCCATATATACACTACTAATATATAAAGTAGCCAACTAGTAAGAACCTACTGTATAGCACAGGGAACTCTACTGAATACTCTTTAATGAACTATATGGGAAAAGAACTTTAAAAACAGTGGATATATGTATATTTATAACAGATTCACTTTGCTGTACATCTGAAACTAACCCAACAACTCTATTGGAGTAAATCAACTGTATTCTGATAACATTTTTAAAATAAGTCAGAGCAACATAAACCAGGATAAAAAGAATAAAGTACAGAGTTAAAAATATTTCAGACTAAACTCTTATAAAAGAAAGATATACTTATGAAAAATAATCAAAAGTGAGTATTTAAGAAGGGATTTAGGACTGAAGTGGGATTCCCTGGTGGCTCAGACTGTAGTCTGCCTGCAATGAAGGAGAGCCGGGTTCAATCCCTGGGTCGGTAAAATCCCCTGGAGAAGGGAATGGCTACCCACTCCAGTATTCTTGCCTGGAGAATTCCGTGGATGGAGGAGCCTGGCAGGCTGTAGTCCATGGGTTTGCAAAGAGTCAGACACGACTGAGAAACTTCACTTTCTTTCTTAGGCCTGAAGTAGCCCGCAGGGAGGTATCTGAAGTGGGAGGGGCATAGAGCAAGAGAGCAGGACCCCTGTGTTCTGGCTGTGGTCACCAGTGGGAGCCCCTTGCAGGGTGCTCTTTGAGAGAAATCACACTGCGATTGTAGGCAGCTGGCAGCCAAATCTGTCAAGCCAACTGTGCTGCCAGGAGGCCCCTCTCAGTCCCCTGTACACTCTGTCACAGCTGCAGCAGTCAATAATGGTCTACAGCAGAGTCAGGCACCTTTTCACACTCAGGGTCACAAATTGTATAAGACACGTCAGGAATATCCCCTGGAATAGGAAATGGCAACCAGCTCCACTATTCTCGCCTGGGGAATTCCATGGACAGAAGAACCTGGTGAGCTACAGTCCATGGGGTTGCAAAGAGCTGGACACACTTAACAACTGAGCAACTCACAAAGACACACCAACTCACCCTTTTTAGCTACATGCTCTTAGGCAAGTTTTCTAATCTTTCAGAGCCTCCAGTTGCCCATAAGAAAAGTTAGAATAATATATCTACTTTACAGGTCTATCTTGAAGATTCTACGAGATAAAGCTTACATATTATGTAATCAGCAATTAACAAAGGCTAGCCTTTGTTATTAACTCATTAGAAGAAAAAAGTTCATTTTCCTCACAGTTATATGAGGAGGGGAAGCATTTTTTAAATATTAGGATTTTCTTTTTTGTTAATTTATTTAAATTGGAGGCTAATTACTTTACAATATTGTGGTGGTTTTTGCCATACATTCACATAAATCAGCTATGGATGTACATGTGTTCCCCATCCTGACCTTCCCTCCCACCTTCCTCCCCATCCCATCCCTCTGAGTCATCCCAGTGCACCAGCCCTGAGCATGCTGTCTCATGCATCGAACCTGGATTGGTGATCTAGTTCACATATGATAATATACATGTTTCAACATTATTCTCTCAAATCATCCCACCCTCGCCTTCCCCCACAGAGCCCAAAAGACTGTTCTATACATCTGTGTCTCTTTTGCTGTCTCGCATATAGGGTCATTGTTACCATCTTTCTAAATTCCATATATATGCGTTAATATACTGTATTGGTGTTTTTCTTTCTGACTGACTTCGCTTTGTATAACAGGCTCCAGTTTCATCCACCTCATTAGAACTGATTTAAATGCATTCTTTTTAATAGCTGAGTAATATTCCATTGTGTATATGTACCACAGCTTTCTTATCCATTCGTCTGCTGACAATCATCTAGGTTGCTTCCGTGTCCTGGCTATTGTAAACAGTGCTGCAATGAACATTAGGGTACACATGTCTCTTTCAATTCTGGTTTCCTCAGTGTGTATGCCCAGCAGTGGGATTGCTGGGTCGTATGGCAGTTCTATTTCCAGTTTTTTAAGGAATCTCCACACTGTTCTCCATAGTGGCTGTACTAGTTTGCATTCCCACCAACAGTGTAAGAGGGTTCCCTTTTCTCCACACCCTCTCCAGCATTTATTATTTGTAGACTTTTTGATAGCAGCCATTCTGACCCACGTGAGATTGTACCTCATAGTGGTTTTGATTTGCATTTCTCTGATAATGAGTGATGTTGAGCATCTTTTCATGTGTTTGTTAGCCATCTGTATGTCTTCTTTGGAGAAATGTTTAGTTCTTTGGCCCATTTTTTTGATTGGGTCATTTATTTTTCTGGAATTGAGCTGCAGGAGTTGCTTGTATATTTTTGAGATTAATTCTTTGTCAGTTGCTTCATTTGCTATTATTTTCTCCTGTTATGAAGGCTGTCTTTTCACGTTGCTTATAGTTTCTTTTGTTGTGCAAAAGCTTTTAAGTTTAATTAGGTCCCATTTGTTTATTTTTGCTTTTATTTCCATTACTCTGGGAGGTGGGTCATAGAGGATCCTGCTATGATTTACGTCAGAGGGTGTTTTGCCTATGTTTTCCTCTAGGAGCGTTATAGTTTTTCATCTCACATTTAACTCTTTAATCCATTTTGAGTTTATTTTTCTGTATGGTGTTAAAAAATGTTCTAGTTTCATTCTTTTACAAGTGGTTGACCAGTTTTCCCAGCACTAGTTGTTAAAGAGACTGTCTTTTCTCCATTGTATATTCTTGCCTCCTTTGTCAAAGATCAGGTGTCCTAGATGCGTGGATTTATCTCTGGGCTTTCTATTTTGTTCCATTGATCTATATTTCTGTCTTTGTGCCAGTACCATATTGTCTTGATGACCGTGGCTTTGTAGTAGAGCCTGAAGTCAGGCAGGCTGATTCCTCCAGTTCCATTCTTCTTCCTCAAGATTGCTTTGGCTATTTGAAGTTTTTTATATTTCCATACAAATTGTGAAATTATTTGTTTTAGTTCTCTGAAAAATATCATTGGTAGCTTGATAGGGATTGCATAGATTGCTTTGGGTAGTATACTCATTTTCACTATATTGATTCTTCCAATCGATTAACATGGCATATTTCTCCATCTATTTGTGTCATCTTTGATTTCTTTCATCAGTGTTTTATAGTTTTCTATATATAGGTCTTTTGTTTCTTTAGGTATATTTATTCCTAAGTGTTTTATTCTTTTCATTGCAATGGTGAATGGAATTGTTTCCTTAATTTCTCTGTTTTCTCATTGTTAGTGTATAGGAATGCAAGAGATTTCTGTGTGTTAATTTTATATCCTGCAACTTTACTATATTCATTGATTAGCTCCAGTAATTTTCTGGTGGAGTCTTTAGGGTTTTCTTTGTAGAGGATCATGTCATCGTGATCCCCAAACAGTGAGAGTTTTACTTCTTCTTTTTCAATCTGGATTCCTTTTATTTCTTTTTCTTCTCTGATTGTAGGATTTTCTTGAGGGAGAAAAAGAATAGATTCAACCATGGACTTTTTATTTGTTTATTTAAAACACAAATTTATTGTCTTATAGTTCTGAAGCTCAGAAGTCCTCAAATCAAAGTGTCAACAGAGCTAAATTCTTTCTGGAGGCTACAGGGAAGAATCCATTTTCTTGCCTTTTCCAGCTCTCCTGCATTCCTGGGATTATGGTCCCTTCCTCCTTCATTTTCAGAGTGATCAGAATATCTTCAAACCTCTCTCTTTATGTCTTTTTCCTCCTCCATTTTCAAAGTGATCAGAATATCTTCAGACCTCTTTCTGTCTCTCATTTCTGTCATCATCCCTCCTTCTCTGATCCTCCTGCCACCTTTTACATGAAGACTATTGTGGATTATATCAAGCCTACTTGGATAAGCCAGGATAATCTCCTCATCTCAAAATCTTTAATTTACTCATATCTACAAAATCCCTTTGCCATATGTATGTATGTGCTAAGTCACTTCAGTTGTGTCCAGCTCTTTGCAAACCCATGGACTGTAGCCTGCCAGACTCCTCTATCCATGGGATTCTCCAGGCAAGAATACTGGACTGGGTAGCCATGCCCTTCTCCAGGGGATCTTCCCAACCCAGGGACTGAATCTGTGTCTCTTATAAGAAGCCACAATAACAGTAGCTTGAAAAGAGTTTGTTTTTCACTTATGTAAGAGTCATGGGGTCAGGAACCCAATTTCTTCTCTGTCGTTAACAGCTTCCAAAATGGCTGCTCTAGTCTCTACCATCATATCCACACTTAAAGTGACCAGCTTGTCCCAGTTTGACTGAGGCTTCCCCAGTTTTAGCTCAGAGTGCCCTGCAACTCAGGAATCTATACAAACTGGGACCGTTGTTCACCCTTTAATACTCCATTCAGCAGGAGGTGGAGGGGAGGCTTGGAGGTCATACCTTCCTTTTAAAGGCATGACCTGGAAGTCCACCTTACTGTTTCTGTTCATATCACATTCACCAGCACTTAGTCATATGGTCACATCTAGTTATCGAGCAGGCTCAGAAATGTAATCTTGACCTGGATGACCACGAGTCAGCTAAAACTTGGGTATTTTTCCCTAAAAGAGACATTAATGGATATGCAGAGATAACTGGCTGTCTCTGCCCAAATATGTGGTAAAGAGTGATGTATTACATTATAGGGATATTATGTAAGTAGGGTGCTTCTCTGGTGGCTCAGATGGTAAAGAATTAGTCATGTCCAACTCTTAGCGACCCTATGGACTGTAGCCCCCCAGACTCCTCTATCCATGGGATTCTCCAGGCAAGAATACTGGAGTGAGTTGCCATTTCTTTCTCCAGGGGATCTTCCCAACCCACTGATTAAACCTGGGTCTTTTGCATTACAGGTAGATTCTTTACTGTCTGAGCCAACAGGAAAGCCTATTTTTACCTTTTAAATTAGCCTTAGTATTACTAAAGTAAATCAGTCCTGAATATTCATTGGAAGGACTGATACTGAAGCTGAAACTCCAATACTTTGGCTAACTGATATGAAGAACTGACTCATTAGAAAAGATACCAATGCTAGGAAAGACTGAAGGCCAGAGAAGGGGACGACAGAGGATGAGATTGTTGGATGGCATCACCAATTCAATGGACGTGAATTTGAGTAAGCTCTGGGAGTTGGTGATGGACAGGGAAGCCTGGCATGCTGTAGTTCATGGGGTCGCAAAGAGTTGGACACAACTGAGCAGCTGAACTGAACCAGTATTACTATTTATTATTTATTTATTATTGGCTGTGTCAGGTCTCAGTTGTGGCACACAGGCGCCACTCCAGAGCACTCAGGCCCAGTAGTTGTGGTGCATAGGCTTAGTTGTTTCAACAGCATGTGGGATCTTAGTTCCTAGACCAGGGATTGAACTCTTGTCCCCTGCATTGGAAGGCAGATTTTTTTTTTTTTGGTTATGCTGGGTCTTCATTGCTGCATGTGGGCTTTATCTAGTTGTACAAGTGGGGGCTTCTTTTCATTGCCATGAGCAGGCTTCTCATTTTGGTGACTTCTCTTCTTGTGGAGCACGGGCTCTAGAGTGCATGGGCTTCAGTAGTCGTGGTGTGAGTGCTCAGTAATTGCTGCTCTCAGGCTTAGTTGCCCCTTGGCATGTGGGATCTTCCTAGAGCAGGAATAAAACCAATGTGCCCTGCATTGCAGATGGATTCTCAATCACTGGACCACCAGGGAAGTCCCTGCCCTTAATATTATTAAATGTAGCTTTATCTAATCTTTGTCTCAAATGGAGACATTAATTTTGCAATTCCCTTTGGAATTCATCTTGAATCTTATTTTGAAGCCTGGGACTAGGACTTCTACTTACCTACCAGACTCACTATTCCTGTCTGTTTTAAGTAGGATTTCTTCTTCTTCTTTTTCACAGTATTGTGAAAAGTATTTTGTTTACGCCTGCAGTCATCCCCTTGACATGGCTATTAGCTAAGTAGGCACTCTCCTCTCCAATAAAGACAAAACAAAACAAACCATGTGAGCATGGTTTATCCTGGACTTGTAGTGAGATATTTTAAAATAGATTTCAAGCTCCCATAAGTTACTGATCTTTGAAATTCTACCTGTCTTTGTAAAGAAGACATGTAGATCAGTAGCACAAGCACTAACTCATCAATGGACAAATAATATAAATAAATGATTTTTAGAAAAAAGAAATGTTCAGCCTTACTAATAATCAAATAAAAGTAGATTTGGGAAACTAGATTTAAATTTGGTTACCAGAAAATTAGCAAAAATAGAACTTGTAAATCTCCAATTCTATCAAGGATGCAGGAAAGATGTAAGTTGTCCAGTTTTTTTGGAAAGCATTTTGACAATATATATCAAAACTGTTTATAATGTTAGTAATATTTCCACAATTGGGCATTTCCATGTGCTAAACCCTTTTCCAGGCTTCCCAGTGGTAAAGAATGCCTGCTAAAGCAGGACACATAAGAGATGTGGGTTTGATCCCTAGGTCGGGAAGATCCCCTGGAGAAGGAAATGACAGCTCACTCCAGTACTCTTGCTTGGAGAATCCCATGGACAGAGGAGCGTGGTGGGCTATAGTCCATGGGGTTGCAAGGAGTCAGACACGAATTAGCAACTGAGCACACAAGCCCTCTTCCTGCAGTTTTTGGCCAGAATTTCAGTTAACAAGATACACAACAGTTCTTCTCTTTCTGGTGTGTGAAAGAGGGTGACAATGGATAATTAACAGGTAAATAAATCAACAGGATAATTTCAGGTATTCTGAGTTTCAGAAGTAGAATAATTGTGTTAGTGGTGGATGGGGGTGGGGAGAGGGAAGGCAGTGCAGAGAGGGGCTTGCCAGGGAAGGTCTTTTAAAAGGAATAAATGCTGAGTTGAAACTTGCATGAGTCTTAAGAACATCTGGGAGAAGAGAGTTCCAGATTTTCGTGCAAGTGGCATGGTCCTAGGTGGGGACCTGCCTAGTGAGTCTAGGAAGTGGCTGAAGCCTCATGCAGATGTGTCAGGAGGTCAGAGGGGAGACCAAAGGGGATCAGGGACACAGAAGGAGGATGTCCATGCCATGGTAAGGGTTTGGGTTTGATTTTGGATATAAAGGAAGTCATTAGATAAGTCTAAACAGGGGAGTGATGGGAATTAAGATCATTCCATAACTCTGTATCTACTAAGTTAAAAGTATATCCATGGTACAGTGTTATAGACCTAACCCTGCACTGAAGCTTATAGCATCTTGATGGAAAAGAGGCTTGAAATAAAAATGAGCTGGCATTATTGAAAAAGTTAATACCTGTTGCTTCCCTAAGCTGCTGTGGGCTGCAACTTTTGGGTTTGTATAAAGAGACAGTGTTATTATACATTTGGTGACTTGTCAACAACTGCAGCGAGACTGTCTAGGTTTGAACCCCAGAAAAATCCCAGCAACCCTGCTTATCGTGACATGTCCTTAGGTGAGTTTATCAGTCAGGATAGGCTAAATGATGCTGTGGGAACAAATTATCCCCAAATCTCTCTTTACAGCAGCTAAGGTTTGTTTTTATTTTCCTCCCTTGGGCTACATATTTACTGAGGAGTATGCTGTGTCTCTATTCCATGTTGTTTTCACTTCAGGACCCGTGTTGATGGAGCAGTGTGTGTATGAAATACTGTCAGTCATTGTGGCTGAGGGGGAGGAAATGTGGAGAAACGTGGTCTAATTCTATTTATTTATTTTTGGCTGCACTGGGTCATCATTGCTATGAGGGATTTCTCTAGTTGTGGCGAGTGGGGGCTACTCTTCATTGTGAAGCCTGGGCTCTAGAGCACAGGCTCAGTAGTTGTGGCACACGTGCTTAGTTGCTCTAAGACTTGTGGGATCTTTCCGGACCAGTGATTGAACCCATGTCTCATGCATTAGCAGATGGATTCTCAACCATTGAACCACCAGGGAAGTGTATGGTCTAGTTCTTAAAGCTTCAACTTCAAAGTGATCCACTTCACATTTGCCAGCAAATATTACTCTTGAGTTCAACAGGGTGAGAGTGAGAGCTTTCGAAGAGCAAAGAGAAAGGGGGAACATTCAGGGAGAATCAAAGAATTAAGTATGTCCAAACATTATGCAGCACATGAGAACAGAAAGCCCATGCTTCTTGAGGACCATGCTCAGAGGATCCAGGACATGGATCAATCATTCTGTGGTGAGGATAAAGACACCACAGTTGACACCGTCAAGCTCAAATTTTCATGGAAATAGACTTTGTGGTGAACCACAGGAGTCAGCACAGTCACTGAGGGAATGCCACTCAGGAAGTGTATCTGTGAGTGAGGCCACTGTATGAACACAGAACGAGATCCTGACTCTTCCCTTCTCTCACCCCTCACATTCAATCAGTCAGCAGAGCCTTCAGAATACACCTATCATCTGACTGCCTCTTGCCACCTCCACTGCTAGCCCATGTTCCACCTGGACCACAGCAACAGCCTCATACATGGACCCCTAACTTCCATTCTCGATCCAAGGAGCATCCTGGGCAAACGTATATCAAGTCATTTCTCTCTTAGTCTGAAAACCTTCCAGTAGCTTCCCATTTCATTAAGATGAAAATCCATGGTGCTTACAGTAATTGTCAGTTCTTTTTTTTTTTTTTTTTTGAATATTTGCTTATTTGACCATGCAGGTCTTAGTTGCAGTATGCAGGATCTTTAGTTGAGGCATTTGAGATCTTTTAATTGAGGCATGTAAACCCTTCATTGCAGCAAGTGGGATCTAATTCCCTAACCAGGTATGGAACCTGGGCCTCCTGCATTGGGATCGTGGAGTCTTAGCCACTGGACTACCAGGGAAGTCCCAGAATATCCTCAATTTTGTTATTTATTTTAAATGGCAATGTGGTCAAGATGTTTTGAAAATGCAGCTCATGACTTGTTCCTCTACATCCTCAGGTCTCTGCCACGAGGTCTCATTTAGGACTGATTCTACTTTTTTTTTTCTTCCTAAAACTTATTGTCTTCTCTTATTCTGTACAGTAAACTAATTTTCCTTCCATCTCCCCATTAGCACAAAAGCCCTGGAGAGGCAAGAATTTTTGTATGTTTTATTACTCTATCTTCAATGCCTAGAACAGAGTTTGACACATAGTAGATGCTCAGTAAATTTTTGTTAAATTTTGAATGACTCCACTGTAGCTGATACCTAAAATATTAAGTGTAATATATATATACACACACAATGGAATATTAATCAGCCATAAAAAAGAATGAAAATGCTATTTTCAGCAACAGGAATGGACCTAGAGATTGTTACAAGTCACACAGAGAAAGATATTCAATATTATATGATATCATTTACATGTGGAATCTAAAACACAATGGTACAAATCAACCTACTTACAAAACAGAAATAGATTCACAGACCTGGAAATCAAACTTATGGTTACTACGTGGGAAATCGGGGAGTGATGAATTAAGAGATTAGGATTAACATATGACAAGGGAAAGCGAAAGTGTTAGTCACTGAGTCGTGTCCAACTCTTTGCGACCTCATGGACTGTAGCCCGCCAGGCTCCTCTGTCCATGGAATTCTCCAGGCAAGAATAGTGGACTGGATATTTCCTTCTCCAGGGGATCTTCCTGATCTAGGGATCAAAGCTGGGTCTCCTGAATTGCAGGCATACCTGCAATTTTTTTTACTGTCTGAGCCAACAGGAAAGCTCACTAACACATATACACTACTATATATAAAATAAATAATGAATAAAGACATACTATACAGTACAGGAAACTCTACTCAATACTCTTAATGACTTATATGGGAATAGAATCTTAAAAAGATATACGGATATATGTACATATATAACTGGTTCCCTTTGCTATACAGTAGAAACTAATACAACATTGTAAATCAGCTATGCCTGCCTGCCTGCTGAGTTGCTTCAGTTGTGTTCAACTCTTTGTGACCCTATGGACTGTAGCCTGCCAGGCTTCTCTGTCCATGGAATTTTCCAGGAAATAATACTGGAATGGGTTTCCATTTCCTTCTCCAGGGGATCTTCCTGATCCAGGGATCAAACCTGTGTCTCTTGCATCTCCTGCATTGGCAGGTGAATTCTTTGTCACTAGTGCTACCTGGGGAGCCCTAAATGGGACTCAGTAGTCATGGCACATGGGCTTAGTTGCCTCATTGCATGTTGGATCCTAGTTCCCAGACCAGGGATTGAACCCGTGTCTTCTGCATTGGTAGGCAGATTGCTAACCACTGGACCACCAGGTAAGGTCCCCTCTAAGTCTTTCTTCATGGCTTGATGGTTTTGAAGCACTGAATATTATTCCACTGTCTGGATAGAGCCATTTATCCACTCACCTGCTAAAAGATATCTTAGTTGCTGTCACGTTTTGGCAATTACAAATAAATCTTGTGCAAACATGTATTTGCAGGTTTTTATGTAGACATAGTTTTCAACTCCTTTGGGAAATACCAAGGAGCATAACTGCTAGATCCCATGGCAAGAGTGTGTTTAGTTTTGTAAGAAATTGCCAAACTATCTTCCAAAGTAACTGTACCATTTTACATTCCCATCAACAATGGTTCTGCATCTTTGTATCAGCATTTGGTGGTGTTGTTGATTTCGATTTTGGTCAATCTGATAGGTGTGCAGTAGTACGAAACATGATTTCAAGGATGCCACATGGCAAGTAAGTGGACCAGAGGGGATTTCACTTTTCTAGAGCCAGATCATGGCAACAATATCCTCAAACAATATCCTCAAACCAGTCTTATTATTCGGAGAAGGCAATGGCACCCCACTCCAGTACTCTTGCCTGGAAAATCCCATGGTTGGGGGAGCCTGGTGGGCTGCAGTCCATGGGGTCGAGAAGAGTCGGATATGACTGAATGACTTCACTTGCACTTTTCCCTTTCATGCTTTGGAGAAGAAAATGGCAGCCCACTCCAGTGTTCTTGCCTGGAGAATCCCAGGGACGGGGAAGCCTCGTGAGCTGCTGTCTATGAGGTCACACAGAGTCGGACACGACTGACGTGACTTAGCAGTAGCAGTCTTATTATCGGTTCTACCAAACAAGGTCACTGTTGAGTCAAATAATTAAGCCAACAATATGCTTGTGTTTTGGAGGTGATATGTTCATAATAATTTCTCCACTGGAAAATAGAGCTAAGGTTTATTTTGAAATGAAGGAATGGACCTAAAAATGAGTAGGTTTATTCATTTTTCATGATACATTCTTAAATTTCCAAGGTTAGGTATTGGATTGGTGTGAAAGTAACTGCTGTTTTTGTGTTGTTGAAATTTGCTGTTTGATATGGGAATACATTTTTAAACAAATGTGGTTACATTATATATCATTTTAATGCACATTTCTGGCTTTATGTTTTTCTGCTAATGACATCACTTGCTGTTTATTTTATATTTATTTTAAACTAGGGAAATGATGTTAGACAAAAATCAAATTCAAGCAATTTTCTTATTTGAGTTCAAAATGAGTCGTAAAGCAGTGGAGATAACTTGAAACATCAACAACACATTTGGCCCAGGAGCTGCCAATGAACATACAGTGCAGTGGTGGTTCAAGGAATTTTGCAAAGGAGACAAGAGCCTTGAAGATGAGGAGCATGCTGCTGCTGCTGCTAAGTCACTTCAGTTGTGTCCGACTCTGTGTGACCCCATAGACGGCAGCCCACAAGGCTCCCCCGTCCCTGGGATTCTCCAGGCAAGAACACTGGAGTGGGCTGCCATTTTCTTCTCCAATGCATGAAAGGGAAAAGTGCAAGTGAAGTTGCTCAATCGTGTCTGACTCTTTGAGACCCCATAGACTGCAGCCTACCAGGCTCCTCCATCCATGGGATTTTCCAGGCGAGAGTACCGGAGTGGGGTGCCATTGCTTTCTCCAGATGAGGAGCATAGTGATCAGTCATTGGAAGGTGACAAGGACCAGTTGAGAGCCATCATCGAAGCAGATCCTCTTACAACTACACGAGAAGTTGCTGAAGAACTCAACGTCAACCATTCTGTGATTGTTCAGCATTTGAAGCAAATTGGAAAGGTTAAAAAGTTGTCTCATGAGCAGACTGAAAATCAAAAAAATCATTGTTTTGAAGTGTTGTCTTCTCTTATTCTGTGCAAAAACAGTGAACCATTTCTTGATCAGATTGTGACATACAATGAAAAGTGGATTCTATAGGACAACTGGAGATGACCAGGTCAGTGGTTCAGCCAAGTAGAAGCTCCAAAGCACTTCACATAGCCAAACTTACACCAAAAATGGTCATGGTCATTGTTTGGTGATCTGCTGCTGGGCAGATCCATTACAGCTTTCTGAATCCCAGCAAAAGCATTACATCTGAGAAGTATGCTCAGCAAATCAATGAGATGCACCGAAAATTGCAATGGCTGCAGCCAGCATTGTTCAACAGAAAGGGCCCAATTCTTCTCCACAACAACGTCTGACTGCATGTCACACAACCAAGGCTTCACAAGTTGAACAAATTGAGCTACGAAGTTTTGCCTCATTCGCCATGTCCTCAATAACTTTTTGCACGCATAACACTTCCGCAACCAGCAGGATGCAGAAAATGCTTTCCAAGAGTTTGTCGAATCCCAAGGCATAGACTTTTATGCTATGGGAATAAACAAACTTATTTCTTGTTGGTGAAAATGTGTTGATTGTAATGGTTCCTATTGTAATTAATAAAGATATGCTTAAGCCTAGTAATAATGATTTAAAATTCAGATTGAAACCACAATTACTTTTGTACCAACATAATATTACTTCCCTGCAGCTCTTGATGAAACTCATGTTTCTCCAAATATAGAATGGGTAAAGCCAGTTTTAATTTAGCAGAGCCTTGTGATAAGAAATGAAGGGGATACCTCTCTAATTGTAGGCAAAGGAGACGGAATTCTGAAAGACTGAGTCTAAAATTAGTGAAATTTTGTGAAAATTAGTGAAACAGCGAAAACCTCTCACTCCATCTCAATTTTTTTTAACCCCTGATCTTACCAGTTCAACCATGAGCCCTTGGATCATTAAAAAATATATGACTTATATATGTGTTTCATAGTCCACAATGCAAACCATGTCTTCTTTGATATATTAGGAGGAAAATTTTCCTCATTCTTCAAAGGACAGTGCTATTTTATTTATTTTTTTTGACAGTGCTATTTTAAATTTGATCTTATATTGTAGTTGAATATGTATGCATTAAAGTATGTATAACTAGAAACTTTCCTGGTGGTCCAGTGGCTAAGACTCCACGACCCCAATGCAGAGTGCCCAGGTTTGATCCCTGGTCAGGGAACTAGATCCAACATGCTGCAAATAAGACCCAGCACAACCAAATAAATAAATATTTTAAAAATATGCATAACTAATCATCTCATCTTTCATAAAGATAAGATTGCATATATGTTATTTTTACCTTGTCCTCATGAATAACCCAGTGTGGTAGGTATTACTGGGGCATTTTTATCTGTGAGGACACTGAGCTCCATAGAGATTAGATATCATGCTCAATCATCCATTAAATGATGGAGTCAGGGCACAAACCCAGGCTCCTGAGTCAAAGCCCTTGCTCTTTTCACTGTACCAGTGCCTCTACTGTGTCTTTTTTTCTATAGTGCAATTAAGAACCTCCAGCAACGCTGTTAATAACACCTCAAGAAATGGCCCTCACCTCCAGATGTTTTTTTTTTTTTTTTTTGGCTACAGTACACAGCTCGCAGGATCTTAGTTCCCCAACCAGGGATTGAACCTGGGACCTTTGGCAGTAAAAGTGCAGGATCCTAAAGCTAAAGGGACTCTGTTGGATATTTACCTGATGACAAAAATAGAGACTTTAGAGGGTGAGACTCAGAAGCACAGTTGATTGGCTGTAGATATTTTGTCAAGAAAACTGTGTAGACTCTGAAACACCCACCCAGACCCTACTAGTACAGCCTATGCCTATGGCAGAGTCATTGAGTTGGACTTCTATTTATTTCACAAGTCAACCAGCATTTCATTGGTCCATTTTAGTGTCTCTGTTATTTTTGCTCTTTTAATTGAAGTATAGTTGATTTACAACGTTGTCTTAATTATGCTGTAATTATAGCAGTGATTCAGTTATACATATATATAATTCTTTTTAAAAATATTATTTCCATTGTGGTTTATCATAAGATATTAAATATATTTCACTGTGCTATACAGTAGGACACTGTTTTTTATCCAGTCTGTATGTAAAAACTTACACCTGCTAACCCGACCTTGCCACTCCATCCCTCCCCAACCTCCTCCCCTCTGGCAACCACCAGTCTGTTCTCTATGTCTGTGATTCTCCTTCTGCTTCATAGATAAGTTCGTTTGGGTCATAGTTTAGATTCCACATATAAATGATATCATATGGTATTTTTCTTTTTCTTTCTAACTTAATTCTCTTAGTCTGATAATCTCTAGTTGTATTCATGTTGCTGCAAATGTCATTGTTTCATTCTTTTCAAATTAAATCCATTGTCAGGAGAGAAAACTGTCAGTAGAATCAGACACAGAGCTGTCCCATATGTTGGTAAAATAAAAATTCATATTAAAAATAATCATGAGATATAAATAAAAGATTTAGTGAGAAAAGTGGACAACATTGTTAACTGATGGGGACTTTTTATGGAGAGCGGAAAACTATAATAAAGGGCCAAGTGTAAATGCTAGGTATAAAAAAAGTAATATAAGAAATAAAGAAATTTTAAAAAGAGGAGGTTAGATACAGACATTAGTTAACTTCAAGACAAGTCATTAGAAATACCCAAACCAAAATACAAAGAAGAAAAGAGTGAAAACAAAATGCCTGAGTGCATAAAGCAATATCGAACAGTTTAGTATATGTGTGAATGAATTCTTACAAGGAGAGAGATGAAATGAAAACATTTAAGGAGATATTGGCTAAGAATTTTACTAAAGTTAAAGATATTTAACATGGATCTAAGAAGTTCAGTAAATCTACAGTAGTTTAAATACAAAGAAAACCACACCTAGGCACATCAGAGTCAAAATGCTAAAAACCAAAGGTAAAGAGAAAATTTTGGCAGCAAAGACTAAAAGATATATTACATACAGGGGAACAAGGATAAGAAAACTATCATTCCTACTTCTTATCAGGAATAATAGAGACCAAAAGATAATGCATTTGGCATCTTTAAAGTTAAAAGGGGGCAAATTTTTTGTCAATCTAGAATTCTGTATCTAGCAAAAATATCCTTTGAAAGGAAGGTAAAATTATGACCTTTTTTTTCTTTGCCACAAAGCTTTCAGGATCTTAGTTCCCTGACCAGGGACTGAACCCAGGCCCCAGCAGTGAAAATGCTGAGTCCTAACCACTGTACCACCAGGAAATTTCCTAAAATTGTGGCTTTTTAAACAGACAAAAGCTGAAAGTATTTATCTCCAGCACATCTGTACACTGTAAGATCTATTAAAATTAGTTCATCAGTGTGAAAGTGCTGAGCTCTACCAGAACTGCAAAAATTAATGGTTTAGGTAAATTTGTAATAAATTTGTTGCTGTTCAGTGGCTAAGTCATGTCTGTCTCTTTTCGACCCCATAGACTGCAGCATGCCAGGCTTCCTGTCCTTCTCCATCTCCTGGAGTTTGCTCAAACTCTTATCCATTGAGTTGGTGATGCCGTACAACCATCTCACTCTCTGTCATCCCCTTGTCCTCCTGCTTTCAGTCTTTACCAGTATCAGGGTCTTTTCCAATGAGTCAGTTTTTTGATAAATTTAATTAAACTTTTTCTTCATAGAGAAAAATTAAAATCACTCATTTGAAAACAAAGATGAAATCTTACCTTCCAATTATCATTCTTATGAATTCTTTTCAGAGTAAAATGCTAAATATCATTTTGTACTTTTCTTCTTATGTATGTGCTGTGCTGTAGTAACACTCCCCAAATCATTGAGCTACTCTTAAAACTAAAAAAGAAAAGCAGCTTTATATCATGTACATAATTTTTGTTGTTGTTCAAATCACACACATGGAAACTCGTAATACAACTGAGTGGAATATATAACAGATCCTTGGCTTAGTATTATCAATAGAATTACACAGTGAACAATTATCAGATAATTTCTTTTATTGGTCCTCTGGAGTGCTGCAGTCCATGAGGTTGCAAAGAGTCAGACATGAACTGGTGACTGAACAACATGCCATCTAAATGACTGAATACATTGTTAATCCATTTTTTAAAAATGGATTTAAAAAATCCATTAGGCTGGAAGAAAATTGTATGAAATAAAAACTGATTTTACAGGAATGAATGAACAATAGCAGAGTTAAAATATTGGAAAGTATAAAGGTAGGACAGATGAGACAAACAGAAGTCAAACACTAAAATAGTAGACTTAAACTCAAACATATTCATAATTATATTATTCATAATAACTAAGAACTGAAAATAGTTCAGGTATTTAACAGAGCATGGACATGCAAAATATGGCATATTTAGACAATGGAATAATACCTAGCGATGAAAGGAAACAAGCATCTTACAAATGTAATCATATGGATGAATCTCAAAGACATGCTGAGTAAAGAAAGCTAGAAACAAAGGAATATGCCATTTAGATTAAATTAAAAAACAGGCAAAATCAATTTCTAGTAATAGAAATTGGAACAAAGGCTACTCTGGGCAGGGGTATTGACTAGAATAGAACACTTAGGAACATTCAAGAGTCATGAAATGTTCTCTATCAGAGTTTGGCAAACTTTCTGTAAGAGGGTAAAGAGCAAATATTTTAGGTTTTGGGGGGGTCATACAGTCTGTGTTGTATCATAAAATTAGTCATAGATAAAACAAACAAATGTGTGTGGCTGTGTTCTAAATTTTTGTTAGGCAACTCAAATCATTTAATTATGAAAAGCCAGAACTTATAATCATCAGGATATAAAATCAGTTAATCACTTGTTGGGGAGAGGGGTAAATATTAAGAATCCAAATATGTACAATCTTTAATTTGGAAAACTTCTCAGGAATGATTATTACCCTGTGCCTTCTTAGGGGGGAGACAGAAAGATTTGCAAAAATTAGCTATCTGTTCAACTTTTATGAAAGGTGGATCCCTTTAGTCCTCACTTTATTTTAGAGATAGGGAAAAGACTCAACCTTTTTATTGGGTGGGGAGCTGCACCACATGGCTTGTGGAATCTTAGTTCCTCAACCAAGGATTCATCTTGGGCCACTGGCAGTGAAAGTGTAGAGTCCAAACCACCGGTGTGATAAATTGCTCAGTCATGTCTGACTCTTTGCAACCCTATGGACTGTAGCCTGGAGGGATTCGCCAGGCAAGAATGCTGGAGTAGGTTGCCGTGTCCTGCTCCAGGGGATCTTCCTGGCCCAGGGATCGAACCTGCATCTCTTGTGTCTCCTGCATTGGCAGGTGGGTTCTTAACAACTACTGTCACCTAGGAAGCCCCCAGATCTCCAGGGAATTCCTCAAACTTCTTAGTTATGAGTTATTCATCACCTCTTTCTTTCAGGGAATATTTGAGATCCAAGAATGTTATTCTTCAAACTAAACACAAAATAACTGGAGAAAGTTGAAAATGGACAGGATTTTAAATTACACTAGATAACAATATTATAGTTTTGTAAGAAAAGATTATTTTTTATTGTATGTTAATGCATACATATGGAATTTAGAAAAACGGCACTGATGAACCTATTTGCAGGACAGAAATAGAGATGGAGACACAGAGAACAAACTTGTAGACACAGTGGGGAAGGAGATGGTGGAATGAATTGAAAGAGTAGCACTGTATACATTACCATGTGTAAAATATCTAGCTGGTGGGAAGCTGCTGTATAGCACTGGGAGCTGAACTCTGTGCTCTGTGATGACCTGGAGGGTTGGGATGGGGGTGGTGATGGGGAGGAAGGCTCCAGAGGGAGGGGGCATGTGTATACTTACAGCTGATTCACGTTGTTGTGCAGCAGAAACCAACACATTGTAAAGCAATTATACTCAAAAGAAAAATTAAAGAAAAAACTATATTTTAGGAGATGCACACTGGTGTATTCAGTGGTGAATTTCAATGATGTTTACAAATTTGCTTGGTTCAGAAAAAATATTATATCTATATATATTTGTGCTAAGTTGCTTCAGTCTTCTCCAACTCTTTGCTAGTCAATGGACTGTAGCCTCCCAGGTTCCTCTGTCCATGGGATTTCCCAGGCAAGAACACTGGAGCAGGTTACCACGTCCTCCTCTGGGGGATCTTCCTGACCCAGGGTTCGAAACCATGTCTGTTATGTTTCCTGCATTGGCAGGCAAGTTCTTTACCATTAGTGTCACCTGGGAAGCCCATCTATATACATATAAATGAAATTACATAAATAAATCAATCGTGGCAAAATGTTAATTGTTGAACTTAGATGGTTGTCATATAGGTAATATTTAAAATCGTTCATAATAAAACATTGGGAAGAAAAACAAACAAGAGATTGCATTTAAGAACTGTCTCATATGAAATTTTCCATTTTCCCTTTTCCATTTACTGTACAGATGGTAGATGTGAGGGTGGCAGAACAGAAAACAGCTGGAGAAATAGCAATATATTTGGTCATAAGTCAACTAACTAAAAGACAAGTTCAACAAAACTTTGAAACAATGTTATGGCACTTTCAGAGTCATTCAGCCAGATGCTGAGAAGTCAGAAACTGAAATATATGATTTTAAGAAAGAGATTTTTTTCATGTGGGGGCTGGAGGGAGTATGAGCCTTTTTGGGAAGTTTAGGGATCTTTAGGGACCACAGTATGAAGACATTAAGGCAATTACAGAAGAAAATAAGTTATGAGGTCCCTCTGTTCAGAGGCTTGTTCTAATTTTATTATAGACACTGAAATTTGAATTCTGTATGATTTGCATGATCATAAAGTGTTTTTACACTTCTGGTTTTATTATTATTGTTTTGGGCTGCACTGTATGACTTGCAGGATCTTAGTTTCCTGAGCAGGGACCGACCCCAAGTCTCGACAGTGAAAGCACTGAGTCTTAACCACTGGACTATCAGGACAGTCGCCAGGCTGTAGAAAACTAGGCTGTGTACGAGATTTGGCCTGTAGCCTGTAGTTGGCTGACCCTTGTTCTGTTAATACATCTTGATGGGGATGTGAGTTATACAGATATTTGCATTTGGATAACTGAAGAAACTAGTCATTTAAGATCTGTCCATTTCTCTGGAAATAAACTATTTCTCAATAGAAAAACTTCTTAAAAAAAGAAAGAGACAAGGAACTTAGTACTGATGTTCTGCTTTATTAACAAAACATTAACAGAAATAACATAAGACATTTAAATTTTCACACAAAACACTATTGTGCTATTTCAACAAAGCAGATTCAGACAGAAAATTGTATTTTAATTGTTCTGCAGGTGAGGAATCAAGGTCCAAACAAACACCAAATTCCTAGTTGCTAACTTTCTTTCTTTTATTTATTTAATTTTGGCTGCATTGGATCTTGGAGAAGGCAATGGCAACCTACTCCAGTACTCTTGCCTGGAAAATCCCATGGGCAGAGGAGCCTGGTAGGCTGCAGTCCATGGGGTCGTGAAGAGTCGGACTGACTGAGCGACTTCACTTTCACTTTTCACTTTCATCATTGGCGAAGGAAATGGCAACCCACTCCAATGTTCTTGCCTGGAGAATCCCAGGGACGGGGGAACCTGTGGGCTGCCGTCTATGGGGTCACACAGAGTCGGACATGACTGATGCAACTTAGCAGTAGCAGCAGCAGCACTGGATCTTCATTGCCAGTCGTGGACCTTTCTCTAGTTGCAGCGAGCAGAAGCTACTCTCTTGTTGTAGTGCATAGGCTTCTCATTGGGATGGCTTTTCTTGTTCTGGAACACAGGCTCTAGGTGCAAGAGCTCAGTAACTGCAGCTCACAGGTTCTAGAGCAAGGGCTCAGTGGTTGGGATACAAAGGTTTAGTTGCTCCTTGGCATGTAGGATATTCCTGGACCAGGGACCAAACCCATGTCCCTTGCATTGGCAGGTAGATTCTCAACCACTGTGCCACCAGTGAAGTCTCAATTGCTAAATTTCCTAAGAGATTTTGGAAACTTCTGATGTCCCTTGGGGTAAGTCAATTTGGTGGCAGGATTTTTACTGTAATTATATGTTGGAACTTGGGTGATAGTTTTTATGAACCAACAGAAATGATTTATGGCAATACATCCAGGCTAAAATATACTCGTTGGAAGTGTCAACATCCTGTTTCTCACTTTTCCATTTGTCTTGACTTCTCTGAATGGTTTATTTTTATCCTTTGACTTCTCTGAATGGTTCTCCATATTGAAATTCCCTTCTGTCTTGTTTCTAGGATATACCTCTATCCTGGTTCTCCTACTACTTCTAAGATTTCTCTTAGTCTTTTCAGTGTCTTTTGCTGATCCCTGAGTGAATGCTCTTATTACTTTCCTCAGGCTCTAATACCAAGTGGCAGGCTCTCCCACAATGAGAACAGTCTCTTCACCTTGTTTGGACTCTAATGCATCACAACCAGGTGATCCCCATTCATGCATGTCCAGCTCACCTCGATTGGGCTCTAGGTATCTCATGCTGGGTTAACCTTCTGTATGTCTACTATTGTCATCCCACTTGGGCTCTGACTCTCCCCACCAGGACTAACTCCTAATTAGCTCAAATTTCCATGCTGGGCAGCCACTTCTTATGAAAACCTACCTTACTCTGAACTCTAATATCTTTAGGACTGAAATGTTCAGGAAGAGGAAGAGAAAGGGACAGAGGATGGCAATGGGTGGAGAATCTTTAAATATTTTACTGCTGCTGCTGCTAAGTCGCTTCAGTCGTGTCCGACTCTGTGTGACCCCATAGACGGCAGCCCACCAGGCTTCCCTGTCCCTGGGATTCTCCAGGCAAGAACACTGGAGTGGGTTGCCATTTCCTTCTCCAGTGCATGAAAGTGAAAAGTGAAAGTGAAGTCGCGCAGTCATGTCCGACTCTTCGAGACCCCATGGACTGCAGCCCACCAGGCTTCTCCGTCCGTGGGATTTTCCAGGCAAGAGTACTGGAGTAGGGTGCCATTGCCTTGATTTTTTAAATATCGAGCTCTTTGATCAACCTGTAACTTATTTTTCTGACACTAATGTGGGGATCTGACTTTGTTATTTTTTCCTAATGAATGATGTGCTTAGTTGTTCAGTCATGTCAGACTGTTTGTGACCCCATAGACTGTTGCTCGCCGGGCTCCTCTGTCCATGGGGATTCTCCAGGCAAGAATACTGGAGTGGGTTGCTGTGCTTTCCTCTTCCTAATAAATAACAAACCCCAAGCATATATTGAATAGTTTATTATTTACATTCATTTGAAATGCTGTGTTAATCATAAGCTCATTGTTTATATATCCATGGGTCTGTTTCTGTATTCTCTTAATTACTTACATACTGTATTTTGATTCTTTCATTCACTGAAAGAAATTTAATCTGGAATTAGTTTAATATGAGGAGAAATGACATCTTTCTCAAGTAATACAAGGAAATGGAATTTTTCAAATCTTCTTTTATGTATTCATTTTATAGCTATCTTTCCATTGGTAAAGTCCTACAGTTTTCTTCTTATAGGTTTTGTTCATTTCACATTATTTTTTTTTCTGTAGTTTTTCCTGTATTCTATAGTTTTCATGATCATAAGTGGTTTCTTTTTCTTCTGTTTTCTGTTCTAATTAATGCTTGTTCAGGATTAGGAATTCCTTTGATCTTTTTGTTGTTGGTGATCTTTTATTGTACCACCTTCTTGACTCTGGTATTAGTTCTAATAATTTGTCACGAATATTTTTGAGTGTCAGTGTAGTAGATCACATTTATAGGATTTTAAATATAACTTTAAATTTCAAAAGTAACATGAATACTTTTGTCTTATAAAAGTGAGAGAATTACAATGCTAAATCATCTTTGACCTACACCCCCCATTACTAGTGTGCATTCTCCAATATTAGTAGCCAGTTATAAATTTTAATATATACTGTAATTTTTGTGTATTTTCAAATATTGCCAAATGCAACTTTTTTTTTCATTCAAAATGTGCTTTGCTAATCTATCCTTATTGGCACATCTAAATAGTAATATATTTCATTCCCTTTCAAATGCTCTACTCACTTTTCATTATATGTATCGTATTTTATTTACTTATGACCCAATTGAAGAACATATAGATTATTTCTAACTTTTCACAGCCACAAATAATGGTGAAATGAACAACCTTGTTGATGTCTCTTAGTTCATATTTGTGGGTGTTTTTCTAGCATGGGTGTCTTTCTAGGGTGGGTGTCATATTTCTAGGTTTGTAGGATGTTTAAAAAATTTTAATCATGAATAAGCATTAAGTATGTGTGTGCTCTTAATAGTCCCAGTTTTCTAGGTAGTTTGGAGTTCATTATGAGTGAGTATTCTTTTCAGTCTCTACTAAACTAAACCTGATTTTTCTCTTTTCACCTGTTGTGGTGAATTATAGAAAATATATAAACCTGAAATACCTCATATTCAAATAATAATCCTAACTAACTATGGTGATTATTTAAAAAATATACTGCTGGACTTGCTAATATTTTATTAAGAATTTTTGGTCTATGTTTACAAGTGTGGTTGAACTATATAGCTTTCCTTTCTTATACTCTACTGATTCAGATTTGATAATAGGGGTTCACGAGTTTTATAAAATTGGATAAAACATTGAATATCTTTCCATCTTTCCCAAGTTCTGGAACCATAATGTAACCTAGGAATTATATGTTATTTGAATTTTATATAATTATTCGTAGCTATTGCTTTTCAAATTAATAATTATGTACTCTAAATCCTCTATACCTAATTTTAAAAATCTGAGATGCCTATTCCTGGGATAGATGTATTTATATCTTCAGTACATTCTACTACAAATTATCAAAAAAATTTTCATGTTTAACCTTAGCGAAGGTTAGAATATGTTCCCACAGTCACAATAGTTCTAGTGTATGTTATGCTGTCTTTGTGGACTTCATCCTCATTATTATAAAACCATTTTTGATACCTTTACTTTCAACTTTATTAACATCACTCTATTGCTGTGCACTGATTACCATTAGATTAGAAACTCTTTACGGGCCATATTCTCATGCTTTGTGCTGCTGTTGGCATTTGCTCAAGGTCAATTTATAGGTTGTTTTTAATCCAGTGAGTCTTTTTAAAGTCTGATTAAAATTAACCCACTTATATTTATTGTAAATACTGATCTTTATACTTCTTTAATTTTTAAAATCAATTTAGCATATTTCTGTCTAGTTGTTTGTTTTTTTTTTCCCTCCCTTGTTCCCATTCTGACTTATGCTGGACTGGATATGTTTTCTTTGTTCCATTTCCCCCCTCTTTAATGGTCTGCAAATTGTAAATCAATCAAACTAATTCTTGTGTTTATTCTTAAATTTTTTTATTTAATGTCATGTATTTAGAACATACATGTTTAAAATCAACACCCGGAGTTAACTTGCATCTATAATTCCTTGAATATGTTTCTGAACTTTTTCCGATTCTCAGTTTTCACACTTGTAAAATGTGAGCTTGAGATCTCCACTTAATCTTATTTAATCTTAAAGATTAAATGTGATACCACATCAAGCACCAGCCTTTATAAAATAACAGATCTTCAATTCCTTCATTGCATTTTTTTCTTCATTCAACCAAAAATCTTCAGGTGGAACAGACACAATCACCTTTCAACTCCTTTGTCCTTCAAAGTCACTTCCTCTTCATATCTTGTATCATTATGACCTTGATCTAGTCTTTCATTTTCTTTGTAAGACTCAGAATATCTTCTCATTCTCCCTTTACATTAAAAAAAAAATAAAGAAAATAGCCCTTCTTGTATTGTACGAATGGCCTCTTTTGCTTTAGATATAATTAATATCATTTCCCAGTGACTCCATGCCTTTCTTCATTTTTCCTTCAAAATGGCGGACTTCAGACGTTCCATGATCATCACCACGTGCGCCTGCGCCTCCCGCGGCCATTTCGCCCAGCAGCCCAAGCTCCAGCCTCTGCTCCGCGAAGCGCCTGCGCACGAGCCTCTCGAACACTGTCGCTCCTCCCTCTAGCTGAGTACGCTTCAAACCGCACGTTCCAGTCCCTTCCCTCCCCCGCTGACTCTGCACCGCCCTCACCCCTTTCCTGTGAGATTCTTCCGCCAAGTGGAAAACCTATCTTCGGTCGACACCCTACGCAGTTGACAAGCAATCCAATAGGCACTTACAGCCCTAGGGTTCGCCATCTAGTCTTATCTGTGCACCACAGTAATTTTCCTCTGGGTCCTAAAGTTGATAACCGATTTCTCGGGACTTTTTTGCATCCGTGAGGCAACAAATGGAAAGAATGGCCCTGGCGGAGGAATCCCTCGCTTACGCTCGGTGTACTTTAACCTAATGGGGGTCGTCCGGGAGTCGGAAGGGGGAGGGGAGAGGGAGGAGGCAGCCAAGGAATTGTTTTTTTCTCTCGCCCCGCCCTCGCTTGGACGGCCAATGGTGATGGGCTCTTTCCCTACTAGTCTCGCCCAGCTCCTCGGACTCAGCCAATGACCGGTGGAAGCGGCTCCGAGGGGGCGGACCCAGGAGGCTGTGCGTGTCTTGTGAGAGCTCTTGAACCAAGTCAGAGCTAGAGTCGGCTGGGCGGCTGGAAACGGCGGCTGCCGCCGGTGACTCAGGGAGGCGGGAGGCGGGGTAAAAGCGCCGCGGCCTCGGCTGAGGGGAGCGGAGGAAGAAAGGTGAAGGCGCCAAGCCCGCGGCCCCGCCATCCCCGCGCCGGGGCTCCGGCCGGGGGTTCCGCGGCCGGGGAGAAGGGTGTCGGGGCGGGGCGGCGGGGCAAGTGCGGAACCGCGGGCTCGCCCCTCCCGCGGGGCCGCCCGGGGCGGGGACCCGGCCGCCTGGGACGGGCCCTCTGCTTCGGGGCCTTTTCTTTTCCGGGGTGAGGGGCGAACACTTTCAGATCCACTTAAGCAAATAATTCTCTCCTCACTTAGTCTGTGGTGAGGTTTAAGGTTTTGGAAAAGCGAAACTTGGGAGAGCGAGGGTCACGCGGCGCTTGGGGCCCGTGTTTGGGGTGGGGGAGAGAGGGGGGGGGGCGGGGAAGGCGCGGGTGGAGAGATCGGGTGCTGAGTCTTACGTTCTCGCCCCCGCCGCCCGGGGTCCGGTCCTCAGAGCGAGGTTAGGACCCTCCCTCCTCCCTGGTCTCCTCTTCCCGCCCCCTCGCCCCCACTGCCCTCTCTTCCCGGCCCGCTCCTGCCGGTCGCCACCGTTGCATTTTGTTTTTGTGTTTTTGCAGGGAGGAGCCCTTCCTGCAGCGTGGAAACCATGGTGCTCACGCTCGGAGAAAGTTGGCCAGTACTGGTGGGGAAGCGATTCCTCAGTCTGTCTGCAGTCGACGGCGGCGACGGCGGCCACGACAGCTGGGACGTGGAGCGCGTCGCCGAGTGGCCCTGGCTCTCCGGGACCATTCGAGCCGTCTCCCACACCGACGTTACCAAGAAGGATCTGAAGGTATAACCGGCTCCCGAGCCTCGACAGTCGGACGTTTCCTAGTTACCTTGGTAAAGAGACAGCCAGCACACCCCCATTCCCCCCCTCCCCTTTTCTGAAAAGGCGACCAGAAAGTTGGCATCTGATCTGAAGGTGCAGAAAACTAGACCTTCAAAGTCTTTGAAATGGTGTGTAGAGCGAGGTGTGTTTGGCCTGGAGTTGCCTGTTTTTAATAATGGGCTTAGGGGTTGCTCAGACATGCTTAGTTGTTGCCCGCCCTGTGCCTCCTTGCTTAGTTGCTCTGTCTTATCTGACTCTTTCAATCCCATGGACTGTAGCCTGCCAGGCTCCTCTGTTCGTGGGAATTCTCCAGGCAGGAATATTGGAGTGGGTTGCCATTTCCTTCTCCAGTGTTTACTCAGGACAGTACGGTTCCTTCTAGGAAAGGGGGGAAGTGGTGTTAATACTGTCTTGGGCAGGTGGGTGACATTTGGAATATTTGAGAATCGAGCGTTGAGAATAGCGGATGCAAGTGCTTTTAGTTGGGTTTTTTGGTTCGTTCCTCCGAATTTCTTCCCCCCAACTTCTTAAACTTTCAGACTTGTGAGGAAAAAAGTGTGTGTAGAGGGAGGAGCGTAGTCCTCTTTTTAGCGTGTTAGGGTGGGTGTTTGCCCGTATATGGTGGGTCAGGGCAGGAGTGAGTTCCTGGTTGTCTTTGAAGAGTCTGTAAGTGGGTGTGGGATATGACCATATATGGAGGGCTGGGGTGGAGCTGCCCCTTACACGGTGTGCCGGAGGAATGACTTCAAACACTCCATTGGAGTGTTGGAAGGGAGGGAGAAATGGGAACAATTGCGGCAGGTGATTTTGAATCGAAATGACACGCAGAATCTTTTTCAGTTAGATCTTTTCAAAAAGAGATGAATTCTGCTCTTACTCCCTGATAGAAGTATGGGTGTGAAAGGGTGCTGGAAACAACCAGTGAGAAAGCCATTGTACCAATAGTCTCCTTTGTGCAAAAAAATAACTGAAGAGAGGTCCCCAACAAATACTCTGAAGTGGTGATAACTTGAAGGAAGCTTGTCAGAACAGAAGAGCTTTCCATCCTGGGTAATAGATTCACTTGGTCATTATCTTGGCTTTTTCTTGCAAACTGCTCAGATAAGGGAAGCAAGCTTTCGCGCTAGCAGTTGAATACATGTTGATTTCTGAAACACTGTTCAAGGGGGACACTTTCAAGGTGACAGTGCATGCCCCAACTAGTAATTAGTTTGCAAAAGGTTATAGGAAAGGATATGTGGTCATGTATTTTCAAAGCTTCCGTAGTCTACTTTATGTTCATGTGGAAAAAGGAGTGACCATTGTGTACTTAACCATGTGTTAGGCATCATGCTGAACAGTTGATGGCTGTGTTCATATTTAATCCTTAACAGCAGTTCTTTGAGGGTAGGTACTAATATTCCCCACTTTACAGACAAAAATACTGGGCCTGGGGTAGATTGTCTTGTCTAAGTCACAATTGAAATTGTTCTCACCAGAAAGTTTTGACCGTTGAGCCTGCTTTCTTAATCATCGTGCTCCCTAATCAAAGGCTGTGCCACTGAAGGATTCCTGTCATACAGTGTGAAGTTGGTTTCACTCATTGAAAACTGGGTTTTGAGGTTTACAGAAAGAATTAGTGTGGTGCAGGGATGGCCAACCTGTTTGCTTTAGGCTAATAAACTTTCTCCATTAAAAATGGGCTTTGGGGAGTAGATGTTAATCATAGTTGTTATGGTTTATTTCACAAGTAGAATTTTCTCTATTGCCTTGGTTTTTATTTGATTTGAGTGGAAACGAGATTAAGCTTCACGGTTTTTAGTTCTTTAGCAACTGATGAGACACTAGGTGTTCCCTTCCCCATCAGAGATCAAGGACCTGTTGGGTTAGGAAGGCAGTCTAAGAGGTCCTTTATGTGTCGTCTTCCCTGCATCTTCCTCACCCCCAGCCTTTGAAGTGGTGGTGATAGCTTCATTTTCAGAAAGAAGAAATAGATTTTAAAAAGGAAGTCTTGTCCAGACTTGCATAGTTAGCTACTAAGGGACAGAGAGAGCACTTGAATCTAGGTTTGGCTGTTTGTCTTCCAGTGGGCTAAGGTGCCTAACCTGGAGGCAAGGGGGATTTAATTCAAGAACAATTTCACTTATAGTGGATTTTTTGCTTTACCTACATTCTTCACAACTCAGCCCTCATGTAAGAAATCTACTCAACTTGTCTTTTCTAATCATGATTTATTGCTGCATTCCTTAATGGAGTAGCAGATGAAGTAATTGGCATAAGTATAGGGACATGTATTACGAAAAGCAGTTTTGGAAACTTTGAAACCAATTGTGTTTGGCAAGATACAGGCAGAAACTGAGTAGGACCCTGCTGTAAGATTTAGGGGGATTTGGGGAATGGGTTGGGACTGGGGGCAATAATGAATAAGAAGGAATAAACTTCAAGTAGTGTGCACCTGTTTTAGCACTGGTAGTAGTCCAAGTCTGTCTAGACTGATTTGCTTCCTTGGTTGAGGAGTTAATAAGGCCAGGGCTTGTTAACTTTGGTTCATTTAAGAAAGACTTTGTAGCAAAGCCACTTACTCAGTTACATTGTTTAGTGGTGAAGACAGAATTAACAAATACCTTTTCCCAGGTCCTCAAGCAGTAAAGAATCCACTTGTAATGCAGGAAACTCAAGAGACAGGGGTTTGATCCTTGGGTCAGCCCCTGGAATAGGAAATGGCAACCCACATGGATTCTTGCCTGGAGAACCCCATGGACAGAGGAGCTTGTGGGCTACAGTCCATGGGGTCACAAAGAGACATGACTGAACAACTGAAACAGTAAATGGTTTTATTTAATTCTCACAAAAATCCTAGATGGTAAACCACACTTTTTAGTTTTACAAACTGAGGCTTGAACAAGTTAAATAACTTGCCCATTTTTGTCTGCAAACCTTAAATACTAAGCTTTAATATTCAGATAGAATGAAATTAGCAGGACTCTTACTTTGCTAGTTTCAATATCCCCAGAACTAAGAACATTGCTTGGCATGTAGTTTTTGCTAAAATATTTGAACAGATACGTGAAGGAAGCAAATAGTTATTACTTATATATAGAAAAGCAGTTTAGAAATAGTCTTGCAATGGAACAGTGGTATTCTCTTTACCTGGAATAACAACAGATCTTAATTAGGTGTGATTAGAACAATTTATTTAACCTTATTTTTATCCCATTCTTATTTGAGTGTGAGGCAGGTTGCTTTCTAACTGGCTTTGTTCATTATGCATGTTCACAGTGTCCTCCTTCTCTACCTTGTTTGTCTAGGTCTTTCCCTTCCTTGCTTTTGTGGTTCACTCACTAAGACATGTCTGACTCTTTGTGACCCCATGGACTGCAGAATGCTGGGCTTCCCTGTGCTTTGCTATCTCCCTGAGTTTGCTCAAACTCAAGTCCATTGAGTTGGTTATACCATCCAACCATCTCATCCTCTGTCCCTCCCTTCTCCTCTTGCTCTCAATCTTTGCCAGCATCAGGGTCTTTTCCAGTGAGTTGTCTCTTCACATCAGGTGGTCCAAGTATTGGAGCTTCAGCATCAGTCCTTCTAATGAATATTCAGGATTGATTTCCTTTAGGATTGACAGGTTTGATCTTGCAGTCCAAGGGACTCTCAAGAATATTCTCCAACACCATAGTTCAAAAATATCAACTCTTCAGTGCTCAGCCTTCTTTATGGTCCAGTGCTCACATCCATACACAGCTATTGGAAAAACCATAGCTTTGACTATATGGACCTTTGTTGGCAAAGTAGTGTCTCTTTTTTAATACACTGTCTAGATTTGTCATAGCTTTTCCCACTCATTAGCAGCTGAATGCCATGACTACTGTCTGCCTGGTCTTTTCATTCTTGCATACAGTTGAAACTTGAATGAATGTAGGTGGATTCTGTTGCCTGTCAAGCCATGTAAAATGAGAAACTTTTAGCACAGTATAATAACTGTTTACCCCTACAATTGAATGCTTGACTCTAGGATTTTAGATAAAAGTCTGGGTGGAAGAAGACATAAATAGAAGCATAATGAGATAATTTCTGATTTGTGAAGTAGTGAAATAAGTGGCCTTCTGCATCGTCGTGCTGGACATAGAGTAGATAATGTCATCAAAAACTTTGGGATTAAAAAACATGCCTTTGTGTAAGTGCCTATTTTTAAACCTGGAAACATTTTACTTGGCCATTCTGATAGTTTTCATAATCATATACTCAGGTAAGATTAGTGTATACTAAGTGGGAGGTCTTGAAATTAGCTTGATTAGATAATATTAATTCATGTGTCTTAAAGAGGTTTTCTTTTGGGGAAAACTAGCTTGAAATCGGAGAAGGCAGTGGCACCCCACTCCAGTACTCTTGCCTGGAAAATCCCATGGATGGAGGAGCCTGGTAGGCTGCAGTCCATGGGGTCGCTAAGAGTAGGGCATGACTGAGCGACTTCACTTTCACTTTTCACTTTCATGCATTGGAGAAGGAAATGGCAACCCACTCCAGTGCTCTTGCCTGGAGAATCCCAGGGACGGGGGAGCCTGGTGGGCTGCCGTCTGTGGGGTCGCACAGAGTCGGACACGACTGAAGCAACTTAGCAGCAGCTTGAAATAATTAACTTGAAATATCCAACATCTGGTCAATGAATTTGATAGGCTAATAGACATACATTTACAAGATGCCCTGTTAAAAATCTGGAACTTTGGAAATTACAGGTAGTGAATCATAATTAAATAGGCCTCTTTCTGGCCTTTGGAGTCATATAGCATAAATAACATCTCCTTTCTGGACCAAGGGATTGTGGCGGGAAGACTCTTTACAATGAGAACTAGCTGCATCTGTCAGCTTGCAGGAGCTTGGTAAAATCATGTTTAGTTCACTTCAGTCGCTCAGTCGTGTCTGACTCTTTGTGACCCCATGAATCGCAGTACGCCAGGCCTCCCTGTCTATCACCAACTACCGGAGTTCACTCAGACTCACATTCATCGAGTTAGTTCCCCCTGAATTTGAATTCTTACTGGTACATTTTTATAGAAATTTCTGCAGAAGAGACTTTTTTGGGGACGGTGACAGGGGGATGTCCTTATATATAGCACATCAAACCTCAGCACACAAAAGAAAGATGTGTGGTTGTGATAGATAGGAAACTTTTGAAAGCATGTTTAAGAAAGCTCACAACTTGTTGTGTTTCATTATATGTATTTTAAAAGCCATCTTTTTAAATATGAATTTTTGATTAATGTGATCTAATACTTCAAAGTCATAAACTTATTTTTAAAGAGCTAAATTTAGTTTTCAAATTATTGAAAAACTGAGATATAAAGAGGAACATTGTCTAAATTTTGGTTTAGGGTTGACTATAAGCTTTGTAGATAGTGATATGATAAGAATTGTGATATTGCTTAAGTTTTGAGAAACCACTTAAGATCTTAGATTACTTCTTTTTTTTCTGAATTGATGTTAGGTGATCATATTTAAGTCTTTATCTCCCCCATTCCTAACTGAAGTGATACTCTGATAAATTAAGATTTGAGTTTTCATGAAGGTCTTAAAGCTGCCTAGTCTGCTTGCCAAATACTTAATGTACATTGCCTTTAAAATCTACCTAACAATTCCGTGAAGGGTAGGTGTTAGTACTTGCATTCTGAAGCCGCTAGAACACTAAATTCAGAGAGCTTAGATTTTGGCAAGCATTCTTGACTTGGGTACAGTTAATTGGTTGCATTGTATTTTATGCATATAAAACCATTCTAAGAAAGCTTCAGCAAAGCTGGCATTCAAACCCAGATCTCTGTGGCTCTGAAATTTGTAGATGTACACTCCTGGTACACTACATTGATGGGAAAGCTCTGTCGTCCAGAGCTAGGTTGGGTTTGAAGTTGATGTGAGGTGGGGCAGAAGGACTGGGGAAGATATCGGAAGACACGGATTCTGTGGCTAGAAACAGAAAGGAATATACTCAGTCTCTGAACACCTCTGTCTTGAAGGACCATTGGTTGGTTATGGTGATGGATGGAATACATAGAACCAGTGGAATCATAGAACATGGAGCCTTGTCACATAATAGGTGCTTACCCATTTGCACTTTGTAATAACTGCAAGGATAAAAGCCTGCCATACCAAGAAGATATGCGCTTCTCAGGGGAAGTTGTCTGAGAAATTAGGGATGTACATTTTGTGATTGGGAGAGGAGGATAGGATTGGTCTTAAATTTAATTGATTTTAAAGATTGATATTATATAGCCATAAACCTGAAAAAGTTTGGGATTGAGGCTAGTGGTATATCCCTTGGGATCTTCCTGCCTTCCAAGTGGATGAGAGAAACAGAAGGTAAGAGCCCAGTTCAGAGAGAAATTTATTCACTCAACAAGCATGGAGACCCATGAAATACAATGGTAAGTAAAAGCCAACACAGACTTTGACCTATTCGAGTTTTTAATATGTCAGTCAATTAACCACAAATAAATAATTCAAAATGTGGATAAGTGTTGGGAAGGAAAAGGACAGAGTTTTGAGTACAGTTAGCAAGGGACTTCTCTTGGGGTAGAGAGGGGCTCTTGGGTAAGGGACAATGTCTTTGAGGAAAGGATTTTTGAATTGGATTCTGATGAGTGAATGGAAAATAAGTAAACTTTTTTCCTAAAGGCTGAAAAGGGAGATAGAATTGTCTATGAAATTATGAAGTGTTGATGGATTTACTAATTCTTTGAAGGCAAAAATGAGGGCTTTTAAATCAAAAATAGTGATTTTTACATTGAATACCAAGGGAATATATCGTATCAGTTAAAATATAAAAAACATTTTAAAAGACTTAGAATAAATTAAAGGAAATCACCCAATGAGTATTTCTTGGAAGGACTGATGCTGAAGCTCCAGTACTTTGGCCACCTGATGCCAAGAGCTGACTCATTGGAAAAGACTCTGATGCTGGGAAAGATTGAAGACAAAAGGAGAAGAGGGTGACAGAGGATGAGATGGTTAGTTAGCATCACTGGCTCAATGGACATGAATTTGAGCAAACTCCGGGAGATAGGGAAAGACAGAGAAGCCTGACGTGCTTTGGGGTTACAAAGAGTCAGACATGACTTAGCGAGTGAACGACAATGTAAAAGGGTAGCATATTGTTAATGGGTTAAGGAAGCTAAGGTGTTTTGGTACATTCACATGAATTTTAAGAATTTTGTGACTGATTACTACTGCATTACTGTCAGAGACCCACTTTTAGACTGAATTCTACCTTTATATCTTAAAATACCTATACAGGTTTTAAGGGGATAATGTGGGGAACTTCTAGGTCAGGGGTTATAACTTTAAGGCTAAAAGGTATTTTACAAATCAGAAGCAGTAAATTTCATAGTTACTTGGAAAATAGTATTTTAAAAGTAGTTTAATTTTCATATAAGAAGTTACACGGGTAGTTTAGGAAAATTCTGGTGTCATTTATCAATTACTTCTGTATTTAGCACAGTTTTCTTGGAGTTCAAATTCTGAGGTAAATTTCCCAGTTTATTCAACTCAAAGCATTGAAAGTGCCTCTTGCTGAATCTGCTGCTATCAGAGGAATGTAAAAGCCAGTGGTGGATTGTGTTGTTGGGGGTCATCAACTACTTAGTGACCATGTCAACACAGAATTACAATGCCCTGTGACAAGTACATCTTAGGGTTTCAGATTTCTGTCTTTGAATTCTCCAAGCTCTGATGTCTAATTAACATGTAAAAACCTTCTACATGGGGTTTCTTTTCTGTTAGGTCTTCCCAGAGATTACTTGAGGACAGATTGGCCCCCATATCCTTTGACTTCTGCTTCCCAAAGTGGCCTGGGAGCCAAAGCTTGATATTTAGAGTAGACTAACATATCTGTTGGTTTTTTTTTTTTAATATTTATTTTTGACTGTGCTGGGTCTTCATGGCTACGCGCAGCTTTCTCTAGTTGTGGAGAGCGGAGGCTGCTCTCTAGTTGCGGTGCACAGGTTTCTCATTGTGCTGACTTCTCTTGTTGTGGAGCACATGCTCTAGGCATGTGGCCTTAGCAGTTGCAGCACGTGGTTTCAGTAGTTGTGGCTTGCAGGCTCCAGAGCGTAGGTTTGGTAGTTGTGGCACATGGGCTTCATTGCTCTGTGGCATGTGGAATCTTCCTAGGCTGGGGTCGAACTCCTGTCACGTGCATCACCAGGCGGATTCTTAATCCCTGGACTACCAGGGAAGCCTCATATCTGGTTATTTTATTGTGGGTTGAGAAGGGAAGTAAGAGAGCAGGAGTGGGAGCAGCATATTTCACAGATACAGATTTGAATAGACTGATCAGGGTCTAATTTCACCTTAGGCGTTTTTCATGTTCTTGTTAATCAAGTCTGCTTTCCTTCAATTCTGTTTGTCTAGGTATGTGTGGAGTTTGATGGAGAATCTTGGAGGAAGAGAAGATGGATAGACGTCTACAGCCTCCTAAGGAGAGCTTTCTTAGTGGAACATAACTTGGTTTTGGCTGAACGAAAGTCTCCTGAAATTTCTGAGCGAATTGTTCAGTGGCCTGCAATAGTAAGTAAAACTTGGGCTTATTGAACCCCTGAGAAGTTCTTTCATCCATTATGAACAAAACAGGGAAAATCTATATGTAATATCTATAGTTGGCCTTCTGGAAAATAATAGTACAGAGATATGATGTTGCAGAAGATTCAGAAAAAGCCCCAGGATCTCCTGTCAGCCCTGTTAGGAGGCCTGCAATTCTGGACCCTTGACTTTCATGGGTTTTCAGTTTCCTCACTTGAAGAGTAGGGAGTGAGGGTAATATGGGGAACTTCTAGGTCAAGGATTGGAAACCAGCCGATAAATACCGACATACAGATCTTTTTAGTTTGCCCCTTACAGTGTTTTAAAAAAATCTAAATTAGCTGTCTACCTAAAAAAATGTAGAGAATATTCTTAAAAATCTAGATTCCCAGTGCTTACTGAAAGAACAGTAAGATATGGCCACACTAAAGCCTGTAGCAACAGGCTTTTAGCAACAGTAGGCTGAAGCTGAATAGTAGGTGTTGCCTGGCTCCTGTCAGGGTTTCCACTTTTGGTCTCATGATTCCACTTTTGGTCTCAAGGTTCCCCCAGCTCATATTTCTTTGACTTTAAAGACACCAGCAGTCAGTATGTGATAGTGCCATTTCCGCACCAGAAGTCTGGTGCAGTTAAAGGCAAAGAGTGAGCTCTGTATCTGGTGAGGACAGTTAATGCTGTTTGAGAGGTGAACTGGGACAGATTTGGGTAGTTGAAAGGCCAAGAGGATGATTAAAAGGCTGGCCAGCTTGTGAAGGACCTGCATGGTGTGTGAACCAAATTGAGATTTTGCCCATGGATGAGACGAGCCCCGGAAGGGTTTTGAGTGATGTAGGGTTTTGTTTAAAGTTGTATTTTGCTTTTCGTATTTTTTCCTCCATCTATTAAGAATTTGCTAAAAACATGGCCCATTTCCCCAGAAAAATAAACTTAAAACAGAATTCTGCATAAATTTGGGCCAAGCCATACATCTGTAAACCCAGACCTATATGTTAACATGACTCTCAAATGTGTATCGGGTTTATATGATTGATTCTGGATAAAAATTGTGTGCTCTTGTTTTGGTCGCATAAATAGTTATTATTGAGATACTAGTAGTAAGTAAAACAAATGAATGGTTTAATCTTTGTATGGAACATTGCCAGTCCCCATTTTCACAATGATACTAATAGCAGTTATGATGCCAAAACATTTTCTTTTGTTTCAGATGTACAAATCTCTACTGGACAAAGCTGGTTTGGGGTCCATAACATCTATTCGCTTTTTAGGAGATCAACAAAGAGTATTTCTTTCTAAAGACCTTTTAAAGCCTATACAGGTAAAACTTTAGAACCAATATTAAGCCCTAAAAATAGAAGTATAAACTCCTTTAATGTGAGAACTAACGTATTGACGTTGATTGTTCCAGATCAGATATCTAGCAGAAAAAAGGACCCATCTTATGAGCAGATAGTAGACATTAATGCTCAATGTTAGCCATTGGGTCGGTACTGTTTATTGGGGTTGGAAGGACAAAGGTACTACTGTTGACGGCTTTTGTGTGTAATACGAAATAATTTTTAAAATAGGTGATACGAAAATGATTTTTAAAAGATTAACTGTTACTCATATATACATGTATCTGTATGCATATATATCAGTCCTCATTATTTAAGGATTCTATGTTTGGGGACTTGCTTACTTGCTGAAATATATTTGTAACCCCCCAATTAGTATTTTGGTGCTTTTATGATCATTCACAGACATGTGCAGAGTGGTGAAAATTTTGAGTTGTCTGACACCTGTTCCCAGCTGAGGTTTGATTAAGGTGCCATTCTGCCTTCTTGTTTCATCTCTTCTACTGTAAACAAGTGTCCTTTTCAAAGTCTGTTTAGTACTACGTTGTTGGTTAATTCAATGTTTAAAATGGCCCCCTGGGGTAGTGCTGAAGTGGTCTGTTCTGTTTCTACGTGAGTCTTAGAACATGTGTTATGTAAGCTTCATTCAGCTATGAGGTATGGTAGCTGTGAGTTCAAAGTTAGTAATGCAGTAATACAGTTTCCCCGCTGGCTCAGGGGTAAAGATTCCATCTGCAGTGCAAGAGCCTCAGGAGTCTTGGGTTCGATCCCTGGGTCAGGAAGATCCCCTGGAGGAGGGCATGGCAACTCACTCCAGTATTCTTGCCTGGAGAATGGGAGGCAGAGGAGCCTGATGGGCTGCAGTCTATAGGGTTGCACAAAGTTGGACATGACTAAAGCGACTTTGCATGCAAATAAATGCAGTTATATATATTAAAAACTGTGAAGTGGGGTTTTTTCCAACAGAAACACATAAAAACAAGGTTATGTATTGTGATTGGTTGATGTCTCTTGTGACCAGAGGCTTCAAGAAACCTAACCCCATCTTTCCCCTAAGAATGGTTCAGTATTAACAAATTCAGTGTGTGTGGTGACCTAACTATTGCAAACAGTATGAGTCAAGTGTGTGTGTGTGTTCCTATTCTTTCCAGTTTGGCTTGCAGAACTACCTTTTTCTTCACAACATTTAGGCTCTTGGGTCTTGCTCATTTGTTTATTTTTTTCCTTTATTATAAAAATGTTGGGAGGGAGGGGAAGAACATGCACATTACTTCCACAGATCACTACCTTGGGAGTAATGTTGGTCTTAAAATGAACATTTGTTGTTTTAGATGTCATTTGTGAAGTTCAGTTATCCTCTTCACCCTCTTTGGTTTTGTGACCTGACTTGTTTCTGTGGCCTATAGAACCATTAAACCAGTTTATGAGCTACAAGACAGTTTAGGACCAAGGGTCATTGCCATTGCTGGGTCTGTATTGGAAAACCCAAAGCATTGGCTTTTCTGTGCTCAAGTCTCACTTTTATTTCCATATCCTGGAAGTGAGTGAAAACAAGATTCATACTCTGAACCTTATTTTATAATGTTTAGGTGAATGGAATAGAGGAAGATGTTTTTTCTTAGTTGTGGGCACAAGTTAATCTTCATATATCAGGTAAATGGGGCTTCCCTGGTGCCTCAGAGGTAAGGAATCTGCCTGCAGTGCAGGAGCCACAGAAGACCCAGTTTTGATCCCTGGGTCGGGAAGATCCCCTGGAGGAGGGCATGGCAGCCCATTCCAGTATTCTTGCCTGGAGAATTCCATGGATGGAGGAGCCTGGCAGGCTACAGTTCATGGGATTGCAAAGAGTCAGACGATGACCTAAGAGACTGGGCACATGTGCATGCACGCTAGGAAGGTTATCTTGATATTTTTCCTACATTGAAATGCGGAATACTTGCTTTTAAGGACCAAGGAACATACAGGAGGGGCTGTGGAAGACTACTACTGAGCAGAGAGCAGTTTTTACTTCTTAACATTGTTTTCGGGACAGTTCTGTTTTTCATCTTTAATGTGTCTCATCTTTTCAGTTAAAGTAGAACTCAGTTTTGTTTCCTGAGATTGAAAAGATCAGTAAGTTTTTATTCTCAAGGAGGTGCACTCTGTGCTGTCAGTGTGAGTGTTATTAATATGATACTGATTGAGGGAGACTCTGCATGTATTCTTGACTTTTACTGATGATGATTTCCAAAGTTAAGTGCTTCAGGGCATTCTCTTCTAGAGGCAGGTGATAGTGTAAGGCTTCTACTGTATGAGACTCTATGTTGGCTGATATGGGTACCACAGTAGGAGGGTTGTCCTAAATAATGAATAGAGAATCTGAAAATTATTTGGGGTACGCAGAAGTTGGAATTGAAACCTAATGTTGGATTGAATTCATCTCAGTTATAGGTGGATAAGAAAAATGACTAAGTGTCCAGCTCAGTTACCTGGCACTTTTGATGAGCCCTTGAAACTCTTCTAGGCAGAATCCAGTTATTCTACCTTATTTAAGAGCCGTTTAATGTTAATGACTCTCCCCATTAATGCTCTTTTACCTTGTAGTATGAATTGGTGAACACATTTAAATTTTTTGAAATTGCAATAGCATGAGGGAGAAAAAAACAAAAACATGGCTCATTCTGGTAATTTAATGTTGCACTCTTACAAAGCCCCTAGTTTAACGTTACTTAAGAAATTTTTTCAGCATGGCCTCTGTAAAAGGGTATTCTTCCCAGTGGGAAAAATGGATGAACTATTTTTGGCCATTGTGTACCCATTTCACATGCAGAAAAGCATGAAAGCCTAGTATTGGAAGGGCTTCTGTGCTATATGGTTTCTCGGGTCTGACAGGTTATTCTTATTGACAATCTGTATACATTTATCATAACTGAGTATACACACAAAGCCAGAACACTGTGGAATAGTGCCAGAAATAGAGCTGCCAAGAATTGAATGTTTCAAAACTGTCTAGCTGAAGACCTAGGCTTCAGCTTTTGTCCCTCCTCACCCCCACCTTTACCATTTGTAAAGAAGAATGCATTTGGAATTCTGGTTTCAAATTCGATTCATTTCAAATGAATCTATGTGAAATGATGTTTATTAAAAACAGCAATTTCAGACACTACAGATCTAAGTATTTTCTTATGTATGTGTCTTCTGCCCCTTGCATTTGGATCTGTGACTTCCCTAATCCCTAGAGTTTGGGATACAGAGTATTTTTGGCATGACTAGCTACTTTGCTTATTATATGTCCCATAGTCTAAGTTTTGTCATATTTAAAATTATGCTTTGAGCCACTCTTAGTATCTGTCTCACTCTTAGCTTCAAGTGGCTTCACTTCTGTCTGCCTTATATTTGTGATCATTTGATGGTTTCTTACTGTTTGACCTGTCTAGATCATTGGAGTTGCAATGGTTTGCTGCCATCAAATGGCTAATTGACACTATTAATCCCTGTGATTAAATGAATTGAAATAACCACTGGAATTTAAACAACTGTTCTTATTTGTTACCTTAAAATGTAATGATTTTCAATTTTTCAGGATGTAAACAATCTCCGTCTTTCACTGATGGATAATCAGAGTGTCAGTAAAGAATTTCAAGCTTTGATTGTGAAACATTTAGATGAAAGCCATCTTTTACAAGGTATGTGGATTGTCTGTTGGTGATAGCTCATGAGTTAACCAGTGATTAGTTTGTAAGAAGCTGTGTTTTAGCCCTTCTCACTCATTTGCTCATTAAAATGTCTCATTTTTTTAGTAATTGTTTAGATGCATTTCCCATGCAGCTTGATGAGTGGAGGACTATATTCTAGAATGTATTCTAAAGTCTCTGAAATTTGGAAAGCCCGAGGATCATGTGAACGATATAAAAGTGAAGTAGATACTGAACAAGCTCAGCTATATTTTGACATGAAATTTGATATGTTTGGAATTTCAGTCTTATAAAATGAGTAAAACAGTAATTTGGTGATCTTGATCTTACCAATTACTGTTATTGATTTTCTTGGTCAGTTTCATAATTGTGAATGTTTTAGGAGACTTAGAAGTTCTGATGAGGTTCCTGAATTTGGATCCTCTAAAACTGCATAGGAGAGTGAGTTAGGTCTCAATGAGTTATCTGATACTACCTGGTCTGATACAGATGCTGGGATAAATATACTGCCAAGTCTAAGATAAAGCAATAGGAAATTGAAGCTTTAAAATGGAAAGTTTGCATTTTCTCCTGCCTTTGCTGAAATGTCTGTCTTAAGTTTATAGCAATATCTTTTAATTTTTCCTTTTTGTATATTGCATGTTTTTTTTAAAGACTTGGGAAAAAATTTTGCTGGATAAATGGTGCTGTTCAGAGATAATGCAAATTGCTCTAAGGATTTTTTTTTTTTTTTTAAGGTGACAAAAATTTAGTTGGTTCAGAAGTAAAAATTTACAGCTTGGACCCATCAACTCAGTGGTTTTCTGCAACCATTGTAAATGGAAACCCAATGTCAAAAACTCTTCAAGTCAACTGTGAGGAGGTAAAAATCATGATAATTGCATGTAAGATAAGTTGACAGAGGAAGATAATTATAAAAAGGAATTATAGTATCTTATAAGAGCTAAATGGGGCTTCTCTGGTGGCTCAGACAGTAAAGAATCTCCTGCTTGCAATGTAGGAGGATCTGGGTTCGATCCCTGGATCAGAAAGATCCCCTGGAGAAAGGATTGGCAACCCACTCCAGTATTCTTGCCTAGAGAAATTCCATGGACAGAAGAGCCTGGTGGGCTACGGTCCGTGGGATTGTTAAAGAGTCAGACACGAATGAGGAACTAACACTTTTACTTTCACATAGGAGCTAAATAAATACCTTTGTTATTTTATATTAAAATATCGGACTGGAAAAAAAATCAGTAATTTTTTAAAAGGAAATTATATGTAAGAAACTCCTATTGTTAACTAGTTTCTCTAGTGGCTCAGACGGTTAAGAACCTGCCTGCGATACAGGAGACCAAAGTTTGATGATACCTGGGTCAGGAAGATCGTCTGGAGAAGGGGTTGGCAACCTACTCCAGTATTCTTGCTTGGAGAATCCCATGGACAGAGGAGCCTGGAGGACTGTGGTCCATGGGGTCGCAAAGAGTCGGGACACGACTGAGTGGTAGAGGTAATTTCTGGTATATTCCTGAGCATTTTTTAAATTTCCTGGTATCTTTGTTTTGTTTGTTCTTAAGATTCCAGCACTGAAAATTGTGGATCCATCACTGATTCATGTTGAAGTTGTACATGATAACTTCGTGACATGTGGTAAGATACTGTTTGATTAAAACTTTTATTCTCCTTTCCCCTTCATCCTTCTCATCTTAAGAGAAACAGGGAGGCTGACTTACCTGTTTTTAATCATTTTAGGTAATTCTATAAGAATGGGAGCTGTGAAACGCAAGTCTTCAGAGAATAATGGAAACCTGGTTTCCAAACAGGCAAAATCATGCTCCGAGGTAGCCTTGCTTTTTTTCTGTCACTTATGTGAAGCTCTCTTTAATTCTTGCAGTGCATGGCAAGTATGTTTAGTGGTAATAAGGCTGTCTTCTCTGCTCATCTGTGCTGTTGTGTCTGCTCTCTCCTGGTCCCAGATCTTGGCCATAATTTCTATGCTCAAGCAGATGGAGATAATATACATTTCTGGTTCACTATTTTTGATATTTGCTGAAAATCCTCAGTAGGTTTGACAATTCCACCACATGGAGATATTTTTAAAGATAAATTGAATTGTGTGTATCAAATCAAAAGAATGGCATCCATGAGAAGAGGGGAGGAACCTTAGAATTCTGAGTAGATTGGTGTTGAAATAGGACTCCCACCTGGATAATAGGTCTGGATTGGTCATTAATGATTGGGTGAACCAACATACTTGCTTTTTGAAGGAAGCAGTTGGTTTGCTATTACTAATTTCTGCCGAGAAAAGTACAGGCTTCTATGAGTGGCACTGTTGAGTTCAAGTACTGGATTTACTTCTATCCTCCTGAAGTAGTTAGGATTTGGGTCAAGAAACTTAAGGCTGTCAGCTTTTCCCTCTCTTCCATGCTATGGAGAAGCTGGTCTTCTTTAGCTCTTTAGGTACCTCATGTTCTCTCCAACCTCAGGACTTGCAGTCCCCCTTTCTCTTCTAATGCTGTCTTCATTCTAAGTAACTCCCGTGTATCTTTCTAATGTGATATTGCTTCCTTGGGGAAGCCTCACCTAACATCTCTACCATTGTTTTAACCTATATCCCAGAGTAGGTCAAATTCTGTGTTTTATTATGCTTTGTAATTACTAGTACATGTCTTTAGAACATCACAGTGTACACACTGGGGAAAGTTTTAGTCAGAATTCCCAAAAGATTGGGCTAGACAGACTAGCCTAATAAGGGGATGGAGGACTGGGATAAACTTCTTAAGGGAGTATAAATACCAGGGTCAAAATTTGAAATCTGGGTAAAAAACTATAGGCTCTTTAAGTGAGTTGAATCCTTAGGTCTTAGTACAGATAACTTTCTCACAACTTAGGTATCCAGATGTACTTAAGTTACATGAATATGTTACTGTGTTATAATTGTCAAAAATGCCTTTATGATGCTCTGCTCCAGGCTGGAGTTTCGAATTTTAAAATTGACCAAGTTGAGATTGTTGGCAGCATTTTGGAGGGAAATTTAGGCGTCTGGAGAAAGAGGGCAAGGAGAGATGGCATGAGAGTGGTCAGAGTCATTGAATGAATCTGAGATTCTGAATCAGGGCAGACTGGACTACAACATCAACTAGAACCAAAGCAAGCACATACCACACAAATACTAAAATCTGGGTGGCTAGGATGATGGACTTTCCTGAAGCTTAAGCCTATGTACAGGCCACAGGAACTTTAATGCTTGAGCAGAAACTGTGTAAACCAAGGTATCTAGTACCTCTTTCTTTCTTCCGTATGTGAAGGCTTGACTTCAGGTAATTCAGGAAAGAATGGAGAGGTCATTTTGGAAATTAATATTACTCCCTTTTCATTTTGCCTTAACGTTCACCAGATTGAAGTAGTGTAGTAAGGATTGCAAATTGAGGATGTCAGGCAAGTGATTACTGCCTCTTAGAGGTAAGCTCATGGGATATTGTCAAGTGATCCAGGGTATTAGAAGCTGAAAGAGAAACAGTAGAATAGTAACCTGTCAGGTTTTGGCACTGGATAAATTGTTAGCAGTCTTGGATAGAGATAATAAAGGGTGATTTGGAGAGGTTATTTGAGTGTTGTCTGTCATAGAGAAGGCATCAGTGTAAACAGTGAGATGAAAAGGAGAGCAACATGATGTTCTGTTGAGGTGGGGACCATGACTCAGGAAATGGCATCCTAATGGATCATGGAGAAATCAACCTGGGGTACAAGTGGGACTGGGGTCATTGGGGACGTCCTGTTGGGAAAGGTGCCAGTTCTTCAAAGTGTCAAGTTTATCAGTGAAGTGATAGGCAACTGAGCAAGTAAATATATGACCTTGAAGGCAAAGGTAGCGCCTGTAAAATATAGTAACATACATATGTAAGTGATCCTCTCTTCCTGACTCACACTTTTTTTTTTAATGGAGACAATCATGAAAGTATTGAACGAAGCCACAAATTAATGAAAATACATATCATATTCATAGATTAAAAGCTGATATATGGATCAATAAAATATTAGTCTTTTATGCTTTAATATTATGTATTAAAAATGCATCTTAAAAAAAAAAACTTTTTGCTTTGTATTGGGGTATACCCAGTTAACAATGTTGTAATAGTTTCAGGTGAACAGCACAGTGACTCAGCCATACATATACATGTCTCCATTCTCCCCCAAACTCTCCTCCCATCCAGGCTGCCACATTACCCTGAGCAGAGTTCCATGTGCTATAGAGTAGGTCTTTGTTGGTTATCCATTTTAAATATAGCAGTGTGTATAGGCAACCATAAATTCATTCTCTGTCTGTGAGTCTCTGTTTTGTAAGTTCATTGGTATCATTTCCTTTTATATTTCATGTATAAGGGGTGTCATACAGTATTTTTTCTTCTTTCTCTGACTTATTTCACTCAGTATGACAATCTTTACTGACTCCCACTCTTGAAGGGCAGGGAGCATGTCTCTCTGCTCTCTGTCAGCATCCTATCCAGCTCAGTAGGTTTGTGTGAACTAATTACTGGGAACAGTAGAATCTATGTTCAGAAAGTCCTGAACTTTGGCTAGGAGATAAGTCTCTCAACCTATTTGAGCCTTAACTTTGACATCTAAAATGTGAAAATAAATTTGATGTAGAAAAGCATGTCTGTTTCAGCTCGTAAGACCTATCCTAGAAGATGGTTATTTTGAGACATTAGTCTGCCATCTTTTCAGTCAGCTGGCTTTCCAAATAAAGCCATATTCCTTGCCTCAACAAGCAAATGAAAGACCTATCCTAGTTATCTTCTCATTCTAAAGGAAGTTGGCGATGGTAAATTTTTACCTGGGTATTGATGTTTTAGAAATTATTACTATATTTTTAATTATAAAAAGTTATTCTCCTTTCTATTGCACTTATTTTCAAAATAAAGGTTCTTACTTTTTTTGAAAAAGTTACTCTCATTTAAAAATATTTTGGTAACCTGGAAAAGCATAGTAAAGAAAAGATCACTCATAATAACACTTTTCAGAGACTCACTATTCACATTTTGGAATACCTATCCTCCTCCTATTTTTGTTTGTTTTTCTTTTTCCTGTATAGTTATAGAGGCTTAAAAAAAAAAACTAAAAAACTAAAAGCCATACTCTTGTGTAGCTTTCATGATTTCACAGTATATTATGAATGTTTTTCCATATCAGTAAATATTCTTCTTTGTCATGGGTCATCCTTGTAATCAGACAAGTTTTTTGGAAACACTGGCCTAGCCTAAGTTTCAGGGAGATGGAGAGGTAAAGAAAGACGTGGGGAGAGAAAGAGTTCATTTAAATATGTGAGTGAAAGGTGAGTACAGTAACACACTTGGTGCATGTCTCACTGTGTTTCCACTTTGCACATATGTTGGATGTGTGCAGAGTTGGTAGTCTTTGGGTGACAAGAGTTTAGGATTAGGTAGATGAGACTCTTTATTGCCTTGATGAATACTTCTGGATAAGGTGAACCTGTTTGCCAGTAGCATCTGGCTCCTTGAAGGTCTTCTCTGCCTAGCAGACTATTCCTCAGAGTTAGGATGTTGCCTGGTTAATTGAGACAGTCTGCTGAGTAGTATGAGCCAGCAGTATCCTTTTTGGAATATCATTATACACTCAATTATATTATCTCCGTCTGCTGGCAGGGAGGAACTATTGCCATGACTGGTATAGAAGACCTTCAGGGAAAACTCTTCAGGTAAGAAGAAACTTTGACCCTTGCCAAGTCAGGCCAGTGCAGCGGTGTGCACATGGAGACGGGTTTGGAATCAGAGTGCTATGCCTGTTAAGTTAAACCTTAGGAGAGTTATAGTGATCTACTTACTTTAGTCTCTTAAAGGAAATGATCCAGGTCATGATCATTCTAACACATGGTGGCTGAACCGAGGAGTTTTGCATGATGTGTTTCTGCTTTGAGATAGCTAATCAATGTGCCAGGTACTGTGGTGAAGCACTGCCGTATACAGTATGCTTCATTACTTGCCTTTTTTCTCATTGCTCTCCTTTATTACTCATCATTACGACTGAGGAAGCCGAAGCTCAGAGAGCTTAAATAATGTGCTGAGACTGTGTCAGAGACTGGATTCCAACCAGGGTCTAACACCAAAACCCAGCACTCTTGGCCACTGTTCTGTTGTTGCCATTCCTCTCCAGAACTTTTGCCTGGTATGGTGAGGCACCAAGAGAGTCCTCCTTCCTTCCATCTGGTTGTCCAACCCTATTTCCAGTTAATACTTAACTGAGCATTTAATATGTGCTAGACATTTGTGAGCATTACTGCTTGGCTCTTTAGTTAACTCAGAATACAGTTGTAGCTATTACCATTTTCAAATAAGAAGTGCTAAGAGCATTTATCCATTCATGCACTCCACCAGTCTTACTTATTGAGCATCTGCTCTGTGCCTGGCTTTAAAAGATTTAACAGTGATGTAAGAGCAGGGTCTCTGTCCATAGAAGCTTATGTTTCATTGTGAAGAGACTGACAATAAAATAGTAGCTTAAGGTATTTGCACAGTGTGTTGGTACAATGGAAGATAGAAACATGGTAATATAAAGTGTAAGGCAGTTATGCTTTGGGACACTGCTTTGGAAAGAGTGATTAGAGATTCTGAGGTGACAGTTGAGCAGATTTGAGGCTGAAGGATGGGACCAGCCACATGAAAATGTCCAGACCCAGAGGAGAATAGCAAGTACAGAGGTGCAGGCAAGAAAGAGCTTAGAACATTTGGAGACCAGAAAGGAAACCAGTTTAGTTGGAGCACTTTTAACAAATGGACTGATATGAGGCTAGGGGGTTGGCGGAGACCAGACCGTGTAGAATTCTAGTCGGCACTGGAGTGACTGATTTATAAAGATTGCTCTGTGGTAGAATTTTAACTTCAGAGAAGAGGCAAAAAGTTCAGGCAAAAATGGAAGGAGGTCAGGCCAGTTAGTATACATGTGATAGTCCAGGGGAAAGATGGTGGTAGGGGTGGCCTGGAAAGAAGTTGATAGATTCCACAAACATTTTGGAAATAGAAGCAGCATTTTCTGGCTGATTGATACGGGAAATGAGATGGAGGGTTTTCTGGCTCGAGCAGTTCAGTGCATATTGTAACAAAATAAAAATATCTTATTTCCTTAATTCATTTTAAAAATGAGGAAACTGAGGCCCACAGAGGGAAAGTTTGGCTATCCCAGGGATGTCCTTAGACTAGCCAAAGCTTCCCCACAAAGATCCTTCTGGGAAACATTAAGCTAATATTTAACCAAAACTGAGCTCACATAGTGTAATACATGATCAGATAACTTGGCACCGTGAAATAGTGGAAAGCTGTGCCAGAACTTTAATGTTGATTAAGTAAATTCTTATTTTTCAGATGTTTTTATTTAACATAGACAGTATTTTCAAGGCCATCAAAGTAAATGTCTGCAAAGAAGATTCACATGTAGGCTACATGGTTTACATTCAGAATTGTGAGGTTTAAAAACTGGTTTTAAAAACTTACTTAAGAGAAGTTCTACATCATATTTTAGGAGTTAGTAACTAGAAGATGAAGACACTTAAAAGATTCTACAAGTTTAGATCTGGTGGTAAAGTGAATGTAAAGGTCATTAAAAGAGATAATGAATGAAAAGGACAAGTGACTTTAAATTTACACACATGTAAAGAGGCTGGTGAAACTGGTCTGTGGATTTCACCTGGTTTAGCCATAGAATGTTCAGTTGTCTGAAGTTGAGTTTAATCTCTTCCTTCTCTTTCCATGATGGGAAGTTTTATTTTTTTGGATAGTATAAACTGGGAAGAAGTTGGTCTGTCACTCATATTTTTGTAAAGGTAAAAGTACACAAAAAGGGAAGGGGACAAGTGTCTTAACTTTGTCCCACAGGCCTGTCATGACTTGGTATTTTTTGCAGCTTGGGATGACGTTTGTGCCTTGATGAGCCACTTACAAGCAAGAACCATGTCCTCAACCTTTATTGCATTGTAAAGGCTTATGTGGTACCAAGTAGGCTCCACTGCCTGCAAGAGCCCTATGTGGTCTGGTCTCCTGCCAGTCCTCGCAGTAAGTGCGCGGTGGGCACTCAGTAACGCTGAACTGAATGCATGTGAAGCTGCCACCATTTGAAGACAGTCGATAAAAAGCTCACTTCTGTGCCTTGCACTAGTCAAGTAATTGCCACATGGCTGTGTTTTCCTGGTATTCAAAGGTCTGTAAAAGATCAACTGTGGTCTTTTCTAGGAAGACTCAAGTTTTGTGAAAAGCTGGAGTGACTTATTTGATAGCCCTCAGGTATAAGTCCTTAATTTGTGGTTTATTCATTGTTCTCCTGTTCTTTTCTTTTTATTTGGTGGTGGTATTGTGTTTGTTGACTACTAAACCAAGCAAATAAATTTGAATCTTGCAAGCATTTTGTAATTCTGCACTAGGGGCTTCCCTGTTAACATCTGCTTGCTTTGATATCTTTTAGGCCTCTCCCAGTGTGTGTCCTGTACAGTCTGTTCCCACAACAGTTTTTAAGGAGATACTGCTTGGCTGTACTGCAGCTACTCCGCCAAGTAAGGACCCGAGACAGCAGAGCACTCCCCAAGCCGCCAACTCTCCACCGAACCTCGGAGCAAAAATCCCTCAGGGGTGAGTCAGAAGTTAAAGATGTTTAATCTTGCAACCCACTGGAACAGGTTGCCATTTCCTCCTCCAGGGAATCTTCTCAACCCAGGGATCGAACCTGCATCTCTTACATCTCCTGCGTTGGCGGGCAGATTCTTTTACCACTAGTACCACCAGGGAAGCCCATACTGATGTTTAATCATAATATAGAAGGGTTATTTTAGCTATGGTTCTTTCTGTCTGAGCTGACATTGCTCGCGTGGCAAGATTGACCCTACATTCAGTGTTTAGAGAGTGTTAGTGCAGTGAAAATTTGATGTAATGACCTGCCATTCAGTGTATCTCAGGTTGTCAGGGGAGGTTAGTTTCAAATTGGTCATATGCCTTCAGAGGTGATACGTGTAGTTGGCATACAGACCTACATAAAACAGGTCACAGAAAAGAAAAGGGGGTGTGAGGAAAGAGGAGCCTTCTTGACTTTGTATAGTAGAGAGAATGGTCTACTGAAATACTACAAACAGCTGGAGAATAGATGTCCACTTTTCAAGGAAAGGGGAGCCAGTTGGTTGTATGTGGAAGACTGAGATCCATGGGAGTGTGGGGTAGAGGGAGACAGGGTTCCAGTGAATGAGCTTCATCAGCCTGGACCTCAACTATAGCTGAGAGATGTAGCAGTAGAGAAAATAGTAAGACAAATCAAGGAAGCAGTAGTTATGACTTACAGTTACTTATTTACAGAAGATAGTGGAATAAGAAATGTAAAATCTAATCAGAAATTTAAAGTGGCCACAAGATTAATGGAGAGATGAGTTTTAAGAGAAGGATCTTTTTTAGGAGGGATAGTGGCCTGTGTAAGCAGTTGTAAAGACCTAAGATAGGGCTCAGAAACTGGTGTAGAAAGGTAGGCTTGGAAGACCACTGTAGTAAATGGGAGAGTGCATGAGCACACCAGTTCACGGGGGAGGACAGCAGGCTGCCAGGGAGGGAGCTTAGAGGATGACCATGGAACAGTCAGAGAAAGGGCAGGGTCGGGGGAGGTTGTTTATTCAGAGTTGAAAGAGGTAACAGTAAGAAGTTTGTGGTACCCAAACAAAGATATCTAGTATGAGTGCTTCCCAGGTGGCTCAATGGTAAAGAATCTGCCTGCTGATACAGGAGACTTGGGTTTGATCTCTGGGTTGGGAAGAATCCCTGGAGAAGGGAATGGCAAACCACTCCAGTATTCCTGCCTGGAGAATCCCATGGACAGAGGAGTCTGGTGGGCTACAGTTTTTTGGGGTCACAAAGAATCAGACACAACTGAGCAACTCAACATGAGTGCGTCAATGAGAACTTCTCCAGGATGAGATCCTTTGGTAGAGGCAGGAAGACTAGTGTAAGAGGGAAAAAGGACTTTGCGTTCTGCTGAAGAAAGAACTTTATGACGAATTTCAGAGAAACAAAACTTCTTGAAGGATAAACCCCTATTAGGGGTGGAGAGGGTACCAGATGGTTCTGTGAACAAGCACGTCATCAGCTGGCTCTTCTCTTTGCTTCGGGTCCTGATCACTGACCAAACAAGCATGAGATTGTCCAGTGCTAGGCTGGTAACATGTTCATAGACGGAGTTTTATGCTACTGGTGATTTTGGTTTCATGTGATATTCTGTTTTGAGGGAAAGCTAAGGTTCATTTTGCTATGAGAAATAGAACTAACATGAAGTAGTTAACTATGAGAACACGCAGATAGAATTTAGGGTTGTGTTTTTCTTAATGTCTTAAGATATTTTTTCCTAGCCATTGACTGATTACTTTTAACTCCAGCCCACAGAAATCTATCCTGAATTCTCTGATATAAGCAGTTTTCTTTTCTCTTTCATACTGTCTACTTTAGGAAAGCAAGCAATTATTTTTGGAAGGTAGGGAAGAGATGAAAGAGGCCTAGATGCTAGTTTTCCATATTAATCTTTTTCAGATGTCATAAACAGATTTTACCAGAACTTTCTTCCTGTCTAAATACAAAGCCTGAAATACTGAGAACAAAACCAGATGTTGCCTGCAAAGTAGATTTGCTCTCTTCAAAGTCCTCTCAGATTGGAACTGGAGACTTAAAAACCCTGAATGAACCAAAGGAAAGCTGTTCCCAGCTGAAGACCAGCACTGAAGAGGAAAGCAGTGTGGAATCTCTTCCTCCAACATCGACTGATCCTCCTAAGGAGTGCATACCAATAAAGGTGGCTTCTGTGGCAGAATTGGAAATCACCAACACTCCTGAACTGCAGAAGCATTTCGAACATGCACCTTCCACATCTGATGTCCTTTCAAAGAAGCCAGAAGAGAAAGCAGCTGTCAATAGTAACAGTCCTGATAGTTGCATAGAAAAAAGGGGAGAACCTTCAACTTTAGGCTGCCAGTCACAGAATATAAAGTCATCTTCAGCAAAAGTAGATCCTGAAAGCTGCTGTACAAGAAGCAACAATAAATTCCAGAATGGTGAGTGTTTCTGCATATGTTTATTGGTAAAAGGTAAGATGGTTGTCAGTACATACATTATCTTCTTCTTACCTTATGAGAAAATAATAGGAAAATGATGGTAGAAAAAACTCAAAGAAGAAAGTAAAACCCCTAAATCTGAGAAGTGATACTGTTCATATTTTGGTGAAATTGGTTCTATGTATATGGAAACACAGATGAGCTGTGAGACACATGGGTTCGAACCACCAGTTTTACCCAGCGCATTAGTTGTAGATGTCTGTCAGCGTTTTAAAGGCTGCAGGGATACCCGTATATGCATTTACCATATGACTTAGGTGGGTCCCAGTTTTTGGTTGTAAGAAAATTTTGAAAAAAAATCTAAAGTGATCTGCTTGCTTTATCGTCATCCTGTAACTGATTTTTCTGTAACATCTATGTTGGAGAGAAGGAAGTGATTAAAGTTTTATGCTCACACAGGGATAGTTCAGACTTGAAGTTTTTTAAAAAAGGGAATTGCATCACCACCTCTATCTAGCAAAGAGATTTTTAGTTAAAGAATGTAGCGGACAGTGCTAACTTAGGACTCCCCTCTTTGCTTAAGGGAAGGTCCTGCTTCACCCGTGATTTTTGTTTGTTTGTTTTTAAGTTTTTTGGCCACACCACACAGCATGTGGGATCTTAGTTCCCCAACAAGGGATTGAACCCATACCCCTTGCAGTGGAAGCAGAGTCCCAACCACTGGAGTGCCAGGGAAGTCCCTTTGCATGCACAATTTAGAACTCAGTGCTCTTCATATAGAGATAATGGTACATTGTATTTCATGATACTTATAAGTTGAGGATGCATTTCAGTGATGGGAGTTATTAGAAGCTCTCTTATTAGAATTAACAGAGCTAAATGGCTCCAGTATGTCAAAAGGTTCAGTTTAAAAATAGATTTGATAGATGTCAACTGGGTATAAAAAAACTTGAAAAACAGTTAATAAAAATGCTGTTCATTTGGATAAGTAACAAATGGATAATCCCACACTCTAGCTCTTCCTGCAGGGCTCTGAAACTAGAGGGCAGGATGGGTGGATTTGACTGGGGGTCTTCCTGAAGTAGAGTTGGAGGAGTTGGAAAAGAACTTTCTTTGCTGAGTAAATCTTCTAACCCAGCTTCTTCATTCTTGAGGTTTAAGTTGATATAGCTGGTAATTTGCATAAAATTAATTGCATAAGATTATACTGTTCCTCAGAAGTTATGTAACTCCCCAAGAAAGTGAATATTCATGACCATGTCCCTGTTCTATTTCTTTACTCTTTTTGAGTCACCAGCCTTCACATTCAGCTAGTTTTTAAGGCAAAGTATTTTCATATTATGTGAAGAAGCAGTAAAAGTTCTAGACCAGTAAACACATTATAGATATAGAAGTGAGTTTCAGAGTCCACCTTTGTCTTGCTTAATATGTTGTGCAACTCTGTTCCAACTAAAATGATTTTGAGGGAAATGAGAGGCCTTGTCACATCCTGCTGTGTGCTGTCTACTGGGACTTCTGGCTGAGGAGTAAGGCAGTGTGATTAGAAACCTACCGAGATCTCTACTGTTTCCACCAGTATTGCTTGTGGATTTGGAAAGACTCCACTGGACACTGCTGCTCCACTGTGTGACCTTACTTAGGGGTTCGAAAACAAAAACAAGCTGGAGTTGAACAGCCACCCTTTTTTCTATTTGGTAGATGCATGGCTTCTCAGAAGTCAGTATTGCTTTTGGTTCTGAGTTAAGAGAATCATTGATGAGAGATCAACTGCTGCACTCCTCAATACAGAGCTAACTTTAGATAATTCAACTTGCTTATTTCTAGATATTTCCTCTTTTAAGCCCAGGCAAGACAGTTGTTAAGATAATCTCTGGACTCAGCTTGGGAAAATCTGGTCCCATTCAAAGGGTGATGTGTTTTCAGTATCAGGATGGAATTTTAAACTACTGATTACTTTATTTTCTCTCCTTTCTGACTTTACCTTACTTTACCTTCTCTTTTACTGAATAACAATGTTTAAGGAGTTGGGGCCTGACGGCATCCATTTAGCGTTTTAAGGTGTGCTCTAGTCCTGCTTTAAAAGAGAGAGAACATCAGGACACATCAAAGGTGATTTATTAAAGATGCTTATTTTATTTAAAACCACCTTTGGTTTGAGGTCTTACTTCTAGTTTCCTTCAAGACCTCTTAGCAGCGTCTCCCACCCATCTCTCGGGTGGTTCTCCCAAAGTTGTGTTTTTGTTTTTTGTTTGCTTAAGAATCTACTTTCCTTTTCTCAGTTCCCTTGGACCCCAAGGTAAGGTCTTTTCTGTTGGTTTTATATGAAATACAGTTATTCTTCAGTATCCAAGAGGGATCGGTTCCAGGATTCCTGCAGATACCAAAAATCTGCAAATACACAAGTCCCCTACTGTCAGCCTTCCCCATCTGACACTGGGGTTCTGTATTTGCAGATGCAACCAGCCACAGATTGTGTAGTGTTTTCTTTTCATTTTTTAAAAAAATTTTTGGTTGTAGATTGGACCCATACTCCCTGCATTGAAAATGCAGAGTTTTAACCACTGGACCACCAGGGAAGTCCCTGTATAGTATTTTCAATCCATTGTTGGTTGAACCCACAGATGCAGAGGGCTCACTGCGTGCCCAAACGCTCTTGACTTAGAAATAGATTCCCTTCTGTGTTATTTCCCCTAACAGAGTGGTTGCTCTTTAAAATTAGGTCTCTACTTTTTTCTCCCTTTAGAAACTATGTTGCATTTCCATTCAAGTTCCCCAGCTTTTAAGTTGAAACTTAAACATGCATTTACTTAGAATCGAAATTCTGTCTTTAGCCAAGGCTCTTAATCTTGAATGGAAAGTATGTGTGAAGGAAATTTAAGATTGTTTGAGGGGCAGGGGTCAGTGCTCTTGGAAGCACTTAGGAAATAACTTATAGACTGGGGGGGGGGGGGGGGGGGTGTTTTGTTATGTTTGGAATGGTTAGCTTTGCAGAATGCTTTAGAAAGCACCTCTTAAGCCAGTCTTTTTTGAGTGTAAAAACTGACAGAATTGGTTTCCACGTGGTCCTCTATTGAGATAAACCTATCCCTGTGTATTGTTAAGTTTGCAGTGAGTTTGAGTTAAGTGTCTGCTTTGGAGAAGTCTGCCTGCAATGTTTATCTGTTTTGGGCTTTTTAAAAAATTATTTACATATTTTTATTTATTTTTGGCTTCCTCGGATCTTAGTTGTCACACATGGGCTCCAGAGCGTGTAGACTCTGCAGTTTGCAGCGCACCGCATCGTTGCCCTGGGGCATGTGGGATTTTAGTTCCCCAAGCAGGGATCGAACCTGCATCCCTTGCATTGGAAGGTGGATTCCTAACCACTGAACTACCAGATAAAGCCCCAAAACGTTTATCTTATCTAGGGTTGTGAATACAAGTATGCATTACCTTGGAATTGTGAGTCTGGGGTTTTATGTTGCCAAATGGATTCACCAAATGAGAAGCATTTTAAAGAGAATAAAACTTCCAATTGTTCCGATAGTTGTCTTCAGCCATTTTCGGAAATTACAGTTGAACCAGTAATTGAGATGATGAGTTCTCCCTTTGGGAAATCTGACCTTTTGAGTATTCAGTCAAAGATTGATGTGATTTTTTAAAAAATCTGACATGCCATTTCCTTCATTTTTTTTTTCTAGCCCCATCTCGGAAGTCAGTCTTGACAGACCCAGCCAAACTCAAGAAGCTGCAGCAGAGTGGCGAGGCCTTTGTCCAGGACGACTCCTGTGTGAACATCGTGGCACAGCTGCCCAAGTGCCGTGAGTGCCGCCTGGACAGCCTGCGCAAGGACAAGGAGCAGCAGAAAGACTCGCCTGTGTTCTGCCGCTTCTTTCACTTCAGGAGGTGAGGCCTGTGGGGGAAACCTGAGGTACTCTGAGCCCTTTAATGTGCTTTTCTCCTTCCTCTTCTATCAACAGTAAGTCTAAAACTGGGAAAAGCTAGAGATGATACTTCCGATCTGTAGATTTAGGAGTCTCGATCTTATTACATGGTATTTCCTACTCATACTCCTTTTCAGTTTTTTTTTTAAAGCAAGAAGCTTGAAAATACAAACTTCTGATTTTAGAAATAACAAATACAGAAAAATTCTGAAGGTTCTAAAAAACCACCACACAAATGACTACTGTTAACTTTTCAGCCATCTTAGTGTTTATGTGGTTATAGAATATATTCAAGCATACCTACTTGTTGTGTAAATACTTTGAATCTTACTTTCCCCAATATGTACTTTCCCAGTACGTAATAGGAACCACTTGATCGTGTTGACTTGTTAAAAAAATTATTTATTTTTATTTTTGGTTCTACTAGGTCTTCATTGCTGCATGCGGGCTTTCTCTAGTCACAGCGAGCAGGAGCTACTCTTTGTTGTGGTGCACGGGCTTCTCCTTGCGCTGGCCTCTTGTTGCAGAGCACAGGCTCTAAGGCTTAAGACTCAGTAGTTGCAGCAAGTGGGCTCAGCAGTTGTGACTCATGGACTTTAGTTGTTCCGAGGCACCTGGAATCTTCCCAGATGAGAGATCACACCTGCATCCCTTGCATTGGCAGGCAGGTTCCTATCTGCTGTGCCACTAGGGAAATCCGATCATACTTTTTTCAGCAAATACTTTTGAATAACTATGAAAGAACCCAGAATAATGATGTTTGAAAATGGACTTAACCTATTCCCTTGTTGGTATTCAGATTATTGTGTATTTTTTGCCACTAAATACAGAGATGATCATCTGTTGTCCATCTCTCTGATTATTTACTTTGGATGAGACTGGAAGTGTCCTTACTGGGTCAGAAGGTGTGTGTTTTAAGGCTTTGATACGTGAATTCTGCTACATTGCCCTGGAGGAATATTGCGCCTGCATCCATGCCCCCTGGCAGCTTTTGAGCATTCTGTCTCTATGCCAGCAGGAAGGAGGTGTATCTTTAAAAAAATTCTTTCTACTTTTATAGGCAAAAGCTTTCATTTTTGCATTGCTTTTTTTATTTTAAAGTCAAATTTAATTTTCTTCAAATTCTTCCATCCTGAGTGAAGAGAAAGGTAGCCTTCTGGTCTTTTTGATATATAAATGAGCAGTGTTGTTCTGGGTATAGATGAGCTTTTAGATATGATACATTTTCTCAGAAATCTAGGTAGAATTTCAGGCTCAACTAACTCTAATCATAAACAGAAGTGTTGCTTTTAATTTCTTCCTATCTCTCCCCATTTAGTTTTATCAAGATTCAAGATTGCTGATGAACTGAATTAAATGCACAAGCATTTTAGATCATTTTGTCTGTGCTGGTAACTTTCAGATTGAAGGTTATTTAATGAACAAGAGTTATTTTAGATGGTAGGTAGTTTGTCCTATTCATTCCTGAGTAAATTGCAAAAGCACCACAGTAAAGTGTGTGTAGCATTAGAACTGTGATAAGTGTTAAGAGAAGCCAGTGTGGAACAAACTCACTTCTTTGGTAAAAAGAATGTTAAAATTTTAAAAATAGAGCGTTTTCCCCCTGACGTTTACAGTGATGATCGATACTGTCATAAGTACCATCAGGTTTGTTTTCCATTATGTTCTGCAGATGAAATAGGGGAGGGGAGGGTCATGGTGAAGTTCAGTTGCCATATCCTGTTTACCGTCTCCTCCCCATTTGAAATGTCTTCCAAATTTATTTTTTAGAATTATGACTAGCTCTCATTTGGAATGTCAGTTAAAAACTGTGGGCTCCTAGAAATACGTTTGCATCTGTTAATGCAATTCCCCATGGGCTTCCAGTTCTGGACAAATGATTTTCCTAAGGCACAATTTCGTGCATCTCATGGGCTCAAAAAATTTTGGCAACTGCCCAATGACTAGCAAAGAAATTGCGGTCCCTGCATTTTTCTTGCCTTTATATGAAATAGCGTTTCTTTGACATGCCATCTGTTACGTAATATCTACCTGTTCTTGCAAGGCCAAGCTTAATTACTGTCTCTTAACATGAAGTCTTCTAATAAATCCCAGACTACTACACAACCTAGGAAAAAACATGATAGATGTCAAAGATGTATTAGAAAGAGAATGTTGAGAAAATACTCAGCTTTTGGCTCCACCTTCCTAGGTACCAAGCCCCATCATAACACTGCCTCTTATTCCAGAATCTTGCATGGTAATTTACAGCTAGAATTCTAAGGATTCTGAATACCTCATGAATTCATGTGGTTTTGGCTTCAGTGATATCTAGGGTTAGCCTTCCTCTGCTGAGCATTAATCTTTTAGCAGTTGTTATATTCAGATCTGATCAGGTTTTTATATCACCTTCTGTTTGTTGTCAGTTTACTTCTGTGACATCTTGTGATTGTTCTTGCTATTAACTTCCATCCACATCAAGCAGGTTCAGTAGCTGTGCCTGGAGGTGACAGGATTAGATAACTGGTTGGAATGTAAAGCACACCTCCTCTCCCCTCCAGTCCTTCATGTCTTTTTGAGGGAAAATCTTTATACTGATGCTGCTACATAGCAAATTGGCTGTTACTAGCCATGGAGATTATAGAAAGCTGGGAAGGAAATGGGGTTGATTTAAATATTTAAATAGTAACAACAAGGTGTAAATCAATATTTTATATATGTAACATGCTTTTTTTTTTTTTTCTTTCTTCCTTTCACTTCTTCTAGGTTACAGTTCAACAAACATGGTGTATTGCGGGTAGAAGGCTTCTTAACACCAAACAAGTATGACAGTGAAGCAATTGGCTTGTGGTTGCCTTTAACCAGAAATGTTGTGGGGACTGATTTGGACACAGCAAAGTATATCCTGGCCAACATTGGAGACCACTTCTGTCAAATGGTGATTTCTGAAAAGGAAGCTATGTCAACTATTGAGCCACACAGTAAGAGCACCTCTTAGGGGATAGGATTTTTGAGTCCAACTTGACTTTCATCCCTAAATGATACCTAAGTCCAAATAATGTGTGGGTTTCATTTTCACCTAGAAGTTTAGACGACTTTGGTATACTGAGGTTGCCTTTTTTTCCTTGTGACAGATTCTGCCTGTTGATTTAATTAGAGTCAGTTACCTCTCTTTGGAGGTTGTTTAGGTTGTTTACTAAAGGAGTGGAACTCCTTTTTTGTTAAGAAAGCTAAAGAGAGATGGTGGTGGAATTTGCACAGCGTTACCAACAGTATGGGCTCACCTTAAGGGGTGAGACAGTCTCACACTTTGTTCCATCATTGTGTCTTCTACAAATGGTTCAAAGTAAAAAGTGAAGCCTTTTCATTCCTCTAGTAGGTATCTTTTCAGACTTTGTATAACCATATATGTTTCAATATAAGCATCTGTACATACCAGTGTTAAGAATTTTTATCATTGGTTCCAGGAACTAACTGAAGCTAGTTTAAGCACCAAAATAATATATTAGATAAGTTTGATTATTCTTGTATCTCAGAGTTCAGGGAATGGAAACTGGGGCATTCCCAGGAGTGGAAGTTCAGCGCTAGGTGGGGAGTGGCATTGTAAACTCTACAGGCAGCTGAAGTCCTACTGAATTGAAAAGCAGCTTTAGAATCACTCTGTTCTCTTGGGCAATAGAGACCCTGATAAGTCAAGAATCTCCTGTGATCTTACATTTAGGACAAGTGACTCTGGTGTTTCATTTTCAGTAAAGATACGAAAGTTTTCTTCTTACATACTTTAAGTAAAAGAATATTTAAAGAATTCTTAAGTAACTGATCTATAGGTGGTATATGAGTGATTGGAAAGTAAAAACACTTCTTTGAAATATATTAGTAGCTTCCTGAATCAGCAGGGCTACTGTTAAGTTGTCTGAAAAATGTGGATTTTTATTTTTCCAATCCAAAAAAACTACAGTTGTCTTTTTAAGAGCATAATTAAGAAACTTGGTCCTTAAAGATGTATATGTGATTAGCCTTTCCTTCTTGATTGTCCTGTTCCTCTTCATTTCCTCTGTGACAAGCTGGTCAGTTGGAGAGAGGAACTCTCTGTGAGTGATCCTGAAGGATGCTACCACAAGGTGTTCCTAGAGAGGGGGGTGAGATGGTACCCTCTGCTCCTGAGGTTAGGAAGCAGGTCCCAGCCTTCAAACATTTATTCTGTCTTTTCAATGACAATCATTGAATAGATGGCTAAGAGGTCTAAGACTACTCTGTAATAAAATAGTCTAATCCAGTGACCAAGGTGAAGTTCATAAAATCTTGTCTGTAAAATGCCTGAAGGTCTATGTATTATGCACTGAACTTTCACATTGTAATAAAATGACGGAGGTTCACTCAGTGTTGGATTACTTTGAAGCAAACTGAAGTTAGTCACGTGTTTTATGGTCAGTCTGAAGAAAAAAAGTCACCACTGACGGGATTAGAAAAAGATGTATGTTCTCTTTAGAACACAAATGTGACAGTATTGATCCTGTCTTGTTCAGGAGAGAGAGAGAGACAATGATCTTCTGATCGAGACATTGGGCTTTTCTGTGTCCCAGGGAAATGTCCTCCCTTTGTTCCTACTTCTTGAAGCTTTCTGATGCTGTATTTGGCACTCCTCCATCGCGGGGAAGGCCCCTCCCTCCAGTTCTCAAGAGCTTGACCACTGGAACAGAAGATGCTACTTTGTAGAAGTCTAGGTTATGCCTCCATCTGTTGACTATTTGGTTAGTGTGAGTCGGTCCTGGGGGTCCCACATCACTCCTGGCTCTAGCAAAATTGAGTTTCTGTCTCTGGTCTGTGAAGGAACCAACTTTGGACCGTTGTACCTTTGCTAGTTAATGGGCTGCTCCCTCCAGGTTCCCTAAGCACCCGGAGGGTTTTTAATGAGCAGTCTGAGAGGTTTTGGGGCATCTGTGAATAACCAGACACTCTGCACTGAAGGTTGGGTTTGTGGATTTGAATGAAATGTTGTTTCTTTGAAGAAAGCGAGGTCTGTGCTGCCTTTATAGTCTCAGAGGGTCTCATGACCCAAAAGGTGAGGAACCACTGCTCTCTGATACCTGTGTCTAAACCCCAACTTGCATAACCAGTGCTGCTTTCTTCATTGACTTACTCAGCAGGACTTCCTACGCACCAGTAGTGTGCAGAACTCCTTGGAGGGTGGGGTGGAAGTAGAGATCTGAGCAGGAATTCTGCTTGCATGAAGTTTAATCTCCTCGTTGTTCTGTTGCTGAGTCGTGTCTGACTCTTTGTAACCCCACGGACTGCAGCACACCGCCTTCCCTGTCCTTTACTGTCTCCTGGAGTTTGCTCAGATTCATGTCCGTTAAGTCAGCAATGCTATCTAACCGTCTCATCTTCTGCCATCCTTTCTCATTTTCCCTTCACTCTTTCCCAGCCTCAGAGTCTTTTCCAATGAGTTGGCTCTTCGTATTAGGTGGCCAAAGTAGTAGAGCTTCAGCTTCAGCATCAGTACTTCCAATGAATATTCAGAGTTAATTTCCTTTAGGATTGATTAGTTTGATCTCCTAGCTGTCCAAGAGATTGCAAGAGTCTTCTTCATCACCATAGTTCAAAAGTATCAGTTCTTCGGCCCTCAGCCTTCTTTATGTCCAGCTGTCACATCCATGCCTGACTACTGGAAAAAAACATAGCTTTGACTAGATGGGCCTTTTTTGGCAAAGTGATGTCTCTTTTTTAAATACACTATCTAGGTTTGTCATAGCTTTTCTTCTAAGGAACAGCGTCTTTTAATTTTGTTGCTCCTCAAGGGAAGCAAAATTGCCCTTGACTGTGTGCCATGTACAGAGAGGCCCGAGTCTGGAGTGCAGATATGAGCTGATGGGAATGCTGGAGGAGTCCAGGAGAGCGTCATGCCTGGGGCGGGGGCTTGGGGTGGGCTCTGGAGGCTAAACAGTTACCAGGAGCTCCAGTGAGAGGGGGTAATGGCACGAACTCCTTCCCCCTTCATGTTTTATTTTGGGGGCCCTCTCCTTCCCAAGACTAAGTGGCTTATTGATTTTCGTAGGACAGGTTGCTTGGAAGCGAGCCGTCAAAGGTGTGCGGGAAATGTGTGACGTGTGTGACACCACCATCTTCAACCTGCACTGGGTGTGTCCCAGGTGTGGGTTTGGAGTGTGTGTGGACTGCTATCGGATGAAGAGGAAAAACTGCCAACAAGGTGAGAGCTGACTTCATTCTTCTCCCAGCCCCTTCTACTCTTAAGTTAAGCCTCTCACTGATGGGCGGGTGATGGATTTCTGAAACTTGTGGGGCCAGAGTCCATAAAGAGCAGTAACTACAAATCAGTTCTTTCCAGGTGCTGCCTATAAGACTTTCAATTGGCTGAGATGTGTGAAGAGTCAAATACATGAGCCAGAGAACCTCATGCCTACACAGATCATTCCTGGAAAAGGTATTTCATGGGGTGCAATGATTTTCTTTTGCCTGTGTTTTGATTAGCTCATAGGGGCTGGTAGTTTGGTTTTATTTTGTGTAATATAATTACTTGCTATCTTTATTTTAGTGTGTACCATAAATTGTCCAGAAGTGTGTTAAATAATGCCCCCAAAGTTTTTGATTAAGGCTTTCTGAATAGTTCTTTAAAGGGAAAGAAAATGGCGCATTTAGGGGAAAGCATACTTAGAATGGAAAGGAGGGAGTGTAAGCACCCTAAAACGCATGCCAAGTCACTTCAGTCCTATCCTACTCTTTGCAACCCCATGGATTATAGCCTGCAAGGCTCCTCTGTCCATGGGATTCTCTAGGCAAGAATGCAAGAATACTGGAGTGGGTTACCATGCCCTCCTCCAGGGGATCTTCCTGACCCAGGGATTGAACCCGCGTCTCTTCTGTCTCCTTCATTGGCACGCGGGTTCTTTAGCACTAGCGCCACCTGGGAAGCCCACTCTAAAATAAGTGCTGCTAAAACAAGTTATCTTGTTAGAAATACCAGCTTCTGCTTTGTAATGTTGAGGTTGAAAGTACCTAATATTCTTGTTCAGATGTTTGCCTGTGCCCTTTTTTTAGCCCTCTATGATGTTGGAGACATTGTTCATTCTGTAAGAGCAAAATGGGGAATAAAAGCAAATTGTCCCTGTTCAAACAGGCAGTTCAAACTCTTTTCAAAACCAGCCTCAAAGGAAGACATAAAACAGGTATTACTGTTTATGCTGGATTCACCATCCTTGTTAATTGTTGTCTGTCTGTTTTCAATAACCCGAGGATTTCTATAGTATATTAGAAAGGAACATGGGTAGAACTGTCAGTGGAAAGAAATGCTTCATCTGTTTCATGTGGCACTTTATAGACCCATTCTCAAGTTTTACATTTATTTTTGTGGACTTTATTTGTAGTCTCTTTTAAGTAGGATTTTAATTTTCATTCCTTGAAAAAGCAAAACCTTTTCTGTTACAGTCTACTTAATAAATTGCTATCAAATTTGTATAGGTTTTTAAACTTACTATAGTTTTACACAGTTAAAATTTTTCAGAAAAGCCTAACATTTTTTAATTACTAAATATATTTTACCTGTAATAAATATATAAAGAATTGAAGGAAATAATACTGAAACAATCCTTTCTGTATCTCTCAATTTAAAAAATGTGTACATTTCCTTGGTGCTCACAGGCCTCTTTATGGTGACATTTCCTTCATGTCTGTCATCACATCTACCCCCCTTACTCTTCCTCACTCCTTGTTTTTAGTAATCAGAAATTATTTTACATTTTTATGAAGCTGTGGTGTGGAAGGCAGCATTGGTAGAAGAGTTTTGATCGTTGGAGTCAGAACTGAATTTGAATTCTTTTTCTGCTACTTTCTAGTTGCATAACTCTGGCTCAGATGAACTGACGTATATGTGCTTTAGCTTCCTCATCAGTAATAGAGGAATAATAATGCCAGTAAAATAAGTGGTGTGCTCTGTTTGTCGTTTTTGTTGTTGTTCATGTTCGGTTCATGTTTTGAGTTCTTGTTAGGGCTCTTCATCACTTTTTAAAGCTTCCTACGCTACACTAAATCAAAAGAGCATTTCCTTTTTCTGCGTTTTCCCACCTCCTCCTGAATTCACAGCTGTATTTCCTACACTGCCTCATTTACTTGTTCAGTCACTGGTTTTTGAGCGCTTACTCATGACACTTGGGTGATGGGAACAAACTGGGCATTGTAAAGAAACGTGGTGGATGGAGTGATAGGACTATGAATGATATGAGATGCTGCTACAATAGTGGGGTTGTATCTTGCTGTATTTACATCCTTCACGTCTTATACTTTCTCTAGTAATACTTAAAAGTTAAAAAATTAAAATCTCTTCTACACAAAACTACACAGTTCTGTTCTATTATTGGAAGATTACTGCAACTGTGATGATTTCCAGGGCTATTGGGTGGTTTTGTTGCAGATATTTCTCTCCTACTGGTGAGCAGTTAGGGGAAAAGATAAGAAAATGCAGTTTTCCAGCCTGTGTCAAGTTCTCCTTTTATACTCAACACAGACTTCCTTAACTGGAGAAAAAGCAGCTCTCGGTGCCATGCTCCCGCAGAATCCCTCGGGGTTGGAGCCAGTGACTGTGGGTGGGGAGGCCGCCTCCAAACCAGCCAGCAGTGTGAAACCCGCCTGTCCGGCCAGCACGTCTCCTTTGAACTGGCTGGCAGACCTAACCAGTGGCAATGTCAACAAGGAGAACAAGGGTGAGTGTTTCCTGCCTTCCAGAACTTTGATCTGTTCCCAGAGGGACTTGGCAAACCTCAGTTACTTGGAGAAGCAGTGTGGAGGGTTAGGGGTTCCCTGTAGTCACCTGAGACCTGACACAGTTGCAAGCCCAGAGAGAACTTTTGCTGGTGATAGAAGTCATTGTTGAGCTTCTGTTTGGCAAGAATAGGGTGGGCTGAGAATTATTAGTTTCAATAGTAATTTTTGCCTTTCTATCTCTACCTTGTATATATTTCCTGTTCTGTCTAAATGGGAACACTCTGTCTTCAACTTTATTTTTCTCATCCATGCTGTTGTCTCAGGATGCTTGATTGTAGTATAAAGCGCATGGGTTTGGAAATCAGGTATTTAGAATTTAGGTGATTCTGCTTTCTGGCTGTTTTACAAGAAAGAAAAATTGCAGATCAGTTTCTTTCACGCAGAGATATTAAACATCTCACTGAATAGAATTCAGTACAGTAAATAAAGGACTTAACACGGGGTGACCCAATAGGGCTTGAGAAGTGCAGCTGCAGTTTTAACATTTAAAAAGTGGGGAAAAGTCATGTGAGGAGATAACAGAAAAAGAGTAAAATTCAAAATCTGCTTATATTTAAAACAAAAAAACTTAGGAACAGAAGGGAATATCCTTAATGTAATGAGTTTCTACGATAAATTGACAGCAAACATGTCAAATTATTACTGAATTTTTTAATCAGTTGAATAATTTTTAAGCTGTTCCCTCTGTGTTCAGGCATGAGACGAGGATTCCTGTCTTCAGACTTTCATTAAACATTGTACTGGAAGTCCTGGCTATTGCAGTGAAGTGAACAAAAAGATGTTAGGATTGGAAATAAAGAGAGAAAACTGTTGATATTTGTGGACAATCTAATTACGCATGTGAAATTCTAAGAGAATCTGTATTTATAAATACTATCAAGGTTGATAGTTACAATGTTATTTACAAAAATCAGTTGTATTTTCCATACCAGGAACAAATAAAAAGTACAGTTTACCATAGTATCACTTTGGGTATTGAATGTTTATATATATATACTATGTATAATATATGTAAATAGCAGTTGGAAATCCTTACCAAAATCAATAATATCATTAGTATTTATCCTCTTAAGTTTCCTGGTTCCATAGTAATTCTGTTAATAGAAGACTAGTAAGGGCTCTGCCTTTCAGAATGCTTTTCCATCTGGATGTTTTTGGTTTCCTTTTTAGAAAAGCAACCAGCGATGCCAATTTTAAAGAATGAAATCAAATGCCTTCCACCCCTCCCCCCCTTGTGCAAATCCAGCACAGTCCTCCACACCTTTAACAGCACAATTTTGACACCTGTAAGCAACAACAGTTCGGGTTTCCTCCGAAATCTCTTGAATTCCTCTACAGGAAAGGTATGTATTTGTCTTACTGTTTATACTCTCCTCCACTCCCTGCCCCCCTCAATAAAGATGAACAGAGTCAGAGTAGAAGAGAGTAGAGAAACTAAAACAGAAAGTAGAAAGAAGGATGTGAGTCCATTGCTTTCTTCCTTCATGGATACAAAGGCTGTATCATTGGCAGATGGGCTTCACAGCTTCTAATTCTTGGCTTATGGGCTTTGGGGTACACTGATGGGCTGATTCTAATTCTTGGCTGATGGGTACACTTTTTTATGTACCACTTCTGAGAGTTGTGATATCAGGTAGAGGAAGAAGACTTACCTCTGTGAGAGTTCTGACTTGGGTTCTTCCCTGGGTATGTAATATGTACTCATCCTACTGTTATAGGAATATAGGGTTTATTGATGGTAGGGAATGACATGTTTAAGACTTATGTTCTTTTTCAAATTCAGACAGAAAATGGACTCAAGAATACACCAAAAATCCTTGATGACATCTTTGCCTCTTTGGTACAAAATAAGACCTGCTCTGATTTATCAAAGAGGCCCCAAGGACTGACCATCAAGCCCAGCATTCTGGGCTTTGACACTCCCCACTACTGGCTGTGTGATAACCGTCTGCTTTGCCTGCAAGATCCCAACAACAAGAGCAACTGGAATGTGTTCAGGGAGTGCTGGAAACAAGGGCAGGTAAGGGGCCTCTTGCCCAGCCCCACCACATCCCCTTCCCAGTGCCTTTGGTAGACTTCTGACAACCTCACCCCACAGCCCCTCCCCTCCCCACTTGCTGGATTTTAAGTGCTATACACTTTATCTCTTTTTTTTGTACTTTATTGTTTAGGGTGAATGCAATCAGAGTGTGGCTGTGAGTCTTATTTCTTACCACAAACATTCCTGAGCTGTATTCTCTGATGAGGTTTTGGTTTTGATTGCTTCCAACCAGTCATCTTTGGATCTTTTATTTTTTTATTTTATTGTTTTTGACTGTGATGGGTCTTCATTGCTGCACACAGGTTTTCTCCCATTGCAGAGGTGGAGGCTGCTCTGTGGTGTTGTGTGCAGGCTTCTCATTGTGGTGGCTTCTCTTGTTGCAGAGCACAGGCTTGCAGTATTGTAGTGCTCGGACTCGGTATTCGTGGCACACAGGCTTTGCTGCTCCACAGCATGTGGGATCTTCCCAGACCAGAGATCGAACCCATGTCCTCTGCATTGCCTGGCAGATTCTTAACCACTGGACCACCAGGGAAGCCCCATCTTTGGATTTTTGATGAGTGCTCTCTGGGCTCAGTGATTCTTGTGTGATAAATGTCAATTGGAGAATTGGGTATATGACTGAGGCTAATGAAGTTTGGAGGATTAGACAAAATAGGATAAAAATCAGGTGTCCCTCTTCCATGAATTATAACCTTATGCTGAAGACAATTTTAGGTGGCCCTGAGCCATGTAGTGTCAGCCTGGAACTGGTGTGTAGTCTCCCAGGCGGGAGCCTGCTTTAAAGGGCAGTGATGCTCCATCTGAAGTTTTGGTTGATAGTTTAGGTGATGATGCTTGGCTTTGTGGACCTGCTTCTTTGCATTCTTGTTTTGGTTTATGTTTTCTGGATCTCTGTCTTCTCTTCTGGACCAAATAGAATCCTCGCTAAAGGAATAGTTTGCTCTTGGGCAAGGCCAGGACTTGGGAATTGCCAAATAGAAAAATGTATGTATTTAACAACAAAAAATTTTTTTTCAGTCCTGTTTACTAACACGATTTTCTCATGATGACAATGACACACTGAATACAGTCCACTGACATGTTTTGTTTGGATTATATAATGACTTGCTTGATTTTTTTATTGTAGGTAACTTTTATTGGAGTTTAGTTGCTTTCCATTGTTGTGTTAGTTTCTACTGTACTAACACAGAGTGAATCGGCTATAATGCTCCTGTTTTAGTCTCTTAGTCATGTACAACTCTTGGTGACCCCATGGACTGTAGCCCGCCAGGCTCCTCTGTCCATAGGATTTGTCAGGCAAGGATACTGGAGTGGGTTGCTGTTTCCTTTTCCAGGGGATCTTCCCTACCCAGGGATCAAACCCAGATCTCCTGCATTGCAGACAGATCCTTTGCCACTGACCCATTGGGATAGCCATATAAATATATCCCCACTTTTTTAGATTTCCTTCCCACTTAGGTCACCACAGAGCACTGAACAGGGTTCCCTTGAGCTGTACAGTAGGTCTTGTTTGGTTTTTTGAGGATTACATAATGGGTTTTTTTTTTTTTTTTTAACTTTACAATATTGTATTGGTTTTGCCATATATCAAAATGAATCTGCCACAGGTATACATGTGTTCCCCATCCTGAACCCTCCTCCCTCCTCCCTCCCCATACCATCCCTCTGGGTCGTCCCAGTGCACCAGCCCCAAGCATCCAGTATCGTGCATCGAACCTATACTGGTGACTCGTTTCATATATGATTATTATACATGTTTCAATGCCATTTTCCCAAATCATCCCACCCTCTCCCTCTCCCACAGAGTCCAAAAGACTGTTCTATACATCAGTGTCTCTTTTGCTGTCTCGTATACAGGGTTATTGTTACCATCTTTCTAAATTCCATATATATGCGTTAGTATACTATATTGGTGTTTTTCTTTCTGGCTCACTTCACTTTGTATAATAGGCTCCAGTTTCATCCACCTCATTAGAACTGACTCAAATGCATTCTTTTTAATGGCTGAGTAATACTCCATTGTGTATATGTACCACAGCTTTCATATCCATTCATCTGATGATGGACATCTAGGTTGCTTCCATGTCCTGGCTATTATAAACAGTGCTGTGATGAACATTGGGGTACCTGTGTCTCTTTCAATTCTGGTTTCCTTGGTGTGTATGCCCAGCAGTGGGATTACTGAATCATAAGGCAGTTCTATTCCCAGTTTTTTAAGGAATCTCCATATAATGGTTTTTAAAAGTTGAATTTGTTGCTAATGTTTTAGTCAGGCTATTTCACATGAAAATGAGGACTTCTGGCCTATCTTGGGTAACCAAAAGACTGGGCGATCTCAGGGTCATGTTCCTGGCTGATTAACAAGAAGCTGCAGGCCAGTGGCAACACCCGCCTCGGACAGGGCATTCTCGCTGCCTTTGTCTCTCCTGCACGTCCCTGGCCCTGAGCCATGGCGTTGCTGTTCTGTGAGTCGTGGGATCTGAGTCAGAAGGTATGATCCTTCCTTTTCAAAGCTTGCTAGTTAATTTGAGAGCAAGGGGTGTGTGTAG